>NC_062568.1:119821699-121071699 GCF_022837055.1 Prionailurus viverrinus | reverse complement strand
TTCTCTACAGTGAGAGTTGTTATGGAATGTTTATTTCTTGGCATGTTCTCTATATAAACACAAACTTTCTTCTCTTGATACATTTTTTAAAATGGAATAGGTTCTAATTATTTCCCAGATGTCCTACCTCAAGGCAGGGAGGCAGTTACTTATGGGGTCTGTTTCAACTGCTGGGAATCTCTGTCTGGAAAGTGCTCCCAAGACAAGCACAGTGGAATCAGAGCACTAAGGGAGACACAGAGAGGGAATGTTCAAAAATTTCAGGAAACCAGTCATATATTTCAGCAGCTATCTAGAAAACTGGCCAGGGTAAGGTGGGCTGGTAGATTAGAGCTCCAGATTGTTTGCCACCATCACGACACCACTCATACAAGGTTCCCACGTGATTGCAAGGAAACAAAAAGGCTTGCGACCCCTGGGCCAGGCTTCCAGAAACTAGGACACCTAGACCTTATTTTTAGCATAAAAAAAAAAAAAAGTCTGTTTTATAATTAGATCTGGGATGAATCATTCCACTGCAACATACCATCGGAAGTCTGAAATTTCAGATGTGAAAAAGCTGTGCCCTCCTTCCTTTTGGGAGTTCTATGACCATTCACTGCTCCCCACTTCATCCTCTCTGTGTCTGCCAACCCAGGGTAAGAAAATGTCCGTGTGTGCCGACAATGTCACTGACCTCCGGATTCCTGAGGGTGAGTCGGGTTTCTCCAAATCCATCACCGCCTACATCTGCCAGGCAGTCATCATCCCCCCAGAGGTGACAGGCTACAAGGCTGGAGTGTCCTCACAGCCTGTCAGCCTGGCTGACCGACTTATCGGTGAGTAAATCAGCCGCTGCAGCCTGTTTGGGCTTGTATATGTGTAAGAGAGAGTGAGGCTACCGGGCTCTGAGGTGAAAAGGCCCCAGATGAGGGACCCAACCTCCTGACCTTTGTTTTCCATTCCATCCTGGGATGCCACGTGCCCCCTGGGGCTTCTGACAAACCTTGGTTCACCCTTTCATGAGCCACTCTGGGGTGTGATGAGATGGAGGAAGGTTGGATGTTGACAGGTATTGAAAGAATTGAAGTGGTTGCCGGCTCATGCTACTAGTGACAACTAATTAGGAGCTCTAATTTGGCAGGGGTGACAACAGATATGACTCTGGATGGAATCACCTCCCCAGCCGAACTTTTCCACCCGGAGTCCTTGGGAATACCGGACGTGATCTTCTTTTATAGGTGACGATGAGAGACCAGTCTGTACAAGGGAAACCTAGGCCCCTCCACAATTTCTGGTGCATCCCTCTCTCCAGCCACCTACTTATCAAGCCAGAACATACCCGATGTCTAGCAGAACCACCCAACGGTGACAGCTACAGGCTGGGAGTCCACTGATTCCCAGCTTCTGGGGTATTACTGGGGCAGATGTGCCCTGGAGGCAGGGAGAAATACGGGATTATCTGTGGCTGACTTCCCTTCCCGACTTAGGAGACTCCGGTGTTATGGATATGCTAACCTTTCCTGGACCAGTGCCTTTCCCCTTGACCACATCTCCCCGATCCCCACTCTCTCACTGTATAACCCCAGGCCTGTGCACTCCCAAGTCCTGACTTCCCCAGCAAGGAAACTGTTCCATGTTGACGTCAAGGACTCTCCAATGGCACAGGTGAGTGATTCGTTCCCCTATGGGGGTTGGCTTTCTCTGCAGGTCCAGTGATGTGACTCAGTCCTGCAGTTCTGGGAGATCAGCCACCGTCCGTGTCAGATGCAGTCCACTGAAACCCGCCCCTGGAAGTCTGTCGCTGCCTAGGTAAAGGGGTGTAACAAAAGGTCTCCCTTCTTTGGACTCATTTCATCCCAAGAGCCAAAGAGAAAACAGTCTGAGAGCCATTCATTGGCTCTTGGGGACACAGTCATGGCTCCAAATTCTCGATCTTCAGATGTTAAGAATGGGGCAGAAGGATGAGTCAAAGCGACTCTCACATTCCCATACCATTATGGGGACAGCGGCATAGCCAAGTGATTATTTGATTCATCTCTTCCCCTTACTAGCTATGTTATTGTGCATACATTTCTTATCTTCTCTGGGCCTCTTTTTCCTTATCTGTAAAATGAGGGTAATAATAAGTCCCCTCAGGGGGTGGTTGTGAACTTGTGGACTTCTCATGGTGTCTGGCATATGTACTCGCTATTATTAGGATGAGTAACGGTTTAAGGAATCCTAAGAATCTCTCCACAAATAAAAGACCCAATTCTGAGTTTAATAGCTGAGTGCATTAAATCGAGAATTCTGGAACCAGTTTGATGACCGCACCCCTCCCCCACCTCCTTTTTTTGCCCCACCTAACCCCAACTAACATTTTGAGGGGCACTGGTGTCTTTTGTGTGTATTTTTTTATTTTTATTTTTTAGTGTTTGTTTATTTTTGAGAGAGAGACAGAGTGCGAGTTGGGGAGGGGTAGAGAGAGGGAAACACAGAATCTGAAGCAGGCTCCAGGCTCTGAGCTGTCAGCACAGAGCCCAATGCAGGGCTCAAACCCACAAACTGCCAAGATCACGACCTGAGCTGAAGTTGGACGCTCAACTGACTGAGCCACCCAGGCAGAGGGGCACTAGTGTCTTGAGGAACATGGTTTGGGAAATGTTGCTCCTAAATAAGAGCCACTCAGGGAGACGGGGAACAAAGCAAGATATTTTGACTCCGCAGTGGTGTCAAAATGTTAAGACCACTTTTCTTGTTGTAAACATCACAGTAAAGTACATAACAGCTACCCATGACCCGAAGTCTATTCCTGAAACCCACCCCCCAGGTAGCTGCATCAGAGTGGCTTTTTGCAAAATGTCACAAGTCCACGGAGAGAACAGGAGCCTCTGAAGTGTTGGTTGGGGTAGCCATGCTAGAGCTCAGACACCTGGCATTAGCTGTGATAATGTCAGCAAAACAAATGGGCAGAGAGTAGAGAGCCCGGTGGAGGGTGGGAGATCAGAGAGCAAGACCTGTGTTAAGGACTAGTTGGAAGGGTCCTGGTGGGGTTCACAGTTTGGCAAGGAGAGGATGGATCAGGCAAGCTATGAGATGACAGGACTCCCACCACCCAGCCAGTGAGCGCTCAAGTCTCTTTTCTGCTTTGTCAGCACATGCTCCGATGGGACCTGTGATGGCTGTAACTTCCACTTCCTGTGGGAGAGTGTGGCTGCTTGTCCGCTCTGCTCCCCTGCTGACTACCACGCTATTGTCAGCAGCTGCGTGGCTGGGATCCAGGTGGGTTTCTCTCCTTGGGGATGTCCCATGAGAGAAGGGAATGTGACCTCTAAGTTTCTTGTTTTCCTCCCCAACAGAAGACTACCTATGTGTGGCGAGAACCAAAGCTATGCGCGGGCGGCATCTCCCTGCCTGAGCAGAGAGTCACCATCTGCAAAACAATCGATTTCTGGCTGAAAGTGGGCATCTCTGCTGGCACCTGTACTGCCATCCTCCTCACCGTCTTGACCTGTTACTTTTGGAAAAAGAATCAAAAGTACATGATGGGGTATTGGAGTTTGGGGATGGACAGGGTTGGATCTTTGAAGTGGGAGGAGAACATCTGAGGGTTAAATTCATGGGGCTGTCCTCTGGAGTTGGCCACAGATGCTGTGACTCTGGCCAGAGACTGGTTGAGCCACTTATCCAACATATGTATTGGTTATCCTGACTCCTGAACACGGACAGTATCACACGGCAGTCTATAAATGGCTATTAGATGCTCAAAAGAAAAGCAAAGAGTACCCTAAATCTGTTGTTATTATTAACAATTAAAATAATAAATTTACGATTCCAATATTTCTATTAAGCTTTGGGAACACAGAAACAGCCAGACTTAAGGAAAAAAGATCACTGAACTGGAAATCAAGATTCCTTAGCTATATGCCCAGCCCTCACACCATTTTGCTGTTTCAGATTCCTTATCTATGGTTACCTGTTTATAGCCCAGCCTCTCTCTCTCCTCCCTCCCTTATTCCACATTTTGTTGTCTTATCTTTCCCATCCCCTGTCTCATAGACTGGAGTACAAGTACTCCAAGCTGGTGATGAATGCCACCCTCAAGGACTGCGACCTGCCAGCAGCCGACAGTTGTGCCATCATGGAAGGCGAGGATGTGGAGGATGACCTCATTTTTACCAGCAAGAAGTCACTCTTTGGAAAGATCAGATCATTTACCTCCAAGGTAGGGAGGCTCGTCAGTGCACTGAGGTCAGCCTGGAGGGCTGGAGAAGACACCAGTCCTAGGACACTGAATGGTCCCACACTGTTCAGGGATCACTACTCTGCTCCCCACCCTCCCTACTGTTCTGTCCCTTCACCCTCAAAATCCTGGCTTCTGCCTTCTGTGTTTCCACACCTTTATTATTTCCCATGGGGTCCAAGGCTGCTCTTGACCAGGCTCCTTCTCTCCCAACATGCACTCCAGTTGATGAACTGTTTGGGCCTTTTAACTTCCAGAAGGAGTATTGAACCATCTACGTTGTAAGAATCATTTCCCCCCACCCCCACCCCTTTTTTATTTTTGAGGGTGGGGAAGAAGTGGTCTCTAGGATCAACTTCTGATAGAAGCGAGGCTCTCCTTTGACCAGTGGAGGGTGCTGTCCCCTTATGTCTGGACCTGGTCCTTTGGGAGCTGAGTCAACAGCTAAGTCTAGGTTGCTCACCACTGAGCATTGTGGAGCTGGGAGAGTTGGCTCTGTCCGTGTGGCTGGGTGAGCGAGTTTGAAGCTCATAAATGCAATACCCACAACCCTGTCGCTGGGTGTGGGGCCAGCAGAGAGCATCCAAGCAACTCCTCCAGGGCCACAGCCCTCTGCAGCCCCACTCTGCTAGAACGCACACCTCACTGCTGCCCTGAACCAGTTCATCAAACAGGTGTGGGTGGGGAGGGTGGTAAGAAGAGAGGAGAGGACTGGAAGGTTGGTGAGGGAAGGAGGGCGGGTAGGTGTTTAGATTGTAGAATCTCATTCCCTTTGTACTGACCTATCAGGGTGACTCCCTTGGCCTTTTTAAAAATCGTGTGTGTGTGTGTGTGTGTGTGTGTGTGTGTGTGTGTGTGTGTGTTTAACCAACAGGAGAACAATTTACCCTGGGACCCCTGAGTCTTTCTGGGCTTTTAGAATTCAGCAAAGATGCAAAGCAGGAGGTTTTAAAGATTTTTCTCATCCTCTGACTGACTGAAAGGACCAAGAAGAATAGAGGGAATCTTATATCTGTTTCCACAAAGCCGCTGGAAACAGGAATTCCATAAGGGTTCCTTCTGTCACCTCTTTTCCCTTTCTCTCCTTTGTTCGGCAAACTTGCCCCCCTGCAGCAGCCAGCTCCTGTCACCATCTCTCTTTCAGAGGACTCCTGATGGATTTGACTCCGTGCCACTGAAGACATCCTCAGGAGGCCCAGACATGGACCTGTGAGAGGCACCGCCCTGCCTCCCCTGCCTCCTCACCTTGGCACATCACCTTGCAAGCCTGTGGCGATTTGGGTGCCAGCTTCCTGCTGGAAATCTCTTCATTGTGGCCTTATCAGAAGAAGTTTGAATTTCAGATATCTGTTTTTTTATAGAGTACCCAAACCCTCCTTTCTGCTTGCCTCAAACCTGTCAAATACACCCACACTTTGTTTGTATATTACTCCCTTGCTTGCATCTTGTTTCCCAAAATGGTCCAGCCTTGCCAGAGCCATGGCTTCATCTGCTCATAATTCTTATAGCACTGGAATGAAAAGTTTTCTTTCTTCTTAAGTATAGAAACAACTTCCTCTGTCCTCTTATTGAAGGGCAGAAGCAGCTGGGAGTTTTTCTGATATGCCCTCAGCTCCTGATCTCTTTAGGAGAGAGGCTGGGTGAGGAGGGTGTGGGCATTCCCTCCTGGACCCGGGTGGTGGCCTGGATTCACTGCTCCTGGATAACCAACTCAAACTGAGTTTCATGGATAGGCTGAGGGCAAGGTGAGTAAGGCCTGGGGAAGAAAAGGCTCAATAAGCACAAAGAGAGGCAACCAGGAAAGTTTTGTGTTGTTTTGTTTTGTTTTTTAAACTAGGTACTTCAACTCCCTTTCCTAAGTAAGTCATAAATATTCTCATAGGAGCCAAAGGAAAAAGTGCAACAAGAAAATGCCCAAGCCCTGGTGGATCTATTCTCCCCCCACCCCCCCCCCCCTTTTTTTTTTAACATCCCACCATCTCCCTGTGACACTAAAGAGAAAAGGTAAGCCCCAGACACAGATGTTTTAGCTTTATTCTCTGCTTGCTTTTACCCACAGAGATGACAAACCCTACCAGTAAGGAAAATTTCCTGTCCTTGAGGGCCCCATTCCTAGAGGCTTGAGCCATATCATGGAACTGGAGTATCTTATGTTGAAAGAACACAAGGAGGCCAAGGTTTTGATGGGGCCATACCAGGGGATGCAGCCCACAATGGGATGAACCTGAGGTGGCCAGGATGTCTGCCTCTAAGCTTAACTCACTCATCTGCTCAGCTACCAAATAAACATTTTCTAGGTGGGCCAAAAGAGGAATTGACTCCCAACCCCTACTACAACCACAGAACCAGATCAGTCTTCAAGGAGGAAAGACTAGGGGGAGTTGAACAAGATGTGTAGCAAACTGGAACACCTCACACTTTCAAGTCTCTATCCTTCTCTTTCTCCTGTTCTCATTTCCTATGTGTGCTAAAAAACTAAAAAGACTTCCCAATTTCTGGCAGCATCCCTTTTGAAAGGTGAGTAAAGTGAGTGTCCTCTGTGCCCCTTTTCTCTACTTTTGCACCAAGTATAATCGATGGACTTCCAGTGACTACAATGGCAAAACCAGTGCAAAGCTTAAATTCCGGTTTCCTTTCTAATACTGGCAATTCTCCCTCCCTATCAGGCTAACACGACCATCCCTCGGTCAAGGGCCCAGTTACCCATGCTTGTATGTATCTTCTTTTTTGGGTGGCCGCTTGGTGCCCAGAGGGTAGGTAGAGAAGGGGGTTGGCATTTCTAAGTGGTTTGTCTGCCATAAAAATGGTTTGCTGATCTGGTTAGCCACTGCTGCCCTGGCAGTGGTTTTATAAAAGGGTCAGTGAGAACCAGGCCCTGCTGTCACTTCTGGTCATCAGTAGCACTGCTGAAGGCAGGTAGTCCCTTTGGTTCAATAGACCTAGAAACTTTTTTGGGGGGTGTCCTCCTCTTATGGGAGTCAGGCTCTCAGACCCTGCAGCAATGTTGGAATTTCTTCCAACAGATGCAAACACCTAGCTCCTGAACTCCAGCCTCAAGTTTTCTGTAGCCTCAGTTAACACCCTGGACATCTGCTTCCCCACTGAATAACTTTCTTTTGTGACAAGAGCCATACAAGGTCCTTAGGCACCTTCGAAGCAGTAGGAAAAAGTATATATCCTGTTGACTTCTTTATTCTGACATCTTGAAACTGAGTGCCCACAGAGCAACCTCAAATTCCACTGATTCAATGTTGTTATAATGCTTTAAGCATCTCCTTTTTACTATCGTTTAGTGTACCGACTTCCCTGTGTCCTGCCAGGGAGCTCCTCAGTTACGATATTGGGGTCACCTGTGACTTAGACATATTAGATGTTTTTTAATAGCCCTATTATGATATCATTCACAAACCATACAATTGGGTCATCGAAAATATAAAACTCCATGGATTTCGGTATATTCACAGAATTGTGCAGCCATCACCATAATGAATTTTAGAAGAGATACATGTTAGATTTTATATGGGAAGAGCATTTAGCTCTTAAACAAAGGCAATAGTGATTTGCTACTGGGGGAGGAAGTGTGGGCTCTGGAGACAAAATACTTAAATCCCATTTGGTTACCTAGAGTTCTAGAAGACACAAGTAATTCTCATCACATGGGCATCACCTGATTCGGCTGGGAAAACAAACATTGTGGTGTGTTCAAGGACTGACAGATTTCTTATGCCAATACAACTTTTTTTTTTTTGTCTGACTCTACATTAAAGATAAGACTGACTATATTTATACAACAGAGACTTTGTAACGGATTTTTCAGCTTTGTGAAACCAAATTTTTGTCTCATCAGGACTGCTTGGATTTCCTTTTTATTCTGTATTCCAAGAGTTTATAGTTTGTTAGGGGATGGCTATTGCATGTCATATTTTTTCCTTTCCTTTTTCTTTTTCTTTTTTTTTTTTTTTTGTGAAATAAAAACATATGTTTCAAGTTGTTTTTCTCGAACATGAGTTGGGTGGCCAGATGGGTGAGTCAGAAATGGAAGTGTTCTTGAAGCTTAAACTGAAGATGAGGAGAGGCGCCTGGGTGGCTCAGTTGGTTAAGCATCTGACTTTGGCTCAGGTCATGATCTCACGATTCATGGGTTCGAGCCCCACGTCAGGCTGTGTGCTGACAGCTCAGAGCCTGGAGCCTGCTTTGGATTCCATGTCTACTCCTCTCTCTCTGACCCTCCCCTGCTCACACTCTCTCTCTCTTAAAAAATAAATTAAATAAATAAACAAACAAACTGAAGATGAGGATGATTCTGGAACCCTGCAGTGACAGAAATGAGCATGCTTCAGAACAATAGGGACCTATCCTAGAAAGGCTCTCACCACCTGTTCAGGAATCAGCAACAACCAAAGCCTGTTTCCGCGGTAATAAAACGCATCTAATGATGCCTTCACTCCCCAAATTGGGTGAGGATCAAAGGGAGAACACGTAAAACACTTAGCATGTCCCCTCCCTTCCTTTCCAGTTCAGTTTTCTCTCTGGTGACACTGAGGCCAGTCACAGAACAACATATGTAGGAAGACAAAATTCGTTGCTTTGGGGGTGGCATGGATTCTTACAGAGCAGATATGGACAAAATCCTAGAAGACATCAGGACCTACCATTTCTAGTAGTAGCCGGATTTTCCTGCTTTAGTGCTTTCCTTCACTCTAGTTGAGGGCACTTAACCCCCCAAAAAGATTTCCCTCAGCTGGTTGTTTCCATCAGACTGAGTTGTACCTGGTTGTACTGATGGTTAAATATTTAAATATCACCCCTGCTTACAAGCATAAAGTCTAAACTAGAGGCAGGTACTATCCCCATTATAATAAATGAAGAAACTGTGTCTCCAACAGAATTACTAATGTGGCGTGTAAATCCCTAACAGCCTACCTGCCCCTTTCTGCCCACATTGCTTCTACTCTAACCACACAACTTTTAACTGCCCCTTACTTATAAGCTCTTTCATGCCTCCCCGTCTTGGCCTATGCCTCTGCCTTCACCCCTTCCTTTTAACCTGCTAGACCCCCACCCAGCCTTCAAAATCGCCCCACTGTGAAACTTTCCCTAGCTCACCCACTGAGGACTTCATGGTGAAGAAACAATGACATGGGAATACCACAGTTAACTTACATGAATTCAACCATATATTGTGTAGTATTCCAATGCATCAAACAACAGACATGACCAAGCTTGAAAGTGTGTGGGGGGAAATATGTGAATGATTTTAAGGGTTTCCCAATCACTGACAAAGAAGTGAAACAGGTGACTAGGCAAGAAGATGCTAACGACTTGGTCTAAACCTTAAAGAAGACAATTGAGAACCACAGAGCAACAATGCCTTATTGGAGAGACAGAAAAACTGACGTAGGGTTGCATATACAAGTGTTTATGGATAATTTAAGAGCTATTCAAGGAGAATTTAGGAAATAAACGAACTCCATTTTAGTGCTGAGGTTAACAATTCCACATAAAATGTAATACCCCAGACCACACAGTGTGGTAGGAGAATGGACACCTCATTCCAATTCTGAGGGAGAGGTGGGATCAAAGTCGTCCCCCCCCCACCCCCCATCCTGGCAGCTTTTCCTGACCCATGTTATTTTTAGATGGTTCCTCCTTCATTGTCCAAGGATGGCAACATGAACTTCCTTTGTTACTGTGTTTCTCTGATAGAAGGGAGTGGGCAGCCTCAAGCTGGAGGTAGGGTTGTCAGTTTCTCCTTAAACAGTATGATAAATGTCACTGGACTGTGGGAACCTAGAAAGGTGGGCGCTGCACCAGTCTGGGGGGCAGGGGTGAATAGTGTATCAGAGACAACTTCCTGGAGGAATAAGGAATTAGCCAGTTTGGAGGAACATGGAAGGGAAGGGGAGTTCTAGCTAGAAGCATGTTGCACAAAGGCTCAGAGATGAGAACCGGGAGCTACAAGTAGGTCAGCATGGGGAATGTGAGGGGGAAATGCCAAGAGACAAGGGGAACATTTTAGAGAAGTCGGTAGAGGGCAGATCATGAAGGGCTTTGACACCTATGCTTGGACATTCTCGTGAGGGCAACAGATAGTCGCTGAAGGTTTCTAGAAGGGGAGTGAGAGGGTAGGGCTTGCATGTCCAACACTGAGAAATCCTCCTCCAGATCTGAGACGAAAAGAGGAGCTAAAACAAGGCCCAGGAGAGCCCTCCTACGTTAGCCAGCACCGAACTGCTAAAAACAGGGTGGCACCCATGGCTGGGTGCCCACCCTCTTTTCTTGCTCCCTCCCTGCAGGTACTCATGCCCTCTAGGCTCCCCATTAGCTGCCCAGGACCCCCAAGGCCATATCTCAGCTAGGACTCTACTTCCTGAACCTACCACAAGCTTCTAACCGCTCAGCCTACTCCCGGTAACTCACTCACCCAGCAAGGATATAATAAGCACTTACCACATGTAAGGCATTGCGCTGGGTTCCGTGGAGATAAAGATGCACTAAAGGGTCTCTACCCTATAAGAAAAAAAAAACAACAGCACATTTTCTAGTCAAGTACCTCAAGGCTCTGTTTTCTGCTAAAGAATGCTAACACACTCTATCTTAGAGTCTTACCAATATTCAGGTTTTGTCTCTACTGCTTCATTTCCTTGGGCCTCAGTGTTCTTACATAGAAGATAAAGGGGTTGGCCTAGCTATTTTCCAGCTGAGGGGTCCCTGAACCCCTGAGTCCTCAGATGCAGCACCCAATAGCTATTCTCAGTGTTAAAGCTTAACAGAAACCACACATCCATAAGTAGTATGGCTTCACATCATCACTCCATAACTAAAATATTGTGTTGATTTGTTTTTGCATTAGCTTCTGGCAGTATAGTAACACTGGTTATTTCCTGCTGATCAGAAATTCTAATAGCAGCTGCATATATCTGATTAGTAAGAAGGGAGAGTGAATTTTTAAAAATCATGTTTTTTAGACAAACATTTCAAAACAGGGGGGACAAGGTGATGAAAAGGTTAGGAATTATTAGGCTAGCAGTTAGCTAAGATTCACCTCCAGCTTTAAAAATGCTATGATTCTAAGCTGATGAAGTATGCTATTATGTTAATGTGTTATATTTATCAGGTAACAGCATTTTAAAGGAAGATGGCTGTGATATAACAATAAGACTAATGGTGAAAATTCCTAAGGAAATTTGAAGAGGACAGAATTTTTAAAAAAAAAAAAACCTTATTTATTTCAAGAGAGAGAGAGAGAGCAAGTGAGGGGCAGAGAGAGAGGGAGAGAAAGAATGCCAAACAGGCTCTACACTATCAACACAGAGCCCGAAGTGGGGCTCAAACTCATGAACCATGAGATCATGACCTGAGCCGAAACCAAGAGTCAGAGGTTTAACTGGCTAAGCTACCCAGGCACCCCTGAAGAAGAGAGAATTTTAAGGTCATCCTTCCAATTATACTGATTGGATTGGCCCAATGGACCTCCTCTCCGAGGCCTGAGCCCCAGTGCAGGCTTAGGAACGCCCATCACCATCCTGAAACTTAGTAAACAAAACAACACATTTTGGCAGTGACTTCACTGACATAGAAGCAGTCAGCCCCTATCAGACCTTGCCCTCAGAAGGTTTCAGGGAATCTAACACTTGGATGACTGTTTTCTTACATATTTTCTTCAGAGACTGCAGGTTCCTACATGTCCTTTACACTGGTTTTGAATCTAGCATCCTAGGCAAACTGAACCTAGAGAGGCAAACCCAGACAACCCTCTTATTCAAGCCTCCCTCCAGATCTCTACTTGTCAGCTACACCACTGTCGTTAGCCCTACACTGTATCTAAGTTGGCTTGGCAGACACTTACTGGGAAGCAGGGAGAGCAATGCCATATCCTCATCACAGAAGCCCATGCACATGCCATAAGACCAAGGAGGTCTTAGCATAGTCAGCTGGTGGGGCATTGGGGCGGTGGGGCTCTAAAGTCTCTGTAGAGGATGGGGTGAACAGACTGTCTATTCCCAAATCCTCCAAATAATCTCTTGTGACCAGGAGGGCTTTTTGATAACTTTGGCTCCAATCAGCAACCACAATATTTCACTGTAAAGGCCTTTACATTATTAAAATGAAAATATGGTGAAATCTTTGTTCAAGGACCCAATATGTGACTTCAACACCTTGTACTGCCTTCATATCTGCTAAATACTTTCCTCTTTGTTAGAGTCTCTTCATGTCTCTCAACTATTTCAACTGCACTTTTCCAATCCTGTGATCCTAAAGGTTGGTAACAGGACAATATGGTTTACTCAATAATCTGGTTAGGAAAGGTATCCTAGCAGGAAAACAGGAATCTCCTGTTACCAACCTTCAGGACTTTAACATGAGACTAAAACAGAGACTAAAATATGTAACCATAGTCTTGTCACAAGATGGAGAAGAGAACAGAAATTCAGGGAGACGGTCCAGTCTTAGGAACCATCCTTGCAAGACAAAAACTGGCATTTATTGGAAGCTCCAGCTTCCGGAAGCCAGAGGCCATATTGGCAGGCCTCTGCCTACACTGAGATATCCCCTTTAACATGAGGAAACTGAGGCACTCGCTTTTATGGGACAACCAGAGACCCTACAATCAGCGCTGGGACAGACAGGGACAAAGCCCATGAACCAGACCGGACCTGCGCATGACCTGAAAAGCCCACGCCCAAACACTCCACCTTCCTATCCGCGGCCCAGTCTCCGACACAGCTCCTTCCGGCCGAGAGGGGGCGCCTGCGCCCTCCGGCCGCGCCTGCGCGGGGAGGGCGGGTCAGCGCGCCGGCGCAGTGCGGCGGTCAGTGGCTGCGGTGATACGTTCTTCACGTCCCATAGTGTGGCCCGAGAGCGGAAAGATGGTGCTGGATCTGGATTTGTTTCGGGTAGATAAAGGAGGGGACCCAGCCCTCATCCGAGAGACGCAGGAGAAGCGCTTCAAGGACCCGGGACTAGTAGATCAGCTGGTGAAGGCAGACGGCGAGTGGCGACGATGTAAGTACCAGGACGCTCAGGGTGTCCCACGGTTCTAATACCAACTTCATCTCTCTGATCTCGTTACCGCTCCTGAGACCACAGCTTCTGCCCCTCGTCAGTCCCCTCCCTGGTTGCGGTGACTCCGAGGCTCTCACTATCCCCTAAAACGCACGGGGCGAGCCGGGACCGTCCCACCATTTCCCTCCGCCCGGGTGGTGGGAGCTGCCTTCCATGCGTGCTCTGTGCGGCTCTCTGGTCGTCTGGGGAGGAGCATGGCGCGTGCGCATCAAGACCTGTCAAGCCTTCCTGCGGCAAGGGTAGCCAGAAGAAAGCTAGAGCGGGAGGTTTGGGGTGGGAGGGTCCCCTTTCCTAACACCTATCTTTGGTCGCTTTAGGTCCCTTTCTCATCTTCCGTAAGCCCCGAGTGGTGTCCCTCTAATTTGATAGGATCTAAGGCTCCAGCCTGAGACTGAGTCACGGTTGCAGCGTAATAGTTTCAGTCCACCCATATTGGAAGTATTTTGAGACTTAGGCAGCCGCTCCTGGCTAAAAACAAAGATCTCCGAGCTTTGGGGAAGGTCATCCCTCTGACCTGCAAGCATACCTGTAAGAATCGAGGAAAGACTTTTCCGTAGTTGACCGGACATGGGGAGAGAAGCGAGGTGAGGCAAGAACAAGCTTGTAACTATTAAGGCTGTTTAATTGTGATATGTGCAAGTTTTCCGGAAAAGACGTTAGCAGAGTTGGTCTAGAACCTGGAACTGATCCGGGCATCTTTCGTGAAGCTAAATAAAACCAGAGAACCCTCTGCCTATCAACCTCTGCCTGGATTAACTGGAGTAGTCACTGATTGGCCGGAAGCTGTCAAGCACATGTGACTCTTTTTTTTTTTTTTTTTTTTTTTTGGTCTGATGCAATAGGTCTGCAACCAGCTGAGGGCCAGGTTTTATGACAGCACGCTGCAAAGGCACTTGCTATCCAAAAATGTGGTGGATTTCTATTAGGAAAATTGATTTTCCTAAATTTATCAGGGTGTAGGGTAGGAAAAGAGTATTTGATTAATTCCTGTTGTCTGCTAATTCTGTAGTCTCATTCATTCTAATGTGGTATTTGACTGTGAGATCCCACCATCGATTCGTATGTAAATCTGAATTTTTAAGTTGCAATGGAATTAAATGAAAGAAAAAAACTAGACTGGACACTTTTACTGAATCAGAAGTCAGACGTATCAGATTTTGTGTCAGCCGTTAAAGACTTTGAATGTGTTAGTCTCTTGTCTATAACATGCACATCCACAGGAAATTCTGTCCCTTACCTGATGGGTGGATATGTGGTAAAGGGATGAGTTCTTTGGGGACAAGGTTGTTTTATTCACCTGTATGTCCTAGTAGCTAGGGTATACATATACATACAGGATATACATATACACATGTATACATTTAATCCCAGTACCTAGCACTGTACCTGGTTCTTAGCAAGGGTTTGAGAAAGGTTTATTGAATTCACAAATAGTTTCTTTGTTCAGGCCACTATGCCCTTCTGTATGAAAAACAGTTTATGTAGTTTATTTTCAACATACCTGTTGATTTGATTCTTTTCTACCCGACATCCCTTCCTAATACTTTCTTTGCAGCCAAAAGTTCATGATGTTTCCCAAGTCACTGGCTGCCCAAGTTGGACATCAACAGATCTTACATCGAGGTTCTTTTACGTCTGAACCTCAGATCAGAGGTTGGGGTTCTTTTGTTATTGGCTGCAACAAGGACTTGTAACCCAGAGCCACATTAAAAACTCAGATCATGTTCCCTGAATGAGGACACAGCAGGCTTCACAAGTATACCTATTTGTCTGCCTGTAGACTTGCAAGACTTGCCACGAGGGCTTTGTGTGGAACATAGATGTCTGATACAACTTGGAGTCATAGTGTCACATCGGAGTTGACCACAACTCTTCTAACTCCAAGGATTCAAACTACGATTTCTTCTTTTTAATAAAGAGTAATATGGCAAGGACACATTTGGACATCTGATGAGCATTTGTCTCGACTATTTCCAAAGCAACTATATTTCAGTGTATCTTGAAATCTGCTACTAATTACAGGAATTCTATCTAGCCTGTGCACTCCTGCACGAGATTTCTCTTTACCAACTGTTGAAGTTATTTCCACCTAACCCTCCTGCACACGCCTTAAGCCAGGTCCTTCTCATTGGGAGAACTTTCTAACTGCTTTCAGCTTCACCCCAGAGTCACCTAGTGCAGGACCACATCCAGAACATGTAATCTTTTTGTAGTTTAAATCTAATCATTTTACATCCAGATTTAAGTCTTGCAGTGACATTCTTACCTTAAAGCAGCGCTGTCTGATGGAAATATAATGTGAGCCACATGTGTGATTGTAAATTTTCTGGTAGTCACTTAAAAAGGGAAAGAAAAACAAGAAATTAAAATTTTTTTTAATTTTATTTTGGAGAGAGAGTGTGCGCAAACAGGGAAGAGGAGCAGTGGGGAAAGAGAGAATCTTAAGCAGACTCCACACTCAGCACGGAGCCGGGCACAGGGCTCCATCCCATGACCCTGGGATCATGACCAGCCAAAATCAAGAATTGGTCACTCAACCGAGCCACCCAGGTGCCCTAGGAAATTAATTTTAGCAAGATATATTACCCAATATATAAAAAATTAATGTTCAACATGTGATCAGTATAAAAACTGAGATATTTTACATCCTTTTTCTTTTTCACAAATCTTCAGAATCCGATGTATATTTTACATGTACAGTATATCTCAATTTGGGCTTGCCATGTTTCGTATCCTCAGTAGCCTCAGGTAGCTAGCCGCTACCATATCAGACAGTGTTGCCCTAAAGCATAAAAATGCAAATTACTTAACATAATTTACAAAGCTCCACATGTCTTCCTAGCCTCATCTTCTGTCACTTTCCAACATATGCCCTCCACTCTTTGTTCTAGCCTTGTTATGCTACCTGTATGCTCTTTCACACACCTGTGATTGTTGCCTCTTCTTGGAATATTCCTTACCAGGCTGCTGCCCCCACTTCCATCAGCCCTCTTTGCTAAACCAACTCTGTTCCCATAGCACTACCTCATTTGTTGAGTGTTCTCTGTATCTCATGTATCTTGTTGTGGCGTTTACACTATTTTGATATACAACCTTTCTAAGCTTATTTTTACTGAGATGTAATATATTCAGTAAAGTATGCAGATTTTAATGTGCAGCTTAATAGGTTTTATAAATCTGTATACCTGTGTAACCACCATCCAGATCAAGATCAAAGACATTCGCAGCATCCCAGCAGTCTCTCTTGTGCCCCTTCCAAAAATACCAGTATTCTGCCCTCTGTCACCATAAATTAATTTTGCCTGATTTTGGACTTAATATAAATGGGTTTACATAGCATATACACTTTTGTGTGTGCCTTCTTTCTCTCAAAATTATGCCTATAAGATTGTTCCATCTTTTCATGTGGAGCAGTGGTTGGTTCTTTTTCATTGCTGTACAGTACTCCCTTATGTAAATATACCAATCATCATATAAATACTCCAATCAGTTCTACTGATGGCCATTTGGATTACTACCGATTTAAGGGTGTTATGAATAAGGTGCTATGAACATTGTTTTGTGTGTCTCTTGGTAGACATAAGCACTCATTTCTGTTAGCTATATGCCCCGGAGTAGAGTTGCTGAATCATGAGGTAGGGACATGTTTAGAGATAGTAGATATTACCAAATAGTTATCCAAAGTAGTCATAGCAGTGAATACTCCCACTAGCAAAAGAAGAGTTCTAGTTGTTCTACATTCTTGCCCTTAGTATTGGCAGTCTTTTTAATTTTAGCCATTCTGGTGGATTTGTAGTGGTATCTCATTGTGGTTTTAATATGAATTTTCCTGATGACTAAAGATATTGAGCAACTGTTCATAAACCTCTTAGTACTTGGATAGCCTATCTTAAGAAGTGTCTGTTCAAGGATGTTGACCAATTATTATTTGTTTGTCTTTTTCTTATTGATTTGTAGGAATTCTTTATCCATTCTGGATATAAGACCTTGTCAGATGTATGTATTGCACATATTTTCTCCCAGTCTGTGACTTGCCTCTCACTCTTTCAGTCATTTAATGAATAGAAATTAATTTTTATGAAGTCTAGTTTATTGATCTCTTCTTTATAGTTTATGCTTCCTGTGTTCTTTTTAGGAAGTCTTTTCATATCCCAAGTTCCTGAAGAGTTTCTCCAATATTTTTTCTAGAAGTTGTATTACCTTGCCTTTCACATTTAGATGGATGATTCATCTCACATTGGTTTTGGTGTATGATGTGAGATAGAGATCAAGTTCATTTTTCCCATGCAGCAAGCTAGGAATAGAAGGAACTACTTTAATCTGATAATAGGTATTTATCAAAAAGCCTATAGCTAATGTTCTTAATGATGAAGTACTGAATGCTTCGCCCCTGAGGTTGGGAACAAGACAAAGATATCTGCTATCACCACTTCTAATCCACATCATGCTAGAGGTTCTAGACAAGGCAAGGTTCTAGACAAGGCAAGAAAAAGAAATAAAGGATTGGAATAGAATGTGATGACAGATGGTAACTAGATTTACTGTGGTAATCATTTTGCAGTGTATACAAGTATCAAATCATTATGTTGTACACGTAACTAATGTAAGATATGTCAATTATACCTCAGTAAAAAAGAGAATTAAAGTGGTCATTTTTTGCAGATAACTTGATTGTGTATGCAGCATCTAAACTATTAGAATTAAATTTAGCAAGATCACTGTATGTAATGTACAGAATCAATGATATTTCTTTTTTTTAATTTTTAAAAACATTTTTTATCTTGGGGTGCCTGGCTCAGTCAGCTGAGCGTCGGACTTCGGCTCAGATCATGATCTCACCACTTGCGAGTTCAAGCCCCACGTTGGGCCAGATCTGTGCTGACAGCTCAGATACTGGAGCCTGCTTCAGATTCTGTGTCTCCCTCTCTCTCTGCCCCTCCCCTGCTCACACTCTGTCTCTCTCTCTCAAAAATAGACACAGGATCCAAAGAGGCTGCAGGCTCTGAGCTGTCAGCACAGAGCCCAATGCAGGGCTTGAACTCATGGACCATGAGATCATGACCTGAACCGAAGTCAGATGTTTAACCGATTGAGCTACCCAGGCGCCCCAATGATATTTCTAAATACACATAATAATTAAAAAGCACTGATATCTAGAATACTTTTAATAAATGATGTTCAAGATCCCTGCACTGAAAACTACAAAACATTCCTGAGAAATTAAAGATAATGAAGGGATATGCTATATTCATTGATTGAAACATTCAGCATTGTTATGTTATTTTTAATTGTCTTTTCTTTCTTTTCAACACCTAGCACGACATTTTCTTTTATATTGCCAGCACTTAACCTAGGGCCTTGCAAATAGGGACTAAATAAAAATTTTAAAACCTTTTTATGTCAAAATAGTTACAGATTCACAGGGAGTTGCAAAAATAGTATAAGAAGGTCCTGTGTACCCTTCACCCAGTTTTCCTCAATGACGACATCTAGCATAGCTGGTACAATATTAAAGCCAAGAAATTGACATTGCCACAATTCACAGACCTTATTCAGATTTCACCAGTTTTACATGCACTTTGTGTGTGTGTTTGTGTGTGTGTGTGTGTGTGTGTGTGTGTGGTTCTATGCGACTTTATCCCATGTGTAAGTTTGTATAACACCTGCCACACTCAGGACAGAATGGTTCCATCACCACAGAGACCCTCTCACTGCCCCTTTGTAGTCCATTCTGTTTTCCCCTCTCCCCTCCAACCCTGGTGACCACTCTTCTGTTCCTATCTCTCTAATCAATATAAGTGAATGAGAAAGTAGTTACATCATTTTGTGCTGAAGCTTATTAGTTCAAGTTCAGCAAAACCTTAGAAAATAGCTGCCTAGGTGCTGTCTCATTTCTAGTCATCATTTCACCTATCAAAAACTTATTTTTGCTGTATTGCTACTCAGGCTTAGATTCAAGTGGTCCAACTTTTGCTAATTAGACTAATGAACCACAATACTGACATGCTAATTGCGCCACAGTACCCCTATAGGCTGATTAGTGCACTGTCTTCCCCAAAAGAAACTAAAGTATAACTCTCAGAGCACTTGGGTGGCTCAGTCTGTTGAGCATCCGACTTCGGCTCAGGTCTTGATCTCATGGTTCATGAGTTTGAGCCCTGCATTGGGCTCTGCACTGACAGCTCAGAGCCTGGAGCCTGCTTTGTATTCCGTCTCCCTCTCTCTCTGCCCCTCCCATGCTCACACTCTGTCTCTCTCTGTCTCAAAAATAAATAAACATTAAAAAAAAAAAATTAAGAAACTTACTCTCAAGGCCGCAGGTGAGATTTATGTCAGAGCAAAGGGAATAACATTAACCATTTCTGGCACAAGTTCATGGGACTAGAAACTAGACTGCCTTCTTTCTAGAGTCTAGCGCATATCACATAGTTTCTTTAAGTGGATTTTAAGATAATTGAGCAAGTTATAGTTACTTGAGTTTTTTCCCGGTTTCTCAGATGTGTTATTCTACTGTGACATTATCCAGCTTGTGATACTTTCTAATTTCAGTCCCAGAAGGGACTTTTCCTAGTCATCAAATGCTGAGGTAATCCTATTGTCACCACTACATGCCAACTAAATTGGGGGCTCTACAGCTGTAAGATTTCACAGCTTCATGAGATCCTTTAGCTCTGCCTAAAGGTCCATGATTAAGAGAGGGGGATGTTTTAATTATGTGCATGTCTTTGGTATATTCTTGGATTCTTTCTTCTTCAGGCCGATTTCGGGCAGACAACTTGAACAAGCTGAAGAACCTATGCAGCAAGACAATTGGGGAGAAAATGAAGGTGAGAGAATGGTAACAGCCTTGAGAACTTGAGCAGAGGGGTTTCATCTTGCTCTTGGTTAACCCTCATGTAATGTCTAACTTAGTACCTAATTCTAGGAGGTACTTAATTCTTAGTACCTAATTCTAGGAGATACTGAATTTCTTACCAGGGGAAAATATTTTAAAAATAAAAGAAGGAAGTGGGGAAGGGAACTAAGAGGCACCTTCAGGGAAAGGTGAGTCCATCTTCTGTCTTCAGATATGTCTTAGTCCTTTCAGGCTGCTATAACAGAGTACCATAGATTGGGCGCCTTATAAACAAGGGAAGTTTATTTCTCACAGTTCTGGAGACTAGTAAGTCCAAGATCAAGGAGCTGGCAGATTCCATGTTGGTGAGGACCCGCTTCCTGGTTCATAGGCAGGCCTCTTGTTGTATCCTCACATGATAGAAAAGAGCTCTCTGGGGTCTCTTATAAGGAGAGCACTAATCTCTTTGATGAGGGCTTTGCCTTCACGGTCTAATTTACTCTGAAAGACCCCACTTCCAAATACCATCACACAGGATTAGGTTTCAACATACAGATTTTGGGAGGACACAGACATTCAGTCTGCAGCAAGATAAGATTCTTGCCACATTGCTCATTCGTTGTCTATTTTGTTCTTTTTTTTTTTTTTTTTTTACTTTTTTTAATGCATTTTAATTCATTTTTGAGAGACAGAATGTGAGTGGGGGAGGGGCAGAGAGAGAGAGGGAGACACAACATCTTAGTCAGGCTTCAGGCTCTGAGCTGTCAGCACAGAGCCCGATGCAGGGCTCGAACCCACGGACTGCAAAATCATGCATGACCCAAGCCGAAGTCAGACGCCCAACTGACTGAGCCACCCAGGCGCCCCATTGTCTATTTTGTTCTTATAATAAGAATATAAATTCCACCAGTAATCTTGTCCACTTATTTCTTGTTTTTTAAGTTTTTTTTAATGTTTATTTTTTAGAGAGAGAGACAGAGTCAGAGCGTGGGTGGGGGAGGGGCAGAGAATGGGAGACACAGAAACCAAAGCAGGCTCCAGGCTCTGAGCTGTTAGCACAGAGCCCAATATGGGGCTCGAACTCACGAACCGCTAGATCATGACCTGAGCTGAAGTCGGCTGCCTAACCGACTGGGCCACCCAGGCGCCCCTTGTCCAGTTATTTCTTAAGCTCAACCTACAGTGCCAGAAAGGTTTTCTTATGGTGGACTTGAGATTCTTTGTCTCAGTGTCATCGTGCTGTTTAATGAAAAGAGCACAGATAAGGAGTTCAGATCCTGGATTGCTAGCTGTGTGGCTTCAGCCAAGTACACTTCTGAGCTTCGGTTTTCTCATCTGTGAAATGTCCATGTTAACATTCACCTACAGAACAGAACTGGAAGAACTAAAGTTTTTAAATGTGGAGAACCTGGCACAATGCCTACAACATTGTAGTTCTTCAGCAAGTGCAAGTAACAACAGAGGGCAAGTAGTTACTGGTTTTCATCCAAAAACTCTTTCCTTGCTTGGAGAATGTTAAGTTTCAGCTTGGGCTTGCTTTGGTATCCAGAATAGTTGATGTTTTTAATCTTTCTTCAGAAATATCCTCGGGGCACCTGGGTGGCTCATCGATTGAATGTCCAACTTCGGCTCAGGTCATGATCTCACAGTTTGTGCAGTCAAGTCCCACGTCGGGCTCTGTGCTGACAGCTCAGAGCCTAGAGCCTGCTTCGGATTCTATGTCTCCCTCTCTCTCTGCCCCTCTCCTGCTGGTGCTTGTGCTCTTTCTCTCTCTCTCTCTCTCTCTCTCTCTCTCTCTCAAAAATAAATAAATAAATAATCTTTTATAAATTTAAAAAAAGAATGAAAGATTTACTCATTTAAAAAAAAGTCCTCTTATCCCCTTAATTGTTTTTAAAAAATTTTTTTGAAGTTTTTTATATTTATTAAAAAAATTTTTTTTAATGTTTATTTTTGAGAGAGAGACCAAGCATGAGCGGGGGAGGGTCAGAAAGAGAGGGAGACATAGAATCTGAAGCAGGCTCCAGGCTTTGAGCTGTCAGCACAGAGCCTGACCCAGGGCTTGAACCCACAAACTGTGAGATCATAACCTGAGCCGAAGTCGGATGCTTAACCGACTGAGCCACCCAGGTGCCCCAGAATGTTTTCTTTTTGAGAGAAAGGGAGATAGAACATAAATGGGGGAGGGGCAGAGAAAGAGGGAGACACAGAATCCGAAGCAGGCTCCAGGCTCCAAGCTGCCAGCACAGAGCCCGATGCAGTGCTCAAACTCACAGACTGTGAGATTGTGACCTGAGCCGTTGGTTAAGTGTCTGACTTAACCAACTGAGCCACCCAAGTGCCACATCCCCTTAATCATATTTAAAAAACATATTAAATGCTCCCTAAAATCTGTCTCATTTTTAAGTTGTAAACCTCTAAACTAAACCAAAACATGAAATTTTGGAACCTGAGCTAGTAAAGAGCATAACAAAAAGAGTTCTTCCAGATTCTAGCACCTTACACTTTGTGATAATATGAATCCTTCTCTCTAACAGTATCTTGTTACACTTTCAGCTTGTGACTGGCTGTGGAAATTGGTATCAATGATCATATAGTTTTCTTCCTTTGGGACTCATGATGCTTAATCATTTGCATGTCAGAGGCCCCATAATTATGCTAATTCCAGTGTATGCTCCTGTCTGTATTCTTTGGGGCGTATATATAGTGTCAGCCAAGTATTATCCTAGCAAGAAGATGGAAGTGTTTTCATTTGCAGTGGCATTCTTAGATCCCTTTACTGTAGTCCCGCAATGAGTGTTCTCCCTTACTGTCCATTAGAATGGTCTTAGTGCTTTAATTTGTATAGCGCTGGAAAGTATTGAAAAACCTTTTGTGTACATCTCATTTTGGTTTTGAAATTTGCTGCAAACCTAGAGTATAGTATATTTGTCAACCTTATTAAAAGGGTAAGAGAATAGGCTTAGGAAATTAAGGGGCTTTCCTAAAATCACATCGTAAGTTAGTTCCAGGCCCAGAACTTGAACTCGGAACTTGAATTTGCTACCCAGAGGAATTATCAGATAGCAAGGAGCCTCAGCCTATCTTGGCTACTAGATATGGAAAACCTTGAGATTTGAGGCCATTTTTCCCTACCTCAGTAGTCTATGCTTGTACTTAACAAAACTCATTCTGGTATTTTCAGACTTTTGCTGCTTTTTTTTTTTTTTTTTTTTTTTTTTAATGTTTATTTTTGAGAGAGAGACAGAGTGGGAATGGGGCAGGGACAGAGAGAGGGAGACACAGAATCCAAAGCAGGCTCCAGGCTCTGAGCTGTCAGCATAGAGCCGGATGCAGGGCTCAAACCCACAGGCTGCAAGATCGTGACCTGAGCTGAAGTTGGACACTTAACCGACTGAGCCACCCAGGCGCCCCTGGACTTTAGCCACTTTTAAAGATGAGTTTGCTTGAGTCACTGAAGGATGTGAGTTATGGTTAGCATCCTGGCTTTTCACTTTGGTGTATGTGATTGTGTAATAAATCTAAAGGATTTCTATGCTTTACCCTCGAAAGATTTGGTTCTTTCTTATGACTCAGTTTTGTGCAGTGGTATATGAGGTTGTATAAACGTAATTGCCTATTGTTTTATGTATAGAATTTAAAGAAATCTTTAGGATATTGTACATGATTTGTAGTTGTAAAACAGGCTCTGAATCTCACCTTGTTTTTGTGCAAGTTTTGCTGAGGTTTTACATATCCTGTTATAATGGCCTTTGATAATTTTCTTTAACTCCTTTTTCTTTTTAATTTTTTTTTAATGTTTATTTATTTTTGAGAGAGAGAGTGTGAGCCCGGGAGAGGCAGAGAGAGAGGGAGACACAGAATCCGAAGCAGGCTCCAGGCTCCGAGCTGTCAGCACAGAGCCCAACGGGGCTCGAACCCATGAACTATGAGATCATAACCTGAGCCAAAGTCAGAGGCTCAACCGACTGGTCCACCCAGGCGCCCCTAGCTCTTTTTTTTTTTTTAAGTTTATTTATGTATTTTGAGAGACAGAGAGTGAGTCGGGGAGGGGCCAAGAGAGAGGGAGAGAGAATCCAGTGCAGGCTCTGCACTGTCAGTGTGGAGCCAGATGCAGGGCTCAAACTCCAATCAAGAGATTATGACCTGAGCCAAAACCGAGAGTCAGACACTTAACTGACTGAGCCACCCAGGTGTCCCTTACTGCTTTTCATTTGGGAAGAGTTTGACTCCTAAAATGATTTTCTTCATGGCTCTGGGCAAGGATTGGAAACGATTTGGCAGACTATCATAAAGAACAGGAGAAGAGAAACCAGAGAGGAGAAAACCTAGCCCGGGGCACATTCTGCCGTTTTGCCACACTGCATTGATTGCTTTAAACTTAGTTCCAGATTTGGTGACTTTTTTCCTTAAAAATTTTGTTTTCCTTGGCATCCTAATATTCTATCATCACATCCATTTTTTCCCTTTACCCCCGGTGCTCAACGCTGGGATTGTTCTTAGCAAGTTGACCAGAATTCACAAATTCACACCCAGGCACCTGCCCCACCACTGAGCAATGGTATGAGCATTTTCACACATTCTTGGTGTCCATAACCCCTCATGTCCAGGGCAGACATTCTTCTCACGTTCCTGTTGGTGTCAGCCCTCTGACCCCGATGGGTTAATTGATCTGGAGAGGATCAAAAAGCTAGAGAGTGGTAGAATAAGGACTTGAAACTTTGATTTCTCACTTCCAGTTTACTAATTTTTCCTCTTATGTGTTGCAGCTTTTAGATTAGTTTATATACTAATTTGGTGTGCGCTTCTAAAACTATGTCAAAATTTTTCTTTCATTTAATATATTGTTTTGTTTTGTTGTCCCTGCAGAAAAAAGAGCCAGTGGGGGATGAGTCCATTCCGGAGGATGTATTAAATCTTGATGACCTCACTGCAGACACTTTAGCTGTAAGTTATTGTCCTTTCCTTTTCTAGGCTGGATTTCTGTTCTTTCATTGTAACTTTATTCCCAGACAAGCAAGTGCTCACACTCTGCCCCACATAGCACTGTGCACCGTTGAATGTGTGCAGCGGGAAGTGGCCCCGTCCGCTCTTGTTGTACTCTCCACCTGAGTGTTTGTTACATCGCAGAGATGGAGACAGATGGAATGGAAAAGTTGAGAGTAGGAAGAAGAGAAAAAAGGAATTGAGCTATGTTTGGTTTATAGAACCTGTTTTCACAAAGTCCAGGAATTTTTCAGTCTGCTGGAATTCGCTAAATATTCCCAACAGTGAACCTAGGGGAGTAATTTTCAAGTTTTTTAGTCATTGAACCTTTTCTTAAAACCTGTAACACAAAAGCATAGCAAGGGAATAAATACACAAAAGCAGAGTTGCTGCACTTGAAGGGCTAGGTTGGGGGTGCTATTCCTGTCCAGGCCAACCTGCTAAGGGCTCCCCAGCCCCAAGAAATCAGTTTGAAACACTTGGAAGAAGGAATACAAAATAAGCTTAAGACAGGGTCTCTTGCTCCTAACAAATTTATAATCTTTCTAGGGAACAGTTAAATGTAGTATGTAAGAGTGCTAAGTTGTTTTAATTAGGAATATTAGAAGGTACAAGTTGGTTTTTTTTTTTTTAATGTTTGTTTATTTAAGAGAGAGAGACAGAGACAGAGACAGAGACAGACCGTGAGCAGGGGGAGGGGCAGAGGGAGAGGGAGGCAGAATTTGAAGCAGGCTTCGGGATCTGAGCTGTCAGCACAGAGCCCGAAGTGGGCTTGAACTCATAAACTGTGAGATCATGACCTGAGCTGAAGTCAGACACTCAACCCACTGAGCCACTCAGGCACCCCTAGAAAGTACAAGTTAAGGGAAAGAGCTCTTACAAGAGCTACAATATTAAAACCCCTGAGATATATTGGAATGAGAAGAATGGCCAGAATTTATCCATCTCTGCCTTAGGTACCCCAAAAGAAAATGCCAATGAGTTTTTAAGGGCAAGATTGTGTGTGTGTGTGTGTGTGTGTGTGTGTGTGTGTGTGTGTGTGTGTGAGAGAGAGAGAGAGAGAGAGAGAGAGAGAGAGATAAACTGGTTCTTTGAAAGCCTTCATTGTTAATTTTTAAAATGCTGTCACAAGGATTGTCATTAGAGCACAATAGGGCAGCAGAATCTTATTCCTGCTGTATCCTTGACCTGCTGTGGCCTGAGTACTGGCCTGACCTGTTCATCTACAGAACCTGAAAGTCTCACAAATCAAAAAAGTCCGGCTCCTCATCGATGAAGCCATCCTAAAATGTGATGCGGAGCGGGTAAAGTTGGAGGCAGAGCGGTTTGAGAACCTCCGAGAGATAGGGAACCTTCTGCATCCCTCTGTGCCCATCAGCAATGACGAGGTAGGTGTGGGTGTCACAGCAGGCGGCTGCCTCCACTGCTCGCCTCTGTTGGGGATGGGGCGGGGCGGGAGGAGGACAGGGAAATGCTGGCACTCTCTGTATAATATGCCTTGTGTCAGAAGCTGGCTTTTTGTAAAATTCACTCTGCCCACCAATTGTGAATTGAAAGAGTCAGATCCTTGTCTGATCGGGAAGTAGCAGAGACAGCAGGTAGGAGGAGACTCCTGGCACAGAAATCTCTTCTAAATCGGGCTGCTGTCCTCCACTGCGTGTTGCCCGTGGTAGCAGCGGGTCCTGTGGGAGGGATCTGCTAAATCAACCTCACCCCTCACCCACACCCTGCTGAGAAGCTGCAGGTTGAAGGGAAATCTGCATGATAAAAGTTTCCTGCTGAGTGGGAGCTTCCCCAGCACAAAGCTGCTCTGAGCCCAGCCTTTGTTCCCTGACACCCCAGCCGTGGCTAGGCCCATCTGTGCCTCTTTCATTCATTCCCTGGTGAACGAGTGTTAAACTCACTGCTGCCTGGGGTGGGAGACTCGGGAGGTCAGGGCCCTGAGCCCGCCCTCGTGTGGCCCCAGGACCAATGAGAACCTGGAAAAAAAAAAAATCTACATTCTCCTCTGCACCCCAGGCAATGCTGATTGGGGGGGAGGGGGTTGTCCTGTTGCGGATTTTCTAGGAGTCCTTTAAAAGGGTAAAAAAATGTGAGAAAAAGACCTCTTAGAAATTCATGATTTCAGTTCCATGGCTATAATTGCTTCTAGGAATTTGTGAATTATTATTTCTCTATTGAGCACAGATTCTCTAGCAAATTCCCTTCCCTAGTTTCTGTACACAATGACCAAAGCCTAGTGTTTGAGTTCAGCAGTAGTTTCACAAAGCTCTAGGTTGTTCTTAGAATGGGGTGTGGAAAGGTGGAGGTTGCAGGGTTCAGTGATTGTGCATCTTTCTCTCCTGTTCTTGTTTTCCTTAGGATGCAGACAACAAAGTCGAGAGGATCTGGGGTGACTGTACGGTCAGGAAGAAGTACTCTCACGTGGACCTGGTGGTGATGGTAGATGGCTTTGAAGGCGAAAAGGGGGCCGTGGTGGCTGGAAGTCGAGGGTACTTCCTGAAGGTAAGAGTCAGGAACCCATAGCGATGGGATTATAAAAAAGGAGCTAAAAACAATATGTGCAGAAAACATAACCTACTTAAAGAAGCCCACAAATCCAGCACTTGTTCTTGCCTTTCTTCTGCACACTTACTGGCAGTAGATGCAGTTCTCTTTCTGAGCCAGGAAAGTGCTTATCAGGATCCCCTAGAACAAAAGCCACTAAGTGACCCTCTGTTATGAATATATGTTGCACTGACTGAATCACAACAGTCTGCTTTTAAGGAGCTTAGTGTACTTGGACCAGCAGACAACAGAGTCGAGCCCAAGTCAATGAGTGCTGGGGTGTGAATAAGCCCAGAGGACTATGAGAACAGGTAGGTAGAGGCAACAAACCCAGAGTAGTTGGGACAGAGGGCAGATAAATTCAGGGAAGACTTCCAGAGGAACATGGGAAAATAATTTTGGAGATACTATACATATATACACATACATAAACATGCTCTCCATACACACATGAGTCCAGTGTCGTGAGAGTTACTGCAAGAAAGTCCTCCTGTGCACCCTGGACAAAGAATCCTTTTTGCCTCGCTTTGTTTCTCCTTACAGTGTGCCTAGATGATGTGCTGGGCATTGATGTTAAGAAGGAATCTCTTGGGTCAACTGTTGGGGTTCATGGTCTTTGCTGGCCTCCTGTGTGTCCCCAGTTGCCTCTGAGTGTTAAGTTCTAGCAGATAAACATGATGGCGATAGAACCCAATCACACAGTGCCGTGTCTCTACTCCTTTAGGGGGTCCTGGTATTCCTGGAACAGGCGCTCATCCAGTATGCCCTTCGCACTTTGGGGAGTCGGGGCTACACTCCCATTTATACTCCCTTTTTCATGAGGAAGGAGGTCATGCAGGAAGTGGCACAGCTCAGCCAGTTTGACGAAGAACTGTATAAGGTGAGTAAGCCTGGGGCAGTGTGACAGAATGCCTTAAGTTACAACGTTTAACTTCAAAGATAACAGAGCAGTGCTGACCAGTAGAACTTGCTGCGATGATGGAAATATTCTGTATCATGGCTGTTGAGCACTTAAAATGTGGCTAGTACAATTTTAATCTTTGTTAAATTTTACCTTAAATAGCTACATGTGTCTAGTGGCTACCATACTGGACAGTGCATTCATAGAGTCTATATTATCTTTCCCCAGATAATCTGTATGATTTATCTAAATTGAGCATACTTTAATACCATGGGCTTTGAAAAGAAGCACATTTTTGAGTGCTTGGGACAAAAGAAAATTATAGAAGTGGCTGATCTTCCTGTATCCTCCTACTCCTAGCCCCAGACTAGTTGCTTCTGGAGGGTGAGACATATTTTCCTTGGGATGGATGTGGCTTCCGGGTTGTGCCTCTTTCCCAATCATGGACCATCTCAGGGAGAGCCAGAGCTATTCACGTTGAGAGTCAGAGGGTCGTTCTGATGAGCTGACTCCAACACCAGCTGTGGCACCCGCAGTCTGCCTAGCATGTAGAATTTCTAGAGTGTCTCTGCTAACAGCTGCCCCTCACAGCATAGTCCACTTTTCACTCGTCCCCCGTCCTCCTTCTGTGAGAAGGGGGCCACTTTGCTCCTACTGGGAAGGAGGTAGACAATGCTCTTGGGCTCACTTGACTTATCTTAGGTAGAGAGAGGAGTTTAATAGTTAGAACTTCTTCCCACTGGGTCCTATTGATGACTTCTAGTTAGGCTTTCATTCAAGATGCATTGGGAAGCAAAATGTTTTCTAAACTCTGATCATTAGTGTAACCTTGATGTCCTGCCTCTCTTCTCTTTCTTTCTTTTAATTTTTTTAAATTAAAATTTTTTACAGGTTTATTTTTGATAACGTGTGCACACACACAGGTTGGGAAGGACCAGAATGGGGGGTGGGAACGGAGGATGTGAAGCCCGCTCTGTGCCGACATCAGAGAGCCCAATGCGGGGCCCGAACTCACAAACTATGAGTTCGTGACCTGAGTGGAAGTCGGACACTTAACTCAGGAGCCCCTTCCCTTTCTTTCTTTCTTTCTTTCTTTTAATGAGGAGAGGAATGTGTTCATGTATCAGCTGAAACCGGTTTTCTCTTTTCTTTTTTTCCTTATCTCAACCCCAAGATTGGATAATCACTAACAGAGCTTTAGAAGGATGCCCTTCAGGTAACACCAGGGAGAAGCTTATATGGAGGATTATGAGAGGCACACTAGGTGGCAAGTGCCCTTTATGTTTCCTGCATTCTCCCTCCCTCTCTTTTCCGGATGCTTCTTGGATCCATATACAGGGAGAGTCACGGGTCTCAGTAGTGAGAGTCTGGGCTGGCACTTCTTGCCTAATAACCTCAGTGTGTGAATTCTCTGGAGCAGCGTTGTCCAGTAGAACTCTCTGCAGCGATGGGAATGTTCTGTATCTACTATCCAGTTTGGCAGCACCAGCCACATGCGGCCATCGAACACTTGAAATGTGGCTAGTGTAAGCCAAGGAACTAAATTTTAATTTAATTAATTAATTAATTTTTTTTTTAATTTTTTTTTAATGTTTATTTATTTCTGAGACAGAGAGAGACAGAGCATGAGTGGGGGAGGGGCAGAGAGAGAGGGGGACACAGAATCCGAAGCAGGCCCCAGGCTCTGAGCTGTCAGCACAGAGCCCGACTCGGGGCTCGAACTCACAGACTGCGAGATCATGACCTGAGCCGAAGCCGGATGCTCAGCCAACTGAGCCACCCAGGCGCCCCAAAATTTTAATTTAATTTAAAGAGCCATTGGTGGCTAGTGGCTATATACTGTATTAGACTGCATAGCTCTGGAGTTTTTCTACATTGTATGTGGGTAGCCTCATAAGAGGCTAAATTCCCATGGTCAAGTAGCAACGTAGTCTTCCGGGTCCCCCAGCACTAACCCAGAGGAAGTTTCCTCCCTCCTTTTTTTAAAATTAAAATAATACCACATGACAAAGTTTGGAAATGATGGGGAGAAATCATCATCTTTCCCAATTCCTAATACAACAGTTGACATTTTTAATATCCTTTTGGGGTTTTTTTCATACATCTATCATTTTCCACTACTTCTAATCACAATGTATATAGATTGCCTCAGCATTACATCAATATCATTTTTCAGTGTTACTTCGTGGTCTTCATAACCATCATTTTTTAATGGTTACATAATATTACATGGCTGTGATGTAGGATTGTTGGCTCTTCCCTTGTTGAAATATTTAGGGGGGGCTTCCTTTTTTGCCATCATTAAGTCATGTTACAATGAACTTTGCCCTGTTTCTACCTTTTTTTCTTCTGCGTTACTTTCTTCAGCTGAACACCAAAGTGATTCTTCAAGGAGAATAATCCTAGACTAACTCACAAGCACCCCGAAAGCAGAGCCCGGGTCTCCTTTTGCCCAGCAGTGGCAAACTTGGCACTTCGTAAACACCTAACAAACATTTGGCAAGTGGATTCATTTATATTGCTACCAGCACAGCCAACCGTCATTGGCCACTGTACGTTATTCGTAAAGGTCTCATTTATTAGATAGATAACAAAATATTATCAGAATATCTTACCTCCTTTTAATTTGCATTTCTTTGATCTCTGCTAGGTATCCCCTTTTGGAGTGACCTGTTCCCTCTTTTGTCTTTTTAGCTTCCCCTGCTCACTTCCAGGCAGGGATTGAAGTCAGTTCTCCCCATCCCATCACTCAAATCTTCCCTGTGGTTTCTTCTAGCTGAGGTCCTCACCCCTCACTCTTAACTAATAGAGAGAGGTCCCTCCTCCTACAGGTGATTGGCAAAGGCAGTGAAAAGTCGGATGACAACTCCTATGATGAGAAATACCTGATTGCCACATCAGAGCAGCCTATAGCTGCTCTGCACCGGGACGAGTGGCTGCGGCCCGAGGATCTGCCAATCAAGTATGCCGGCCTGTCCACCTGCTTTCGCCAGGAGGTGGGCTCCCATGGCCGAGACACCCGCGGCATCTTTCGAGTCCATCAGTTTGAGAAGGTGAGTGGTCAGGTCAGGGTGAGGAGTAGGACCCTTCTTCCATGCATCTCTCTGGGGTGGTTAGAGGAGAGGCACGATCTGTGTTACTTGGACCCACCCCGGCTTCACTCTTCCCTCTCGCCGCCTACATCTGTTTCTGCCTAAGAAGCGCGTGCTGGAGTGGCTGTGAGCACAGACTCTGGAACCAGGCTGCCTGAGTCCCAGCACCAGCTCCAACACTTAGCAGCTGTGTAACCTTGAACAAACTGCATCTCCTCTCTGTGCTCAGTTTTCTCCTCTGCAAAAGGAGGATAATAATAGCACGTCCCTCATTAGGCCTGCGGTGAGGATTCAACTAGTTGATGGGATAAAGTACTTAGAACAGTACCTGGCGTGCACAGGGCAAGAGCTCCACCTAGCATTTGTTCTTGCGGCCCCAGTCCAGTCCAGCGCCAACCTCATGTGGGGCCCCAGCCTCACCTGACTCCCAGGGGTGTGGGAAGAGATCTTCACTGCAAAGATATCTCCCACTTCAGCCCTGTCCTGTCGTCACGGTCTCCTTGGGTCCTCCTCTGCAGATTGAACAGTTTGTCTACTCGTCACCACACGACAACAAGTCATGGGAGATGTTTGAAGAGATGATTGCTACCGCAGAGGACTTCTACCAGTCTTTGGGGATCCCTTACCACATTGTGAATATTGTCTCAGGTATCAGCGTCCCTTTCCGCGTCGCACAAACACCACCCTCACCAGCAGGGCTGCCACACAGAGCAAAATAGCTCACGATCCAATTAATTGCCACATTAATTAAAACGTCACACTCTTATCACTTGGGAGTGTTTGGTGATAAGAATATCTGGGCGTGATTTCACTTCTGGGGAGAGGATGTAAATTAAGGAATTCTGCAGGTTTGCTAAAGGTCAGTCTTGTGAAATCCCATCCCTCCTTCATGAATTCTAGGGGTTTTCCCTTACAGGTTCTTTGAATCATGCTGCCAGTAAGAAGCTTGACCTGGAGGCCTGGTTTCCGGGCTCCGGAGCCTTCCGTGAGTTAGTCTCCTGTTCTAACTGCACAGACTATCAGGCTCGCCGGCTCCGAATCCGATACGGGCAAACCAAGAAGATGATGGACAAGGTAGACAGCCCCTGGGGAGGCAGGAAATAGGGCCCTTGTGCAGAATAGGTCCATCTTATTTCTCAGTCCTTGGAGTATGTTCTATCCCAGCATCATAGGAAAATCTGAGCTTCTCAGTCTAGACCAAAAAGGGAACCTGAAAGTGACTTCTACTGAATCAGGACTGAGTCTATGTATGTATGTATGTATGTATGTATGTATGTATGTATGTATTTTTTAAGTTTATTTATTTTGAGAGAGAGAGGGAGAGAGAGAGAGAGAGAGTGTGTGTGTGTGTGTGTGCGCGCGTGCATGGGAGAGGGGCAGAGAGAAGGAGAGGAGAGAATCCCAAGCAGTCTCCATGCTGTCAGTGCAGAGCCTGATGTGGAGCTCAGTCTCCTGAACAGAACTGTGAGATCATGACCTGAGCTGAGATCAATAATCAGACCCAACTACCCAACCACCCAGGCGTCCCAGGACTGAGTCCTTTAAAAAAATGTTTTTTTAATGTTTTTTTTTTGAGAGAGAGAGAGACAGCAGGGGAGAGGCAGATAGGGAGACACAGAATCTGAAGCAGGCTCCAGGCTCTGTACTGTCAGCACAGGGCCCGACACAGGGCTCAAACCCACAAACTGTGAGATCATGGCCTGAGCAAGGTCAGATGCTTAACCAACTGAGCCACCCAGGTGCCCTGAGTCCTTTTAGATAGAAACCTGAATCTAGCTCTATTCTACAAGGTAATTCTAGCTTTTCTCTTTTGGACTTTATTTTCTGTGACTCCAGATAAAGGATAATCGCCATTTGTCTATAGAAAACAAGTTGAAGGCAGTGTCTTCCCTCTCACCAAAGAAGGTCTGGGTTTGTAGGCTTATCTCTTCAAACCCAATTCTCAGGCCCTAATGTTTTCCAAGTCTTGAAGGGACTTGAAAGGGGTAAAAGGGAGAGGCCCCTTGTTAGTTTCCTCCTCCCCCTAAAGGGCCTGGCTCTCCTCCATTTGCTGGGGCCTACCACTTGTCGCTCATGGAGACCTAAGGAATCTTAATTCAAATCCAGAAAAAGATCAATAATGATTTTGATTTGGAAATCTACAGTTGGGAAGTCTGGCTGAGTGGGTGGTTCCTGGTCATGAGTAAGACCAGGCTGAGTTTCGTGTTCCCTGTGGGGACCCTGTCTTCACAGGTGGAGTTTGTCCACATGCTCAATGCCACGATGTGCGCCACCACTCGCACCATCTGCGCCATCCTGGAGAACTACCAGACAGAGAAGGGCATTGTTGTGCCTGAGAAATTGAAGGAGTTCATGCCGCCAGGTAAAACTCCCTGCCCGGCCATCTTCCTCCTCTTCTGTCTTAATACTCTTCTGCATGGCAAGCCCCTTTCAGAATGTACCAGCTTTTCTTGTTCCCAAACTCTGCCTATCCTCTGGTGCTAGGTGTTACAGGGGGCAAAGTTGAAAGAGTAGCCAGTACAGGTATGACATTCAAGTGCAGCTAAAATTCAGACTAGGGAAGAAAAGAATTAATGAAACCAGTTGCCATCGTGGGTGCCCTTTTGTTCATAGGGATCATTGTCTTGTGGAACTCTCCCCAGAGGTCCTTGGGCTTTGACTCCTGAGATACGATAGGTTATTTGATTGGCTCTCTTCTTCCAGGTCTCCAAGAACTGATCCCTTTTGTGAAGCCTGCCCCCATTGACCAGGAGCCATCAAAGAAGCAGAAGAAGCAGCATGAGGGCAGCAAAAAGAAAGGGGCAGCAAGAGATGTCCCCCTAGAAAGCCGGCTGCAGAACATGGAGGTCACTGATTCTTGAACATTCCTTCCTCCCGGTTTGTCAGGCTTTCGTTTCTGTCAGCTGGGATCTCAGAACCTGCCCACGGGCAGGGAAGCCAAGCACCCACTCGTCCCCGCCCCATCTGACTGCATTGCTAAAAGGGGAACAGTCTGCCGTGTACAATACAACGTTCCTGTCTCTTTGCATGGGCATAGGATCCAATCACTGATGACTGATGAAACCATGTAATAAAGCATCTCTGGGGAAGGCTAGGACTATTCCACAGTCTTCTGCCCAGGGCTCGAACCCTGTCTCTGACAGTTGTCCCTGGAACCACACTTCTGCTTTTCCTTCTAAAGAAGGCTGTTCCATTTAGCAAGTCAGACAACCTTTGAGAAGGTAGGTGAAGGCAGGGGTAGATTAGGAAGGGCTCTAGGGGAGAGTGAAAACTTTGTCTTTGACACACAAGCTTGCAGAAGGGCCAGATCCTCCTCTGTAAATCTGACCCTGCTTAAAAGCAGTTAGGTAAGACTAGCTTAGAGGCCAGAGTTGACATAAAAAGCCTCACGGTGCTTCTGTTCCCTAGGATGGGCTCCATGGGAAGGGCAGGAGGCTGTGAAACCACAGGAAAGATGAGACTCTGTTTAATCCCACAGTCCCCAGATTCAGGAGCACAAGTTGGAGCCTTATTAACACCTGCTTCTCTTGCCCAGTCACCCCCAAGTGGGAGACCAACCAGAAGAACAGAAGGGAGGAAGGAAGGATATTTTCTCCTTTCTCTGGTGCTCCCTCTGTTGCCCTAATGGCCAGTTGACCGTTTCCCTGGGGAGGGTGATGGTTAGGCTTTTTATTTGCTGCCTTTCATCTGCAGTGTACAAACACTTCACTTTAATAACACCTTATGTTAGTATAGTGCTTCTCTTCCAGGAGCCTAACAGACTTCCTATACTGATCTCTTTTATCTTTGTGACAGTCCCAGACGAGAGGGTGGGGATATGATTATACGTCTTCCATTGTACAGAAGACAGGGTACCAGGCGAGTAAGAGAGATGAGACAACATGACCAGGTGGGAGCCAGGAGTCCCTACTTCTCAGCAGTGCTCAGTGCCTATTGTGTTTCTTTGGAAGATGAGGGCATGGCTCCGAACTGGCCTGTCATTTAGGAGCCTTTACTTGATCTCCACGCCCTTAGTCCCTAAGCAGCAACTTCCCCAGGCCTGCCTGAGCTTGGCACCCAGGAAGGAGGCTGTGTGCTGGTCTTCCACTAGGGACTTGGGACTGATCCTGTTCATCTTGCTACTGGAAACCCTGTTGGACTAGGCCACCCATAAGGATGACCACGATGACTTTCCTGCCACCAGGTAGGCTCCACCAGCCTGCCTCTACTGTAGCCCATTGCCCTCTGCTCTGGGATAACAAAGCCAGGGCAAGGGGATGAAAGAACAAACTGCTCCCCACCACACACACTTCCCCGTTTGAAAAGCCTACTGGGCTTTAGGGTTAGAAACTTTCAAGTGGCTCTGAACACCCCCAACTAGCCCTAGAGGTCCCTATACTTGCCTCCTCTGCGCTCTCCTACCTTCTGCTCTTGGTGCCTGTGACCTTCCTTCCACCAGTAGGCACTGCTTTTCTCCATGCCCTAAAAGTACCCTGGGAGGGCAGTTGCTGGGGCTCTGAGCCTGTAGGGACCTGGCCTGGCTTCTGGCTGCCCTTACCCTGACTCCCTCTCTGCGCTGGCTGACATACGTTCTCACCTGACCAGTTTTCTGGAGCCTTTGGCACCTGGAACCTAGACTGCCTATTGCTTTATGCAGAGAGAGCCTCCTGCTCTATGCTGTTGGCTGCCCAGCTTCCCACACCAGCCTTCTCCTACCTGCCCAATGGCTGGGTAAATGTGCGGACAGGCCTGGGAGCCTGCGTAGTGAGAAGGAATGAGTGGAGGCCTGGAAAGTAGCCGATGTGTGGCCCAACTCGTCTGTTAGCGGGAAGTCTGTATTCCTTTCTTACTGATGGAGCCAGAGGAGAAAAAACATAGTTGTGAAGGAAAGGATGACCCTGCGGCTGAGGTCCTTCCCTCAGGTCACACAAGAACACGCCAGTAGGTGGGCACACATGGGCAAACACACGCATTTACTGAGTGCTCACTCTGTTCCAGGCACGATTAGGAACAGGGCTTACAGGAAGAATGGGACACAGTCCTTGCTCTCAAAGAACTCACAGTCATTAGGAAAGGTGTGGCTTGCCTGCTCCAGAGTGAGCTGAAAACCAGACTCCTTCCCTCCCTGGAGCAGTGGGATGGACCTGATGCAAGCCTTGTTTAGGATGGGAAGGCTGGCCTGGGCGTGAGCACTTGGGAACCGTCCCAGATAACCTTGACTCCACCCTGGCAGTTGCCTCCGCAACCCACAGCTGATGCCCTCATCCCTGGCATCTTGACCTGCCCCATCTCCAACCTCAGCTACCCAGGTTACCTCAGTTGGCAAACAACCCCACAGGCCTGGTGGAGTGAGTCAGAGCCCTGGGTCCTTCACCAACCCTTGGTTCCCACACCCAGGAATTCAGGGCCCAAAAAGCAGGTCTGGGTGCTTCAGGCAAGAGAGAGGAGGCACCTGGTCTCTCTACCAGGAGACAGGGACAGCTAGAAGCCAGACTTTCAGAACGCAATTCTAAAGAGCCAGGCAAGCCTAGGGACCCAGTGTGAGACTGCTGAGAAGTTCAGTTTATTAGCCACCAAGGAGCCAAACCCTGCAGTGGTGAAGCCACTCCTGGGATCTGACACTTCCTTGTCCCGCTTTTCCTTCGCTGAAGCTTTTCCGGGTTACCCTGGGTCCTAAGAACGGCTTCTCTCCACCTCGACCTCCCCCATACCTCCCACAAGGGGCCTGGGGCAGCCCTGGCTGCACTCCAGGGATGAGTCTGACAGGCAGAACTGGGATGGGCCCTAGAGAAATGTGCTGCATGTCGGAGCCTGTGCCAGAATGAGGGGCCTGCCCCACTCCCCCAGTCACCTCCCAGCATGGGGTTCCCCAAGAGCTCCTCCCAGATAGACACAAAAGGGGGGTACAACCCCACATCACCTATGGGTGAGGTTCTGGTGGGGCTGACACCCCTGCCTCTGACGTTGCCCTTTTAAGAGCACCCTCTGGGGGGGGGGGCGGGGGTGCTGCAGGCAGGTTCTTGTTGCAGAAGCCTGGTGCTGTGTGGCTCCCCACCGACCTGCTGGAAGGAAGACTGGGACGCCAACCCTGCCGGGTCTCAACCTCTGGATCCCAGGGGGTTCCCAGCAGCCACTGATTCTGAGAAAGCCCCCTTTTCTGAGGGGAAGGTCATCTCTTTCACTGCTCTGATTGGTTGGCTGACAAACCCTGCATTTTGGAGAGCAGTCTGGTTCCCTCCACAGGACTTGGACTTCCCTCCCCCCACTTAAACCTGCTGTTAGAAATGGTCTGGGAAATTATTTTCATTGAGGTGTAAATTGCTAATAAGATGGTGCGACCCTTCAGGGAGACTTTTTTTTTTTTTAACCCCGAAGAAAGGTAAGAAGCTTCCATTTAGAATAACGTTCATCCTTTTCTCCTTCCATCTTGTCTCAGAGAAAGAGAAACATATATATTGTTTTCTTTCCTTTTTCCCCCCTTGTTTCTCTACTCTTCCTCCAGAACCAGCCCTTGTCTACTTGTTCCCTGGATCCCACCACCATCGGGCATCCCTGAATCCCTGCTCATCAGCTAGCTCTCTCCTGAACCTCCCTCTCCCCTCCAGTCTCTCCCCTCCTCACCCATTCCCCTCAGTACCTACCTGCTTAGTTTTCCCATCTTAAAAGAGCTTTCCTCCTGCCCTGCCTCTGCTGTCGAATTCAGTCAGATCCCATCTGGCTCCTTTCCCTCAGAGATAAATAAACAGCAGACACTTGTAGGCTCTCCCTACCTCATCAACATTCTGGGCCCTCCTAGTCCCCACCCCCTCAGAAAGAAGGTGGAACGTTCCAGACAGAGGGACCAACAGGAGGGAACAGGAAGAAGGCCTGAACAGCAGGAGAGCAGAGAATGAGGGGATATTGAGTTAAAAGTAGAGGAGCGGGGTAGGATAAGGAGATTGTACCTGCCCCTAGATGCTGGTTCCCTGGATCTCTGTCTTCTCCCTGCCCTTTCTCTGCATGCTGTCCTACTTTACATCTCAAATCTGCCATCTCTCACCACGCATTTCCAGCTCTTCTACCCCCCCCGCCCCCCCCCCCCCCACACACATACACATTGACTTCTCCACCAGGATCTCAAAGTCCTAAGCACAAAGTCCAGCTCCCTAGCTGATTCTCTGCCCTCTCCCTCCTCTGGGTATTCAGACACCCAAAACAAACACCTGAGAGTCACCCTGGACCACCTCCTCCTCATCCCCAGTGGCCTGCCTCACACAGTCCCACTGAGTCTCTTGGTCACTCAGATCTGCCCCCTTGGCAGCCTGTTCCCCAGCCACAACACAGGCTCTCCTCCTGGACTGTTGTCCTGCTAGTCTGTACCCCCAGCTCCTCCTTCAGTGGGACTAGTCACGATGTGGGAGGAGGCTTCTGAAGGTACAGCCACTGTCCTGCCCTCCCCAGCCCCAACACTGCAGGTGGCTCTCTCAATGTATCAAGTCAAGCCCAGACTTCTCAGCCAGAGTCCACACTCTTCCAAAACCTTCCCTAACTCCTCTACCCCACATAGAAATACTAACACAGCTAAACACAGCTCTACCACTACATTTGTCTCTGTCCACATTAGACAGATTAGTCTTGTTCATTTGTGTACCTCTCACACCTAGTTTGGTGCCTGGAGCATAACTAGGGGCAGACAGGGCTCTCTCCTAGGCCTGCTCTGATACACTTAACATTTAAGTTATTGCAGATGTTGCTTTGGGATATGCTGCTTGTAGCTCAGCCCCAGGCTCTGTCTCTTTCCCTGTGTGCTTGGGAGCCAAAAATGATCTCAGCGGGATCTTGGATGGACTATACATCAGCCGTATGGAATGCTAGACCTACTGAGCCACCCTCAGCAAATAGCATGGCACTGCGGGTGGAACCTATCGCTGGGTTAAGGCATCTAGTGCCATCTTTTAATGAGCTTCAAAGAAAGTCTATCTAAGTTGGCTGGGACATCAGGCCTACAGCTCCTGGCTGCACCTGGCATTGGAAATACAGATTTGTGGTTAAAGTAAGTGAGTTCAGGGCTGTCCACAGAGGAGGCCAGAGGCACACCTGGCCTCCCAGATGGTAGCTCCAAGAATGGACAAACACCTGGTCGTTCCTCTATGCCAGCCAACCAGCCTGCCAGTCTTTCATCCAACTACTCATCTATCCATTCATTTAACCAGTATTTACCAAGTGCCTACTATGTGTCGCCTACTGTGCTCGGTGCTAGTCTTCAACACACACATATTCTCTCTGCTCCTGGAACTTACTGCTAGTGGCTGAGACAGATGTCAACCAAATAAATTAACAAATAAATGCTGTATGTAATTATAACTTGTGATACGTGCCAAGAAAAAAGGGGCTATTTAAGGCTACCATATTCAACAGCTGGAAGGAAGCCAGGGTGCCCAGAACAGAGTGAAGGGGGTGGAGGCTGGGCCCCTCTGGGCTTTGTGGACCAATATGAGGAAGTTGGCTTTTATTCAAGCACCTCCAAAAAGCCCAGCGCAAGGTTTTCAGGAAGAGAGCAACATGCTCAGATCAGACTTTGCAGTATTACTCTGTGAAAGACAACAATAAGGGGTCTTTTAATCAGATAAATCCAGCATGTGGCATATCCATTAAGAAAATTGGCTTGGACTCTTCAGTCACTTTCACATGGAAGGGAGGGAGGGAGGGAGGGAAGGAAGGAAGGAAGGAAGGAAAGAAGGAAGGAAGGAAACTAAAATTATATACAACCAAATGTTATATATAAACCTCTGGTTTGAAAGTAGCAGCTATCAAAGACCTCTGAGGGATAGCAAGGAATTTGGATTAGACTGGATATTAGATGATACCAGGAATCATCTTTTGTGTTCCGGGTGTGGCAGCCACCCTGTGGGGTACAGGAGAGAGCTCCAATGCACAGGAGCGTGCTGGGCTGCGAAGGGTTGAGGCGCCATGCTGTTTGCACTTCACTTTCGTTTCATTCCCTAAAAACTGCGAGAAAAAACATAGTGTCCACAATTAGTGAATCTAATTGATAGAGAGTATCTGAGGGTGCATTGTCCCACCTCTGGCCCTTTGCCTGAACACTTGCCATTTTCCAAAATAAAACATTGGGAGAGATTTTTTTTTTTTAATCTAAAAAATGTTTATTGATTTAGAAACAATTACTTGGGCTGCTGAGTGGAGACTGGTTTGGAGGGGAAGCAATCACACGAAGACTCCAAGCATCCTCACAACTCTGACGGAAAGCCCCTCAGTGCCAGGCATGGAGTTGGGGGTCCGTCCTCAAGGAGCACCCTCAGCTGGGAAGAAAAGTGCAGGGAAGCGGACTGGGCACACAAGGCAAGTGTGGACCAGAGACACTCAGGTCTTGGCCTGCCCCAACTTTTGGTTCCTGGTCCCTTCCATCCTACCCCACCCCATAGTCCCAGAACAGCAATGTCTGAAGTACCACATGGCCAGCCTCTCCCCTCCCATTTCTGTGCTCTTTATACAGCAACACCGAGCCCAGAAACAGGATCTTGCCCTCGGAGAATCAGGATCCCTGCACCTCTCTCTCTTGCCTGAGAAACTGCCCTGCCCACCCAGCAATGGTCACCGTGACCCTTCCCTTTTGCAGCCTCTCTCCACACCCCTCCTTTCAAGCAGGCCATTGGTCCTAGAACTTCAGCCCACAAGCATCTGCCCTGACAGGGGTCACCTGGTTCTTCCCAAATGTGGCCTTGTCTGCCCCTCTACTGTGCTGGGCCACAACATACCCACCCCAACCTTGGCTTCAGCCAAGGTGACACATCTCATTCATTCATAAGTATAATGCTTAAAAGCATGAACTTTGGAAGCAGATTGCCTGGGTTCCAATCCCAGGTCTGCCATTTACAAGCTGTATAACCTTGGAGAAGACCCTTAACCTGCAGGTTAAATGGATTTGCTTATGAATTCCTCTTGCCAGGAATGCTGTTTCTGATTTGAGATGCAACCTAAGTCCTACCAGGGCTTTCTGGAGGATTTACTCGACCCTCAGTGCTCTCTCCTCTGAATTCCTTTAGTCCTGTCTCGGTTGCTCCTGGAGCACTTCACCCATGCTGTCATGTTCAGCTGAGAGCCAGGGCCAGGCCCTATGCAGAAATGTATTCTCCATATGCCCGGGGAACCCTCAGGAAACAGCCTGGGTGAGGAAGATCCATGAGAGCTGGGGGAGAGCCTGGGGCTATCCCAGCAGGCCACTTTCCCTCCCCAGCCTCCACTGTAAAACTTGGCCTAGAAGAGCAGTAAATTCCCTTTGAACAGACTCCAGGATCTTGCTTCACCCTGGTTTTCTCCCACATAGGAGGGAGGTCTAAAGGTTCCTTATAGCTGGAAAGTTCCATGAAATAGGCAGCCCCCTTCTTCTAGGGGTCAAGGAGGACACCACCAGGGCAAGCCCTAGTCGGAGACACTCTGGTGCACAGAAGACTTGGAAGTTTCCTTTCAGCTTTTGGGAGGTGGATGCTGCTGAGGAGGTGACAGTGGATGGAGAGGCAGCTCTGTCTTGTGCCCCTGGGGGCAGGGCAGGGAGAAGGTTAAGGGCTATTTGCCAAATGCGCTTGGAGATGAAAGGAGAGGTTCATCACATCCCACAACTGTCTACTTTTGGGTAGAAAGGCCACTGACCTGGAGGAGGCTTCCTGTTCCTGTGCCTTCCATGGCAACCCCTGCCTCAGTGCTGGGTTCCAGAACCGGGATCCACACATGACCCAGAGCCAAGGCTGCTGCTCTCTCCCACCCAGAAAGCTTAGTTTAGTACAAAAGGAGAGAGATGAATGGAAAGCTGCAGTTTCCCCACGTGTTGGCTTAGGCCTTCATCAGAAATGAGAGTCTCATTACCCAACCCTGATTCAAAGGATAATTAACAGATGGTATAATTTCCGAGCATTCTCCGTGCCACATGGCTATTAGGTGAAGAGCAAAATGCCCACGCAGCCCCAGATCCTCCCAAACCAGAGTCAAAGCAAGTCCAGAGAGGCAGAGCCCTGCAGAGGCCACTTAAGCCATCCCTCTGCTTCTGGAGCTGCCTTTGGCCTTGCCCAGAGGAAGAAAGCTCATCTTCAATCCAGGCGAGAGCATTCCCAGGAGTCACGGGTCCCCCTCCCACTTCCTTCTCCCCATCCTTTCCACCGCCACCACCAGAAATGTAGCCTAACCCTAATCCCTCTTGCTGTCCCCAAGGCCCATCTCCTTTCCTTTCCCCTGAGGAGAAAGTGATATAGCAGCTCACACTAGGCATCACTGTATGGTCACACTGTGACCCTGGGCCCCAGGTCCCTGAGAGGGGATTCATGTTTCCCTCTACTGTGACCAGAACGAAGCGTTGGAAGGGAGCATCTGGTTCAATGCTTTTCAAACTAGGTTCCTCCAGAGCACAAGCCCCACAAGGTGGCCCAGGGATGTATTGATGGGCAGAGGGGTGGGGATAGGGCAGAGCCCAAACCTGCACTTCATTCCAGGAACACTACTTTTATCTGTTTAATATTTTGGACTTCTACTTCAATTTCACTTGAAAAAGGGATTCTACTGCTAATTTAACTTGTGGAAACCTTATATAGGTACCTTATTCAATCCTCTCATTTTACAAAATGGAAATTGAGGTACAGGAATTTGACCAAGGTCACATAACCAGAGGGTGGTGGGACTGAGACTAAAGCCCTACCCTCCTCCCCAGGCCAGCCCTCATACTGCCTGGCCAGGCCCCTTGCAGTCTCTGCAGTTGGCCCTATTGTCCCTGAATAGGCGTCTCTGGTTGGGAGGTGAGACAGGGAAGCTCCTTCCAGATCACCCTCCACCAGCCCTGCCTGGCTTTTCTTCATGGCCCAGTTTCCATGCCTGGGCCACCTCCAGAGCTCCTGGAATCCTACACACCCCTTTCAAGTGCAAGGTTCAGTCTGTAGGCCTACACTGTGCACCAGGCACGGCTGTTTGTTCATCACAAAGCTGTGGGTGGAAGGAGGGGAACAGCAGCTGGACACTGATGGGGAAGGAGGGAGGGGGGCAAAAGGTCATCTCTCCAGACAGGAGGCCCTATGGGGCAGTGAAATCCACTGGTCTAGGATCTAGGGAGCCTGGGTCCTAACGCTTGGCTCCATCCCCAACCAACCTTGTGACCCGGTAAAAATTTCAGCCATTCTGGGCCTCAGAAGCTGGTGATATTAGTATGTTTATACCGACTGGCTTTGGCTTTGGCAGTCCCAGCTTATCGCTCCCTACAAAGTCCAGGGGTGTCCAAGCCCAGCAACTGGACCCCAAGGGGCATCCTAATTAGACCACAACTTGGATGAGGGGTGGGGATGGGGGTCTCAGGACTCTGTGTTCCAGGGAGGTGGGGTGTCACTCTGGAATATGGGGGAGGCTTTATACTGTTGAGCAGGCCCCTTTTAGCTCAGCCTGACCCAGGACCCGAGGGCTCTTATCAGCAGCCGACCATGGTGACTGGTGTGAGGTGGGCCCTTGGTCTCTGAAAGCCCTTCAAAATATTTTTGAAAACCTGTAAGCATACTTAGGGCACAAACACCGTTATTCTCATTCTCTGTCTGGCTTCTGATTGTTAATTCTTCTCTAATTTGTGGTAGGGATCTGGCCCCGGCCCAGGGGCAGGCCTGGGAAGGGATTGGGAATGGAGGTCTGGCCAGCGGGAATCCTAGAACGTCGGTGCGTAGGAGGGCGCCGGGTGGGGCCCACCTCCTTCGGTGCGGCTGGCGTTGCCGCTTTAAGGCGGCGGCGGCGCGAGCAGGTCTATGGTAATGAGCCGCCGCCGCCGCGGCTGCCGCCGCCGCTCTGCAGAGCTCGCCCGCCCGCCGGGGAGGCGAGGGATCGTGGTGGGGCTGGGCCCTTGGCCGCGGAGACAGCAACAGCCTCGGCGGGGACGCGGGGCGCGAGCGAGTGGCGCGGGGCAGTCGAGGACGGCCGGGGTCCGGGTGCGTAGCTCCGCGGGCTCAGGTGGGCGATCCCGCGGGGGCGAAAGGGGCACCTCGAGACTCGGGAAGTCGGCAGGGCCAGGGTCGCGCGGGGCCCGCGGGCGCAGGTGGCGAGAGCCGGGCGCGCAAGTGGAGGCGCGGCGCCAGCCAGCGGTGGTCGGGGTGACCCGGGCGCGGGCCGGGATCAGGGAGCGGTGCGAGCCCGGGTGCGTCGGAGAGCTCAGCGCCGGGCCCCGCCGAGGCAGCAAAGCGCAGGCCCGAGGGGCGCACGAGTGGCCCCCGGGGACTGGCGCCCCGGCCTGGGCATGAGGCGCGGCGGGGCCGGCTGGAGCCGGAGGAGGAGCCGCCGCCGCCGTTGACCCGGCCGGCCGGGAGCAGGGAGAGATGCAGAGCCGGGCAGCCCGCGACCCCCTTCCAACGCTACTGCCGCCGCCGCCGCCGCCGCTGCTGCTGCTGTTGCTGCTGCTGCTGCTACTGCCGCCACTGCTGGGAGACCAAGTGGGGCCCTGTCGTTCCCTGGGGCCCGGGGGACGTGGCTCCTCAGGGGCCTGCGCCCCCGTAGGCTGGCTCTGTCCAGCCTCAGCCTCCAACCTCTGGCTCTACACCAGCCGCTGCAGGGATGCAGGGACGGAGCTGACTGGCCACCTGGTGCCCCATCACGACGGTCTGAGGGTCTGGTGTCCAGAATCCGGAGCCCACATCCCCCTGCCGCCAGCGCCTGAAGGCTGCCCATGGAGCTGTCGTCTCCTGGGCATTGGAGGCCACGTTTCCCCCCAGGGCAAGCTCACCCTGCCCCAGGAACACCCGTGCTTAAAGGCCCCACGGCTGAGATGCCAGTCCTGCAAGCTGGTGCAGACCCCGGGGCTCAGGGCAGGGGAAAGGTCAGCAGAAGAGTCCATGGGCGGGCGTCGGAAAAGGAATGTGAATACAGCCCCCCAGTTTCAGCCCCCCAGCTACCAGGCCACAGTGCCTGAGAACCAGCCAGCTGGTACCCCTGTGGCATCCCTGCGGGCCATTGACCCAGATGAGGGTGAGGCAGGCCGGCTTGAGTACACCATGGATGCCCTCTTTGATAGCCGCTCCAAACATTTCTTTTCTCTGGACCCGATCACGGGGGCTGTAACTACAGCCGAGGAGCTAGATCGTGAGACCAAGAGCACCCATGTCTTCAGGGTCACGGCACAGGATCATGGCATGCCCCGACGCAGTGCCCTGGCCACACTTACCATCTTGGTGACTGACACCAATGATCATGACCCTGTTTTTGAGCAGCAGGAGTACAAGGAGAGCCTCAGGGAGAACCTGGAGGTTGGCTATGAGGTGCTCACGGTCAGAGCCACAGATGGTGACGCCCCTCCCAATGCCAATATTCTGTACCGCCTACTAGAGGGCCCCAGTGGCAGCCCCTCTGAAGTCTTTGAGATTGACCCTCGCTCTGGGGTGATTCGAACTCGTGGCCCTGTGGATAGGGAAGAAGTAGAATCCTACCAATTGACAGTGGAGGCAAGTGACCAGGGCCGGGACCCCGGTCCACGGAGTGCCACAGCTGCTGTGTTCCTATCTGTGGAGGATGACAATGACAATGCCCCTCAGTTCAGTGAGAAGCGCTACGTGGTCCAGGTGCGTGAGGATGTGACCCCAGGGGCCCCGGTACTCCGGGTCACAGCCTCAGATCGAGACAAGGGCAGTAATGCCTTGGTGCATTACAGCATCATGAGTGGCAACGCTCGGGGACAGTTTTACCTGGATGCCCAGACTGGAGCTCTGGATGTGGTGAGCCCTCTTGACTATGAGACAACCAAGGAGTATACCCTACGGGTTAGAGCACAGGATGGTGGCCGCCCCCCGCTCTCCAACGTCTCTGGCCTGGTGACAGTGCAAGTCCTGGATATTAATGACAATGCCCCCATCTTTGTTAGCACCCCTTTCCAGGCTACTGTGCTGGAGAGTGTCCCTTTAGGCTACCTGGTCCTCCATGTCCAGGCCATTGACGCCGACGCTGGTGACAATGCCCGCCTGGAATACCGCCTTGCCGGGGTTGGGCATGACTTTCCCTTTGCCATCAACAATGGCACAGGCTGGATCTCTGTGGCAGCTGAGCTGGACCGGGAAGAGGTTGATTTCTATAGCTTTGGGGTAGAAGCCCGAGACCATGGCACCCCAGTGCTTACTGCCTCAGCTAGTGTCAGTGTGACCATCCTGGATGTCAACGACAACAACCCCACCTTTACCCAACCAGAGTACACAGTGAGACTCAATGAGGATGCAGCTGTGGGCACCAGTGTGGTGACAGTGTCGGCTGTGGACCGTGATGCCCACAGCGTCATCACCTACCAGATCACCAGTGGCAACACCCGTAACCGCTTTTCCATCACCAGCCAGAGTGGTGGTGGGCTGGTGTCGCTCGCGCTGCCATTGGACTACAAACTTGAGCGGCAATACGTGCTAGCTGTCACTGCCTCTGACGGCACACGGCAGGACACGGCACAGGTGGTAGTGAACGTCACTGATGCCAACACCCACCGTCCCGTCTTTCAGAGCTCCCACTATACGGTGAACGTTAATGAGGACCGGCCAGCAGGCACCACGGTGGTGCTGATCAGTGCCACGGACGAGGACACAGGTGAGAATGCCCGCATCACCTACTTTATGGAGGACAGCATCCCTCAGTTCCGCATTGATGCAGATACAGGGGCTGTCACCACCCAGGCTGAGCTGGACTACGAGGATCAAGTGTCCTATACCCTGGCCATCACTGCCCGGGACAATGGCATTCCCCAGAAGTCTGACACAACTTACCTGGAGATACTGGTGAATGATGTGAATGACAATGCCCCTCAGTTCCTTCGTGACTCCTACCAGGGCAGCGTCTATGAGGATGTGCCCCCCTTCACCAGTGTGCTGCAGATCTCGGCCACTGACCGTGACTCTGGCCTTAATGGCAGGGTCTTCTACACCTTCCAAGGGGGTGATGATGGAGATGGTGACTTTATCGTAGAGTCCACATCAGGCATCGTGAGAACGCTTCGGAGGCTGGATCGTGAGAATGTGGCCCAGTACATTTTGCGGGCATATGCAGTGGACAAGGGGATGCCTCCCGCCCGCACGCCTATGGAAGTGACAGTCACTGTGTTGGATGTGAACGACAATCCACCCGTCTTTGAGCAGGACGAGTTTGATGTGTTTGTGGAAGAGAACAGCCCCATCGGGTTGGCCGTGGCCCGGGTCACAGCCACTGACCCTGACGAAGGCACCAATGCCCAGATCATGTACCAGATAGTGGAGGGCAACATCCCTGAGGTCTTCCAACTGGACATCTTCTCTGGGGAGTTGACCGCTCTGGTGGATTTGGACTATGAAGACCGGCCTGAATACATCCTGGTCATCCAGGCCACGTCGGCTCCCCTGGTGAGCCGGGCTACTGTCCACGTCCGCCTGCTTGACCGCAACGACAACCCACCAGTGCTGGGCAACTTTGAGATCCTTTTCAACAACTATGTCACCAACCGCTCAAGCAGTTTCCCTGGGGGTGCCATCGGCCGTGTGCCTGCCCATGACCCTGACATCTCAGACAGCCTGACTTACAGCTTTGAGCGGGGGAATGAACTCAGCCTCGTCCTGCTCAATGCCTCCACAGGCGAACTGAGGCTGAGCCGGGCATTGGACAACAACCGGCCTCTGGAGGCCATCATGAGCGTGCTAGTGTCAGGTAAGGAAGGGCCCAGGTGGTGTCAGGTGGGGGCGGCCATTGGAGGAGGCCCTGGGCAGCCGTCCAGGGAGAAGCCTTGGACTCACCTCTCTGCCCAGAGGCTGGCACAGAGGTTGAGGGGTGAGAAGCAGCTTGGGAAGGAGCCCTGGGAATCCTGGCAGCTGGTGCAGGCCCCGCCTGCCACCCCAGGCTAGGCTGGGCTGCTTCGGTTGGCTGCCCCCTGCCTACCACCCTGTGACGTGGCAGGGCAAGTGTGGCAAGGCTGCCCTGGCTATGGCTGCCAAGAATTGTAAGGAAAAAAAAGAAAAGAAAAGAAAAGAAAAAAGGCACGTGGAAGACTGGGGGGCCAGGAGAGCTGGGGGAGGGGTAGAGAGGACTGTGTTGTGTGTGGGGCAGGGAGGTGAGCCGGTCCCCTCAGCACCCCTTCACGCCCGGCAGGGTATTCTTGTGATCTCATAACAGCCTTCTGACAGAGCAGAGGGCTGTGGGGCACAGGGTTGCCGCCGAGGGGTCAGGACCCTGCTGTCGGGCCTCTTCTGGCCCCTTCTGGCTCCCGGCTGAGCCCCAGACTGGCTGAGGGGGACTTTGTCTAGTGCATTCTTTTCCCTCCAGGCAGAAAGAGCCTGGCCTGGCTACCCCTTCAGAGCTCCCGCAGGAAGTGAAGCCAGAGCTCATTGTCTCTGTCCAAACAGACCCCACTGTCAGAGGCCATGGTTCGGGGTCCAGCTTGGGGGAGGGGCTGCGGTGAAGCCAGGGCCAGGCTGAGGCCTCCTGGGCTGCCTTGCCACCCCGTGGGCTCTTCTTAGGATGCTAGGCCTTCCTTGCTGTCTGTGACCAGCCTGGACTCAAGGAATGAGGTATGGGGACCAGGATGAGTGAGGGGACTGGTGGTCTTTGAGGGTAGAGCCCCCTGCTCCGGTGGGGAGAGAACAGAGTCCTGGGGCGTGGGAGCCTGGCCAGGACCCAGGCTAGGCATTCCTGCTGCTTGGCCAAGCGCTCAGCCTGCAGACTCCCTGGACAGAGGGTTGGGGGAGGAGAGTTGGGAGGGGGGGGGGCGGCATTCTGTCTTCTCTGTCAGCTATGAGGAGTGATTGGCAGTGGCAGGGAGGGGGTCAGCCCCAGGTTGCCGAGTCCCTTCCCCAAGCCTGGGAACAACTGGCACCCCCATGAGGGCCCCTTGTTAGAGACACCCTAGGGATGGATGGCCCAGGATACCCCATTCCAGACACATAAGGGAGGAGAAGAAAAGAGTCTGGCACCCCTCTATTGCCACCTCAGGGAGTCTGGGCCTAGAGGGCAATGAAAGACCTGTGAGATGCAGGGTGTGGTCAGCCCCCTCCCCGCTCTGGGTCCTTCCTGGACAGATGCCTCCCCTACCCTACTCCCTTAGGTGGCCACAGGAGCCAGGGGATAAGAGATTTTAGAGGTCATGGACAAGGCTCTGTGCCTCTTGAAGCTTCAGTTTCCCTCCAGGAGGAGGATGTGAAGGGCTCGAGCTCCTGTATCCTGTACCCTTTTCTGCTGGGAGAAGCAAGCTGTGGGGAGGGATGGAAAAGAAGGGCCTCTGCTTCTTGTCCTCCCCACAGCCTGTCCTAGGCGAGTATGTCAGGACACTGAGGAGGCCCCACCCAGCCTTCAGGCTCCTACCTGGGCAGAACCCCTGACCACAGCTCCCTGAGAACAGAAGGGAAGGCCTCAGGCTGGCCCTCCAGCCCTGGCCCCACCATGTCCCTTAAGCCCTGACCCTTGGAGGCAGTCACCACGGCAACCCCAAAGTTAAGGGAGGCTGGGGTGAGGGGGAACTGACTCCCACTGCCCTTTGTTTTCCTTCTCTTGTTCTTTGTCTCTCTTTCTTACCCGCCCCTGCCCACAGGGCCCTCCTGCTCTGCCCCACTTCATTGCCCTCTCCTGATCTCCTGTGTAGCTCTCTCCTCCTTTCCCACTTTCTCCATTGCTGGCTCTTTTTCTGGGTCTTTGTTTTCCCCTGTTTGGTCTCCACGTTCATGCCCCTCTGACTTCCCTGCCTCTTTTCCCTGTGGCTGAAGCTGCCCCAGCTTGGGCTGGATGGCTCTTCTGAGGCCCCAATTCTCCCTGCCTCTTTCTTACTCTGCTGGAACACACAGGAACTCTTGTGCGTGGTCTGGTCAGCTCCCAGAGCGGCAGACCCCCACCCACTCCCCCTCCAGGCCTGCCGCTTCCAGTGGCACATCTGCCAGGGGAAGACAGGTTTGGAGTCTGATTCTGCCACAGTCTGGGACCTGGGATCCCTGTTCCCACCCTGCCTTGACACCTGAGGGGTGACCTAGGTCAAGGCAAGGGAGAGGAACAAAGAGGAAGGACTGAGCAGTAGGTTGACTGCTGGGGATGAGGGACAACAGAAGAGGGGGCAGGTGGCCACAGATGGTAGACCAGATGGGAAGCAACAGAGACACATTGGGTGAGGGGCATGGGCGGGGCCTGGGACGGCAGTGGGGAGACACAGGGAGGAGTGCTTGTTCCCGGGGCTGAGTGGTGGTGAGGTTTCTCTTGCTCACTGGCTTTGACTGCCCCCTCCGCTCCCTAATCAGTTAGGGGCTCTGTGTGGACTCTTCGGCAGCTTTCTGCCTGGAAGGACTATCCCATCAAGGAATCACTGGGCAGAGGCACCAAGTGCCTGAGAGCCCTGTGCCAGCTCCCCACCTCAGTGCAGGGTGGTCTGAAAGAGGGAGAAAAGTAGAGCCTGAGGTCATAAATCTGGGCAGGCCTCCTGGAGTAGGTGAGCTTGGGGCAGGTTAGAATAGTAGGAGGACTGTGGGTAGGCCAGGTGGGAAGGCACAGCGTGTTCGGTAGCTCTAGACGAGAGTAGGAGGAGCAGAAGTGGGGAATGACAGGCAAGCTTGCTGGTGAGAGCAGGCAGGCTTTGGCAGTCTCTGCGATGAGGCTGGAGGGCAGGTGGGTGGACCAAAGCCATGGCTGAGATGGGTGTCTGCCTTCAGCCTTCCCTGGCTGAGCTGAGCTGCCTGGTGTAGTTAGCCACCTCCCGTAGGTACGTAGGTACGGCAGAGAAGCAGAATCTATTCCCAGGTCCCTCCCATAATCCCACCCCACCCCAGAAACACCATATTCTGCCCTGTTCCCACTAGGGGTGCCTTCTTAATATCAACTCAGGGCCCCTCCTGCTGTGTTTAAAAGATCATTTCCTCACTATGGAGACATCAGCATCTTAGCATTTACCGAACACCTACTATGTGTAGGACATTGTAGTAAATTTAAAAAATGAATACCCTTTACAGCCCTGCCAAGCCATTTCCTCCTCCCCACTGGTCTCCGGCTTTCATTTTCGAACTAAATAAAATCCAGTGTCACGTATATGTGCATTCAGGTGTGCATGGTATTTCTGGGCTTAGAGTGTGGGTGGAGTGAGACACTAGAGTGTGTTAGCACCTAGCTGTTTATAAGTGAGTGTGTGGCCTGCAGGTGTAGCAAGCATTTGGGTGCAATGCAGTGAGCCAAGCGGGCGATGAATAGCTAGAGGCCCAAGGCCGGAGGGGAGATCAGCCTAGTGGGGCTTTTCTGGGGTTTCAGGTTGGAGAGCTGCCCAGGCCCTTCCATCTCTGCCCCCCACCCCCATCTCTCACAGCATCAGGGCAATGGGTGGTGCAGCCCCTGGAAAGGTGGCTCAGCTGGATTTCCTGGGGTGAGGCCTCCCCAGGCTATCTTCAGCAGCCCAGAGAGTTGGGCGGGAAGAATGCTTTGTGTGGGGCGTTGCTATGGGAATAGCAGGCCTGTGCCCAAGCAGCCATGGGGCTCAGTGGGAGGGGGACTGGGTGGCCCACTGACCCAGTTCACCCCTCACTCTGCCTCGGTGGGGGAGGAGGGAGCACGCCAGGGTCAGGGTTATGGTAGTGTCGAGGTATAGAGGCTGAGGGGGTAGGATGATCATTTTTGTGGGTATCTCATGGTGCTCTGGGCCCTGTAGAAAGGTAAGAAATAGGCAAAATTGGGTTCTTGTGCAGGGAAGTCCCGAATTTGGTGTAAGAGAGTAAGAGTCATGGCTTGGACAGGGAAAGGTGCACAAACATTAAAAGACATGCCGTTCTTCACAGTGCAGGGTTTTTGTAAAGTATGCAAAGAGAACTTGTGAAAAATGGAATCACCTTAAGTGTGGGTGGGGGCCGATCCAGCAAGGTGTGACTTCCCTACATGTAGTCTCTTAGGCACTTTTTGCCACTGTGGCAGCTGGGCAATTCAGTAGTGTGTGGGCTGGATTTCGGCTCCCGCTCCCTTCTTGGGGTGCTCCTGCCCAAGGCTAGGTCTCCGGCTTGGCACCCCTGCCCTCCCAGCCCTGTGCCGGGTCCTGACCCATGTCACTTATCCGCAGACGGCGTGCACAGTGTTACTGCCCAGTGCGCACTGCGTGTCACCATCATCACGGACGAAATGCTCACGCACAGCATCACACTGCGCCTGGAGGACATGTCGCCAGAGCGCTTCCTGTCCCCCCTACTGGGTCTCTTCATCCAGGCGGTGGCCGCCACGCTGGCCACACCCCCAGACCACGTGGTGGTCTTCAACGTGCAGCGGGACACCGACGCCCCCGGTGGCCACATCCTCAATGTGAGCCTGTCGGTGGGCCAGCCGCCTGGGCCGGGGGGCGGGCCGCCCTTCCTGCCCTCCGAGGACCTGCAGGAACGTCTGTACCTGAACCGCAGTCTGCTCACGGCCATCTCGGCGCAGCGCGTGCTGCCCTTCGACGACAACATCTGCCTGCGCGAGCCCTGCGAGAATTACATGCGCTGCGTGTCGGTGCTGCGCTTTGACTCCTCCGCGCCCTTCATCGCCTCCTCCTCGGTGCTCTTCCGGCCCATCCATCCCGTTGGGGGGCTGCGCTGCCGCTGCCCACCGGGCTTCACGGGCGACTACTGCGAGACCGAGGTGGACCTCTGCTACTCGCGGCCCTGCGGCTCCCATGGGCGCTGCCGCAGCCGAGAGGGCGGCTACACCTGCCTCTGTCGCGACGGCTACACGGGTGAGCTGGAGGGGGTCGGGGGGAGGTATTCTGGAGGGCTAACGCTTCAGTGCAAGCACAGATCAGGCTAAGGACCGGGGCTGCCTCGTTCTTTTCCAGAATAAGGCAGGCACAGGTTACACTGGTCATCTGCAGATCCCACTTGCTCCTCTACAGCGACCTACTGGGGAGGGAGGAGGGGGGAGCCCACCTTCTCCCAGCACTCCCCACCCACATCCCAGGCAGCGTAGTAAGTGAAGTCAGCGCCTGCTCTAGAGGCAGCCGGCTCGGGTTTATATTCCAGCTTTGCCACTAGTAGTAGTTGTGTGACCTCGGGCAAGTTACTTAACCTCTCTGTGTCTCGGTATTTTTAAATGGAGATGATAAATTGATTTACCTCACAGCGTGGTTGTAAGGATTAATGTAATTAACTTAATACATGTAAAGAGCCAGCCCTTGGAAGGTGTTGGCTGTGATTTAAGAGACCACTGGACTCAGGCGACTTGTTCTGAGTCTCACCTCACAGCTTGACTAGACCTGAGGCTGGGCCTGGAATCTGGTCTCCCCCACCACTGAGCGAGTTACCTTTTTGGGCTGCAGCCCATACTTTTCTTCCCAGGCGTTGAGAAGAAGGCATAGAAAAAACTGGAGGGGTTTGGGTGCGGGGTAGCGTTGTTTCAGAAGGTCTGTGTACCTTTGTGACCCTAAGCAGAATAGCTCCACCCCTGCGCAGGTGCTGGGAAAAGGGTCAGGCCTCCCAGTTGGCCTGTGACCTGGGTTTTTACACATCCCCTCCCCAGCCTCTGCTTTGTGCTCCTGACCCCGCCCTGCAGGCTCCTGTTTCTCCTCAGGACACCCCCTTCTCTCCTCCCTGGGCCCTTCCTCCCCAGATAGGTTAGGCCTACTCTCTCTCCTCCACAGCCATGCCCACTGGCTCTGCCAGCGTTGGCGGGCAGACCCCACCGCCTTTCTGCTGCATCTTCCTGCCCAGAACTTGCCAGACTTGACTCCTCTCAGTCTGCTGTGGGTGGGGGTGGAGGGGAGGGGAGGGCTTGGGGGATGGGAGGGGAGTCTTTGTCCAGGAGGATGGGGAGGGGGGCTTAGAGTAGGCGAACAACAGTTTCCATGGAAACAAGAGCCAGTCACTAGGCACAGGAGCTGAGAACCTATCTCTAGAATCTGAGAATGGGGAGGGAGAGAAAGGGGTGGATTTTCCCATCTGATGTTGTTGGAATTTTCAGTTCCTCCACTGAAATCCTGGTCTGCTCCCAGGGCTCAGTTCCCCAATCTGTCAGCATCTCCCAAGTGCACAGAGGGCCTCCTTCTGGGCCCCAGGACTCAGGGCGGGAGTTCTCTGCCCCATTCCTGGGAGTCTCCAGCTTCCCCCACCCCTCACCCCCCACCCATAACTCTGACAACCGAAGTGGAAGCCTGGTCTCTTCCCCAGAGAGGGAAACTGATCTTGGCGCCTGGCAGAGACAAAAGCACCAGTGGGAGGGTGGGAAGAAGGGGGTTTGGCACCAGCCCTGGTGTTGTCCTGCAGGCTCTTTCCTCCATGCACATCCACCCCTGTGGGAACAGAACACCCCCAAGCTTGCTTGGAAGCCAGGATACCAAAGGCTAACTAGGACCTGGGCCTTATGACCAGAGACCCCGGCAGGCCTGTGCACTTGAGCCCCAAAAGGAGTACAGAAGGGCCTGGGAGCTTCAAGGAACTCGCAGGGGAGCAGTATAATGGGATGGTGGTGAGAATGGCACGGTGGGCCAGACACAACACCCCGGTTTCCTAGATCTCAGAGAAGGTGGGCACATGAAAGGAGGTGCAGATGCTTGGGAGAATTTGGGAGTGTTATGGGAGGTATCGCTGGGTGAGGAGCCGTCCCAGTTACTCTACCCTCTCAGGCACTTGATATCCGCCCTGGCTTTCCCCTTGCCCAGGTGAGCACTGCGAGGTGAGTGCCCGCTCAGGCCGTTGCAGCCCAGGTGTCTGCAAGAACGGAGGCACCTGCGTGAACCTGCTGGTGGGTGGCTTCAAGTGCGACTGCCCATCTGGAGACTTCGAGAAGCCCTACTGCCAGGTGACCACGCGCAGCTTCCCCGCCCGCTCCTTCATCACCTTCCGTGGCCTGCGCCAGCGCTTCCACTTCACCCTGGCCCTCTCGTGAGTGGCTGGGCCCTGAGCTGGGGGGAGGGAGTGTGGAGAGAGCCTGGGGTGTCTCCCATTCTGCACGCAAGGCAAGAGGTCAGGCAGCGAAAGTGCTTGGAGCAGGTTGTTGGCAGAGCCAGCTCTGCACTTGAGAGTTGCTTGTGCGCTCTGCCAGCAGACGTTCCTCACCCGCCAGGGTCCACTTATCACTCTTCCTACCCCACTTTTGAGGGTGGGGAGTCAGGAGGTCAGGGTTCTGGTTTTAGTTCTGGTTTGGGCTCATCTTCCACGTTCTAGCTCCACAGCCCTTAACCTTAGCCAAGTGTCAGCCCTCTGGAGTGTCCTGAGTAGGATCAGGGAGGGGCTAGTTAGGTGGCTGGGGTTAGGCTGGTGCCCCGCTCCCTGCCCCCATCTCCACCTCCTGCTCAGGTTTGCCACCAAGGAGCGCGATGGGCTGCTGTTATACAACGGACGTTTTAACGAGAAGCATGACTTTGTGGCCCTCGAGGTGATCCAGGAGCAGGTCCAGCTCACCTTCTCTGCAGGTGATCCCGGTTGCCCCATGTCCTTGCCCATCTCCCAAAGGCCCTATGTGTCGTGGCCCCTGACCCCAAGCCACACGCCCTCCCAGCCCAACCTGGGCCCAGTCCCAACTGTGAGCACACCCTCCCCATTCCCAGCCCTCATCTGACGTCCCAGCTCACCTGGGTCCTTTCCCCAGGGGAGTCGACCACCACTGTGTCTCCATTCGTGCCCGGAGGGGTCAGTGACGGACAGTGGCACACAGTCCAGCTGAAGTACTACAATAAGGTGAGTGTGGGAGGGGGTCAAGGAGCTGGAGGGTTCTGTCCTTGGCTCAGGTGCTCAGATCTAGGTGGTGCTTCATCCAGGGGGGCTGGTAATGGATGACACTTCTGACGGAAGGGGGGGAAGGGGGTGGGAACTTGCCACTTTGCCGGGGTGTCTCCCTTCCACCCTGCAGTACTAGATGTCCCCTGTCCTGTTAGACAGGCACACACTCCAGTAGACATTGAGGAATGCAGTCGAGCACATATGTCACGTGAACACACGTGTGCACACCTGTATATATGTGTGTACAGAGCGGTGTCAGCATGTGCTGGTGCCTTTGTGCCTGGCCCGTGAACCTAGTGGGCTTCTTGAACTGTTTCTCTTCTCTGCCCTTCCCTGTCCAGCCACTGTTAGGTCAGACAGGGCTCCCGCAGGGTCCATCTGAACAGAAGGTGGCTGTGGTGACCGTGGATGGCTGTGACACAGGAGTGGCCCTGCGTTTTGGAGCTGTCCTGGGCAACTACTCCTGTGCTGCCCAGGGTACCCAGGGTGGCAGCAAAAAGTGAGCAGGGGAGAGGGCTGAGGGATGGGGTGCAGTGTGGGGCCAGGCAGGGAGGGAAGGTTGAGACAGTGGGCCTCAGGGAGCCCTGAAATGGAAACCAATCCAGATGGCGGCCTTCCCTCATCTTGCTTCCCTTAGCCCCTGCTCAGGCTTCTGCAGAGGTTTGGGTTGGGGAGCGGGAACGGCAAGGTTAGGCGATTAGGGCAGGGTCTCATGGAGCGGTCTGGGGGGTGCAGGGGGATGGTGGGTGTGAGATGAGAGTGGCTCCAGGTTGGGATGCCCCGCTTTCTCTGTGCTTTCTCCAGGGCCCCTTGGGCTCCTGCCTGGGTCCTTCCCGCCTCTGGCCTGGTGGCAGGGAGAGGAGAGAAGGAAGAGCCAGAAGCTCCCCCGTTTTGCCTCACGTTGCCATCATTTCTGCTCCCCCAGGTCTCTGGATCTGACAGGGCCCCTGCTGCTGGGTGGGGTACCTGACCTGCCCGAGAGCTTCCCTGTCCGCACGCGGCACTTTGTGGGCTGCATGAGGAACCTGCAAGTGGACAGCCGGCACGTAGACATGGCTGACTTCATCGCCAACAACGGCACCGTGCCTGGTACGGGGACCCGGGGCAGGGGCAAGGCCAGGAACCCAGTGCAGAAAGGAGGGCTGGGCCTGGAATGGGGACATGTTGGGGGTTTCAGAGGCCCCTCCGGCTACAGGTTTTCTGTCTGGAGCCCCGACCCGAGCCCCTTTCTCTCCTGTCTAGGCTGCCCTGCCAAGAAGAACGTGTGTGACAGCAATAGTTGCAACAATGGGGGCACCTGTGTGAACCAGTGGGACGCGTTCAGCTGCGAGTGCCCTCTGGGCTTCGGGGGCAAGAGCTGTGCCCAGGGTAGGAGGGGCAGCCAGCAGAGGCTGAGGCCTGAGAGCTGTCAGCAATGCTGGGAACACTGGCAGGGTCGGGGCAGGCGCTGGGCAGGGCCCAGCCAGGCTGGGCTGTAGGTGGAAAAGCGTGTCTGGGCAGAGCCCTGAGAGGGTAGCACTGGAGACAAAGGGCCCAGTCAGAGGCAGGCCTGGGCACAGCATGGGGCAGGCGCAGGACAGGTAAATGCTCTGGAGGGTGGGGCCAACGAGGGGAGTGGGCACTAGGAGGGGCAGTGCCCTGCCTCCCACAGAGCCACCACCTCTGAGCATCATACCCCCTGGGGCACTTGGCTACTCCACCCCTCAGAATCTGCCTTTATCTGCCTCCTCAGAAATGGCCAACCCGCAGCGCTTCCTGGGCAGCAGCCTGGTGGCCTGGCACGGCCTCTCGCTGCCCATCTCCCAGCCCTGGCACCTCAGCCTCATGTTCCGCACACGCCAGGCCAACGGTGTCCTGCTGCAGGCTGTCACCAGGGGGCGCAGCACTATCACCCTGCAGGTGATGCAGGGAGGGGGTAGTGACCAGGGCTGCTGTAGCCTCCAGGGGGCTGGTCAGAGATGGCTGGGCGGGGTCTATTCTTGTCCCCAAGGAAGAGGCCGCTAGAGCTGTTTGTTGGATCACTGCTGCCATCTATTGGCCTCAAGGGAAAAAACACCTTTTCTTCTCTGGCCTCAGCTGGGCAGTAGGATGGGTTTGGTGGTCCAGGAAGGACGGCATTGGGCTAGAAGAGATGATTAAGGCAGTCTGCTGACCCTCTTTTCTTTTCTCCTGCTGCCAGCTGAGGGAAGGCCATGTGGTGCTGAGTGTGGAGGGCACAGGGCTCCAGGCCTCGTCTCTCCAGCTGGAGCCAGGCCGGGCCAATGACGGCGACTGGCACCGTGCACAGCTGGCTCTGGGAGCCAGTGGGGGCCCTGGCCATGCCATCCTGTCCCTTGACTACGGGCAGCAGCGGGCAGAGGGCAACCTGGGCCCCCGGCTGCATGGGCTGCACCTGAGCAACATTACAGTTGGGGGAGTGCCTGGGCCAGCCGGTGGGGTGGCTCGCGGCTTCCGGGGCTGTCTGCAGGTGAGCCTCCTCCCCTGCCTCCCAGTCCTCACCACCTGGAGGCCTGCTCCACAGAGGGCCAATACCGCTTCCGTCCCTCCCAGGGTGTGAGGGTAAGCGAGACGCCCGAGGGGGTTAGCAGTCTGGATCCTGGCCGTGGGGAAAGCATCAATGTGGAGCCAGGCTGTAGCCTGCCGGACCCCTGTGACTCGAATCCGTGTCCTGCCAACAGTTATTGCAGTGATGACTGGGACAGCTATTCCTGTAGCTGTGATCCAGGTATGCTAGGGATCCAGGGAAATGGTGGGTGCCCAGGGTCTCATTTCAGCTCTGCTGTGTGACCTGAGGTGGGTCATATGACCTCTCTGAGCCTTGTCTCCTGCACTGCAAAGCCATAGCCAGCTGGTATGATTCTCAGACTGGAAGGTGGTGGATGAAGGCAGGTTTGAAGAAAGTGCCAGGGGAGGGTGGGCTTTGAGTCTCTCTCATCCTTATGGTCCCAGGTTACTATGGCGACAACTGTACTAACGTGTGTGACCTGAACCCATGTGAGCATCAGTCCGTGTGTATCCGAAAGCCCAGTGCCCCCCACGGCTACACCTGCGAGTGTCCCCCAAATTACCTTGGGCCATATTGTGAAACCAGGTAAGTGGACCAGGGCATGACCGTTCCTGTCTCTGGGGTGTCCCTCAGAGCACCATGAACCTGGGTGAGCCACAGCCACAGTCAGAAGGGCCACACAAGGCTGCACCAGACAAGGATGGCAGAGGGAGCTCATGTCCGCCTGGGCTCCTCTCTGCAGGATTGACCAGCCTTGCCCCCGAGGCTGGTGGGGACACCCCACGTGCGGCCCGTGCAACTGTGATGTCAGCAAAGGCTTCGACCCAGACTGCAACAAGACAAGCGGCGAGTGCCACTGCAAGGTGACAGCCCCCACCTGGCCTCCACAGTGGCCTCCTGGGCCCTTAAGTGGAGAAGGCCTTACTGCAGAAGAGCTCAGGGCTGTGTGCCCTTGCTCTGACGGGGTGGACAAGTGGCCCCATGCTCTGATGTGTCTGGGGTGTGGGGGACCCAGGATGGATACTCTACCAGTGAACTCTAGGCTGGCCTCACTGGTTGTTTGCAACCAGTTCTGACTGGTTGGCATCTCACTGACGGGCTAAACCGCAAATTGTTACCAGTTAAATATTTTGAATACCATTCCTGGGGGACCTGAAGTCAGCGAGCCTCCCTCCAGAGGGGCCACAGCTGAAAGGATCCATGAGCATCCAGGAGAGAGAGCCTGAGCCAGTGACCCGCATCCTCTGTCCCCCCTCTCAGGAGAACCACTACCGGCCCCCTGGCAGCCCCACTTGCCTCCTCTGTGACTGCTACCCCACGGGCTCTTTGTCCCGCGTCTGTGACCCCGAGGACGGCCAGTGTCCATGCAAGCCAGGCGTCATTGGGCGCCAGTGTGACCGCTGTGACAACCCTTTTGCTGAGGTCACCACCAATGGCTGTGAAGGTGGGGCTCCCATGCTGGGTCGGTGGCTCTCCTGCTGTGTGCCAGGTCCCGATGTCCCAGGGATGCCAGGAGCAGGGGCTGGTTGCAGTCCTGAGGCTGCTGAGGGCGGGCCGGGAGCCTGAGCAGAGCTGCAGGGGGACAGCTACTCCTGGGTGACCCTGTGTGTTTCCTTGCAGTGAATTACGACAGCTGCCCACGGGCCATCGAGGCTGGGATCTGGTGGCCCCGTACCCGCTTCGGACTGCCTGCTGCTGCTCCCTGCCCCAAAGGCTCCTTTGGTAGGTGCTGGACTTGGCCTGTCATCACTAGGACTGGCTGCAGATCCCGGGACCTCTCTCTGGTCTCCAGGTCCTGGAGACTCCATGTCCCACACTGTTGCTCTGCTCCCAGGGTTGCCGGGATGAAGGGCACCTACATCCTGAATTCTTAACAAAAATGCTGAAACACCTGCCATGTGCAGCCACAGTGACGGGTATAGAGATTCAAAGATGAATCACACAGGGTTCCTTCCCATCCTCAACTCATCGCCTGGAACAGGAATTATGCCTCTAGAAAGGCAGTCTGGGGAATAGGGGCTGTTGGGTGCTGTTCCAGGGGACCCAGCCCCAGTCCTGGTCCTTGGACTGAGATGATGAACAGAGTTCATAAGCAGAGAGTGGCAGAGAGCACAAGGTGCAGAGGGACAGCGATGTCTAGGGGCTTGAGGAGAGTGTGTGCCCTGTGCTCCTGCATCCTTGTTTGGGCCCATCTTGCAGGGGTTTTGTACTCTTCTCATCTGGGCTGCAGGAGGGCAGGGCCCTTGTTTGCTTGTCTCCTGTCTCTGGCCCATGAGGTCCTGGCACCCGGGAACTCTGGCAGGTCCGGGAAGCATCCTGTATCTGTCCTGAGGCCTGCCATCTGGGCTTCCTTCCCCCAGGGACTGCCGTGCGCCACTGTGATGAACACAGGGGGTGGCTCCCCCCAAACCTTTTCAACTGCACATCAGTCACCTTCTCAGAGCTGAAAGGCTTTGTAAGTGAACCTCCTCTCTCCCCTCACTGCTGCTAGCTTTGAGAAAAGGGCTTTTGGAATTCCAGCCCCCAGGGTCCCCCCCACCGGGAGTGGCCATTTCTCCCTTTTCCTGAGGCCCTTTTACTCCAGAGTTCCAGTCCTGCCCTCTGGGGACCTCACTGCTATCCTCCTGTGCTAACCTCCCACCACCCCTGTCCTGTCCGGCTCCATCCTAGGCTGAGCGGCTACAGCGGAATGAATCAGGTCTGGACTCGGGACGCTCCCAGCGGCTGGCTCTGCTTCTGCGCAATGCCACACAGCACACGGCTGGCTACTTTGGCAGTGATGTCAAGGTGGCCTACCAGCTGGCCACACGGCTGCTGGCCCATGAGAGTGCCCAGCGGGGCTTTGGGCTGTCTGCCACGCAGGATGTGCACTTCACCGAGGTGGGGCTTGGATGGGGCAGGGCTGGCTGGTTAGATGGGGGTCATGGTGAGTGAGCCCGTTTCTGGGGCAACCTGAGGGCTGAATGGGGAACACTCTCCATCCCTGCCTTTGGGGACCTCCCAGTTGGCATGAAGCCTCCGGGAGGTCCCTCGAGCCATGGAATTTAGAGCATCTCCTTCCAGCTCTTTTTCTAGTAAGGTGCTAACAGAAACTAATGTTTGTATTGGGGCCTGGCCTGACCAGGTTCCTCGGAGCAGAGGCCTTGCCCACCTTGCCAGGCTGGGGAGGAATCAGCATCTAGCCATGTGTGTGGGTCCAGACACAGGGCTTGGGAAGCTCCTAGTTCCAGAATGAGGAGGGAAGGTTTGAAGGAGCGGCATGGTTGGCGTGGGTAGCCAGGGCTGGTCGAGGCACAAGTGGGGCCCGGTGGTGGGGATGAGAAGGTATGGGGCTGCAGCCCACTGTGACCATGCCTACCCCAGAATCTGCTGCGGGTGGGCAGCGCCCTCCTGGACGCAGCCAACAAGCGTCACTGGGAGCTGATCCAGCAGACGGAGGGTGGCACGGCCTGGCTGCTTCAGCACTACGAGGCCTATGCCAGTGCCCTGGCTCAGAACATGCGGCACACCTACCTGAGCCCCTTCACTATCGTCACGCCCAACATCGGTGAGGCTGGGTCAGGGAGGGGGCTGTGGAAAGAGGCCCTGGCCAAGGTGGCTGTGCTGGGGGCCTGACCCAGGGTCTGACCTGTGACCCTTCTCCCTAGTCATCTCTGTAGTTCGCCTGGACAAGGGGAACTTCGCTGGGGCCAAGCTGCCTCGCTATGAGGCGCTGCGGGGGGAGCGGCCCCCTGACCTGGAGACGACGGTCATTCTGCCTGATTCTGTCTTCAGAGGTCAGTGGGGAGCCAGAGGGTGGGTCAGGGGCCAGGCTGGGGCATCTGTGCGGGGCCCAGCTGAGTGGACAGTGTCCCGGTCCCAGAAACACCCACCGTGGTCAGGCCCGCGGGCCCTGGAGAGACCCAGGAGCCAGAGGAGCTGGCTCGGCGTCAGCGGCGGCACCCAGAGCTGAGCCAGGGTGAGGCTGTGGCCAGCGTCATCATCTACCGCACCCTGGCCGGGCTGCTGCCCCATAACTATGACCCGGACAAGCGCAGCCTGAGGTGAGCAGCTGAGGAGACAAGGGGTGGGTGGGATGCAGGTTGGGCGGGTGAGTGCTGAGACACAGAGAGGCCAGGGGTCGGGGCATGTCCAACTGATGATGGGTGTTCCCTCAGCCACGGGACTGCCATAGTGACTGTGTACCTGCCTGTTCTTCATCAGAGTCCCCAAACGCCCTGTCATCAACACGCCGGTGGTGAGTATCAGCGTCCATGACGATGAGGAACTTCTGCCCCGTGCCCTGGACAAGCCAGTCACGGTGCAGTTCCGGCTGCTGGAGACGGAGGAGCGCACCAAGCCCATCTGTGTCTTCTGGAACCATTCCATCCTGTGAGCCTAAACTGCCCTTCCCCCAAGGCTTTGGGCGGAGAGCCAAGCCCCTGGGTGCCTTACACTCCTGGTCCCCTGCCCCTGCCTCCCTCGTGCAGAGTCAGTGGCACAGGTGGCTGGTCAGCCCGAGGCTGCGAGGTCGTCTTCCGCAACGAGAGCCACGTCAGCTGCCAGTGCAACCACATGACGAGCTTCGCCGTGCTCATGGATGTGTCCCGGCGAGAGGTTGGACCCCCAGGGGGCAGCCGCGGAGCTAGGGGTGGGAGCCCAGGGCACTGGGCTGGATTCTTAGGCCCTGCCCTTCCTAATTCTCCTGGCCTCTTGCCACCTGCTCTGCAGAATGGAGAGATCCTGCCGCTGAAGACACTGACATATGTGACCCTAGGGGTCACCTTGGCTGCCCTACTGCTCGCCTTCCTCTTCCTCACTATCCTTCGTGCCCTACGCTCCAACCAGCATGGCATCCGACGGAACCTGACTGCTGCTCTGGGCCTGGCCCAGCTGGTCTTCCTCCTAGGAATCAACCAGGCTGACCTCCCTGTAAGATTTCTCCCCTCACCCAGAAACCGTCCACAACTTCTAGTCCTATGAAACTTCCTATAGTCCTCCCCAGCTCCCCAGTCTCTGCTTCTGCAGCAAGAACTCAGAGCCCAGCCCAGCACCCAGCCCATGGTTTCCTCTTCTCCAGCTCCCCCTCACCTTCCCCTACCGCGCCCCGCTCTGCCGCCTCCCCCCCCCCCCCCCCCGCCTCCCCGTCCCCCAACCCCCCCGCCCCCCCGCCAGCATCCTAGGAGTACCTTCCTCTGGCCCACACTTCCCAAAGCACCACCTTACACCCAGGCCCTTCCCCTGACAAGACGCTCTGGGTGTGCCCTGGTCACTGACCAGGCATGGCTGGGCCCCCAGTTTGCTTGCACAGTCATCGCCATCCTGCTGCATTTCCTGTACCTCTGCACCTTCTCCTGGGCCTTGCTGGAGGCCTTGCACCTGTACCGGGCACTCACTGAGGTGCGCGACGTCAACGCTGGCCCCATGCGCTTCTACTATATGCTGGGCTGGGGTGTGCCTGCCTTCATCACAGGTACCTCCCACCCCCTTCCCGGGCCTGAGGTTCTGCATCCCTAGGCCCTGGGTCCACCTTCATGCCACATTCTCCCCACCCACATCCCAGTCCCAGAGGCCCCATACCCCCATGACCCAGGCTGAGTTCTCCGTAGGCATGCCTCTCAGTCCTTGAGGCTCCCCACCAGGGGCTGGGTCCCCCATCCTGGACAGGTCGGCATGGACACATGGTGGGTGGAACCCTTTGTCCTCTGCACCTGGCCCTGTGAGCCCATTTGACACCTGACTGGTGTCAAGGCCCTACCACCCCTTCCCCTGCTGTTGTCACCATACCCCCAGGTCTAGCCGTGGGCCTCGACCCTGAGGGCTATGGGAACCCTGACTTCTGCTGGCTCTCCATCTATGATACGCTCATCTGGAGTTTTGCTGGCCCTGTGGCCTTTGCTGTCTCGGTAGGTGCTAGAAAGTGGGCTGGGGGTGAGCAGGCTGAGTGTGTCCCCATTTAGGAATGGGGAAACTGCTGGGCCCCCGCAGAGTTGAGTAGAAGCTGTCTGTCCCCTGATGATCGCCCTCCCCTGCTAGATGAGTGTCTTCCTGTACATCCTGGCAGCCCGCGCCTCCTGTGCTGCCCAGCGGCAGGGCTTTGAGAAGAAAGGCCCTGTGTGAGTATGGGGTGTGGGTGCCTGGGCAGTGGGCAGGCATCGGTGTGGGAGGCCTCCTGGCCGGGCTCACAGCCTCCCCCTCTCCAGCTCAGGCCTGCGGCCTTCCTTCGCTGTTCTCCTGCTGCTGAGTGCCACGTGGCTGCTGGCGTTGCTCTCTGTCAACAGTGACACCCTCCTCTTCCACTACCTCTTTGCTGCCTGCAATTGCATCCAGGTACCTGGCCCAGGCCCATGGAGATGGGGGTGTGAGGCTTGGCCATGGGGTGCCCGATTCCGCACTTAGCTGCTGCCTCTCGCCTGCCAGGGCCCCTTCATCTTCCTCTCCTACGTGGTGCTTAGCAAGGAGGTCCGGAAAGCACTCAAGTTTGCCTGCAGCCGCAAGCCGAGCCCTGACCCTGCGCTGACCACCAAGTCCACCCTGACCTCGGTGAGGGAGCCAGGGATCAGGGACGTGGGATCAGGGAGGTCTGGGGCAGAGAGGAAGAGGCAGAAGGCCCAAGGAGCTTGTTCTCTGTGCTTTTTGCCCCGCTTTTTCTTCATCCTTACATCCTTTCCTGGAAGGAGGAAGGAAGGGGTGGTGAAATGGTATGTGTGGCCTGGGAAGAGGGGGACACGGGGTAGGGAGGAAGGTTTTGACTCAGAAGAGTTGGGTGTAGAGCTAGGAAGAGTAAGGTGAGGAAGTGACCAAGACAGGTGACCCAGTCACGGATGCCCAACATCTGAGAATCCCTCGTGGATCTTGGTAGATTTTCTGTGTCCAGCACATTCTCAGGAGATAATTCCTGGTACCATTTTTTACCAGGAAGCCCTTATATAGCTGAGTCCAGGGTACTTGGCGTGCACAGGGCTGGCCCAGGTACGGCAGAGCTATGGCTACTACCAGGCCCTGATATGGGAGTGGTGGGGGGAGCGGAGATGTGGGGCCTCTCTCTTTCAGACCTGGGCGTGTAGGTGGTAGAACTTAGGGCAAGCTCCCTCGGCCCTTCTGCTCCCCGTCCTGGGGCCACCCCGGCCTGCTCCCCCTACCTACTGACCTCTCCGTTCCATGCCTAGTCCTACAACTGCCCCAGCCCCTATGCAGATGGGCGGCTCTACCAGCCGTACGGAGACTCAGCGGGCTCTCTACACAGTGCCAGCCGCTCGGGCAAGAGTCAACCCAGCTACATCCCCTTCTTGCTGAGGTGAGCCCTGGTGATGGGGGCATCCACAAGGAGAGAAGAGTGCTGTGCCTGCTGGAAACCAGGCCAGCCACCTGCTGGGAGTTGAATATCGCACTTGGTGGCTGGCTGACTGGTGGCAGCTTAAATTAGAAGCAGGAGGCGGGGTGCCTGGGTGGCTCAGACCGGTTGGACGTCCAACTTAGGCTCAGGTCATGATCTCATGGTTCGTGGGTTTGAGCCCTGCGTCGGGCTTCGTGCTGACAGCCTGGAGCCTGCTTGGGATTCTCTGTCTCTGTGCCCCTCCCCCATGTGTGCACGCACTCTCTCTCTCTCTCAAAATAAATAAAAAAAAAAAGAAGTAGGAGGGGCATGGGGCAGGAACAGGGAAACGAGAGAGAGAGAAAAGAACGGGACACTAGGCAAAGGGCTGGGCTGACCCTTCTAACATGGCCTTGTCTTCTCAGGGAAGAGTCCACACTGAACCCTGGCCAAGGGCCCCCTGGCCTTGGGGACCCAGGTAGCCTATTCCTGGAAGGTCAAGACCAGCAGCATGGTGAGAACAGAAGCCCCTGATGGCCGGTGGGGGGCAGCTGCCTGGCTTTTGTGGAGGGTGTGCAGAGGCAGGTTGGTCAGCCGTGATTTCTCCCCCACCTCCCAGATCCTGACACAGACTCTGACAGTGACCTGTCCCTGGAAGATGATCAGAGTGGCTCTTATGCCTCTACTCACTCATCAGACAGTGAGGAGGAGGAAGAGGAGGAGGAGGAGGAGGCCGCCTTCCCTGGAGAGCCAGGCTGGGACAGCCTGCTGGGGCCTGGCGCTGAGAGACTGCCCTTGCACAGTACCCCCAAGGGTGGGCCGGCGCCAGGGCTTTGGCCTTTGAAGGGGGCAACGGGAGGGCAAAGGGCCTGGAATTCCTAGGGTAGTGAGTTCCTAGCTGTCTGTCTTCTCTGGGCCTTATCAACTTCCTTTCTCCACCAGATGGGGGCCCAGGGTCCGGGAAGGCTCCCTGGCCAGGAGACTTTGGGACCACAGCAAAGGAGAGTAGTGGCAATGGGGCCTCTGAGGAGCATCCTTGGGAGAATGGAGATGCCCTGCCTCGGGAGGGGTCCCTGGGCCCCCTTCCAGGCCCTTCTGCCCAACCTCACAAAGGTGAGCAGGGCATGCCCAGCTGCCATGCTCCCCCATTTGGCAACCTCACAACTCACCTTTGCTCCGTGGCTGGTAGGGCTCTCTAGGGCAGTCCCATGAGCCTACCACTTGTTCCTCATGGCGCCTGCACCCCCCCTTCCCCCACAGGCATCCTCAAGAAGAAGTATCTGCCCACCATCAGTGAGAAGAGCAGCCTCCTACGGCTGCCCCTGGAGCAGGGCACAGGGTCTTCTCGGGGCTCCTCAGCCAGCGAAGGCAGCCGGGGCGGGCCCCCTCCCCGCCCTCCACCCCGGCAGAGTCTCCAGGAGCAGCTGAACGGGGTCATGCCCATCGCCATGAGTATCAAGGCGGGCACAGTGGATGAGGACTCGTCGGGCTCCGAGTGAGTGAGGCTGGCTGGGTGGGACCGGGCGCAGCCCCTCAGAGGCCCGGCTGGGCTCACAGCTGCTTCCAGGCCTCGCCAGGCTGCTCTGGCAGGCGGTCGGGGGACGGATGGGCTGGCCAGCTGCCTTACTGTGACATGCCCACAGACCATGGTGCCCCATGGGGTCAGCTCAGCCCGCATCGGGCAAAGTGAGGGAGGGTGGGGAGCTGGGGTAGCTTTTCTGTTTCCTTCTCCTGGTGGAAGCTTCTCCCTGTCTTCTCTGCTCCGACTAACCCCCTGTCTGCCTTTTCTGTCACTTTCCTTTCCTGCCTCTCCAGATTTCTCTTCTTTAACTTCCTGCATTAACCCTGGGCCGGTGGTTCCTACACCCTGAGGCTCCCTTACCTTCCCCAGCTGCACTCATGCCCCCACTCCTGTCTTGTGCTCTATCCTGCCCTTGCTCCCCACCGCCTGCCCGCAGCAGCGACGAAACATCCATCTGAGGAGCCTGGGCCTTGCCGGGAGGGGCGCCCACCCCACCCAAGGCCATCTAGTGCCAACTCCCTCCCCCACCATCCCCTTCACTGCACTTTGGACCCCTGGGGCCAACATCTCCAAGACAAAGTTTTTCAGAAAAGAGGAAAAAAGAATTTAAAAAAGGATCTCCACTCTTCATGACTTCAGGGATTAATTTTTTTTATATGCTGGAAACTGACTCCCCTTTCCCTTCCCAAAGAGGATAGGACCTCCCAGGATACTTCCCAGCCTCTCCTCAGTTTCCCATCTGCTGTGCCTCTGGGAGGAGAGGGACTTTTGGGGGGCCTGCCCCTCATTTGCCATCACCAAAAGGAAAGGACAAAGCCACATGCACCCAAGGGCATCAAGCCCTGCAGGCTGCACCCCGGCAGGCCTCAGTATGGTGAGGGCGTCAAGGTGGAGGGCACTCCTCACTCTGCCTGTGCTGCCCCTCCCAGGAACTGAAAAAAGCCCTGTCTGGCGAGGGGGCAGAAGGACTCCACGCCCCCAGACCCCCAAATGCTGCATGAACACATTTTGAGGGGAACCCGTGCCCCTGGGCGGCGGCCGGGCCACCCCAGCCCCTCTTCTCTCCCTGGACTCTGGCCACGCGCTGCAGTCCAGGCGTTTGCTCAGTTCGCTGACCCGAAAGTGCTTCATTTCCCTGCCTGACCCGCATGGGGAAGGCCAGTCGTGTGTTAAGTTGCGCTTCTTTGCTGTGGTGTGGGTGGGACGGGGAGGAAGAGTAAATCCAGGGCTGGCTCAGTCGCCCCCAGACGTCTCAAGCACAGGTCTCAAGCCTGGGTTCTGGTGTCCACTCACCTACCCACCCGAGATCAGACAAATCCCACTTTGTCTGACCTGCTGTGGCCTCTGAGACATGTTCTATTTTTAACCCCTTCTTGGAATTGGCTCTCTTCTTCAAAGGACCGGGTCCTGTTCCTCTTTCTCTCCCTGTCCCACGCCCACCCCCAGCTCCCTGCGAAGAGAGAGTTAATATATATTTTATTTATTTGCTTTTTGTGTTGGGATGAGTTCCTGTCCGGTCCCAGGGGGTCTGATGTGGCTGTGACAGGTTGGGTGTGTACCCAGCAATCCTGGCGTGGGGGCCCGAGGCCCTTCCCTTGCTCCAGGCTGTCATCTCCTGCCTCCTCTCCTCTGGCCTCCTCAGTTTTGCCAACTGCAATTCATTTGAGTTACTGTTTATGCTAAGCATGTACTCCTGACTTGTCACTGACTTTCCTCTGGAGCAGGTGGCTAGAAAAAGAGGCTATGGGTGGGGGGAGAAATGTTCCTGTTCTCACTTGTAAGGCTGGTTTTTGGCTTTTCTGCCATGGATTCTCCCCCTGACCTCTCCCCTCAGCAATTCCTGCAAAGGGTTAAAAATTTAACTGGTTTTTAACTACTGATGACTTAAACAACACAAAGATGCTGGATGCTAACTTGATACTAACCATCAGATTGTACAGTTTGATTGTTACTGTAAATACAGTAGGGTTTTGTGTTTGTTTTTTTCATTTCCCCATATACTACTGAATAAACTATAGCTCTGTGCGGGTTGAGCACTGTCATCACGTGCTTCTGTGTGGTACCCTGTCCTTCCAGAGGGCAGCTCTGGAAAACAAGAGCAGGCAGGGCCCTAGGTGGGCCAGGAGGTCAGGGGACTCAGATGCCAAGCAGCCGATGAGCTAGTCCCTCTACCAACACCCAAGCAGTAGCCAAATAGCCTCATCAGCACAGAGCCCATGTTCTGGCACGTCCAAGGAAGATGCGGCAGGTGGCAGGAAGGTTTCCTTTTCACCAGGATAGGAGGGACGTGTGGCTGGAGAGGCTGCAAACAGCAGGCAGGTTTCTGGTCTAGTCGCTTAGGGGCTGAGTCCTGGAGACAGAATTCAGGAGGCAGGGAGGGCAGAGTTGAGTGGCTGAGTGGCTGGTAGGAATTCAAAGCTCAGTGACTAGGTACCTCCTGACCACTTCTCTGGGCCATTTTGTGTGTTTTGCCATTGGAAATGAAGCAGCAATTCACACTCAAGCCAACTACATGTTCTGCAACATTACTTCTCTTCCCAAGTTTTGTATTTTCTTCAAAGGTCGGTTCAGCAAACTAGTTAGGGAGTTAACATGGGGGCACTAGAGGGTGCGTAGTGATTAAGAGCACAAGCCCTGGGCACCAGACTGACTTAATTTCTTTGCCTGCAAAATGAGGATGGTAAGAACATCCGCCTAATTGAGCTTTTATGAGACTTAAATGAGTTAGCACATGTAAGGCGCTTAAAACAGTTCACAGTGCATAGTAAGAGGCCAGTAAATGTTGCCTTCCCTCATTGCTGCTACTGGGCAGGGGCGGGGTTAGAGAGCATAAAGAGACAACTAGAAAGGCGGACCTGAAGGGAAGGAAGGAAGCAGGTAGCTGAACAAGGAAGGCAGCTGTGGCAGGTGGGCCTCCTCCCTCGCTGGCACTGCCTACTGAATGTTGCTTAAGCCGGCTTGGGGCGGGATGGGGGTGGGGCAGGATGGGGGCAGGGTGGGTGGGGATGGGGTGAGGTGGGGGTTACGAAATTCAAGACTGACCGGGAGCAAAAGGAACATGCCTTGTCCTTTCCGGCCACCAGGTGGCAACAGCACATGGGTCTGCGGCTGGTTTTGTCTCCCAAGCTACACACACGTGCCATCTGCTGGCCACACCTAAGTGCTTGCCTGGGCATGCCGACCTTCCAGCGCTTCTGCCAGAGCCGGGAGTCACCAACAGGCCCTGCTCGCCAGACACCCGCGCAGGACACAGCTGGGGAACACACCTCAGGTTTTCTGGCCTCTGCCAGATTTCTCCAGAGCCAAATACTCAAGTGTGTTTCCACATCCCCTCCCCCAACTCAATTCTTGGAATCCCAGAGGCTGTAGGAGTTGCTGACAGAGGCTCAGGGAGAGGGGTGAACATCTAGGCAGCTGTCACTGTGCTATAGGTGAAATGTGTTACGTGAACTTTAAGATCGGCCATAAAAAGAAGACAGCAGTGGAGGGCCTCTGTCTGGGGAAGGGCATTTCAGTGCCTATGTAGGGTGCTTGTGGGCATATGTATGTGGGGGGCAGGGGACACCAGCTGACACTCCACTCCCTCTGCCCAGTTGCCTATTGCCTTCCTTAAGTCACAGCCTAGCCTTCTAAGAGGGAAGTTCTCTCAAAACTCACAAGGAATTGAATTGGTTCTGGTTGCAAGAGTCAAAGGCTGTGAGTCAAAGGCTTAGCGAAATCTGTTAAATGAGTCTCATTCATTCAACAACCCCCCACCATCTTGCACTCAAATTTATGTTTTCAACGTTTATTTTGGGGACAGAGAGAGACAGAGCATGAACGGGCGAGGGGCAGAGAGAGAGGGAGACATAGAATTGGAAACAGGCTCCAGGCTCTGAGCCATCAGCCCAGAGCCCGACGCGGGGCTCGAACTCACAGACCGCGAGATCGTGACCTGGCTGAAGTCGGACGCTTAACCGACTGCGCCACCCAGGCGCCCCTCAAATTTATGTTTTCAATAAATAAATGAAATTGCCACATACAAATGACACTAGGCACTAAAACCTAGTGCCAACCCTCACGTCTAGGAGGGGACATAAGAGAACACCAACAATATCTAATGATATACGTGACGAGGTGTTCTAGTATCTTCTACTGAAGCCGTCAGTGAAACTGAATACCAGGGGACCCATCAAAGGGTCCCCTCATCTCAGTACCTCAGGCTAGATGATGAGGCATTCTCAGAAGGCTCCATTCTCCGGGTGCCCGAGTGGCTTAGTAGGTTAAGTGTCCAAACTCGATTTCGGCTCAGGTCATGATCTCCCAGTCTGTGGATTCGAGCTCCGCATTGGGCTCTTCCCTGACAGAGTGGAGCCTGCTTGGGACTCTCTCTCCCTCTTTCTCTCTGACCCTCCCTCGCTCCCACTCACTCTCGCTCTCTTTCAAAATAAATAAACTTACAAAAAAAAAAAAAAAAGTCTTCATTCTCTTGCCAGGAAAGGACACCCAAACTTAGCAAGCTTAGGATATAAATAATTGACCAAGACCCTTGATAACCTCACATAGTGTGAATCAAGCTATATTTTACTTGATCTGGACCTTCCAGTAACACACAAATCCTGTGAAAAGGCAGCTTGTTCCCATCTAATGCCAACAAAGGGAGGGCGGATAGTCACAGCTGGATGAGCTGCAATCACAAGAGCCTTCGGCCTATTGAGGCCCCAGCCTGGGAGGCTCCTCCTGGCTCCCTCATTGGAATAACACAGGAGTTTACTACGTATTTGTTTGAAATTGGAGCATTTACTTTCACACATACAGAGATTATAAAAATACACTCATTTTATTTTAGAAAAACGCAGATCGATGTAAGCTTATCATAAACTGGCCTCTTAAGAGTCACAGAATTCACAGGAAATAAGTTCTAGAGACCAGGTGCCTGCCTCTGCCTCTCCAAACAGGCCTGCATCCAGTAGAGGATGTGATTCAGGACTGTTCCTCAGAGAGCAGGGAGGTTAGCTACAGAGGCCATTCACATGTAAATGTCCAGTGAGCCAAAGCCTGGGAAGAAGATCAAACTCTCTGGGACTGAACACAAGAGTGGGGGGTGGAAGAGGACAAACCACTCTCCTGCATTTCTCATTTTCTGCTTGTTAATTTCACTGTTGGGAGGTGACCTCTTTTTCCTAATCCTCTTTCAACCCACAGAGTTTGATTCCCCTCCAGCTCAACCCTAATCCACCCCATCTCCCATCTCTTCACTCCTGGGGCACCAGCCCTGGTGGCATCTTTTCCTCCTGCTCCTGGGCCAGAATCTTCTGGAGTCAGGGCCTGCCTTCCATGAGAGGGCTTGGAGGGTCGAGTAGAGGTGAGTCCAGGCAGTGACTGTAGTGGTTTGCTCCTGAATTTTTGCTTGCTGACCTGATCTCTTTACCTAAAGAGTCAGAAGGAAGAACTGCTTTAAACTGTCCCTCTTCTGGGCTGTCTGTCTAGGTGGCTCAGTTGCTTGAGCATCTGACTCTTGATTTCAGCTCAGGTCATGATCCCAGGGTGGTGGGATCGAGCCCCGAGTCAGGTTGTGTGCTAAGCATGGAGCCTACTTAAGATTCTTTCTCTCTCTCCCTCTGCCCCTCTCCCCTGCTCTCTCTCTCTAAATAAATAAACAAACAAACAAACTTTCCCTCTTCTTCAAGCCTATTTGTCACCGAGCTGAGATGAAGTTCCTCAGGGAAGGAAGAAATGGGACTCCCTGACCCTCTAGTCTCCCCTCCTCATTCCCATCTTGCCACATAGGATTCAGGGCTTGTGTGCCTAACACTTTGGAAGCCTCAGTGACAGGGGAGAGAGAGCATCTCGACCAGTCTTACCTGGTAGGTCCTGGGACCGCCACTTTCCTGGGGGGCTGCACGTTGCTGCGAGTGGCAGCAGTGATGGGAAGATTTGGCCGCTGGGAAACAGGAACTTGATGGGGGTTAACAAAAGAAATAAGTGAGCAGAAAGTTCAAGTGACCCTCCCTGAGTGAGTCTGGGATTAGTGCCTTTCCTCCCACCCAAGGTTACAAAACATAAAGTATTTGAAAACCACAGTTCACACTCTTTGCCCGGGCCCACATCTCTCCTTAGCTCAGTCTCCCCATCTTCAAATTGGGCTGTAATGAAGATGGAGAAAGGGGTCACTGTTCCCAGCTCTGGGAGGGTGCATTCAAGCTGGGCAAGGGTAGGCATTCTTCCTCCTGATTTCCAGCCATTACGTCCACTCTTCCTCACCTCTGTGCCCTACAGCACTTGGTCGTGGAAGTCCTTTCCGAGGTGGCAGAGAAGCTGGAGGCAGGGCACCTTTGCTGGGTGGTACACTCCGGCTGGTGAGTGGCATTCGGCTGGCAGGCCTGGGGATGGCAGAGGGAACAGGCAGTCGACTGGAAGGCTTAGCAGCTGCTCCCTGCGGCCGAGAGAGGCGCTGAGAGTTGCCGGTAGGAGGCTGTGGGGCCAAGACTGGTCTGACAGGGGTAGGCGGGCCTGGTGGAGAGGAGTAGAGGAATTCTGGGGTCAGCTCCATACCCTCCCTCCTCCCATTCACCCACAGTTTTGCTGCCCAAGTCTCCTCACTTGCTGTTGCTCTCCCACTGGGCCCAGCTTTGCCCCGGACTGGAGGAGTAGATCGGGCGAGAGGAGAAGATGCTGGGCTTTTGGATGTAGGCAACAGATTGCAAGTGGGTGACTCCTGAAATACAAGAGAGAAAAAATAGGACTAGAATGGAAAAAGAATCTGTTCTGCTGGCTGTTTGAGGAATAGAGGTGGAGAGCTGCCTAGATCCCAGGAAGCAAGGGCAGACGTTCGCTGCCGACATCGTCATCCTCATCAATACCATTTATCGTGAGCTTATTATAGACCGTGTAGAGTTATGCACAGACACTGTGCTAAGTGCTTTGCTTATGGTATTTTGCTCAATTCCAACAGTCCTGAGGTAGAATTTTACTATCCCCGCTTTACCAACGAGGAAACCACTCTACGGCTGTACCGAGTCACGCACTGGGTCTGAGGGCACACGTCCAACCCAGGCCCTCCAAACTCACCCTTTTCACACTGGAGGGCCTCTTTCCAGATGCTGCCCGGAGAACCCTGACTGACCCCTTCTTATCGCCGCTCCGGAGTCGGGGTGTCAGGCCGTTTGGGGAGGGGGTGCTCCGAGTCAAAGAACTCACAGTGGGCAGCAGGTCTCGGACAGGACTGTCCTTCAGCACAAAGGTCTCCCGCCGGGGGCTGGGCTTCACCCTGCGAGGCCCCAGGCCCTCGCCCGTGCTCTCCTGCTCCTGCAGGGCACACTGCTCCAGCTGAACTGCCAGCCGGTTGGCCTCGTGGAGAATCTCCTCCAGCTTCTCTGGACTAAGGGGACCCAAGCTGAGCCTCAGCCCCTGGGGGGCTGGGGCCACTGCATTTGGATTACTTCGATTGGAGAGTCCTCTTCGGAGCGGTTTCTCTGGAGTCACCGACACTGCTATGTCTTCCTCCTCACGACTGAGACAGAAAACAAACCAGGCGCCATGCCCACACAGAAGAGACTTTGCAGACAGAAGACTGAAAAGGAGACTGGGCAACTCCTCCACAACAGAGCCAGGGACACAACCCCAAACCCGGAAGCCCATGCTGGCTGTGAGGGTGGTCTCTAGGCGATGAGATGCCCCGTTCTATGAGGCCTCATAGGCCTTTAGCACTTACCGACACTGGAAATTATGCCAGGATGCGGACGGAGCAAATCCACTTACCCTTCTTCTTAACATCCTGAAATCTCATTCCAGCTTATCCCTTTTCCCCTCCCCCAAAAGTGTCACAGGGGCCCATGTCAACAAGTCACCCAGCAGCCCCAGGGCACCCAACCCCAATTACCAACCTAGACCCCAGAGGGCAATACTTCAGCACTAAGGGGACAGAGGCAGACAGGCACTGTTGAAGGAAAGCAAGTAGGTTAAAGAGGCTGGTACCTGTCAGATGGTGACAGCCCTCCAAAGTCCAGGGTCTCATCCGCTATGAACTTTACATCTGTAGGGGAGGAAGGAAGGAATGCCAGCCTCGGGTCCCTAACGCCGTTCTCAATCGCAGCGCCTTACTCCTCCCTCCTTACTTTCCTTACCTTCCTCTAAATCTTCCATGTTCCAGCCAGCAGGTGCACGAGTCAGATTAGACCTGAGCTGGAGACAGAATACACCTTTCTTCAGGTCTCCATCCTGCCCAAGGCCCCCAGCTAAACGCAGGGTGCAAGCCAGGGGATGAGGATCATGCTGGAGATAAAGCGAGGGCCCCAGGGGTAGCACCTGCCCCTGTAACTAGCCCTGTGAACTCCGGGGAAGGTGCCGAGAAAGCACCATCCCCCTCCTCAGGTTGCCCTGCCGCCCCCCCTACAACCTGGGCTCTTCTCACCGGGGACGGTCTGCGCGCCCCATCTTCTTCCCCGCCACCATCCTCCGGTTCTCTCTTTCCCCAAACCACCTTTCCACTCACACAGCACCACATCCACACCACACCTCCAGCCCACCCTCTGTTTTTACTTTCCGCCCCGCCTCACCTCTCGCAGAAAGCACTTGCCTCCCACCACTTAGTCCCGGGAATCAGCCCTGAGGGGGTGGGGCTCCTTTCGAATCTCTCAGGCCCCACCCACTCTCACCACATGCGCTCCGTGATTGGTGGTTCCCAACATCCCTGCCCTCAGGGGCGGGGCGGCATCGACCAGCCGGCCGGAAGTCTGCAGGTGGGGGCTGTGTGGAGAGCGGTTCTAAAACAGACTTCATCCGGTGGGCTAAGGCGGGGAGGCCGCCTGCGCGCGCGTGTGTCCGGGAGACTTTCCTTGGAGGAGGCGGGGCCTCGTGGCGGCGTGCGAGGGACCTGACCAATGACTGTACGTTTCTCACCCTGCCAGCTGGGCGGAGCCGGGCTCCCCGCTGGACCTCCGAGCGCCAGTCACCTTAGACCCAACGCTCCTCTTGAGGAAATTTGTTTTCAGGGGCTTACTCCGTTTGCGAGCACCGCGTTTGCCATGTTTCCTCATTTGTGATTTTTTCAAGTTATGGAAGCACCTAGACATTTAATATTTTAGGTATATTGAGGTTCTCTAAGAAGTACAGCCTCCATTATCTTTTTTTAAAATATATATAAGTTAGCATATAGTGTAATAATGGTTTCAGGAGTAGAATTTATCGAATCATCACGTACATATAACACCCAGGGCTCATCCTAACAAGTGCCCTCTTTAATGCCCATCACCCATTTAGCCCATCCTCCCCTCAACCCAACACCCCTCCAGCAACCCTCAGTTTGTTCTCCGTATTTAAGAGTCTCTTGGTTTGCCTCCCTCTGTTTTTATCTTATTTTTCCTTCCTTTACCATATGTTCATCTGTTTTGTTTTTTAAATTCCACATTTGAGTGAAAGCATACATTTGCCTTTCTCTGAATAATTTTGCTTAGCACGATACATTCTTGTTCCATCCACGTTGTTGCTAAAATGGCAAGATTTCATTCTTTTTGATCGCGGAGTAATATTCCATTGTGTATATATACACCACATCTTCTTTATCCATTCACTAGTTTGGTATATTGAGGTTCTCTAAGAAGTACATCTTCCATTATTATTTTAAGAGAACATTCAGAACCGGAGGTAAACAGGGTTTTTGGACACGGAGATTTGGGTCCAATTCAGCCGTGACTCCTCTGTCACAAGGCAGGCAGGCTTGAGTGTATCTGACCTCTCGCTTATCTGCAGAGCAAGAACCCTGACCGTCAGTCATGGTTTCATGGCTAGAACTACCAGAGTCAAGTTTATACCTTGTGCCTTAGGGGCTTTTGAGGGGTGTTTGTAACTTGCTACCTCTAAACTAAAAGCTGTGTTTGTGAAGTGCTTAAGCCTACTTATTAGAGATCTTTTTGTTGTTTCCAAGTGTTGCCTGTGAATAGGCTGGGGCCACCAGTTAACAGGGCTTCTTAGAAATGTTCTAAAAATTTAAAACAATGGCTGGAGAACTTTAGTCTCCAGAGTTTATGACCATTCTTTTGGCTATTTAGAGGCTTTTTTTTTTTTTTTTTTTTTTTTTTTGGTTTACTTTCTAGTTTTTAGCTGTGAGGCTGAGGTGATGAGGTTTGCAGGCACGAGATGTTACTGTAAGAAATGCCACAGCAAGCAAAGAAGCCTTGGGGTTTAGTGGGGGTGCTAAGGCAAAGGGCGGGGGGGGGGGGCAGAACTTGCAGGCTTGTGTGAAGAAGAACTGGGAGAAGAGGATTGCCTGGTTTTCTGTAGGCTTGTTGGTGAGGGTGGAATTTTGGTTGTTTGTAGGATTCAGGTTCTGTGGAGGTGGGAAGACCAGAGCCAGTAGTTTCCCTCTCTCCAGGCAAGTGGTGGCAAAGTGAAGAATGAAGGGAAAGAAGCTGCTCATTAACTGCATTCCTGCTGGGCCGAGGAGCAGCCTGACTGGGGAAACCCCGCCCTTGCTTCTTCCCAACCTCAGGTGAGTGGGGACGCAGTTGTAGCAAATTGGAAGTTAGTTCCTCCTATGGAAACTCATCTCCAATTTCCTGTCACCCAGTTATGATTTTGAAAGCTGTTGCAGTACCAGAAAAAAAGCAATTGAACTACTTTCTCCTCCATCAGAATAACAACAAAACCAGAAAATACAGATTTCAGGCACAAGAATTCTTTACTCAGCCTAAGGCCACTAACCTGGGAATTATTTGTCCCCCTCAGCCCAACCCCTAAAATGACATCTATGAACAGATGTTCAAGATTTTGGATAAATGGACGAATTAATGAAGAGATTACACCCCCTCCCTGGCACGTGATAGACCTTACTTCAGAAGGAACTCCCTAGTGTTGAGGGCATAAATGACAAAATCAAGGATTCCAGTACAGTTCTTCTTGAATGTGGGAAGATTAACTATGACTGGAAGTCTTGTTCAGCGTGAAGATTTTATTCCTTCACCGTGAAGGTTCAGCATATAGGAACCTTGAGTACTTTGATAGCAGAGGCATGGGGCGGTGGGCTGAGGCCAGAGGTCTAACTGACCCTTAGGGCATCGTAGCTGGGTGTATTCCACTCCTTCCTGACCCCGGCCCTGCTTCAGCTGAAGGGAGGCCTCCTGGCCATTGTGTCCCCGACTAGCTGGCTCTGGACTCTGGTCCCCCTCTCTCCCCAACCTGGCAGTTGCAACAAGGGGTCCCGCAAGGGCATTTGACCGTACAAATAATTTGCGTGGCTAGTTTCTCAGTTTTCCCAAGATGCTACATAACTAGTGACATTCTGGATGCGTGGAAAAAGTTAATTATGACATATAATGGACGCCTTGGGGGGCATTGGGGCATTCTCATAGTGCTCCAGTTGAGAAAGGCTGGAATAGACATTTGCCTCAGCTGAAAATAGACCTTTGGTGTGAACAGAAAAGCCTGTCTCAGTTTTCTCAGCCGAAACACACCCTCCTCCTCTTCAAAGCCTTGCCTAAGATTTACTGCCTCCTAGCGGTCTTTTCTTTCTTACAACCCGTGATCCCACCCCCCAGACCTGCTACAGTTGAGCGTCGCTTGGGTAAAAGAGATGAGAAGAAAGAGAGAAGGCTTGAAGTCAGGCAGACCTGGTTCCAATCCTAGCTCTGCTAACTTACCAGCTTCGTGACTTGGAGCAGCTTATGAACTTCAACTTCCCCATTTGGAAAAGAGAGATTAAAAGTGATAAAGCCTGACGTTCAGTGTCTGATGTCGAAAAGACTATTTCAGTTACGTGCTACTGTGTAACAAACCACCCTAGTATTTAGGGCTCGAAACACCAGATCTCATGATTTTACAGTTTGATTTTACAGACAGTCGTGCCAGGAGGACCTGTCTCTAATCCATGACCTCTCTACTCCAGTCCCAGTGGATTGGACTTGACTAGCGCTGAAAGGTCTCAGGCAGCCACACGTATGTAGGGCTATGGTGCTGGCTGTCAGCTGGGATGCTGGGTTGTCCTACATGTGGCCTCTCATAATTTGGAAATCTGTCCTGAGATTCAACTACTAGACCTCTTAAGGTCTAGGCCCAGACTGGCACAGCATCACCTCCACTACATTCTTTTGGTTAAAGCAGGTCACATGGTCAGCCCAGATGCGAGGGGAGGGGAACAGACCCCAACTCTTTGGGAAGAGCACGATACCCTTGCTAGCCAAGATGGGGGGAACTCTTGCTGTCTTTTGCAGATGCCATTACAGAATGGCTTTAATATCTTACTTGTTATGAGAATGAAAGCAAACATGTAAGCAAGAGCACCTCACCTTTATTCTTTCCCCAAGGCTTAGTGAGACTCTGCTCCAATTTCTTCAGTGTCTCCCAGCCCTCAAGTCTTAGTGCTTGGTCTTTAATTAGCTATGTACGTATATGTGTGTTCTGCTGTCTGCGTCTGTGATGGATGTGCATCCTCTTTTCCAACTTATACTGGAAAGATCAGAGAGGAAGAGACCAAGTCATGTTCAGCACCTCTTTCAGCACCAGGCACAGGATAGAGTTGAACTTAGCTCTGTCATAGACTCTAAACAAAAGGACAGTGTTAGAAACCTCTGTGGAAGAGAATGTGGATATAAAAAGAAAGAGGAGGGGCCACCTGGGTGGCTCAGTCAGTTAAGTGTCTAACTCTTGATTTCAGCTCAGGTCACGATCTCACGATTGGTGGTAACGAGCCCCGTGCCGGGTTCTCTGCTGACAGTGCGGAGCCTGCTTGAGATTCTCTCTCTTTCTCTCTCTCTGCCCCTCCCCTATCTGCACATACACACTCTCTCTCAATAAACAGACAAACAATTTTAAAAAACGGATTCCAACTTTCTAAATGGTTTTCCCATATAGAAAGGCTCAAACAGATGGACACTTATGCACCGAGGATCCACACGTTTATTTAGATTAGTCCAAAGCAGATGTTGTGCTGGAGCTGCTTAAGGACACAATCTCCCCACAGTCAGGCTTCCTGGAGGCACAGAAAAGAGAGGGTATGTTGTGGCTCTAACAGCAAACAACCAGTGCACACCCAAGACGCTGAGGCAATTCTCCTCACGGTCCCTGGGTCCCATGCTATGAATTCTCTCCTTACCCTGCTTTGTTGCTGTGTGCTGGCTGAGAGAGAGGTAACAAGGCAAGTCCCGACACAATATAACATTAACACAGAGAGGGAACTAAGGCATGGCCAGAGAGCTATCTTTGCAAGCCAACTGGCAGAGAGAGCTCTCTTGAGAAATCTGGACTTTTAATGCGTCCCTGAGGGTTTCCATTTGATCTATATCAATGATGGGCTCAAATAAATGGCATCTGGGATGGTGTTCATTCTGTTTTCGTCAGCCAGGAACTGCAAGTCCCAGGAGACATTGGGAACTGGTTCTCCCTAATTCTCCCATGAGCCGCTCTTTCACCCCACTCATTAGTTCATGCACAGCATTTCTACTGTGAGTGATTTAGAATCTGAAGAAGCTATCAAATTTTAAACGATGATCTGAGTTGTCCTTTGCCAGTAATGTGCTGCTTGGGACCACATACCCGCATGTTCAATTATTACTGACCTATGATGATAATGGTGGTTTTCTTCTCTCAGAAGGGAAGGAGTCCACAAACTTCAAAGTAAAAAACAAGCAAACAAATCTGTTTCTTACCATGCTTATGACACGGTGGTAGAAACAGTTAGCAGGAGCAGCTTCCTGTCTCTTTTTCCACGCTGCTGCCGCTTGGTGGTGGTGACCCACCTCTACTCCTCTACTCTACTGGCTGTTCCCTTGATGCCTTTTCTTATAGCACCTGCCCACCTCCCTTCCACTGAGCCCCCTTACACTTGGATAGATGCTATCACTCCTTTCCAGAGGACCATTAGATTTAATACCTATCATCACTTTGAGTACAGAAAGAGGACATGACAAAAGTAGTACCAACTATGGTAAAGTCCTTCCATGGAGATGATAGTATTAGCTTACAAAAAAAAAGTGGTTAAAAGGAAAATAGTTATCAATGACTGCATGGTCGAAAGGCTTAGTTAGGAATACAGATATGTATTCAGATCTGTATTCTGTATACAGATATGTATTCCTAACTAACACTAACAGATTCAACACTAACTGTAAATACAAAATGCTCTATTCAGAAGCCCAGTCCCTCTCCTTACCTTTGTCAGCGTTGCCCTAATCTTCTTTGGAGGCCTCAGTGAGGAGCTGCAAGAATTCAGACATTTCTCAGAGTTAGCATCTCAGAAATTTCTGGGAAACCTTCTTTTTTTTTTTAATTTTTTTTAACGTTTATTTATTTTTGAGACAGAGAGCGATAGAGCATGAACGGGGTGGGTCAGAGAGAGAGCGAGACACAGAATCTGAAACATGCTCCAGGCTCTGAGCTGTCAGCACAGAGCCCGACGCGGGGCTCGAACCCACAAATTGCGAGATCGTGACCTGAGCTGAAGTCGGACGCTTAGCCGACTGAGCCACCCAGGCGCCCCTAAATTTCTGGGAAACCTTCTTGTGGAGCATTGGGAAGGGATATACTTCTCATGTTTTTTGAGAGTCCATTATGTAATTAGGAGTCTACACATGGGGAAGAATAGGGCACGTAATGGCCCATTCATTCCTGATTCATGCTATGCACACTTAGAGAGTGCCCACTGTGTCAGAAACTGGGCTCATCACCGGGGGGACAAGTGTGAATCAGGCTGTACCTGCCCTCACAGTGCTCATGGATTAAATGAGAAACCAGTAAATAGGCACTTATATAATAATATGTTAAATGCAGTGATGGAGATCTGAACAAGGTGACAGGCAGAGATAAATGAATGAATACTTTAAAAGAGGTATGGGGCGGGGGGCGGTGCCTGGGCAGCTCAGCTGGTTAAGTGTCTGATTCTTGATTTGGGTTCAGGTCATGATCTCATGATCCTGAGATCAAGCCCCACAAGGGGCTTTGTGCTGAGCCTGGAGCCTGCTTGGGATTCTCTCTCTCTCTGCTTCCTGGACTGGGCCAAAGACTGTATAAAAGAAAAACGGTCTGAGTAAGGAAAGTCTTGGGCTCTTTCCACCACAGTGCCGACTCCTCACTTAGCCAATACTGGGAATCTTGGAGGGAGCTGATCACCACCTTGTGCTTCAGGTTTCTCCTTTGCAGAATGGAAATAGCCATTCTTTCTATATTACAGAATTGTGCTGGAGAGAAATAAGATATTGGATAATAAAAACGGCCCTTCAAATACATCCTGATGATGACGGTGCCCAGTGCTGAGAGCACGTGAAGGGGAAGCCAACCAAGCCCTTCTCCATGCAGGCTTGTGGCTCTGCCCCTGAATTTTCCAGCTGTGGAGAGAGGGTATGAGTTCTGCCCTTACCTCTCACATCCACCCGACAGTCCACAGATGCCTCCCCCAGGGGGTTAACTGCCTTGCAGGTGTAGATACCCCCATCAAAGGGACCAGGCTTGCGGATTTCGAGAGAGCAGATTCCCAGGTGAGTGAGGGCTCGGTACTTGGGGTTGCCTTGGATATCCATCTTGTTCTTCAGCCAGATGATCTTTGGCTGCAAGATAAAGGTGAGGGGGCCAGCATGGGAGTGGTGAGAAAGTTCCCCATTCCTTACGTTGGGGGAGGGGTTTCCTTACTGGTATCCTCAAAATCCTCCCAGGCTCCTTCTGTTGGTTGAAATGAGCACCTGAAACCTTGCCTTGTTCATCAAGTATTCCTGAGTAGAAAAAAGGTAGGACCTTCTGTTCTTTCCCCTTCCTAAGCACCGGGCCTCAGAATCCCCTCTTTTTTGTATGTTCGTTGTTGAATCATTCATATTCTGTTCCCACTGTTGGCTAGGGAGTCACTGTTGTCCCCTCTGGTTAGAAAGTAGTTTCTAGAGTGGGCTTATTGATACCCTCTTTCTGAGATGTAGTACTCTGGCCCAGGACTCCTATGCAAAAGGTACTTGGTAAGGTTGTTAGGTTTTTTTAAATTTTATTTTAATGTTTATTTATTCTTGAGAGAGAGAGAGAGAGAGAGAGAGAGAGAGAGAGAGAGAGTCTCTGCTCAGGGGATGGACAGAGAGAGAGGGAGACACAGAATCCGAAGCAGGCTCCAGGCTCCGAGCTGTCAGCACAGTGCTGATGTGGGGCTCGAATTCACGAACCGCGAGATCATGACCTGAGCTGAAGTCAGACGCTTACTGACTAAGCCACCCAGGCGCCCCCTTGGTAAGGTTGTTAGTGATGTTTTACGCGGTGTAGTGTACAGAAGTAGTGACTAGATCGGAAGTAGACTTGGTCAGGGTTATGGCCTCAACTCTAGACAGCTGGTAGGCATATGGCCCTGAGCAGGTGAGGCGTGGTGGGTGACTAAGGAGAAACCAGCGGGACTCCATCACCTCTGCCAGAGAGACAACTTGAAGCTCATGCCCAACTGCCAGCAGATCGGCAAGTGATCTTCGCAGAAGAGGAGCAGACACTAAAAGGAAAACTGGAAACATCATCCACGTCAGCCTGTCTTGGACTCTAAGTGCCCTAGCTGTTCCTAACCTACGTAACCTGCGGTGGAAGAGGCGGGCGATGGTGATGGGAACACATGTTTTAGAATGCTCTCCCACGTAGCGGAGGTGAGGGCAGGAGCAGGGAGCAGCACAGCACGGCCACCATGCAGAACTCCTGCTTACCTTGGGAGAGGCGCGGACGCAGCAGAAGAGCTGGGTGTCATAGCCCATGACCGTGGTGCAGTCTGCCAGAGGCTGGGTGAACTTTGGGGCTTCAGAGAAATCTCGCTGTGCAAACCCCCCAGTCTTGCGAAGGGTAGCTGAGGAGACCGAGAAGGGCCCTGCTGTAGTGCCTGAGATCCCCCACCCTTCTTCAACTCTCCACCCTCCACCCTTCCCAGCTCCGAGTCTCTGCGCCCCACCTGCTTTCTGGATGTGGGCAAGGTCAGCAGTGATGGGGGCTGTCTCACTGAGCCCGCACTGGTTCTCAGCAAAGACTCGAAATGCATAGGAGTTGCCCACGATGAGGTTGGAGACTGTGAAGCTGGTGCGGTGATAACGTTCCAACACCGTGAACCACAGCTTTGGGGGCCCAAGAAGATGCCGTGAATGAGATGCCTGTTTTGTGAACTCACTCCACCTCGGCTCACCGCATGGAGGTAGCAGAGCCCCATTCCAGAACGTGTGATTGCTCCCTCCCCACTCCCTCCCTAGCTGCGCCTCACCCCAGATTTTGTGTCAGCCTTCTGCACGGTGTATCCGAGGAGTGCCGTGTTGCCTGTGTCTTGGGGAGGTGTCCACTCCAGAGTAGCATTGGAGCCCCAAACATCCACCAACTTGATACTCTGAGGAGGGCCTGGCCTCTCTGAAAGGGCCAAGCATGGCAGTGGGCAGGGTACGGCTCACATATGCATGGGAATCACTTCGGGGTGCCCTTCCCCTTCTCTGCTCAGCTATGCCCCCCCTCACCCACCACTGTGCCCCACACTCGGTGTGGGGAGTCACCCTGGCCTCCCCAGCTGTCTGTGATGGCTCCTCTAGCCTGAGGACCAACTCGCTCCCACTCCCCCTACTGTACCGATCACCAGGATGTCAATGGTGGCAGTGGCCTCCAGCTCGCCCAGCCGCACGCTGAGCTGGTAGCGACCTGAGTCAGCACGTTGGGCTTCTCGGATGAAGAGGATGGAGTCCCGCTCCCCATTGCGCACACTCACACGGCCGGCATCCAAGGCACAGCCATCATGTGTCCAGGTGGCTTGAGGTTTGGGTTTGCCCTGAGGAATGGGAGTAAGGCGCTGAGCAGCCCCAAGAGACCTCGTGACCCTCCCTGCTGCAGTGGGGACTAGATCCACCCCAGGTCCACATGGTGACTGGACTCGCAACTGTGAATGCCTTGAGTTAGAAGTTCGCACACTGTCCCAGGGGACCGGCATCTTTCAGCAACAGCTGAAAGGATGTGGAGGAAGGAAGGGGTTTGGCTTTGAGTCTCCCGCCCTCTGAGAGTTTAGATCACCCGAGGCAGCTGTCTAAACTCCCGAGAACCCTCCAAACTGAGAGCTCCCAGACCTCTGCTGACCAAGAGGCAGAGGTTAACCTCAGCGGGTCACATGGGGGCATGCCCCACCCCATCCCCCCCTCAGGAGTGCAGAGGGAAGAGTCGTTCTGCCTCAGACTTCTGGTGACTTGGCCCTGTCCACTCCAGGCCAGGACAACTTCCCTACTGCTAGCAGGACTCTCAGTATCTGTTTCCAAATCAACACCCTGGCCTGGTCCTGGCCCGGACCCAACACGGAGTCAGCACGGGGCCAGCATGCTTACCTGGAATGGGATTAGTAGGTTCACGGTGTCTCCGACCTTCCGGATATAGGTCTGCCTCAGGGCGCGAGGTAGCCAGATCTTGGGGTGCTCTGAATGACAGAAGGAGAGAGAACAGTGGGTGGTGAGTCTCCTGTAGTGGGAGACGCAGAGCTCAGAGGAGGTGGACACTGCACCCGGCTGTGCTCCATGGGCAGACGCCCCAGGTGCTCGGCAAATCAGTCCTCTCCTAGGGGATGGGAAGATTGCTCCCTTCGTCTCACTGAAATTTCGGGATGAGTGATTGGCTGAAATATCCTCTGGAGAGCATTCAGGTCTTGGCAGAAAGCACTGGAATGTGAGCCTGACGCTTACTTCTTTTAATTTGTAATGCTCAGCTACTGACTCTTCATTAACCGAGATTTCCTTTTTCTGTTTGCACAGACTGGTCCAGCCTGTGGGGTTTGCCTTTCTACCCCATTTCTGCATTTGTCCTCAACAGCACTCCATTTATCAAAGCCACTTTCAATGTTAGTCTGGACCTCCAAGCGTCAGCCCTGCTTCCCAGTTTGAGGCCACACTGGAGGAGAAAGTTTTCCACTCTGCAGGCAGAGTCAACACCCTGGACCCACCGGGACAGCACTGACATCACTGAAGAGGGAGCTGGTGTCTAGGTCCCTTCCTCTGTGTGGCTATGCTGCTTGGACGACCTGTGCGATGCTCTTCCAGTTGGTGGAGGATCGCTTTGTACCAACAGACTCTGGGAATCTGGGAAAAACTAGGCCACCCCTCCCTGCTCCTTGATGTTCCAGGCCTGTTCCAGTGAGTCGAGGGATTAGTTTATGTCCCTTGGCTTCCAGGATGGAGGCAGGAGACGCTCAGGAAAAGTGCTGAGTGTGAGGTTTGGAAGACGACCAGGTGTGACCGCTTTCCTCTCCGGATGTCTTGGGCTGCCTCGGCTGAGAAAGTGCAAACATCCCACCTGGTTCCCTTGGGGGCCTGGCTGAGACTGCACCATTTTCTAGCTTTCTCGGGGCTCCTGTCTCCTTCTTTCTCAGGCAGACAGTCGCCTGTTGCTGTTGTCAAAAGTGGAATGTGACAGTGCCTCATTCCTCACTACCTCCCCGGCCTCTCTGCACAATTCTTTTGTGGAGTCGTAAAAAGCCTCACCCAGGTCACTACCGAGGCAAACAGCACCACTGTGTGATAGTGGGCTGTAAACTTTCTGATAACGTAACATTTCCCGACGATACATTCCTGAGCACTCCACTCCACGGTCTGTGTGTTCACTTACAAATTGAACTGTTTAAATATGTACATTATACAATGCAAACTTTTGAATGGTGAAATTTAAAATACAGTACGTAGGGGTTCTACTGTGTTCTTCCTACACTTCAATTTGTAGCCCACCGTTTAGAGAGCAGGAACCTCCTTCCCATGGTCTGCCCTGTCACCACCCCGAGGTCACTTTTTGCCTTTGGAAATAAATATAAACACAGATAGTGCACACTGTCCATTTTTATTTATCTAGTTTCCTTTTTCACTGTGTGGCTTATGTTTCCTCCTGGGCTGTGCTTCTTAGGCTGCACCTCACCCACCCCTGCCCCTGGCAAAAGCAGGAACGAAGTGACACGGGGCCTCCTCAGGTGCTCTGAGCGGCTGGCCTGCCTGGGTTGCTCAGGGCCTGGCGCCCCAGTAAGAACGGCGGCGACAGCGATGGAGCCCCAGGCGGCTGGGCGACACTTCTCTGGTTGCCCTCTGTTCGACTTTGGCGGTTTGGAAGGGGGCGGGGCACGAAACACAGAAGAAGCGTTTGTGTGATGTGTTCCTCTCCTGTGGCCCTCTCGGCAAGCGACCAAGGAGTTGAGAACGAGCGGATATGACTTAAGGGTTTTCTGAAAAAAAGAGGGTGGCAGTTGAAAAGGAGGGTCAAAACCTCATCTTGTTGGGCTTGGTTCCCTACTGTTGGATGAGGAAATAGCCCTTCACACTTGCTGGAGGGAGGGCTGGAGAGAAGCCGGCTCTTCTGTCCCCTGCTCTGTCTGCATGACGCAGAGGGAGCTTGGTGAGCGCCAGGATCAAGAAGACAGGGAGGAAAGGGCTCGGAGAGAGAAACACACTTGTGAAGTTGTGCTGCCTCTCCGTCTAGAAATGTACGTCCAAAGGGCCTGTTCTCTGAGCACAGCATACCTGCCCCCTTACCTGCCCTCCACTGTCCACCTGGGCCTGCGCACCTTGTCAGGGCTCTGACAGTGATCTTGCTCTTAGGAGGAGGTAGCAAAGAGGGGAAGGCAGAGGGATACCCTCAAGAATTGAAAAGGTTGAGGTGAGGAAACCAGCCGTCACACCTGGAAGATATGTTGTCTGAGTCCTGCTCTGCTTGGAGCTCAGGTGGGGAATGGGCATCTATAGAGGGGTGCATGCCCACTGATCTATTTGTGCCCACTTAGTGTTTCTCTTGTTTCTTAGAGAGATACTTTGGAAGATGTTAGCATTGGTTCACCTGAACTAAGGAGAACAATTACAGAAATAATTTTATGTGGAACATAAATTAAGATGGTGGTATTCATGGGGCTCCTGCATGGCTCAGTTGGTTAAGTGTCTGACTTTGGCTCAGGTCATGATCTCACGGCTTGTGGGTTCGAGCCCCGCATCGGGCTCTGTGCTGACAGCTCGGAGCCTGGAGCCTGCTTCAGATTCTGTGTCTCCCTGTTACTCTGCCCCTCCCCTGCCTGCAGTCTGCCTCTCTCTCTCTCAAAAATAAATAAACATTTAAAAAAAATTTTTTTTAAAGATGGTGGTATTCGGAGGAAGATGAGCAGAATGGCCCGGGGTCCAGAAGGGATCCCAGAAGAGGCAGAGACAGAGGAGAAGGGCCCACAGCTAGCATGGCAGTCTCTTCCTCCCTGGGGGGCGCCTGTGCCAGTTCTTTGTTTGTAAGTGGGATTCCCTGACAAGACGTGAATCGATAGGGGACAAAGTTAAGTTAGTAGAATGCTCTGAATCTGAGGCTTAGTAGGTGAGGATTCTGCTCTCAGCAGGCTCCCAGACCACAGTGGGGTGGGGGGGGGGGGGGAGGAAGGAGGACAGGCTTGGGCAAAAGCAGCTGACAGTGCAGGAGGTGGCAGGAGACAGTGTGGCAGCTGCAGGTGCCCAGGCAGCGGCACACTCCTTCCCAGCTCGACCTGGGCCCTCGCCCTTTGCTAAGAATGGTAATTGGAGGGCTCATTTGGGGCATCTCTTTTCACACATCTGCAGTCAAGAGAGGTGTTAATTGTACCGACCTTGGGGAAACATGGCTTTTCCCTGAAGCCCAAGGTCTTTCTCCTCCTCAGATGCCAGGAGGGATGTAAGCCAAAGACTAGAGCCCTAAAGCACAACCTAGGTTTTCTTTCTTTCTTTTTAAATTTTTTAAATGTTTATTTTTGAGAGACAGCGAGCAAGCAGGGGAGGGGCAGAGAGAGAGAGAGGGACACACAAGTGGAAATGATGAGAATCACTTCTGAGCCAAGGCCTTCAAGAAATGCGTTCTCTACATCCTCTTCTGCTAGCTGCAGCCACGTGGCTGAGTACAGGGCCCTGAGGCACAGCAGAGCCACAAGAGGGAAGAGGCTTGGGTCCTGGAATCATTGCACGGAGAACAGTTTTTAATAGAAATAAATAGAAACAGAAGCTTTTTCATAGAAATAAACATCTATTGTTTTTGAGCCTTCAGTTCTGAGGCCTCTTTGTTACATCAACCGGCAAACCCCAACGAGCACAGCCTCTGCCCCTAGAGTGCTCCCCTTCTGCCGCTCCAGCTACCAGCCATCCGTCAGCACCACTGAGACCTCTGATCCCCTGTCTTCCTACCCCTTCACTCCCTGTCACCCTCTCTGTTACCACTCTCTCTCCCACCCACCTTAGATTCCAGTCATTACACTCCCTCCCTTGTGTCCCCACTCAAATTCCTTACTCCTCTTTTTCTCCACTGCACTCTCCTAGCAATGGCCAACCCCAGTGACATGCTTTCCACCCACTCAGTGCCCACATCCGCACGCTGGGGAAAAACACAAGCGAGGCTGACAGTAAGCTGATGGCCATGAGCAGTGACTACTAACTCCAAATGGCCCCTGGCAGTTCTAGTCCACTCTGCCTCCTATTCTCCCAGGTGACTATTGGGTACCTCCCTCTTCTAAAACCTCCATACCTTCTCCCTCGTCCTCATCCTTAGTTGATGATCTTGCTAGTGTCTCAGGCCTGCCTACAGCCTATTCTTAGCTCAGCAGCTAGAAGAATCCTTAAACCCTATAGCTGACCATGTCAGTTTCTCACTTAAAACCCTGCCCAGGCTGCCCACCAGTCTCAGAGTTGAACCAGTCTTCACAAGGGTCCTGCTACCTCTCTGCCGGCAAACCTACCCTTCTCTTCCTCACGCTGCAACAGGCCCAGTGGCCCCAACCCATAAGGCACACACTCCTGCCTCAGAGCCTTTGCACAGACTGTTCTCTCTGCATGGAAGACATTCCCTCCAAGTATCTGCATGCATTGTTCTCTCATCTCCTTTCAGTTGCTGCTCAAATAGCACCTAATTAATGGGACCTTCACTGAATATCCTGTTTAAAACTGCCGACATGTTTCCCACCCCCAGCACTTTGTGCCCTCCCTCTCTGCTTCATTTTTCGGCACAGCGTTTATCACATCTGACATCTTACATATTTTATTTATTTATTATCTATCTCCTTACACTAGAACGTAATCTCCACAAGGGGAGTTACTTTTGCCTATTTTTATTTCTTTAGCAGTGTGTGGCAAGGAGAGGCATAAAAGAAATATTTGTAGGAGGAAGAAAGAAGATAGGAAGGTGGAGGAAAGCAGGAAGAAGGAAGAAGGAAAGGAAGGTTGCTCCCAGGCATGGGCTCCAGCTTCCCAAGGCTGGAAGACACAGAAGAGTTTGGATTGAAAAGAGATGCAGTTATTCTGAAAGCAGCAGCTGGGCCCTTCCTCTGGGTCTCAGGGTCTCCTCTTCTCCATGGCAGGGGTACAGCCTGCCCTCAAGCCTCCCACCCAGCGCTGCCTGCAGGACCCAGTGCCTCCGTACAGTGCTGAGGGGAGACGGAAACTTGTTTCCTAGTGCCGGCCACCTACGTCTGCTCATCTTGTAGCCACATAGCAGGCTTTCCTGACTAAAAGCTCATGTTGGCCAGTTACAATTTATTTTGACGTTGCAAATGCACGTCTGCCCCTGGTGCCTGCTCCGTTTCCTGTGCACACGCACGCTCGCTGCAGTGCTCCTCTGGGTCCGGCGGTGCTCCCCGTGAGGTACAGGAGGGGTTAAGAGGAAGAAAAAGACCTTAGAGCTCATGCGAACATAGGGGCCATCTAGGCTGGGTCCATGGCACCCTGAAAGACCTTTGAATGGGCTTCAGGGGTTCTGTGGGCCCCCTGGACATTTTCTAAGCATTTTTCCTGGGATAAGATTCTACAGATTTCATCAGATTTTCCTAGGGGTCCACAGCCATCAAAAGGTCATGCTTCAATTTACAGATGAAAAAATGGAAGCCCAGAGAGGTGCAATGACTTTCCTAAGGTCACAGGACAGAGCTAGGACCCTGTCCTCTCTGAGCAGATAACAGATGCAAACATATATTGCAAACTATCACAAGCACTGCTTACCTTCACTGACCTCTGGGATGCTAATGAGTGGAGCTGCTGGCGCGGGGGGGGGGGGGGGGGGGGGGGGGGCGGTGAGGCTGCACTTGGGGCTGGCCGGGGGCTGTCAGGAGTGACGGCCCAGAGTGCCCACTCACAGCCAGAGGGAGGAGCGTGGCGGAGACGGATGATGACCTCCCCCAGGGTCTTATGGAGGGAGACCAGCCGAGTTGGGAGTGAGCAGTCCCGGCTCTCACTCTCTCTCTGCCTGTGTCGCTTATTCTCTGGATCCTTACGGAAGAAATGGTTTTCTGTCTCAAGACCATCCCAGCCTAGTGTGCTCACAATAACTCTGCTCCCCTACCTCTTCTTTTTCAATGGAAGGAACTCAGCCGGCTCTTTCCCTGTGGCATTGAAACAGCTCCTGGAAACCCAGCGCCTCCCGTGAGGATGACGAGTGGCAGCCAGCTTTCCCTACTCAACCCTGTTTGCAGGTAGAACTCTGTCTTCATCCCTAACTTGGAAATATTTTATTATCTACTCACATTGTCATTTGGCCTCTTCCCAGGTACTTTGGGTCACCTCAACAGTCCTCCTAACCCCCTACTAGGTAGACCCTAGTAATTACCATTTTACAGAGAGGAAATTGAAACTGAGTAGTTGGTTAGCTTGTCCAAGGGCACAAAGCTACTGGAGGCAGCCTGGGAATTGAGTCTAGGTCACAGCGTCTTCTCCTACCGCTCCCTACCCTCGGGTTTCATGCGTTTCTTGTTTGTGGTCTCTGCATCCCCTGCACTTAAGATGTCGAGGGGCCAAAAGTAGAGACTTTGTGCAGGTAACTGTCTTAAATGTTTGAGGCAGCCCCCGTGGTTCCTTCTGCCGGTTACTGCACATGAGACGGGAAACGCCTGGCTCCTGCCTTCCACCTCTGGTCGGCCAAGCCAGGCACCGTGGGCGACACCCCAGGTGAACATGACAGAGGCCTCAGCCAGGGGCAGCTGGGGAGTGGGTGGCTGGGCTGCTGGCAGGGAACCTGGGACTGGAAGGGGCGCCCACCACCTCCTGGCTCAAAAGCGCCTCTTCGCTTGGAGGCCCAGAGAGACCACTGTGGAAGGGCGGCCAAATGCTTCTCCTGGATGGGCTCTGCTTCCATGGAGCTCAGACCCTGAGAGGCTGGGATTTTCCATGGGAGCCAGCTGGGGTGTTGGGGTAGGTCCTGGACCTGTGGCACTGCCAAGGGAGAGGCAGAGTGTCATGGACTGTTCACCACCAGCTTCTCAGTTGCTGTAAGTTTTTCACTGCCCTCTTCTAAGCCAGACGGCCACCATCTCACCCCTCAATCCCTTCCTGGCTGGTATATATCAGGTCCTAGTATATATCAGGTCCTCAGTCCCTGGGACAGACATGTTATTAAAGGTAAAAATATAAACAGATCAGTTTTAGTCACTGGAAAGCGTCACATACACCATCCCCTGGCTTCTCAGCTAAAAAGCACAAACCCAGCAAAGACACATGAGCAGCAAGTAAGAATCCACCAAGCAAAGGGGTGGGGGCTCCAATGAATGCTCCCCCACCCTAGGCACCAATCCCATGAAGCTTCCCTCTGCACAAACCTGAGGAGGTACAGTCAGGGGGTGAGGGATATCCTCCCCAACTCCTACCACCCAGCCGCCCCACCCTTCCCAACCCCACGGGTCACCTTCTATAGGGGACAGGAGCTGGGGAATGGGGCTGCCGGCTTCCTGTCGAGGTGAAGCTGGGGGTCCTTCTGCATCCGCTGAGCTCGTTTCTTTCACCTTCAGTGTGGATCCTGAGGAGGCCACCTCGGGAGCTGTGGCTGCCTCCATGCTGGGCCGCCCGGAGGCTGGGCTCCAGAGGGAGATTTTCACTGTTGGTGGTGAGGGAGGGGCTAAGCACCTGCTCTCCAGCCTGGCCTCCGGGGTCCCAGCCATGGGCTTATGTAACTGGCCTGGCCTTTCCCCACCCGGCTACTCCCAGCAGAAGGGCTGAAGTAGGGGCTGGGGAAGAGAGGGAGATCAGACAGCAGCCCAGAATAGCCGCAAGAGGACTGAGGTGGCCCCGCTCACACAGCCCGGGGGTGGGGTGGGGGTGTGTGTGGTAGGCTTTGAGCTTCAAACAGCTCCCCTGGCCGCGCACACAGATCATACAATGGGGCTCCTGGCTTAGCAGGCTCAGCGGTTCACATGCACACCTTTCACCTTTAACGGCTCCTTCTCTCTCTGTGCCGTGTTCAGGGAGCTGTGAAGTCTTGTCAACTCGCCCTTTTCAGGGTCTGTCCCCATCCCCTCCGCCAACCCCCCTAGTGGTGGGGAAGGCAGAGTCTGACCTCTGGAGCTGGACTACCTGGACTCACTTTTGGCTCCATCACCAACTAGCTTGTGCGACTTGCATCACAGTCTCTCTCAGGTCTGTTTCCTCATCTGTAAAATGGAGACGGTAATGCCCATAGGGTGGTTGTGAGGATTAGAAGAGGTAATCTGTGCAAAGTGCTTAGCAGAGTAGAGCGAAGTGCTTGATAAATGGGAGCTATTTTTAGGTTGGGCCAGCACGTGGCCCTCTGAGAGCTCCCTTGCCTCGGAGATAAAGTACCAGTAAAGCGAGAGGCAGCAGTGGTGGAGGGGAGCCAGGGGCATGAGGTCAGAGTATGTGTGTGTGACTTCGGGCAGGGCTACTCACTCATTAGCGAGGTGACCCTGGGCAAATCACCGAGTCTGAACCTCAGGGCTCTGAAACTGGAGATGATGATCCCATGACTGTGTTGAGGCTAAAATGCTAATAGTCGAAGGAAATGGCCAGAGCATAGGAAGTGTTATTAGTTACATACTAAAGGTCCTATAGGATTTCTAGGCTTACCAAGCCAGTGTGTGTGTGTGTGTGTGTGTGTGTGTGTGTGTGTGTGTGTGGATGTGTGCAAAGACTTTTAGAGCAGCTTCAAAGGGTTCACAGCAAAGTTGAGTAGAAAGTACAGAGTTCCCATATACCCCTTCCTCCTTTCCACCACCTCTTTTATGGAAAAAAAAAAAATAGAGTGTGGTTGAATGGATGAGCTCTTTACTCATTTCTTCCCTCTAGCCCTCAATTTAGAGACAGAGTCGATAGGCTCCCAGGAGCCTGTGCTACAATGGAAACTCCCCTTTGCAACTTGTGTAGGGGCTGAGGCCAGGAAAGCTAGTAGACACACTTCTGGCCCAGGAACCTATTTATCAGGAGCTGGGATGGCCGAGAGGGAGCTGTGTGGCTGGACCTCTGAGGCTGCACTTGGTGCCATATCAGGATTCGTGTGAAGGTGGCTGCCCGATTTCTTTTGCCTGAGCCAGCCAACAACTTTATAAGTACAGAGTTCCGACATCAGGAGACTCCAAAACCCCCTTTTTCCACCCTACTTAACCCATCCTTTGGTGAAACTGGTCTAGGCTTTCAGTCTAAGCCCTGTGTTGCAATAGAGGTGTAAAGAATCAAGGTAAAAATGGAGACTCTTAGGGTCTGTCCATTATGAAGTCTAATTTAATGAGTCTAGGTGGCGTCTAGGAATCTGCATTAGAAAAAGCAACCTTAGTGATTCTGGTAAAGTCTTAGGACACTAGGTTAGATAGACTTGCTGAAAATAAAATTACATACATAATCTCCTAGGGGAGGAACTCTTCCGCCAGGTGGCGGGGCTCCTTAGAAGCAAAATCTTTTGCCTCTTCAGCTTCAGATCATGATGTCAGAGTAGGTATTCATTGGAAATATCACCCAAGATGGCAGACTGAGAAGCAATTTTCAAGGCTCAGCTAAAGGTTCAAGGGAGTTGGGGAGGAACCTCTCCTAAAAGGCAAGTTTGGGGAGAGAGGAAAGCGGCAGCTCTTTGAATGTCCTTAAATGAAATGGATCAGGCAGGCTAGGAGTAAGAACAGCAAGAGAAACCTGAGAGAGGCAGGGTTGTTGTCTGCCAAACCTGCCTGAAGGAGCATCTAACTCAGGAGAGTCATTCTATGCCACTGTGTCCAGAAGGAAGAGTGTAGCAGTGTACTGAAAGGGTGTGTGGGGTGTGAGACTGAGAAAGCTGGCCCCACAAATACCCACGGGAGGTAGACTTTTAGGAGCGGAAAGAACAAGAAAAAACTAAGTAATCCCCTGCAACTTACCTAATACCTCTCATGTGACAAATGCACAGTCCTGCCTCTTTTACTGGCTTATTCTCTGGTGGCTGGAGTTTGATTTCTGAGGCTAGAAAACTGGAAAATCTACCATATTAACAAACTGTACATATTAACAAACTATAGCTTAGTCATTTCAACAGGTCAGGTAACAAAGTCCAGTCTGTTTTATTTCTAACCCAAATATTGCAAATATACAGAAAATTACCAGTACAAAGTTAAACACATCCAGATTTATTTACACAATGCTAAAGAAATTTGAGTTTGATTTCCGTTTTGTGGAATTTTGTAATGGGGTCTGGCTTTTGTTGTGTAACTGACATGGGTCACTGAAACTTGATTATCCCACCCCACATGCAATTTTCTGTCCCAAGGGAACAGAAAACTTGGGTTTTTAGCGCACATGCAGTAATGATGTTAATACTGCTTTACACTTTAGTAGGAAGGCAGCTGTCCCACAACTTGGGGAAGGGGCAGAGAAGTTATAGGACAGGGAGGGACCACATGCTCAGAAAGGGGACAAGAGACAAGAAAGGGTTGAACAACAGGCACATGGGGACCCTGAGCATTTCTGTGCATGAGGATAAGGAGGGTACGACCAAAACCCTCCTTCCCTAGACGTCCAAACACGGGAGGTGGGCAGAATCATCGGGGAACATTCAAGTCACCCGACCACAAACTGAGGGCATGCGGAGGATGAGAATGTCATGAAAGATTTGGGACACATCAATAAATCATTAACATGTACACTATACAGTTTATACATGTATATATGTACATATATATATATATATAAAGGTACAGATTAGTTTATGTTATTCTATATAAACAAGGATGCTTAAGAATGTACTGGTGTGAAAAAAATGCATACAGCAAGTTGTTGAAGACAGTTTCAAATTAATGTTCTGATTCTTACTGTTATAATGAGACATAACCAAGGAATCAACATGGTCCTGCTATTTCAATCATCCTTCATGAGGGCAAGGCCCGGGCTCTGCTCGGGCAGGACGATGCTCCCAGAGCTGCTGGGCAAACGGGCAGCAGATGAAACAGAAGGTCTGGCACCTGCTGAGCGCCAGTGCCGGTAAGTCTGGCCCTCCCTATCGCTCCGTCATGTGGCAAGTCTTACACTTTGGTTTTGTTCAAAGGACATTTAAGTCCATGTTTATTTCCCTGCTTGCGGCAAGGCAGTAGCAAAATTGAAAAGCTGAATCTCTTATTTTAGTAGTTCCAAGTATCCAGGGTGAGGGGTGAGGGGAATGTACCAACAATGGGCAGGATGAGCTCTAAACCACTGTATATAGAAGCAGGGCTCTTTAGAGCTCTCCTGAAGGGAAAGAGAATCTCCCATACTTGGATGATTTGCCTAAGAAACAGAGAACTGACTGAAGCTCCGGCCAGCCCTCTCTGTACTCTGGTATTGTGACCAAGGCCACGGAAGAACTGGCTGCACTTTATAGAGCCGGTGCAGGAGCTGGAGGTGGCCAGCACCTGACTCATCTGTCAGGGATGAAAGGCCAGCTTGGGCATGTAGAGGCCCAAAGGCAAACCTAGGAATTAGAGAGGTACACGCTGGAAAGCCTAGTTAGAGGCAGATGGCAAGTTCTCAATTTCAGTTATAACTAATCTACGGAATCTCCTGAGCCCAGCTTAGAACTGCCAGAACCCTCCAAACACTTTTGATTCTTCAAAGTGGTGTTCCCATTCAATCACCAGCCTCGGTATATGCATCCCTGGTCTCTGGACCCACTAAAAACCAAGAACCCCCCTTAGGTCCAAGACACCTGTCACAGGTGAGGGATGGTGAGTTCTCCACCTGAATTTAAAAGCCCAGACCACTCTGGACAGTCTGACATGTCCAAATTATCTTACAATGCTAAATTCTATCACTGAAACCTCCAGCAATAATCTCTCCTGCTACCATCAAGCCTGGGATTTTATTACACAATGGTAAGCTATACTTTACGCAAAGATAATGCTCCTAACCTAACATCAGTAGAACAAATTAGAACTTGTCTTCCCTCATAAGCTATCATGGATTTAGGCTGTTATGCTTTCTGGCTGAGGGCATACATTTCTGAGTGAGCAGGCTGATATGGAAAGCTAACTAGCCAATGAAGGGAATGAGCCAGGCTTGTTGGCAGTCCTCCAACCAACGGGAACTAGCTAGCTAGCCGGCCAGGGCCGAGCAAACAAGAATGGAGAGGGGGGGCTCATCAAGGGAGATCCCACGCCCGCAATGAGGTGAGGGGCAGTTTCTAAACACATATTCAAAATCACCATTCATTTGTGTTTTCAGCCGTGAAAAACAGGAGAATAAGACTTGCCGTTTACCAAGGTGACAAAAAGGCTTCACACGCTGCTCTGACAGAAATGCCACTGACCCTTCTCCTAAAGAACAGCAAATCATCCAGAAGAAAGAAGCCCTTCCCGCTCCAGGTATCCAGCACCTGCACGCATAACAAGGTCGTGAGCCCTGAAGACGGCCAATGGACAACCGGCACTGCTCATCACACACAGGGACCCTGGACAATTTACTCACTTTTTGTATCTCAGCTCCATCCCCTAAAAATGCATATTACAAACCCCTGCCTTCAAAGGAAGAATCTCACTGAGGATGTGGTAAGGTTCAAATGACATACTGTGAATGAAGTCCTCTGAAAGCTGCCAGGTTTTACAGAAATCCCAGATACCATTATAAGCAAAGAGCTTTAACCATACTTGGTTACAGAACACTAACTTTCCTACATCCTAAAATGAATCAGAGAAATACTGCATACTGGCACAGGTACTCCAACGGGTAACACGTATATGCTGTGGGCAAAAGGTGTGCAGCAGAAGTGGGTCTTTTCTGGGCATCAAATTCACTTTGGACAGGAGGTGAGGGTGTCTGGGACAAAGGCTGACACTTCATCGTTTGTGAGCTGGTCAAATGAATGAGCTTTTCCTAAAAGACCAGTGCTCTCTAGCTCAAGCAAATATGAATCCTCTTCACAAAAACTGCCTTAACTTTATTTTCTAACTAGGGCTCCCTGACTCATTTAATTTTCCTGCAGCTTCAAAGTCTCTAACCTTCTCCATCCACCCCCTCTCCCACTTTCCCTGCTGCTGTTAATCCATTCTGGGGAGGAGAGAACACGGCCATCTGCTCACTCATTCTGACAAAAGTTAATTTGGCACATTTACTTTTTTGTGACTTTACAGCCATAAAATGAACGAGCAGCAAAATGGCAGTTACCAAAGAATGTCCCAATCATAATTACTGGGTGAAACTGTGGCCAGCACAGTAGGGATGCTAAGACCAAGCTTGTACCATGCTATATTCCTGGCGAGCAAACATCCAAGCCGTATGAAAACTAACTACTGCAGCTCGCCGCTACTATATGGCCATCTTCAAATCCACCTCACTACATTCTACCGTGAACTTAATTTGAAAAGTGTCAAATGGAAAATTTCCTTAAATTTAAAATACGAACCTAATGTATCACATAAAACATCACCTACACTGGAAGTGTGTCTTCAGTTGGTTCGGCCAAAAGTTTCACGGCAACAGATTCCTTGGCAAAGCTGGGAAAAATGGGTGAGGAGAAGAGCCTGGTAATAAAGTCCTGATTTTCAAAAAAACAGCCTATAAATCTGAAAATGTGTTTAGTCCTGGCTCCATGTACGACAGCAATCCAGGAGGAGGCACGCAAGTAAACGGCCATCCTGATGATTCACCGCCGTGCCAACAGGTGGCAGAGGACATGGAAGACTGTGTGATGTTCAGTCCGTAGGGGCCACACCGGGCGCCCTCCCTCGGCTCTAGCAAAGAGGTCACTTGGCCTGGGCAGACATCCGGGGCAAGCCCTAACCCTGTCCTTGAGCAAATCCACTGGCACAAACATGAAGCACGAGCCCGATGTGGGGCCCTAACCCACTAGCCACAAACATGAAGCACGGTTGGAAGAAGCAAGAATTTGTCCTTTAATAGGTGCTAAATCTAGTCAATTCTCTGCTGCTCCCTTCTTCCTGCCCCAAGTTAAAAATATTGCCCTTTAAGTTTTCCTGATTTAGTGTCTTAGAAGCACATGGTTAAGTCAGTTGTCAAAGGGCAACTGACAAGGGTATACTCCCCGATTAAACAGGGGAAAAGAAACACCACTGTGGTCTACGGTCCCCAAAAAAGAAAGAAAGAAAAGGCAGGGTGTGTGTGAGGAGCTGGTGTGCAGTGTTCTTGGGGCAGGGCTGTCCCTGGCCGGGGAAAGGCTGCCCGGGCCGTGCCAGTCATTGCAGCCTCCAAGTCCCTCTCGGCAGCTGCTTTGTGTCGCTGGCAGAGCCCAGGGACAGCACCGGGTGCGTTGTGAACATTGATGCTGGGGTTGGCAGGAGCCCTGAAGCAGGCACCATGCAAAACGTGCGAGAGTGGGGTTAGTGAAACATTCCCTTCTGATTCCATTTCGTTTCCCTTAAAAAACAAAAACAAAACCAAAAGAACCCATACTTTGCAAAAAGAATTTGAAATAAAAAGTTAAAGAATTAAAAATTTCCCCCCCCTTCTCAGGGCCAATTATGAGAGTGTTTAGGGTCTCCCCCCCCCCCCCCCTCCGCCCTGCATTTCTTTAGTGAAGGTCCTTTTGGCTTTGGTGGAAGCAGCAGAAACAGAGCTGGGTCCCTCGCAATGGGAAATTTATTCCCCCCATTCGGAGCCACAGGGAGTGTGAGAGGTACTGCGGTTCCATCATCTGTCCTCGGTCCCAGCTCCTTGGAGGAGCTATTCCAGGAGGTCCTGGGAAGAAAAACAGAGACCGTATTATTTACACACTAAAAAGTTCCTATTTTGAAAGTTATGACCTAGTTGCTGGGCTGGCCAACTCTCACAGTCATTAAGTTGCTGCTTCTGGCTTTTACCCTCCTTTGCCTCAGTCAGATCTTGATTATAAACAGAAAAAGAAACACTCCTGTTTTGTACTTGTGGCCCACCCCTCCGGAAGAAATGGTTTACCTCATCTGAGTCGTCGTGGTAGCCGCTCTTGTTAGTGTGGGGGGCTGTGTCCAGAGCGTCCACGCCATCCACACCATTGGCCTCGGCATGTTGCTGAAGCACAGAGTATCGATGCACCAGGAACCTGGGGGTGGAAACATCTGTGAGTCCTCATGCGGTGAGGATGGATGTGTTTTTCACAGGACTGTGGATTTTCCGAGTTTTATATGTTCACAGAATGAGTCATACATATACGCTCCTGGTCGGCGTGTGGAAAATATAAATTCTGATTTGGGCCTCCTGCTTTAGGGACATCACTTCAACAAGCTAGTTTTTGCCCAAGAGCAAACTCAACCGTGCGCCCTTGGCTGACTCTGTGGTTTGAATTCAGTACTTCTGACTGACTTCCATGCTCCTTACCTTCCCCCACACACGTATTTCTTCACGAGGAGCACCCCTGCTACGACGGTGACCAGCATCAGTCCCACGGTGGCCAAGATAATTGGAACAGAATTGGACTTGGAATTCTTGATAAATTAAAACACAAACAATTTCAGGTGTGCATATTCTAGGACTGAATTCAAGGAGACTGCCCATTTCCCTGGCCTCTCTGTGAATGATCCGCAGTCTCTAGGTATTTACTGCTTTCCCAGCCCCCCAACGATGGGCCCTCTCAGTGCTATCAGGAGGGCATCACTGGTGGCAGAGGGTAACCAGAACCTCAGCTCCTTGAAGCTGCCAGAATCGTGCGGACTCAGGGGCTTTCATGTCAAAGTAACATTGGGAGCCCTTGGCAGTGAGCTCGGTCAAACAACAATCGTGACTGTTCCCGGCTACCAGTGTGTAAGTCGTGGAGCACTTAAGGGTGCAGTAGGAAAGGGAGACACGATGGTAACAGGGGGTTGGAAGAATCTGGAACAGAGCCAGCACCCGGGAAGAAGCTGTGCCAATGCCTTATCAGGCAGGACAGCATATAACACTGAGACGTGTTTTTACTTAATTTTTGGTATGTTTTTACAAATAGGCCTTTTCATATCATTGTTTGAGTGTGACCTACCTGCCTCTGGGTGGGAGATAGGGAATGTGTGTTTTCAATGTATCCAAGAGGAGGCAGAGCTGGATTCTGGGACAAGCTGTGTCCCTGTGGGTGGGAGTCCAGTGCAATCACAGACACACAAACACTGAGGACAGCTGCCAGGAGTGTGGGGTGGGGGCGGGGCGGGGCGCAGAGGAGGAGGAACCTGCCCCCTGACAAGTACACACACCCACGAATTCTTCTCCCGCTACCTTCCTAATCCCACCTCGGTCAGGCCCTCAGTCCTTAGAAGGCTGGGGAGGAGGGGGCTGCGGACTGTCCGCCTCTCATTTTATGGGTTAGGAAACTGGTGTTCACAGTTTACTGCCCCGGTCCCACTGCTGGTCCAGTACTTCTTTATCAAGAGGTTTCCTCTTTACCATTTCCCACACCCCAGCCAGACAGTTCAGTACTACAGATCTGTAATCAGCCCATGTCAAAACCAACCCACTGAGACCATCGTTCAGTTCTGCACTCTGCACGCACTCAGCATGACTTGGAGCAGAGACCACCTAACCTATGGCCCAGGGCTCCTCTCTTCCACAAGACTCCGGTGCAAGACTCCGGTCTTTTATAGCCAGGCTTCAAGCCTTTTTCCTAAATGACTCTCAGCCTCAGAAATGTCCTCAACTTGATGCTTCCAAGACTCAGAACAACTTTACAGAATTCCACTTTGTTCCCCCAACAAAGAAGTTTCTGGGGACGAGTTTCTCACTGCGTCGCATGACCCATCCTCCACCCTAATGGTTTCCTGTGCAAAGCAAAGCCCGCCGGAAGTAGTTCGGCCACTTTTATTCAGTAATAAAATTCTTAATGTTTTTTGTTCCTGGCAGAACAGGAAACCCCACTGGTACCTAAACCAGAACTACTTTCATATACCTGCTTTTCAGGACTCAAAAAGTTACTTGTACATTTCTTTTTCAAGTCTTTTACTTCTCGAACTGGATTCACTCCACCTTGGCATCTGTCTCCTGGAATTTTCCGGTACCTGAAAAGGCAGAAGACATTTTTTATCAGACCACTAGGATGTATCCCTGGATTCTTGTTAGTTCCTGAAAACAAGATTTGAAAAGTGCAGAAAAGCATCTCCACCTTATACCACCTCTCAGGCCAGAGGGGAGAGCCACAGGAATGTTTCAGGTACATTTTGTGTAGTTTCAGGCCTTGAACAGACCAAGCATCCCTGGCCATGCTGTGGGGACATGCCCACCATTCTGCCTTAAGAGATGGGGCCAAAGAACTGTGACCCAGGGAAAGCACATTAACACGTGGTACAAAAATGGGAGGGGGAAATATGTATCCGGGGAGGGGGCACTGTGTCCCCTCCAGAGCAGCGCTGCCTAATGCAGTAGCTACTTACATTTCAACTAATTAAAACTAATTCAGTGCCTCAGTTGCTGCACACGGTCAGCAGCCACCATATGGGACACAGCAGGTTAGGGAGCATTTCCAGCACCACACAAAGTTCTGTTAGACAGTGTTTTGCTAGCATGCCCTAGAATGCCGTGTGCTCGGAGATGTGGAGTGCTGCGAGTGGGGGTCTCACTCTGCAGGGTGAAGACTCCTCTGTCACGATTTGAGAGGAGAGCCGCCTCACCCGTTTGTTGTCAGGTGCTCCTCTCTGCCATACAGACAAAACTCCAGGTCGTGGCCCTTCAGTTCTGGCTGCTCCACACATTTGGAGTCATTTTCTGGACGGAAGTAGCCAAAATCACTGCCAAGAGTCAGCAAAGAAAGTATCTTTCAGAGTTGCTGAAAGACAGTTAAGTGACTAGTAATGAAGGGTTTCTGAGGAGCAGCGGAAGCTTAATATTCCAGTCTTTGGTTGCGTGAGAGCAGCTCAGGAAGGCCCGTGTCATCTGTAAAGAGGGTCTGTTCAGGAAGACAGACATGAAGAGGGCTAAACTGGGGGACCGTGAGCTTATGGATCAGGCCTGGTGGACTGAGGACTCAGTGGCTGGGAGCCCTGCACAGACCACGCGGACTCCAGGAAGGGGATGACTGCAGCAAGTGGGGGGGCGGGGGGGACTGTGCACTGAGAACAAAGACACTGAGAAACAGTGGCAACAGCGACAGATCTAAACCCACTATGCTTAGGAATCTTTTTATTTACCTCCAAATCGCTCATTATTATGTTTTTGGGAGGTATTCCATAGGGTGTATGCCAAATCTTTCCTGCCTGCCCCATTTCTGTCCCTCTAAGCTTCTTAGATGACCTTTGTCTCCAGTGCAAATGCCTGTTGTGCCCTCCATCCTACCCCCCCCTTCTCTGTTTCTCCCAAGAAATATACCGCCTCCTCTCCAAGGCTGACCCCGTACACGAGCGCCCTGGGCCCATCCTTCCTACTGCCCTGGGATCTGGCTTCACTGATGGTATGGACCGACTATCAGTCCCTTAGCCTGCACATGTCCTCTTCCTTCCCCCTCTTCTTCCTTATCCTTCTTAGAAGGATATTTTATACTTGTTCTATTGTACTCATTTCCTTTTTTATTCCATGCATTGTGGCTTCAACCCCCGTTATCACCTTGGAAGCGAATGTCTGAGGCCCCCAAGACTCCCTAGTCATGCCACTGTGGAGAGCCCTCTCTGGCCCTGCCTGTGTGGTGGCCCCGACACAGCACCTGCTCCTGCTCCTGCCGTTGCAACTGTGCCCGCCGGTTTCTCTTGGCACGGTTTGCACTTCAATCTTCCTAGCCTGGAAATGCAGACCCTTTCCTGCGGCCCACAGGTCATCCTCTTACTCTGTATCTGCTCTGCCTTCATGAGCTTCATTATTTGTTGCAACTAAAACTTCCAGGTTTTACCTCTCTTGAGCTCTGATCCTCCATTTCCAAGTACCTGCTGGATGTCACCACCTAAATCTGCTGACAGACCTTCAAATAAAGTGTCCAAAACATGTCACAAATTCTCTTTCAAGCCAGCCTCTCCCAACATTTCCCTATGTTTGTCCAGGGCACTGCCTTCCTTCCATTATCGAAGTCGAAAATTCAGCCTGGGCATGCCCTATCTGGACCCTACTCACTTCTTTATCGTGACCTCTGTGACTTCCCCTCATGGCCTATCTCCCGACACACCGTTCCCGAGCATGCCGGTGGTATCTACACGTACGCCAGTCCACGGCTTCAATGACTTGCTTCTTCCCAGATGTGCAAGGTCAGGTCCTGCCACTTGTCAGGGATCGGGTCCAATGCTGCCTCCTCCACAAAGCCTCCTTTGACCCATCTCCTTTCAGCTCTAGATGGAACAGACTCTAGGTTCTCTACATCTTCAAGGCACTGTTTCACAGCATAATTACATGCATCTTACCAGGAGAGTCAGTAACAGGCTTTCCACCATCACTTTGCACTGCCTTGTGCACAGCAAGTATGCGATGGATGCTTGGGGAATACACAGATGATGCTTGCACTTCAAGGTTTTTGTGACAGATATTTAGGGGACAGGGTAAGAAGATGCAGAAGACACCACCCCTCTAGCACGGAGGGGGAGTTCCGGTGAAAATTTTAGGATGTCCAATCCGAAATGTCCGGGAAAGTGCCCTTCCCACTCACAGAGTACACATTTCTTAGGCACGGGTGGCACAGTGTGTAGGCTCTGGGGCCGAGCTGCCACGCACACATTCCAGCCGTGCCGCTTCCCAGCCGGGTGATGGTGGGCGAGTTAGCGGTAACCTCTGAACCTTCATTCCTCCCTTTGTGAGATGGAAATGGCAACAGTACCTAGGTCAGGGGGCTGCCATGGTTAAATATAAATTGTTCGGGACAGTGCCTGGTATAGTTACTGCTCAGGAAACATCAGCTGCTATCACGACTACTCAATGATGATCAAATACAACATGCCCTCAAGGAGTCGAGACTTTACTGGTAGAACCAAACCTGTGCACAATAACCAAAACACAGCAAGAGCTGTACGGCAGAAGCTCAGATGAGTGAAAGCTGGAGAAGGCTTTACGGAGGTGAGAACTGAGCTAAGTATTAGAGGCCAAATAGGAACTCCCAAGCTTGGGGGTCAGGCAGGGAATGTGGGAAGACTTTCCAGGCAAAGGAAGCAGCAGGTAAAATGGCATGGAGCTCTGAAGAAGCACAGCTTGTCTGGAAAGCAGGAGAAGGTCAGGTAATTAAGAGCCTGGTCTGGGTCCAGTCTAGGATGTAGAGTGTCCCAGTGTCAACAAGCTCTAGCCCTAATATGACACCACAGTGACCGGAAGGATCCTGTTTCCTGTGGAAACACAGAAGACAAGACCTCTGGCCCATTCTGCATTTAGATGTGAGCCACACATGGGGAACCACACTGGGTCAGACTGGGTGTTCGCTCAGTCCCAGAGAATGTGATGTGGGAGGATACGACTGCTACCTGTCTGCATTCTTTTCCAGATCCTTTTAAAATTTTTATCTTTGAAAGAGAGAGAGAGAGAGAGAGCGCGCGCGTGCAAGCATGAGCAGGGGAGGGGTAGACAGAGGGAGAGAGAATCCTAAGCAGGCTTCCTGGTGCCAGCATGGAGCCTGATGCGGGGCTCAAACCCACGAACTGTGAGATCATGACCTGAGCCGAAATCAAAAGTCAGATGCTTAACCGAATGAACAACCCAGGTGTCCCTTTTCTAGGTCTTTTAGGATCCACTTTTACTTCCTGTCAGTATGTTTTGCAGGTAATGAATTCCATAAGATTACTGGCTGTGATGGGAAGCAGTGCCTCTTATTTGACCTAACTTACCCTGCTTGGCTACCTGGGGCCTGCCTTGCCCTTATGTAATCAACTAAGTCCATGCCAGTAGGGTAACTAACCCTTCAGCCCAGATGGTCCTGAACTTGAGGCAGTCCATCTGGATGGCCTCTAGACCTTGATACGACATCTGGACCATCAGTACTCCAACATCCCCTCCGGTCTCCTTCAATCTTGCAGATGATCCAAAACCTAGTGCCCTACCTGCTGAACTCAGGCCGCTAGTGTTTAGTGAACACATGAATTCCAACTTCCTCCCAGCTCCTGTACTGTCCTTCCTGGTGTTTCTGCCCTATTTTCTCCTCTCTCTGTTTCTGAGTTCTCTTACCCCTTATACACCTCCCTCCCTTGCTGTCAGGCCAGGATTCCTGGGGGCTGTTGCTGGCCCTGTCCAAAAACTGACTGACTGGCCTGATAATATTACCTGTCCAATTGCTAATAACTCTCGGTCCCTTCTCTGTGCCTCCATTTCCTCAGTAAGAGCAGCAGTTCTCCACCCTTGGAGAAGAAAGGATTTGAATATTTTTCAGCACTATAAGTCAACGGTCTTTCACTACCTCCTGCACAGCAAAGGGGCTGACAGAGATGTGAGGGAAGCTGATACCAGAGGAAGTCCTCCAGGGAGCAGGGGCAGACGGACGGCTGCTTGGTCACAACATAGTCCCGACCATTCTGGCAGACAGATGACTTGCGGAGCCGCAGGTACTGTTCTTTGTAGCCTAAGATGCAGCCGTCTCCGTAGTCTCCGGGGTCAGCAGAGTGAGCCAGCCATACGGTATAATCCTTCTCCTCACCTAAAGGGAAGACAGGCTGTTCAGGCCACCGCACCCACGTGTGCAAGGCAGCTGCCAGGCTGAAAGGAGAGGAAGGACAAGAAAAAGGGGATGTCGGACTCATCCCACTGCCTCATTTTGGAACTGCAGACAAGAGTTACGTCAGTTGGAGCCTACTAGCAGTTGGCACCTCCTCGTGTCAGAGGAGGACACTTCACATCTCACCGCCCGTTTGAGTATTAGGAAAAAGCTTATTTGCTTCAAAGTGGGCAGCTGGATGGAGGACCTCTAAGCTTCCTTCCACATGGAGAGACTGCTGCCTCCATGTCTTGCACACCCGTGCTGTGGTCAGCAGGAGCTGTCACAGGTAAGCAACCAGGCGTTTCCTTTCAGGAGACAGCAGTTAGCCAAAAGCTAGAGTTCAGTTTCACTACTTGTTAGTTTGCCTCAAACAGAAGGGAAGACAATCTCTTTCTAGACTTTTAACTTCAGATGACTGGCTTTCACGTAGACTGCTGATGACAGTCAATCCAGCTTTGTAAGTCGTATCACCCACTCCTGGAGAAATGACTCAAAGGCCATGGCCTAGACTGTGGATTAGGGTTTTATCCTCTGGGATACGAAGACCAGAGCAGAATCTGTTAGGGAGCAGGTGTCTACCAAATCTTTTAATGGCGTTAAACTTCAGGGATAACTGTAGAGCTGCCTTCTGAGGGGAAAACTCACAAGCCAGCTCCTTCACAGCCTATTTAATGAATCTGGATATTAAATAATGACTCTCGGGTATTAAATCATATGTAAACACCTTGTAGAAAAGGCCCAAACAGTGCTTCTGCTTCCTCCAGGAGTCACTAAACTAACATTCTGAGGAAACAGACCCATTGTGCCATCTAGTAACAGGACCAAAATTCAAACAAAGCTACTTGAAACCTTAAGTCTTTTATCATAACATGCCAACAAGAAACCACGGTTCGCAGGGTGGGAGACTTTTCTCCAGTTTTCTCTTTTATCCTCCATATTTTTCAGTACAGTGTCAGCATCTTTGGTACTGGGGCCTGGGTCTGCTTATGATTCTTTAGCAACACCTTGCAATGAACATTTTACCTCCTTTTCGGAAGCCATTTTCCATGCCTCTAACATGCCTTCCAGTCTGACATCACAGAACTCTGAAATGGTCAGTGTGGGCTTCGAGCTCACCCAGTAGCCATTCTAGAACCTCACCTGTGACTGACATTCAAGCCAAAACTCTTTACACGAATACTTCCTCACTTCAACGTTTTGATAATCAGATGCTCTATGCAACACACTTTCCTCTAACGCTTCTCTTACAGTTCTGTTGCAATCAAGGGTGAAAAGCCCTGAAATGTCATGAAATAATTTTAGATAAACACAAGGATGCATTATCCTTACAAGCAGAAAAAAGTCCCATAAAGTGTTACAGAGCTTCAACAGTGTGAGGCCACGCTTACAGCCTTACCCACACACGGCTGGTCTGAAGTGAGATTTACTCTAAGGGTAAGAGTAAAGTATACACTGGATTTTGAAGTCTTAGAAGAAAAATATAAAATATAAAATATTTCACTGATAGTTCTTTTTTTTTTTAATGTTATTTTTTGAGAGACAGAGACAGAGCATGAGCAGGGGAGGGGCAGAGAGAGAGGGAGTCACAGAATCCGAAGCAGGCTCCAGGCTCTGAGCTTTCAGCACAGAGCCAGACATGGGGCTTGAACTCACAGACTGTTAGATCATGACCTGAGGTGAAGTCGGACGCTTAACCAACTGAGCCACCCAGGGGCCCCACATTGATAGTTCTTAACACTGCCTACATATTGAAATGATTTTAGGTATAGTAAGATGATTAATTATTTTATATTATTATTAAAGTGAATTTCACCTCTTTTACTTCTATAATGCAGCCAACAGAATAATTTAAATTGCACATGTGGTCCTCATTTTATTTCTTTTGGACAGTGCTAGTCCAAAGAAGGAAGCTGCATTTCTGATACCATTCATTGCATTGCCTTGAACATCCTTCAATCCTCTTTCATATGCTTTTTTTTTTTTAAGTAGGCTCCATGCCCAACGTGGGGCTTGAACTCATAACCCTGGAATCAAGAGTCATGTGCTGTACTGACTGAGTCAGCCAGTGGCCCTCATATGCATTTTCTTATTCCAGCTAAAAGAAATGAAATTGAATTGATTATTCGGAAAACAGGCTTATATGTTCTGGTAGAAAAGGTCAAAGGAGACTCTACTCACAGTTCCTTTCAAGGACATCTTTAAAATCAATGGTATAGGAGACCCACTGGCGGGTCAGGAAAGATTCTGTGAACCCCCATATGCTGATATTCATGGACCGAGCTCCAGGTTCTGAAGCTAGACCGGTAAAGTAGATGGGCTCCTTGGTGAACATGTAGGTTTGCCAGCACTGACCTTCATCTGTGGAGAACCTGAAACCACAATTAGAGAACAGTCGTGACAGAGGATCAACATGTATGGGAGTATCAGGAAACTACTCTGGCTGTTTGATCCCAAACCAGAGAAAACCCTCATATTTATGTCATGGCTTAGTGACTGATAACTATATAAACTTTTAATGCCCACAGATAACAGGGTAGGTAAAAGAGATTCATTCAAAGAATATAGAAGAAAATGCCTTTATAAAAATTGTTTCAAAGGAAACAGAGGGTAGCGACCCATGTACAAATGGGCTTCTGAATAAACATACAAAATTATTTTAGAGAACTTAAGAAGTAATTTTCCATCCAAAGTGCTTAAATGCTTCTATATGATTCTTGTGGAGAGAAAGAAGAATTATTTATTTACTTATTTATTTAAAGAGAGTGAGAGAGAGAGAGTGCGAGCGAGCGCGACCGCACACACGTGCAAGCCAGGGGGAGAGACAGAGAATCCCAAGCAGGCTCCATGCTTGTTGCGGAGCCTGACTTGGGGCTCAATTCCATGACCCTGGAATCATGACCTGAGCTGAAATCAAGAGTCAGACGCTCAACGAACTGAGCTACCCAAGTGCCCCAAAAGAAGAGTATTTTTAAAAAGTGACAAAAAATGTTAGCTAGAGGAACTCAGAAGAAAAAGCAAAGATACTGAATGTGGGTTGCTCTAGATGCAATCCTTTCAAGAATGTTCCCTACAGTTCTTAGAATGCACAAATTTGAATCAGGGTCCATAACTATCCCTACCTCCCACAGAAAAACATCCCACAGTTGCCCTCCATGCAGATAGTGTGGGTGGAGCAGAGCTCATGCATACTTAATCACATTGATAGGATGGCTGCTGTGCTCAATGGCCACAATGATGCCTCCGGAATCCAGGATGGTATAATAGTGGGGTCCTTCGAGCATCTTCGTCCAGGAGTAACCCCCATCATCTGAGATGTACACATCCGGGATCATCACTGAAATGGCATCCCCTACACTACCTGCAACACAATCCGCCATCTCGTCAGCAAAAATCAGCAATGAAACAGAGAGGGTTTACTGCCAAGAGAATAATTTTCAGTGAATTTACTCTGATTATTTCCCATCGTACCTCTTGTAATAGGAAAAAAAGGCCACTGAAAAGTTGGGAAAGGAAGTCATGTTTCTCTCTCTGATGGGGAGTCTAATGAAAAACCCAGAGTATCATTATTATTCGAGAAATTTCACAAAGGATGGTAAACATCATGTATGGTGGTTTTCTTATAGGATTCAAGGCTGTGGCTGAGTTTTAGTGTGCTCAGCTACTTGCTCCTGTGGAGATGGGGGGCGGGCTGCTCACCATGGGCAATGACTATGCCGACGGCCTTAGGCTCTGACAGTGGGGCCATTGGAACGTTTAGTTTCTGGGAGATGCTGTAGGAAGCGTGAATATGAAGGCTGCACTGTGAAAAGAAACCAAAGCTCAGATTAAAACCAAAGGTGTAAATTTTTAATCATCTCACAGAGCCTTCTAAGAAAGCTTTGAATTTAACCCAGACTTCAGAGGGATACTCTCTTAAAAAAAAATTGTGGTAAAAAATACATACCATAAAAGTCACCATCTTAACCATGTTTAAGTGTACAGTTCAGTGGGGTTAAGTACATTTACACTGTTGTGCAACCATTACCACCATCCATCTCCAGAACTTTTTCAAACCAAAACTCTACACCCATTAAACAGTAACTCCCATTCCTCCTCCTTCTAGACCCTGGAAACCACCATTCTACTTTGTTTCTATGAATCTGACGATTCTAGGTACCTTATATAAGTGGAACCACATAGTATTTGTCTTTTGATGACTGGCTTATTTCACTTAGCATTATGTCCTCAAGGTTCATCCATGTTGTGGTATGTGTCAGAGTTTATTGAAGGCAGAATATTATTCCATTGCATGTATATGCCACATTTTGCTTCTCTGTTTATCTGTCAAAGGACACTTGGGTTGCTTCCAGCTTTTGGCTACTGTGAATAATGCTACTATGAACATCGGCATGCCAATATTTCTTCGAGACCCTGCTTTCTTTTGGATATATACTCAGAAGTAGGATCGCTGATCATATGGCAGTTCTGTTTAATTTTTTGAGGAACCGCATACTGTTTCATATAGTGACTGCACTATTTTTCATACCCACCACTGACGCACAAGGATTCCAACTTCTCTACATCCTTGGCAACACGTTATTTTGTTTCATCTTGTTTTTGATAGTAGCCATTCTAATGTACATGAGAGGCGTGAGAGGTGATCTCTCACTGTGGCTCTGATTTGCATTTTCTTAATAATTAGTGATGTCAAGCATCTTTTCATGTGAGTTTTTGGCCATGTATATATTTTCTTTCTTTTTTTTTTTTTTTTTAAGCTTGTTTATTCTGAGAGAGAGTGAGCGAGCACGGGAAGAGCAGAGAGAGAAGGAGAGAGAGAGAGAATCCCAAGCAGACTCCTTACTGTCAACATATGAGATCATGCGGGGCTCGAACTCATGAACCGTGAGATCATGACCTGAGCTGAAATCAAGTCAGACACCTAACTGACTGAGACACCCAGGCGCCCCTTGTATATTTCCTATACAGAAATGTCTGCTCAAGTCCTTTAACCATTTTTAATTTGGGTATTTGTTTTTTCTGTTGTTGAGTTATGGTCTCAGTGGGATATTCTTGATTCCAAAATAGATTAGTATATCTAGGAGCAAATTATGCAATTATTTTCTCATGTGTAATGCTTAGTTTATTTTATTCCTGCATTACACCGAAGCCTCTGATCAATATTTAAAGCGTGAATAAAAAACATGAAAATAAAAATAAAGCATGATTCCACACAAATAAACTTGATGAACACCTGACATACTTCAGATACTGTACAAGATGTGGTGCTGATTCAAAGTAAGACCCAGTCCTGTCTTTAAGATTTCTGAGAAACCAGTTGAGTTATAAAGCACAATGAAAGTTAATGTTTTAAAAGAGGTCTGTGTTGGATAAAATGTTCATTTTATGTCATATATTTTACTGCAGTAAAAAGGGGTTCACACAAACTACGGACGACATGAAGAGTCAGGATTAATTCTAGGTGAAGATGGGCCCTCAGGATGATCAGGATTTCCGCTGCTTCTAACAGCTCAGGACTGGGAGAGTCAGGCATAAATTTCCCAAGAGTCACGTGGGCAGTGCCACAGAGGCAGGAGTGCATGTAGGGTGTTCAGGGGGCAGCAGAGGGCTACAAGGAACATGCCAGTGATCAGATGGACAATGACAATGAAAAGGCAGAAGAGAGCCTGACAGGGGAGGAGAGGACCTTCACTCACCAGGTCAGAGGCACAGACTTTATTCACAGGCAAAGGGGAACCCTGAAATGTACTGAGGAGGGAAAGGCATGAGTGTGAGAGTGGCCAGGAAAGTAAAGAGGCCACTGCACTGCCCAGGCTCAAGGTGAAGAGGGCAGGCACAGGGCAAGGCCACAGTAGAGGGATGGAGAAAAAGGGGAAAGGAGAAAGGGCACCGGGTGGTACAGGTACACTATCTTACACGGTCTGAGGCTCTTAAAAGGAAACAAAAAGTCCTGCCTACAACAGCAGAGTGGATATCGGCCACAGGTATTCTGAGAAGAGCTCGGGAACCACCAACACTGTCATTTTTTGAGGAAAACTCCCAGGGTTCCCCGAAGCTCTTCTCAAACTCTGTAACATCCAGACACAAGACTTGTTTCTCTTTTCTTTTTTTCTTGTCTGTCCAGACCCATCACTCCTGGAACCTGGGATCTCCTGGAGCAATGCCTTTGTATCTCTATTCTTAGCCTCTCCTCAGAGGGGCCAGTTCTGGCATTCATGGGCCCTACCGTGTCACCATCCACACCCTCTGGCTGTGTGGAGTCCAGGCAGAGGGGAAGAGAAGGCCAAGTTCTCTTCTGTTTGTTTCTGGCCAGCACGGCTTTGCACTGCTCATGAATGGCTGGTCCCCGGCGTCACGTAGAATTCCTTAAGTCTCATAGTTGCCATGCTGACTCTTAACTGATCACCGGCCCATCTTCCGTTCTGTTTTCATTCAGTGGTTTAGTAAAACACAAAATTTTAGCCTTTAGTTTTGTTTTTCTTTAAAAGACAAATAGTCCATAGTATTTTGGCTTTTCCTTTTCCTACATTCTACATTACTTTCATTACTCTGATTTCCAAACTTTCCACCTGTAGCAGCTGTGGTCACTAATCAAGTACAAAACTTCATTATTCAAAGGCCTGAAACCGATCAGAGCAGGACACAATGGCTGCACAGGACACATGGAGTAAGACACACCTCATTCTTGTTTTTGGCTGTAGCATCACATTCACTGTTTTCAGGCTTCCTCAGGTGCTTCCACCTTCCTCCTTGGTCAAAAGTGATCATAGTCTGGATAGAGTTATCTGAATGGGAAAAGAACAGTCTTAAGTCTGATAGACCGGAAGTACCTTATTAAATTCAGTTTACCATGGCATCTCTCGCTCCTGGGGCTACATAATGCCATTAGAACTCTAGAGGCCTACAAGCTTGTAACATCCAACAAAACAGCTCAGTGTTGGTGAGTAACTGAGCAGCACTCTATGCTATTTGAAGAAGGCTTCCCACCGGAATAGGACTCAGCTGATTCCAGAAATCATCTAAACTGATACTCTTGAAAAAATATCTTTTTTCTCCTTACCAACACAAACAGGTTAATGTCCATTCTCCTTCCTTGCTTGCTTGCCTTCAAGGTAAAATCTACAATGGGAAGGCATCCCAATCTTTACTCGGGTAAGGCCAGGATACCAGGCTTGTTATAGGGACTCTCAAGATTTGAATGTATGTGCCTAAGTCTGGCTCAATAATTCCTAATTTTCATCTTTCCACTACCCCATACCCGATCTCTCCTATACCTTTTCTTTTTTTTCTACATGCTCTTCCCTGTTCTCTATTCTTAATGACATAAACTATTGCAAGTTTAAATTCAGAGACAATATGCTTTGAGTTTCCCAAGGAAAATCAAACAAGAAAGCAAATGAAGGACAATTCATTTAGTCAATAAATATTTATTGCATGCCTACTATGTGAAAACTGTTGTGAGCCTTCGGGACTATCTCAGTGAACAAAACAGAAATAAAACTTGGTGAATGTACATTCTAGCAGGGTCAGACAAACGCCAGACACTGTAAACAGGTAAATTATATAGTATGTTGGAAAATAAGTGCCATGGAAAATCCTGCCCTGCTAAAGAGGGGCTGAGTGTGTGTGTGTGTGACTAGGGGAGGGCAGACAAGCTCCCAGTGGGACAGTCATGGCAGGCTCTATGGCTCTATTCAGAAAGCAACATATGAGCACAGATTGGGAGGAGGATGGTGTCAGCCTTGCAGGTATCTGGGGAAACAGAGAACAGTCCCTGAAAATCTCTAAACCATGCGTGTGTGTGCCTGGTGTGTTTAACGACTGGCAGAGGGCTGCAGTGACCAGAATGCAGTGGGTGGAGGGGAGAGGGGTGGGAGGAAACGGGTCAGTACTGCTTAAGACCTTGCCGACCACTGCAAGATCTTTACCAATAAAAACAACCTCTCACCTCCCACCAAAAAAAATAAATACATCTATAAACAAAACCTTAAGAGTCTTTGTACTTTAGAGTGACGTGTTTATTTGTATAACTGGGCCTTAGCAAAGGTGAGCTCTGCAGAACCTCAGAGCAGAACACCAGAGGAACGCTGGCCGGCTACAGCTGTGCCTTCTACAAGGAGAAAAGCAGGAAGTGGTTCAAACTCAGGCTCATTCCTCTAGGCCTAAACCTCCCAATATAGAAAACTCATTGTTTTCATTTATTTAAAACTTCCTCTACACAACATAGAACCCAAAAAATCTTTCTTTCTATCTGCTGCTGCTTTGCTCTTTTTAGTTCTATTTACCATAACTGATGTAAAATGAAGAGCCAGTATTGACATGGATAGGCTTGCCGGCTAGGCAAGCAACAGTACTGGGGGGACAGGACCACCATTGTTTCTGAAAGTCTCGACTCCCAACACTTTCAGCTGAAGGACAGCTGTGCCCAGACTTACCTTCTGAGAGCACACTTGTTATGTAGACCCCGCGGAGGGAGGTCACATTGGTAAAGTCCGTCTCGCCACCTGTGGTGGTGTAGAGATGTCGGTCCAAGGACTTGGAATAGACAATGCCTCGATCATCTGAGGTAAAGATTGTGCCAAATCCGGTATCTGAAATAGGCAAACAAACAAAAACAGTAAGTCTTGTGGGAGGGAACAGAGAGAAAAACAACAGTCCAACCATACATATGACTAAATGGCTGACTGACTGCATACATTAGCCAACTGTCCCTCTTCATGATGTAGGCAGAGACCTGAGCATTAATCATGGTTTGATACTCATGATTTTCATGTCCACCTTTAATTCTACTACCCAGCTTGGTGCCTGGAGTCTGGTAGATACTGTTTGTTGAATGAATTAACCAGATGCCACAGAAAAGCCCTTCCCAGATATATTCTGGTGGCAGAGGCAATACACTTAGATTTATATCATACATACCTCTAAATCTTTATATTCTAAACCAATGCTTCTTGAACTATCTGTGGTGAAGGATCAATTTTTTTTTAAGTTTTATTTATTTAAGTAATCTCTACACCCAACATGGGGCTCGAACTCACAACCCCGAGGTCAAGAGTTATATACTCCTCTGAGCCAGCCAGGCGCCCTGGTGAAGGATCAATTTTTAAATTTCTATTATGGCACAAACCGATCCTTTGTAAAATATAATAAAAATTAATCCTAAGAAGAGTGAAATACAAAATCTAATCCTCAATGTTTTAATGATTAGATTCAACAGATGTAAAATTACTTTGTCAAATGGTAAGAGGAGTTTCTCAATGTTTGCTATTGCTTTGGTGCTTACTTGGCAACAAAGAGCTTGCAAACCGTATAGCACCGGTCCTCCGACCATTCTTTGAGCAGCACTGCTCTAGAATGCTTGGACATACACATAAACCACATTCTAGAGCCAAAAGAAGGGGCCTTCTTAACAGAGACTACACAGTATCTCTAAGACAGAGTATTCAGTAGGACACTAATAAAAACCTAGGGGTAAGACGAAATGTCAACACGTAAGAAGGAAGCTCAAAATAGAACTTGAAGTTTAAATCTCTATGCGTTCAAGGGTGGGCCACTAAAAAAAGCTCTTACCTCCAGGTTCATCTACATGCATGAACACCATGTCATCATTAGCTGCTAGAATAGAATAGAACTGTTCCTGCCCCACAGAAGGTAGCTGGGCCATGCTCCACGTGTCCCCTTGATCTGTTGATACATGAATCCTTCTCGTTGTATCCTGGAACAAATGCCAATATTTAACTTTTCAATTTTCCACCAAGACGCCATGTGCAGGGACATGAATAGGAACATTATTATTCATAATTGTAAGTCTCACTCTCCATTTCCTCACTGGGTACAATCGTTATAAATGACACATCCTAGTACCAATTACCAAAACAATTTCTTAAATTTTTTTTTTTGTTTATTTATTTTTGAGAGAGAGAGAGCACGAGCAGGGAAGGGTCAGAGAGAGAAGGAGACACAGAATCCAAAGCAGGCTCCAGGCTCTGAGCTGTCAGCACAGAGCCTGATGTGGGGCCCGAACCCACAAGTCGCGAGATCATAACCTGAGCCAAAGTTGGACACCCAACCAACTGAGCCAGCCAGGCGCCCCACCAAAACAATTTCTAACCCCTAGCAAAGTTCCAGGCAATGGAACAATCCATTCTATTGTAAGCAAGGCTATCTTGGCTTCCTCTTTGGCTTCTTCATTCTGGTATGGCCCTGTATGATGTAATTCTCCCAACCTCTGACATTCCCCATTTTCTTCAATAGAGCTAAGGGTATGATGGGGTCATCTTTAGCTTGGCTTTACAGCCATTCGCTATGCTTGCTCAGATAATTCTTAAAATGATGATTACTGTACCAAAGTTAGGTCCCTCTGAGACAGTCCTAGCATAACCCAAAGAATGAGACAATTAAGAGTCTAGAAAATGGAGACGAAACTCATGCTTGGGAGATCACAGGGAAGTCAAGATGTGACACATCTCCTCTTTAAGGAAGTCTCTCTAAACAGCCATAGTGAAGGGAACATGCACAGGCTAGGAAGAGGCCAAGGAGAGGCAGAAATTAATATAGGGGAGCTGATCAGGGAGTATTTATCTGTTGAAAGGAGTCTGTTAGGTAGGCAATTAACACCTCCTTTCAGATAAATAGCTTAAAATAGCTACTAGACATAGTTAGCCAGGGCACAGGAATGAGTCCCAGGGCTTCCTTATGTTAAATACTCTTTAAAATTTAGTGACAAGTACATTTAACCTATCTCTAACTTATACCTAGATGTTTACTTTCGGTCTTACTCATTGTTACAGGTAGAAACTAGAATTAACTAGAATTAACACTAGACAGTAGCAGTACAGAGTAGGAGGCTAACTCTGGAAGCAGTCAGTCTGATTTCCACCAGGGTTCTATCTCTGGGTGACCCTAAGCAAGTTACTCAATTTCCTCAAATACAAATTGAGGTGAGAGGCCAGCTCCTAGGGCTGCTGGGAAGATGATCACAAAACTGCTTGAGACAGTTATGTATAGTTACTGTGTCCACTTCCCCGTCTCCACTCCCCCTTTCTCTGAACCCGCTGTAATCAGCCCGTTAACCCCGGTGCTCTGATGAAAACACGCTTGTCCAGGTCACTGACAACTTCCACTTTGCCAACTCCAGTAGACAATTCTCAGGACTCATCTAATTACGTATTTTAGTTGAGTTTCACACAGCAGATCACTCCTCCTGCTTGAAACACTTTCTCCCCTTGGCTTTCGTGGAATCCCTGCCCTACTCCCCGCCTCCCTGGTCCTTCCTTCTCAGTCTTCTTTGCTGGATTTTCATCTCTTTCCAACCTTTCAGCATTACTAGGGTGCTCTGGCCCATGCTCAGGCCTCCAGAAGATAACATCTAGTCACATAGCTTTATATACCATATAATTTGGAGAGATTCATATACCCGAATGCTTACTCAACATTTCCACTTAGATATCTAGCAGGCATCTCATACCCAAAACTGAATTCTTGATTTCCCTCCCACAAACTTGGTCTTCTTGTGGTCTCTGCCATCTCAGTAAATGGTACCACCATTCACCCAGTTGCTCAGGCTAAAGACTAAAGTTATCCTGGGTTCCTCTCATTCCCTCACAATCCACATCTAATCCATCAGCAAATCCTACTTGCAACACGTTAACAATATATCCACACTCTTACCACTTCTTCTCTCATCCATGTTAATAGCCTGGTCCAACCTACCATCTTCTCTCACTGCTGTCATGGCCTCCCAGCTTCTCTTGGTTCTTCCATTCCTGCCCTTTGTCAGGCTGTTGGTTCCTGCACCTACCTATTCTGTCAAAAGAGCAGCCAACTTACACCATTCCCTTGCTAACAACCCTTCAGAGCTCTCCAACACATGAAGAATAAAAGCCATGCTCTTGGGGTGCCCGGGTGGCTCAGTTGGTTAAGCATCCGATTTTGGCTCAGATCATTATCTCACGGTTCAGTTTGTGAGTTCAAGTCCTGCATCAGGCTTCTGCTGTCAGCTTGGAGCCTGCTTTGGATCCTCTGTCCCTCTTTCTCTGTCCCGCTCTGACTCACTCTCTCAAAAATAAACAGATTAAAAGAAAAAAAAAAAAGCCAAGCTCTTAATTGTGACCTATAAAGGCCATTGGCTCCCCCTCTTTGGTCCACCTTTCCCTGTGCTCCAGCCATGCTGCCCTTCTCACTGTTCTTCAATATTTCCAGCATGTTCCAATCCTAGGGTCTTTGTGCTTACTGTTTCTTCAGCCTAAATGTACACAGAGCTAAGTTCTCACTTCAATCAGGTCTCAGACAGCCCATCCAAACCACCCTATCTAAAATAGCACTGCTCCAGTTCCTAATGCATTCTATTTCCTTACTCAGCTATAGATTTCTTCATAGTTTTAATTGTTAACTGATATTATAATATCGTATTTATTAGTTTAGTGTCGATCCAATTCCCTACTTAAAAATAAGCTCTCAGAGCAGGACATTTATCTGTGTTGTTCACTGCTATATTCCTGGGACCTAGAATAGCACCTAGAATATAGGTGGTACTCAATTAATGTCACTATTTCATTACTGGATAATGAGCAAATGGGACTGCTTTTTTCAGATGCCCATGTCTGAGTAGAGTCCAAACACTGGGGCCATGCATCCCAGAACAGGTACCACAGGTCATGTGGTGACAACAGGCTGAGCTACAGAGTAGCCCTGAAGAATCAGTCAACTTCTAGGAAGACTCCCTCCAAATCTTAGTGAACGTTCCAAAAAAGGCAAGAAACTCTCAGTCCTAGCAGTAAAAGGGACTCGTTTGAGACATATTTACAGAATATTAGAAATCGCCAAAAAAAGGGCAATACCCACCTTATCAGCCATCACAGAGGCAAAAAGGAAACGTCCCCCAAGACCAAAGGAGTAGATTTTCACACCGATGGTTTTGAAGCTCTTCCCCAAGTCTGAAGTTCTCCGTAATTCCAGTGCCCCAAGGTCAGCTTCTTAAACAAGACAAAATATTAATAAAAATTGCACATACTGGTGAGCCCTAGTTCAAAACAACTGTTTTAGAATGTTCTTAATTTTATAGCTAATCAAGCTATAATTTTATAGCATGTTAATCAAGTAGCAATATGAAATAACACAGCATTAGGCATAGGAAATTAACATGGGGTTTTATTTTTATACAGGTGAGGTTTTGCACTGGATAGAAAGATAAAGCTTACTTAATTAAAATACGGTGTTATATAAACGTGTCACAGCCACAGCATCCTGTTTTGCTTTCTTCATGCTTGGAAACAATCTTATTTTATTTTAAGTAGTCTTGAGTTTCTGGTTTTCTTGCTGATCATCTAACACCCCTACTGGAATTCAAGCCCCATGAGAGCAGGCCTTGGGTGTCTTGCTCTCTCCATCCTTAGAACGGTGATTGGCACACTACTGCAGGTGCTCACATGTGAATGAATGGATAAATGGAATGGATTTGTTGAATGAATAAATGAAGGATTGTTTTCTGCTTTGAAATGGTGCCACGGACTGGACAGCTAACAACTTCCACCAACACAAACACAACCTCCATGCTCTTTTGCAGAAATCACTATGCACTTCAACTTGTTACTGTTTGTAGTCTAATATTTACTTTATGTATAAGCATTACTAAAATTAAGTATACTGCTTCTGTGTGTGGCTTGCATTTTTATTTGATCTAGGCTCAGTGCTTTTAAAATTTGAATCTGGTTGTAATTTCAAAATTTTAAAAATCATTGCCAGTTATCTTTAGCTATTAAAATCAAGCACAATGGAAGGGATCTTTGATGTTTCTACTTCTTACAACCATGAGTGGACAACAGGACACTCTTATTTGGGACTAAAATATACTTACTGCAAGAGCCATTTGCATAGGTGGTAAAGAAGATGGTGTTTTCTGACCCCCTACAAAGAGGCAAAGACAGAAAAGACACAGTTCAAGACTGCTGTCAACTGCAGTCACGAGCTCCAGGCAAGTCTACTAATGACACACTCCATCCGCAGGCGCCAGCTGAGACAGCTTTTGGGGATGCTGCATGCCAGACTCTCGCAGCCTCGCTGGTCAAGGTTCCCCCCAGCCCGGCCCCAGGATTTTCCCCAGTCCACTACTTCTTCACGTGGACTCTTTCAGCGGGTCAGACTGGCCTACTTACTCTGTCCAAATCTGCCTCTTGCATTTGCTGTTCCTGTTTCTGGCTTAAAATGCTTTTCTCTCTCATGTAACCAAATCTTACCCTCACAATCTTTAGGCTCCAGCTTCAAATTTAGCTCTTCTCTTTTTTTTTTTATTAAAATTTTTTTTCTTAATGTTTATTTATTTCTGAGAGAGAGAGAAAGAACATGAGCAGGGGAGGGGCAGAGAGAGAGAGAAGGGGACAGAGGATCAAAGCAGGCCCCACGCAGACACCAGAGAGCCTGATGCGGGCCAAACCCATGACCCACAACTCATAACTGTGAGATAATGACCTGAGCCAAAACCAAGAGTCAGATGCCCAAATGACTGAGGCACACACGCGCCCCCAAATCTAGCTCTTCTATGAAATTTTTCCTGGCACTCCAACTGGAAAGCTTCTTTGCTGCAAAATTCTGGAGCAGTGATTTTCAACTGGGGGCAATTTTGCTCCCCCAGGTCATTTCCAGTGGTCACAACTGGGGGATGGGCAGTTGTTGCCAGTATCTAGTGGGCAGAGGCCAGAGATGCTGCTAAACACCCTGCGATGCAGAGGCCAGCTCCCCCACAACAAAGAACTGTCTGGTTCCAAACGCCGTTAGCACCAAAGTTGAGAAACCTCGTTTCAGGGCACTGTGCTACTCTGTGCCAACCACTCGGCATTCCTTTGTCTCCTATTTAATTATCTTAATCCACCAGTTTATGTCTTCTCTCTCCTATTACATTATCGCATTCTTAGGACAGGTGTGAAGTTCTGTGCTCTGTTGTTTCCCCTCGGAACCAAGTTCCATGCTTTGCATGTGCTAAGTAACTTAGTTCTTTCATCTCAAATAGACAGCAAGATCAGAGGTTGAATTATTTAAATTCGAACTTGGAAAGGGAACTTTCAGGAAAGTTGATTCAGACCCTGATGGTACTTCTAGATCAGCACCAGCGGAAGGTGTCAATTCAGACCCTGAAGGTACTTATCAACCAGCACCAGCAGAAGGTGCTGGGTCTGAGCACGTTCCTTTGGCACTGCAGGCTATCAATTCCTAGAAATCAAACATCTAAAAGGTGAGGTAACAGTGGCCAGCAGACCAGTTATCCTATATTTAGACACTAATCAGAAAAACGAGTTACAAAAATAAAAAATATTATACAGAATACAAAACACCTTCCAAAAATAAATTTTTACCTTTAAAAAATTTTTAAGTAATCTCTCCACCCCATGTGGGGCTCAAACCCATAACATGGAGATCAAGAGTCACATGCTGGACCAATAGAGCCAGCCAGGCACCCCTTAACTTTCACTTTTAAAGATGAGTTTTCTGTTTGTTTCTTTGAACTCTGGAGGTATAACTGACAACACTTAAAGTGCACACTGTGGTGATTTGATATACATATGTAAAGGTGAGTTTATGGTTTCTTTCTTTTTTTTTTTTAATGCTTATTTCTTTTGAGAGGGAGAGAGGGAGGGAGGCAGGAGGGAGAGCAAGAGAGCGAGAGCGAGAGCGAGAGAGAGAATCCCAAGCAGGTTCCACGCTCAGCCTGGAGGCCAATGTGGGAGCTGGAGTGTGAGATCATGACCTGAGCCTCAATCAGTAGTTGGATGCTCAACTGACTGAGCCACCTCGGAGCTCCCATAAAAGTGAGTGTTAATGACCAAAATTACTAGAGTCTTACTATAGTAACACCCTATGTACTTTAGGTCCATCAAGAGTGAAGCAATCTGTTAACTTAGTTACTTTAAAAGTTACTTCCTTCCAGGGGTACCTGGGTGGCTCAGTCGGTTGAGGTGACTCAGCAGAGAGCCTGCTTGGGGTTTTCTCTCTCTCCCTCTGTCTCTGCCCCTCCCCTACTCACTCTGTCTCTCTCAAAATAAATAAACTTTAATAAATAAATAAATAGATAGATAGATAAATAAAAGTTAGTTCTTTCATGATAAGACCACATAAGGCACAAACACAGTTCACTGAAACACACACAGTGAATGGGGTGCCCGGGGGGCTCTGTCAGTTCAGCGTCTATTGATTTCTGTTCGGGTCATAATCTCACAGTTCGTGAGATCGAGCCTTGCATTGGGCTTTGTGCTGACAGTGTAGAGCTGGCTTGGGATTCTCTCTCTCCCTCACCTGCACACGCGTGCTCTCTCTCAAAAATAAATGAATAAATATTAAAAAAAAAAAAACAGAACAAATGTAGATGTGGCATGTGTCCCTTGGTGGTGCTGTAAAAACCTCATGTAACCAGTGTTTCCTGGGAAAAGGCCATTTTATTCAAGCGATATTTTTTAATACTTTAATTTCAGTAGACATATTTAGCAATGTCTCTATTATACATTTCCCTGACTCCCTAAGTCGAGGACATTAAATATGAAAGTCTTCCTTGGACTATGGGTCATCTTCACGAACATCAACCGCAGGAAACTGTAACACAGTGTTCCCATTAGAAGTCACTGAGGTACGTGTGCTCTCTTGACCTGGCACCAAATAATCACATCCTGTTACAGCTTCTGTTTCTCTTGCTTTGATAGTCCCCCCACCTCCATGCAGCTCTCAGGCAGGGGATTCTCAGGCTGGGTGTGCTTGCTCTTGGTATTCACACACCCCACCTCTGGCACCAATCTGCTATCCACAGGGAAGCTACATTAACAAGTTTGTTGAAATTAGTCAAAGAGAAGGAAGAAAGAGGTTCTAAACAGGGGAGTGAGCCTAATCAGAATTTGGGAGGTATGAAGGTTTTTAACACAATTCTTGCTCAACTATCTCCCAAACTCCCCCAGTAAATCTCCTTTCACAAAAGCCAGAGGTTAAGCCCCTGACCAGCCAGTTAGGACAAAGGTGATCTGCTCCTGAGTAAGAACTCCTCCACTGCATCATCTGGCTTTTTTTTTTTTTTTTTTTAAATGTTTGTTTATTTTGGAGGCAGAGAGACAGAGTGCAAGCAGGGGAGGGGCAGAGAGAGAGGGAGGGAGACACATAATCCGAAGCAGCTCCAGGCTCTGAGCTGTCAGCACAGAGATCATGACCTGAGCAGAAGTCAGATGCTTAAGCAACTGAGCCACCCAGGCACTTTTTTTTTTTTTTTTTTTTGAGAGAGAGAGAGAGAATGAATGAATATGAGTGGGGGAGGGGCAGAGAGAGAGAGGGACAGAGAATCTGAAGCTGGCTCTTGTGTGCCGGCAGCAGCGAGCCTGACACAGGGCTTGAACTCATGTCAGATGCTCAGCTGAGCCACCCAGGGGCTCCTCCTCCACTGCATCATCTTAAGCAGGCACTGGGTGGGGGTGGGGGCCCAGCAAGAGAAGTGAAGGATTTCTGGTGCACGGACAGTGTGACTCTGATGGCCTGGAAGCTCTCTGGGCTTTCTTCCTGAGTCCGTGCTACATTCCACACGACTGAAATGGAGCTCTAGATGAGGGAATATAAATCTGGGCACAGGGAAGTACGTAAGTCCTCAACTCAAAGCTGTATTTTATACTTTCCAACTGATGTCACCATTAATGGAGACTAAACCTTTGCAGGCAGCAGCAACTCAGTCACGTGCCTTGTTTTACACTTTATATTCTAACATTTAGTGAGACTAAGTATTCTTCCCCAGCAGAATTAGAGGCTCCTCCAGGTCAAGATCTGGGTCATACCCCTTCTCTTGTATCCCTTAGGGCACCCTGAAGAGTACTTGGCACATGGTAAGTGCTCAATATTTACTCATGTGACTTTTGGCAGCCCTGTCAGGAAAGGTTTAGGGCTCTGCACAGATGGAGTCTTCTGTTACTCACCATTTGGCCAAACACACTGCTTTGTGGATTTCTTCCCATTTTCCCCCAAAATCCTTGGACACCCACAGGCCATTCTGAAAGATTATAAATGACTTATCAGAATTCCAGCTTTGTCTTGTGCAGCTGCTTATATGACCCTTAATAATTTATATCCAATCATTCAGGACAGTAAAAACACACACTGAAGCTCCATCCATAAGCTGTCTGCGCTATACACATGGTTTATGGTGGCCGTGTCAGGGTTTGGGAAGTTCAGAATGACAAGTGCTTGTGGAGTGCCTAGTACATGCCAGGCACTGTACCAGATGTGCACAGGAGACACAAAGACAAATAAGAATCGCTCCCTGCTCTCAAGGAGTTCACAGTTTAACAAGGGGTGCAGATATGAAGTTTGACACAACGTGGGGGCGCAGATACGAAGTCTGATACAATGTGGTAAGTTACAGAAACACGGTCTCTGGGGTGAAAGTAGGGAGGGGAGGGGCAATGAATGAGAGATGGTTTGTGAAGACAGCTGAACTAATATTAAATAATGAACAGTGTAACCAAAAGAAGGAAAATGGGAAGATGGGATGTTATTGCACAAATATATCCCAGTACTAGTCAAGGCGAGTCAACATTGCAGGGTGGGCAGGGAGCTAAAAGCCTTCAGACACGGATGGAGCACAAATTCCAAGGTGAGGAAAGAAGGGACTAATGCTTGGAAGAAAGGTGTGGGTCAGCTCACAGAGGGCCCTCAGTTTTACTTTTTTAAAGGTGGAGTACTTGGATGGCAATCGGAAAGGGGTGGATTTCTGTTCAGAAGCAGGAAAAGTAATGAAAAAGTAGTGCCACACTAGTTCATGAAGAGTTACTGAGGCCCTACACCACAGCTATGAGGAATAGGCTCCAGAATCTAGAAACTAGATTCAGTAGAACTGGGTGATTTTTCCTGTAAGGCAGAGAGAGAGAGAGAGAGAGAGAGAGAGAGAGAGAGAGAGAGATATTTAGCAGTATAGAGGGGCAGCAAGATAGGAATCTGAGCCTTAGGAGGAAGCCAGAACTATGGATTTGAGAGCCTTATACATTAATTACAGTGGCAGTTAAAATGGTCAGCGTGGAAGACATTGCTCACAGTGAAATGAGCGGTAGCGAATCAAGGGTAGGTTGACAGGAGTTTACGAAAGAGACCAGGAAGGAATGGTTAGAAGGTAGGAAAGAACCAAAGGAATGAAGTCTTAAAAGCCAAGCCAACTGAGTTCCCAGAAGGCGAGACTGGCCAGTATTTTCAAATGTAGCAGAGACTTAGTAAGATTAAGATGGACAATGTCAGCTCTATCGACAACACAAGCCTACTGGGCCCAGACCCAAAGGAGGCGGGACAGAGATGTCCTGGTGCAGCTGAGATTAAATGAGGATGGTCTGGGCAGAATTTACCCCCAGTGTTCTCCCACTCTCATCCACCATTCTTCCTTCTGTAACTTTTCCTCCTCTGGTAATTTTTACCTCCCAGCATTTCTAAGGTACCTAATTCTACTTAGAAATAGGTAAGGGTCTGATATCACCTGTTTTCACTTTAGTAGATATTGGTCCATCTTATCCACACTGATTATTTTTACTTCCTACTTATCCTTAACTGGAAGAAATTTGAGGTATAAAAGCAGACCGTGGCTACCTCTTCCTGAGGATAGCATGTTTCAATCATCTCAAGACACTTGGTAATGGTGATGAGGTGGTCAAAGGGGGGGGCTGGTGATTCTGTCCATCCCTCTGGGGGTCTCTCTGCTCCCTTGAAGGGCCTATAGCTCAAGCTGCTGGAGGCCAACTTCCTGGAATTGTTGCATTAAGATCTGAAGCCTACCCAGCAGGGCAGTTTCCTTCCTCTGGCCTCCTTTGGCTAAACCTAACTTTGACCTTCCTTGAATCTTCCAGCCTTCCCCCTGCTCACCGAAGGCCCAGAACCCAGACTGCTCTTCCAGTGCCCTTCACCCTCCCTGTGCCAGCCCAGCTTGTCCACATTGACGGTCCAGTTTCTGTCCCAGAATAGTCACCACAGCAATGGCTCTCAAATTTTAGTGTGCAGGCTCAGCCACGAAGGTTGTTAAAAATACTAGCCACCTCACAACCAAAAGTCACTGATGGACTCTATCTGGATTGGGGCCTAGGAACTGCATATTAAACCAGTCTCCCAGGGGTTTCTATCTGATGTTGCTGGACAGAAGAAATCAGAAATAAGATGAGAGAGAGCCATGTAAATGTAAAGTATAATTATGATTATCATAGTCTAGCAACTCACACTTTGGGCCCTAAAAATCCATGCTACAGAAGACTGGTCCTCTAGGAAAGGAAAAGTGACACATGTTCCCCAGGGATCTTTCAAAAGAGAGGTGGGAGGGTCAGGGAGGGACACAGGTTTCTGGGAACGGTAGAGGAATGTGCTAGGGGATGCAGAGATTTAAGACTCTGGATAGTTAATACATGAGTATCAAAGACAGAAATCAATATGCTTTATATACTGGGAACTAACAAAAAAAATCATAAAAATGTGGTTTGGCCATAGCAAAGGAATAAGACCATCAGAAATTTGACAATTTATGCATGTCCCTTGCAGCGTAAGAATGAATACATTAAACTGTTTTCTAGTTTGTTACTCTGATAGTACACATTTATTCACTTAAAAAAAACTGGAATGACAGCTAGATAGCATACTTATCTGGACTAGATAGCACATGAAAATCATGCCCTTTACCAAATAGGAAAAAGATGCAAAAAATACATAATTAATGTCTTAAGAAGTCACTAGAAAGCAGTCCAATATAAAGAGCATATCCTACCCTCTTGCACTGTTGGTGGGAATGCAAACTGGTGCAGCCACTCTGGAAAACAGTGTGGAGGTTCCTCAAAAAATTAAAAATAGACCTACCCTATGACCCAGCAGTAGCACTGCTAGGAATTTACCCAAGGGATACAGGGGTACTGATGCATAGGGGCACTTGTACCCCAATGTTTATAGCAGCACTCTCAACAATAGCCAAATTATGGAAAGAGCCTAAATGTCCATCAACTGATGAATGGATAAAGAAATTGTGGTTTATATACACAATGGAGTATTACGTGGCAATGAGAAAGAATGAAATATGGCCCTTTGTAGCAACGTGGATGGAACTGGAGAGTGTGATGCTAAGTGAAATAAGCCATACAGAGAAAGACAGATACCATACGTTTTCACTCTTATGTGGATCCTGAGAAACTTAACAGAAACCCATGGCGGAGGGGAAGGGGAAAAAAAACAAAACAAAAAAGAGGTTAGAGTGGGAGAGAGCCAAAGCATAAGAGACTCTTAAAAACAGAACAAACTGAGGGTTGATAGGGGGTGGGAGGGAGGGGACGGTAGGTGATGGGCATTGAAGAGGGCATCTTTTGGGATGAGCACTGGGTGTTGTATGGAAACCAATTTGACAATAAATTTCATATATTAAAAAAAACAACAAAAAACTGAGAACAAACTGAGGGTTGATGGGGGGAAAGAGGGAGGGGAGGGTGGGTGATGAGTATTAAGGAGGGCACCTTTTGGGATGAGCACTGGGTGTTGTATGGAAACCAATTTGACAATAAATTTCATATATTGAGAAAAAGGAAAAAAAATTTCAAAAGGACATAATTGGAAAAAATAAAAATAAAAAAAATAAAGAGCATATCCTAGAGCACCCTTTTAAAACAGTATATTTTGAGCCTATAAAAATGCAAAAAAGCAAGACAAGTTCCTCAATTATACTTACTTCAGTGCTGAGGGCTAACAGGTAATCAGAATTCTGAGGGCTATACATCATCTGAGTCAGAGGGTGAAAAGGGAGATTGGTCTGAACAAAGTTCTTTGCAAAATCTGATGATCGAAAGATTCTTCCTCCATGACTTCCTCCAGACACCTCTGCTGTTAAAATCACCTGATCAGGAAGAAAAAAGTTCAGATACAGAATATAATAGTATGAAAGCACAGGAAGTTCTTACACCATTTCCACCAGGTGTTAAGAAAATTTTCAAAAGTAAGAAGAGTCATAAAAACAGTAATATTAGTTTGTGCACTGCACTCTTCAACTATTAGTCTTGTAACAAATGTTATCCTACACTGAGCTAGCGTGTCATAACTATGAACGTAGCCTGCTCAGTTTGGGATTAGCTAGTTGCCCAAAGACTAAATGTTGTCTCATGGATTATACGTTGTGATGCCAACAACCACTACATAATTATAAAGAGTTTGGCTGGATCTTGGAATAGGGACCAAAAAAAATAAATAAATAAAAATCCTGTGTGCTGAATTCCGTTCTTTTATGAACAGCACTAAATTATGTTTAATTTTAAAAATACACTAACAGCAAACTAAATATACTGCTGTGTACAACCGGATCATTCCACGATTATCTGACAGCCTGCGTGTGGTACCAAGCACAACTTCGTATGTATCTGAATGAGTCTCACCTTTCCAGAATTCTCAGGACCAATAGCCATGCCAAACTCAGTCCGAATGAAGGTGTTATTGATGAGATTTGTAATATCCTTAAAGTTCTTTCCATAGTCCTCACTGAGAGGAAGAAAAACAAGACACATTAGAATGCGATGGTCAATGAGGACACTGCTGGGCTCCTGCCTGCCTTCCTTTCCCCCTTCCCACTGGCTTGGCTGAGGCGCTCATCCTCCCCTGAACAGCCTCAGGGGGGCTGATTCCATCTCTAGCTCTGGTGGTGGGCCTGATTAGTCTGAAGGAAATCGCATTCCCTTACCAGTGATGGGATCAGAAATGGGGAGTGACCCAGGATGAGCCAATAAGACCAAAGAGGGGAATTTGGAGTCTTTTAGGAAACACATCTCTTTACACTTAAGATAGCCTCCTGACAAAACGATGTCTCCTTTTAGATCAGTGGTTCTCAATCAGTGTATTTTTGCCCCCCACCCCCATCCCTAGCTGCAAACGTTTGGTAACATCTTGAGACATTTATGATTATCAACAACTCAGGGGTGAGATGCTACTGGCATCTAGTAGGTAGAGGCCAAGGATTCTGCTGAACATCCTACAATGCACAGGACAGCTTCACAATGAGAAAAAATTATCTGGTCCCAAATGTCAGTAATGCAAAAATTTGAGAAACCCAACACTGTAATATGTGAACACAAAGCAAAAAATTGCTACAGGCATTCTGACACAACGAGAGTGTAGCTTGAAAAATAAGCCAACATACATGGAGAGAACTGCTAAGGCGATTCTGGAATTCCAGAGTCTGTGACATTGGACTGAATAACTTCTGTATTAGTTATGCGCCATTAATTCCCTTATTATTTAAGTTAGTTTGGGTTGAGATGTCTGCTAAATGTAGCCAAAGGCCTCCTAACTAATCTGTTAATGCACAGTACACATGATAAAGCTGTAAACTCAGCAGCAGGAGTCTTAAAGTCCTCCACTTCCAGAGGCTGCCGTCCCAGGTACCGGCCTCTAGTGCACGCAGCACACAAAACACAGCTAGGGAAAACAAACGCACTTAATGTCATCTCTTGGGTTGTCAAAGCTTTCCCCCAAGGTTCATTCCAACAATGTTTTGAGAGGTATTCAATTTCGTGTTTCGATTTTGAAAATTAAAAGCAAAAAAATCAGTAGCTCTCTACCTCTGACGGGTTTAATACTGTGTGCAGTTCTGATAAAACATGACATAGAATGTGAAATCTGCACATTCACTGAATCTAAATGTTCATCAGTGAAGACCACCATGTTTTGCAAGTCAACTGCCCGGTGATAAGTGCAACGTGCAGTGGTCTTCACCAACAGAATAGACGACTTAACAGATGGCACAATTTTGGTAGCAGCCTCAACAAATAATCACAGAACCACAGAACATGAGAGATACAAGGGACTGGGGACATTTTGTCCGACTACCCTCACAGATAAGGAGGTTCAACGGGAGGCAACTGTCAAAAGTCTATGAGTTAACTAGGGGCAATTCTAGTTAACTGAGAATTCTTTACAATTCTTGTAAAACTACAAGCAATTCTCTTAACTCTCAGCCCCATACTAGACCAACTTTTAATTACTTGTGAGTTTTTCTCTTACAACCTGCAGTCTTCCGCTACCTTGCCAGGGCTTGTGGCCTGGCAGTAAAGATGGGCTCAGAGGAAGTTGAGAGCAGACAGGAAGGCAGTATTTGTGAGTGTTTGCATAGGTATGCAAAGGAAATTACATGTGACTTTAGGTTGTCTGAATAACTCTTCCCATTTCTTAACACACACACACACAGAAGATTCCTAAACAAACTGGGGGTTAGGCAGTGCCCAACCAATCCCTTTATTACCCTTTCCTTAGCTTTGGAGTACAGAAAGTGTTCTTATCTTCCAGACAGCAGGTCAAGGGATATGCACGAACAATTCATAGCTCTACAAGGTACATATCATCAATCGCTCAGACAACCATCTAAAGGAGTTTGTAGTTGCTTGCTTATCACCAGCTTACAAATCTCCCCTCCTTCATGACATCCCCAGGGAACCTCCACAAACCTGTTGGCAAGCCTGCTTGCTTTTTAAGAACTTGGCACAACAAAACATATCCCTCCCCTTCAGAAAGAGAAAGCAACAATGCACAAAACAAAAAATCATCTGTGACACGACCTTAGCCACTTAAAAAACAACTGGAGTACAATGGACTAGTATCAACCTGCTAGGATTTAGGTAGGGTTCTGCTAAGACCACATAAGGCCAAGGAATACATTTTAATATAACACTTTATTTTATTATTTTATTTTTTTTCTTGAGAGACAGTGTGCATGTAAGCAGGGAGGGGCAGAGAGAGAGGGAGAGGGAGAATCCCAAGCAGGCTCCATGCCCAGCGTGGATCCAGAGGCGGAGCTCGATTTCACAATGGACCATGAGATCACGGCCTGAGCCAAAATCAAGAGTTGGACGCTTTAACCAACTGAGCCACCCAGGTGCCCCAAAACTTTATTTTAAAGTAATTTTATTTTCTATCAGCACATTTATCCACACACAACATGTATCATGAAAAGGAAAACAACGAAACATTTTGAAAAATAAATCCATTTTCAAATTCCACAGGATAATGAATAGCATTATAAACAGCAGTCAAATGATAAGTTAACAAAACCCTGTGAAACCACCTGCTTTAGGAACAAGTCTTTTGAACAAAAACTAACCAATTTCTTGTTGCCAAAAAGAAATGATCACTTATGCATGTATCTGTGCTGTAAACATATGCATAACAATATGCACGTGTTTACAGCTCGAGAAACTGTTAAAATAAAAATATTATTGGAATATAACCTAATAACCCCAAAGAACAAGAAAACTCTAGACATTAAAATAAATGGAAAAAAAAAAAAAAGTAATCCTCACATGGAACTTCTAGTAAAAGCATGCAAATTCCTAGCAAGATGAAGGACTCAAAAGAGGGTTTTTCCAGAAGACTCATATATTGACACTCAACACCAATGTCAACAGCCAAAAATTACATCCTTGTTTTTGAACACTTTTCATTTACAACACATTGGAACTTGTAATACCAGGCATTTGAACTGCAGACATTTAATGAAATGGAACAGTATAAGAGTTCTACAATATCTCAGATAATCTTACATTTTAATTTTCTCAACAATCAAACAAGCATAGATATACTTGTCTGCTTGGCTTTCAGGCCTAACCATTTTTCTGTTTCTTTAGTTCATTTCTGCCATGATTAAGTTGCTATAAATTGCAACATAAAAGCAACAAAGATGACAATAAACTTAAAAAAAAATAACTACACTTTTGTCGTTTTCACTAATCAGGAAAGCTTACACACTAGATCCTGATTGTTCAGGGACTCCATAGGTGCAAATGTGACTACTCACTCAAATGTATTTGTAACCCTAAAATCAATACTCATGGCACTCTGGCAATCATTTGCAGGCATGCACAGAGTGATGAACATCTGAGTAACCCAGCGTGCCCATTCCCAGCTGAGGTCCAACGGGGAGCTGCTCTGCCTTCTTGTTCCAGCTCTAATACTGCAAATAAGGGTCTTCTTCACAGTCTATTTATTTAGCACCACGCCTTCTGCATTTTTGCATTTTTTGTTGGTTATTCTGTTTAAAATAGCCCCTTAGCACAGTGTTGAAGGGCTACCTAGTGTTCCTGCACACAAGAAGGCTTTGATGTGCCTCATGGAGAAAATAAAGGAGTTAGATAAGCGTCTTTTGAGCAGGATCTGGTTGTGAGTTCAACATTAATGAATCAAGATATATTAAATAATGTATCTTTCAACAGAAGCACACACAAAACAAGGTTATGTACTGACCAATTGACAAAAATGAATGTTGTGACCAGAGGTTTGCAGGAGCCTAAGCCTTTCTTTCTTTCCCCTAGGAGCAAATGGTTCAGTATTCACTAATTCAGCGTTCAAGGAGACTTTGTAGAAAAATGACAATCAGCTGTACTGAGATTTCCAGTTAAAAGGCCAATAGGGAGAATGTAGCATATTAAAATGTGGCTACATAATTACAGACCTCAAATCATAGACCAGCCAGTAAAATGGGCAGAATGTGAATTTACATTAGGCTGAAAAAAAGACTTTTTATTTAACCCCGATTGTCTAATGCTAATTGTCTAATGTCTTTTAATTCTAATCTTTTTTTAATCCTTATGCAAAAAAGGATACAGGTTTTCTGTAGAAATTTTGAAAATATAAGTGGGAAAATAAAAAGGGTAAGATATTGTGGATAAGATCCTAGAACTTTTTTTTTTTAATGTTCATTTATTTACTTTGACAGAGAGCACGAGCAGGAGAGGGGCAGATAGAGATGGAGAGAGAGAATCCCAAGCAGGCTCCATGCTGTCAGAGCAGAGCCGGACATGGGGCTCAATCCCACCAATGGTGAGATCATGACCCAAGCCGAGTTTAAGAATCAGATGCTTAACCAACTGAGCCACCGAGGTGCCCCAAGTCCCAGAACTTTTCATCACAAGGAACATGAGAATGTATCCAGTGTCCTTATTTTGCTTTGGTTGACAAGGCAATGCAATAGGTATTTTCATGGGAATATTTCCTACGTGATGAAAACCACCTAGTTTCATGATTTTTATATGCCTTAAGTTTGTAAAAGTGAAGTTTTAGTAAAAATGCCATCATCATACATTTTAATAAACTTTTTATTTAAGGAAAAAGAACAGTAAAATATGTTTTATAATGGACTTTATGCTACCCTTGTAGCATATGCAGTCATTGTTAATAATCTACTACAGTGAAAACTGAACCAAGCATATCATTTAAAAGAATGTCATACAAGATGTCTTAGAGAAGCCAGCTTACTATACTTTAATATCTGTTGTATACCTTTAAGTTTACCTTTCAAGTAACATCCTCAAAAATTTATACTGACTATGGAATAAATTTTAATTTGAAATTTCTTAAGATGCCCTTACTAATTTCCAAAAGTTGAACAACTCTCAATAGGAAATAAAATAGCAGCAGTTTTGTGGTAATTAGGTACAGAATTTTGATGCACAATAATGCTTACATGTGTCTCACTAAGTTGATCTTACAACGAAAAGTTAGCCTCAAGAGGCCATAAAACAAAAGGGTGCAAAATATCTTTCAGTTGCCAAAAACCAAATTATGTTTACCACAGATCTAGTTTATTTCCTTTTTAACTTCACATTTGAAAAAGGCAAATGAACTTTACAACCTATTATATAAATTATTCCTTAACAGAGAATCAAAATTTAAACTATTCAAATATAACTCTTTTTTTTTTTAAATTTTTTTTTCAACGTTTTTTATTTATTTTTGGGACAGAGAGAGAGACAGAACATGAACGGGGGAGGGGCAGAGAGAGAGGGAGACACAGAATCGGAAGCAGGCTCCAGGCTCTGAGCCATCAGCCCAGAGCCCGACGCGGGGCTTGAACCCATGGACCGCGAGATCGTGACCTGGCTGAAGTCGGACGCTCAACCGACTGCGCCACCCAGGCGCCCCTCAAATATAACTCTTTTAATTGAAGATACTATTATTCAATTTTACCTAATCATTAATGCCTAGGGCTTTTATTTATTTCCCAAATCTTCCCATAATTCTTTTTTATTTTTTTTAAACGTTCATTTATTTTTGAGAGAGAGAGAGACAGAGAGAAAGCAAGCACGCGCACAAGCACCAGAGGGGGAAGGGCAGAGAGAGAGGGAGACAGAATCTGAAGCAGGCTCCAGGCTCTGAGCTGTCAGCATGGAGCCCGATGCGGGGCTCAAACTCATAAACCGTGAGATTGTGGCCTGAGCCCAGGTTGGAAGCTTAACTGACTGAGCCACCCAGGTGCCCCACCCACAATTCTTTTTTATAACCTAAAGACCAACGTATACTTCCCTCTAACTCAGCGTAGGTAACAAAGCTTCTTTCTAATCCTGTGAGCCTCTGGGCCCTACTACTCAGAGCAGCTGGCATGTGAGGAAAGTGCCTTTTCTTTGAACCCCAAATGAACCTTTGACCACATAAGATTTGGTACGGAAAGATAATCCAGTAAGTAATATAATCATGGGAGCTGTTAAAAACAGAAGAGTCTCAGAGTGCATTGAAAAGGCTTTTATTTTATTTTTCAGTTGGGCAACCTCCCCCTATTCAGGACTCATCTTAATCGAACTACCCCCTCCCCTCCAAAGCAACACGTGCCTCTTGGCTGGCACGTTCAACAACATGAGTCACTTCACAGCAGCCAGGCCAGCCCAGGGGGAGAAGCAACGAGGCATATTTAAAGTTTCCACCTAAACTCTGGAAAAGGTCTCACTTCACAGCAGGGAGGAAATAATTAATATTCAAAATGACCTTGGCAAAAACAAGAAACAACCAAACAAAAACGCTGCTGTGCAACATGAAGCAAAAGAACCTTAGTAACATGAGACTATCAGAAACAAATAGCACTGCCCTCTGGTAAAATGTATGTTAGGGGTTTCTCACAAGACTAGACAAGTATAGGATGAAAAGGGCTGAGTCAGATGGTAGTAGGTATTTTAACAGTGACATTTAGCGATACTGTTTCTGTTTTGGTTTTGGCTGCCTTAAAGTAAACACAAAATTGAAAAGCAAAAGGATGGGAAAAAAGAGTCATGAAAATACATTTTACTCCCCCTGGGTATGACTCATGAACCTGTCAGGAACAGTTCTAGCCACACGATTAAAGAGCAACATAGAGAATAAAAAGTGAATTCAGAAGGCAAGCAAATAAGTGATGCAGACAATAGGGATAGAAGGTAGTTCAACCTGGAGGAGGAAGAGTTTAGTAAACAGCCTTCACAACATGGCTCTTTGGAATCAATAGGAGAGGATTTGCTACCAAAAAATGAACTGGAAATCAGCACCTTCTATGACACATACATGTGTGATATGTATCACAGCAGCATTAGTAATCCTGAAAAAATTAGCTACAACCTGAGTTTCCAAGAGGATAGTGATTAAGTAAATTCTGTCAATCTAACAAAAATGATGAGTTACCAGCAGAGGGGATATGAAAAGTATCGTGGTATGAACATTCACCAATCAGAATGGGTACAGGCTGTGACACGAGGTGTTAGTAAGACTTGCATATTGGCAGCGGCAAGGGGATGTGTGCATTTGTAGAAGCCATGGAAGCATCTGGGGGCAGGCAATCACTTTTTACCAACTGGCACAGGAGGCTTTCAAATTCATTTTAACAACTGGTACAGCAGTGCCAGAACAGGCTGGCTACGAGCCATCCCTGGCTGTTGGCACGGCAGCAGCTGACCCCACCAAGTTCTTACTCCACGCCAGCCACTGCAAAGCATAACTTGCAACAGTTACCATTAGTAATGGTAATGGTCTATGATGACCATTGTTATCATCTTTCTTTTACAGATGACAAAACATTTAGGGAGACTAAATGACTTGTTCATTCTGCTTGCAAATAAATGATAGTGCTGAGATTCAATCCCAGGCCTATTTGCCACCAGAATCTGGCAACTTTACCCTGCACCATGCTGCTTCCCAAGACTACGTGGCCATACGAATAATATTAAAGGGGAAAATCAAGATAATAAACTGCAAATAAGTTAAGATTATACCTTACGGTGAACTTTTTTCTTTTAAAATTTCCAAATGTCTTATAATATGGTTGTATTCCTTTTATAATGAAATGTAAATTGGTAAGAAAAACTGTATAATATGGAAAGATTTTATGACAGCAAGTTTTTTTAAACACTAGAAAGAGTTACAAATTTTTTAAATGTAGTTTTTCCTTTCCCAAACAGGATACTTTTCATCTGTCTGAAATGTCTCAACCGCTGTTCTAAATGAATAAACAAAATCACCTATAAATTATAGCTCTTTCTAGCACTGGGGTTCTACAATGTGTTGTCAATATTTATCAAATAAAAAATAATATCAGCCTAAAAATTATAGAGAAGCCAAGACATGCATTCATTCAATTAGTATGTACTGCTTGCCTGCTATGAGTCAGCTGTTTGGCTGGTTGTTGGAGAACCGGGAGTTAGTCAAGAACCTTGCCTTTATGGAGCTTACAACAATTCCAGACGGCAATTCCTTCTTAGCAAATTTTTAAGCCAACATCACTGTGTGGAAGGGCAGAGAGCACTGGCTCCAGGCTTAGTAGCAGCAGTCAGTGATCATGCCTACTAGGGAGGGGAGGGTAGGTTGATCCATCTCAGAGCTTCAACATGGGTTCACTCCATGTTGAAGTGAATGCCAACAGTCAAATAAAGAACACTGAGAGAGTACAATGCTCCCGGGAGCCCTACAGGTAGTTTCTATGTCATCTGCTGGGATGTCATATTCTTTAGGTCCCTTGGGGAAAAATGGGATAGGCACAAATGACTGAGAAGACAATCAGCAATTTCTGAGAGTTGGTTGGTCTTGAATCTTATAATTAAGGGAAAGAACCTACTATTTAACCAACCTGTATCTTTGAAAAGACAACTCTAAAACCTTGTGAATGTCACAGTATAGGTTATGACTCCTGAACACACACTGCCAGCCACCATCATTACCAATGTGAACACTATTAGGCACTTGGGTTAGGTCTGACCTGAGGACCTCCTCCTGATCTGGAAACAATCTGTTTAGGGCTTAAAATAGGTACCCATTTTTCTAAATGCTTGGTTATTTACTTTGAGAGAAAGAGAGAGGAAGAATCCCAAGCAGGCTCCGTGCTATTGAGTGCAGTACCCGATGCAGGGCTCGATCCCATGAATTGTGAGATCATGACCCGAGCCGAAATCAAGAGTTGGATACTTAACCAACTGAGCCACCCAGGTGCCCCAGTATCCATTTTATTATAAGATAAATCACATTCACTTAGGAGGTATAGTGAGGACTGTAAAAACCATTTCAGGGACATAAAAACCATTTTGTGCTACTGCAGGGATATAAAAAATCATAATAAAAAGAAAGGTGGTTAAAGTCTATGCTACTTTCCCACAGATAAATACCCATTTAAATTAACAGACACATCCCTATGGACTCTTCCTTCATCTTCCTTTATTGTTTTGCCACTCAATTATGTCAGCCTAATCTCCTTGGAACTAGATCCCTTTTCATATTTCTTCAGGTTGTTAAGTAGGCACTCAGTGTGCTGAGTGTGACAGTCTGGTGAAAATTTAAGATGCCTAGAAGATCCTTTAAATCAGCTTTGAGACTCCATCAAGTCTATAAAAGTAGATATGCTATTCAGCCAATGCCCCAGCCACATGTTATACATCTCACCTTCGATATAGCTTGGACTGTCCAAAAGTCATAATTACCAGTGGTACATGGAAGGTAGTCAAGACTAGAATGATCTGGGAAGAGACAAAAGCATGCAGTCAATAAGAAAGATAGTCTAATTACATGTCTGCATGTGATGGGATTAAATCAACATCTAAGAGGCTGCCAACAGCCCTGGTCTGTAGTAGCCTATACTGTTAATATCAGAAAACCAAGACATACCAAGTTACTAGGGCTCACAATGATTCAAGATCTCGACTCATTTTGTTGAAATGGTCCCATCACATACACTTGTAACAGTGAGGCAAAAGTAATCAACTACACATTATAATAAAGGAAGGGTTTAACCACTTTGTATCTCTATTATTGTAAGATATTCTCAGGTAAAGATCATCTCTCTTCCTGCTTACAGAGCCTAGAATAGTACGGGCGCTCTAATAGAAGTCACGGTGTCATATACATCTGTCCTTTCCTTCTTCTCCTTGCTGTTATTTCTCCATGAAGTTAATTTTTTAAATAATTATTTTCCTAGACAAAAATATGCATGGAGAAAAGATTCTGACAGATTAGCACAACAGGCTAAGGAGTCTCAGGTAGCCATGTAACAAGAAATCCTGGAGATGCCAACTCTCTTAGATAAATGGATAAATCATGGAAATTGGCATACAACCCAAATTTTAGAAGAAACTAAGACATGATTAAAGATACAGTCTACCAGAAGTTTTAAAATTAATTAAAGTAAGTAATTTGTAGCTTGCTTTTCAACATCAAAATTATTTCTTTTGGTTCCTGATATAGCCATCACATGCCTAAATGCTACGATACATACATTACCAGAATCCCAGAGGGTATGAGCTGTGGTCCCTGACCTTGTTCAGACAGCAGGGCACAGAGCCAGGTAACGTCAAGCCTAGATTCAAGACCTGAGGCCACCCTCAGCACACCCTCCTACTGGGAGACTGTCTATACTAGCAGGGATAAGGGGCTAAAGAACTCTCCTTTCACGCCCCTGATCCTGGCAGCGGCTTCTCTGTGGTGGGGAAGGGACAACAGAGGGAGCTGAGCAACCATGAGCCCATGGGCGCCACAGTCCTTCAACACTAACTGTGGGAAAGGACACAGGAACAATACAGTTTGGAGGAAAAATGCCAAGATGTGCAATGTGCAGTTTTCCGCTTCTACACAGGGGTTTTCCCAAGTATTGTGAGGCTCCCGTCTCAGCACATGGCACTCTCCTTTCTCTTTCTTCTTCTTGCTCATCTTGATGCCAAGCAGCCACCAGAGACTAAAATGGTGTCTATCTTCCTATTATGGAAGAAGGCGGTCACAAGATGCTTCCAGTTCTAAAGCAAAACCAAACCAATCATCGTCCTGAAAGTCGGTACCGCAAACATGCATTTTCTGCAACTGAAGTTGGAGACTATTTCAGGAAGTAACAACATTCATTGCTTAAACTCCTAAAATCGACATCTTCTTGCTACGCTGAATTAACAGACTCAAAATACTACTTACCCCAGTGCCATCTCCAACCCAGGACAAGGATACTGAGACACTGAGATCATCAAACACATGCTACAAGGAAAAAGAAAATTCATTTAGAAATGACATCTGTCTTTTGATCTTTGACTTCCTTAAATAATTCAGAACACTATTACTTTCAAAGTAATTCAGTTCATAATTATAAGGGGATACGGATTCCCAGAACAAAATTTGGGAGAGATAGGACTGAACTACTTAACCCAAATTACAAACAACTTGGACATTTTAATTCTCTCTCATACAAAGTAAGCCAAGCAGATGAGTTTTCTTACTGCACCAGATGGGGAGATGGAATAATCTAATTGCTTTCTCCAACAGGACTAAATATAAAGATACAGAAAGTATTCTTAGGATGCTTTAAAACAAGAGATCACAGCCCACATTGACAGATATAATTGTAACCCAATCAGCATAATTTACATTTTTCAAGGCAGCCTTCACAGTACAGCTGAGCAGTTAAGAGCTGGATTCCTTTGGCTCCTACGTTAACTCACTGACCCAAAATGACAAGGGACAGAATCAAAGAGCCAATGCCCTACTTCACCTTTATTTAGTGATGATGATTATGACAGAAGAACAATCTTAACTGTCGTGGTAAGAGTGAGGAGAAAGAAAAGGGAAAGCTGGTGTGTTAATTCCAAGATATGGTAAGCATGTTGGACTATAGTTATAATCATCATCATAGATGCTTTAGGGTTTTGGTTTTCAAATACTTTATTTATAAAATAATACATATCCGTTATAGAAAATGTAGGCAATAGTAGGGAGGTATGATAAGGAAAATATAAACCATTTGTAACCCTATCGTGCAGAGATATTCAAGGCTAACATTATTTGTATAATCTACTAGTTTCTATCATTTTTTAACTGATAAAGAAAGAATTCCAAAAAGGCAACAATGGCACTTGGTAAAAATTTCCAACCATACACAAATATATACAGTTAATCTTTGAACAATGCGGGGGGGTGGGGGATGGTCAGGGGTGCTGACCCCCTGGTACAGTCGAAAATCCGCATATTACTTTTAACTCCCCCAAAACATAACTACTAATAGGCTACTGTTGACTGGAAGCCTCACCAATATCATAAACAGTAGATGCACACATATTTTGTATATGTATTATATGCTATATTCTTATAATAAAATAAGCTAGAGAAAATAAAACACTATAAAGGCAATCATAAGGAAGAGAAAAATACATATACAGTACTGTACTCATCAGAAAAAATCACGTGTAAGTGGACCCATGCAGTTCAAACCCATGTTGTTCACAGGGCAGATGTATAGTAAAAAGTAAAGATACTTCTTCTCCCTCTGCCACATGCCCCACCACCTCAAGCCCTACTCTCCGAGCAGTTAATTAGTCTAGTATTTAGTTCTACTAAATGGTGACAATTACGTGCTTTTCTCTTACAAAGACATATATCTTATTAAGTTTTTTCATCTTAAGCATGCCCTGCCTTTCTGAGTATGAGCAGTTCCTTAGAAGCAGAGGCAATAACTTTATACTTGTTGGTATTCCTTATGCCTACCACGATACTTTACACACTCAATAAGCATTTGTTGAAAATGATTATACGTCCTTCCCAAACCACCAACTCAGTCTCAAAATAGAACATGTCTATAAATGGTGGGAAGCCAGCCGCTTGGTCACTCAAGCTGCTACCCCAACACAGAGGTCTGAAGAGACAGGACTCAAAACACTAACTGTTTTGCTTATCTTCTAATTTTCTTTCGTGGTTCTCCTGAAAGGGCTTCTGAATTCACCTATGCTATTTCCCCTCTGGACTGTAAGTATCTTTGAAGTCAGCAGAAGCTCTTGTACAATTTCTTGTACAATCAGTGCCTCACAGAGGGCCTGACTAAATGCTGGTTAACTCTCAAATGCTCGGGCAGAGCTTCTCACAGCCTCTGCAGAACAGAAAGGCCATTCATACATGTAAGCTGGCCAAGCATCTGAGAAAACGTAGGGCTGCTAGAGACATCTGGAACCAGAAGCTTAAAAACTGACACAGCAATGTGTCTTGTAAGATACTGCACACAGAGCAAGACAGCATGTTCTCTTGAGTGAGAATATAGTGTCTGAAATTACATCAATGAGCTCCTTGAGGAACAGGAATATCCAGAGCTACCACAGGCACCAGAAAGACCACATGGCCTCACAGTCATCTAAACATAGGCTATCTTTCCAAGGAAGGCTCTGGGCCCCACAACTGACTAGGATACAAGAAAAATTCCACCACCGGAGTCCTGGCTATCTTGATCAGACCACAGTATAGTTAGTCTTGAGCCAATCATGATCTACAACTCTCACTTTTCAGACAAAGCTCTACACACCTGACCTAGTCAATGCATTACTCACATGTTCCTGTTGCCCAGTCACAGAAGAAGGAGGATTATTAGCTATCACTAGCAACTCCCAGCTTCACCTGAACAACTCAAAGGATGGCTGACCTCATTTATCATCCAAAGAGTTCCTCTGGAAATACAGGCCAGGTTTATTAACTATAATTGTGGTCTTCTGCTACCCTTAACCTTCCCTCTCTTCCCTTCCCAATAACCAATTACATTTTACTTTTGAAAACACATACACTCATTGAAAAACACCCATCCATCCATGGCAGAAGCAACTAACTTTTTTGGGGGGAACAGGAATTATTTCTCATCCTGTATGAGGACCAGGTTCCAGTCTTTAACATTCTCATTCTAGTGAAAGTCAAAGACAAAAATGAAATCAGATCTAACAACAGATCAAACCTCAGGTGGAAAGAAAAGGTCATATGGAAAGAAGACAGATCCAGGAGCGTTGGGGGACCAAGAGCACAGATACAATCCTACTCCTGCAAAGAGAGAAGAATTATGGATGGCCAGGAAAGGGTGGGCAACCTGGTCATGGTTAGGAGACAGAATTCACAAGTGTTGGCAAAAGGCCATCAGTTCATATGGTTAATCATTTATCACACTTGGTACAATGTATATGTCACCCTATGTTGCAGTGGCATCTTAAAATGTTTCAAAATATGCGTTACTTTTAATTACAGCAACAAGAACCTTGTCTGCCTTCCTCACTAGACCTGAAGCCCATGTCGTGCAGGGACAAAACCTTCATTTTAGGAACTAATATACTGCATAGCATATGGACGGCACTCAAAACATCCAGTTCATTTTCTTTTTTTTTTTTTTAATTTTTTTTTCAACGTTTTATTTTATTTTTGGGACAGAGAGAGACAGAGCATGAACGGGGGAGGGGCAGAGAGAGAGGGAGACACAGAATCGGAAACAGGCTCCAGGCTCCGAGCCATCAGCCCAGAGCCCGACGCGGGGCTCGAACTCACGGACCGCGAGATCGTGACCTGGCTGAAGTCGGACGCTTAACCGACTGCGCCACCCAGGCGCCCCCAATTCATTTTCTTTAAGAACTATTTGTGGGGACGTCTGGGTGGCTCAGTCAGTTAAGCGTCTGACTTCAGTTCAGGTCATGATCTCACAGTTTGTGAGTTCAAGTCCCGCATCGGGCTCTGTGCTGACAGCTCAGAGCCTGGAGCCTGTCTTCAGATTCTGTGTCTCCCTCTCTCTTGGCCCCTCCCCTGCTGGCGCGCTCTCTCTCACACACAAAAATAAATAAAAAACATTAAAAAAAAAAAAAAAAAGAACTACTTGTAAAGCTCTGAAAAGGCAGATGATGAAGTGAAAAGGCCAGACCCACTTAATTTCTCCATGATGGGAAGGAGTATGAAATGTAAAGTTATGTTCTGAGAGGATTTCTGCCTCTGGCCAAGGTGAAGTCACAAGGTCCAGATTTGCCTTCCCACCTGAAACAACCCCCCCCGACCCCGCCAAAAAAAAAAACCCCACAGAATATGTAAAACAATAGTTTTCAAGACACTGGATCTCAAGGCAATGATCCCAGAGAGATGGGAAACAAATAAAGGCCTCCCTGGCTTACTGTATGGAAAGAATTTCCAGACCATAGTGCAGGGGAGGGAAACTCAGGCAGAGCCCAGAGGTCTGAAGGGATGAGCTGATAGTCTGGGGAGGCCACAGAGGCTGGAGTTCAGTAGTAGAGTGCTAGAGAGGCAAGAGCTGGACAGAAAGAAAACTCTGGAGATCTACAGATGGAGGCTTCCCAACCACCCTGCCAAGCCTTCAGCTGAGTCCTCATCAGTGCATGCGTGTGAGGAAGCTACCTGAGACCAGGGAAAGATCCACCTGAAAGGACTGAAGGAGACCATATGTGGCCCTCACCCAGGAGCAGAAATAATACCTGCTCCCAACAACCAAAGGAGAAAACCTCATATTTCACAAGGAATTAGAGAGAATACTTGGAAAAACTCTACTTTACCAATGAAGAAAAATTAACCCTTGTCTAAATGCTGTTCTGGTCTTGCCTTAAAAGCTTACCAAAACAAAACAAAACAAAAAAAAAAAGAACAAAAAGGACCAATCCGTTTCCAAGGAACCTAACTATGTGCCAGACCAAAGTTCAAGATATTTATAGGAATATAAAAATATCTAGCACTGAAGAAAATAAAATTCACAATATCCAACATTCAATCAAAAAAACCAGGTGTGCAAAGGAGCAAGAAAACAGGACCCATAATGAGAAAAATCAATCAAGCTGACCCAGAAATCACACAGATAATAGAATAGACAAGGACATTAAAAGAGCTGTAATTATACTCCGCAGGTTCAAGAAGTGAGAGAGTAGATTGAGCATGCTAAATAAAGGCACAGAAGATACAAAACAGACTGATATTGGACTTGTAGAGATGGGAACTACAGCGTCTGGGATGAAAATTACACTGGATGGCATCTCCAGGAGAGGAGGCGCTGCAGAAGAGGACACGAACAGACTCGAAGCCCTACCCATGGAAACCATCCAAGTGAGACACAGCCAAAATGACCGGAAAAATGAACAGAGCACCACTGAGCTATAGAACTTCAAGTAACCTAATATATATGTAATAGGAGTGTCTGGAAGATGTGGGGGGTGGGAATAGAAAAAAACCCTGAAGAAATAAAGAGCCCCGAATTTCCCAGATTTAATGAAAAGTATCAACCCAGAGAGCTAAGAAGCTCACAAATCCCAAGCTGAAGGAGCACAATGAAAACTACACCAAAGCACATCCCATTCAGAATGTTTAAAACCAGTGATAAGAATTTTAAAAGCACTCAGAAGAAGAAATGACATTACATACAGAAGAACAAAGAATCAGTAGGCTTCCCCTTAGACACAATGCAAGCCAGTGGATCAGCATCTTTAAAGAACTAGGGGAAAACTGTAAAGATGGAATTCTATACCCACTGAAAATATTTTTTAAATGCAGGTTTTAGAAAAGGAAGGTTCTTCTCTTCTGAAATTGTTCACTGCCCCTCAGTACTGTATGGTGGGTGTTCCTTCTTGACAGCTACAAGAGAAGGACTACGCCAGTGCAAAATCCCACTTTTCCATGTAAAACCAACCATTCTGGTTCCTAATTATCGCAGTTTACATGATCTCTTCCTAGATATTATTCTCACAGCACTTCTAGATGTTGCTGGTACTATAACTATTTACGTATCTGGTTGCCTCTCAAATTACGCTAGGAATTCTTAGATGGCAGGCACTGTGATCTGGTATTACCCATCAGGTATAGCACAAGGTCTTATATGTATTAAGTGCTCCACAAATACTTCATATAAGTCTATTCACAAACTCTTGCTACCAACATTATTGACCTGTGCGTAATCTTCCTTCTACCATGATTGCCAACATTTCAGTAAACAATGGCTAAACAGGGTTTCTCCCTACACCTCTGCCAGCCAGAGCACTGTGGCCACTAGGATATGTTCCTGGGTGCTCACACCTACAATAGGGACCTCACTCCTCTTTCCCTTTGTAGTTACCATCAACTCCATATGGCCCAAACTGGTAAAGATGCCCTGAACACATCAAAGTGTTTGGAGACACTGGCCAGGGGTAGACTACACAGAAGAGAAATCGAAACATTTGAGTACAAAGAAACAATGGTCTGCATACTGAGATTTAAGCAGGGCTTACAGAGGTGGGAGCAGATACAAGCAATAGCAAGACGGCGCGGGAATGTTGTTGTGCGGTAGAACACACACAAAGATACGTGTAAGCATTCTGAAAAATTTCAAAGGATAACACAAATAGCATATTAATACCATCTATAGTAAAGTACTGAGTGTGCAGTAGATGCTGTAAGTGCTTGTTAAAATAAATAAGAGTTTTAAGATCAGGATAGACAAGTTATGGTAAGGATAGAAGGAAAATAAAAATACAGAAAAGGAAATGTGAGAAGAAAAGTACTTCTGCTTGAAATACCCAAAGAAAACAGAGACGAGGCCACAAGATTACGTGCTCAAATAGGCAAGGTTTCCAATGGTATATACAGCTGAACTTAATCAACCCATAAGTTATGGCTCAATTGTTCAAATCAAAGCAAAGTTAAGATGAATAAAAGAAATACGAGCCGAGGACAAAGCTTTGTGGCTATAAAGAAGTGAAAGGCAGAATAATCCCTTTAAGAGGAGAAAACCCCAAACCTTCAGAACAGTATTACCAATGAATAGCCCACAACATTAAAATACTGAACATATGAAAACATGTAGGAGTCAAGAAGTCCAGCCAACAGAAGGTAGAGGGAATGTCTACCTCAAGCACTGTTGCAAAAACGATGTTACGTGTTAGCTGTATGCCTGACAATTGAAACGGAGAAGGTGGGGAGAATTGAAGCATGTTTTATTTCTGGAAAACAATAGCTGTGTTGCTCCAAAGTAGTATGCCTAGGAGGTAGATTATTTAGCACAAAGAGAACATGATCTGGCCACTTCATATTGCTAAGCACTCAGCCAAGTGTACAATCTAGAAGCAGGTCAAAATTAAGGGAAACCATGTAAAAATGCTATCTATGTGATGAGCAATCCAAAAACCAGTATCCAGTGGGACCACAGAGTAAATACAGTAATTCAGATTACTTAATCATACCCTACAGAAGGAAGCTCAGAAACGAAGCAGTTTAAGACTGGCTATGTAAAATGTCAGTCTGATTCTATCAGGAGCAGGTAAGCATGAAATTTGCTACTTCTAGAGACAGACTTATTAATCTCCTAACACAGTTACTGGCACAGGAACAAGACAGATCAATGGAACAAAACAAAGTCCAAGACTGGACAAGGTTTCTTTTAGTGTATGATGAAGCTAGCATTTCAAGTTAGTGGTAAAGTGCTGGAAAAACTAGCTATTTGGAAAAAATAAGCTGGATCCTCAAAACCCTTCTAACCCCACTCCCAAATAAATTCCACATACAGCCAAGATTTAAATACAAAAAGTCAAATAATCAAACTCCTAGAAAGATGAGTGACTATTTTTAATCTCAGAACGAGAAGACCATTACAAAAAATGATGCAAAAAATGGAACCCGTAACATAATATAGGGATTACTTTGACTTTATATAAAAATTTTAATGGCAAAAATACCACATAGCAAGTTTGAAAAATGTCAAAATTATTTGCAACATGACAAAGGGTTACTATAGAAAAGAGCTGTCAAGTCAATAAGAAAAAGACAAAGGCCTCAAAAGAAAATAGGGAAAAGACACAAACAAGCAATTCACAAAGGACAAGGAAACAGCTCATAACATATGAAAAGCTATTCAATTTCACGAGTAATCCAAAGGAAATCAAAGAAGAATAATGTGATGGCGTTTCCACCTTCCAGAAAAGCTCAACAGAATTTATCCAGTAAGGGCACGGAGACCAGGCACCTGTGTGCACTGTCCATGGGAGCATATCAACTGCTACCACTTTTCTGAAGAGATGCTTGGTGATGTGAATCAGAACTCATGCCCATACCCTGTGACCCAACAAACCCAATCTTAGGAATTTATCATAGGGGGTAATTACACATCTTAACAAAAGATGTGTTTGTACCTGGGTGTTTACCACAGCTAACAACTACTGAGCACTTCCTACAGGCCATCTCCATTGCAAAGCATCTTCACACATTATCATTTAATCCATATAACAATCCCATAAACTATCACTGTATCTGTATATTCTAGGTGAGGGATTAAAGCTTTGTTAAATAAGCTATGGTGTGCAATAAAACAACATACCAGGTGCTGCTGAAAATGTTTCAGGTAGTCACTGACATTGCAAGGTACAATATTCCTAACGTGTTGAGTACAAAGCAAGTTATGGAATAGTGTATAAAATCCTGGGTGTGTATTAATGGATAACAGACATCTGGAAGGAGGTCCTTCAAAATTTAACAGCAACTGTCTCTAAGTGGTAGAATTTATGGTGATACTTCTTTATAGTTTTTCTGGATTGACTGAATTACTCCCCACCCCACCTCCAACTATCAGGAATCACTTTTAAACATAAAACTATAGAAGTTATTTTTATTTTGAAGAAATAACATATGAAAGGGTGGTATAAAAGGTACACATAGAACATATCAGTTTATTCTTCTATTAATACTGGCTAACGGGGTGTAACAGAAGGTTACAGGACAGGTCAGAGAACCCCGGACCCCCCGTCACACTAACATGGGTGGTCTTGATTTGAGGTAGACTCCCTAATACCACATCTTAACATCATTATTCACCGATATACTCACAGTCTTCTGTTCATCACCTGTTGAACAGTGATTTCTAGTGTCCCAGATGGTACTGACAGCCGTTTACTGCCCCCAGTAGGGAAGCTCTGGGCAGCAGGGAATCGCTGGCTGGCATTTGTAACCAAATTGGTTTTCAGGGATTCATTATGTTAAGAGAGTAAGGGACAACTCGTAACACCTTCTCTGAAATACATCCACCTTGACAGCTGGCGGTAAGATTTATCCATGCATTTATTGCCTACCATTTTAAAGCCTGAGGTCCACACATTTTAGAGACCATGAATTACCACAAATGTCCATTTCTCTGGTCCTGTGGCCAACTGCTAGTTCCACCTGGAAAAAGAGAAAGGCCACAAACCACAACATTCTTCAGGGGGAGAACTTTGTCTTCACATCTAATTAAACCAGAAGCCTAATTACTGTTGCTATAGCTTGGAGAACTTAAAGTTAGTCCCGACAGTCACTGTAGCTTGGAAAAAAAACAAAAACAAAAAAACAACCACTTGGTAACGAGAAACTTCTGCCTGTCTTTAGTTACACACCTGATCAAAAGTAAAATACTGGAAGAACCAACACTGGACAACCAAGTGTGGGTCAGGTTCACAGGGCCAGGCCCAGATGAAAAGGCACTTGCAGATGACCCAACTGTCCTGCCATCAGGAACCATCTCTCTGGCTAGTAAACGAGGGAATGAATCCCATGATGGCATCGTTCACACAGATTCCTTCTTGTGACAAGTACATCTGTGTGTCTACCATGGGCCATGCCCTATTTGGAGCACTGGGGAAACAGAAGTAATAATACACATTCTGTGCTTGTGGAGCATTTGTACCCCAAAACACACCTCCTACAGAAGTCTAAAAATGAAGGCGAAACATGCTAGACCTTTAATCTATAGACGGCAGCCTGTAATAGTGAAAATAAAACCACAAAAGTGGGTGCAAAAGCCCAGTCCAGTTATTAGCTGGTTGGAAAAACAGGCACAAATTATTTTCTCTCTTGGGCATCCATTTCCTCCAGAGTAAAACTGAATTATGCTCCTTCACTCACTGGAATAATAAGAATCAAATGAAATAACATAAAAAGGCAAGGCCCTGGTGATTCCATAAAAGCTGGGAATTTAAGATTCAGGCTTCCAAACCCCAACTAGGGAACACAGGGACAGAAAGGCCACAGTGATGTCCAAAAGAGGTCTGGAACACAACTTAGGTGATGCTCTCGCAGGCAGGGAGAAAATCTTAACAGAATTCAGTTCTGTTAAATAAGGCGCTGCAAGGATCATAAAACATGAGCTAAAAATAAGATCACAAATGTTCCAGTTCTCATGGAGACTATTCTTAGAAATGAAACAGCTAAACACCAAATATTATACAAGTTTTCATACCTACTCAATTATTCAGTCTTCTGCAAGGCAGGATGATACACAGGAGAGCAATGGGATAATATTCAACCTGAATTTTATTTCCAGCTCTGCTGAAAGCTGTGTGGAGCGTGAGGGACACAACCTAACTTCACCACCAAGGCAAGGGGACTGGAGTGACATTTCTAGTTCTTTAAGATTCTATGACTCATCAATAATTTAACCGCTCAGTTTGCTTTTCCACTGCTCTTTGTTTAAACAAACAAACAAACAAACAAACAAATTCAGCTGCCTGCTCCATAACACTCTAGTGTTGCAAAGGTGGGGGTGGGGGTGGGCAACAGCAACCTGCATTACACAGAAGCCCCAAAGAGCCGAATGCTCACTGGAAGGAAGCAAGGGAGACTTCTGGTGCCAGGGTCTGTGCAGTAGAAATCTATGCATTTGACCTCTAAGATAAACCTGCAGACCATCACTCTAAGTCAATTTGCTAAACTTGCTAGAATGGTCTAACATTAGGAATCCATTTTCTTAGTTTACAAAAGAAGCAAATAAAATTTGGGGGATAGTGTATTTCAAGACAGGATCAGCAGCAAAGAGGAAAAGGATATTGCAAGGGGTCTATCACTTCTGTAGGAAAAAAAAGTAAACTTCAACGAACAGACAACGGGCCGTTCAAAAGGGGAGAAAACAGCTCCACATTCTCAACAGCTCTTGAGGGCATGAATGCCACACCATATTAAAATAATGTGAGGGGTGCCTGAGTGGCTCAGTTGGTTAAGCGACCAACTTCAGCTCAGGTCATGATCTCGCCGACCGTGAGTTGGAGCCCCGCATCGGGGTCTGTGCTGACATCTCAGAGCCTGGAGCCTGCTTTGGTTTCTGTGTCTCCCTCTCTCTGCCCCTCCCCTGATTGCACTCGGTGTCTCTCTCTCTCTCTCTCTCAAAAATAAATAAACATTAAAAAAAAATTTTAATAAAATAATGTGAGTGGTGGGGCACCTGGGGGGCTCAGTTAGGCGTCCGACTTGATTTCGGCTCAGGTCATGATTTCCAGGTTCGTGGGTTCAAGCCCTGCATCGGCTCTGTGCTGATGGTGTGGAGCCTGTTTGAGATTCTCTGTCTCGGCCCCTGCCCTGTTCGTGCACTCTCTCTCAAAATAAATAAATAAACATTAAAAAAAAATAACAAAATATGGGAATGCAAGCTGGCACAGCCACTCTGGGAAACAGTATGGAGGTTCCTCAAAAAACTAAAAACAGGGGCGCTTGGGTGGCTCAGTTGGTTGAGCATCTGACTTCAGCTCAGGTCATGATCTCCCAGTCCGTAGGTTTGAGCCCCGCATCGGGCTCTGTGCTGACAGCTCGGATCCTGGAGCCTGCTTCGAATTCTCTGTCTCCCTTTCTCTCTGCCCTCTCCAGGTCGTGCTCTGTCTCTGTCTCTGTCTCTCTCTTAAAAATAAATAAACATTTTTTAAAAATTTTTAAAAAAAAAGCAGCTAAAAACAGAACTACCCTACGACCCAGCAATTACACTACTAGGCATTTATCCACGGGATACAGGTGTGCTATTTCGAAGGGACCCATACACCTCCATGTCTATAGCAGCAACAATAGCCAAAGTATGGAAAGAGCCCAAATGTCCATCGATGGATGAATGGATAAAGAAGATGTGGTATATATATAATGGAATATTACTTGGCAATCAAAAAGAATGAAATCTTGCCATTTGCAACTACGTGGATGGAACTGGAGGGTATTATGCTACATGAAATTAGTCAGAGAAAGACAAAAATCATATGATTTCACTCATGTGAGGAGTTTAAGAGACAAAACAGGTGAACATAAGGGAAGGGAAGCAAAAATAATATAAAAACAGGGAGGGGGACAAAACATAAGAGACTTTTAAATATAGAGAACAGAGGGTTACTGGAGGGGTTTGGGGAGGGGGGGATGGGCTAAATGGGTAAGGGTGTTAAGGAATCTACTCCTGAAATCATTGTTGCACTATATGCTAACTAACTTGGATGTAAATTTAAAAAAATAAAATTAAAAAAAAAAAGCAAATAGACTAGAGAACCAAGAATGAAAAAGAGGATACAAATGAGGAGACAATTGCATGAATCTGGCTGAAAGATTACAGTGGCTTGAAATAGAGTGCTAGCCAATGGAAATGGAGAGAAGTAGATGGATTTAAAGTGTGTCTGGAATCAGAAAATACAGTATTTGCTGATAGACTCTACATTGAATGTGAGAGAGAGAATCAAAAATGACTTGTCCTATATTATAAAGAACTTCAGCCTTTTGTGGTCAACCACTGAAGGGACATTTACTGATAATCCTTAGTACCTGGAGAACTTGTATTGTGAAGGGTACAAATAAAAGTAACTCTAATGCTTTAAAAAAACAAATAAATAAAATAACAAAATAAAATAATGTGAGTGGTGGGATAGCATAATTTAATCTCTTCCTAAATGATCCAGGGTCATACTATTGACTAAGAAGGTAGAGAAATATTTTAGAAGAGTTTCCATTAAACAAAAACAAAAAATCTCTAGCATTTAAAAGGATAGGCTTAGTTTTTGAAAAAATCACTTTCATGAGATAATTCAATTCTGATTATGCCCAATAAATGAGCTAAGTTTCAAAACAGTTAGCATTTACTTTTTACATCCTAGTCCCACTTCGAAGACAAGACAGTGATAAGGGATGGGTCCCAGCTGCCAGCCACTCCCCAATACAGGTGGGGGCTAAACCCTCACAGCCTCTGCTACAACCACACGGGCCTTCTTCCAGATCCTAGGGCATACCAAGCTCTTTCCAGCCTGAAGCCTTTGAACATATAGTTCTCTCTGCCTGGGATACTCCTCCTGATAAAATTCTATTCATTTTCAAGTATCAATTTAAATAATTTCTCAGTAAGTCCTTCCTAATGCCCCCAGAGTAAAAGGCCCTCTGTCAGTTATTCTCCTGTAGTTACTTTTGTTCTTGTGGGTAGTTACTGTACTTATAATTATGTATTTGTTTAATTTTCATTTTTGTCCTGCTGGTTCATAAAAGGAGGGATCTTGTCTGCTGTTTTCACCATCACTTCCCAGGACCGATGCCTAAGTTTTGGAAGGCGGGCAATTAGCGACTGTTAAGTACAGAAAAACAGTAATGGCACTGAAGTTTAACTAAGCGCTTATGATATATAACGCACTACTACTTTATAGATGAAGCAGTGGGTTCAAAGAGGTTAAGTCATTTGTCCAGAGTCATAGAGTTTGTAAGTCGCAGAGCAAAGATTCAAACTCCTGACTCCAGACCACACACTGCAGTCTCCCCCAGCACTGTATGAGGCAAACGTGGTGAAAGAATCGTGCAAGTATTGCTCCTACCTTTAAGAAGTTTATAATGTGGGGAATAAGAAATTTAATAAATGAGAGTGAATACAAGACAGAATACTACAGTTAAGTGCTAGATCACACGGCATAGTTAAATGTGGTAGGGAAGAACAGAAGAAAGCACCTAGAGCTAGAAGGGCATTCAGATGGGAAGAAAAGCCATGCGCACAAAGATGGAGAAGCAGCCTAGCCCATGATGAGCTCAAGGGACTGGTGAAAAGGTCGCACTAACTGGAACAGAGGGTTAACAGAGGCCAGGAAGTGGTGAAATGTTAGCCTAAAGAGATATGCACATAATAAAAAATAATTCCATTGACATTCTGGTCTGCTCTGCTTCCCAGCAAAGTTCCTGAGAAGTGCTGATCACATCTCGTTAATATTTCTTAAAAGTCCACAGAAGATGGCACAGTGCAAAGCTAACAGTGGCTGCTCAGTTACCAAATGAGGGTGAAACAGGCAAGGTGCCATTTCAGGGCTGTCAACTTGAAACCACGGACGCTAACTCTAATAAACTAAAGCTTAATGAAAGAGAAGTAGCTATGAAATGATAAGTAGTCTTATTTGTTCTAATTGTGAATTCCTTAAAACTATAAGTAAATAGCTATATATACTTGAAATTAATAGAACCCAATGAGCCAGTAGCTGATGATGGTGGGATTATGATTCCCCCCTTTCATCTTCCATAGCTTCAGGAACAACACTTTGGTCAAATAATCTCTCTCACCTTATACCCTTTTTCTTAAAATCCCAAGTCCACGGACATAGGTGGTACATATTTCTTAATCCAGATTTGGTTCCTGTGAGTAGCCATAATAACTCTCTTAGGAATATTACAGCTATGAAAAAAAAAAAAGTTAAGTGCATACCCAAATATTTGAGCATCTAACTGGAATGCATCAGAAGCTGTGTGGAAATAATCATTATAAGATATGATAAAGGATGAATACACACTATATCCCATGTCTCATTTTCTCTTCACAATGACCCTAAGACACAGAAAGTAGTCTACCCATTTTATAGACGAAAAGACTAAGGTTCACTGAGATTAATCTGCCCATGATCACCACTGATGTTTGAATCCAGCCAGGTCTGACCTGAGATCATGTTCCCTCCTAACCACTGCCTCAAAAAACTGTCGATCATATTAACAAGTTAAAATTTTGATGTAATCATGAAGGTTATAAAAAGAACACATACGCTTCTCATATTTCTGCCAATCTTGACTCACTTTCCTTCTTGCCACCCCCGCCCAAGCCTGTCACCCAACCCTGCCAAGTGATAAAACCACCTCATCTCATGTATCTCCGCTTATGCACGTGTTCCCCTGGAGTTGGTATTTATCAGGATCATTTGGTTGACATTTCGGCCTGTGGCCTCAAGAACAGATCAACAGGCTTATTAACAAATGACATAAACAACACATATATGGTACTTCAAGGTGTTCAAAACATTTTCTCTTCAAAGCCTCTGATAATGCTCCATTTTATATGATGGGAAACTGAGGTTTAAAAAGGCTGACAGGTGCCTGGGTGGCTCAGTTAGTCAAGTATCCAACTCTTGGTTTTGGCTCAGGTCATTGTCTCACAGTTTTGTGAGTTCAAGACCCGTGTTGGGCTCTGTGCTGTAAGCACGGAGCCGGCTTGGGATTCTCTCTCTGCTTCTCTCTCTGCCCCTCTCCCACTCACATTGTCTCTGTCCTCAAAAATAAATATAAAATAAAAAATAAAAAGGCTAATTGAGTTCTGCTGAGGGTACAATGACCTTAAGGAGCAGAGAAGAATTCATAACTATATGACTTACATCAGGGGTCTATAACCTTGCCTTATCCCTAAAGCAAACGCATTGATTTAAAATGTCTCTATGAAACACTTCCAAATGTAGCACCACGTTGGGACATCTGTGTTCTACTCTCAGTGCTTGGCCCACATGCAAGTAATTTAGCCTCATCAGTAAAAGAGATATGACCAGCTAATTAGCCTAACAATCTATGATTCAAACTGTTTAGCACATTATCAGCAAGAATTCACCCTTATGCTTGTTCACAAATGTTCAGAACAGAGAAATCTGTTCCTCGGCTTCGTCTTATAGCTCCTGGGTTTCTCATGCCTTGGCTCACATCCTCCTCCAATAAGGTCCAGGAGTCCAGGAGTGTTCCTTAGAACCTTCAGCACTTCAAGTATAAAAGGTGGTCTGCACTGCCCTCTATTCCATTCTCCTGTTGGACGCATTCTTCAAGACCACAGCAATGGTCAACTTCTAAAAAGGATAACTCTTCTTGGCTCCCCATTTCCACCTCTGGTTTCTCCACCTCTAGCCCCCTCTCTAGTACTAAAAGATGTAAGTCCCAACACAAAATTCCCTGCCCAGACACCCCCTCTCTTTCCTCTTCTCATCCCTGCCCAAGAGCTACCTTTTTTTGACTTTTCTATATGTTCTTCTGGAAAGCTTAGACATACTCCTCATCTCTCCATTGACCATTCCCTGAGCATATGTTGGATTTCCCTCCATCATGCCTTTACAGATCTCCTTAATAATCACCTCCATACCCTGATTCTCTCTTCATCTAGGAGGCCTTCCCAGACCACCGCACTGTAGTGGTCAAGCCTTCTTCAAAAATTCTTCCAAACTCTCATCAAGCCATCTCTGAACACCTAAACCCTTAAAGTAGCACCAATGAGGATATCTTTAATGTTTACCTGTGATGATACACAGGCCTGAACTCCACTATACAGTTTAGTAAGTGCTTAAATGAATGACATCCACATAATACGTTTAACATTTTGATAGAACTTCATATTTGACCCTCCAAATAATCCTAAAGCTGCTTATCTAGTTTATAAACTTATAAAGGTCATAGAAGTTAAGTGACTGTCCATGAATCACATAGCTATAAAGCAGCAGAACAAGGTCTCAAATCTGGGTATTGAGATCTCTCTTTTGAATTTTGTATACAACATATCTGTAATTTGAATCCCTTTGACAAATAGTATGTACCAGATAGACATTTGATTGAGTCATCTTGTCTGGGAAGTATGAGGTTCATCAAAATTTTTCTTCCCAGTTCAATTCTCTTGATTCTTCAGGGTGATCTTACTGTTGAACAGACTTACAAATTGGCTTAAGTACAATATTAGAGCTTAGTTTCTTAGGTAATACAGGAAGAGCAAAACTCTTAACAAAAGCAAGTAAGAGAGAGATAGTACTCAAGCCCTAGAAGGGAAAAAAACATACATTTCTTCTGATGAAAAAAATCAAGTCAATTAATCACACATACATTTCTAACTAGCACAGAACTGAGTATACTAATGGTAAGCTGACAATCTTTTTTATTAATTTATTTATTTTTGAAAAAGAAAGAGAGAGGGAGAGAGCAGGGGAGGGGCAGAGAGAGGGGGGACAGAGGATACGAAGTGAGCTCTGTGCTGACAGCAGACAGCCCGATATGGGGCTTGACCTCACAAACCTTGAAATCATGACCTGAGCCAAAGTAGGACACTTAACTGACTGAGCCACCCAGGCCCCCTGGCCATCTGTTTTCAAATACAAGCAGTCAGGACAAAAAAAAAAAAAAAAAAAAAAAGCCCCAGTTTTGGCAAAGTACTGTAGGGAAGGAGAAAAAACAAATTTACTATTATATATTTACTGGGTTTGCTTTTGGACTATCCAAAAGCTTTGGTTAGTATTTGCTTAGCATTAGATTCTTCAGGCAACAAAGAATGATAAAGAACTACCCAAAAAACAAACAAATCAAAGGTCTTTCATAATTATATGAAAAAAAATACTCCTGCTATCTTTAACAACACTGGTATTTCAGTGAAGCAAGCTCTGGAGGTGGTAACAAATTACCCCCAGATGTGAAATCCCAGGCTATGTTCAAGTTCAACTGTGAAGCAGATCAGCAGCAATTTGCTTCTAAATTTGGAATCAAGCAATAAACATTTGTGATCACAACCTCTGGCCTCCTCCTCTTCCATATGAATCAGAATTTTTTTAGACATTTTAAATCTAATCCAAAATTTCTCATGTTGTAGATGAGGAATTGAGGGCTAGAAAGCGAAATGCAAAACAGAAAATAAATTACAGTCACAGAAAACTTTCTCAGCAAAACACCAAAGGCTCTGAATGGAAGATTCTGTTTTTACTGTGGTTTCCTGAGACTAGGGTTGAGAGTAGAGTAGGGAAAATAGCCTCAATCTTTAAAAAACAAACAAACAAAAAAAGAACAACAGAAAAAAAACCCTCCACATGTCCAGCATTCACTTAAAAACCTCTACAGATTTGAAGGGTCTGTCGTGAAGATCCATTCGACCCAGCTAGCTCAAAGATATATATTACTAACCCAGCTTTGATTACAGTCACTATTAGAACAACAATACAAAACCTGTCTAAAACTGACTAAAATTGACTAGCATGTTCCTCAAGGCCCATTTTACTCCTCAAACCCATTTACATAAAGATCAGTGACATGGCTACCTAGACAATGGGAAAGAACAAATTTTCACCAAACTTTAAAAAATGTTTATTTATTTTGAGAGAGAGAAAACAAGAGTGAGCAAGTGGAGGAGGGGCAGAGAGAGAGAGAGGGAGAGAGAGAATCCCAAGCAGGCTCTGCACTGCCAGCACAGAGCCCAACTTGGGGCTCAAACCCACAAACTGTGAGATCATGACCTGAGCCAAAACCAAGAGTTGGATGCCTAATCGACTGAGCCACCCAGGCACCCCAATCAATTTTCACCAAATTTTTAAAAAAGAGTAAAAGATGCAAAAGAAACACTGGTTACAAAAGGATAAGAAGGCAACTGAAAAATTTTTTGGAAATTTACAAATGCACTATCTATTTCAAAATATTTTTGGAGCTACTATCATAGCACCTTTTCCTTAAAAAGCTGTATTTTTAAATTAGATGTTAAATTTGATAGTTTTGTGTACGCTAATATTAGCTTCTAATCACCTAAAACATTTGAACGTCATTTCTTCAGTCTTAAAACACAGTTCACTTTCTGTAGAGACAGAACTTGAGGGGTCGGGGTGCACAGAAAGGGAGGGAGAGGAGCAGACATTACTCCTACCGACCACTACCACTCAGTGTTAAGCACTGCCCTGATGTGATGATCACACAAGGATAACAGGCCAAGTAGGACAAAGTTGGGGAGCACAGTCTCTGCAGTCACCCACTGAGAATCCAATGCTTGCTGGCAGGAGCCGATTAGAAATCGGCAGAGTGCAGAAGAAGCTGCTAATAGCCTCCGTGAACTTGACACGAAAGATCAGATCAAAACAGCAGGATGGAGAGCCTATTATTATTATCATTACGGAAAGAAAATAACCATTAGAAATTGACCAGAACATGAGCCTTCTCCCAATTATTTCCACAAACAGACAAGAGACTCAGATTTCTAATTAAAAATCACTAGGCACAGAGCCAAATATTTGAGTCAGCAGAGAACTTACCTAATTGTCACGCTGCATTCCCTCTCAGCCACTTGTCCTGCCTGGGTAGCTGTCTACCCTCACCCCAGCCAACCTTCAGATGAGGACTAACTAACCTTTCCCCAGATAAATATACTTCATTGAATCTGCTGATACTTGTAACTGAAATCCCCAATGCATACGGCATGTTAACAGCCATTAGGGGTTAAAGTTCTGATTAGTATACTGCATGGGAGTAGAATCCCATGAGGATTTTGCTCAGTCTGCTCAACCAGGACCAAGAAGGAAATCCTGCAGAATTCCTATTCTTTGACCCCCAAACAAATGGGTGGAACAGGACTCAAGAGAAGATTAACTCGAGGGTGTGGCTGGGAATGCCGGGGAAGGTAGTATGAAGAGAGGTTGAATGTTGGAATAAGTGAGGCACTTAGAAAGTTGCAGGGGAGCTAAAGGCACTGACCTTCAGATTTCCGGGTGTTACAAAGATCCACGACAGGCTAGAGGTGGCAGCTCCTTGAACCTCCAACAGGCACATTCAGTCCTGTCAGCCTGGACTCAGCCTTGCCAGCACCAGCAAGCACACACACACATTCTTCTCAGAGCTGACATACACACAACACAGTCTCTCCACAGGGCCTGTTTACTTAAGAAACCAGATGCTTTGATGTTGGGGTAGAAGTTGGGAAGTTATGTGTAAAGAAGTAGTTAATGACAGCAGCAGAGGGAGGACAGAGAAGGAGCAGCAGTTTTCTGGCTTTTAATCATAACTTTTGAAAGTTTTAAGGAAATTATCAAATGGTCTGAACCCAGGAATGAGAAGGAAATTATGTCAGCAACCACCGTAACTCCGGCCAAGGCATTTCATCTGTTTCTTTAAGACAGTTTTCATGCCTAACCTCAAAGGGCTACTTATAGGAGGAATGTTTTGAAGCAATCCAACTTAGCAACCAACATTAATAAAATCTATGCTTGCTCAATTTCTCTCATGTACAAAGGTTATACATGTCATGAGCATTCCAAGCACTTAAAGGAAAGAATCAGTAAAAAGGGTGGTGTGAAAACAGTTTTGGGTTAGAGGCAAAAAGGGTATTTATTGAGCCCGAGTTTCAGGTCATTAGGGCACAGGTCTCCTAAACCAGAACAGAAAAGTGCTATCATGGTTTAGAACTACCTTGCTTTTTAAGGAAGATGAAACACCAACATATTCTCATAAGCCAAACAAACCATAGGTCCAGGAGATCTGCTAACCCTTCTGAGGCTTTTCATTGTCCAGTCTGAATTATCTTTTCCTGGTATCATTCAGCACACCTTGAACATTTTTAGGGCATTCTCATATACTGACTGTATGGATTAATGTGGTCTAACACGAACAGCACATTTTAGCAAATAAGAAGAGAACCAAGAACTTCTGATTTTCCTTGGGAAGTGAATCCTGTCATGAAAAACTACTCTAAATGGCACTTTCCCAGCTGTACAAAAGTATACAATATCCCTGATAAAAAAAAGTTGTTTTGTCCTGCTGATACTTTTATCTCACACTATTATAGTGTGAGATAAAATACTAGATAAAATACTAGATCCCCAAATACTAGATCTCTTCAATATAGTTCAGGAAGATTTATTATGACTTCTAAAAACAGAGAAGCGAAAACCAGAACAAACCACTATGTAACAATTCCTGTTAAGGAGGTGAATCTCTGGGGCACCTGGGTGGCTCAATCCATTAAGCCATGACTTTGGCTCAGGTCATGATCTCATGGTTCGTGAGTTCGAGCCCTGCGTAGGGCTCTGTGCGGACAGCTCAGAGCCTGGAGCCTGCTTCAGATTCTGTGTCTCCCTCTCTGTGCCCCTCCTCCACTCGTGCTGCTTCTCTCTCTCTCTCTCAAATAAACATTAAAATTAAAAAAAAAAAAAAAAGGAGGTGGACCTCTAAGACCTGCTTTACTCAACCATGTCTAAGGTGAAGAATATTAACAACAGCTTCACTCTGGCCACATATACATGTTATAAATAGGATGGGATCTCTGAAGGAGAGATCATGGACGATGAACAAGTGCAAAAAGAGCTATTTAATATTAGGTCACTGAAAGACTAAGAAAAAAAGCTAAAAAACAAAACAAAACACTGGAAACAGTAGCTAAATAAAATGAGAGAAACAGAGGGAAGTTTCTTTTCATATGGACCTTAAAGAACCAGATTTTAAGACCTGCTCTTGAGTAGATTTGGCCTAAGAATCCCCTGAGCCAGTTTTTTCAACCTCTAGCTTTAAAAATCAATAGTTTACAAATGACGTATCAAGTCAAGCCAATCAAGGAAGGTTCTGCAGGAATAAATTCAGGAGGAGCAGCAGGTCCTAAATTAGGTAGGTCAACCAGCAAGAGAAGAATCAAATATGGAGTAAGAATGCTGTGTCCAGCTGACTCCAGGAAGGAAGTGGTCCTGTTGTAAGTTCAGCTTCGGTACTGCAAGGCCTTTCTCAACACCCCACCGTGGGATGGAAGTCTACAACATTATTTCTTCCTCCACAAACAGGAAGTCTTCCCGGTACTCACTCCACCCAATCTGCATCCAACCAGTCCCACCCGTCAGCACTAGTTTCACCACCTTTCCACAGCTCCTGCCTGGAATGCCTTACGTGGGGCTACCCGGCTACCCCTGACTGCTTGTGCCCTGACTGCAGTTCCCCTAGGGGGAGGGGGGAGTGCAGATCTGAGAATTCTGCACAGGTAACAAGTATAGTCCAGGCAGAGGGAGAATGATAGTTCAGGGGGAGACTGAGATCTGGCTGACAGGGAACGTGGCTATACATGGACAAGTGCAGTTAGCCACTCATCTCTGTCCCCCCATGCAACTCTCTTTGAAAGAGCAAGAGCTATAACAAAGAGCATATTAAATTGAGAATACATTGTGCAAATATGGGTAACAACAATTAAACTGTTAGTTCCAGAAAAACAAGAGGAAGATGCCCATGTTGCACTGCAGCAAGGAGCCAGGACCTTCTTAACAATGGGCTTTGTCAGGCCAGTAGCGTGCAAAGGTTGAGGGGCTTGTCCCCAGGGCCAGAAATGCTACAATTTCTAAAGTTGCTGACTAGGACCTAGCGCAAAGGAGAGTATCTGCAACGTGCGTCCTAACTGTTGGAAATCTTGTTAACAACAGGATGAAGACATCCTGGTCAGAGTCCAAAGCCAGGATAGAAGGTCAAATGTGAAGGCGTAAGAGAGATCACATATATACTGTCATCCTACTTCCAAGCTTGTTCCTTTGCCTATTAAAATACACACAGTAACCTAGGAACTGCCGTGGGATTTCTGAACACCCGCCTACCCACCCTGAAAGTACTGACCCAGCGAGGACACACCTTTGCTTCTGCACAGCCCAACTTCTCCAAGCACTTAAGAGGTAATTATTCCTCCAGTTGCCTAGTGGGTTATAGCGCTACTGGATCCTAATTATTTACACAGACGCAAAAACAGCGACGCAGAAGAGATTTTGACAACTTAAAAAAAAAAAAAAAAAAAGAATGCCGTGAAAGTCGAAGGCTGCCTCCCCTGTGACGAAACACAGCCGCGCGGGCCGCGGCGTCCCGCGGGCCGCTCCCGGGCCGGACCCCGCCCGCCGCAGTTTCGGGGCCGCGGCCAGGCGAGCGGCCCGGGTCTCCCCGGCGGAGACGCGAGGCGCGCGGACGGAGAAAGAGGGGCGGGCTGCGCGGGCGGGGCAGGCGGCCGCCGGGGGCCCGGGGGCGGCACCTCGCAGTCCGGGCGGCACCCGGGCCCGGCGCCCGCTCACCTGGTGCGTGTTGTTGGCCAGCTTGGCGACGAAGTCCCGGACCCGGCCGCAGTCCTCATCCTCGTCGAGCGCGCTGCGGCGCCAACGGCCGCCGCGGGGAACCGGGCCCCCGGACGCGGCCGCGCGCAGCCCCCAGCTCACCCCGACGGGGCCGGGCCAGCGCGACAGCGGCGCAGCGGGCGGCGGCGGCGCGTCCAGCCGGTCCTGGCCGAGGGTCGCCGGCGGCAGCAGCTGCAGGAGGAGGAGGAGGTGGAGGCCGAGGCCGTGGGGCCAGCGCGAGAGGCCGTCCGCAGCTCCCCGGGGCCGCTCCATCGCCGCCGAATGCCGACGCTGCCGACACCTGCCGCCCGGCGCGCCCGCCCACCCCCGCCGGCGCCGCGCCACACCCCCGAGCCGGAGCCCCGCGCTCCTTGGATACGCGCAGCCGGGCCTCTCCGCCCCCATAGGCTGGCCGCCTGTCCTTCTTCCCCGGCCCACTCCTCATTGGCTCGCGTCGCCTCCGGCTTCGGGGGTCCTGGATTCGGATGCCAAGATGCGGGACTGATTGGCTGGAACGTGGCAGAGACGGCTGAGGTCATCCCCCCCATCGCCCGGCGTCTCCGGGGCCGGGCTTCCAGAGTTAGCGTAGGAGCTTCCCCCACCCCTCCCGCGTAGCCCCTCGCTCTTGGCGCCCGGACCCACTCTGGAACCCCAGGTTGGGGACTAGGTTATTCCCCCGTCTTCCCCACAGACACCCCTAAAATTCCTTTCATTGCGGCAGCGCCTGGAAAATCTCTTAAGGGAATCCCTGAGCTCGCTCAGCTGGAAAAAGGGGGCTTCGTCATGAACCGGTGCTTCAGGTTTTTAACCCTCGCGTACTGGAGCACTCATTGTCTAATGTAGCAGCCTTCTTGCTGCCAAAAGAGGTAAATGTGAATTGTGTGGGCTAGTCCTACGGAGGCAGATAGACATCAGGACATCCGTGACTCATGCAAGCTTGAAGAGTCCTCCACCATGTATGGTCTCACTCACTTTCTTCTTCTGCAGGGAGTTAGGCCAAAGGTAGAATTGCTCATTGGTTCCCCCAGAGTTACAAAGTAGCATAGAATCAGGGGCAGGTAAAAGGGGCAAGGGAATTACCCAGTGCTTACTTTTAGACAATCATTTCATAGGTGCATGTTGTCTTTACCAAAGTGCCCTAACCCTGCGGTGAGTGCATTGCACAAGTTTGGTTTTCAGTGTATAATGCCCCCTAAATCAGCACCCTGCCTTTAATCAATAAAACCCCCATGCTGTTTCCTTTATTGAAGAAACTGCACACTTAACTTTTAGAACATGCAGCGCAGGTAAAACCAGTTTTTAATCTTTACTGGCTCCGTCCCTTCAGAATGCCAGAAATTGTTCAGTAGAAAATGTAGCAAATAGATACAAAGTCTGCAAAATGTTACACCCAGATAAAGCCACTAAAAACTACTTTTAACTATAAACTGGACGTAAACCCAAATGAGAATATTCACTGTAGAGCAAAATGGTGCAATGCACCCAACTCAATGTTTACATTAAAATCCTATTCATGTTAATTTGCAAGCAAAAAGATTTACAAATTTACATTTTTTTCCCAACAACCATGATAAGACCTGAGAAGTGAAAAATAATTTTTGAATGGCATCTGAGCAGGGTGGTGAAATCACTAGAATAGTCTTCCAAGTTCTCAGCTGCTGAAATGACAAAGCTCCATGAAAACCGGTGTACAATTTGTTCCTTTCTGTTAATTACCATGTGTCAGATTATTTTTTAAAATACAGATTATTTTTTAATCTATGCCAACTATGGAATAGATCACAAGACAGTCAGTTCCAGCAGCATGTGATTAGCTGGGGAAGAAGAGGGGCTATAGAGGAATATTTCTTTGTTTGGGTGACACAAAGATGAATGGTCTATTGTCTTACAGCCCTGAAAGGAAAAAAGCCAACTCAACAGTGCCATCTCCTGGAGAAATTACTAAATCCACTTTTAAACTAAGTAGTAACTTGTAATTATGTGCACCTTCACTTTTGAATATATTGCTTTTAGTTACCATATGCTTACAAAATATATATTTCCTTCCTCTAACTCTACCAGCTTCTAGGGACATGGCATTTTGCATATGGCACTGAGGAAGTGTTTTGAGTGAATAAACTGTTCTGGTATTTTACTTTTCTCTGACACAGGCACTAAATACAGAGGTTGCACTTTATCTCCCTTGTGAAATACTGCACAGAAGATCTTACCTTACTTGTAGGACTAAAATATATAGATTACTTATCTCAAAACTGTACTTTCCTCCAAGATACATTCTATAGCAGAAAGATGAACAGAAAAGTTACACATCACAAAACTATCGCTTTTCCTAGTGAGATTATTTCTGGTTCTGTTTAAACTGAACACAAGAAGTGTTGTAGAAAGTTTTAAAGTTCTACAAAAAAAAACCCAAAAACCCACAAAGTTCCATCTCTTTCAAGAATGCTGAAATCCTTTTCTTTTAAGAATTCTAAAGTTTGAGCTATAGAGGGTATGAAACTTACTGCCTCACCAGTTGTATAAGGTACAAGTAACACTGCCTGGGCAGTAAGGAGGAAAATAGTGTAAGCTGAGGCTATGGGAGATATGCTAAGATCTATTTTCCCTTAAACAATACCCATGATTCAGAGACACAACTCTCACCTCTCCCTAAAGCGGCACACTTTGTGCATGAACCTACACAGAATTAAAGGGAATGCTGTGGTCTAGTTCTCCCCATGAGAAGCTTCATGGGAGCACAGACCATACTGTTTTCACAGCTCTATTCCCAATGCCTAATACATTATTACTTGGCACATAGGAAGTAAGTACTCAGTAATTTGTTAGATTTAAATAAATAGAAATTACGATAGGATTTTTCGGTGGCATTTTCTATCAGGATTTGATAACTGGTGAACATGAAATGAATCTCATGATTATCATATTTAAAAAGTAATCTCTACACTCAACCCTGAGATCAAGAGTCCCATGCTCTACCGACTTGCGCCAGCCAGGCATCCTACCGTGTATTTAGTAACAGGGTTAAAATAACCGTAACAGTCTCCGGGAACATTGGTGACAATACACTCTGGTTCCCTACTCTCCTTATGTGTATATACAGGGCAAAAGTTTTCTTCCAAGTGTTTCCAGTCATTGTAATTTCCAAAGGCATATAAACACAAGTATCTGTGGTTTTTTTTTTTGGGGGGGGCGGGGGGGGGGAGGAGAGTTGCCTAGAAACACAGTATGAAATTTAGTATGAATTCAACCTACTCAAATAATCATAACTTATTTTGACATCATGGACAACTGCCTACAAATGTTAATGAAGATAATACACAGTCAATTCTGCATTATCCACATATGGATTAGCCAGTCATGTTGTAGATAGTGCAAGTACATTTCAAATCTCAATGAGATTTCCCTATTACTTAGAAGGTGTGTAGGCTTCAAGGGACCTGGCATTGTAAAATCAAGAGTTGATGATTTGAAACCAGAAAATCTGAGTTCAAATCGCAACAGCTTAATTTTCTGTGTCCACGGACACACAGCCTTAAATTCTTTATCTGTATGATAATGATATCCATTTCATATGGCCATTTTGGGGGCTCCAAAAGATTCCTTAAATAATTTCAATGAGTCATAAGATGGCAGCTCTTATAGTTCTTCTTATCTTCATAAAGTGAAAATCTCTTTCCAAATTATCTATCAACACACAAGAACTGAGACAACATTGTAGTTGGCTTAATGAACTACAACCCTCAAAACATGTTGTTAACATCTCCTTCATATAAGAAATAGCAGCAAAAATACCTATTTCATCAGGTGAAACTATGGCACTGAAATGGATTCGCAATGGTATTAAGATCTTTAAACCATTGCAAAGAGTTGGACAAGCTTAAGTTCATTTGCCAACATCAAGGGATTCATGAGATAGTTGATTCTGTTGTAGACAGACACTAAAACAATTTAGAATAGATACTCTGATAGGATAGGGATATTAGTACCACTATCCTTTTTGTCCCCTAAGATGAGCATTTCGAACAAAAGACTGCATTAGAAGAGAATACTCTATTAACAAATTTTAAATTTTTCTTTATTTCAGAACTGTCTTTATGTACAGACATCATAAAAAAAATGCACATACACTGGAGATTTTCCAAGGAACAGGAGCTGGAAATAAAAGTTAAAAGCATTTAAGAGAACTGAAATTGTCCCAGAGAAGTTCTGAGGATCATGCTTCTTTAAATGTCCTTGATAACCTCTTCAAGTTCTTCCTTTGTGAACATGTGGAAATTCTGGCCGGGCTGCACCGTGGCTAACTGGAAAGAAAGCAGAGAAGGGTTAATGAGCTGGGCTCGATTACCCTGCTGATAGCACTAGCATGGTCAGGAGAAGCTGTGTTAGTGATGCAGCTGTTCATTAGGAACTAAGGGATCTGCTATCCAAGGGATATCCTTTCCAGCCATAGGTTCCTAAAATAGCTCTCTGACTCCCAAATAAAAATTCTTATTGACCAAGTTTTCTATTTTGAGGTTAACAGACCACATAGCAGTTAACCAAATGCCTGGTGTCATTGTCATTTCTTGACACTACTTCAACAAGGATCAGAAAAGCAGCAGCAAATTACTTGGGGTCAGTACTTTTTCCTTAGAAATATATGAAAAGTGTGTTTACACACTTGGAAGTGAAGCTTGTGTGACCTTTGCTTCCTGGCCACCCTGTGTTTTAATTTTTATCGGTAAAATGGGGATAACAATAGCACCTAATTCATACAGAAGTTGTGAAGATGTGTTAATCTGTGTAAAGTGCTTACAACACTGCCTAGAACATTATAATAAGCACCAAATAATTACCGATTATTATTAGGTATGTTATTTTCTTTAAAATTTTTCATAATGCAACTTAACAACAAAGTCTGTTTTAAGTTCATTATTTTGAGAGACAAAGAGAAGAGAGAGAGAGCACATGTGCACATGTGTATGCTCACAAGTAGAAGAGGGGCAGAGATATATATATATATATATATATATAGAGAGAGAGAGAGAGAGAGAGAGAGAGAGAGAGAGGTACAGAGCCAGACATCAGGCTCGATCTCATGAACCATGAGATCATGACCTGAGCCGAGATCAAAAGTCGGATGCTCAACCTACTGAGCCACCCAGGTGCCCCTGTTTTGTTTTTTAAAAGGACTAGCCATGAAAATAAAAGGATTCCATTAGCACCAACACAGGAAATCAGTTGAGACTGACAAATATTAGTTATAAATAGCAGTCCAGATAGAATCTATTTAAACAATAAAATACGAGGGTCAGAAGACAGTTTCAAATTTAACTAAAACTACCAAGTTTTCTATCACCTCTGCTGATAACATAGTCCCATGTTTTGGGGGCCAATACTGAGCAATAGGTGCCATTTGACATTTGCCTAAAAAGCGGTTGTGTTGGTTTTAAATTTCCTCCTATTGCCTTTTTCTTTAGACTTTACAGTTAAACATACTAGGGTATTTTTGGTAATATTCATTACTGATATTTAACATAATCTGAAACTTCCATAAATAGCATAATCCAATTACATGATGTTTATTATTTGCCGCTTCACCTACAGGAAAAACACAAAAAGACTACTAACATTTTAAAACACCTGAAGATCTGATCTGGGAACAGACTTAAAAAAAAAAATGTTCTCTCAACAAAGCTTGCAGTCTCCACTAGATTCTCCCAACAAAAGATCTATCCAATTACACAAAATGTCAGAACACGTATTTATAAAATACATGTTAAACATTATCATTCATGTCCATATAGACCATGGGCTCTATTCCAAGGAAATTAAAATAATGTTATTACTACATCTTTCAAGGACGTGAGGACAGAGACACAAGGTCAATAAAGCAGAGAAGAGTGAGGGCCTACAGAATTTTTTTGTCAAGTTGCTCACAGCTCATAGACTAGTCTTCCCAAACCATTTCAGGGGCTAAAAACAGAAACCGGGAAAGCTCTGAATAGAAAAGTCTGATCGAATCTGGCTGTAAATTGGTGCTAATAAGACTAGACCCAAATACTGCCTTTAGGAAGGTATTCACTCATCACTAGATGAGTAAAAATAACCCCTTGCATTTGCATCATGATAAACTTATTTACATAGGGAATATGAAAGATACTCTTCTATTTATCTTATTCTTTCAAAAAGCTCTGTGAGACAGGTGAAACATTTTCTTTCATTAATTCAATTAATAATTAATTATTAAGCACTTATGTACTAGTTATAATTGTACTAGGCATTAGGGATCCAAAGATAAAGAAAATCTCTTTTATTTACTAAGGGTGCTGGACACCAAATGCTTTTAATGCCAGGTGTTATAAGGGAGCTGAGCATATGTAGAGGCACAAAGGAGTGATCTAGGGGGAGTCAAGAAAGGTTTCAAAGAGAAGCAACTTTTGAGTTGTGTCACAACTCAAAAATGGGTCACACAGTGGAGAACCAGAAGAGCAGATGGAATGTGCACATGTTTAAAGCATGCAACAAGAGGATATATTTGCAAAATGAAGTAATTCTGAATGGCTAGAGCAGAGACTGCATATGGGAGGAGATAAAACGGGAGGCGAAGTAGGAAAGACAGTATACTATAGTGGCTAAAAGTACAGGACTCCAGGAGGCACCTGAGTAGCTCAGTCGGTTAAGCGTCTGACTTCAGTTCAGGTCGTGATCTCACAGCTCGTGGGTTTGAGCCCCGCATCAGGCTCTCTGCTATCAGCACAGAGCCTGCTTCAGATTCTCTGTCCACCCCCACCTCTATCCCTCCTCCGCTCTCTTGAAAACAAGTAAACATTTTAAAAATTAAGAAAAAAAAAGAAGTACAGGGCACAGGAGCGCCTGGGTGGCTCAGTCAGTTAAGCATTTGACTTCAGCTCAAGTCAGGTCAGAATTAGCATAATCCAATTATATGATGTTTATTATTTGCCGCTTCACCTACAGGAAAAACACAAAAAGACTACTAACATTTTAAAACACCTGAAGATCTGATCTGGGAACAGACTTAAAAAAAATGTTCTCTCAATAAAGAGAGACCCCATGTTCACGATTCATGGGTTTGAGCCCTGAGCGGGCCTCTGCACTGGCAGCTCAGAGCCTATAGCCTGCTTCAGATTCTGTCTCTCTCTCTCTCTGCCCCTCCCTCACTTGTGTTCTCTCTCTCTCAAAAATAAATTAATAAATTAAAAAAAAGAAAAAGTACTGGACCCCAATCACAGCTGGGTTCAAATTTTGACTCCATCATTTACCACTGTTATTTTGAGCAAGGTCCTACCCTCTCAAAGCTTCAGTTTCCTCTTTTGTAAAATGGAAATAGGAATACCAGTCTGAGAGAGGTACTGTGAGGATTAAAAGAAACAATTGCATGCAAAATGCTTAGCAAGGTGCCTAACAGATTAAACATATGACTTAAGAACAGTAAATTATCATACCATGAAAGAAGTTTGGGATTTATCTTATAGATGGGAGTCAGAAAAGATTTCTTTTTCAATTTTTTTAATGTTTATTTTTTGAGAGAGACAGAGCATGAGAGTGGGGAGAAGGGCAGAGAGAGAGAGACAGAAACACAGAATCTGAAGCAGCCTTCCAGCTCTGAACTATCAGCACAGAGCCCAACATCGGGCTCGAACTGAAGGACCACAAGACCATGACCTGAGCTGAAGTTGGATGCTTAACCGACTGAACCACCCAGGTGCCCCCAGAAAAGATGTTTTCAAGTGGAGAACAATCAAGACTAGATATGTAATTTAGAAAATCAACCTCAGTAAGCACAATGAAGGAAATGGAATGAAATGAAAGATGGCAAGGCTAGAGGCAGGAAGACTAGTTAGGAAACCTCTGAAAGGATACAATGCAGGAGAAAATTGAGTGCCTGAACAAAAGAAGGCACTGGAAGTAGGGATGGAGAGGAGGCACTGATATGACAATTATTTACAAGGGGGCAAAGACAGTGAAGGGAACAATTCAGTGAAGGGGAAAAAAAGGGAAGCCGAAGTCTTCTAGGTTTCTACTGTGAATGACAGGTATACATACCGGTAGCATCATCAACTAGGATTAGAAGGGCAGGAAGATGAAATGGTTTTCAGGAAAGATAATGTTTCGTTTTAGAATTGTCAAAAATTTGGGGCACTTGGGTGGCTCAGTCGGTTGAGCGTCTGACTTCAGCTCAGGTCATGATCTCACGGTCCGTGAGTTCAAGCTCCGCGTCGGGATCTGTGCCAACAGCTCAGAGCCTGGAGCCTGCCTCGGATTCTGTGTCTCCCTCCCTCTCTGCCCCTCCCCTGCTCATGCTGTCTCTCTCTGTCTCAAAACAAAAACATTAAAAAAAAATTTATAGAATTGTCAAAAATTTGAGGAGTCTGCTTCAGAAAAGTCAGATAATAGGTTTAAAAAGTGACCACGAAATCTGACAAACTGGAGTTAACTTAGCAAAATAAGGAAAGTCCCAGGGAAATATTAAGACACTAACAAATGGTAGCAATTGAGGAATAAATGAGGGGAGAAGCAGTGAGGACAATGGATATAGGTTCTCTTGGGAAAAGACCTAGTAATAAAGATTACAAAAAAGGATGAATGGAATAGCGCCCAGCAATAACATGTAACAGACTGATACACACGAGATGAATTTCAAAAATCAGTATGCTGAGTGAAAGAAGTTAGACACAAAAGAGCACATACTGTGTGACCCATTTATATGAAATTCTAGAACATGAAAGACAAATCTATAACGACAAAAAGCAGATCAGTGGGAAGGAACGAACTAAAAAGGGGCATGAGGAGACTTTTTGGGATGGTAGAAATGTTCTATACCTTAATTGTGGTAGCAGATTATACATTTGTCAAAATTCACTGAACTGTATACTTAAAATAGGTACATTTTACAGTATGTACACTATATCTCAACAAAGTGGATTTTTTTTAAAGACAGGATACTAGGTGGAAGGAGGAGTTAACAAAGGTGTGATTTGTTTTGTTTTTCTAAAAAAAGATGCAGCTTGGAAATTTTCCTTTTTTGTAGAGAAGGACAGGCTGGTGATCCAAGGGACAACTGGTAGAGCAGGGGCCCCCAAATGCCTGACTTTCTCAGATTGACCATCAAAATCACCCAAGGAGATTTCAAAAGTACAGATTTCTGGACTTCATTTCCAAAGACTAATGGACAGTCAGATTTGGAAACTATCAGAGTACTGGTGGAGTAAACTGTCTTAGACAAGTGAAAGTGACCTTTTTTAATGCAAAAATAACTAAGTCAGGGAGTAATATAGTTAACGATAGAGCATGGGGGCTCCTGGGTGGCTCAGTTGGTCAAGCATCTGACTTCAGCTCAGGTCATGATCTCACAGTTCGTGCATTCTAGCCCCACATTGGGCTCTGTGCTGACAGCACAGATGGAGCCTGCTTGGGATTCTTTCTCCCTCTCTGTGTCCCTCCCCCACTCACGCTGTCTCTCAAAAATAAACATTAAAAAAACAATGAGAGAGCATGACTGAGACACATCTGATGCTCTTTTCAAAGCAACACTGAAACTGAATGAGCTAAAAATCTATGCAGTTTCAACTGAACCAAGCAGACCTCAGAACCTGCATTGTGAAATCAGCAGAGCTATCTCTGAATTACTCTGAGGTAGGAAGAAGGGGGTAGTTTTGGCAGAAATGCCAAGACCCGCGGTGCCTGGGTGGCTCAGATGGTAGAATGTCCGACTCTTGATCTCGGCTCAAGTCGTGATCTCATGATTTGTGAGATAGAGCCCTGTATCAGGCTCTGCATCGACAGCAAAGAGCCTGCTTGAGATTCTCTCTCTCCCTCTTTCTCTGTCCCTCATCCACTTGCTCTCAAAATAAATAAATAAACATTAAAAAAAAAAAAAAAAGAAGAAGAAGAAGAAAAGAAATGGCAAGACCCTATCTCATTCAGTACCAAACACCCCCAAAGTACCAGAAAGGAACTGACAAACTCCCTCCTAAGGGTCAGACCGAGAGTATCACTGTTACTAAGAAAGTGTAAAAATAGTATTTATGTAGTAAGTTTTTCCATTTCTATTCCAAACTCCTCTTCTCCCTGTTACTGCTCAAGAAGTAACCCCTCTGTCCCCCCACCTCCTCTCTCCAATTCCACCCACGCTTTCCCAACTTTAGGCCAGCCCCTTGTTTTGGCATTCAAGTTTGCCCCTTTCACTGCAGCCTGTGGAAGCTAGCTGGCTCTAATGGCAAGACATTTGTCAGCCCTTAACCAGCCATCCTTCACCAGGGATTAACCTAAACATACATTTTCTCAATGCACACTGAGTACAGCTGACATAATTCTGGTAAGCGCTGATTGGTTTAATTACTGATTTGTGATTACAGACACAGTTGCCTTTAAAAAATTTTTTAATTGAAATATAATATTATGACCACTATCTTGACCTTTTTTCCCCCTTCTTTTACTTGAGAGAGAGACAGAGAGAGACAGAGAGCGAGCAAGCAGGGAGAGGAACAGAGAGAATCTTAAGCAGGCTCCACACTCAGCACAGAACCTGACACAGGGCTCGATCCCACGACCCTGGGATTGTGACCTGAGCTGAAACCAAGAGCCAGATGCTCCACCGACTGAGCCACCCAGGCACCCTGTACCCTTTTTTTTTTCCAGCTTTTCCCCCTTGTTTTAAATGTTTATTTATTTTTTTTGAGAGATAGAGACAGATCATGAGTGGGGGGGGGGGGGGGGGGGGAAGGGCAGAGAAACGGAGACACAGAATCTGAAGCAGGTTCCAGGCTCTGAGCTGTCAGCACAGAGCCCAACACGGAGCCCGAACCCACAAACTGTGAGATCATGACCTGAGCTGAAGTCATACCCTCAACTGACTGAACCACCCAGGTGCCACCCCTCCATCCTAACTTGTGATAACAATCTGGTAAATCGAGCCTCCGCTAGTTTTTTTTTTTCCATTAGTATTTTAACGTAGCCCAGCAGTCCTTTTGCTTATCCCAGCCTTCCTTTTTCCCTGTCCATAAGGATTCTTCCAAATAGTTCCCACTTGCCTTAACTCTACTGTTGAATTCACCCACTCTCAGCAGATGATCTAACATTCACCAGGGAAATACAGGACCTCTCTCTCAATTCACCTGCAAACCTACTCTATCTTTTTACTCACCATTATCTCCTTTTCTCCCATCTACTCTTAGCATCCTAAATAAGGGCAGTCAGAATCTGGTCCACAACTCTCTGGTATCATCTCTTGCCACCTCACTCACTACCTTACATATATCTTGCACCCCAGCATCCAGAAAACCCTCAAATTCTCCTTTACATACAATGTTATTTTATATCTTTGAGCCTTTGCACATGGCTGTTCCCTCTTCTTGGAGTACCCTTCTCTTCCTTTCTCCAGCATCACCTCTTCCAGGCAACTTTCCTAATGTCCTAGGATAAGTTAACATGTTTTGGGGACAGTCCATTCTTATTACTATTATAGAAGTATTGGAGCTTCAAAGGATAGCAATAACTTCTTAAGGGCTGAGCATACAAAATGTGATTATCTCCATGGGAGATATGGGAGCTATGATATCTGAATAAAAAACACCACAAGAGAAAAATACCTCTATATTAGTTGCATTCAGCTTCTCCTCCATTACTTGTTTGAGGATGATGAGTGAAGACTTGATGGCTTCTTTCAGTGTCATAGACTTGAAACAAAAAGGGTAAGAAGAGTAGCCATTATGTAATTCTTCCTTCCTTCAAAGATTTCCCCTATCTCCCTGAATGATGTAGCAAATATTACTAAATCAAGCAGCTTAGTAAGTACGGTGCATTACCAGGTATTTCTAGAATTCAAGTAAACAGTAAATAAGTAGAATACATTTATTCAAAGTTTCAAGTCTTATTCTGAACCAGATCAAAGTCACCAACTTTCATATTAAGTGATCTTTGAAGAAGTGGAAAGGGCTACACTTCTCTAGTTATCCTCTTTTAATACAGAAACAAGATAATATTGGGAATATCCTATGATTCACAACTCCCAAATGATCTAAAAAGGTAGCCCACTGGTTTAGTAAACCTGCTCTTGTAGTACCGTGTTTTGAACCCATGAACCCAATTTCTTCCACACATAAAATCAATACTATCAGGTGTAGAGGGGAGTAGACATCTCTGTGTGAACCAGTAAGTAAGATAGCCTTCAACCACAACAAGTTACCCAAAGCCAAGTCTTCCCATCCTACAAGATAAAAAATGCCAAATGTCTACTTGCTTCTAGAGCCAGACTAGGAAATATATCTGTTAAGTAAAGCTTTCAAGATAAAGGGTAAACAAACTGAGGTCATCTATACCATGGTACAGCACTCAGCATTAACTACTGATATGTGCAAAAATACGAATGGATCCTAAAAACAGCATTATTGAACAAAAAAGGCAAATGCAAAATATAAACTGTATGACTGCATTTATAGAAAGGACAAGAACAGACAAAACTAATCTACAGTGGTAAACATGGTTGAAAGGGAGGAAGAGAGTGAATGGAGAGGAAATAAGCATTTCAGGGAGTGATAGAAGTGTTCTCCATCTTGTTTTAGGTGGTGGTCACGAGGGTGTATACTCCTAGAACTCCTACAACTGAACACTTAAGGTCTTCCCATTTTATGTAAATTATACCTTGATTTATAAAATAATAATAAAAGTTGTGAGAGTACTCAATTACCTTGTGGTAAACTTCTTGCAAGGAGCTCTGGGCACCCTCTGAAGCAGAGCCAATTGCTCGAGCATCACACTGTACAAAGGTCCCAGATGGGTCCATATGAAACCTGCAAAACCCCCCAAAAGAAGGGGGTTACAAATGCTTAAGAGTGGTGGCATTTTATGTAACAAGTATCTCACTAAAGAATATAAATGCTTGGCCCTGCAGTGGAAACTCCACTGAAATACTGAGGTACAGGTCCAAAAGATGTTGTATGCCTAGAGAAACCAGATTTTTTTTTTTTTAAGTTTATTTAAGTAATGTCTATACCCAATGTGGGGCTCAACTCACAACCCCGAGATCAAAATTCACATGCAAAGTCACATGCAGCTATAGAAACCAGATCTTTTATTTTATTTTTAAAGTTTATTTATTTTAAGATAGCAAGTATGCACGAGCCAGGGAGGGGCAGAGAGAGAGGTGAGAATATCCCAAGCAGGCTCCATGCTAAGCATGGAGCCCAATGCAGGACTTAATCCCAGGACACTGGACCATGACCTGGGCTAAAATCAAGAGTTGGATGCTCAACCAACTGAGCTACCCAGGCACCTGAAACCAGATCTTTTAAAAAGTGTTTAAGAAAATTAATTCATTCCTCAGAGATTTAAAAGTATAGAAGATATAAATATGGCACTTGTGTACGCCTATCTAAATAATATTTGAGGAAAAGGAACAAATCAGCATTCTAAAGCAAAGCTCTAAAACACACCCTGACTATAGTAACAAAGTTGCTTTTAATTCTTTCCAGAATCAGCAGTGGTTCCAACAGGGAAGTTCTTCACAGAATGTTTGTCTTTGTATAAACAGCAGAATCACTGAACTTTAGAGTTAGAAGCCCTTCATTTTTTATAATTCTACAATAATCCTCTTAGTTTAGACAACCAGTCCCATCCCAAATTAAAATAATTCTACAAAAAAAGAAACAGGAAAAAATGGCAAATTCTTACAGCTGGGGTCCTTTCTCATCAACTCCTCCAAATAACAGTGCTACTCCAAAGGGACGAGACTAGAACCAAAAAACAAGAGGTATTAAGATAAACAAATGGCTACTGAAGCAGGAGGTAAGAGGGGCTGGGAAAGGTATGTTCAGAGGACAAATGTCCTAAGTCCCTTAGAAGGAAACTTGCCACAAACACCACACTCACCATGGCACCTGGATCTGCATCTTCTTCTCCAAACTGCAGAGCTAGATTGGACACAGCCTGAGTCACACTCTCCACGGTCATTGTCTCATTGTAGGTGAACCAATGGTTCTAGAAAAAGAGCAAAATGTGGTCTAACTTTTAAATAAGAAAAGCATTAAAGCAGTCCACCATCTCACTACATACATCCCTGTGGACTATGGTTGCAAACCGAAGGCTCAGCTCCAGTGTGTTTTTCTTAACACTGAACTTGAATGCTTGGGCCTACACGAGAGGAAGAGAAATAGCTCTAGAAAGAAACTGTGATCAAAGTACCCTAAGCATTAATGACGGACTAGAGGATTATTCCCTTGAAAAACAGAGTTAGCCCTTCACAGCACTAAGCTTAGTCTTTTCACAAAGTGAATGCTAACAGCTAAGTGCCACTTTCCCTCAAAGAGCCTACCTTATCATTGTGTTGGTGTTTAAATTAAATGACTTACTCTTACATAAGTACTGACAGCAAAGTTGAAAATAAGTGCAAAAAGTTTTATCAATCAGGAATTTTTTTCTTACTGGTCTTTTCTCGAAGCAGCAGGTACTCAATTAAAGAAAAAAACAAAATCAGCATTCTTGACCTGGTACATAACATTACTCACCATAGGAGAGCTGTTACTTGCAAGCCCAGCACCAAAGGCAGTTGGGGTAGAATGTCCTTTAGCTATGTCCACTTCCTGCTATGGTGCTCCCACAGTTAATTAGGGAACAGAATGTAGTGCAATGCTTGCTTTATTTAAGGCAAATCAAAAAGAAGCAAGAGACTGTCAGCACTATTTACCAGGGCTTCCTTAAAGCTGCAATGGTTGGATGGCTAGACTCCAAGCCTCAACAAGTTATTAACTAGGTGGTCTATCCAAAATCACTCCTAAGAGCTACATCTGATATTAACACAGATAACCTGCAATACAGCCCAGGCAGCTACATCATTAAACAAGGAACTCAAGCATCAAGGTAAAAAGGAGAGATGATGCTAATTTTACCTGTGTCTCCACTCTGGCTTTATCAATTAAAGTCTTAGCATCAGCAATTAGCCCACTCATGGCACAACCTGCAATGTAAAAGCAATAGTGACCCAGGGGCCAAATCCTAGCAGAACTCTTTCATCCACTCAAGAAATACTGAAACACTGGAATGGAACCATGGCGGCCATACGCAATCCCATAGCAATACACCCAAGAGGTTAGATGGGAAATTATTTGATTATACTGAACACAAGTATAATTATACTACAAATAAATAAAACCATCTGCAATAACTCAGAAGTCCAGTATTAAGATAGAAGACAGGCAAGAACAGCCAAACAAGCATGAATTTTCACATATTACATCCTTAAGCATTCCTTTAGCATTCTCGTAGACCACAATACACTTTCAAACTAAGCGAACACTAACATCCCAACAGAAGAAATAAGGAAAAAAATAACCATGTCACTATGAGCTATAGAAGGCCCCAGGATAAAATCAAAAGCTTTTTCACCTCCCTGACCAAATACAAACCAATTAGTTTAGAAAGAAAGTTTGCCTGATGGTCCAAGATGCCAACGTTATAGCTGTTACTTTATATGCCATAACTTGAAATCTGTATTTCCAGCTTAAGCCTTACTACCACATTTCAAACCTATGAAGCCAATGACTCCCTTAATATATCTACTTGGACATACCACCAACTCAAATCAAGTTCTTTCTTCCTTCTAGACTCCTTGGCCCTCACAACCAATCAGATCCCAAATTCTATCAATCTCCATCTGGTTAACCTGTCCAGCATTAATCCTTATATTGTCCATTCTCTGTCCACTGCCTTGGTTAAATCCCTCATTGTTTCTATTTGGATTAAAGGAAATTTCTTTCCAGGTCTCCCTACCTCCAGTCTCAGGCCCCTTCACTCTACCTGCAACCTTGTTATGAGAATTGTCTTTCTAAAAGACTAATCTGGGGGCACCTGGGTGGCTCAGTTGGTTAAGCATCTGACTCTTGGTTTAGGCTCAGGTCATGATCTCACGGTTCGTGGGGTCAAGCCCCACATCAGGCTCCTTGCTGACAGTGCAGAGCCTGCTTGAGATTCTCTCTTTCTCCCTCTCTCTCTGCCCCACCCCTGCTCATACTCTCTCTCTCTCAAAATCTGATGATATTACCCCAAAGCTTAAAATCTTTCCCATCAAGTTGAAGCTCTTTAGCATGGTAAAAAGATTTCTACTGTCTGACCCAAGACTTATTTCTTGCTATAGTCCACCTGCCAGTCATACCAAACTTCTTGTGCTAGGGTATTCCCTATTTTACACCACTAAGGGTTTGCTCATTTCTATTCCCTCTGACCGGAGTGCTCTCCTTTCCTATACCCACACACTTGTTCACTTAGTGACCATTTCCTCATCTTTTAGAATTCAACTCAGCTCAAGCATCGCTTTATGGAATCTTTTTCTGAAAGTCCCACTACCACTGGTTCCAGACAAAACTAATGATTTCCTCTTTTGTACCCCTACTGAGCACATACTACAGCCTCTCTTAACACCTACGTCACTCAACTGCATTTACTTATTTACATGTCCACCTCCACTATCAGACTGTATGCTTCTGAAACATAAGGACTATGTCTCATTTTTCTCTGTATCCCTGGTGACTAGCATAGGTCTGGCACATGGTAGGTTCTCAATTTGCTGAATGAAGTGACACTGATCTATCTCCAGACACACAACTTGGGATTAAGTAGACAAAATGTTCTTATCTTAAAAGACTAAATCTCAGCTTCTACATCTGAAAGATACTGTCAAGCTCCTGGAGTCACCATGGCATTGGTTCTGAGGCCTTCAGGCAACTAATTATTTTACCAATATTCCACTAATTAGATGACTAAATGGTTAAGAAAATTTCAACAGTCAACTAAAATGCAGAACTACTCACCCTATAATGCTACAATGATGCCAGAAGCTAAGGCAGGGAAATTATAACAGAGACCAAAACAAAACAAAAACAAAAAAGAGTGCTGGGGTGTGGGGGATATAGGGGAAGACAGGGAGTAAAAAGATAAATCTAAAAACAGAGGAAGAAGACTGATCTGCTCAAAATCTATTATTCTCATGCTCTCTGAACCTTAGTCACTCTAAAGACCTTTAAGAATTCCTCTTTCTAGTGGACACTCTAGTTTTCCACATGATCCTCTGCTCCAGATGGCTTCCTACTAGGGCTAACATTATGCAACATTGAAGACCCAGCCATTATAGGGAGCTGGCCTATGATTCACCTTTACATATTTCGACAACCATCACATTCGCCAAGTCTAAATCTGAAGGAGAAAGGAACTTCTGGAAGTAGGCTGAGCCCTACAATTGCTTCCCACTCCTATATTATGCACACTGGCTTACTGCCTGGAAAACAGTAGCTAATAAGGGGATAAGATGTTCATCTAATGAACCTCCTGTGGAACACCAAAGAAGACTAATTAATCCAAGCCAGATCCTATAAAACAACTTCCCCCTACTCCTTACCTATGTGAGCATCAATCTCTACAATTTTCTCAATGCTGCTAGGCTCCATTAGTGGGGAGGTAATTCTCTTCTCCACAGCTAGGCACACACCCTCTGATGTCTGAATCCCAATGGCTGTAGAACCAAGCTAAAAAGAAACGTGTTATAGTTATCATGTACAGGTCAAAGAACAGTCTCACATACTCACCAGGAATCTCTCTGAATACTCCACAAGACAGAAGCTTCAATTAGCCATACCAAGTATTCAGAGAGTATAAACAGCACCCTAATAAGTAATGTGTTATTCCTGTCAATGGCAGGAACACTTGATTTACAGATTTTGTTCTCCTAAAGGGAAAAGTTCAATGAAGTCTCGAAAACATCTGGAAAATGATCAACTCTAATGCCAATATTTTGGAGAGGGGTAGATTCTAAGGTTCTAAACATCAACGGGCAAAAAAGTAATAAACTAGAATGTTTTTCTTTTCACCTCTGTTCTCTTGACCTGTCCCCAAAGGTAGTATTTCTCAAATCTACATGACCTCCAGAAAAGTAGTGTACATTAAAAAAAGGAAAAAGGTACCTGGGTGGCCCAGTGGGTTGAGCGTCCAACTCTTGATTTTGGCTCAGGTCATATCTCACAGTTTGTAAGATAGAGCCCTGTGCCAGGCTCCGTGCTGGCAGCACGGAGCCTGCCTGGGATTTTTTCTCTCCCTCTCCCTCAAAATAAATAAACAAACAGACAAACAAAAGAAGAAACAAAAACACCACCACAAACATAATTATTAACTTAATCTTTTGAGGTCACTAGCAGTTTACAATATAGCTTAATTTCATCTCCCCATCTCCAGGGCACCATTCTAGTCACCGATCCCTCTATGTCTGTTTCTTTATCTGCAAGATGGGGGTAATAAAACATCAAGAAAGTAAATATATTAATACATAAAATGCTTAAAATGGTGCCTGGCACATAATAAATGAGTAACAAAATTAGTCATTCTTCTTAAATGCCTAGACTTCAACATCCTCTTACTTAGGTTCCCCATCTTAATCTCTCTCTTAATGTATATTTCATGTTATAGCCTAACTGATCTAATAAAATGCTATTTTAATTATACTTCTTCTCTGAAGAACTAACATCTCCCTATATTGCCTGTCACATAAAATCCAAATAAGCTTCCAAAGGCCTCAAAACCTAATCTCACTTTTCATTTCAAACTTTATTACTCATTATTCTCCAACAAAATCTACCAGGTATAGCCCAACCCATTTTCTCATGCCATATTATTTATCCCTTAACTCACAAACCATGAGATCATGACCTGAGCTGAAATCAAGAGTTGGACGCTTAGGGGCGCCTAGGTGGCGCAGTCGGTTAAGCGTCCAACTTCAGCCAGGTCACGATCTCGCGGTCCGTGAGTTCGAGCCCCGCGTCAGGCTCTGGGCTGATGGCTCAGAGCCTGGAGCCTGTTTCTGATTCTGTGTCTCCCTCTCTCTCTGCCCCTTACCCGTTCATGCTCTGTCTCTCTCTGTCCCAAAAATAAATAAACGTTGAAAAAAAAATTTAAAAAAAAAAAAAAAAAAAAAAAGAGTTGGACGCTTAACTGACTGAGCCACACAGGTGCCCCTGAATTGCCATTATTATTTAGTTAGTTCCACAAAGCAATGCCTGCCAGTGCAAGCATCAGACTCCTGGAACCTGTTATTGTAAAGGAGTCCAAGGAATTTCATGAATCATTATGCATAACATGCTTAACATGACTGCAGACTGCATAATCACGTCTCACACATAAGTGAATTATTTTTCAAATGCATAAAGTTGTGACTTTATTTACAAATGTTTTTAAATGTATATACCAGCTTTTTTTTTTTTTAATATATATGCATAACTACAGGAGAGAACTGTTAAAGAACTTTATGTAAAAAATGGGCATTCATACTTCTAGGTAAAGGTATAGACTGAACACACACATTAGCTCTACTCCTTCCCCTAGCCTCATAATAGTACAAAATTAAAGGATGGCAGGGTCAGGGGGTAGGGGACGATGCACAAATATACTAGCACAAAGAGAATGGGCAAAGACACAGCAACAAAATTTCTAGGAAAGAAGACAGGTTAGTGATAATTTACTTAATAGACCTGAGAAATCTGAACCCTAAACCAGTAGTAAAGAAAATCAAGAAACAATCTGATTTACATTATAGGATCCCAAAAAAGAAAGGGACCTCTGGAAATAGAAACAAAGGAGCTAAAAATCACAAAATCAGTTCAGTGTTACCTAAGAAACAGATTTCCAGATCCCCTTCCCTAGGCTATAAAGCTAGATGACAGCTCCCACCCCCACTCCTATAGAAAACTTTGGAAAGGGTAAAACAGACAGTGGTCTTTGGATTGGGGGACACTAAGCACAGTCAAAGGCAGGAGTACCGGAGTGAAAACAGGGGATTAAGACTGAGTAGGTGAAGGTTAAGAACTTCAGCCTTCTTTCTCCATTCAGCTTTCTGAAGCTAGTAGCTGAAACACCCTTCAGGCATGAAATGAGAAGGGGCAGTTTTCTCTAGAACAGTTTTCAAACATTTTGGACAAAATCGACATTAAGAAATATATCTTATATCAGGATCAAAACATACTAACATACACAAATAAATAGAAACAACGTGGGAAAAAAACACAATGAAACACCAATAGTATCAACATGGCATTCTGATATCTACTGTTCTATTCCACTCAAAAAGAAATGCTATCTTGACCCACTAAATTGATTTCAATGCTCACTAATTGGTCAAGACCTGTAGCTTAAAAAACATAGCTCTAAAGAATCTAATCAATTCAAGAAAAAAAAAATTGAAAGTTAAAAAAAAATCCTTAAAGAATATATTTCATCCATAAAACAAAAATAGGACACTAATAAGAAAAATGAAAAAATAAAGGAGCTTAGAAATTGAAAAAGCAGTATGCCCAGAGAACTAGTCCAGAACTGGAACAGGTCAGAAGCTCAAAGATATTTTTAAGAATCTTTACTGGATACCTAATGTGCCTGGAAATTTTGAGAAGATACATATAACCTAGAGAGACTTTGGGGATTATTTATGACATGTATACATTAAATTAAGCAAATTTTAAAAAAAGAAGAGCTCTTAACTCCAGGAAAATATTGTGCAGAAATGGAAAAATGGCTCAGCTGTGAATACATTTATTTACATAGTCATATGACTATAAGTGTTGACTAATGATCTCACAAAAGTATATATTGAGTGAATTGCTGTACCTCCACCCCAGGAGGAAAGCATGTGTGTGTGTCCATGTGTGTGATTGGGGGCAAAAATCTTCATCTTCTATAATGTAAAGTCTGTGGATAATATCTAAACAAAAACAAAATTTTTTCCCCCACTTCTGCTGGCTGTCTGCTTCTGTGCTAGAAATATGGAAGCAAATGCCAAGAAAATTATCAGCTAAAAGATCTTAAAGTGTTGCTTTTGGGAAGCTGAAGATAGAGGGGTCAGTCCTCAGGGATTGCTGTTTTTGTTACAAGGTTGATATAATTATTTTATCTTTTGATTCTAAAACTACATGCAGGTATGCCTTAAGAATAAAAATGTAAAAGTCAGAAAATATTACTAGAGAATTTAATTTGGCACTTAGTTGTTCTCTAGTTGTTTTACATATAGCACATTGCTCTTAAATCTCCAACTGAACAGAGCAGGACAGACTTTATATCTACTTTTTTTTTTTTATGTTTATTTATTTTTGAGAGAGAGAGCGTGGGGAAGGGGAAGAGAGGGAGACACAAAATCTGAAGCAGGCTCCAGGCTCTGAGCTGTCAGCACAGAGCCTGATGTGGGGCTTGAACTCACAAGCCGTGAGATCATGACCTGAGCCAAAGTTGTACACTTAATAGAGCCACCCAGACACCCCCTTTATATCTACTTTTAAATTTTATCTGGCAGACCTGTTCTCAACCAGGGTCCATTTTATCCTCCAGGGGACATGTGTCTGGAGTACAAAGTCTAGAGACAGTTTTGGTTGTCACAGTTAGATGTGTGAGTGCTACTAGCATCTAATCCCGCTGAACACTCTACCATGCACAGGATGGTCTCTCAACAAAGAATTATCCAGTCCAAAATGTCAATAGTCCCTGGGTACTATAACTATTTTGTGGATGAAGGATTTTCATATTATAAGAATTCACAGCCTGTTCAGTTTGGCCTCCAACTTAAATAACTTCCTAAGTTTCCACTCCAAAAAAAAGATTAATATTTTCAAGACAGACTAAGTAATAAAATGTACCAAAATCAAGGGAATTTTCTTTTGAACACTTACATTTACCCCAGATATTTCAGTATTACAATTCTGCCTAAAGTCCACCCACCCCTTGGTGGGGACTGAGGAAAGTGAGGGAACATTTGAAGACTCTACCTAGAATTTCTTTAGTATAACTCATAGTAACCAATGTCCACATGCTCAGTTTAATATGGTAATTTTGACACTGCCACAGATTATCCTTCCTTCCCCCAAAAAACCTACTCCAAAGGCATTTTTTCCCCACTTCTGCTGGCTGTCTTTCACCCATGCCATCCATACCATACCTCCAAATGACAACTTATACTTGCCATTCTTAGTCGTTTCTCCAGCTCCTTTCATGCTACTGAGTACTTATGGTTATCAAATTGCTTTCTCATTGACAACTCATAAGTTGCCAAGGCGACAACCAGGTTGTTTAAATACCAAAGAGCCTGAATTTTCACATGGGTTAAGTCACATCTATTAAAGGGTCACATGGCTATTTCTATCTTAGCCCAACCTAAGGTAGACATCACATGGTCTCTAATTATCTTTAAGCAATCTGAAAATTACTAGCAGTAAGAAGCTTAAAGAAGAACCCCCCCAAAACTGATTATTCTTGGCTTGGATAGGACTATTATCTTTAAATGCCACAGCTTGAAATCGTCATAGTCTTCACAATTCATAATAACGTATGGTTTCAATACAGGGCAAAGATGATCAGAAACAGGCACTTGTAGCTGGCCCACCACTTTCTGTCCCACCATCTATCATAGTGCATCCACCTTTACTTCTATGTCTTCAACTAATCACAGTCTCTTTTGCCCTTTTCTAGATTCTCATACAACAGTTTTCTATAATACACTCTTTTTATAATAGGTAACTTAGAAACACAATAGCTCTCTTCAATTATTTGAAGAACTGTTTTTGGAAAAGGTTTAAACATCCTGTGTGGTTCAAGGACAAAACTAGGGACAACTAAGGAAACTTCAAAGAAGCTAGACTTTGATTTATTTATTTTACAGTTTATTTATTTATTTATTTATTTAAAATTTTTTTTTTTTTCAACGTTTATTTATTTTTTTGGGACAGAGAGAGACAGAGCATGAACGGGGGAGGGGCAGAGAGAGAGGGAGACACAGAATCGGAAACAGGCTCCAGGCTCCGAGCCATCAGCCCAGAGCCTGACGCGGAGCTCGAACTCACGGACCGCGAGATCGTGACCTGGCTAAAGTCGGACGCTTAACCGACTGCGCCACCCAGGCGCCCCTACAGTTTATTTATTTATTTTGAGAGAGAGAGAGAGAGAGAGAGAGAGAGAGAGAGAGAGAATGGAGAGGCAGAGAAAGAGGGAGAGAGAGAATCCCAATCAGGCTACATGCTATCAGTGCAGAGCCTGACACAGAGCTTGATCCAACTAACTATGAGATCATGACCTGAGCTGATACCAACTGAGCCACTCAAGCACCCCAGGAAGCTAGACTTTTGATTCAATACAAGGATAAATTTCTAAACCATTATGAATTGTTTTCTAACAGAATGAGCTATCTAGTGAGAAAATATTCTATCACTAGGACTATACAAACAGAGGTTATTTAGGGATGTAGAGGTGACTGAAGCACAGAGTAATGGGTTCATCTAGATCACTGATTCTCAATCCTTGCTAGATATTAGAATCACTGAAGGAGCCCTTAAAAATACTGATGCCTGGACCTTCCTTGGATAACCTAAATCAGAACTTAGATTATCCGTAATTCAACAAATGCAGATCCCATGTGATAACTAACTTTAAGTATAGATAGCTCACTTACTGATTTTGTTAATACTGGTTTGGGGCACCTGGGTGGCTCAGTTGGTTGAGTGACCAACTTTGGCTCAGGTCATGATCTCGTGGTTTGTGAGTTCAAGCCCCGCGTCAGGCTCTGTGCTGACAGCTCAGAGCCTGGAGCCTGCTTCAGATTCTGTGTCTCCCCCTCTCTCTGCCCCTCCCCTGCTCATGCTCTGTCTCTCTCTCTCAATAATAAATAAACGTTAAAAAAAAATAAAATAAAAAATACTGGTTTGAACTATTTGATTTTGTTACATTACAGGACACATCTCTTATTCAGTCCTGAAAGTGTCCAGTACAAATCCACAATTTTACGAATACAGGTGATGAGTTAAACAATTTTTCAAAGTATCTTCCAGATGCTAAGTCTAGACCTCTATATCCCTCTCTTTATAGCCAAGAGGATTATGAACACAAACATGTCCCTTCAGCCCCACTGAGAAAAAGATACTTACATAATTATGAAGCATTTATCTGTTCAAAAGGCTTCAGGAATAGGATTGAAATTGATATTAAAACAGTTAGTGGTTGGGTAAAGGGAGATACAGAATATTTTCTAAACAAATAGCTAAAACATGGGGCGCCTCGGTGGCTAAGTTGGTTAAGCGTCCGACTCTGGCTCAGGTCATGATCTCACGGTTCTGTGAGTTGGAGCCCCACGTCGGGCTCTTTGCCAACAGCTCAGAGCCTGGAGCCTGCTTCAGATTCTATACCTCCCTCTCTCTCTCAAAAATAAAATAAAAACATTAAAAAAAAAAAGGGAGAGATAGCTAAAACACATTTACTCCAAATGTTCTGCCAGCAATGCAGTAGATTGCCATGAAATTTCAAAAACTTGCTACTTGATACTATACCTTGATAGCTTCAATGGCATATTCCACTTGAAATAATCTTCCTTCAGGAGAAAAAGTATTCACACCCCTATAATTAAAAAAAAGCATTAAAGATTGTCAGAAAAAGTGCAGAGAAACAAAACTCAAGTTCCTTGACATCTAGCTCAAACAGCTACAAGATATGCATGTTATTATTCTCCTTTGCCCAAAACAATCTGTAGCTATTGTTCTGTACATTAACAGCTTTTCAAGAAAATGGAACTTATGTATGGAACACTTCTGTGCTACTCCCAGAGACTTCAAACTGATCAAATGAGAGCAAGGGGCTTTCTACCTCAACTCTGAACCAAACTGAATTCCCTCAGTAAATTCAAGCCCCCAAAACTACGTGGCAATTCCCAGTATGCTTTTATCCTTCTCCCCTTCACATTACGTGCATTTAATGTCAATATCATACTTTTCAGTAAAAGTCAGTTACAGGTACATTTCTCTATTTATTTGTATGAATTAGTATTGCTATCTTAACAGACTGAGATCTGGCTCGTTCCTAAAGCCTAAGCTAGTTTATTCATTCCATACATATTTACACCAATTACACACTAGACTTCTTTTTCTTTCTAAAACACCTTCCCACCTTTTCTTGTTCCATTCTGTTGGAAATCCCTATGGAGAAGAGGCATCAATCATGGTCTTAGCTATAAAAGTCTTCTGCACACAATGGACATTTCAAAAATACTTGAACAAATGAATGAAAGTAGTTATGATCCTTGGCTTATAGAGTTTGGATTTGATAACATGTAACATGATATATAACACAGTGTTTTCAAATTTGTTTTATCAAAAACTCTTTCTTCAAAAAAAAAAAAAAAGTATATGTATCCCCGAAATACAAAACAGGTAATAATACAAGTTGACATTTACTGCATATCTACTATATACCTGGCATTGTTATAAACCTTTAAATTATTTAATTCACTTAATCCTCAAAATAATCCTATGAAGTAACATTTAAAGACAGATAGTATTTCACAGATGTGAAAGTTGACAAAGAGGTTGAGTAATATGCCCAAAGTTAGGATTTAGGCAATGTGACTGCGGAGACCTATCTTTGAATTGTTCCACTATACTGCCTCTGGGAATTATTACTCTGGGCTAAATCAGGAGTGAAAGGAGAATCTCACCATCCCAGAATCCTCCTGGCCCCAGAGGTAATATCCCAGAGGTCATTAAAAAAGTTCAGAACTCTAGGAACAATTTTTAAAAATCACTGAGTGAAAAGTCTGAGGACAGAAGACTGAAATTAAGTTCTAGTTCTGCCACTTAGTAGCTTTAATTCCCTCAAATGAAAAACAAAAAACAAAACCTATCGTACATCTATCACAAGATAATTAATATTGAATTGCACAGAGTATGAAAGAATTTTGTGATAAAGTACCATGTGAATACAGTATTTTCACCTTAATTCAGGCACTTCATCCTAGTATAGTATTAATTACTACATCCTTATATGGGCTCTGCTCTTGGCTGTCTTCTCAAACTTCACTGTTTCTTTGGGTTATTTCATTTACATCAAGCACCAACTACTCTCAAACCTCTATTACCGGTCTGACCTCTTCCCTGATTAATTTAATGAATCCTGAGCATTTTCACTTGGATATCCCATTAGCACCGAACACTCAATATCTTCCAATCTGAAATATCTCTTTAAATCCAGCCATCCTTGCAAAATCAGTTCCATCTCCTGTCATTCCTATTTCATTTTTATTTTAAAACACCTGCAATCTCTCGGTTCCCCAAGCTAGAAAGTTCTGAATGATCTGACTCATTTCTCCCCATCTTCTCCCACATTAATCATATACCAAGTCACATCAATTCCTCCCACATGGTAACTCAACACTCTTCTTTCATTCTCAACGACCTCATTACCTTTCACCTAACTATTGTAAGCCTTCTAACTGGTATTGACTCACTCTTTCTTCTGCTCTTGTCAAATAATCTCTGCAAAACACAATTATGTAACTTCTTCAAATAAAAATTAATAGCACATGGTTGCCTAAATAGTGACCCAAACTCCAGGGGCGCCTGGGTGGCTCAGTGGGTTGAGTGTCCGACTTCAGCTCAGGTCATGATCTCACGGTCTGTGAGTTTGAGCCCCGGGTCGGGCTCTGTGCTGACAGCTTGGAGCCTGGAGCGTGCTTCAGATTCTGTCTCCCTCTCTCTGTGCCCCTCCCCTGCTCATGCTCTAACTCTCTCTGTCTCAAAAATAAATAAAAATGCTTTAAAATTTTTGAAAAAAAATAGTGACCCAAACTCCTTCACTACAAAAAAAAATCCATCCAATATCCAGCACCATCCTGTTTTCCCCATAGTTCACCGCTCCCATACATGTATCAAATGTACCACACAGAAAAGAATGTTCCCAAACAGGCACTGTTTCCCCACTGTCCCTCCTTTGTTCATCCTATATTCTCTGCCTCCAACCTACTGACACTTAGTCCATATTTATTAAAATCTTCCTCTTTCTCAAGACTCAGTTTAAATATCAGCTCCTTTTTAAAGTTTTCAATGACCCCCTAATATTGAATGCAACCTCTCTCAACAAACTTTCTATAGTACTTGATTTGAATTTCTCTAATGACATGAAACCACTTCTGACTTGCACTATATTTTTTAAATAGCTCTTTAAAAAGCAAACTCCCATTTAAGAGCAAGAATCTTGATTTTGTTCACTGCTGTATGGCCAGTAACTAGAACAGTGTCTTGTACACAGCAAGCATGCAAGTATATTATTAGCTAAGTGAATTTAAAAAGGCTGTATTTTAGGCATTCTTGGGAGGATATAAACATGAATAACATATAGCACTCATTGAAGATGTTAAGTAAATGATCACAGAACCTTAATAAAGACTTTCTAATAAGGATAATAATGTCTATCATACACCCCCTAACTCAAAATTCTATCACCCAAGGAGGATTTTTTTTTTAATGCTCTGGAAAATAAATACCAAGTCATTTTACAGGACAGTACGAAAAGCTGTCAGTTTTAAAACTTCACATATATATATTCCGAGTCAGTAAAAGCATAAAAAAAGTGGGAGTTCCAAGTGATAAAACTTTTGACAGGATCAACATACACTTGACAAGAAATGCAGCTTCTAAAGACCTAGTAGAAAGAAAACATCTGCCTTTCCTGGCTAAACAAACAAACAAAAAAACCCAAAAACATCTTTGCAGCTATGTGAAAATCTAACCTACCCAAACAGAAACTGAAAGTAACAATGTCTAGAGAATTGTCTATGTACAATTTTACTCAGCATTTCCAAGCCCTGAAAAATATTTTTTTCTTTTAATGAATACAACAATCTCACAACCTTAATTTCAAAAACAGATCTGGCCTTAACACACACACACAAACTAAATTGCTTTAAGCTTCTCAAAAAGTCCGAAAAGTCTAGGTCTAGTGGAATCAGCGTGATGAGGAAACTCTTAAGAACCACTCTAAATTCCAGTTCCTATAAAATCAGACTCCACACTCCATCCGGGCATAGCTGAGAATACTTTCAGACTTTTGCAGAAACTATACATACCAGTATGCCCTCCTACATTTCAACCAAAGGAAAGGTTACTCTACTTCCACAACTAAGAAACGGAAAACGAGGTTGTTTCCCTAGAAGGAAGGAGGAGCTGAAATTATGAGAGCCATTAAAGAATCTCTAATAGCTTTTTTTTTTTTTTCAGGCAACACGTTCACATTTTTTAAAAAGGCAGTCATACTCAGCACGAAAGATGAACGGAGGAGGGGTTGACCCCTGGACTTCTCCGGGTTAAAGGTCGGAGTCGCGGCCCCTCGGCCTTCTTCCCCAAGCACAAAGCGGGGCTTCTCCCTTCCGCACCGAGTTGGGACCCAGCAGTGACTCAGCGGTAGCACCTGGCGCGAGTCTAGCTTGGGGAATCACTGCAGGCGGCTGGGGAGGACAAGAGATCCCCAGGCCGGGCCAGCCTCGGGTTCCTGGGGCGCCCCATGACACGGCAGAACCCAGGCCGTGGATGGGCCCCAGTCCTGCCCACTCACAACCCCGACCCCACTTTCTCCCGACGCACAGACCTGTCGTACTCAGACCGGGTGAGGAACATGGCGAGGGCAGGAAAAGCTGGCAGCAGCTACGTGGGGTTTCTGAGGGCCAACACGAGTCCACCAGCACCCAACTCACCCACACCACCACAAAATTGAGGCCCTGCTTCCAACTGCGCGTGCGCAGGCGACCCCTTCAGCCCGCCCGTCAGTGCCTGCTTTCTATTGGTTGGTTGTAGTTCCCGCCAAGGTGATTGGGCCAAAGTGCCTCCCTGCCAGGCCGCGGTTGGTTCCAGGGACCGCCGCCCAGGGCCGTCCTTCCGCTTTAAATCTTGCGTGGTTGCTAGGGGCGCTCCGAGCCCTAGGCATGTGGGGAGATTCTTCCCTTGGAGAAGGTGTGAACCAGCCCCAAGATTGGCAATTGGGAGAACTTCTCCGGAGGAGTTGATAGGCTCCTTGTACAATAATCCCCGCCGGAGTAAATTGGTCCGGTTTTTCTCCACGCCCTCCACCAGCCCCGCCTTTCGCGGGATTCCCCGCGCTTCCGGCTCTGGCTCAGTCTTCCAGGCGCTGCGCCGAGAGCTCCGGGACTCGCCGTGGGCGGTGACGGGGTGCGCTGCGATGGGAACGAGCGGGCGCCTTGGGCGAGTCCGTTTGCCTCAGCCCACCCTACCGTGGTTCGTTTCAGAAAAGTTTGGTGGGCTTCAGTCAGTGGGAAAAGACTCCAAGTTTCCTCCTGGTCAAGGTAATTTTACCAGCATTTCCTTCCATTCCTTGCCCTCCCGGCTCCCCCCACCCCACACTTCCCAGTACAGGTTTTAGAGCAGGTAACGCCTTGGATCTGAGATTCGTATTGCTCTCTGCTTTTTCTGTTATTCGTGAAGAATTTAGCTGACGGTGCCGCCTTTGTGTGCTTTGTGCTTCGCTTCCCTAAGGGTAAAAGGGCAACGTCACAACTTCATAGAAAGGCTGTAAAATGAATTATTTGTTCAAGAAAGATAGCCAAGTAAGAAGTCATTTGATGGGCAGTATATGACAGAGAGAAATGCCAGGGTTCTGTTTCCAGTTAATAGGATACCACTGGTCAAGTCTCCTTCAGGCCCCGTATTTCTCAAGTAAAGTTCATGTTTGGCTGTAGGTTAGATTTGTAAATGAGGCATTTCAGTTGAGGGGGAGGCGGTATGTAGAAATATGCCTTTGGGGTATGGGCTCTGTTTTTCCTCTCATTTATTTCCTGCCTTCATAAATTCAACAAGAATATCGTTTTGTGGTCCCTAGCCAGTCAGATGTTTGACACTTATAAAACAGAAGTTCCAAGTAGCAATCCTCAGCAATCTGTTAGATTGCTGTGAAAAGAACAATATCCTCTAGGTTTCTGGTCAACTATGGTGGCCTTTCTGTTGAAAAAGTGTTGTTAAATTCACTGTGCCTACTCTTTCAAAGTTCTTTTGAAATTAATATATAGTAACTACTTATATACCTACATAGGTATTACCTATAAACCTATATAGGTACTTGAGCATGATAATATTTCCTGAACACTCAGGGATGCAAGGTGTCCTACTGATATCAGATATGGCAGTGACTGCCCCACAAAGTCACTTGAATGTGGAATCTCCTCTGGGTAAATGTGTTTGTGCCCTATATATCATAAATGAAGGGGAGCCGGTAGCTGATGGTGGGTAATAAGGGAAATCTTGTTTTCTCCAAGAAAATGGGTCGTCATGGCATTTAAAATCCAGCACCTAGTATAGTTTCTTGCCCATAGTCAATTCAATAAATGTATCATTAAATGTTGAACCAAGTGTTCCTCTGAGAAAAATGATAAAGGAGCCAAAGAAGACAAAAAAGAAATGTACTAAAGCATGAGAGAATGAGCTACATTCAGAAACTGAGTAAGGTATCTAAACATATTGGAGAGCTAGGCACATTGGTCCTGGAACAAAATGAACTGTGGCAGAATAGTCCCTGGTGGACCACAGATACTACCCAAATAAAGAAACCAGTAAGAACTGATCCCCAAAATCAATTCTTTACATACCTGTAATTACCTAATTTGTAAATATTTCTGACTGCACATAAACTACAAATTACTGCTTTAAAAAAAGACACCCAGGGGCGCCTGGGTGGCGCAGTCGGTTAAGCATCCGACTTCAGCCAGGTCACGATCTTGCGGTCCGTGAGTTCGAGCCCCGCGTCGGGCTCTGGGCTGATGGCTCAGAGCCTGGAGCCTGTTTCCGATTCTGTGTCTCCCTCTCTCTCTGCCCCTCCCCCGTTCATGCTCTGTCTCTCTCTGTCCCAAAAATAAATAAACGTTGGAAAAAAAAAAAAAAAAAAAGACACCCAAAAGTATGTATAACTGTCCCCATGACTTATATAAAAAGAGATATAGAAGAAAAGAGTCGGGAATTGTTTCAGAAACTAAAACCATAAAAGAGAGCACCTTGTACTTTGGTGGCAGCAAAAGCAGGGAACTGGCATCTGGACAGCTAGTGTGATGCTATAGACACTGGCTTAAAATAATTTTAAAAGCCTCATGGTATCTCTTTGAAAGAAATAAAATGAGAGTTTATCTATTTAAGAGTAAAGTAATTGAGGATAAACAAAATGTAGTATGTACATACGACAAAATATTATTTTAGCCTTAAAAAGGAATGAAACTCGGGGCACCTAGGTGGCTCAGTCAGTTAAGGGTCCAACTGCTGCTCAGGTCATGATCTCGCAGCTTATGGGTTCAAGCCCTGTGTAGGGCTCTGTGCTGACAGCTCAGAGCCTGGAGCCTGTTTCAGATTCTGTGTCTCCGTCTCTCTCTCTCTCTTTCTCTCTCTTTCTCTCTTTCTCTACAGGGTTATTGGTGATCGTCTCCCATGCTCAGTCTCAGGCTGCAGCATTTGGCAGAAATCAGTGATTTTTCAGAACGTTGGAAGTTGCCCACAACTGGCACTAGTGTTTTTTGTCACTTCAGAGCACCTATGGAGAGTCCTTTGCTTTTCCATACAAGAGTAAGCTTAGGAATGCTTTGCTTTATTGTAGGTCAGGCTGCCTGCAGATATGGACCCTTTCCTCTGCTGCCTTATTGCCAGTTACATTAAATACAGTATATGGCAAGAGTTTATTAATCTGTACTATAGTCAACATCCATGCAAGCATATATAATGGCCTCCATGCAGAAAAAAATAGGCAATAAGAAGGAGATGATTATGGTGGAAGTTAAGAAGGAAATCATGGAGAAGTATGAACGAGGTATGCGAGTGGCTGAAATTCCAAGATTTTACAAGAAGCCTATGTTTGCATCTTGTCTGCAGAGGAGGAAGAGAAAAAGGCAGAGGAAACCCTCACTTCAAATGAGATTAGAGAAATGTGTAAAATGTGGGAAACAGTGCAAAATTTTGTAGAAAAGCACCACCCAAAAAAGGCTGTAGCAGTGTGAGCAATGAATCTGTTTAATGACAATGCGATGTCACATTTCCACGAAATCCTCAAAAGGAGGCAAAAGCAAGTGTCATTGGATAAGTTCCTTGTTAAAGTTGCATGAAAAGAAAAAGATTCCATTGAGATAGCAGTGATTCCCTTAGTGACAGTGAAAATTGTCCTACACAATAATCCTCCTCTTTCTTGTCTCCCTCACACCAGCCACGAAGGTTTTCAAAAGTAAGTGCAGGTTAGGGTACCTGGGTGGCTCAGTTGGTTAAGTGTCCAACTTCGGCTTGGGTCATGATCTCGTGGTTCGTGGGTTTGAGCCCCACATTGGGCTCTATGCTGACAGTTCAGAACCTAGAACCTACTTCAGATTCTGTGTCTCCCTCTCTGCCCCTCCCCTAAAATAAATAACCATTAAAAAATTTTTTTAAGTGCATTAATTTGTTTTTCTTTAGACTGTATATTTTCTTTATTATTTTGTATTTTATTACAGTATTGTAATCATTTTTATATGAATATTTTTAGGTTGTAGAATGAATTATATGAGTTTCCATTATTTCTTATGGGGAAATTTCGCTTCGATATACAAGTGCTTTGGATTACAAGCATGTTTCTGGAACGAATTACACTCACAAACCAAGGTTTTACTGTACTTCTATAAGGCACCTAAAATAGTCAAATTCATAGAGACAGAAAGTAGACTAGTGGTTACCTGGGGCAGGGGAAGAAGGGGCTGGGGAATTATTGTTTAACAGCCACAGAATTTCACAGTGGGATGATGATAAAGTTCTGGGGATGGATGGTGGTAATGGTTGCACAACGAAGTGAACATTGTTAATGCCACTGAACTATACACTTAATGATGATAAATTTTATGTATATTTTTACCACAGTAAAAATAAATATTTTCTTTAAAAGGAAAGTAGTTGAAATGTGAGTTCTTTGAGGACCACTATTACATCTTATTCAGCCTAGTACCTCGCATATAGTAGATGCTCTAGAATATTTGTTGAGTAAATAGACAATTATTGACTGGTTGCTGTAAACACACTAGTTATATAGAGATTAATGTATGTGTCACTTAGAGAATTAGAGTAAGTAGAAAATTCAGTATTTCAAATTGCCACTCTTTTTTTTTTTTTTTTTAATTTTTTTTTTTTTCAACGTTTATTTATTTTTGGGACAGAGAGAGACAGAGCATGAATGGGGGAGGGGCAGAGAGAGAGGGAGACACAGAATCGGAAACAGGCTCCAGGCTCCGAGCCATCAGCCCAGAGCCTGACGCGGGGCTCGAACTCACGGACCGCGAGATCGTGACCTGGCTGAAGTCGGACGCTTAACCGACTGCGCCACCCAGGCGCCCCAAATTGCCACTCTTAAAATATAATTTAACACTAATATTTCTTTTTCTTTTATTTGCTTTGTGGAGTTTTGTTTGGTTGGTTGATTGGTTGGTTTGTGTTTTTTAATTTTTTTTTTTTTTACATTTATTTATTTTTGAGAGACAGAGAGAGATAGAGCATGAGAGGAGGAGGGGCAGAGAGAGGGAGACACAGAATCCGAAGGAGGCTCCAGGCTCTGAGCTGTAAGCACAGAGCCCAACACGGGGCGCGAACTCACGAAAAATGAGATCATGACCTGAGCCGAAATCGGACGCTCAATCGACTGAGCCACCCAGGCGCCCCTATTGGTTGGTTTGTGTTTTTAAATAAAATTGATGAAAGTTTGTTGGTCACAGTCTTTTTAGGTGAAATACTGAGAGATGAAAAGGACTGTTTCTTCCTGGAGAAATGCAGATCATTTAGATATTAATGAAAGTTCTGCATTCACCTGCTGAATGAGAGCTTTCACATATTTTGGTACTTTTTGCATATTTTTGCAAAGAAAGAAATATGACCCCCTAATTAAAAGCTGCTGTAATCATTTTAAGAGATGAAACACAGAGATCTTAACTATATTACAATAAAGTATCTACAGATTAGAAGCCTTGTCATTCCACTAGAAGTAAAGGAAGTAATTTCATAAAGCTACTAGCCTAACAAATATTGAAAATACTCAGATTTGTTAGTAAATGTCCTGTATGATTACTTTGTGTCAGGCATTCCTGGGTGAATGGCAGAAGGTATACTTACATGGACAATTTCATAAGTGATTTCAAATCAATCTATAATCTAGGTCCCTTTCTCTTCTTAAATATCCTGTTTCCCAAATCCATCTATCCACTTTTATCTCTAGCAGCTACGATTTGCTATTTACATAAAGAGACAGTTTAGATTTGGCTGCTTCACCTTATGATTTATTTTTACTCCAGTCATTTTGTAAGAATATCTTAAATTTTTTTTTCAACGTTTATTTATTTTTGGGACAGAGAGAGACAGAGCATGAACGGGGGAGGGGCAGAGAGAGAGGGAGACACAGAATCGGAAACAGGCTCCAGGCTCTGAGCCATCAGCCCAGAGCCTGACACGGGGCTCGAACTCCCGGACTGCGAGATCGTGACCTGGCTGAAGTCGGACGCTTAACCGACTGCGCCACCCAGGCGCCCCTGTAAGAATATCTTAAAATAAGCAAAGATTTTGAGCCAAGGATATTGACAGATTTAATTAGCTTTGATTATTGCAAGTCCCCCAAGAAATAATAATTGGCCAGTCCTGGCCAATGACTAAGCACGGCAGGAGCTTTATTGAGCAGTGAAACACAACTGACTGAGCAATGCAGCTTCATTGTAGAAATATTTGGGACTCCTCTAATGGGTAGCTTTGGCTTGAGGATCATCCATCAGCCTACCTGAAACCCTCAGAACTGTGCTGCAGTCTGAGATAATGCCTATTCATCCTTTCTTTTCCCTCTCCTTCATAACTCAGAATGTGACTGTATTTGGATGTAGGTCCTTTATAAAGGCAATTAAGATGTTAGGGTGAACCCTAATCCAATCTGACTGGTGTCCTTGTAAGGAGGAATTTGAACACCCAGAAAGACGCTGAGGGCATGTGTGCAGAGGAAGGGCATGTGAGGATACAGCAAGAAGGTGGCCATCTACAATCCAAGGGAGATGCCTCAGAAGAAACCAATCCTGCTGATATCTTGATCTTGGACTTCTACACTCCACAACTGTGAGAAATACATTTCTGTTGTTTATGCTATCCAGTCTGCGGTACTGTATTTTGTAATGGCGGCCCTACCTATGCCAAATACCACCTTGGCAGCTGCTCAGAGGGTCCAGACTAACACAAGTGTTACCAAGAGAGGTCCAAAAACAAAAAACAGAAACAAAAGAAAGCTAGAAAATAAAATGAAGTTTCAGGAATGGCTCACTCACTATCTGGTGGGCAAAGACAATATTATCGTGAGTAGTATACGGACATGGATAGTTCCCAGCACAAGGTGGTGACCAGGTACTAAAGATTTCATCAGTGGTGGCCTGGGAAAACATCCCAGTGGAGGAGAAGGAAAAGAATATAATTTCAGGCATTTGAAATGTATGGGGGTCGGGGAGGGCAATGCCTACAAGGACAATGGAGTTGGCCGGTTACTGCTAAGTTGTATAGACACTCAGGCGGGATAACGAAAAAGCAAAGGTCCCCCTTGATTAATAGCCAAGTATGAGAGACAAGAGGACCTCTTTAGTAACTTACAAAAAGGCTTTTATCTCTATAGTGGAAGACCTGACACAGTTATGCCACAAACTTGGAACATGATAGAGGCACAGAGCCCCAAAGACATTTAAATATGTAGCCAAAGCTGGTCAGGGCCCTGGCTGAAAATGCCTGAACGCCTGAAACAAGGGATGGGACATCTGGATGCACAACTGTAAGGATCTTAGCTCTGTAGGCCCTCATGAACTTTGAAAGCTTGCAGAGATAGTCTACCTCTTTGTAATAAGAACTAGTACTTCCTCCATGCTCAAAGACACTGCAGAGCCACTTCTTCTCTACTGGCTACTATGCTAATAAATGGAATCAAATCCTAGCATAACCAAGCTGAAAACATGCCTGACCTAATAAAGGAGGAAAGATATCCTATACAAAGGAGCTGTAAAAATTAGCATATACAAACAAGTCAGAGGAGTTTTGAGGTTGCCTGATCGTGGAGGCTGGAATATTAGACTAGATAATCAAGAATTCATTGACAGCACTTTCTTCTCGGGATTTAACACTGCATGGACTCTTACGGAGGATGTAACAAACTCATGGGAGGGATGGGCGGGGGAATCTCTTAGAAACCTAGAGAAAGTGATGGCCAATGCTGAGCAAAGTAGAAATGTTTCAGTTGCCCGGGCGCATGGTAGAAGAATGAATTAAAAGACTGGGGGAAGTGGGCATGCTGGAATGGATATGTGTGAAGCCAGAAGACCCATCAGAGGATTCTGTTTCACAGGAGGGCCCAGAAGATACACCATTCACCAAGGCCATCAGAAATCCTCTGGTAAGGGACACCACCACCAAGAAGTTCTCTGCGTTCCTGAGCTAACAACAGCAGTCACAGAGTCAGGACCCATTAATGATTATGGGAAAAATATCCCCCTTCCCCAAGTAATAGAGGCCAGATAGTGGCACTTAGTCATTAGAAGCCAGGAGGCCACAATTAAAAAGACCAACAACATTTGACAAGTGGCAGCCAAGAGGGCTTGACTCACAGGGAGTTGTGGAGATGGATGTAGAGCTTGGTATCTCCAGGGGCAAAATAGGTGGGAATCCTATTAACATCTACAACCCAAAAAAGGCCAAAACGGAGGAGCAGGAGACTGAGGGTGGTTTCATCCAGAAAGTCATCGTCCCTTGTTCAGTATCCCGATCTGAGCCACTTTTCAGATCTGAAACTTGTTGACTTAAGAGGCGGCAGATCCTGCTGCACTGCAGCAAATGTAAGTGTTATGATTCCCCAGTCCTTTGCTAAAGATACCTATGGCCATTTACTTTAGTGATTGTACACAGTGGGAAAGAGGAATAACCAGAAATTTAAGAACTATTGGACTCAGTCAACTCAGACATCAATATCCTGAGACCCAAAGCATTGTCATAGCCTCTTGTTAGAGTGGAGGCAAATGGGGACTGGGTAATAATTGGAGTTCTGACTAAAGTCTAGTTAGGGTAGGTCCATTGTGTCTGTGAACCCACCCAGTGGTCATTTCTTCAGTTCTTGAGTATGTAATTGGAGTTGATACACTTAGCAGCTGCAGTTATACCAACATTTAAATGCTTGACCTGTGTGAAGAGCTATCATAGTGGAGAAGGCCAAGTGGAAACACCTGAAAATGACCTTCCAGACCTGGCTAACATAGTAAATTAAAAAATAAACAAATGAAAGTATCACATACCAGGGGGCATGGTGGAAATTAGTGCCACCATTAAAGACCTAAGAAATGTGGGGAGGATGTTCCCTATCATATCTCCATTTAATTAGCCAGTCAGACCCCTGCAGAAACTAGATGGGTCCTGGAGAATGACTCTAGACCACCATAGCAAGTCACAGCCCCAATAGCACCTGCTGTGCTTTATATAGTTTTATTGCTAGTGCAGATTAATAAGGCATCAGGACATGACGTGTGGCCAGTGGTTTGTTGAACAAATTATTTTCCATTTTGATTAAGAAAGATCATGTGGGGGGCGCCTGGGTGGCGCAGTCGGTTAGGCGTCCGACTTCAGCCAGGTCACGATCTCGCGGTCCGTGAGTTCGAGCCCCGCGTCGGGCTCTGGGCTGATGGCTCAGAGCCTGGAGCCTGTTTCCGATTCTGTGTCTCCCTCTCTCTCTGCCCCTCCCCCGTTCATGCTCTGTCTCTCTCTGTCCCAAAAATAAATAAACGTTGAAAAAAAAAATTTTTTTTAAAAAAGAAAGATCATGTGGGACAGATAACCATTTACAGTTTTGCTTCAAGGATAGATTAACTCTGCCCCCTGTCGTAATAAGGTCCAAAGAAATCTGAACCTCCTAAACATCTCATAGAGTAGCACACTGACCCATTGCATCAATGATATGCCGGTCAGACTGTACAAGTGGAGTGGCTAGTATGCTGGAGGCATTGGTAAGACTAATGCTCCAGAGAATAGAAGAAAAATGCTATAAAGATTCAAGGACTTGCCACTTCAGTGAGGTTTTCAGAGTGTACCATTATGTCTTTCCAAAGTGAAAGTCTTGCATCCCTTACCACAAAGAAGAATGCACAGGGCTTGGTATGTCTCTTTAGGTTCTGGAGCAACATATACCACACTTAGGAATACTGCTCCAGCCCATTTACCAGGTGACATTGAAGATTTCCAGCTTTGGGGCCCAGAGCAGGTGAAAGGCTCTTCAGAAGTCCAGGCTACAATACAGACATCTTTGTCACTTTGGCCATATATTCCAGTAAAATCTTGTATTGGAGGTATCAGAGTAGGAAAAGAAGCAGTTTGGAGCTTGTGATGGTTAATTTTATGTCAACTTGGCTGGGCTATGGGGTACTCCGGTATTTGGCCAAACATTATTCTGTGTGTGTCTGTGGGTGTGTTTCCAGATGAAGTTAACATTGGATTGGTAGAATGAGCAAAGCAGATTGCCATCCCTAATGTAAGTGGGCCTCATTCAATCAATTGAAGACCTGAATAGAACTAAAAGATTGAGTAGAAGGGAACTCCTGCTTGATTGCATAGCTAGGATGTTGGTCTTTTCCAGCCTTTAGGCTTGGACTGAAACATCAGCTCTTCTTGGATCTCGAACCCGCCAACTTTCAGACTGGAAATCACGCCATTGGCTTTCCTTGTTCTCAGGCCGTTGGCTTCAGACTGGGAACTACACATCAGCTCTCCTGGGTCTCCAGCTTGATGACTGCAGGTCTTGGGACTTCTTGGCCTCCATACTCATGTGAGTCAATTCTTTATAATAAATCTATAGCTATAGCTATACAATCTATATCTATACTTATACCTACATCTATATAACTATAATGTTTCTGTTTCTCTGGAGATCCCGGGCTAATACAGATCTTGACACCAGCCGTGGAATGTAGCTGTAACAAATAACTAAAAATGTGGAAGCTTCTTTGGAACTGGATAATGAGTGGAGTTGGAAAAGTTTTAAAGTGCATGCTACAAATATGGACATTAAGGACAATTCTGGTGAGACGTCAGATGGAAATGAGGAGGACGTTAATGGAAATTGTGGGAAAAGTGACCCTTGTTATAAAGTGGTGAATAACTTGGCTGAACTGTGTTCTGTTTTGTGCAAGGTAGAATTTGTGAGTGATGAAATTGGATATTTAGCTGAGGAGATTTCTAAGCAAAGTATTGAAGGAGGGGCTTCGTTCCTCCTGATTGCTTATAGTAAAATGTGAAAGGAGAGAGATGAAGAAGGAATTGTTAAGCAAAAAGGAACCAGAACTTGATGATTTAGAGATTTCTCAGCCTATCCATATTGAAAAACATGAGAAAGCATGTTCTAAAGAAAATACCAATGGCACAACTTGATTATCACTTGATAAAGAGTTTATGGGATTATATGAGCAGAAATGCAGCCAATTTGAACTGAAGGGGATGAAGATGGGACCAAACAAAGGAAGGCTGTTGGGCTTATTGAATTTGACAAGACAGAATGATAGAGCTATTCAGCTGCACACATGCACTATTCTGCAAGAATAGGGGAAAATGATGCCGACAGTGATTTAGAGATCATCAGGGCCACTACACTACCTCAGTTTCAACAGCCTTTGGTGGGGGACTACCCAACAGGACCTTGGGGGTGATGCTGCCACCTACTGGACCTGGAGGGCAGAGCATTGAACCAAGTAGGATTATTTTAAAGCCTTAAAATCTGATGGACTTTGCCTTGCTAAATTTTGAGCTTGCTTGGGACCATCACCCCTTTCTTCTCCCTTTTGTAATGAGAATGTCTATCCTATTACTGTCCCACTATTGTATTTTGAAAGTATATAACTTGTCTGATTTCACAAATTCACAGCTGGAGAGGAATTTTGCCTCAGGATGAATCAATCATACCTCCAGTCTCACTCTATCTGATTTAGATGATATTCAAATGAGACTTTAGATGCTGGAATAAATTAAGAGCTTTGGAGATTTGGGGATGAAATGAATGTATTTTGTGTGCAATAATGATGTGAATTTTAGGGGCCACAGGTGGAATGTTATAGACTGAATGTGTCCCCCTCCAAATTCATACATTGAAGCCCTAATCCCCAATATGATGACAAAGAGGCACCAGAGAGCTCTCTTTCTCTGCCCTGTAAGGAGACAGTGAGAAGGTAGCTGTCTGCAAGTCGGGAAGAGAGCTTTCACCAGATCCTGATTATGCTGGCATCTTGATCTCGGACTTCTGGCCTCTAGAACTGTGAGAAAATAAATTTCTGTTGTTTAAGCCACCCAGTCTATGGTATTTTGTCATGGAAGCCCAAGCTGACTAAGAAAGAGCTTATGGTAAGCCCCAGTAAAAACATCACAGTGCGGTCCTTAGGACTCTGGAGCAAGGCCATGCCATCTGCAACTGAGAATTATACACATTTTAAGAACCAGCTACTAGTGACAACCAGATAGATACTGAGCCTTGATGGAGACATAACACTTAACCACAGGACATCAGGTAACCATGTGTCCAGAACTACTTATTATGGACTGAGTTCTTTTGGTTCAGATGGACCCAGCAGCATCTGTTATAAGATGGAAATGGTACATACAGGATGGAGCTCAAACACAACTGGGGCACTTGTAAGCTGCATGACCAGGTAGCCCACATCCCCATATAACCCACCACAGCTGCGCCAATACCATGACCAGCTGAAGGAAGAAGGGTAAAGCCTAAGTTTGGTTTATGGATGAGTCAGCTTAGTATGTGGGTACAAACCAAAATTAGATAGTGGCTGCATTATAGTTACATTCTTCAGAGTCTTTGAAAAACAGCAAAGAAGGAAAATCTTCCCAGTTGGTAGAATTACAAAGATCATCCCTGATCGTCTGCTTTTAGTATAAGGAGAAGCAGACTGAAGTAAGAATATATATAGATTCTTGGGCAGGTGTCAATGGCCTGTCAGAAGACGTAGCAGGGCACCTGGAAGGAAAAGGACTAGAAGACCAAAGACAAGGAGATCTTGAGTAGAATCATGTGGATAAATATACAGGAGTGGGCATGAAGTGTGAGGAGTTTTGTATCATATCTCACATCCACCAGGGAAGAGGCACTAAGCAATCAAGGAGACAAAATGACTCATCCAATTGTCATTACCAGCCTTAATCAATGGCCACCTTGGAACCTGCATGATGTGTTATAAGCACTCTTACGGATTATGTTTTATCCCCCTTTCAAATTCTTATGTTGAAATTCTAACCCCCAATACCTTAAATTGTGACTTTATTTGGAAATAGGGCTGTTGCAGATGTAATTAGTTAAGATGACATCATACTGGAGTAGGGTGGTCCCCTAATTCAATGTGACTGGTGTTCTTATAAGCAGATAGCCATGTGAAGACAGAGATACACAGAGAGAATGCCATGGGAAGATAAAGACAGATCAGGGTGTTGTAGCAGAAGCCAAAGAATGCCAAAGATTGCCAGCAAACCACAAGAAGCTAGGGGAGAAGCATGGGACAGATTTTCTTTCACAGCCCTCAAAAGGAACCAAGCCTATGGACATCTTGAGCTCAGACTTCGAGCTTTCAGAACCGTAAGATAATTACATATCTGTTGTTTAAATCACCAAATGTGTGGTACTTTGTTAAGGCAGTGCTAAGAAACTAATACAGGCACATAAATGGAGGGGCCTTTGTGGCAGGGATGGAGACTATGTACAGGCCCAAAAGCTTGGACTCCAAATTTCCAAGACTGATACAGCTACTGATGCCGTAATGTCCAATCTGTCATCACAGAGACTTATGCTGAGTCCCCAGTATGGCACCATTACTCAAGGAGACCAACTGGATACTCAGTGACAAGTTGACTACATTGGGTCCCTTCCATCTTGAAGGAGTCAGTGGTTCATTCTCACAGAGATATACAGCTATTCTGGGTATGGGTTTTCCTTTCCACCCACAGATCCTTAGCCAACATTACTATATTGGGGCTTATGGAATGCCTGATCGACAGATGTAGAATCCTATGTAACATAGCATCTGACCAGGGTACCTGCTTCATGGTAAAAGAGGTGTGGGAGTGGACCCATGGCCATGGGATCCGCTGGACATACCATACCATCCAGAAAAAGCTGACCTCATAGAAAGCCAGAATGACATTCTAAAGGCACAGGTGAAAAGCCACTCAAGGATAACATTCTGAAAAAAATTGGGAGTTATAATTCAGGATGTGTTATACAAATAAATCAGAGGTCTTCATGACTCCCAATAGAAAAAATACATGGATCCACTAAGAAATGGATGTAGGAACACCCCCATTTACTTTTACTGCCAATGACCCACTAGAGGATATTGTGCTTCCCATATCCACAAATCTGGGATTGATAGGGTTGGGGCTGGTGGTACTGGTCATCAAAGAGATTGCACTCCTATTAAAGGACACAGCAAGGGTTCCTTTGAACCACAAGCTATGACTTCTGCACTTTGGACTCATTATTCCTGAGACCAGTAACAAAAAGAGGAGTCACAATCATGACAAGGATAATTGACCCTGATCAATAGGAAAAGGTAGCACTGTTTTTGGTTTTGTTTGTTTGTTTGTTTGTTTTTAGCAGAATTCATGTGGTTCCCTTGGACATCTCCTGACACTCCCTTGCCCCACTGTAACTGAACATATGCAGCGACCATGACCTGACAAAAGTATAGTTACCAAAATCTCAGACCAGGAATAAAGCTTTGGATTATACCACCACAAAACCCACCAAGACCTGCTAAGATGATAACTGCAAGTGAGAGGAATTTAGAGTGGATAGTGGAAAAGGGAGAGGATGAGTATCACTTGTGACCTCTAGATCAATTTCTGTAGTCCATCCTACTAACCTTCCTTTTCTAAGTTTCCTTTCAGGAAGAGAGGCCCATGGGAACCATGGAAGAGCTTCTCCCCAAACCTGCATGAAGAAATAAATCTTTGGGGCAAAGGAGTTGAAATGTGGTTCTGAAAATGGGTCCCTGAATTCCCTTTGCAGAGCATAGTTAATCAATGGCCCCAACTACTGACCTTGATCCACCAATATGTTGACAACTGAGGCCATGCTTCTCACAACCTAGTCCTAGCTAATGACTGAGCATCTGGGGTAATAAATCAGGCTCATTTCTTTGAGACTTGGGATTCCACTAATGGGCCACTTTGTCTAGAGAACTACCCATAGGATTCAGAGCTCACAGGGAAATTTAGAGAAAGAAACAGCAAATTTATGCAAAGAAAGTAAAAAGAAAAAGGAAGTAAAAGGAAATAAAGATACAATCAGAAATCAGTGAAATAGAAAGCAGACATACAAGAGCCAACACTTCTTGACAGTCAACAAAGCCAAAACTTATAATCTTCAAAAGAGCTAAAAAATTAATCAACTCCTAGCAAGATTAATCAAGGAAGAGTGCATAAAAACACATTACCAATATCAGCAATAAAAAGGGGGACATCAGTACAGGTCCTATAGACATTGAAAATATAAGAAGATGTTACAACTTTTTACCAATAAATTTGACGATATAGATGAAATGGAAAATTTTATTGAGAAACAGACTTACTAAGACTAAAACAATAATAAATAGAAAATTCCGTATTTTATATTTTAAAGAAACTGAATTCATCATTTAAAATCTTCTACAAATGAAACTCCAGATGGCTTCACTGGTGAATTCTTTCCAACATGTATATTTCTTTTAGAGTCATAAAATGCATATTGACACTTTCTAATACTTATATATTTCACATTCTATTTGTGGATTAACTTCCCTCTGTTCCATGCACCATTTATTTAGCACTTACTATGCATTATGTTAAGAGTTGTAGATATAAAGATGAATAAAGTTTTTGGCAGAGGGAGCTTTCAGGATGATGGAAAAAGAAGACCTATAATGTAAATGCAGTGAAACAAGTGCTAATAAAGATTCACATAAAGTACTATGAGAGATGGGTATGAATCCAGGGAAGGGAGGGCTTTCCAAGCATGAGAGATAAAACAATGTGCCATGTGCTATGTGCATAAAAATAATTGGAAAATGGAGGACATTCCTTCTCCCCTTATTCCTTTAAATTTTTTAAATTAATTTTTAAAGTTTATTTATTTATTTTGAGATAGAGAGTGTGAGCAGGGGAGGGTCAGGGAGAAAGAGAAAGAGGATCCCAAGCAGGCTCTGCACTGCCAGTGCAGAGCCCAGTGCAGGGCTCAAACCCAAGAACTGTGAGATCATAACCTGAGCTGAAAAGAGTTGGATGCTTAACTGACTGAGCCACCAGGAGCCCCTTAAATTTTTTGATACCTTAGGGTTCTGTCCTTGGCTTCTGTTTTCCCTCTCTTCAAACAACTTATCCACTCCCACCTTTGTCCCTTTCATATATAAGTTAATCACTTCAAAATATGTATCTCCAGTCTCCACCTCTTTCTTGAGCTCTTGGCCTAAATATAAAAGTGTCTAGAGAACTCACCTATGCAAGGACTTTGCCTCCACACTAATTCCCCCCGCCTCATGGATCACCAATCTTCTCTCCCTTCTTAAAAGCAAAAACAAAAACAAAAACCTCTCTGCCTTGACAGCATGTCTCTCCAGCTACTGCAATACCTCTCTGTTCCCTTTATATGGTGAAACTTCTCACTTTCTTTCTCTCTAGTGTATCTTAACCTTTATGATACATAAAATATTATAAACGTTTTGTAAATGTTTTATCTTTTATAAACTCTTCTGAGACCTCTTATCAAGGTCACCAATAACCTTCATGTTGCCAAATCCAATTCTCAATTTACATGACCCAACAGCAGCTTGGCCAGGTGATCATTTCCTTTTTCTTGAAAAGTTGTCTTTACCTGGCTCCCACCCTCTACTTATTTTCTTCTCATCTCACTAGTCACTCCTTCTTAGTTTCTTTGTTGGATCATCTTTTTTCAACCTTTAAGTATTGGAGTATTCCAGTGTTCCATCCTTGGACTTCTACTCAATTTTTGTTTATATTCACCTTAGAAAGTCTTAACCAATTCTATCATCTTAAATGTCATCTGCATGCTAATGATTCCAAAAATTATAATCTACAGGCTCAACCTCTTCCCTCAACTTCAGACTCCTATCTCTAGTAGTTACTCGAATGTCTAACAGTATTCCAAACTAAACATGTCTGAAACTAAATTCTTCAGTCCCTGTCTATCAAACCTAATTCCCTTCAATCTTCTCCATCTCAGTAAATGGCTCCATGATTCAGCCTGTTGCTCAAGGCAGAAATATTGGGATCATTGTTGACTCTTCTCTACCCTCATTCAATCTGTCAACACATTACATCAGCTCTGCCTTCAAAACATATCCCAATTGTGACCAGTTCTCACCACCTTGATCACTTCTACTCTAGTCCAAACCACCATCACCTTTCACCTAGATCCCTTCCTCCTAACCGGCTATCCAGCTTCCACACTTCCCTGACTATAGTCTACTGGGAGTGATCCTGTTAACAGTATAAGATGGAACGTGCCACTCCCTTGTTCAAATCCCTCCAGTGATTCGCAATACACTGAAATAAAATCCAAAGTTTTTTCATTATCTATGAGGCACTCAACATCTGACCTCTTGGTGTATTCTAACCTTATCTCCTTCCACTCTTCCTTTCCTTTTTTTCCATGCTTTAAGCATACTAGTCTTGTTGTTATTCTTCAAACATATGACCAACATATCCGATCTCTGGCCATTTGCACTTGCTGTTCTCTCTTCCCGAAATAGTCTTTCTTCAGATGTTCATGTGGCTCATTTACTTTCTGTTCAAATGTCACCTCCTTACAGGGACTGCTCTATCTGTAACTCTCTCCTTCATTTGCTGTGCTTTTACTCTGCTTTATTTTCTTTCACAGCTTGTAACAGTACAAGGATCCTATCATGTATGTATTTGTTTATTGGGCATTATCTACCTTCTCATTCTAGAATGCAAGCTCTATAAGGACAAGAAATTTACCTGTTTTGTTCAGTCATCAAGTACTATCAATTCTACCTCTTAAAGATATCTTCAGTCCACCTTCTCTCTGTTCTCACTACTTTTGCCTTTATTCAGTTGCCATCATCAGTTGCTGGGACTATTATAATATTCTCCTACTTGACTTTTACTTTAACCTTCTTTTATCCAGGCCTTTCTTTCAAAGTACTACCAATTTGATATTCATGTCTCTCCTTCATAAAACTCTTTGTAGGGTACACCTTCTTTGCATATTGGATGGAGTTCAAGCCCCTTTACACAGCATCCAAGGTGTCTCCTACCATCTTCTTATCATAACCCTCCAGTAGTACCAAACTTGTAATATCTCCTCATGTCCTTGCCTCTGTCTTTAAGACATGCTGGTTCTTTTACTTAAGTGCCCTTTCCTAACTCTAAGAGACAGATAAATATCTTCCTGTGGCCATACTTCTATTGCATTTATTATAAGTGGTGAGTTTTTTTGCATATATGCATGTCTCTTTTTTTTTTCTTTTAGAAAGAGTGCATGAGTGGGGGATAGGGGCAGAAGGAGAGAGAGAGGAGAGGAGAGGAGAGCAGAGCAGAGAGAGAGAGAGAGAGAGAGAGAGAGAGAGAGAGAGAGAATCATAAGCAGTCTCCACACTCAGCTTGGAGCCTGACGTGGGGCTTGATCCTAGGACACTCAACCAACTGAGCCACCCAAGTGCCCCTATGCATGTCTCTTATTAAACTGTGAGCTTTTTTTTTTAACTCATTTATTATTAAAAAAAATTTTTTTAAGCATTTATACATTTTTGAGAGAGAGAGTGGGAGCAGGAGAGGGGCAGAGAGAGAGAGGGAGACACCCAATCCAAAACAGGCTCCATGCTCCAGCTGTCAGCACAGAGCCCAGTGCAGGGCTTGAACCTATGGACTGTGAAATGATGACCTGAACCGAAGTCAGAAACTTAACTGACTGAGCCACCTAGGCACACCTATTTATTTTTGTTAATGTTTATTTTTGAGAGAGAACAAGAGACAAAGTGCCAGCAAGGGAAGGGCAGAAAAAGCAGGAGACAGAATCCAAAGCAGACTTCAGGCTCTGAGCTGTCAGCCCAGCGCCTGACACAGGGCTGAAACTCACAAACTGCAGGATCATGACCTGAGCCAAAGTCAGATGCTTAACCGACTGAGCCACCCAGGCAACCCTAAACTATGAACTTCTTCAGAGAAGAGGGGTGTTTCCTTATTTGGGGCATAGCTCCTGTCACACAGTATCAGGTATATGGAGGTGGAACTAGGGCATGGAGAATGTTCAAGGTAGAAGGAACTGTGTTCATGAATACTCTGAGACATAAGAGAGCTTGGCATCTTCAGAGAAGACAGAAGGCTAGTGTGACTGGCCCAATGAATGAGGAGAGGTTGTGGCAGAAGAACATGTGAAAAAGACTGTGGAAACCAGATCACGTAAGCCCCTGTTGAACATTCAAAGGATCTGGAATATTATCCTAAGAAAAATAGGAAGCCTCTAACAGGTTTTAAGTAGGAAAATAACAAGATAAAATTTGTATTAGAAGAGTCATAATGCTTCCTGTGTAAAGAGTGAATTGAAGGGATGTAAGAATGAATGCAGAGAGACCAGATGGACATTATTGCAATAGTCCAAGCAAAAGGTGATGATTGTTTGGGCTGGGGTGATAGGGTGGGGATGGTGAGAAATAAATAGATTCAAGATACATCTTAGAGGTAAAATGGATAGGACTTAGTGATAGAATAAACAAAGGGATGAAGAAGGTAGATTGCACAACTAAATGGCTGGTGGGATAATTTGCTGAAATGCAGGAGATTTGCCAGAGGAGAGTCAGGAGAAAATAGATAAGTTTTGAGAGGGTAGATATGAGATGCATGAATATGAGATATGTAAGGGGATATGCCAAAAAGGCAATTGAATATTGAGGTATGGATTTCAGAAGAGAGGTCTGGGCTAGAAAAATAACTGGGAGTCACGAACACACACAGATTGTGTGTAAAGCCATAAGAGAGCCTAGGGAGAGATTGTAGCATGAAAAGAGAAGAAGATTATGGATGATGTGGAGCTGACAAGAAATTTATCGGATTGGAGATAATGAGAACATGAAACTGAGAAAGCCATATGGACCTTAGAATTGCCCAAGAGAATGGCAGAAGTTGAGCGGGGAGGAAGGCCGTGAGCCAGGTGCTTTTTAGAGAATGAGGAAAATGGCCAAGAGTTTGGAAGATAATTGCATTGGGAGGGGAGAAAAGATGAGTGGATGAATGGCACGAAATTCAAAAAAATTTATAAGAAGGAAAAGGAGTGATGAGAAACGACTTAAATGTTCCCTTAACTATATACTCTGTTTCAGATAATGGGGATCTTCAAGAATGTCTTCAGACTTTGCAGGTTAAATGGGCTCAAAGAAATTCTACCCCTGCTGTTCCAGACTAAGCCCGTCCCCCAGGGCTTAATCAAAGCAGGGAAGCTGGCAGAGTGAGGCCAAAGCTGTAGGAATCTGGCATGGAATAAGAGTGAGAACTAAGATGAGACACTGAACTAATAAGAGGCACAGGCAACAAAAAAGAGGGAGAGCTTGAGGAAGCATCTTTAACATAGCTGGAAATTGAGTTTAGTCATGTGGCCAACAATCCAAACAATCATGCCTATGTAATGAAATCCCAGTAAAATCTCTGGACACTGAGGTTCAGAGAAGTTCCTGGGTAGTGAACACAGGTGTGCTGAGAAGGTGATGTGTCTGGACTCAACAGGGAGAAGGCATGGAAGTTCTGTGTTTAAGACCCTCCCAGACCTCACCCTGTGCATTTCTTCATTTGGCTGACCCAGATTTGTATTTTTAAAGTAAAGCTGTAATTGTACATATAGCACCTTCCTGAGTTCTGTGAGCAATTCTTGTAAATTTTTTAACATGAGGGGGTCATGGGCACCTCTGAATTTTCACCAGTTAGACCAAAGTGTGAGTGGTCTGGAGGCCCCCAAAGTTTGGCTGATGTCTGAAGTAAGGGCAGTCTTGCTGAGGACTGTGCCCTTAAACCTGCAGAGTCTGACACCAACTCTGAGTGGTTAACATCAGAATTGTTTTGCAGTTGGGGATGGTGTCAGAATTACAGGTAGCAGAGAATCCTACTCAGACTTTAAAAAGTAAAGGGGATTTATTGGGGCATGTTACCGAAAGCAAGTATGTTGCTTCAGGCATGGCATGATCTAGCAACTCAATGTGACCAGCACAACTCAAATCCAGCATCTCAAATAATGTGACCAGGTTTTTCTCTTTTAGTCTTTCTTGAGACTGGCTTCATTCTCAGGCAAACTCTCCCTTCCTGATGCAGGATGGCTGCCGGTAGTTCCTGAAGTTATATGCTTGTGGATTTATATTCAATTAAAGAGGATAGGGGAGAGAAAGAGATATTCTTATCATTCAAATAGATGTCCAAGGATTGAGTATAATTGGCTTGAATTGGGGCATTTCCACCCTTGAATGAATTATCATGACCAGGAGTATTGCCATAAGTCAATTAGACCCTCCCACCTCTAAAGCCAGAGGTGGGATTTATCACACCCAAACCATTTGGCCATGAATGGCTTTCCTTAAGCAAAACTGGGTACAATCATTGGGAAAATGCAGATATGAATACTGTGGAAGCAATCAGTAGTGAAAGTATTCAGTTGATATTTATTGAATTGACTCTTCATTTTGAAAATTAGCTGCATTCTGGAAAGCAATTGCAGATTCCTTTAGTTCTTAAATACTACACTTAGGAGTTGTTGTATCTGTATTCTCTGTGGCTTAAGTATCCTGTGAGGTTCTCTTGGAAACCTAATGACTTGCTGGTGCAATTCGGAAAGAGAAATACAGCTTGTCAGATTATGGTACAACTCATCTTCTCCAGAGATCATTTATGTGACAACTTAATTATTCAGAGAATAAAACCCTAAAAAATGCTTGTACTTAGAGAGCTGACAGAGAGGAAGATGATTCTGTAAAAGAATGTCTCTTTGCCCTCAGCTCTGCAAAACCACTTGGAACTACCAAAATATCTGTCACAAAGTTTATATACCAGAGTTGACAGACTTTATTTTGGGGAAACTTTCCTGGATCCTCACTTAGAGTAAATTCGCCATGATTCCAGATGCAGTTCTAACAGGTTTAGTTATCTGATGTAGTGAACGTCAATTGTTTTTGCTTGGTCACCGTCTATTTCTTCTTTAGGCAGAAGCACCCTGATTTGCTTTGGGGGAAACTAGGTCTCTCTAACTTTCAGTTTTGTGGTTTTTGTAGGACTAATACTACCCACAAAGTCTAAGAATGGGCACATAGCCAAGATCTGGCCAGTCCTTGGCCACAGTGACTGATCCTGAAATGCAAATGTGGCCCAAAGTGGGCCACTGAAAGCCCTACCCAGAACTTTGCCTACAGCCCTAATGGGGTTGCTAGGTTGTTAGGATGTAAGGCCAGAGTGGCCTCCTTCTCTGCTTCCTACCCATCACCACAGGCACAGCAGGAATAAAAATTTGTTTCTGGTCCTTTCATTAGAATTAAGTCCTAAAATTGGAGTTACTAAGCTCAGAGACCTGTATATTCTAGAGACTTTGGGTACATAGTGCCAAATTGTCCATGGTATGGACATAGATTTGCCTTCCCAGCTCTCCTGCCTTTGGAAAATCCTTTCCCATTCTATAGTAATCCTACCCCAAACATGTGGCTCAGATGGAGCTGATCCAGCTCCCAGGCTCCAGAGTTGAGATGGTGACCTGGTCTAGCCAGTAAGAGAACTCCATCTCCTTGACCCAGACAGCAAGGAGTAAGAACAATGTAAACTTGGGTCTACAGCAGCTATCTCTTTACCATGCATACATAGAGAGCCTGAGAATATAGCCACGCAGAGGCAAGCAATGAAAGGCAGAGACAGAGGTAGAGACAGAATGAATCATTTGAACTACTGGATCCAACTTCGTATAAAGCCACTTCCATTCCTTGGACTTTTTCACACATGAGCCAAAACAAAAAAAAAACCAAAAAAAAAACCAAAAAAAAAAAAAAAACCCTTTTTTTTTGTTTAAACTAGTTTAAACTTAGTTTCTGTCACAACAAACAAAATCTTGCTATAGCTTTTCTGAAAGTATGTCCAAATGTGTCCCTCACTGTAAATGAGGGTGTCCAGCCCCCTACATCTCTTACACACTGAGAATTATCTTTAATAATAGCTTTTTTCATACCTATGCCAAAAAAATTGCAAATCTTAGATTTCTAGCAAGGTTGAACATTAGTATTAACACTTATCTTTTACTTCATTAAATTGTCTGTTTTTGCATGAACTATATCTTATAGGATAATGTTACTTAAAAAAAAAAAAGGTGTAAGGCCAGACTCATGTGGGGTATCATGGGGAAGAATCCAGCTAGAAAATGAAACCCATGTAAAGGAAACAAGAACAAAGAGATGGAGAGACAGAGAAAGGAAGAACCCAGGTTCTGGTGTTATGATTTGGGACCCTGGAACTAGTCATGACTAAAACTTGGACTTTTCAGTTACAGGAGGCAATAAATTACCTTTTCCGCAAGCCTAGTTGAGTCAGGGTCTGCACTAAAAGAGTCTTAACTATTCATCTGGTGTCCTGGTCAAGCAAATCAGAAGCAACAATAGAAGAGGGTTTTTGCTTAGAGGCATGTGAGTTAGCAGAATTTTGGTATTGTTGTTGTTAGCAATTTTATTTTTACCTTACAAATTCTGAACACTTAATGAAATAAAGTCCAGTTTTTGGTACTTGGAGCTGATATCAAAGGAAGGCAAAGGAAAACTATGATATCTTCCTCCGTCTCTCTCAGAAAGAAAGAAAGAAAGAAAGAAAGAGGAGTAGGGAGAGAGGAAAACAATTTGGGACTCTAATTATGACATCATATCTTACAGTACAGGACAATGTTTATAGTCCTGATGACATTCCTTATTTTTATAACTGCCCTCAATGGTCTTTCACACTTCTTTGATTCTGCTCTCAGCGAGTAGTTATGATACTAGGGCAAAATTGTATTATTAATGTTTCTACTATAATTTCTTGCAAGACCAAGACGCTGGATTTTACTTTTTACATGTTCTGAATTTCTTAAAATTTCATTAAAGTTTTAAAAAATTAATGAAGCTATTATTTAACACATTTTAAAACAAAAATTATAAACACCTTACAAAATGTCTTTTTGGCCACTCCTGTCTCTGTGGCTTTCTTCAACTTCACTTCTCCCCAACTCCCTCCCAAACACATCCATCATCTCTGATGTGTTGGTCTGGAAGAGCTTTAAGACTTTCCTGCCCAGTTTAGCTCCTCATGGAGTTTTCAGGACTACTGCCTCTATTGAAAATTACTTCTCCCCTGTGAGCCCAAGAGAAATGACCCTAACTGGGTCTGACTCTTCCCCATCTCCTATGGGGACATTTCCTACTTCACAGCCTCCTCCTTCCTAGTCCTTGCTCAGCATTTTTCCTGTGGGAGTGTGGTGGAAGATGAGGGGATTTGGAAGAAGGGAGTTGCTGGAATTGGGTAGTAAAGAGGGGATGGGGTGGCTTGTGGTGGCAGTGATGAGGAGCCGGCTGGAGTAGCAGAAGGGAGGAGGATTTGAAAAGAGCGAAGAAGAGTAAAGCTACTGACCAGTGTCTGAAATAATAGTATTGCCCCAACAAGAATACCTCCATTTTGGTTCTTAAAAAGAACAGTACAGGGGCGCCTGGGTGGCTCAGTCGGTTGAGTGTCCAACTCTTTTTTTCTTTTTAATGTGTATTTAATTTTGAGAGAGACAGAGTGTGAGCGGGGGAGGGGCAAAGAGAGAGGGAGACAGAATCTGAAGCAGGCTCCAGGCTCTGAGCTGTCAGGACAGAGCATGACACAGGGCTCAAACCCATGAACCGTGAGATCATGAGCTGAAGTCAAACACTCAACTGACTGAGCCACCCAGGTGCTCCTGAGTGTCTGACTCTTGATTTCAGCTCAAGTCGTGATCTCACAGTTCATGGAATTGAGCCCAGTGTCCGGGTCTGTGCTGACAGCAAGGAGCCTGCTTGGGATTCTCTCTCTCTCTCTCTCTCTCTCTCTCTCTCTCTCTCTGTCTCTCTGTCACTTCCTCTCTCTCTCTCTCTCAAAATAAATAAATAAACATGAAAAAAAGTAATAGAGTACACTGGAACACTGGAATATAGAAAATAGTAATGCAATCATGACTCCTTCTCCTCTGACCTTCAGTCATAGTAGCCTCTAAATCTTGTTAATTCAACTTCAGAGACATGAAATTCCACCTAGAGAGTCTGACTTGTGAAATATTCTTGGCACAGATCTTGAAAGGCCCTGGTTCTGTTTTAAAAAGGGAAGCCATAGGCTTATACCATTTATGCACACTGCTGCCAGGTTAATACTCCTGAAGTTCTGATCAGGCAGTCGCTAATATTTATTGAATACTTGCTATGTGCCAGGCACCAGGCTCATCATACATCATCTTATCTAATCTTCACAATAACCCTTTGTAGTAGGTACTGTCATTAACCCTATTCTGTAGATAAGAAAACAAAAGCTTAGAGAAATTAAATCTCTTGAAAAAGAAACACAGCTACCACATGGCAGAACTAGGTGTGGAACTCAGATTTGTCTGACTATGGAGCTTGGTCCTTAACCACTTCTATATTACCTCTTCTGCTCAAAATCTAAGAGCAAGCAGTCAGTGAATTGTAAAGGCTTATCATGCAAGGCTCTTTAACTGCCATTCCAATTTTATTTTCTACTACTCCCCTTCATACTTCCTATTTTCAGGGCACGTAATGTTGCTGATTACCAATTTCCCTCAATAGTTCACACTTCTATGCCTTTATTTATGTAAAATTGCTCTCCCTCCCTATGTCACTTGCTCCACAAAAAAAAATCTTTAAGTCATTGTTTACACAATAATCATCATGAATTTTATTTTTCATTATAATAACAGCTATTGATATTTACTCTCAATGATGTATTTTCCCTTAAACTGTTTTCTTCAGAAGGATGTATGAAGATTAAGTGGTTTTTGAGATGTATTAGGCCTTTATAAATTGTTTATAAATCTCAATCCAATGGAATTAGGATTCCAGATAGTAGAAGTCATTTTACCAAACTCCAAGAATTTTTTAGCATCTCCCAAGATTAGGTAAAACAAACAGACAGACAAACCAAAAACTATTAGGACAGAAATTTAGCAAGCTCTAAATCTCCTTTTATAGGGTGGCTCTACTCCTAACAGGAAGAATTTTCAAAAAATGAAATATCTGCTATTGAATAATTTCATGGATTAAAAAAAATGTTGAGAGAGTGGCATTACTTTGTGCAATTGGTTTGATTACAATATGGTGTCAGCTTTTTAAGAAGCAGTAGCCCAGGGCACGTGGGTGGCTCAGTCAGTTAAGCATCTGACTTTGGCTCAGGTCATGATCTCTCAGCTCGTGAGTTTGAGCCCTGCATCGGGTTCTGTGCTGACAGCTCAGAGTCTGGAGCCTGCTTCAGATTCTGTGTCTCCCTCTCTCTCTACCCCTCCCCCACTCATGCTCTGTCTCTCTCTCTCAAAAATAAACATTAAAAAAAAAAAAGCAGTAGCTGTCCAGAAAATATAAGAGAGGAGAATGTTTTCCATCTCTTTCAGTAGCTGTCATTACCTTGATAATAAAGCCAAAGAAAGACAATCCAAAAAGGGAAACTACAAACTAATAGCTCTCACAAATACAGATGCAAAGTTCTTCAACAGATATTATAAAACTGAATTCAGTAATATATAATATATAAGTATATATTACAGAATATATATAAGGGAAAACATAAAGGATAACATATCATGACCAAAAATTCAAGGCTGGCTCAATATTCACTAAACAGTTAATAGATCCACAAAAATATAGTTAAAAAAAAAATATATATATATATAGTCAACTGATCTTTGACAAAAGAACAAAGACAATTGAATGGAGAAAGGATAGGTTTTTCAAAAGATGACACTGGAACAACTGGATATCCATATGCAAAGAAAAAAAAAAAAAGAAGCTAGACACAGACCTTACACTTTTCACAAAAATTAACTCAAGTGGATTTTAGACTTAAATCTAAAATGCAAAATTATGAAACTATTAGAAGATAACATAGGAGAAAATCTCAATGACCTTAGGTTTGGTGGTGACTTTTTAGATACAACACCAGGGGCGCCTGGGTGGCTCAGTCGGTTAAGCGTCCGACTTCAGCTCAGGTCACGATCTTGCGGTCCGTGAGTTCAAGCCCCGCCTCAGGCTCTGGGCTGATGGCTCAGAGCCTGGAGCCTGCTTCCGATTCTGTGTCTTCCTCTCTCTCTGCCCCTCCCCCGTTCATGCTCTGTCTCTCTCTGTCCCAAAAAACAAATAAACGTTAGATACAACACCAAAGCCATGACCTATGAGAGAAAAAATTGAAAAGTTTGACTTTATTAAAGTTATGAACTTCTGCTATAAGAAAGACACTGTCAAGAGGATAAGTAGACCAACCAAAGACTGGAGAAAATATTTGCAAAATACATGTCTGATAAAGGACTGTTACCCAAAATACACAAAGAACTCTTAAATCTCAACAATAAGAAAATGGACAACCCAATTAAAATGGGGAAAAGATCTGAACAGACACTTCAGCAAAAAGGACCTACAGGGGCTCCTGGGTGGCTCAGTCGGTTAAGTGTACGGTAAAGTGTACGGCTTCAGCTCAGGTCATGATCTCACCATTGTGAGTTTGAGCCCTACATCGGGCTATGTGTTAATGGTGGAGAGCCTGCTTGGGATTCTCTCTCTCTCCCTCTCTCTGACCCTTCCATGCACAAGCTCTCTCAAAATAAATAAACTTTAAAAAAATAAAAAAGAAAACTACAGGTGGCAAATAAGCATATGAAAAGATGCTCAACATCAGACTTCATTAGGGAGTTGCAAATTAAAAAAGGGGATATCACTGCACACCTATTAGAATGGCTAAGATCCAAAATTCTGACAACAACAAATGCTGATGAGGATGTGGAGCAACAGGAGCTCTCGTTCATTGTTGATGGAAATGCAAAATGGTGCAGCCAGTTTGGGATATAGTTTGGCAGTTTCTTGCAAAATTAAATATACTCTTCCATGCAATCCAACAATCATACTCCTTGGTATTTGTTCAAATGAGTTGAAAACATATGTCTACACAAAAACCTGCTCATGGATATTTATAGCAGCTTTATCCATAATTGTTAAAACTTGGAAGCAACCAAGATATCCTTCAGTAGATGAATGGATACATAAATGGTGGTACATCCATACAATGGGATATCATTCATCACTAAAAAGAAATGAGTTATTAAGCCATGAAAAGACATACAGGAAACTTAAAGATATATTACTAAGTGAAGAAGCCAATCTGAAGAGGCTACATACTGGGTGATTCCAACTATATAGTGTTCTGGATAAGGCAAGACTATGGAGGCAGTAAGAAGATTAGTGATTGCCAGAGGGTTGGGGGAGGAAGAGATGAATGGGTAGAACATAAGGGATTTTTAGGGCAATGAGATTATTTTGTATGATACTATATGGGTGAATACTTGTCATTATACATTTGTCAAAATCCACAGAATATATAACACAAAGAGTAAACTCCAATGTAAACTGTGGCCTTTGGTTGATAATAATGTGTCAGTGCTGACTCATTGATTATAATAAATAAATGTACTATACTGATTCAAGATGTTGATGATGGGAGAGGTTGTGTGTGGGGAGAGGGAGAGGGAGGTGGGAATTTTCTGTACTCTGCCCAATTTTGCCATGAACCTTAAACTGTCCTAAAAATAAAGTGTGTGTGTGTGTGTGTGTGTGTGTGTGTGTGTACACATATATACAGACAGAGAGACAGACAGAGACAGGAGATATATATATATCTTTAAAAAATATTTTTTCATATTATAATTATATTATTTAATTATAATATATATCTTTAAATATTCTAAAAAATATATCAATGTAATCTATCATGCTGATAGTCCATGGAAGAAAATGTTCATGAGCATCATTAATTGATACAGAAAAAGCATTTGACAAAATTCAACGTCCATTCATAACAAAAACTTTCAGCAAACTGGGAATAGAGAGGAACACCTTTAACCTGATAAGGGCAATCTATGAAACACTTAGAGCTAATATCATACTAAATGGTGAGAGGCTGAACAGTTTCTCCTAAGAAGAAGTATGAGGCAAGGATGTCCACTCTCACCACACATATTCAACATTGTACTGCAAGTCCTAGGCAGTGAAGTAAGGCAAGGAAAATAAATAAATGGCATTCATGTTGTAAAGAAAGAAAGAAAACTGTCCCAATTTGCAGACAACATAGTTGTCTATATAGAAAACCCTAAAGAATCTACAAAGACTTCACGGAACAAAAATGCAAGTTTTAGAAAGGTCACAGGATACTAGATCAACAGAAAAATATCAGTTTCTAGCAATTGTCAAATAGAAACTTGAACTTAAAATTATACCATTTATAGTGGCTCCAAAAAATTTAAATATTCAGGTATAAATCTACCAAAAACATGGACATGATCTGTATGCTTAAAACTGCTAGTGCTGATACAGAAATCAAAGAAGACCTAAATAAGTGGAGAGGCATTCTGTGTTCATGGACTGGAAAATACAACATAGTAATGATGTCAATTTTGCCTAAATTGATCTATAGATTTAATGCAATTCTAATCAATATCCCAGCAGAATTTTTTATAGATATACACCATCTGATTTTAAAATTTACACTGAAATGCAAAGGAACTAGATAGCTAAAACAATTTTGAAGACCAAAGTTGGAGGAATCATTTTAGCCTATTTTAAGATTTACTAGAAAACTACAGTATCTGAGCCAGTATGGTATTGGCAAAAGTACAGACACTTAGATTAAATAGAAAGGCCAGAAATAGACTCACACAAATATGGCCAATTGATTTTTTTTATAAAAGTGCAAAAGCAATTAAATGGAGAAAGAATGGTGTTTTCAAAAACAGTTGTTAGAACAATAGGATATCTACATGCCAAATAATAATAATAATAATAACCCTAACCTAAATCCCAAACCTTACACAAAAAATAACTCAAAAATATCTAAGTGTAAAGCACAAAACTATTAAAACATTTAGAATAAAACACATTTAGAATTAAAACATTGAGAATATTTGAGAAAATATTTGTGACCTAAGGTTAAGCAGAGTGGTTAAACATAATGCCAAAAGCATAATCCATTTAAAAAATAGTAAAATAGACTTACAAAAATGTAAAACTTTGCTCTGCAAAAGACAGTTAAAAGAATGAAAAGACAAACTACAGAAGGGAGAGAATATTTGCCAATCTCATATCCAACAAGACTTACATTCAGAATATATAAAGAATTCTCAAAATTCATTTGTAAAAAAGAAACAACCCAATTTAAAAATGGGCAAAAGAATTGAACAGACACTTCACCAAAGATACACATATGGCCAATAAGCACATTAAAAGATGTTCTACATTATTAGCCATTGGGGAAATGCAAATTAAAACCACAAAGAGATGCCACCATTTGCCTATCAGAATGGCTAAAAAAAGAGAAAGAAACAAAAAGCCAAAACAAACCCCAAAACAGCTAATAATACCAAGCGCTGGAGAAGATGCAAAGCACCTGGAATACATTGTTGGTGGGAAAGTAAAATGGTACAGCCACTCTTGAAAACAGTTTGATAGTTTTATATAAAGTTAAGAACATTTATTTACACATGACCTAGAATTCTCATTTCTGGGTATTTACCCTAGAAATAAATACTTATATTCACTAAAAAACCTATACAAGAATGTTTATGTCAGGTCTACTCAAAACAGCAAAAAAAGAATAAAGAAAAAAAAGGAATAACTCAAATATACTTTGGCAATTGAATAGATAAACTGCAACGGATCATATTTCATAATATGGACGGAATACTATTCAGCACAAAAAGAAGCAATCTACTGATAAGCACAACAATATACATGAATCTCAAAAACTATGCAGAGTGAAAAAAAAGCCAGACACAAAACAGTACATACTGCATAATTCCATTTATTTGCAATTCTAGAAAAAAGCAAAACTAAATTATAATGACAGAGTGCAGATCAGTAGTTGCGTGAGGATTGACTACAAAAGGGCAAGAAGGAGCTCTTTGGAATGATGGAAATATTCTATATCTTGATCATGGTGCTGGTTGCATGGGTATATACATTTATCAAAACTCAAAGTTGAAATGTTCACATCATATGCCCTAGCTGGCTCACTTTTAGGTATAGAACAATATCAAACTGTTGGTAGAAACTCATTATTAGTGAATCATTAAATCAATCTAGTATGTCTCCTCAGAGAGATATTTACCCTGAAACTAATGATACTTAAGCTTCAGGCTCCCTCACTTGCAAAGCTTCTTCCAAGGTCTGGTTACTAATTTTGTATTCTTTTTCTTTTTTTTTTAAATTTTTTTTTCAACGTTTATTTATTTTTGGGACAGAGAGAGACAGAGCATGAACGGGGGAGGGGCAGAGAGAGAGGGAGACACAGAATCGGAAGCAGGCTCCAGGCTCTGAGCCATCAGCCCAGAGCCTGACGCGGGGCTCAAACTCACAGACCGCGAGATCGTGACCTGGCTGAAGTCGGACGCTTAACCGACTGCGCCACCCAGGCTCCCCTTTGTATTCTTTTTCTAAAGGGGGCCCCCAAATTGTATAAATTTTAGGCCTCGAAAAACTTACATTGGCATTTGGATGGCCAGATTTTTTTTTTTTAACGAAATGGAATAGAAAATAATGAGAATGTTTTATGAAATGTTTGTTTCAGTTTATATAATGGTCATGTCATAAGAATTTGTCTCTTACCAAGGTTTGTGTTTGAGAGAGAGGAAAAAAAAAAAAAGAAAGTTGGAAATTCAGTGCTGTGTGTACACATTCAGTGCAACACTGTTTAGAAGAGTAAATATTTGGAAATAACCTAAATGTCCATCAATATGTGAATAATACACTGTGGTATATGTATGTTGTGGAATTCTATATGGTTAAAACGAAGGGACTAAAAGGTGTATGCCTCAGGTTAGACGACTCTCATAAACCCACTGTTAAGTAAAAAACAACAACAAACAACAAAAAAAACCACGAGCTAAAGGTTACCTAAAGCACAATATTTAGATAAAGTTTAAAACCATGTGAGAAACAATAGTAAGTCTGGTAAATTTAATGTATTGTATATCGATATATGTCATTATACAGTAAAAGTATTAAAATATGCATGAAGCTAATAATAAACAAATTCAGGGTGGGATAGTGGTTACTTCTGGGGAGGAAGGAGAGAGGGAGGGAATGATATCACAGTATGCACAGGTTTTGTTTTATATGCAATTTTGTATTTTGTTAAAGAATGAATTTTTTTTTGAGACAGAGAAGGAGCGCGGACGTGCGTGCGCACATGCAAGGGGAGGAGGGACCAAGAGAGAAGGGGATGGGATCTGAAGCAGGCTCTGCAGTGACTGTAGCAAGCCCAATATGGGTCTCAAATTCATGAACGATGAGACCATGACCTGAGGCGGCTGAGCCACCTAGGAGCCCCTAAAGAATGGATTTGAGACAAACCAGGAAAAGCGTTAAAATTTAATAAGGTTGGTTCCTAGATGTGTGGGATTTTTGTTGTATTATTCTGAATTCTTTTCTGATTGTGTTATATGTTGTATGCATATTGTTGTAGACCATTGGTAATGAGTATTATTTCATATTTGTGTAGTGTGGGCATTTACACACCTTACACCACTTAATCCTCATGCTGACCTGATGCAATAAGTAGGGCAGACACTATTATTCCTATTCTATAGTAAAGGAACCTCAAACTGCAGAACAATGTGTTAAAAATTGGATTGGGGACTCAGTTGTTTCTTATTTCCTCTAGATTTGCAATGGAAATATGCTAGAGAAGTTTCTTTCAAGTCCAGTCACTCCCTTCTACCCCAACCTCGGGAAGGCACTTGCTCAATGAGGGAATGAATTGTATTAACAATAGCTAAATGTTTGTTCAAAAAGCAGTCATTCTAAATTACCAGAGGAGAACTCCAATTAATGACTTTGTGACGAGGGGGATCCATATTTACAAGTCAATTCTTCAGAAGAACAGGCCGGTTCTTTCCACCTGGCTGCCGCCCCATGGCTCACTCAGTGACCTTGGACAAATCACTTAACCTTTCACTACTTACACTTACACTACTTACACTTACAATCCAGTAAACCGAATGTGTAATATTCATGATTGCTCACTTGGGGCTCCTAACACTTTTTGAAAATTAGGCACCGATTGAAGGTCAATCATAATGCAACAATGTCAACTTTTCAATGCAAATTATTCTCTAAGTTTCCTATTCCTCAAAGACTATTTTCACTCTCCATTTTAAAGGAGATCGAGTTTATACTTTTTAATGATTAATAACTCTTAAGTCATTAATATATGAATATCTTTTGTTGTTAAAAAATTAAACAATAGCGTAACGAGACAATAAAAAGTGAGCAATTTCTGTTCTGTTGCCCATTCCCTCTTGTAGTGGCTCTTGGAGATTTTGAAAGCAAGCAGTTTGTTAACCTTAAGGTTTAGAAGCTTATCTCAACACTGATAATGCTTGATGAAAATCCTGTCGGTTCTGGGTATTGTGGTGTGGAAGAAGAGAAAAACGGCGCAGAGCGGCTCCAAATCCACGCAAACAGGAAAAGATAAAACAAGAACCCGTGCGTTCCAGAGCGCCAGGCTAGTTCCGACTTTGGCCATGAGTTGGAGCGGCTGTCGTGTACCAGGCTTGGGACTGGCCCTGGAGGCTTCTGGCAACGAACTTGAGCCCCCTCGCGGCCAAACTGCCCGCAGAAGCCACAGGTCCCTTTAAGGCGCCCTGCCGGCCGACGGGGAGCAGAGGGGGCGGGAGGAGGGTTCGCGAGCGCACGCCACGTGACTCGGCTGCCAAGTGCGCTCCCGAGTTTGACAGAAGTTTGAATCGGACTCGAGGGCTTTCTGCAGCCGGAGGGGCTGAGCCTCGGTCCCGGCCTCCGCGAGCGCGAGCTGCAGCGCCCCCGCGACCCGCCCCGCCAGCCTGGAGCCCGGGCCGCCGACGGCCGTCCGCGCTCCCGCACCGCTCGCTGCCCCCGCTGCCGGCCAGCAGTCGCCGGCCCGACCGCGGTGCCCACAACCTCCCAGCCAGGGAGCCGAGCCCCCGCGCTGCGCCCCGGACCCGCTGCGCCAGCATGTCTTCGACGGAGGGCCCGAGTCGCGCAGCGGACAAGTCACCGCGCCAGCAGGTACTCCCCGCGCGCCCGAGGCTGTCTTACCACCCCTTCTCCACCTCAGGGTTGGGCTGGACCCTTGTTCCGTCCCCTCTCCCGAGTGGGAGTGGGAGGAAAACCGGCGCTTTCCTGGGCCCCCCACCGCCCTGACCCCTCGTCGGCCCCGTGTCCGCAGGTGGACCGTCTGCTGGTGGGCATGCGCTGGAGGCGGCTGGAGGAGCCTCTGGGCTTCATCAAAGTTCTCCAGTGGGTGAGTCGATGCTCCAGCCGCGGGCTATTTCGGGAGCCTGGACTGTGACGCTGACCCGAAGCAATGTGGCCGGAGTGGGGGGCGGGGAGGTGCTGCGGCCGGCCCTGGCGGAATGGTGGGGGGCGGCGACAGGTGGGCGGGGGAGGGGCGGCCGGGGTGCTTCTCCAGCACTTGATGGCAGGAGGGTGAGGAGCAAGGCATTTGGAGTCCGGGATTCGGTCCTTCTATGTGCAAGGAGCCCTTGCCCAGGGCGCTCACATTTCACCCGAGCGAGAGGACCCGGGTGTAACCTTTCCAGAACTCTGATCCTGCACATACCACTCTTCGGTGGCAGGAGGGGGGAGGGAGGACAAGGAGGAGAAGGAAATCCACGGAGGGCAGAGGAGGGAATGAGGCGGGCGAGGGAAACCGTCCGGCCTCCAAACCCACCAGGACCTGACTGATCCTGAAGGTTGACTCGGGAGACAGGGTCCTGTCTGGCTGGCGGTTGTCCTGCTGAGATCACTAAAGTAATCTGGGTTCCTGTAACTGAGTAAGAGAGTGAATGAATGAATGAATGAATGAATGAATGAATGAATGAATGAAGCCTATGGCTCTAGGATTAAATAAAAGAAAAAATATCAAGACAATAAAAATCACACTATGGCCAAAATGTGGCTTGTAGAATAAGATAAAACATTGAGCTGGGAAGCTGGGGCTCTGGGTTTCAGATGTGGTCCTGCCTTTTCCAGCTATGTGACCTAGGGCAAGTCACTTCTTTGGACCTCAGTTTTCAACATTAGTTAAATGTTGATCACACCATCCCGAGGGTCCCCTTCTGCTCTAAATGGTTGGTATGCTAGAATATTGTCCTTCATTAGACTCACCCTGTGACCTTGAAGAAATCACTTGCCCATGGCCTCAGTTTCCTCTGTAACTGTCCAGGGAAAATACCATCTCCTTGCCTCACTGGTGCTTTGAGATATTGGTATGTTCTCTGTCCTTATAAGTGCCCAAGGCCTCCTGAGTATAAGTTAGGAATGTGGACAGGTGCAGTCATTCTTTCAAATCATGAAAACTAGTTGGGAGCATTTAGTGCACTATAACTGAAGAGATTTAAGTTAGACAGTCCACACACCAAATGGTGTGTGAATAACTTAATTAATGTGCTTTCAGCACAGAATTCAGCTAGGGAATAAGTTACTGTTAATACTGAGGATGATTGAGTTCTAAAGGGCTTTTAACTCACTGGAGACAGGAGTTAGCACTGTGTCACTGAGTCCTGCCTGAATCATCGTTTGGATGAGAATCATCAGATCTGGAATTCAGGGGCAATAGTGCATTTGGGGTTATCTGTGGATATCAAGACCTTGACTGGGGCTACAGGCCAGGCAAGGAGCTCCCAAGTGCAAACTCTGGGATCTGATGGGGACTTTCCACTCTCCCTACTGCCTCAAGAGCAGTTGGATGGACTGCTGACTGAGCTCTTTCACCTCCCCCACTTCCCTGTTCTGACCCACCACTTGAGTACCAGTGGTGGCCATATAAGAATGTTATTAAGCCTCCATGTGACTGCCATCCAGAACTAGGGAACCATTATGAGGAGCAGAACCTGAAATATAAGAGTACAATTTTATCATTAAACTAGACAAATGGATCTAAGGGAAATTTGAGAAAGACTGTCAAGGGATGAGGGAAACAATGAGGTTATTAGACCATGGAATCATCCTTCATGGGGGGATTCTGTAAAGCTTCCCTCTTCAATCCTTCTATCCTTTTCTCAATGCTCTCCTTCTCCAATACCCACATTTCTGTAAAGGCTGCACAAAACAATGCCTAGGAAAATGATCCAGTCTCCTCCCAGGGTCAGCACTGATCCCTAAGAGTTAAGAACCGTTTGACTTTTATGATCCTCAGCTTCTTAGAGGGGGTTGATGCCTTTCTCTCATAGTGCTAAATCCAGGGGCCCAGGGCTAGACTCTGAACTCAGCCTTCATTCAAAGGGCAGCATCAAAAGGAGACATGATTTGCTTTACTGCCATCCGAGCAGCCTGAATTTAGAGCGTGAGTTTCACTTGCCTGAGTCTCTGCAGGATGAGCTAATATAAAAGTACACAGGAACCAGCACCAGAAATGACAGTGAAAATGTCATTTGGGATTTTCACTCATTTCCTTATTGGAGAGGATCAAATGACCCTGACTGGAAAAGGAAAAAAACGAAAAAGAAAAAGAAAACAGAGATCTTGCGTTTATCGTAATGATACTTGAAAACTTGTTGTCATTGTTATCAAAAAGCAATTTTGCAGGAATCCTAGTAAGAAGAAAGCAATGTTAGTCTTTTATTATTCAGGAGCTTGGCTTAGAGCTTGGCTTTTTTTTAATTCAGAAATTAATCTCACTTCAATTCCCAGTTCTGGAGTCTCACTAAGTCTACAGAAAGCTAGCAAAATAACACGGGTATAGACCAAGTATTAAAGAACTGGTTTCCTTAAAAAAGGAAAAAGGCAGATTTTTAGGTCAATGGGCTTTGGTTTAAATGCAGCGTCCTCTGCTTTCTAGCCATAGAATCTGAGGTACCTAGGGTAAGTAACAAAATCTTTGTGGGCCTCGGTTTCTTATCCGTAAATGAGGGTAAGATCCATCTCATGGGTTCACTGGGAGGATTATAAGAGGTAATTTCTGTAAAGCATCCAAGCATTCAGCCCAGACAGTCCAGGAGATATTCAGCAAGTATTGGTTCCCTTTCCTCCTGTTCCCAAACCTCCCCTTTCCCCCAAATCTCCTCTTTATGCATACTCTCAGCTAGACTTGTCCTTTGGTTGGATTATTCAAATATCACTGCCAGATCCTCACTTTGAGGGTAAGGCACAAAGGAACCTCCTGGATTACTCTGTCACTGTTCCCATAATAAGTCATATCATTATTAACTGTACCCCTGATCAATAATTTGAGGTGCCAAAGCCACTTACTTGGCTCTGGGGTCTCTATAATGAAAATAAACTATTTCAGTTGGTGTGGGGAAATGAGAATGAATACTATTAGAGTCCATCAAACCAATAAGATGACTGTAGGGGTAAGATTGGAGGGGAGATCTTGTCTTGTGCTCTGCACTAACTAGGGATGGTAGTGTCCCCAAGGCTGACAAAGGATCATCACCATCAAGTAAGTCAGCACCTAACTGGCAAGACATCTTTCCCAAAGAGATACAGAGGCAGGAGGAGGAGGGTGTGGAGAGCAATATAGGACCATCTCTGTCCCTAGCAATACAGGTCCAAAAGGAGGAAGGTGGAAGGTTGGCATCAGAACTTCAGAGATCCACCCCTTCCCTGTCTCAGGGACTCTCTCTCTGTCTCTCTCTCTCTCTCTCCTTGGCTCCTGTTCTTTTTGAGCAGTTTGCTCAACTCAGAAACCCTTATGCTTGGTGGCACGGATGGTTTCAGTTCTTTCCCGCTCTTCCCAGTGGTTCAGTCACCTGGTACATTTAGGGAAGAAGGCAAATCTGGTACAGAAAGGTGGAATGGGCTCGGGCAGGGTGTCTTTCTCTGCTCCTGCATGCCAGGTGCAGAGCTATTCCCTGCCTCCTTACAATCCTCCCTGAACATAGGAGAGATCCCCTTTTTTAGCCTCAATAATTTTATGATGCAGAATTTTATTTTATTTATTTGTTTGAGCACGACACTTTTTTTTTTTCTTTTTCCGGATGTAAACTCTTAAAAGAAGGTACCGGGTCTTACTCATCTTTGTGTTTCCAGCACTTGGCACAATAATGCTTAATAACTGTTTGTTGATTAAGTAGAAAGAGCACTGGACAGGGAATCAAGAGATGTGAATTCTAAGGCTGGCCCTCACAATGGCTAAATGTGACTCTGGGAGAGTCACTTAATCTTTTGGGACTTTAGTTTCTACCTCTGTGAAATGAGACCATGGGGCTTGATAATCTCTAAGATCTTTTTTGCTCTGCCGTCCTGTGAATCTTTGAAGTTCCCCTCAGATTTTTCCCATTGTCCACTTACATAACAAACTTTATGCGATTTGTCATCTTGTGACTGTGTGATGTTCCGATTTAATTACATATTCTGGTTTATAAAGAGCTATGTAAGGTGTTTAGGGATTCCTGACTTTCAAAGAATCAGAATAGAAGAGGATGCAGCTAGTGCTAAAGTTATTCATGGTATATTTCACTCTCTGAGGAATCAGAGAGCAGGATTCAGGATTTTCAGAACCTCAAGGTGATCATCCAGACATAGCAGAACTTTGGGCAGTGACGAAAAAGTTCTATTATCTGTGCTGTGCAATATGGTACCTGCTTGTCACGTGTGGCTATTGAAATGTGGCACCTGAAATGTGGCTAAATGTGACTGAGCCACTGTGAATTTTTAATTGTTTTAAATTTTAATGAAGTTGAATGTAAATAGCCACACTTGGCTAGTGGCTACGTAGCTTTGTCGATAGTGCAGCTCTAGAGCACAGGCTCCATGAAGACAGAGATTTTTCTCTTTTATTCACTACTAAATGATAGTGCCAGTACACAGTAGGTGCTCCATAAGTGTCATCTTTCTGTAGATGTTCAGGAGTGCCTGTCAAGGAAGTGCTAGTGAAGAGAAGGCTCCATAACTCACCATCCGTTGCCCCAAGTTAGGAATACCTATTTTCTTAGGGGACTTTATTGGGTAAAACTATGCTGCCCTTCTTAGAATGTGATGTTCTAAATTGTGTGTCCAGTTCTGAGCACCAGAAGCTACTTGCAAGAGGCTCATAGAGCTGACAAAAGTTAGAGAATTCCTATGAGGAAGAGCTAGAGAAGCATCATTGTTATGCCAGTGAGGAGGCTTGGAGTATATAAAGGGTAATGATGCAGAGGCTTTGGGCAAATTCTCTTCAGCTCTGTCAAGATAAGCAAACAGGGCTCTACTGCAGTCTCTGTAAATTAAGCCAGATGAGGAGGCTATTCAGGCATTGGAGAGAGTTATACTGTCTCCTTTCCTGGATGTTTTTTTTACAATGGAGACAATTCTCAGTTGTCTGAACTAAACCTCCTGGAAACAGAGGTGCTCATTGTGACCTTTAGAGATGGGTCAATGGCTCCAGCATGGAGAAGATCTGCCAGGGCAGGCAATGCAAGGCGGGGCAGTGGCACCGGACACCGCCGAGGGGCAGAGCACAGCTGCCGGCAAGCCTGGCCAAGAGCACGCTGATAGTATTACCCCCATCCAGTGGGAGAAAGGCCTCTCGATTGCCTGCTCCAAACCCCTTGTTTAACAGACGGGAAAACGGAGACTCCGAGAACAGAGTTATTTATTAGAGGTCACCCAGCTCATCAGTGACAGGGCCAGGACTAGAATCCAGATTTCCAAACTCCTAATCCAGGTCTCTTTTCAAAACTCCATAACGCTATCAAGAGTTAGCAAAATCACGTGCACATAACTCTATTCTAAACTCTGGGTGCAAGCCTGGGATGTAGATGAGCTGTCTTCTAGGTGCTTAATGTCCAAGATATGGAGAAACATACAGAAAATGATCATTAACAGAATAAGCTCTGTGCTTAATAAGAATGATTACATCATATACAAGCCCGTATAAGGTAAATGCACAGGAAACGGGGCCTGAACAGATGAGGCGGGAGGATAAGTGACTCCAGTTTCTCACCTCCTTTTCTAACCAGTGTGTTTCCCCAGAAAGAAATTAGAAAATCATAGGTTGAGGAAATTTCATTTCACTCAAGACAGGAGGTTTAGTAAAATGTGTTGAAAGGTGGAGAGGAAAACAATTCAAGTGACCTGAAATGCTTCTGGTTCTTAACACTGAGCAATGGCAGCATCAACAGATAACAAGGGGAAACGCTGCGGGGGGAACAGTGGAGGCTGATAAGGCAAGTGGAAGGTACTTTGTTCTGGGCATGGGCCAGGACTGTCAGCATGGACGCAGCCAGCATTGTTGCTGCAAGGAAAAGTACCTTTGGAGGAAGAGGAGCATAGCTCTTCCCCGCTTTGCCCCTCTGAAGGCTTGGTGGAAGTGGAAGTTGCCACTTCTCGCTATACCTCCCTTGAGGCTGGAAGCCCCTGGAAGTTAGCAACAAGGTAACCACAAGATTCAATGACAGCTTCAAAGGAGAAATGGAAAGAATCCCAAAGCATGCCTGATCTCATCACAGAGGAATCTATTTCTAGGGTGCCTCTCCCTTGGGGGGGGGGTGGAATTCAAGTCCACCTTTATCCTAGAAGTTTCCAAAAGCCTAAATTGTGTTGCTTATCATCTTAAGGAGGCTACCTATATTCTCCACTGTCACATCCAATGGGGAGATGTGGAAACTGTCCATTTCTTCTTTCTCTCTATCTTCCCCCCAGACACCACTCAAAGTCAACTTCATTCATTTGACTGTTTGGTCCAGGACTCAGATGCAGTGAACACAGCATCCTGAGGCTGGAAGACCAATGGAAGCCATGGGTCCCTACCCAGGAGGGAGTTGATTAAAGGAAATCCTGGTCCCCTCCACCGTATCTGCACCTGTTAAGAGTCAGAAGGTGGTTCTGATGAGATATACCTTCCAACTCTCAAAGGGGCTTCCCTCTCCCTCAGCTCTTTGCTATTTTCGCCTTCGGGTCCTGCGGCTCCTACAGCGGGGAGACAGGAGCAACAGTTCGCTGCAACAACGAAGCCAAGGATGTGAGCTCCATCATTGTTTTGTTCGGCTATCCCTTCAGGTGAGCAGGAATTGATTCTGACCCCACACAGCCTCTCTCGCTTATTTGGCAGGACCTGCTTGGTCTCTTCCTTCTCCAGAAACTTAAAGGCCTTTTGTTGAGTGCCGCTCCAGGTTCAAATAGAACTACAGGACTTGGGTCCTTTCCAGACTAACCATAGAAAAATATCGGGGAACCTCAGATCGATCATTGTCATAATAATGTTCCAGTCCATAGATAACCAATAGCAGGTATAACATAGTTCCTACAGAAAAAACCCATGCAATTGGGGATGGAGGCTTATACGAGTCTCAGCTAGTTGGGCAGGTCCTTCTGACCTTCAGCAACCTCCTCCCTGCTTTGAAGGTTAGGGAACTTGTTAGTACTAAGATCCTAAAGAGTTGACATGGGGTGCTCACCTGGTACCACTAGAGTACAAGGATGTGCACCTTGACCAGGAGGCAGAAAAGAATACTTTTTCTGGGCTACTTGGGAGCTTAGGGAGGGGAGTCCCAACTGTTCAGAGGAGAACTGGGAATAGGACTTGTCTTTCCAGAAATTTTTAGTACCAACGATTAACTATCTCTTGTATATTGCAGGGTGTTTGTTTTTCTCTCCTTATTTTATCCCATATAGTCTCATTTGGGGGGCCTGACTAAGGCCTGGGAATGGGAAAGTCCAAACTAACCTGGCCACTGTGGGCCTGTGTGCCCCTTTCCCAGGGGCAAAATGAAGCTGATCTCCCTGGTGATTTGACTATAAGAAATAGATGGATTATTGTGGTAGTGACCTGAAGGGCCCTGGAGATCCTTGGAACTACACGGTCACCATATCTGGGCAAAGTAGACGAGTGTGGGGTAGTGGCTGAACGGGAGGTAGAGTTTCACCAGAATTCCAGGGAGATTCCTGTTTTGACTGCAGGGTTTCCTCCAGAAGCATTCCTCCCCACACACCCCCTTTCTTGGCTCTGTAAGAGTCCCAGGGTGAGAATGAGCACAGGACTACCCCTAGGGCAGGTACAGTCCTCTGCCTCCACAGGAAGAGGATTGCCCCGAGCTTAGGATGGCATCCCCTGCCACCTGCAGGTTGAACCGGGTCCAGTATGAGATGCCCCTCTGCGACGATGACTCCACCTCCAAGACTATGCACCTGATGGGGGATTTCTCTGCTCCCGCTGAGTTCTTTGTGACCCTGGGCATCTTTTCCTTCTTCTACACCATGGCTGCACTGGTTGTCTACCTGCGCTTCCACAACCTCTACGCAGAGAACAAGCGTTTCCCCCTGGTGGTGAGTAAGCAGAGGCCAGAAGTGGGGTGGAGAAACTGAGAGATGTGCTTTCTGAGACTGATGTCAGAGTGAGAGGGGAGGACACCCATATGTGGAAGCTCCTGAATCTCCCTGCCAGCTCTTCCTTGTTGATCCCTTCGGGTTCTGTGGTTCCCACAGCTCCGATGACTCTGCCTCTACCAACTTTCTGTCACTTGCTGTGCTCACAGGAGGCATAACAGCATCAAGAAGTGGGCTCTGGAGTTGGGCTGCCTGGGTTCAAATTCCAGGGCGGTCCCTTACTGGCTCTGTGCTCTTGGACAAGCCACTTATCCTCTATAAACCTCAGTTTCCTCAATATAAAATGGGGATAGAATAATACCCATCTCGGTGGCGCCTGGGTGGCTCAGGGGGTGTTAAGTGTCCCACTTCGGCTCAGGTCATGAGGTCACAGTTTGTGGGTTCCAGCCCTGGGTCAGCCTCTGTGCTGATGACTCTGAACCTGGAGCCTGCTTCAGATACTGTGTTTCACTCTCTCTCTGCTCCTTCCCCACTTGTGTTCTGTCTTTCTCTCTCTCTCTCTCTCTCTCTCTCTCTCTCTCTCTCAAAAAAAAAAAAAAGAAACATAAAAAAAATAATACCCATTTCATAGTGTTTGGGGGAGATGAAGTGAAAATGCATGTAAAATATCTGGTATATAGTTAGCTTCAGTAAGTGTTGGCTGTCATTAATATTATTCCCCCTTTACTGTCTCCCTATCCCAGGCATGCAAGGTGGAAGGGGTGCTTCAGGGGACCCCATTTGTCTCTTGCAGTCTGCTCTCACTCTGACACCAGTTGTAGCTGAACAATGGTGACCAGAGGAAAAGCTTGAAGGGGAGAGTGGGGAGTTTAGGCCACTTGGATGTGGGGGTAACATTGACCAGCAGGTGCCTTGATACATTGTGGCCTGACCTCAGTTCTGAGGGCATGGGGAGGGGTGGCCCTGGGTAGCAGGGTTCCTTTGGTGGCATTGAACAGATTCCTTAAGATGATCTGGGCTCCCAGAGGTTCTAAGTATTGGGTAGGATAGGAAGAGGTGGCTGTCCTGGGACCCCAGGATCCCAATGCATTCTGGCAAGAGGAAAAGAAGTAATCACGGGGGTCTTTCTGAGTGTATTTCTTGTCCCTCTGCTCCTTTCAGGACTTCTGCGTGACTGTCTCCTTCACCTTCTTCTGGCTGGTAGCTGCAGCGGCCTGGGGCAAGGGCTTGACAGACATCAAGGGGGCCACACGGCCATCCAGCCTGACCGCAGCCATGTCTGTGTGCCATGGAGAGGAAGCAGTGTGCAGTGCTGGGGCCACACCCTCCATGGGACTGGCCAACATCTCTGTGGTGAGACCTGTGGCCACTGAAGGGGACCGGGGGAGGCAGTGCTATCCCAGATGCCCAGGCCTGTCCCGGCTAGCAGGTTCTGGGACAAAAAGAGAGGGTGTCTCTCCAGCTGGCATCCCTTACAACTGGAGCCGGTGACCCTAGCACCTAAGGATGGCTGCTGGTCCCTGGCTGACCCTGAGAAGACATTTTGGTTTGGGGGAACCCAAGAGCCATTTAGCCTCCTGTTCTTTCCTCCTTCTGTACTCTGTCTTCCCATTTCCCTTCTCCCCGCATCCAGGCATGCCCTTTGTGACTGCTTCCCACTCCTTTACAATATGTGTTTGTGTGTGTATGTGTGCACATGCGAGCATATGAAGGAGAGCACAGGCTGTGGCTGGGCTCACGGCTGGGAGCAGACCCAGAGTGAGTGAGAAGGGGTTCACTGTCACTCAGGCCTCTAGACTGGAAAGGGGTTTTGGGCAGGTGTGGGTCTGGCAGGTATGCACATGTTTGGCCATCCCAGTTGTTAGAATGGGGAAATCTTTCCATATCAATTGGTAGATAGCTGAGGCCTGAAGCTTTTCAAATGCCCCCTGTCACCTTAGCCCTGCCCTGAAAATGGCCTGGAACTCTTCAAGGCCCAGCAACTGAAGGGTTTAATCGCTGGCACACCAGGGAGCCTTCTAGAACTTGCTGGAACCCTGCTGATCAGTTTTAGCCCCCAACATTTTATTGTAAAAATTTTCACACATCAAAGTTGAAAGAATTTTACAATGAACACCCACACACTCATCGCCTAAACTGCACCATTAACATTTTACTAGACTTGCTTTATCACACATCTACCCGCCTCCCTTCATCCATCAAACCATCTGATTTTTAAGGCATTTCGACGCTAATTGCTTTGACATCAGTTCACCTTCCCCACCCCAATACTTCCTGCTGATAGGTTTTTAAGTATTTTTGAATAAATAGTTGAATATAGCCCGGGCTGGGTCCCTGGTCTTAAGAAAGGAGCACCTTGGACAGCTCTGGTCACACCCACCCTTGAAAAAGGCACTCCTAACAGTGCTTTGGAAAGCGCCACCAGAGCCCCTGCTCCTTGCTCTGCTTTGCATGATGCTTCACTCCAGGGGCCAGACTCTCCTAGCAACCAAGCTACAACCTGGGTGCATGCTGTGGACAGTTAGGGACTTTTGCCAGAGAGCCCCTTAGTGGGTATCAGCATTGAACCCTGCCTGTATCTCCAGTTCTCTGTGTTTTAGTCTTCTGAGCCCCCTGTGCCTCTTCCTTCACCCCTCACAGGAACTCCTCCTCCCTGTTCCCACAGTTCCCCCCTTACTATTCTCACAAACTTCCCTGATGTCTTTGCAGCTCTTCGGCTTTATCAACTTCTTCCTGTGGGCCGGGAACTGTTGGTTTGTGTTCAAGGAGACCCCGTGGCATGGGCAGGGCCAGGACCAGGACCAGGGCCAGGGCCCCAGCCAGGAGAGCGCAGCTGAGCAGGGAGCGGTGGAGAAGCAGTAAGCAGCTCCCACCTGGCTACTCCTGAACAGGACAGCACCTCTTCAACCACCTCCAGCTTCCAGGACCTCCCTCTTCCTCCTTCTCCAACTCCCCTCCTCCATCATTCTGGGCTTTGAGCTTTGAGACGTCGTCGATGGATGGGCAGGCATCAGCTGTCAGAAACCCCAGCGGCCCTACCAGTGGCTTCCTATCTCTCCTCTTGCTGGAGCCTCGGATGGCAGGAGCTCAGTGCTTCTTGTCTACGGCCTGGACCCCAACATTTTGCTTGGGGTCTTCCTCGTACACTTACAGCCTCCCATTGCAGGAGAGGGTTGGGGGCAGGAGACTGGTTCCTAGCAGCCACTTCTATCAACCTGTCAGCTTCAATAAAAGTGGGGGGAGGGGAAATTGGCTGGCAGCCTTCTTCCTGGTCCCTTGCATGAAGGGCCCACCAGTGGTTTAGTGACCCCTCTTCAATGGTTGTTATCTAAGCCTTGTGTCTGCCCTGATCTCCAGTCAGCCTGAGCCCGGTATGCTTCCCACTTTTTCCTCTGGCATCTGCTTGCCCACAGAGCCTACCATGTGGGAACCCAGGAGGCCAACTAGTCTAGAAGACAGCCCTGTAGGGGCTCCTGATGAGGCCCAGACTCAATGGGGAGCAGATATATTGCAACTGGGTTGCAACTTCAAGAAACTGAAGCCAGGAAACTTGCTGGGGAAGCAGTTTCTTCTATTCTCTTAGCCCTCCCACCCCTCCAGGCTGGTGCACCTTCCACCAATTGTAAACTCGTACTTGCCTTAGAAACCCCTGACCTTCTTCCCTGTCCTCCTTCTTGGGCTTAGTCTCACACAGGGGACACTAGATGAGGGGTCTAGGAGCAACTCCCTTTTAGCCCTCTCTGCCTCCAACCTCTCTGTCCATCTCCCTTCCCCAATCTCTTGGGTCTGAGGCATTCAAGATCCTTTTCCATGTCTGTCCAGGCTTTCCTTTCATTCCTATGGGGCCATATAGGGGCTTTGGAAGGGCCCAGAGGGCCACCATGAGGCTAAGTTGCCCCAGAGCCCCAGGACATGGATGGATGGGCCTATTTCTTCCTCATTCTCTGCTCATTTCCCCCCAAACCCCCAACTCCTTCTGTGGCCCCTCTTTCATACTCCCCTATCTCACCTTTACGAAAGGACACACCCTCTCGGTTTGCCCTCTGTTCCTCCCCTGCTTCCTCATTTCTCCCAGGCTCTAACCCTCCCCACCCAAACCCCCAGTCCAGGGCAGGCCAATGCTATTGGTGCTTCTTCACTTCGGGACCCAGTTCCATATTTGTCTTTGATATGTCTCCTCTTTCTGACACCTCCTTCAGTCCCTCTCTGGACCCCAGGGCCTAAGAGTCAATGCTGACTGGGAAAGGGCCATCCATCTCCTACCCAGCTCGAAGCACTTCAGTCTGCCCTGGCCATAGGGCTGCTCAGGGAAGGATGAAGAAGGAAGAATCCAGCCATTTTCTGATCCAGTGCCAATTAGCCCACTTATCATCCCAAAGGTGAATGTGCCCTGTGCCAATTTCTCCTCAGGACTGAGTCATCCCTTCCCACCTTCTCACCTCCCTAAACACCATCCCCAGTAATGTGCACTTTCCTGGGGTACCCAGAAGACAGGACCTTTGATTTGGGGCCCGTCATTTCTTTGGGTTAGAGTTTCCCCACTTGACAGGGGGAGTGTGAGATTTACATCCTCAAATGCTCCAGAATCCTTCAGTGAAATAATTAGGTTTTTTGTTTTATTTTTCTTTTTAGATTTGGGGGGAGGGATTTGAGGAGAGAGGAGAGGAGATGGGGATGAGAGTGTTTCTACGTCTGAACCTTTCTCTGTCCTGAGCTGTCCCCATGGTTACTCAAGGAAAAGGGGGGAACAGTTTTGCCTGCAGCTCCAGAGACACAGAGAACAAAGAGGTGACCATTTTTCTCTAAACTGGCCCCTGTGAGGGTCTGTGAGCAGCTTCTACTGGAACTTTGTTTGGATTCTGTGTATGTATTTATAATTTATTTGAAATGTGATGGATAAAGTTTTCTCATTTGGGGGCTGAAGTTAGCAACTGGCCCTTGAGCTAGGGGAAGGGGAGTGGGGTGGATATTCACTCCTGCCAAGGACTCCTAGCCCAGAACTCTCCCTAGAGCAGAGAAGGCTCTTTCTCTTCCTCAAGAGCCTAGCTTGTTCTCATCCAGAAGGGCCTTGATTTAGGCTATGGCCTCTCCATGACCGCCCTAAGAGGAAAGGCTACTTCACCTCATAACCTCCAGCCAAGTGCTGAGGGCAGAGCTGTCCTCATAGGACTCACATCCCCTCTAATCAGGGCTGGCACTACTGCTTTGCCTAGTAGGGCCTAAGGTAGGAGATCGTGTCTGGTTTCTTCAGACTGCAGGAGGCTAACAGGCAGGGCATTTGCCCTTTGCCCTCCTAAATTCTGACTCTGCCAGGGTACCCACCAAGGACTTTTTGTGAACTTGAGTTCTTCCCACTATCATGGTCATAGGTCTCCTACTTCCAGGATTGAAGATCGGGGTGGGGGGAGAATGTTGCATGTTGTTTTCTGGTGCTTGTTATTACACATTTGAATAAACAGTGCTTCAAAGCATTTGCCATGAAGGAGCCAAGCCTAGAACCCTTCCAGAGATTTTTTTTCCCCCTCTTCTCCCATTACTTTAAGTTATCGGACAAATATCAGTATTTCCACCAAAACATCATTCCACTCCTTTCCACGCTGCACTCCAAGCAACAGAGTCTGCATTTTCTCTTTTGGTGGCACCGATTTGTCCAAAGTAACTGAGGCTCATTAGCAGATTTACAGTAAACTCAAAAGGCAAGGGATAGTGGCTTCCACAATACTGTTTCCATTTGCTCTGTGACCCAGACAAGCTTCCTGTCAGGAGGTGAAGGCCATATGCCTTGTCCTCTTAACTATAAAGGTTCTTTCTGAACAAACTTGCACCTCTATCCCCCTTCTGACATGCTACCTTGCAGTCCCTATATCTTGGACACAATATTGCATTCAATTTCACCAAGTTCCTGGACCCCCTAGGGATCATCTGTCGTTCTCAGGTTAAGGATCTCTGCTCTCAGAGATTATCTTTGCGGTACTTAAACCTTCCCTGGGTGAAAATGAGAAGAAAGTCTGAGGTCTTGAGGTCACAGACCTTGACTTATTTGCCTCCAATTTGGTTTCCCTTTAGCTTAAGAAATTAATATGGGGTGAGGTGTGAGGAGTTGAAGAGGGAAAAGAGAACTAGTATCTCTTTTCTGGTGTGATGCGGGGGAGTAGGCTTTTGTCTCTTGATTGTGTGAGGGTGGGAAGAAGAAAGAGAATGATTAAGGTATTTTCCAGGCCACAGCAAGGAAAATGACAGATCTGATGAGAAATCTCCCTATGCTGAGGCTCTGGTAGCAGCCCTTCCAGCAGAGAAAATATTCATTAGAAAAAGAAGCCAAAGTGATGGATGGAGTCGGGGTCCAGCCAGGGTTTGGGAAGAGGCGGCACAGGGTATCGATCGCAGTTCTCAGGAGGAGAGAAGGATCAGCAGAGATGCCGCAAACACCAGCAGCCTCGGGGCCACCCCAGTTCCGGGGCTGGCTCTGGCTCGGAGATAGCCTTCTGTCATCCTGACAGGTGATCTTGATCGGCTCATCTAGGTCCTTCCAAACCCAGACAACGCCACTCCAACCCTCTGCCCTGCATCAGGGCAGCGTGGGTTTCCCACAGATGAAGCACAACACGGTAGACGAGGACCCTCCCCCCCCCCCAACCCTTGTGTCCTTCAGCGCATCCTACAGACTCCCTCCCCTTGCCCTTCTGATTCACAGCGCCCACCTCCCTGCACCTACCCTATTCGATCTACTGGGGAGCGAAGTCGCTTCTTGACCGCCAGCCCGGGAAGGGGCGCCAGCCAGCTGGCGGAGACACGGCTTAGAGGGGCGTCTTGGGCAGAGAGAGGTTTGGGGCTAAGGTGTGTATGCAGTGAGCTTGGAAGAGTGGGCTGGTAGCACAAAGAATGTATGCACAAGGGTTAGGAGAGGAGGTCCTGGGGCTTTGGTCTCTTTGCCCCCCGCATTTGTGCATTTTGCAGGGGCTTTTGCAGCAAGCACGGTAGGCAACAGCACGCCCTCCAAGACTACATTTCCCAGAAGGCTACGCGGGAGGGAGAGTGAGGGGCAGGCAACCTGTGCTGCGCTTGCGCAAAGAGTGAGCTGGAAAGGTGGGAGGGAGAGGGGAGGCGTGCCCGCGGCGGGGCTTGGGGGGAGGGGGCCGCGCGGCGGTGGCGCCGGGGCGGGCGCGCGTCCGCGGCGGTGATGGCGGTGCGTGAACGCGCGGCGGCAGCAATGGCCGCTCTGGAGCGGCGGGTGCCGAGTCTCGATGACTTCGCGGGACAGAGCTGGAGCTCGTGGGTGGAACGGGCCGACCTGCCCGCGGCCGACGGTGAGTGAAGCTCCCCTAGAGTCCGGGGACCCCATCACTGTCTCCCCTCCCCCTCTCCGGGCCCCCGCCAGCAGAGGGGAGCCGCCGACGGGAGCCGCCGTCCGGCTCCCCGGCCCCCCAAACAAAGGACCCGCCGGGTCCTAGTGCCCGCCTGCTCCGTCACCTTCGCGCCTCCGGGTCCTAGCGCCGGCTCACAGCCCGCAGCCCACCCTGCCCACCTCTGCTTCTGCCGGTGCCCAGTACCTGCCCCCACATCTGCTTGCCTTTATCTTTCTCTTCGCCTGCTGTCCTCTAGCTTCCGCCCCTCCTGCACCTGCCTAGGGCTTTCCCCGTCCGCAACAGTCCTCTCCACGTGTTTCCCACGCACCCCACTTCTGTGCCCCCCTCCCAACCCCCCTTGTTCTTTCGCCTTCTGCCCCACACCTCCTGCTCCTCCTCGGCGTTTGCCTGCCGGTTACAGTGCTACTGGACCCCCCCCCCCGCCCCCTCCGCATTAGTTCGTCGGTCCATCCATCAATCCATCCTCCCTTCCTCCCTCCTTTCGTCCATCCATCCCTCTCTGCCTGCAACCCTCAGTCCTTTCCCGGGCCTCTTGCCCTCCCTCTTGGCTCTCTCCCCTGACCCCCACCTTCTCTAGGCCCCTGAGTGCCTTTAGTAAGGGGGCTGACAGCCCCTTCTGCTGATCTTTGTCTCCTGGGCCCCAGGGGGCACCTGGCCTCGTGGCCTTTGGGGTGACAGCAGGCATCACAGCCCTGAAGAAGTTTGCAAGTGAGAAGAGGTGGAGGAGGAGACCGCATGGAGCGGTCTCTGATGACACTTGTTCTCCTCTGAGACATCCGACTCCCAGCTCAGTTCTGCCCATCACTGCATTTAAACGGACTTAAGAGTGGGAGCTGCCCCTTGTCTCTTGCATGCCTAACCCACTACCCCTCATATCTGGAGATTATGTAAGACTGTCAGCGATCTTCTCATCCTAGAAAGGGGCAAATCTATTAGTAGGTGTTAGAAGCACATCTAAGTGGAAGCCCAGGCTACCCCAGGACTGCCCCATGCTGGGTGGGCAAGGATGGGGCCATTGTCAGGGTCTGGGTGCTTTGAGAACCGGAAATGGAATCAGACGGGTTTGGTGACTCAGAATTGATTTTTTTTTCCAAGGGACAGGGAGGGGGCGTAGAGGAGGGGAGGGGAGAGGAGTGAGGTAGGGGGATGGGGGAAAGAGCTGCTTTGCACAGCTAAGATGTTTTTGTCATCAACCCAGAAACTGAGGAACAAGGGCAACCCTTGCCCAAAGCCCTCCTAAAGAGGGGAGGGGCTTGCATAGCTGACCAAGGGGACTTTGAAGATGCCATAGGACCCCCAATACAGCAGTTTCTGTGCTCTGTGACCATCCTGTCAACGCAGGACCTGAGAAGCTGGGTGTAACTTTGTCAGTGCCATGGTAACCCAAGTGGAACAAAATTGCATTCATGGGGATGGAGTCCTAGGAGAGTATATGTTTGGTATGGCACAGAGTAGCAGAAAGGACCCATCTAAGAAATCTCAAGAAGGGTATAGTAAAATATGCTAAGGATTGTTTCTCATTTAAATGGGGAAGCAAGCCCAGAAGGAGATCATATTTACCCACAATCACTCAGCTAGTCAGCAGTGGAACCCTGACTTGCACCTTGGAGTGAAGGGTCCATAGGAAAGGTGCCAGGATCCCTTCTAATGGAATTAGCTCATTGCAGAGGTAGCAGGTAAAGGAAGAATGGGCGCTTGAAAATGACCCACTGAAAGCTTCTCCAAGTGGTCCTGAGCACCAGGAGCTTGTTAGGGAGTGTGGGCTTCCTACTGCTTGGCTGCCAGTGCTGGTTGGGTAGGAGTTGGGGCTTCTGGGGTAGGGGTGGGCCTTCTGAGCTGTGTTTCTCCTCCAGGGGCTGAGTTGGAGGAGAGTAACAAAAACACAAAGAAGTTGGATGCCATGACCCTCATTAAAGAAGGTGGGAGTTGACACACATTAGGGCTGGGACCTGGGGCAGATGGGGGGCTGCGAGGGTGGGGGTGGGGAGGGTATCTTCTGAGTGGGGGTAGGAGTGCTCTCTGATCTTACAGGGAAACCCTGGGATCCCCAGCCCCAGTGATAAGGACTTCTGTCATTGCAGACATGTCCATCTTCGGGCACTGCCCTGCCCATGACGACTTCTATTTGGTTGTGTGTAACCACTGCAGCCAAGTGGTGAAGCCTCAAGCTTTCCAGAAGCACTGCGGTGAGGGGCGCCCTAGGGAGGAGATAGAGGGAACAGGGGAAGGTGGAGCACGGAACTCTGAGGACAGGGTCAGTTGGGAGGTCACGTGGGTAATAGGGGAAGGCGCTGGGGATCAGAAGGTCCTGGGGGCGGTTTCAGAGGATTGTGGCAGGTCAGAGTGATTGTTTGAGCAAAATTCTAGCATCTGGTGGAATTAGAGGAAGAGCTAAAAGGTTCAAGAAATTGGATCCTAGAATTTTTGAGTCTTGAAGGCTCAGATTCAGGTGGGAAGACGGCAAATTTAAAATCTAGTCTTGGGAAAGTCCAGAGTTTGTATTGTGAGTCTATGAGCAGGGCTAGGAGGTTGGGGAAGGTGGCAGTTGATATCACTCACCTCGATTACTCTCTCCACCTCCTGGTGACAGAAAGAAGACATGGGCCCCTCAGCAAGCTTTATGCCCGGGCCCCACCCCCACCTCCAGCCCCTGCCAGCTCTCAGAAATGCCATGTAGTGAATGGGCAGGGCCCAGCTTGTAGGGCCCCAGGTTCCACCAAAACCTCCAGGGAGAAGGGCCAGGGGTCCCGGAGCCGTGGCCACCAGCCTCCTGATAAGACACAGAAGGACAACCTCTGGTAAGGAGAGGCTGGAGACTCCCTGAGACCAGCCTTGACCCTGACCCTAGCCCAGGGAGGGATTAACACAAATGCAGGCAGCTATGGGGCCATGGGCACTGCTCACAGCAGGAGGCAGCCAGCTCTCTCTGCCGCTCCCTTCCATATGTTCCAAGGAATATGGGGTCCCCTTTTCCCATGTTCTGCACCCCTGCTGGAGCCCACCCAAATTCCAGGGCTGGGAAGGAGATGGCTCTGGGCTAGAGTCCAGGGCCCAGGCCCAGCCCCCTGCCCCCCAGCCCACACCCTCTCTCCATATGTAGCCTTTTCGTGCCTGTGGTGAATCTGGAGAAGATGTCCAGTCTCCCGAAGCCCGATGGACACGGAATCAGGGTGGCCCCGCCCTCTGCTTTCCTCAGCCAGCCTGGCGGCCTCACCAAGGACTCCCCTGGAAAAACCCCCATGGCAACCCCTTCTAAAGAACCTCCTGGGAGAGAGAGCATCGAGATGACCCCCAGCGAGGGCCCCAGTCACCGGGCTGAAGGCAGCCCCCCTGAAAAGGAGCCTGGTGGGGCCAGACTGCCCCCCAAAACCCACCGGAAGATGGCTCGTAAGTAGTCATGATCTTGGGGGTCAGGAAGGTAGAGTGGGAACCCTTTTGGACTACTTTGTCCTTGGACCTGACAGAAAAGGGTCAGGAACGAGTGGGCCCGGCCATCACTGGTTGCAGGGTACGGGAGCCCATGGTCACCCCTTGATGTGGACACGTGCTTAAACTCCTTGCTTTCTAGGAAGGCTCTCTCCAGCCCAGGTTTCCTGATCAAGGCTAAGGGAGCTTATGCCCAAGCAGGGCATCACCCTGGGCTGTTGACCTTTAGCTCTTTTCTCACCTAGATCCAGGGCACCCGATCGCTCCCACAGCTGGTTTCTCTGGCATCCCACATACCTGTGGCTGCTTTGGTTTCTTGATATGTGTTGCCCTGTTTTGGACTTGGCATTGCTAAAAGGAGGGCCTTGGCTGGGCATGGGGATGGGGATAGTTCTTTCGCCCAGCAGGGAGCTGCTGGTGCTGGGAGGCGTTTCTCTGGGAGGCCGCAGCCCTGGACTTGACCGCCAGAGGCTCTTGTGTCTCAGGTCCCCAGCTCTCCCTAGGCCTTACCATGGGAAATGGCCATGGGGTTCACAGGAACTGTTTTCCCCACAGGGAAGGAGTGCGACCTCAACAGGCAGTGTGGGGTAATAAACCCAGAGACCAAAAAGATCTGTACCCGCCTGCTAACCTGCAAGGTAATCCCAGTCCCACCGCACCGTGAGGGACAGCACACACACAGGTCCTGGGCAAGGAGAGAAACCACAGCGTTAGCCAAGATCCAGCTCAGGGGGTGGGAGTAAAGCCCCAGTGAAGCAAGGGGAGAGGAGGCTGTTCTCAATGGGCCCGCGGTGGAACAGTAGGTAGGGGTGGCTTCCAGATTGCCCCACTCCAATGGAAGGTTCTGGTCCTTTGGGGGAGTGAAACAAAGACACACAAATACACCCACAAACATACAGCCCCCTTCTCCACTTGCCCAGGCTAGAGCACACTGCTGCCTCTTACTCCTGCTCAGCTCACACCCCCTCCCCACCCTTGACCCTATTCTAGATCCACTCAGTGCACCAGCGCCGGGAGGTCCAGGGCCGAGCCAAGGACTTTGATGTGCTAGTGGCAGAACTGAAGGCCAACTCTCGCAAAGGGGAGTCTCCCAAGGAGAAGAGCCCAGGGCGCAAGGAGCCCACTCTTGAGCGCCCCTCCCAGGAGCCCCCCTCTTCAGTCCAGGTTGTGGCAGCGGCCACCCCCAGCAGCACCTTCTCTGCTCGCACCAAGCAGACCTACCCATACTGTGCACTGCCCAGGTAAGTACAGATCCAGTCCCCCATCTGGGGACACTTGGTCTGAAACCATCAGGGACCCCGGGAGATCGACCCAGGGAGTCTCACTCTGCCCTGAGTTGGGGGGATACCTGGGGACCCCCAGCAGTGGTGTGGAAGTAGGGGACTACCTGCTTCTAACCAAGCATACTGTAGTACCTCAGCCTCTGTGTAGCTTGCCAGTTACAGTACCTGGGATAAAAACATTTTCCCAGCTGCTTCTGACAGGCCAAAACTTGTAACTGGGGAACCGAAAGGGTCAGGGTCCTGGGTGAGGCAGTCCTACTGTATTCATTCACTGGCCCCTTCGTGTGCAGAGGCTGCGCTGGAGCCCTGGGAGAGCCTGCCTTGCCGGAAGGAGACACACACATCTCTGCCTGTAACACAGGGGGCAGACGTGAAACAGGCTCAGCTCACAGACAGGCTCATGCAAGAAGGGGGTTGAGAGAATTGACTGGGCTGACCAGAGCTGGGTGCAGTTAAGCTCAGAAGATTTTCTGGAGGAGGCAAATCTGGAGCAGATTCCCCACCCCCCCCCCACCCCCCAGGAGGCAGGGCCTGGGAAGTGAAGGGGCTGGGGAGAGGATCCCTTGGGAGCTGTGGCCCCTGACCTTTCCGGCTCTTACAATGTGAGCTCTGTTGTTCCCTCCCTTCCTGTCCTCCTTCCTCTTTGTCTGATTGCCCAGCAGGGTATCTGCCCTGGCGGTTCAGGGACACCCCCACCCCGACCCACTCCTGTCTCAGTCTCATTGCCCTCACATCCCCTTTGGCCCTTCCAGGTCCCGGGCCTCCTCTGAGAGTGAGTTGGATGATGAAGGTCCCTGTGGTGGTGATGGGGACCCAGGCCTGTTCCCCTTTCCCCTGCCCCGGGGTGGGGCCCAGGCCTCCAGCGAGGAGAGTGAGGAGGAGGGGACATCTGACGACCTCCACCTCCCCCCTGACTGCCATTATGCAACCCGGCCCCCGCGGCCACAGGCGGTAAGGACCTGGGGCAGGGACCTGGGGTGGGGGGTGGCCCAGCCCTCCTGGCCCACAGTGCGGGGAGGAGGTCAGATCCTTTGTACAGGAGCCCTCCCTGCATCCCAGGCCCCGCTAACCACGGACCTTCCTTCTGCCTCTAGTTCTGCACGTTTGGGAGCCGGCTGGTGAGTCCAGGATGCTACGTGTTTAGCCGCCGGCTGGACCGGTTCTGCTCAGCACTGAGCTCCATGCTGGAGCGGCACCTCAGCTCACACATGTGGAAGTGAGTCTCTCAGGCCCAGAACTTCCCTCCCTAGACCTCAAGCCCCAGACATACGTGAGCTTCAGAAGCCCTAATTCTTCTCACATACCTATGGATGTGGTTCGGCGTTTGTCGGGAAGACCCCAGATAGAAGGAACAGGAGGCGGGGAAACTTGGCAGCCTGAAGCTGGGCTAAGGCAGGGCATGGGTGGGCAGTCTGGGAGGGAACCCCGACTCTTAGCCATCACTTCCAGTACCTCTTGGGTGACTAGGGATAGGGGATGTCCAAACTGAAATTTGAAACGAGGTTATTAATGGGTGTGTATACTAGTTCATTCCTGCTTATCCCTGTGCTGTCTTCCTAACCCTCAGTTCCAGTGTCTCCCAGCAGATGGCAGCAAGGCCGGGGCTCTGTGGGCCATCTCTAGGTGGGGCGGAGAGACTGGTGTATGTCGGAAGGGAGGGCCTCTTGTTTGCTTGGCATCTCAGTGGAGCTCTCTCTCTGCTGTAGGAAGATCCCACCAGCGGCTGAGCCTCCATCCCACCTTGTCAGCTCCGCACTCGCTGCTCCCCTGAGCCCATCCTCTACTGGCAGCTGCCCCCGCCTTCCAGGCCCACCCCTCAGACCTGCCTGCCCAGCCTCCACGCCCCCTGCCAAGGACGGCCTTGTCCCCAGCTACCCTACAGGCTCCCCCAGTGTGGCAGCTGCCTGCAGCCAGGCGGAGTGCATGGGCGGGAGCCAGGCCATCACCTCACCACTGCCTGCCAACACGCCATCCCCATCCTTCAGCAAACTCCCGCCTTCGAAGGCCAGCAAGTCGTCCAAAGGCAAGGATGGGGCTGAGGTGGAGGCCCCTTCTCGAAAGCGAAAGTTATCACCAGGCCCCACTACTTTCAAACGGACCTGCATCCTGGATCCCCCTGGAAAAGGCAAACCCTCTGGCTGCCGGGGCCTCTCGGCCAAGACTAAAACTGCCCTGGGTATGGGGCTTAATGGGACAGTGGGGCCAAGAGTGAAGCGGGCAGGGCCCCTGGACTGTCGGGGTTCCCCTCATCAGCCCCCTACTCCAGTCAAGGCTTCTCAGCTGGACATCCGGGGAGCGGCTGGACACCCAGCCAAGGCCCTGCCAACCAATTGCCTCTCTGAGGAGGAGGTAGCCAAGAAGCGGAAAAACCTGGCCACTTACTGCCGGCCAGTGAAGGCCAAGCACTGCCAGGCTGGCGCCCCTGCTGATGCGGCCTGTTCTGTGCGCCGCAAGAAGCCGGGTCCAGCCATGGCCTTTGAGGAGAAGTGTTCTACACTGAAGGTACCAGCCCAGCTCCCTGAAGAGCATGGGCAGGGAAAAGTCAGGATGGACGAGGGTAGAATACACAGTGGGGACCTGACACAGAGAAGGTGCTAAGTAAATGTTTGTGTAGGGAAGGGATGAAAGAGGAAATTGAGACAGTTCCTGGGCCATCTTCTCTAGGGAGAGGTAGGTCAGCTCTTCGAAAGGTAACCTAGCTTTTGTTTGATGGGCCTCCCTCTATCTCCAGCCCTCTCCCTTGAGCTAAAGAGATGCTGCCTCTCCCCTGCCCCGACACCTGCTTCTGTTTTAATCAAAGGGCCACTTTCTGAATTGGCTGTGGCCTTCACACCAGGAACTAGAGCTACCTCTGTCCCCTGAAGGAAAGGCAGTTGGACTCCATGAACTCTGATGGGAAAGGTTTGGGCAATGGGGTGGAGTCTGGGTTGCCAAGCTGTGGCCCGACATGCTGGGCAGCAGGGTGGGCAGGCTGGTCCAGTTCTTTGGTTCTGCCTCTGGGCATCAGGGCATGCAAGGGCAGGAACACCACCCAAGGTCCACATACGTATATGTGTCCACCTTGCACATGTGCCCACTTCCGGGTTTTCAGGGGCTAGGCAAGTTTTCCAGGGTTTCTGGTAAAGCCAGCAGCCAGGTTTATGTGCCTCTTCTGATGGCAGCCCTGGAGTAGCATTATATGGGCTATCCATTTGATCTCAGCCAAGAGGGACTTACTGGCGGTGAGACAGGGGATGCCCTTCTGGTTCAGGCACGGGCCAGACGTGTACCAAATCCTCTGGTACCCATATGAAAGGGTTTGGGGCAGTGCCCCACACGTGTGTGCATGTGCATGGGTGTTTTCAGGCTGTCCCTGTTGGGCTGGCATTCATCTCTCCCTTCACCCTTCACCCGGCTTCCCTCACCAGCCCAGCAGGAGAAAAGCAAGCTTTAGCTCCAATGGTCCACACAGTGCACGGGTAGGAGGCCTGCTAGGCCCCCCAGCCTGACCGTGTCTCTTGCCTCTTGTCTTCCTGCAGTCTAAAGCCCATTAACAAGAAAGTGCCTGCCCACTGCGATGGAGCCGCCAGCACCTCCTCCCCTCCAGATCCGGGCCCCAGGCTGCTGCCGCTTTTTATAACTTTATATTATTTTTTTTAAGAAAAAAAAAAAAAAACTCTTTAAAATACCTCAAGACTGTCTCCCTGTTCTGTTGCTGCTAAGAAAATGTAAAAACAGAAACGTAGAAAAGGAAGGAAAAAGATGTAATAAAATGAGTGTCCTTGCTGTCCCCATCCGCACCCCAAGAGGCCAAGATGATGGGCAGCCAGACTCCAGCTCCCATCTCTTGCCTGCAGATGTCTCTTAGCTCTTATATTTTTGTCCTTTTAAACAATGTGGAAATGGCTGGGGTTTGTGTCATGGGGGCAGTCTTCTCTTCAGATAAGATGATGAGGCATGTCGCTCTGAGTGAGCAAGGCTAGCCAGAGTCTTTACCCCAGAGATGACTCCAGTCATCAAGGGAAACTTGACGGGGTGGGGAGCCACACCTCCGGCTCTACTCTCAGGTCTTTGCCCTGAACCTCTGCGGGAGTCAGCTAGGGCCCTTCTCCAGTCTTTCAGCCTCCATCCAGTCCTGGGCCTCCATCCCATCTCTGAATTATTGCCTCAGTCTCTTCAGCTGTTCCTGCCCTTCCCGCCTCTCACTAGCAGCCTTATTTTCTCAACCACTCGGGGAGCTCGAATTGAGTTGGTAACTGCTCTAAGGATGTCTGTGATTTCTGTGGGACAGCCTGTTTTGGTCTCTCTGTCCGTAGCCTGTGGGTTTGCCCTTCAGGAAGGGATAGGGTCTTTCCCAGGTAGGCCTCCTTAAGGTGAACCACACCTTTTTGGAGGCAAGAAGGGGAAGGGTATGATCACTTACAGAACTTCTGGTGTGGGAGGCAGCAGGAATGTGGGAGGACCTGGTCCCTCAGGATCACCTGGCTCCCCAGGACTGAACAGATGGTGTGGAGGTGGGAAGGGCTGCGTGTGCCCTAGTTCTTCCCTTTATCTCACTGGAGACTAGTGCATGTCCCTCCTTTGGTCCTCAAACCTGAACTCACCAGGCACAGGGCACTATTTTTTGGCCTTGTCCTTTCGGTCTCTTTGCTTTTAGGCGGAAAAAGACTCTTATTCCCTTAACAAGCCAGAAGAAGGGATGGCAGGAGGGTGTAGGCAGGTGGAGAAATCCAGTGTTTCTAGAAGACTGTTCAAACCACTGGTCTCACGCTCTTGGTTCAGTGTACGAAGTTTGTGATTGGGGTTTGGGTGGAATCAGTTACCATACGTGTAATTTCCACAGGCTACTTGAGGCGTAAGTCCTTGTGGACAGAAAGGTGCAAATGAGGTTGACCGAAGAAACCAGGCTGGTCGCCTGCTGTCGGGTCCCCTTCTGCCCCCAGGGCTCCCTAGGGCCGACGCGCTTTCCCCCCAGCCCACAGAGGGCGCTGTGGGCGAGTCCGCCGTACTGCCGGCGGCGGCCCGGGGAGGGGCCTCTCCCGCCGTCGCGGCCGCCTCCGCGATCGCAAACCCGGAAGACGCGCTCTAGCAGCTGTGAGTGTGCGCCGGCCCGGCCATGCAGCCCCTGGAGGTAGGTCTGGTTCCCGCTCCAGCGAGGGAGCCGAGACTGACCCGCTGGCTGCGGAGAGGCAGTGGGATCTTGGCGCACCTGGTGGCTTTGGGCTTCACCATCTTTCTGACTGTGCTGTCCCGGCCGGGAACCAGTGAGTGTGCAAGGCGGGGCGGGGCCAGGAAAGGGGGCGGAGCCGGGATGCTGGAGGAGCGGCGCCTGGAGCGCTCGGAGAACTGGCGTGGGGACCCCCGCAGTGGTGGGGGGAGGCGTACTGTGGAAGGGTAGTAAGGGCGTGGTGGGGCGGGTCCCCGGGAGGTGGGTCCTGGAAGGATCCGACTCTGGGTGCTGGGGTGGAGAGGCAGACACTGAACTGACCTCAGCTCATCAGAAGCAGAGACCCTCATGGAGAATACAAGCAAAGAAGACCAAGGTCCATTCTAGGACTGGGCTAACAGCTGCGAGGTGCCGAATGGGGAACACAGGCCAAATTGATGTATATTTGTCCCCTTAGTTGGTCATCGTAAGGCCCCTTGACTGCTCCACTTTGCACGGAGCTCCTGATTCGTGATTGGAGCTGGGGATAGTACACTGACCTTTCCCCTATAGCCAGATTTTTTGGGCTCCAGCCAGCCACAGGGGCAGAAACAATGGTGCCCAGCCGTCAGTCTGTTCTCTTTGATTCTTAGGTCTTTTCTCCTGGCACCCTGTATTCATGGCCTTGGCGGTGAGTTTGGGCTTCTTTTCTGCAGCTGATTTGTTAGAATATGCCCGTAGGGAAGCATCCAGCCTTCCGAAGGCGTGCAGCCTGAGGCTCAGAGAGGTGGGGGAAAGAGCAAGGGCCCCATCTTTCCCTGCAACCTATGATTGGGAGACATGAAGGGCCGGGCTGTAGTTAGTATCAAGTGGTTGAAGGGGGTTGGGAGAGTATGGAAGATGTATCTTTCTCCCCTATGGTCTGAAAGGAGGAAGCAGTCCAATCACCCCCCCCCCCAACACCCCTACCCCGTCAAAGTTCAGGAACTTGCTAAAGATTTGCTTAATATTGGTCAAGAAGTGGGAATCATTGCCTGTGGAGGAGGAGGAGGAGGTAGGGCATGGATGTCAGCCTGAGTGATAAAACTTCCACTCGAGTGTTGATTCTCCATTGTGCCCAGAAATCCTGACCTGTGATGTAGGAGGTCCTGGTGGGAGTTCTTTGGCCTCCACCCTTTGTACTCCCTGTTTGGATGTATGAGAGCACCCCTTTTTTCTTAGGCCTCCAAGCTGGCCTGAGGCTCACGGGCCCTCTCCTGTGTTCACAGTTCTGCCTCTGCATGGCTGAGGCCATCCTGCTCTTCTCGCCTGAGCACTCCCCGTTCTTCTTCTGCTCCCGAAAGGCTCGGATCCGACTCCACTGGGCAGGGCAGACCCTAGCCATCCTCTGTGCAGCCCTGGGCCTGGGCTTCATCATCTCCAGCAGGACCCGCAGTGAGCTGCCCCACCTGGTGTCCTGGCACAGCTGGGTAGGCGCTCTGACCCTGCTGGCCACTAGTGGTCAGGCATTATGTGGGCTCTGCCTCCTCTGTCCTCGAGCAGCCAGAGTCTCAAGGGTGGCTCGCCTCAAGCTCTACCATCTGACTTGTGGACTGGTGGTCTACCTGATGGCTACAGGAACGGTGTTCCTAGGCATGCACTCAGTGTGGTTCCAGGCCCAGATCAAAGGTGCAGCCTGGTACCTGTGCCTGGCACTGCCCCTCTATCCGGCCCTGGTGATCATGCACCAGATCTCCAGCTCCTACTTGCCAAAGAAGAAAATGGAAATGTAAGTTCCTCTGAACTTTGAATGTAGGTGGGACACTTGCCTTGGACTTAAATGTTTCCTCTGGTGACCTTCAAGGGATCCACTTCAGAAGTGGTAGGATTTTTGTACTTCTTAGCTGGGCCAGGGGCCACAGAAACCCAAACTGCTATTGCTGACGACGATTCAGGGGGCCCAAATGGGGAAATATACTGGGTGCAAGTGGAAGGTGATGGCGGGGGGGGACCTTGGTCCTGAAGCCTCCACTCTTGATGGGACACAGAAGTGTTGGGCGGCGGCGGTGATGTTGTTGGCAGTCATTTCTTGCCTGTGCTCCTGATGGAGGGTTGGGTTACGGTAACTTATGAATGAGCACAGTGGCTCTTTGGGTCTGTTGGAGACAGCAGTGTGGAGAGACCCCATGGGTTATGGTTCCTGTAGGTTCTAATGTGCAACCTTAGGCAAGTCACATGCCTCAGGACCTCAGTTTCCACATCTGTGTCATGGGTGAGTTTCTAAACAATCTCCCAATATTCAGTGTCTGTCAGGTTGATGTCACAGAACACTCTCCCCGCTCTGGAACGGTGGCTGGACCACTAAGCAGACTCAGGATGTGATTCATACATTTGTTATTCTCTTATCCCTCTGAAGGGACAGGTCTGTCTTTGTGGACTTCCAGGAATCTGTGCCAATTTGGCTCCTGGACTAGGGCACAGAAGGTCAGGCACTGTGGAAAGAAGGGTCCCATGTGAGGCTCTTTTGAACTCCAAGACAGTAAAGGCACTAAAGTCACTTTAAAGCTTTTGAAGGAGCAGAAGGGCATTGGCCTAACCAAGCCTATGGCTCCTGGCTGGGCGTCTTAGCTCAGTTAAGAACTTCCTTCAGCCCACCTCAGAATCTGGGCTTGAGGGCTGCATGTCATGGGTTCGCACCTTCCCCGACATGTGTTCTCAGTGGCAAAGCAGTCCTGAGCTTCTCATGTTCAGCCCTTCCTAGGGCTCACATTCTTGCCTTAGCACATAGCTTTATGTAGGTATTCTGAAACTTTTAGAACAAACTAAGAGCTAAGGAAGAGGGGTAGGGCTTTTCTGATCTAGGGAAAACAAAGTCTCCCTGGTCCCTTTCTCAGCTAAGCTTTTCTCAGTTGCGGTCTCTTGCCAGCTCTTTGGTCTAGGAGGGGGCTGAGTTTGTTGCCAGTTGGCAAAAAAGGGCCGGGTCCTCTTCCCTGCAGAGACCCCTCCTTGTTCCAAACTGAAACTAGTTCCCCAGACCATTCTCAGTGGTGAGGGCTAGATGCTGACTGGTTAACTGTGATCTGGCTTGGTCGCAGAGATGGGACCTCCATAGATCATGACAAGGACTGAAGATGGCTAAGCCAGAAAAGCTGATGTTGAGGCAAGACAGCTCAGGGGATACTCTGGGAGGTCTGGGTATAGGGGCTGGAGCTCCAGGTCCCAGGAGCAGGGCAGGCGTTCCTAGATGGCAATAATTTAGATGTCCCAGGTCTTCCTAAGATGTAAGAGCTTCCTGTCTGGGTGGTTCGGAAGCAAGGAGGTTGGTATGATTTAACAGTCCAGGAATTGGGACTGCGAGGGCACAAGCGTCCTCTGAGTGGATCTCATTGGGTCAGATGGCACCTCCAGGAGCTCTCCAGACCCAGAGCATCTAAAGGGGGTCTCTGCTGTTCAGAGGGTGATTATACCTGTCTCATTGTCTGGTCTTCTCTCTCAAACTACCCAATGTGGTCTGAACTTGGAGAAGATGGTTCCTGGGGCATTCTTCCCCAGTGTCACTTGGATCAGGGACTCCATCTCCTCTCCCCCTGTCACAGCCAGTGCTGGGAGTCCCATCCTGTCTACAGCAGGGTGACAGGGCCGGTGAGGTTCACCAGCTTCAGCGAGCCAAGCAGGCAGCGCCATAAAGCCTGAGCCTGCCTGAGGTGTTGCCTCCTCCCAGGTGGTGCGGGGGCTGGTGGGCGGGCGGGCAGGCGGGCTGACAGCCGGCAGTTTGCGTGGGCTGTGCCAGCTGATGTCTATTCCCAGCCCTCGGAGGAAGGGGGAAGTCATTTATATTCTGCAGGAGGAAGGGGCGCCAGCTGTCACCTATCTGACCAGGAGGCCTGGAGGGCAAGGGCACAGGGCCGAGAGGAGGGCACAGGTGGTCTTCTGCTTAGCCTGACTGCAGTATAGGGAGTAGGTCACCAGGAGGAGCCCTTCTTCCCAGTTGGTCAGGTTGTGGGGGGACTTCCGCCCCCCTTCTCTGAATCCCATCACCACCTGCCCTCACATCCTGGGCCAGCAGCTGGACAACCATTAGACCTCAGTGCCAGGGCACTCTTCCTCCAGCTGGGAAGAGGTAGCTGCCTGCTACATATGCCTCCTGCTTGTGTGTTTCCTCCTCCCTACACCCTCTGTTACCCCCACCTCTCTTTATCTCCCCATCTGGGATATTAGCTGGGCTCCTCAGCAATGAGGCAGAAGCCTTGGGGGAAGAAGCGAATGTCTACCCTTTTGCCCTTGTTCCCTGGCTAGGGAAAGCTGCTAGTAGTCAGCCTGTACTGTCTTTTTTAAAAAAAGCCAGGGTGCTCAAAAAAAAAAAAAAAAAAAAAAAAGCATGTCATTTGCACAAATTTGCATATCAGGCTCACTAAGACTTGATTCCAAATATGATATTTTAAACTCAACCTTGAGGACATTAGAAATGTAGATGTTTTTTGTAACCAAATCCAAATGGTAACAGGATTACCAGTCTGGGTTCAGACCCCTCCCCCAGCCCCCATCTTTCCCGTAACCACTCCCCTTGAGCCCCACCAGAGCTGGGGTTGGTGTTGAATGGCAGGAGCCCTGTGTCTTGGGGAATTAATTCTTCCAGCCTCACCTTCTTGGCTGTTCAGCTGCATCAAAGGTAGGCTGCCGCCTCTTGCCAGCCTGTTTCTCCTCTCCCTAGCATCTCACAGGGCAGACTGCCCATCCCAGTCCCTGACACCGGCCTGTCCCTTCTTTCTCATTGTCTCCACCCTTCCACCCCCGTGCATGGCTGCTCTGGGTCTTGTTTTTCAAACCTCACTGTGGGAGATCTAGGCATCTTCCCTGAGCCAGCTGGCTGCTGTGCCAAGGCTTGTTCAGAGTTAACAATAATCATTAGCTGCACAGTGCTGGGGCCTTTCAGCTCCAGGGCTCTAGGCACTTGCAGGCTGAGTCAGCCAGCCCTCACCTTCCCCCTCCTTCTGGGCAGCTAGAGTGTAATGGAATGGGGAGGGGGTGGTCAGAGTCTCACTTCCTAACCATGGCTTGAGGCTGCTTTCCTTTGGGAGTGGGCCTTGAGCTTCCTCTGGGTATATTACTAAGGCCTTTTCACCTGACAAAGATCAAGACGGGAACACAGCGTAGGCTCTGCTGAGAGTGGCAGTGGCCGTCATTGACCCTGAACCTCGAGTACTCCTGTCCTTCCTTCTGTTATCTGTCTTAACTTCCAGAGGACACCCCTGGTCCTGATGCCCCAATCTCAGCATTTCTGGTGGCCCTTTGCAACCTTAGGGAGCAGGGAGGCTTCTGGGGTAGTGCTCCACTCTTCCTGTATCCGGTTGACCTAAGAGCCTGTGTATCATGCAGTAAAAAGCACATTGACCTGGGAACCAGGAGGGCTGCAGTCTACATTTGCTCAGCTCCTAACACTGGTGTGGCTGTGGGCAAATCACTTACTGTTTGACCTACCTCACAGGGATGTTGTGAGGGTTTGATGAGAAAATGCATGTTAACAGGCATTGGAAAGTCCAAAGTATTAAATGTAAACAGGTTGATAGTATGTTCTTGTCCTTGACTCTTTCATTCAGCCTGGCTCTGGGTTTGATGCTTCTTTTATAGGGAGGCGATAAACAGTTACAGCTAAGATGCTTAGAGGACCCAAGTCCCTGGCAGCTTGTGTCGTCAGCCATCCCGAGAGCACACACACATTTCTTCCCTCTAGATGAAAGGTCAGCTCTCATCCACTCCTGTCAGGAAAGCCACTAAGCCCAGCAAACCCAGCCCTAAGTGCTGCTGGTTTCAAGGCATGGGGCTGGTGTAAATCCGGAAATCAGTGCAGTTGTTCCCTCATCCAACCTGAAGTTCCTGGAGCTGGTCTGTCTGAATCTCTCCTACCTAATTCTGCACTTCTGAGGGAAAAGTGGAGCAGGCAAGCCAGGGAGGCAGGAGCAATAGTAACGGACACAACACCGCCACCCTGACTCTCTGGTTTCCCCTGTAGCCCCAGGCTGAGCAAGGCCCGCCTCAGGCCCTCATGCCCGGCACTGGAGATGTAGAGCTGACACGCGGCCCCTAGCTTGTTCGTAGTTTTTTCTCTTTCCTCGTTACAGGCTCTTGGAGTAGGATCACAGTCCCCTCCTCAAAGGACTTTATTGGAATTAAAACACACACACACACACACACACACCCCATGACAGCAGTTCTATTTAAATGTCAAATTAGGGGAAGGATACTTTCCATTCCATTTGAGAACTGCCAGCAGTCTGCTGGGAGTGCACAGAGAGAGGCAGGAACAACAGCAGTGCAGAGGCTCCAGTATTCAGTTTTTTATCTCAATTGTTTTTTTTCTATCCTGGGATCCAGCAGTGAGACACTAGTCAGGCGTTGTGGGCATAGCCTGAGCAGTTCTCACCAGCACAGGCACAGAGCAAATATAGGTGACATACAGGAGGACAGGGCCCCAGAACTGCCCTGGTGGGTGTTTTGAAGTAGACAGTCCCCAGCAGTGGGCTAAGCTTAAAGCAGACCCAAATTACATCCAGTAAGAAGCCTTCCCCCTAGATATCCACCCAGAAGGCTTGGCTAGTCACCAATGTGTAGGGAATAAGAGTTCCAGTTTTTAATCTACCCGCTATTGTCAGAATTTCCCAGATTATTTTTTTTTAACCTCTGCTAAAAGCAGATTAAATAGCTACTTCAGGCCATTCTGTGGTACCAGAGGATTCAGCTCTTTGTCTCACTGAGTATACATGAGGGGCCCCCAGCACCCCTCTCTTTTATTTTTTTCAACGTTTATTTATTTTGGGGACAGAGAGAGACAGAGCATGAACAGGGGAGGGGCAGAGAGAGAGGGAGACACAGAATCGGAAACAGGCTCCAGGCTCTGAGCCATCAGCCCAGAGCCCGACGCGGGGCTCGAACTCACGGACCGCGAGATCGTGACCTGGCTGAAGTCGGACGCTTAACCGACTGCTCCACCCAGGCGCCCCTGGTACCCCTCTCTTTAAAGCAGGTTGTGAGTTATCTCACCGGGCTCAGGACTGAGCTGGGCCTTTCTAGCTAGACCCCACCCAAAGCAAACTGGCCAAGTGAAGGAGCAGTGGGAGGTGAGGGAAAAGCAGCACCTACTTCTGTCCAGCTACAGTGCTTCCCCCTCCCTCCCCGTGTGCCTACTTGCATGTACACACACACACACACACACACACACACACAAACACACACGTGCATATACACACCCCTAACTTAGGGGCCAATGACTCTCACCTTATGCATGCCAGTGCTGTAGGGTGCCTGGAAGGCTCCCTGCAAGGCTCTGTGTCCTGGCTCACAGAAAAATGGTTCTCAGACTGTGGTTCCATGCCCTCTATGTGTGGGACAGTAACCACACTGACACAGACTAGAAGGCCTCAGGGCAGATCTAAGTATCTTTGCCACTTGGTATTTCCTACCTGACAGCATATAAGCCTGATGAAGGGGCTTGATGAAGCGGCTGCATTAGCCTTCCTCTCTCAAGCCCCAGGAAAGGACGCATCTGGCACAGGCTCACTGTAGCCAGACCAGAAAAGCCAACCTTCCTACTGCATAGGCCTGAGCCTTTTCTACATTGTGGATGAGGAAAGGAGCTTCACGGTGGCTTCCTGGGAGAAACGGTAAGTGCTACAAGAACTACAACTGCAGAAGGGAAGGAGGTGAGAGGTCAAATGGAAAGGAGAGTAGGCTGGCCAAGGCAACCGAACTTTCTACTTCTGTTGCACAAGGCAACTGTCCTGTTAGCCTCCACCACTCCGCCGAAATGCCACCTAAGAGGAGCTGAGTGCTACAAGACATGGTAGACAAAATTGCACATCTTGGCCAGAATCTTAGGGAACTTCTTGTGGTTTGGGGATGGGGGGTGTGGGGCTGAGGTGCAGCCATGGCCTTGGGAGGTAGGAGAAGGGAGCACCACAACTTTGCAGGCTCAGAGACAGGGCTTGGCACAGGCCATGACAGAGGGGGGAACTCCCAGCAGTCTTCCCAGACCTGTTCTCTTTACCAGCGTCCCCTTCTTGGCCAACCTCAGCCACAGCAAAAGCTGCTTTGAAAAGATGAAAAAATGCTATTTAAATGTAGACTGTGGGGGCACTCTGGCATCAACATCTGCCATTGCGCTGACTGCCAGTGCTGATTTGTCTGATGTAGCTGGAGTGAGATGTCTCCATCTCTTCACCACTTTGGTTGTTCCTCATGAAGAAAACAAGACAACTTTCCAGACAGCGGAGGGCTGCCCTCTGGCCAAGATTTTATCAATGTAGGAAATTACGTAATGATTCAAATTCCTTTCTTTCTCCTTTATACCATCTCCTCTCCCCTTTTGGAATCTACCCCGACAATCCCCTTCCAGAAGTACCTAGAGAGTACCCAAAGAATTTGCCTGTTCAGAGTTTAGTAGAATCCAGTCCAGTAGAATCCTGATAGATTGTGTCTGTACCAAGAACCTGGGGTTGCATTTCTCTGTTGTATGCAATGCCCAGGACACGCTAAACTATCTGTGAATATTAACTTGCCCATTCGATGAATATACTTTTAGCTGAACTTAGTTACCATTTACAGCATGCAAAAATACAGGTAATAATCAAAATACTGAAACTGAGCTGCTTTCCACCAATTCTTCTAATCTAGTCCAAGTGTTTTCCATAGCACGGTTAGTAGGCTTCATCCAGACTTTTAAGAAAACTCTGTGGGGAGGCAGCCCTCCTCCCCAGGGATCTAGGAAGACTTCATTATCTATAGGCTGTAGTCTCAGGTAAAGGAATTTCTAAACTCTCTCCTGCTGGTCAGTGGCATTTCTTTTGAGAATCCTATCAGGTTGGGAAACTATGGTCTGCTGGCCAAAATCAGGCCACTGCTGGGTTTTGTATGGTCTGTGAGCTAATAAGAGTTTTAACATTTTTAAATGGCTGAAAAAACTCAAAAGCCATGTTAAAATTATGTGAAATTCAAATTTCAATGTCTGTAAATAAATTTTTACTAGAACAGAGCCACAGTCATTAGTTTATGTACTGTCTATGGCTGCCTTCCTATCACAATGGCCCAACTAAGTAGTTGTAACAGAGAGTGTATGGCCTGCAAATCCTAACGTATTTACTATCTGGCTCTTTACAGAAGGAGTTTGTTGACCCTGGTCTATTTTCACGCCTGGATGTGGATTCTACCCTTGCCTTTATAATAGCATTTGAATACCTCTCCTTACTTAGGCCACATACTTCTGAGGTAGAGAAAGCCCCACCCACAGGCTGAAAAGATAAATAAAGCAGTCACAGACTATGCCAGAACAGAGACTCAAGCCAGGTTTAATGATCATAGTCTAGTGTCAGAGCCCAGAGGCTCCAAGGTCTGCCAGCCTGGATTGTACATAAGTGGGAGGGATAGGATCCCGGACTGGGAGGCCTGCTTGCTTTGCCAGCAGGGCTACGAGGAAGTACAGAGGAAAGAACACACAGAAAATTGGTATCAGTCGGCTTTACTGTCCCCAGCTGAGTGTACTCTCTCCTGGCCCCTTCCTAGGAGCCCCATAAATACAAGCAAAGAAAAAAGATCACAAATAATCACATAGACAGATTGTAGAGCCCTGTCATATTCTGTCTCCAGGGACAGCTGCTTCCTGGGAGACATGTCTCGTTTATGGGTGCAGGGTGGGGGGAAGGGAGGAAGTGATTTCTCAGCCTTTTCTTATAACCAGACCTGGCAGTTTCCTACACAAGGTTCTAGTGAGCTCATATATACTGAATACCTAATCCCCCAAGTAGAAAGCTGCCTTTGGGTTCTATCAACTGAAACCATGGGAAGAGGCTAATCGGTTCAATCTCTTGGTGGGGCAGCTAGGCACATCTACCAGTCTTTCAAATGAGGGGCCTACCTAGTGGATACAGTAGGGATACAGGGCCTTACGAGGGGCCTTTTCCTGGTCCCTAAACTGGGTAGGACTTATGAAGAGAATGGCCCTCTTAGTCCTCAGGAACTCAGAATGCTCTAGAAGGCCAATTTCATTTGACTTTTAAAGATTTTCAGAGCCCTAGGTGGTGCCTAGCGGGAAATTGCAGCATGGAGATGAAATTTTCCCAGGTTCCCTAATAAGTCAGAGGAGGGATGCCTGGTTCCTATAGCTCCATTAACAAAATCCCCAGAAGTCCCTGGAACATAACCAGACAAGTTTTCCTTCACGCGCCTGTCTTTCTGGGGCAGTTAACACAGGGAGAACAACTTCTAGCTGCTTGCTCCCCTGCCAGTTTCCTTCTGGGTCTGTCATTGACCTAGTTATACATTTATTTCTCACATACATGGACTTTCATCCAAGGAAGGTTTCGGAGGGGTCTGAAGACCCAGCTAGCTCCTCATGGGCCCTTCTCCCCAGGTGCCCTGACCTGTGGTTCTCCTAACCCCAGCCTTTGCAGAGAAGTTATTTGGTGCCAGGGAGATGTGGCTAAAGCTTCAGGGAGTTCAGAAATTAAAAGTACAAGAGTTGGTATTTGGGGAGCCTGGCGCAGTCACTGTCTCTCCTATGGGATACAAAAGCTGTGTGCATGAAGCTGTGAGCATAGGCGGAACCCACTCTGACAGGGGACGTTAGTGGGGACTGAAGAATCACTGTCCTGGTGGAAGTCAAGGTGCTGGTGTGCATGCGTACCTATAAGCGTGCATACCTAGGAGCATGCAAGTACTTGAGGGAAAGGCTGCACCTCTCCCAACAAACGAGGTTACTAATTAAAGGACGGACAGCAGTCTTGACATCCCAGGCACAGACAAGGGGAAGATGTTGCGTTCCGGTCCCCTTTCCCAATCCCAACAGGCAGCAGGAGTCAGGCCCTCCTAACAAGCAGCCCTCACCCACAGGTCGATGACACCTCTTGGAACCTAAAAAGCAGGTCAGAAAGCTAGAAGATCTGGAGGACTTCCAATGGACAGGGGACTTGGTTGGGAGAAGGGAAGACACTGAAAAAGACCAACATCAGAGGACATTTTCACCTGTGCCCTGCTGGTCCCCTTGCCAAAGCTCAGAGCACCCATCTCCCAGGGCCTGCAGTATAGTCAAGGGGCACAGTCATCTCCAGACCCAAAGTATTCTGCAGCCTTGGATGGAATGGAATGTTGGGCCTGTTCTTAAGTTCCTCTGGCCTGACCACCACAACTGCACAGACCTCTGGCTGAGAGGGATGGAGGTGGCAGAACTTTCCTTCTGAGAGTTCAGTGCCACTGTCTGTTACACGGTTGCCTAGAACCTTGTGGAGAGGGGCAGAACTCTAAGCTGCACTCCGCCTTGCCATTCTGGGGCAGAATTCCAACCCCTCGGATAATGAAATCCCGTGCTTTGGCTCTGCAGCAGGGTGAGATCTAAGAGAGGCTGCTTTGTCAACACAGAGAAAATACATAACTGGTTCCCTCCATGCCCAAGCACAGTCTAGCCCAGCTGGGGCCAGACTTTCCAGGATTCCTCCCATTGCAGAGCAGTGTATTAGGGAAAACTCAATCCCATCTGAACTTGCTAAGAAGCCTGAGAGAAGAGATGGCAAACACAATATCAGGTACGTCCAGCTGGATGCTACATGATAGAGGCTGATTTACCCTCCTCCGCCTAGTGTGAGGCAGCCCCATATCCCACGTCTGTGGCAGACACCCATGAAAGCTCTGCCTCTGGCAGCCCCCACCCTGGTCTGACACACAGGTGCTGGGAACCAAATGATAATCAAGGGTTTACCAACCGGGGAATTAGCAAATCTGGAGCTTATCCCCCATCTACAAGTTTTGTGATGGCACGTATGCTGTGACGCAGACCCCCTCCGTTCATGCTGTATCCCTCTGTGCCACTGGTTCCGGGACAAGGGACAGATACCACCTCTCACATTGTTGCCATATCTGACAGGCAACAGGCCAGGCTCCTGCAAAGATCCGTCCATCCAGGACTCATCGGGAAAGAGAGGCATTAGTGGGAAACCTCACAATAGCTTTGGGGAGCGTTACTGATTGAGGCCTCAGCATTTTCCTGACTCACTTTCCCAAAGGTTTCCAATTTCCCCAGCTGTGAAGTGTGACTTCCTGGCCAAAGAAGATACTACAGCTCTTCCCCAGTGTGGCTCCTATGGAAGATCCCCCCCAACCCCCAGCACACACAACACCGCGGGTGTGGGTGGGCAGAGATAGAAAAAAAATTTTTTCCCCCAAATGATTCTCTTTTAAGGAGCTAGGGATGACCTCAAAAAAGTTTCGGGAATCTGCTCTTCCCCCCGCCCCTACCTCATTCCCACCCAACTCAGACATGCTCTTCTTCCTCCACCGCACTGAGAATTCCCAGGGCTTTGGGTAAGGGTGTAGCACTTGCCTAAGGATTTGACATATCCATATTTGAAAATCGTGGCAGCCACACCCTGGTTGAGGTCTATGCCAGCTATTGTACCCGTGACCAATTCCCTCACGGTCAGGGGGAACCCACTCCCTTGGGCAGCCAGCCCTCTCTTCCATCCCCTCATATCCTTCAGGGGTGCATTACCTCTCCTGGGGCAGAATCTCCCCACCAACCCATCCTGCTCACACCACAATGGGTGTATCAGAGAAGACCGAGCTGACCGATTCTGGATCCGACATCCTCCGCTGGCCCTTGCCTGTTGCCTCGGGCACTGGCAGGGTGTTGCCTGGCTTCAGCTTGCCATTTTGACCCTGCCCGGGGCCAGCAGGCTCCAGGAAAGCCACCCGCCGGTCAAAACCATCATCCTTGTCCCCACCGGCCATAGGATCGTGATTGGGTGTGGTACTAAGCATGGAAGAGCTGAGGCTGTCTCCTTGATGGCTGGATGGTTTCTCGACACCCCGGCACCAGCATCGGCAAGGGGTTAGGTACAGGTATATGAGGACCAGGACCACACTGAGGATACAGCCCACTAGGGTGGTATAGGCTGTGTTGAGGGTGTCGTGGTGTCCGTGCAAGGTGAAATTATACACTTTCAACTCCACAGACAGTGTCTCATTGAAAGCCTCCCCCATGGCGTAGCAGGTGTACACACCCCCATCCTCAACCTGCACCTGCTGGAAATGAAGACTGCCGTCCTTGGACACGGTCACTGTGCTGTTGGCCACCTCATCTAGCACCCGTTCGTTGCTTGGCGTCACCCACACCTTGGTCATGCCCTGCTGCTTGGTGTCACACTTGATGGTCAAGGTGTCACCCAAGTGGGCTTCCCAGGCACGCTCCTTGTACTCGCTGCAGTTGAGGAAACTCAGGTTGAAGACATTGTGCAGCTTTTTGGAGCTCATACAGTACAGGTCCTCCTGAAAGTCCATCACGGAGCTCAGCTGCCGGTACTGCCAGTGCGAAAAGAGCTGGTAGAGCTCACAGTCACAGTGCAGGGGGTTGTTGTGCAGGTACAGCCCGTTCTTGACCCATGCCGGCAGCTTCTGCAGGTCAGGCAATGGCAAGTTCTTCAGCTTGTTGGAGGAGAGATCCAGGAGTGTTAGTTTGGGTAGCTTGGCTCCTTCCTTAACCAGCTCCAGAGGGAAGCGGGAAATCTGGTTCTGGCTCAAGTAGAGTTTCTGCAGCTGGGTCATGTCGTCGAAGGCGCAGCGGTCCACTGCCATAATATGGTTATTGTAGAGCAGCAGCACCTCCAGCGCTTGTAGTTCACTGAACAGGAACTCGTCCAGTGTACGGAGCTGGTTGGAGGAGAGGTCCAGGTAGCGCAGGTTGGGCACTGGGGAAAAGGCCTCAGAGGAGATGAAGTTCAGGTGGTTGTGGCTCAGCAGCAGGGACTGCAGGTGGATCAGGCGTGTGGGCGTCCACTCCGCCCGCAGGCGGCTCAGGTTGTTGTGGCTGAGGTCTAACAGTGCGGTGTAGCTGGGTAAGGAGTGGGGCACGTTGGGCAGCTGCTGCTTGGAGCAACTGAGGATGTTGCTGGCGCACAGGCAGGCAGCAGGGCAGCTAACCACAGGACGGGCGGCCCTGGCCACCTCAAAGAGGAGCAGGAACAAGGACAGCAGCAGGAGCCAGAGGCCTCGCGGGTCACGCTGGGGTTGCATAGTGTCACTGGGAAGGGCGAGGAAGGCCACCAGCAAGATCTGGGAGGGAGTCACCCGGGCATGTTCTGGTGGGATAAGGAAGGAAGGCTCACTGACTACAGGCTTCAGAGAGCCAGCCTGGGTTTGTGGTCACTAGAGCCTCTGAAGGGAAGGACCCTTCCTCCTCCTCCCCCCCCCCCCCCTTCCCCTCCACCCCAACGCTGGGCTAGAAGAGAGAAAGAGATGCTGGGTAGTTCCCAAGCGCTGTGCAGGCAGTGGGCTCAAAATACTGGGCAGAGGAGGAGGTGAGCACACGGGCCTACCGGGCTGGGGTCACAGGAGTATAGGATGGGGAGTATGCCCGGGATTGTTAGGAGCTGTTGGTTTCACAGGGGTTGCAGCGGGTTTGACAGCAGGGTCAGCGGGGCCTCTGGGGAGGAGCCGAGGGAAGGTCAACAGGGCACCGGTTGGGTAGGGCGCCTACCGACAGGGCTGAGGGTTCCCGGGGCCTGTGGGGGCGGGCTCCCCCCGGCACCGCTGGTCACTGCACCTGCTCGGCAAGGACGTGTCTCAGCCCATGGCGGGTCCGGGAGCTCCGTCGCGGCCTCCCCCGGCGCCTCACCGGCCGGCCTGTCGCGGCGCCCGCCTTACGCAGGCGCCCGCGCCCGGCCACATCGCCTCCCGGGGACTCGCCGGGCTCCGCTCCGCCGCGCCGCCGCCTCGACCGCCGTGTCCGCCAGAGCCCACCGACCACTGCCGCCGCCTCCGGCTCCGCGGGTCCCGCGTGGAGCGGTGCGGGGACCTGGAGACGCCGCGATCCGAGCCGAGGGAGCAGCGTGGGGGCAGCGAGCACCGCGCGCGCGCCCGTCGCCGGAGCCTCGGGGCGCGTGCGCGCGGCGGGGGCGGGGCGCACGTGCGTGTGTTTGTGTCGGAGCGGGACAGGCGGCCGCGCGCCAGGTCGTTCTTTCTCGGAAGGGGGTCCGGGCGGGGACCTGAGGACGGAAACTGTCAGGAAGGGACTCTGTCCCCTAGCCCCTCTCTGACTTCCTCCACCTTCTTTCATTCTCTGCACAGCCCCCAAGCTTCTACCTACCGAAATCTCTCCTAGGGAAACTAGGTCTAGCTGGAATGAATCCGCGGCAACTGACTCCGGGGCAGGAAGCGTCACATGTCTTTTAATCCTACAAATTAAAGAAATCTGGCTCGGCGCCCGCCTGTCAGTGTTGGCGGGAAATTCATTAGTCACGTTCTGAGGTTCCCCACTTCTCTCTCTAGGGCTGTGAAGTCTCAATATTTGGGGGGGGGGAAGCTTTGGGGGGAAGAGCCTTGTTTTTGTGTTTGTTTCAGTCTTGCTGCTATTATTCCACGACTCTTGGGGTAACCACTGAAGGATACATTTCCACAGCCTGCAAGCCAGGGAGGTAAAGGAGTGGTGGTCTTGGTGTATGTCCAGGCCCCGGGATCCCACTTTCCCAGGCTACCCATGAAGCGATCCCTACTGCACCCCTGACGGGCGCGCGCGCGCACACACACACGCACACACACACACACACACACACACACACACACACAGATTTCATACAAGCCAGGAATAGGTTTCCACTTTTGGAACCTCCAAAACCTTTCCCCGCCTGGGGGGAAGTCGTTCATCCCTCAGGCCTGGCCACTTGCCCTCTTCCTGAACCAGTACCAGCTCTTTCCCCTCCTCTTACGGAGCAATTTCAACATCGTTTTTCTGTAACCTAATCCTCAAGATAAAACCGGGAGGGGGAGTGGGGACAGTGAGGAGGGTGGGGGGGTCTTCTTTAGGATGGTCCCTGAAACACCAAGAAGCTGTTAACCAGTGTTTGGTGTTGGGGGTTGGGCGTGGAGTGAGGGAGATGTCAGAAGAGCTTAAACCTTTTATAACTCAAGACTATAGCTGTTTCTTGGGATGGTAGACCCTGAGGGAGAAATTACCTTTTTATTCTTTCTAGTTTCTTACAACAGCAGGAACGAGACTGAAATTAATGTCTCAATACATTAGCCTGCTAAGAGTTTTAAAAAGAAAGAATTTATATCTGTCACATATGTTTTAGGTTGAATTTAAGTGAACGTATTCTCTCTTCAAGGGGTATTAGCATGTTAACCTTATGCATAGTGTGAAAGATCTTTCCCTGTTCATTTGAGACATCAGTGATAAGGTGGGGAGAGTATTCAGGGAGGAGGAAGTATTGAAATGACATTGCATCAGTACTCTATTACCGCTTAACAAATTACCCCAAAACTCAGTGGCTTACTACAACAATATGCATTTATTGTCTGTCATGGCTTCTGTTGGTCAGAGATTCAGATACTGCTTGGCAGGCAATGATGGCATGCAGGTCTCCCATGCTGTTGCAATCATATGTCAGGTGGAGGTACAGTCACTGGAAGGCTTGACTGGGGCTAGAGAGTCAACTCCACAGAGGCTTGCTTACATGGCTCACCCTTGCAGCTGACTGATGGCAGGAGGCCTTGGCTCCTCTCCATAAAGGCCTCGCCACAAGACTGCTTGAGTGTCCTCACAGCATGGTAGTTGACTTCCTTTAGAGCTAGAGATCCAAGAGAGAGCAAGGCAGAAGTCACAATGACCTGGCTCTCCAAGGTCACACCTGTTATCTCCACCTTGGTCACATGGACCAGGCTTGATTCAGTATGAAAGAAGACCACACAGAGGCATGGATACCAGAAGGAGAGGATCATTGGGGGCCATCTTGGAAGCTGACAATCACACACATCTTCTTTGAAATCACATCTATTTCTTAATTTTGAAAAATTTCAAACATACACAAAAGTAGGGAAAATAGTATAATGAACTCCCATATACCCATCATCCATATTCAGTAATTATCAAGGGAATTCCCTCATTTTTTTTGTATAAGTATCCCTGAGGAACACATACTCTTCCCACCCCATCCCCCATATCCTATACTAACTTTCCTTAGACCCCATGTTCCAGGTTCTTTCTTTCTCTCCCTTTTCCCCTTTATGCTTAAGGGATGGAGGAGAGACAGATACAAAGAAAGAGGGCCCCTTATGCTGGACACCAGTCTCAAGTGTGGGAGTCCGCAATTTGGAGAAGTCATCACAGATAGGGACCTCAGTCAATCCTTTTTTTTCCCCCCAGCTCATCCAGAAGTAACCATGCCATTTTCAAATTTTAATGTGAATATGGATAATCTGGGGATCTTGTTAATATACAATTTGTGAATCAAGAGGCCTAGGGTGGAGAACCTGAGAGTCTGTATTTCTAACAAACTAATAAGGTGATGCAGACCTTGCTAGTTCACAGACCACACTCTGAGTAGCAAGGGTCTAGAGCTGTGCTGTCCAAATCGGTAGCCACTAGCTACATGTGGTCATTTAAATTAATTCAAATTAAATAACATTGTAAATTGCCTCTTCAGTTTCGATACCACATGTGGCTAGCTAACCCTATTGAACAAAATCATGGAAAGTTCCATTGGATGGCACTGGCATGGGGAATTGACTGATGCTAACTCTCTCACAGCTGCTTTCTAGACCAGAATAACTATTAATTCACAACAAAAAGGAGACCTTGGTAGGATAAACAGGTTATTTATAGTGGGTATTTATATCCTCTTGCTGGAATGGATCAACCCAGTGTTCCTAAATACAATTTTGAAGGTTGTTTGGTCAGCTCAGCATTTGAGCAAAAGAGGTTGGATATGTCTACCAGCTTATGAGACTAGATAAATTAGTTTTCTCTATTCTAGAAGTATTTTTTTTTCTTTTCTCAATAGCTAGTATTGGCCATCAGAATCAGAACTGGAGAAGACTGGAGGAAGACACCCTATTAAGAAGCTATGTTTGACTCTGCTTTAAAGACTCCATGGGACTGGCCACCCTTCTTTAGGACAATGTAGTCTAATTTTCTGGACACACTTAGGTGTTCCTTTCTGTGATTCCATTAACAAAATTTGTTTGTTAATGTTTATTCATTTTTGAGAGACAGAGAGTGAATGGGGGAGGGGTAGAGAGAGAAAGAGAGAGAGAGAGAGACACAGAATCTGAAACAGGCTCCAGACTCTGAGCTGCCAGCACAGAGCTCAACGTGGGGCTCAAACCCACGGACGTGAGATCATGACCTGAGCCAAAGTCGATGCTTGGATGCTTAACTGACTGAGCCATACAGGCGCCCCTCTGTGATTCCATTTTACATCGTGTATATGTCCTTATAGAAATTTTCACCTACTGTTTTGTCTGTTTACATGTCTGCTTCCCCATTAGTTTGTAAGCTCCTTGAGAGCAGGGATTTGCCTTAGGTCTGGCCAGTAGTAGGCACTCAAAATATGTTTGTTGAATTAATTAATTAATAATTGCATTAAATTTGCACATTTATTATATGTTAGTCTCAATGCCTTGTGTAGAAGTAACGATAAGCATAAGGTTTGGGCTTGGACAAGTCGCAGCTATATACTGGCTGTGTGACTTTGGGTATTTTGCTTTCTTCTACCAAATCTCATTCCATTATCTGTAAAATGGGAACAATAATAGCACTTGAGCCTACTTCATTGGGTTATTTCGGGGATCAAATGAGCTAACGTTTATGAAAGGTCTTTATCATTTATAAGTGTTATCTTTTAAAAAACTCCTAGTTTTCTCCATAAAAGTTAGGAGATCCTTCAGTCTTGCTGTCAACATGTGTGTAGATTACCTTGCCCAGTTACCTGCCTGTTCCCATGTTCTAGGGTATTGCCTGTTTGGAGCATTCATTCAGATTTACAAGATCTCCTTCTCTGTTTATCTTTGATAACTTATAAATATTTACAAATTTAAATAATTCAAATTTTAAAAAGTTTTTAAGTTTAAATATTCTTATATATTTTTTTATTTTTATTAAAAAATTTTTTTAGCGTTTATTCATTTTTGAGAGCGAGAGACACAGAGCATGAGCAGGGGAGGGGCAGAGAGAGAGGGAGACACAGAATCGGAAGCAGGCTCCAGGCTCCGAGCTGCTTGCAGAGCACAGAGCCCAATGTGGGGCTCGAACTCACGGAGTGAGAGATCATGACCTGAGCCAAAGTTGGACGCTCAACCGACTGAGCCACCTAGGTGCCCCTAAACATTCTTATATTTTGTGGCAAACCCTGGTATGTAACTAATATCAGCACCATTTTTGTAGTTCCTGAAGTATCTCCAAAAAGAGGAGGCTCTAAAATGAAGCTATTTCTGGGAAGGGTGGCAATAAAGATTAGTCCTTTGTTAAGTATTGCTTAAAGGGCTAAAATTTAAGCCCTTAGCATTGGGTTGAGCTCTAGCAGGTCACCCATGTTACCATTTTTGGTTTGTCCCTGAAGGTCCTTAGCTTGGAGACTTCCTGTTGCCACCCATTTCTCCCCCCTCCTTAAGCTATCACTCATTTCACTGACCCTTTTGACCTTTTAGCTTGCCCTGTAGCAGGCCCACCCATTATTTACTGCCCAGGAGGCAAACATTTCCTCTTTTTGGGGATTCAAGTGACATCTGGCTCTCCCTTTTTTTCCTACTCCTTACCCATTTCTACCTCAACCCTGTCCACTTCCTCAGAAGTTCCACTTGATCTGGAGAAACTGCCAAGATATGGATGTTAACCATGGGCAGAGAAGGAATGACTGGTAGAGAGGTGCCATAGACACCTGTCAGTGTCCAGGGCTTTTCAGGTTTGTCAAATAGATCTGAGGGCACCTTCTTCAATTTACAGCTCGTGCTCTTGGTCAGGGTTCTTCTCCTGTAGGGGAGCAATCACTCCTGATGGCTAAATCATGAACAACTTTCTTGACTTTTGACACTCACATATGGATGTCTCAAAATAGCCCAGCACTGAGTCATCAGGTAAATGTGTCTTTGAAATATTGCTGACAAATAAATTCATGGTACAAAATGTTATTTCAGCCTTTAGGGGTGGGGTTCTATGACCACAATCACCCTGCAGCTGAGCAGACATCCCAGAGATTGGAAGAGTTTGTTCCCAAGCACTATTATAAAGAAGGCTTCTCTGGAGCTCCCGCCATGTGAACCTGGATAACCAGGAGGTCCTGCAAAAGGAGTTTAGCCTTTTTTCGTTAAGAAGTTTTGTCATCAGTCTGGAAATATTTTCTTATCCTGTACATGCGGTCCTCTCTTTTGACTTCTAAAGGCTTTATATCTGAAATTAAATTCTAACTCATGTGAGACTTATCAGTAATTCTTATCTATGAATCCTTGATTAGTTTGTATTATATCTGGGAAGTTAATATTCTTGTTTAGGAAGTCGGTGCTTTTATGATTTGGGGGAGGATTAGGGTTAAACTGAATGTTAAACTTTCCGTTAAGGATTTTTCTCCCTTATCTAAGTCCATTGGACTAACTCTTTGAGTTAATCTTTTTCCTCTAATGATGCTTTTTGAGTCCTTAGCTATTCATTTATGTCTGAAGTTTCTGCTTTTCAACCACTTATACTGTTCTTAGCTGATTCTAAGGCTAATCATAATGTTAGCCTGTCTGACCCTTACCCATAATGACAGAAGTTTAGACTACCGGGGCTGGAAGCTACCTTAGAAGTCAAGTTCACAAGCCGGTTCACAGCAGAGCTGAGTTAACCTGAAGAGGGAGTGTGGCCTTGCGGTTAAGAGCGTAGTCTCTGGAGCCAGGCTTCTTGAGGTAATATTCTAGCTCTGCCACTCACTGTGTGACTTGAGCTATTATGTAACCTGTAAAATGGGCACAATCAGAAGACCTGCCTAATGGGCTTGTGGGGATTCAATGAGTTCATGTACCTAACAGATCCTCTAACGTGCAATAGATGCTCTACAAATGTGAGCAGGTAGGAGTGGGTTACATCTTTCATTCTTGTTCAGGGTTCTTTTCGATGCATCATAACACTTCCAGGGATAATACAAAGCAGACAGAACTGGGGGTGGGGTGGGGCAGAATCTGAATTTGTGGCCTATGTTCTCCAAGGGTTTCAGGCCCAGACTTTGGGCCTAGCAGAATTATAAGCGTTAATGAGTGGAGGGGCTAGGATTGGAAAGCCATGGTAGAGGCTGAAGTTGCTGAGGAGAGCCCAGGGTCAGCAATAGAGCAGTCAGTTCCTATTCTTTCTGTGAGGGTACACACCAGACCACCAGGAAGGGCAAGCTCCAGCTCCCCCGAACAGGCAGCAGCGCCTTTAAAACCCGGGGCAAAGGAGCTCCTCCTGCACTCATTTAGGGTCAAACCATAGCTGGAGTATCAAGTTCAGCTCTGGACAGCTCATTTACAGTCTGGAGCACAGCCAGGGGTAGCTGATGGATGTTACCACAGTCCAGTAATCATATCATAATGCATTCTCTCACAAAAAAAAATCCGTTGAACCCCTAGGGCAGACCACTGTGTTATGTACCTTGGGGTGAGGCTGCATGGAGTGAGATGAAAATATGCTTTAGAAATGGTTTCTTCCCTCTAGGACCTAGAAAGTACGTATGTGGATTCTTTTCAATTTCACAAACGTCTGTCGATCTCCTGTTATGTTCAGGGCTCTCTGTAGGTGGTATGGCCTTTGTGTCCCAGTAGAAAGAGCACTGGACTGTGTCAAGAGAGCTGGGTTCTAGTCTCACCCCTGTCATGAACTAGCTGTGTGGCTGTGGATAAGTTACTCTGGGCCTCAGTTTTCTCATATACAAAAATGGGAGCTATGATACCTGCTCTATGAAAAAATTCCAGAGCCCCTGATCTGCGGACCCAGAAATTTCATGAGAGGAGTCTGGGAAGGATTTTGATCATCAGGGAAGTTGGGAAACATTACATGTTAGGGCAGTGTCCTCCTTGGGTGGGCCTCAGGATGCTTGCCTCAGAATCTCCAAAGAACTTAAAGGAAAAGATGATTTCAAGGCCCACTTCAGACTTGCTTAGAACCTCTGGAGATGGGGGCTTGGGAATCTGTACTTAAGGTGAAGCCTGGTGGTTCTTGGTACCCCCAAACTGGAGAACCACTATCAGAAGAGTTTCATGAGGATTAAATGAGAGTATATGTGAATACTATCATAGCTCGTACATGAGGGATGACTTAGCAATGAGACCTTTTACTTTGGGAGGAAGTCATAATAACCCCTTTGGAAAGTTGAATGGTTGCATATTAGAATGTTTGGAACCAAAAAGAAGAGTCATACCTCATAGTTTTCAGAAGAGAGGTTTCTTGCAGGACCTCACAGAGGTTTACTGTAGCTAGGGAGTTGCTTTATTAGCTGTAGTCACTGTGGACCCAATGCTTCCTACGTTTGGGGAACTGAAACAGTGGTTTGAAATGGCAGAAAGAGGCTTGCAGCCCCCAAAGTACCCACCTTCTGTGGGTACCACAAGGATGTCTACTTCCCCAGTAAGAGAATTGCGATGAGTCAAATTGCTGCCATCTAACATGGAGAACCCTTTCGAGCAGAATTCCTATCAAACCATTTCCTTCAGCCTCCTGTGTGTCCCACCCATATGTGGTCAACTTCAGTATGTGAATTAATCCCCATCCAATCATCTGTGGTTAGAGTAGCAGAGCTAATTTTGCTCATGACACATGACAACTTTGGGATCTGCTTTCTTTGGAAAAGGAAGGAAGGAAAATCAAAAAAAGCAAGCATTTTGAGGCCCCTTGGTTTGTCTAGTATACATTTCCATGAGGAGGAGGGGGTAAACAAATGCAGTGTGGCTCTAAAATTTGGTGATACAGACTCCTTTGTGAAACCAATGGATTCTCTTCCGTTAAGCACATGGGCAGACACACAAAATTTTATACACATTTCTTAGGGACAGGGATCTTAGAAGGCTCATGCATGGAATCCTAGGTTGAGGACTTCTGTTCTTTAGGGCCTCTAAAGGAAAGAACTGTTCTACTGGGGAGAAGTGTCAGAGAAGCAGATTTCTGTCCCATGGACAGAAACATCTGCTGACATTTCAATTGTCCAATAATGGATTGTTTCCATCTTGAGGTAATGATCGCCCCATCACAGAAAGCATTCAATCAGGGGCCAGATGACTACTTTGCACGGATATCTTTTCATGTGTTTGTTCATTCATTTTATTACACACACCTCATTAGCATATAGCAAGAAATCCTGTGTTTAGGAATAGAAAAGAGAGGGGTGCCTGGGTGGCTCAGTCGGTTAAGCATCCGACTTTGTCTCAGGTCATGATCTCATGGTTTGTGAGTTCAAGCCCCACATTGGGCTCTCTGCTGTCAGCACAGAGCCCCGCTCCAGATCCTCGCTCCCTCTCTCTCTGCCCTTCCCCAGCTTGTGCTCTCTCTCTCTCTCTCAAAATAAAAAAGAATTTTTTTAAAGAAAAGGAGTAGAAAAGTGAAATACAAAGGTAGACACATAAGAAACAGTCTCCGTTCTCAACTGTCATGGTTTGGCAAAGGAAACAGACACAGGTGGCCACAGTGCTTAATGACAGATAATATATGAGCCAGGGTACAAAGGGCTTAGGAGGCCAGAAAAGAGACTTGAGCAAACTTGTGGGGAATCCTGTGTAGGGACAAAGATTGACCAGATGTCTCTTAAGTCCTCTTTGGGGTATCCTATGTGGCAATGGCAGCAGGATGTGTCATGAGAGGGCTTTATCTACACTATTCCAAACAGGTGTACAATATATGGGAGCAACCCCAGGGTACTTGCTATGCAAACATAACTTCAGGACAAGCCTTTCACCTTCCCTTACTCCCCACCTTCCAACAAAATGGGCGGCCTCTTAGCCTGTCCTATAGAGAAATTTTGGAGCTGCTACTGATCGAAGGTTCAGTATTTCACAAAGTTATCAAGACACAGGTCTGAGCCCTTCCCAGAGATTGCTATTTGAATGGAGCACCTTTGGTCTCCTCTTCGGGCTGGAAAGACAGGGACGACCAGTAAGAATGTGCTGGTGAGGATGAGGAAGGAGGCAGGAGGGAGTGCTGGTGATCATGGAGTGGCTGTCCTCAAACCTACAGCCATCAATCCGCGATTGTTCCCCAAACTTTGAGGTTTGAAAGCATTTCCTTCCCTCCGGGTTTTTCTTATTTTCTTTGCCTGCTTCCACAGACAGTATACCCGCCCTCTCTCCCTCCCATCAAGGTCACCACTCAGCAGGCTTTGATAAATGTCATTTTTTTTTTGAAAGTCGCCTTGGAAAAAGGCAATTTGACTGCAGTGAGGCAGAACAGGAGCTGAAGGCCGGCCGCCCTTTATCGACCAGAGCTCAACCCCAAGAACAAAACGCAGAGGAGTGTAGCACTGCCTGGGGCTCCTGGTGATCCCAGGGCTGCCTCTCCCCAGGGAGCTGCGTGCTGTGCTGTGCGGGAAGCCTGCGGGCGCCAGGTCCTGTGGTCTCCTCCTCCCTCTCCCCCTCTGCCCAGCCCTTTGTCTGCTACTTGTTTCCTGGCTGGTAACTAAAGGTCCCTGAGAACCCCCACAGCTCTGGGGGCGGGAGCCCTCTCCACTGTGCAAGCAGTGGGCTGCTGATTAGTGTGGGGAATAAATAACAGCAAGCTAATTATCTCCTGATTGTGGCTTGCCTCACTAACAAGGCTGGGCTGGAGTGGTGATGCGGCAGTTGATACTATTCCAAGCATGCTTCTGGGTTCAGGGAAATTTCCATGCCTTTCCAGTCTGGAGACTTTCCCTTCCCAGATACTCTGGGATTCTAAATGGAGATGTTCCCACTCCTGCTTCACCTTGGAATTGAGAGACTCACCCCAGACAGACTGTTTGTGTCAGACCCTGGTGGGTGAGGGGAGCTGGCTTCTGGTAGAAGCAGAGAAAGGCTTTCAGGGAGGCTTGGGGGTTGGCCAAGGTCATGGAGAGATAGGTCCTCAGGGAGCACACTCTCCAGCACTTAGTATCCTAATTACATCTGCTGCTCCAACTGTTAGAACTGAGTGGCTCCCATCAGACCTGCAAGCAGAGAAGGAAAGTACTAAGAGCACTGGCCTGGGACTTGAGAGGTCTGGGTTCTAGTCCTACCCTTGACTACTTCTGTGACCTTGGACCTGCTTCTTAATCACTCTGGTCCTTGATTCCCTCCGTATGAAACGAAGGTCAGGCGACCCTTGGGGCTTTGCCTAGCTCTAAATATAACTGTGTGACTCTAATTCTGTAATTTGGACTGTGATATTAGGAAAGCTTCTGATGCTTCATGTCCACATTTCCAGACTGAGTTTTCCTTTCCCTCGTTTAGTTGCATTGTTCTCCATCTTCTCCTCCCACTATACCTGACTTCTCTCACTCTCTCAAATCTTGAAACCTTGTCTTGCCTAGAGGGAGAAGGGTGAGGGATACCCTTTCTGGGAAGATTTAAATTTCTAGCAGCTTGGGCTGTGTTAACTTGCTGAACCAGTAATTATCAGCTTATGAAAAGCCAAGATGTGTATGTGACCAGTAACTGCTGCTGGCCTATTGTGTTCAGAGGAAGAAATCAACATGAACCCCTGGGATTTAGGTCTATCCTGAGACTACAGGCCTTGTCACCACCTCCACACCAACCACAGAGTCCACTTGTAGGAAGTAGGACTGTCCTCTTTCCTTGGGGATACTCACCTCTACAGGCTGGGTAAGTCTCTCTCTGCCAGAGATCAGGTGTTAGACAAACCCGATGTTTCCATCTGATAAAGATAAGCCCATGAAAGAGCAAACTCTGGGCCACAGTCCCCTTGGGAAAAGAAAAGGGAGAAGGGGAGGCACTAATATATATCTGGGAAAAGGAGGAAAATGTCACTTTTAGAATAGTGAGACATTCTGAAAGATAGAGTTACAGTGTCCTGAGGTATCAAATGCATGTACAAGGTCTTATCTGATGGGAAGAGCCCTCAGGTAGGGCTCATTCAACCTCAGAAGATTTCATTCAACATTATGCTTCATTGCTTTTTTTTTTTTAATGTTTATTTATTTTTGAGAGAGAGAGAATATGAGCGAGAGCGAAAGAGAGAGCGTGAGCAAGCAGGGGGAGTGCAAGTGCACAGAGAATCCGAAGCAGGCTCTATGCTGACAGCAGCAAGCCCAGTGTGGGGCTCAAACTCATGAACTGAACTGCAAGATCATGACCTGAGCCAAATTTGGACACTCAATTGAGCCACCCAGGTGCCCCGTTTTTCTTTGTTTTTATTTTTAAGTAATCTCTACACCCAACGTGGGGCTTGAACTTACAACCCTGAGATCAAGAGTCACCCACATTAAGACTGAGCCAGCCAGGCACACGATACTTCATTGCTTCTAAAGGACAAATTTGGGCAATTCATTTACTTTCTGTATTGGTAGGGTGATCTATCGATGTAACTTACAACCCCCAAGCCTCAATGGCTCGTCACAATAGAAGTTGACATTCTCACTCACATGAGAGTTCAATACTGATGTTCAGTTGATGGCCTTCAGTTGATGGGGTGAATCAGGTACCCAGCACTGTCCATCTTGTGGCTCTGCTAACTGCTAGAGGCTTTGAAATCCTTTACAGTATCCCCTATATTCAGTCAGCAGATGGGGGAAGAGACAGGGAGCCTGCAGAATTGTGTGGAAGGTTTATGGGCCAGGTCTGGAAATGACATTCATCAATTTAGCCCATATTCCACTGTCCAGAATTCTGTCATGTGACCACATCTGACTGCAGGGGAGGCTGGGAAATGTAGTCAAGCTATGCACACAGGAAGTAAAAGAAAATGGTCTGGTAAACAACCAGTCTCCAATATATCTTCTTTGAAGTTTTGTTTCCAAACTTATTGGTAAGGGCAAGGGGCTTCTACATTGTCATCTCCAAAAGTTAGCATGAATATAAAATAGATTATGAGAAAGCTTTAAAAATGCAGAATGAATGAATATATACATATTATAATTTTTCTTTCAGATTAATCTAGAAAAAACTTCATAAATATTGTCTCTATAACTCTATTGGACACATAAACAGTGCTCTACTATTGGAACAGATGTCTCTAGGTTATATGACGAAAATCTGAGTGACTGTGAAATTGATTTCATTGTGTGATGAAAACAAACTCTTCAATAAATCTAATCCTTTAAAAAATTATGGAATGTGCTCTTCCTGTCCTCTTTCCCTTTGATCTGGATGGAGACAACATGGATGACCACATGGTCAGCAGAGTTGGGGCCAAGATTTGGCTGAGTCAACTGGCATGTTTGGTGAACTGGGCTAGAGAAGATGGCCTGCGTGGTTAGGAAATTGATTATAAGTAAAGGAATTAAGAAAATAGATAACATATTGAGGATAATGGGCACCATATTTGTCGAGGTTAGTGAAAGGAGTTACATTTATGGAAAGGGAATAAACCCCATGGTATTAGATCAGAATTGGGGTACCTTGTTTCAACTCATGTTTTTAATATAAATAGATGTGTGTGTGTGTGCATGTGTGTGTACACACATATATATTTCTAACTCTGTCTGATGTGAGGTCCTAAAAGCAATGATAACCCAATAGCTGCAAGCACACCGAGCACCCAGATCTTGGTTTCTAAATATCATTTTCCACTAAAAAGAACCAGAACTGATCAGCCTGAAAGTACTAGATGAGCCTGGAGTATCTTGTTATGCTGTAAAGTGAGGAAGGGCTCAAAGAATGATGGGAACATGTCAAAAATATACAGAATCCAGGTGCCTGGGCTTAGTCAGTTGAGCGACGGACTCTTGATTTTGGCTCAGGCCATTATCCATGGTTTGTGGGGTCGAGCCCCACGATGGGCTCTGCACTGACAGCACGGATCCTGCTTGGGATTCTCTCTCCCTCTCTCTCTGCCCTGCCCCTGCTTGTGCTCTCTCTCTCAAAATAAATAAACATTAAAAAATTTTTTTTTCAATATACAGAATCCATGGGGCACTTGGGTAGCTCAGTCGGTTAAGTGTCTGACTCTTGATTTAGGCTCAAGTCGTGATCCCAGGGTCATGGGGTTGATCCCCACGTTGGACTCCACACTGACAGCATGGAGCCTGCTTGGGATTCTCTCTCTTTCTCTGCCCTTCCCCCACTCACACTCTCTTTCTTAAAAATAAGTAAACTTTAAAAAAATCCTTCATGAATTCTCATTTTGGGGTACCTATGTGGCTCAGTTGGTTAAGAAACCTACTCTTGATTTTGGCTCAAGTCATGATCTCAGGGTTCGTGAGCCCTGTGTCAGGCTCTGTGCTGACAGGATGCTTAGGATTCTCTCTCTCTCTCTGCCCCCACCCCCTGCACTCGTGCTCTCCCTTTCCCACTCTTTCTCTCTCTCCAAATAAATAAATAAACATTAAAAAAAATATACAGGGGTACCTGGGTGGCTCAGTCAGTTAAGCTTTCGACTTCAGCTCAGGTCATGATCTCATGGTTTGTGAGTTTAAGCCCCACATTGGGCTCGCTGCTGTCAGCACAGAGCCTTCTTCGGATCCTCTGTCTCCCTTTCTCTCTGCACCTCCCCTGTGGGAAGGCGCTAACTTACGTTAGAATGCCAACTGATAATTTTTTTTTTTTTTTGCCAACTGATAAATTGGAACAGGGTCTCTGTATTAGATGGTAGTTTTGTTTTTTTTTTTTAATTTTTTTTTCAACGTTTATTTATTTTTGGGACAGAGAGAGACAGAGCATGAACGGGGGAGGGGCAGAGAGAGAGGGAGACACAGAATCGGAAACAGGCTCCAGGCTCTGAGCCATCAGCCCAGAGCCCAACGCGGGGCTCGAACTCCCGGACCACGAGATCGTGACCTGGCTGAAGTCGGACGCTTAACCGACTGCGCCACCCAGGCGCCCCTAGATGGTAGTTTTGTATCGTTGTTAGTTTCCTAATTATAATGTGTACTGTAGTCATGTGGGAGAATATCTTTGTTTTCAGGTACTATGCACTGAAGTGTTAAGAATTAATGGGGCACCAGGCCTGCAACTCACTCTCAAGTGGGTCAGAAATTACACATATATATACATGAAAGAGGGGGAGGGGAGAGGACAAAGGACATACTCAAAATGCAGCAAGTGTGGTAAAAGTAAAACAAATCAGGAGACTCAGCAAAAGGTATAGGAGAGTTTTTTGTACCTTTCTTGCAACTTTTCTGTAAGTTTGACATTTCAAAAAAAAAAGTTAAAAGGATCATAGACTATAATAGTGTGTGGTATACAGCAGGAGTATAGTACACGGAACACGTGTACCTTTGGTCTCAGGCAGGAGAGACATTTGGTGAGCGGTGAATGTTCAGGGGAGGTGAGAAGCAGGAGAGTCATGGAAAGCAGACAGGAGTTGGGATAAATGACCCAGATTGTCACCTAGTAGTTGGGTGATCTGGGAAAAGGCACTTCACCTCTCTAAGCCTCAGAAAATAGTGTGTCTCACAAGAATGCCATGTGGCTTAAATAATAATATATGTGACAGTCCTTTGAAATTCATAAAATGATCCCAAATATAATCATTAATGGTATCTTCTTTCTCTCAGGAAACTACAGCTGATGAATGCAAAACTGTCCCTCACTGACATCTCTTTCAGTGCTTCATCTGGTTACTATCACAACGTTGTTATTCTCAAAAACATTACTCCTTTAATAGTCTGAGAACTGAGGAGGTCTGGCACCTTGGAAGGGGGGCAGCTGATGGCAAAGCCACCAGGGATTGCCATGATGCACGTGTCTGTATCCGTGTGTGTCCACACACATCCTGGAAGCCTGGATTTTAGGTGCCTTCTCTGCAAGCAGAGAGACCCTGTGGGGACTGATGAATGCTGTTATAGATTCATAAACATCTGCTAGTGGGGCCTGGGAAGTCCCTTCTAGAAGGAAAGCTCCTTTGCTTCTGTCACTCCTGACAAAAATGCTTGTGCGCACGGTGTTATGATACAAACCATTCTCTGGCAGCTTAGGATTCAGAGTCCTAATGCTACACATTGCTGATGAGCTGACAGACAGCAGCATGGGGTAATAAAAATCATCGTTCCTGTTTGTACACTTTCCAAAGCCTCTCACTGATATTCCCTCATGTGGGCCTTAGAGCCACAGCAACCCGTGCAGCAAACTCCTCCCTGTATCTTTTCACAGGTCAGGAAAGGCTGATGGTCCCAGAGGCCAGGACCGGCCCCGGTTCACAGAGCTAATAAATGATACTGATAGGACATCCAGCCGGGACTCCTTCCCATGACACTCTGACTGGAGATGGTCTGTCGCTGGCACCTCTCTCACTCCCTTTTCATGACCCCTTTCCTGCCTCGAGGCGCTGCTTCCTGCTTGCTCTGCTTCTCAGAGCTCTGGGTCCACAGCAAAGCCACCTATGCCAGAAGTCCTTTCTGTCTGGCCACTCCCCCCCCCCCCCCCGGTTTTGCTAGAACCAGAAGGATTTGGCGTCTTTGCACCTGCTGTCTAGAGCCAAGAGAGAAGAGAATAAGGATGAGGCTGTCCTGCCAGTGGCTTTGGGTCCCCGGGACCTCACCTAGTGCCCTCTCTGATTCCCAGGCCAGCTGCTGGGTCGTCTTCTGGCCCATGTAGACATCTCTTTCCTCACGGTGCCAGCAGAAGGAGCAATACTTGATTTCTTCTAATTCACTCCATCCCTGTGAATCACGCTGGAGGAAGTTCAAGCAATGCCACGTTATCACTAGGCTCCCTCTGCCCTAAGCACCTTTTGCACCTGTACAGACAGGCAGACAGATTAACATCAGACATAGCAGAGCCCAGCTGGTCTTTGCTTGATCCCATGAGTAGCAGCTGTTGCTGACCTGATGGAGGCTCGTGGGAGAAGGGGCTACTTCTGGTGGCAGTGGTGTGACCAAGGAGCACTGTGATGGGCCCCAGGTCCCCTCTGTGTTCTGAGAGCCCTGTGAGAAAGAGGGTGTGCTCTGGGTTTGTTAGAGATCGATTTGTTGGCTTTGTTTGGACCTGCCGGATGGGTCAAGAGTGACCCACTAGATCTTGATCAGTGGCTTTTGGAACTTGTAGCTGAGGTCCTGTGGTGGAATGGGGCAAAACACGGTCAGGAATGGTTTGGGAGTTGGCAAACCTGTCTCAGATTTGCCTTAACCAGCTAGGCGTCCTTGAGCAAATCACTTCTCCCCACTGGGACACAGTTTCCTCATCTGTAATGTGAGGAATACATCTTAAAGGCCCTTTCTGCCCTTTCTGTACCTCTAGTTACTATCAGTCTGCTGGCTCTTCAGGGCTGGAGCCCAGCCAGAAGGAACCCAGGTCTGGAAACCAGACCTTCTGACTCTCATGCTCTATATTCATTGCTGATTCTGGAAACCAAGGCCACGGTGGGAAGTTTAGGGAGCAGAGGGCACTGCCTGGCTTCTGTTCAGCAGGGCAGGGGAACTGCCCAGGAACTCTGCATCTGGACCCAACAGGACTTCCTCCAGTTGGTGCTGTTCCCCAAGGTGAGGCTAGGAGCAGGGGTAGAGGCAGGGTGGAGGGGAGTCCAGGGTCCATCAGTCTTCACAACTCTCCTGGTAAGTGAAGCCTCCCCCAGTGGCCTGAGGACACGTGCCCGAGAGAGATCATGGGGCATGTTAGAACTCAGTATAGAACAAACAGGACAGGAACAGAGAAAACTAGGGCCACTTGATGGCAGTCAGCCGGGCATAGTAGAGCTTCAGGCATATTAGAGCTTGCTTGCCCCCTCTGGAGGATGGCTTGGGATATTTTGGAGGTCTCTTCCAGCCTTGACATTTTATGACTGCATAAATAAAAGGCTGGTTCCCTTCACCCTGAACTTTCCTCTGACAGTGGGCCTCCTGGGGTCAGGCAGTGTGGGTAGTTTTCCTCCTGCTTGGGTGCCCCCCAGCTGACCTGCCTCCACCCCCCCAACCCCCTCCCTCCCGGCCAGGTAGAGAGAGAAAGAGAATGAGAGCTATCACCTCTTTCCTCCCTCCTTTTACCACCTGGAACCCCCAAGGAGCAGAGCATCCCCTGCGATCTCCTCACTCCAGAGGAAACCAAGCCGGGCGGAGCCCAGGGGCACAGAGAGGTGGGCCCAGGGCCAGCAGAGGCAGCTGCCTGAGGTGTCCTCTTGCTGTGGGGGTGGAGAGGAGTTGGACTTTGAAGGTCTCCCCTGAGACCAGCCTGGGTAACCTGAACCTCTGTCCTGCCCTGCTCATGCTCTGAGAGAGAAGACTCAGAAGGCCAGGTCAGGGTCAGCCCAGGAACCCCGATTCTGTCCCTCCAGGCTGGAAGGAGTTGAGCTTTTGTTTGAGAACTCCACGCAGCTCAGCTCCTGGCAGCCCAGCCCCGGAGAGCCGCGGCCCTGTGAGTGCCAAAGGAGGCAGCCACTGGGCTGCTTCCCCCACAGACAGACGGGGTATTGATCCTACTTGCACACCCCCTCCCTCTCTTCACTTCATGGTGCAGCTAATGGTCTGGAAAAAACTGGCCAGCTGTTCCCCAGCTGTGACATAATGAGCTCAGGGACGATCAATGCCCGTTCCGGTGTCTAATTAGGCCTGGGAGCCGGCTGGGGTGAGAGTGCGGCCTGTTTCCTGAGGGCACCACTCCCACCGCAGTCCCCAGCTGCTGTCTGCTGGCAGCCACCTGGGCCCGCGCATCTGCGCCCTGAAGGGGGGGGGGGGCAGGGCCTTCGAGTGGCCCTGGGGAGTCTTCTGACCCAGAGCTCCTTCTCTACAGCAGAAGGGCTTCCATAACCATGTCAGGTGGGGGGCGGATAGGCTGGTGGGGAGATCCTGGCCTGCAAGGGAAGCTCCTGTGACACCCAGCTTGCTGTGACACCTCAGTCTCTGTCTGGGCCTGGCCTTGGATTCCAACCCTGCAACCCCCTGCCCCTGAGACCCTGCCCAGGACCCTCCCCACCACTGGTCCCAGATGCCGAACCCTGGGACTGTAAGGAAGAAGCTGGGAGCAAGTTTGGCTCCTGGCCCGGCCTCCCTCTGCTATTTATACCCTCAGTCCAGGGAAGGATGGATCAGATTCTCAATGTGTTCACTGCAGAGGAGGAAGTGAGGGTGGAGAGAGAGATGGAAAGGGAAAGGTGTTCACTGAGGCAAAGAAACAGAGAGGTGGGCAGCAGAGGCCCATGGTGAAGAGGTCCTGGGGCATGGAGAAGCCTAAGAACTGACAGTGAATTCTTGAGAGATCAAAGAAGGGAAGCCAAATAAGAGACAGAAAAGTGAGAAATGGGGCCACGGGGAAGAAAGAGGGGATGGGACACAATAAGTAGGATACACCGTGTGCTGGGTGGGGTCAGGCCCCAGGTGCCAGATCAGATGCCCCAACAGGGTAGGTGCTGGCCAGTGTGTCCAGGGGCCTGGTGTGAAATTATAGGCATCGAGAGAATGGCTGGGGTCAGAGAGGCACAGGGAACAGGGCTCATCTGGAGTTGGGCAAGGATCTTCCCCTAGAATCCGGGCTGTGAGCTCTGCTTTCTGGGGGTGAGGGCGTGGTGGTTAACTGGAAGCAGAGGTCAGAGTAATGTGGGGGGGGGGGTGGGGAGGAGAGGAGGCAGCTGCTGGAGAGTCTGGCGTGCAAAGGCCAGAGAGGGAGGGGATCTAGGCTTTCTGCAGTCTCCACGTTAGGCAGCCCAATCTGGCCCTGAGGCTTTTTGGGTAGCCTGGGCCTAGTGGGCGATACCCTTCAGGCAGCCTCCAGCCTTCTTACTGTTCACACAGTCATATACAAGTCAGTCAGATGGAGGCCCTTAGAGGGGTCTTTCTGAGGCCCAGCGGACCCTAGGAGGCCCTTCCTGCGTCTCTTGCCAGTCCTAGCACTGCATTTCTTCCTGACTGTGATTCCCAGAGGCATGACCGGTTTGGAGAGCAGAAGTGCCCTCTGCTATTTCCTGCACCTGCCCTCTGCCCCTGGGGCCCTGAATCTTTCAAGCTGTCAGGGCCCTAGAGAGAGAAGCCACTCAAGGACAACTGCTGACTCAGACTCAAACTCTAAAGCTGCAAAGGACCTTAGGGATATCTACAAGCCTATCCCAAGCCCTCAGTCGACACTGAGGCTCAGAGGAATTAGGAGAGTAGCCCCAAATGCACTGCTCACTTATGCAGATGCAGCCTCTGGACTCCAAGTTCAGTGCTCCTTCCAGGATGCCAGTCTGTCCGTCTCTTCCTAAGCACCTCCTAGGAGCAGGGGGGGTTTTCTCTTAGAGGCTTGGCCCTCTTGCCTGAACCCCCGGCAGAGATTGTGGGAAGTCAAAGAGGTGAAAAGGTCAGGACTCAGGACAGCAAGTCCCCCAAGAAAGACAAAACGGGTGGGGATTTATTTCCAAGGTAGCAGCAGCCTGTCCCCTTGAGGCTTCAGTCTCTGTGGCCAACACTGCCCTCTTGTGGCTATTGGCCATCAGGGCAGCCTGGGGGAAGTTTCCTCCTTCCCGCCCAGGTCCTCACCATCCCAGGACCCCTGCCCCAGTGTGGGGCTGATTTAGACCCTGCAGGGCTACCCTTCCAGGCTAGGCTATCTGAGAGACCGAGCTTTCACCTACCATTCTCTAATATGGTCCTCAGGCTGACCATTGCCACCCTCTGAGGGCCCATCTCTCCAAATCCCTGAGGAGCCCTGGCCGGAATTCCTTGGACTGAAAGGCATAAGAATTGAATTTAGGGAGGGTCCTGTATTTTGGTGGATCAGGAATCCGTGGGGAGGACTTTGTAGAAAAGGAGAATGTCTGGGAAAAAGGCCACAGGGCCTGTATCCCCGTGCCTAGCAGCATCCAGCCTGCAGAAGGAAGGGTCAGGCTGCCTGAGGGTTCGGTGGGGCTGATGGGATCAGGGCCCCTCATTTAGCTGGGACTGACCCAGAAATGTAGAGTAAGGGTGCCCCCCCAACCCCAAGTCAGAAAGCAGGCACTGCTAGTGTGCTCTGTGGAGCCCAAGTTGGGAAACCCAGCCTAGCTCTTTGTTCTTAGGCCAGAGCGGAGGACCCAACTGTGAGCTGGCCGTCCAGCACAGGAATGAGCAGTGGGAGGTCCAGGGTGCCGTGTCCCTGCACATCAGGTCAGGCAGTTTCTTATGACACCACGAATCTAGATGGGAGGATTTCCAGGCACTCAAATTATCCTACCGCTCCACATTTTACCTCCTCCGCACAGAATGGACACACAGGTCACTCCGAGAGCCCCACCTGGGGCCATGAATGTCACATGGTCTCATTGCTTCGTCTCTGATCTCCCCTTTCCTCTGAGTTGACTCTGTTGTGTGTTTGAAGACACCATGTCCTTGGTGACCTGTATGTTTTCCCTCCTTCTGGGCCTGAATGACAAGGAAAATTCCCAGCCTTGAGTTCAACCCCTCACTCTGGAACTTGTGAGTTCAGTAAATACTTATTGACTGACTCACTGAAAAGACAGGAGACAGCACATCTGAGGTCCTTCATTTCCCTGTTCAAAACATTTTGCTGTGTTGGCCTTTCAGTCTGGCTTACCCACAGCCTGACCAATCTACCTCTCCATTCTCACTTCTTCCCTTCATGTGAATTATTTTTCAGTCAAACTGAACAAATCACAGTGCCCTGATATTCCCCAAACTTGCCTGTCCCCATGTTTTTTTTTTCTAGACCAACTCCTTTCTCCTTGACTCTTCTCTTCCTTGACCCCCTTCATTTACTGCCAGTGAAAATTCAATGCTCCCCTTTAAGACCCATGCCACTTCCTTCATGAAGTCTGCCCAGATTTCCTGAGGGAGTGGTTCACTTTTTTTTTTTTTTTTTCCCCCTTTAAATCTCCACAGCACTCAGATTCTCTCTGGAAGCTTATAACCTGCCTCATCCCTATCTTAGATGGTAAGCACCAGAAGGGCAAGTTTTGTTTTCATCATTTTCATCATCATTGCATCATTTTCCTTTCATCCCTCTCACCCCCTACACAGACATTTTCATAGAGTAGGTACTCAATAAACACTTCTCGTATTGGGTGAAAGGGAGCTTGTAGTTTGGGCTGTTGGGAGCTGAAGGGGGTGGGGAGGGGGTGCTCCAAAGCTTTAGGAGACTATAGAGGTGTGTTCAGAATGGGGAGGCCAGGACCTGAGTGCGGAAGTGAGTGGGGAGTCTAGGCATCCTCAAAACCTTGTTGGGGAGAACAGGGGGCTGGGTGGGGTTAAAAGGGCACCGGGTGTTAGGGGAACCACAGGTTGACCTCAGCATCAGGTCTGATGGACCCCAACTGGCTGCATCCTTAATGACAGGCCGAAAACAAAAAGGGAGATAGGAATCTGGAGGCTTGGATTCTCATCTCCTTCACTGGTCAGCTGGGTAGCCTTGGGCAAGTTACTTCCCCTCTCTGGGCCTATTCATCTATAAAATAGGTACCTGGCCACCTATGACCCTTTCAGTTCTGCTATTCTGATTCCATGTCAAGGTTCTGAAGTAGAGGGGTGCTGATCAGTGGGGAGTTGTATATGCCCCCTCCCCCCAGGCCTGAGCACCAGGAATGACCCTAACTAGGTCCTGAACAGTGTTTCTCAGAGAAGGTGACAGAGCCCAAGTGGTAGCCTGGCTTAGAGGGCGTGGAGGTGGGTGGCAATAGTAGATGGTGTACCCAGTTCCGAGCAAGTCGAGTGCCCAGTTATCAGACCACAGGGAAGGGTTTTCAAGGATTCCCCTTCCTTTGTTATGCTTCCCTGTCCTCTTCCTTGCCACATCCCCATCCTCAGTAGATACAGATCTGGGATGTGAAGCCCAGCTGCTCAACTGTGTGGCTCTGAGAAAGTCAGTTAACCTCTCTGAGCTTCAGTTTCCACATTTATGAATGGAGTTACTTAAATCTAACTCAGAAGATTGTTGTGGAACTCTGTGAAAGTGCCCAGTACTGTGTCCCTGCTGGATCTCCCTTCCTGAGCCTGGAAAAGGGCAGTTGATACAGATCGCTTCACAGGCCACAGGGAAAATGGTTAATGGTGCCCTGTGGGTGCACTGGGGGTGGGATGGGGCTTTCAGAGGGTAGGCAGATGGTGGGGAGGTTGGATGGGAAGAACAGGGAGAGGGGCATTGCCCAAGCAATCCCTGACTGTTAGGAAGACCCACTCCCCCTGTAGACCTACTTATTGTATAGTTGTCAAGGACCCAGGAACTGTCTGTAGTTTTTCTTTGGGGGTCCAGCCTTGAGCCCCAACTGATGGAAGAAGGGTGGGCCGTATGGGGAAGGCTCCCCTGTCTCCTAGCAGGCCTGGCCTGCACATGCACTGTGGGTGTTCCTGCCACTCTTTTGAGCCTGGTTCATCCAAGGCCCCCAGTTTCTAATCTGGTTGGGAAGGATTTATTTTTGGGTCCCTGTAACCTAGCAATGGGCTCACATGACCAGTGGCAGCTGCAGGCTGAATATACCGTTGGATCCTGGCTCCTGGCAGGGGGTGTAGGCCAGACTGTGGGGGGAATAAAGGGAATGGAAAGGCTCTCACTCTGCTTTCCTCTTCAGCCCCTCAGCCTGGCCCCCAGATCGTGGGCACAGGGGTGGGTGCCCGGGGAGCAGGCATGGCTGATGCTGGTACAGGGGATCTGGACAGCCAGCCACGAGCCACGGCGGGGAGGTCCCAGCTGTGAGCCTGCTGTCTGTGTGGGGAGAGCTGGGTGTCCATGTGGATGTGGGGGGTGCAGAGAAGATCCAATGCTGGCATCCTGGGGGGCAAGCCCAGGCTGGGGAGTGGGCGGCTGAACTGACAGTCCACGTTGTGGGATCTCAGGGACACCCCTGGTCGATGCTGGAATCCCAGCATTCAGCTTCTTCCCTTTGTTCCCTGTTAAATTGTTAATATCCCTGGGAGAGGGAACACATTAGCTGCTATCAGCGTGAGTGGATTTATCAGCCTCTTTCCTGAAAGCAGGTTTCAACAGAGGCAGAGAGAACGGAGGAGGGCCGTGGGTGCCACTAAGCAGGTGAGGAGTTACTGGGAGAGAGCTGTAGGCACATAAAAGGTATTTGATAGATATTTATTGACTAGGATGGACAGATGAAAGGTACACTTGGTTCGCTTCCAGGTCTCCTCCTGAGGGAGCAGGAAAGGACTGGGGGAGGCCGGGGAGCATAGGGCAGATGTGACCCTGTCAAGGGGTGCCGGTGGGCAAGGGTGAGTGGGACAGGGCCGCCCCAAGGAGCAAGTCTGGGATGGAGAAATTAGACCTTAGGACCAGGGAGCCCATCACAATACTGAGGAGAGGGGTGCCGCTGCCCCCAGTGTAACAGGAGCCCATTTCTGGGCCTGCATGCGGCATGGTGGGCAGTGGATTTCTGACGTGGTCTGTGTGACCACCCCAGTTTCTCCACCTTGGTCTGCCCCATCCTCCATTGCGCTAAACTCTAAAAAGAAGGATTGGCAGGATGGGATGGTGGCAGGTAATGTCAATAGCTATTCCAAATGCTGATTTCGATCATTTAATGAGATACAGCATAAGAAGTGCCTCCGCAGGCCGGGCCCTCGAAAAGTGGTATCTCCACCACCATCATCATATCATCACTGTTATTATTATTGTCATCAGCTGCCCCAGGGCCAGGACAGGAAGTTTTCCCTCCCTCTGTACTCCCAAACCAAAATGGCTTTCAGCAGCTGAGAGGATGCTCCAAGGTCCACTGCCTCTGTGGAACCACCTGTCCTAACAGCTCTCTGGGAGGGGCCTCAGGGCCTGGAGACTGCCCGCTGGCTGCCACACCAGTTGTTTGGCTAGCTCCCCCAAGCCTGAAAAGAAGGCTGTGTTTGTATTTCAGACTTCCTATCCCTATTCGATAAACTAGGGGTTGGGGGGGGGGTGTTAAGAATTTGTGCCCATTTTAAACAATTTTTTTTAACGCTTATTTATTTTTGAGAGAGAGAGAGACAGAGCATGAGTGGGGGAGCAGCACAGAGAAGGAGACACAGAATCGGAAGCAGAATCCAGGCTCTGAGCTGTCAGCACAGAGCCTGATGTGGGGCTCGAACTCATGAACTGTGACATCGTGACCTGAGCCGAAGTCGGACGCTTAACCAACTGAGCCACCCAGTTGCCCCAATTTTTGCCCATTTTATAGATAGAAAAACTAAGGCACAGATGGTCAACTTACAGGTCAAGGTCTTACCACCAACCAATAGAGTAGAGCTCAGCTAGAACCAAGGTTTTCTTCCCAATCCAGTGCTCTTTCTATAATCCTGTTCTGATGAGCCTGAGTCTGCCCTGGTTCTTTCCCAATCCTTCGAAGGGGGCATTGGCTGGGACCCTGTAGGAAGCATGTGGGTGCTGATTAGGTTTTACCTGATTGATCCCAGAGGGTTTGACTGATCTCAAGATGATCCTGCCAACATGTCAGCACAGGGTTTGATAAAAATCATTTGGCTGTCTACAGGTTTACGTTTGATATTTTAATTTCATTTCCCTGTACTAAGGTATATGTAGTTTTGTTTTAGGCTGTTGCTTGAAAGGCAGTGGCCACTTCTATGGAATAGGCTTTAGGGCTTCAGCCCAGAGTCTCATGTTAGGTCTCCAGAGGGAGCACGGAGGAATGAGTACATGTCTTGGCTCCAAACAGACCTGGGTTCAAATATTGGCTCTGGCACTTCCTATGTGTATGATCTGCGGAAAGTCACTTAACCTCTGGCGCCCTTTCCTCATCCATAAAGTAAGGGGAATAAAGGCTGCCTCATAGAACTTGTGTGGGGAGTGGAGGTACTGTATGTAAAAGACCTGGCACTCGTAAGAGCTCGAGAAATGGTGGGGGGGGATACTGGCGATCACTGCTCCAGCTCTGGGATGGTCGGGGGCCTCTTTGCAGGTGACCTGGGGCCTGGGGCAGCCACCTTGCTCTCTCTGGGTTTTCTGGGTAATTAATTCATTGTTCTTATGGCTCTGTGGGTTAGGTCTGGTAAACAATTCCAGAACTCTCTTTCTTCCCTTTTGAGGACAAAAAGGAATTTCTGGATAGGCAACTCTCTGGGCAGAGGGCTCTGGAGTAGGTTATCCTGTCTGAATTCCTGGTCCGATCTCATGTCTCTGCCATGTGTGGCTTTGGACAATCTCTTCACCTCTCTGGGCCTCAGAAACATGGATGCTTTGTCCTCTAGGATGTCTTAGAGCTCTGCAATATTAGGATCCTATCCTTGGGTGTCAGTCATATACCTAAGGGAAGTGATCGCTTCTTCATAGTGGGAAGCCATCCTTCTCCATCTCACCTCCAAAGGCTTAACAACATGGCCTTGGACCCTCCATGGATAATGTACCCCAGCTCAGTCCAGTCCTATAAATCCAGATTAACCTGAGCCTTCCCTAGTCCCTGGTGCCCGCTTTATCTTCAGGGAGAAGCATTGTGGATCCCACCCCCCCCCCCCATCCCCATAAGTTTTCACAGCCCACACCAAAGAAATTTACAATCTAAGAAAACAATGGTAATTTGCCTGTTTGAGGGACAAATGCAGGGTTAGGACAAGGCCTTTAGCTCCCCTTCAAAACTGAATGTCTGGGGCGCCTGGGCGGCTCAGTCGTTTGAGCGTCCGACTTCAGCTTGGGTCATGATCTCATGGTCCATGAGTTCGAGCCCCTGCATTGGGCTCTGTACTGAGGGCTCAGAGCCTGGAGCCTGCTTCTGATTCTGTGTCGCCCTCTCTCTCTGCCCCTCCCCTGCTCTTGCTCTGACTCTCTCTCTCTTTCTCTCAAAAAAAAAAAAATTGAAAACAAAATTGAATGTCACTCCTAAACCTATCCTTTGTACATATTTGGTATCTGCCAAAGAAGCCAGACCCTGAAGTCTTGGCCGCTGCCAGGCCTAACCCCGGCACCCTGTGTCTGCACTAACTGGCCTGCTATAAGGGCATCTTTGTTCTAATGTCACACGGAAGCATGCAATGGCACAGCTGTCAGGAGCCTCAGGATCATCTCTCCTATATTCTCTTTGAACAGATAAGAAATCTATGGCCGGGAATGGCAAGTGACTTGCCCAAGGTCATACAACTAGTAAGTGTCAGAGCCAGGCCTTAAACCTGGATTTTCTATGAGCACTGGGTGTTGTATGCAAGCAATGAATCATGGGAATAAACTCCTGAAGCCAAGAATACACTGTAAACGCTGTCTGTTAGCTAACTTGACAATAAATTGTATTAAAAAAAATACAAAATGGATTTTTCTGATGCTAAATACCCTTTATACTTCATCAAGCTGGCCAGGAGTGTCTCCCCTGCCTACGGTCACCTAGTCCCACTAGAGTTTTGAGATGCCAGTCCAGCAGCCTGAGACAAGTGAGGGGGATTGGAACCACCCCTGGGTGTCTTCCCTGGGGGCACTGGTGCCTGGCTCCTTGCTTCAGAAGTGGCTCCAAGGGGCTGGGTGGGAAGCAGGAGGCCATTAGGACCCAGAAGCTCGTGGAGCATCTTGCTCTGCCGGCTGCCTCTCACTGCTCACTGCAGTGGTTCAGGCTTCAGCAGCCTTGGAGAAGCATCAGCTGAGAGGAGCTATCACATGGGAGCCGGGAGCTGCTCAGCAAAGGTAGGAGTTGCCGACTAGGCCAGGAATGGGGGCCAGTCCGATGGCCTGATGGTGAGTGCTGAGGTACTCTGCAGGAGGGTAGCTCTGTGTCCCAGGGACCAGCCCACCCAGCCCACCCTACCTTATGGTGGGCAGTTTTGTCAAGGGATGGGCTCCCAGGTATCTCAAAGGCAGTATTGGGGTGTGGGCATGTCTGAAGCCTAGAGATGGGGGTTGATCTCCTGCCAGCAGGAGTACCCACATCCCACGGGCAGACAGGGTTCCCCATCTGCCTTGCTCCATGTCATAGAGATGGGTACCCCACATCCTAGGAGTGGGTCCCTTGATATCTACGCTCATGGGCAACTCTGTGTCCTGGGCGTGGGCAACTCTGCTGGGGAGAGGTGTGGTAGCCCCCTGGAAATCTCCCCTGGCTTACGAGGGGGCATGCTCTTGTCTGAAGAAAGGCTGGGCTCGGGTTCTTGAGGTGGAAGCTCTGTATTTGGGAAACAGGTGCATGCGAATCCCAACGACACCTCTGTGGCCTTGGGCTCGGCACTTATGCACATCTTGCATCCTGAAACAAGGATATTTGTAACTTGACCATGCCCTTGCTGGGAGACCAGACTTTAGCCCCTGTGGTGGCAAAGCCTGCCAGGTACTGAGAGGTGCTGGAGGTGAGGGAGGGCTTGCTGGAAGGAAGCAGTGGGAAGATGAGAGCATGTGAGAAGGCATGATGATGTGAGCTAGGGGTGGAGTGAGGCTCTCTGGGCTTCCCCTCTGACACCGTCATGCACAACCCTCTCATCCCCAACGCCCCCCCGCCCCCATCAGTGAGAAGGGTGCTGGGGAGCAGGCATGTTGGTCTATCTGTTAGGAGGTAAATTGGAATCCTGGTATTTAGGAGTCAGTGTGGAGATACCGGCAAGGCCGAGGGGGCTATTGAAACGAGAAACGTCCAATACCTTCTTGCCTAGGGCTCCATCATGGCTGCACAGAACCCCCTCCATCTCCACGTGGATACCATGTCTGCTTCCCTCAGTCTGGGACCCTGGGTGCACCTTGCTGGCGGACTCTTGATGTCCATGCAGACACGGAGGCCTATCCTTCAGCTCCCAGGGCCTCAGGGCCACATCTTTTGGGCCCCACTCCCAGGTGGAAGGGACGAAGAAGTCACGGCCTGGAGAGTAAGGGGCAAGGACACCTCCCCTAGCGTTGCTCTCTGCATTTTTTTTCTGTCAGACTGTCTTGTGAGAAGCTGATGTCTCCACTTTTGAGCCCTCTCTTCACCTTCTCTTGTAGACCCTGAGCCTATGTGGCCATTTTAATTGTGAAACGAGCTTTCTGTTATCCCCGGGGAAAGGCATCTCTCTAGGCAATTGTCCAAAGTTAGGGCTGCCCCAAGTCCAGGAGCCCAGGTTACCCTTTCCAAAGCAGAGTCCCCTGGCTGGCACACAGTTGATCTACTGAGTGTATTTGGGAGTATGTACTCAGGGGCAGGGATTTAACAGATAAGTTTGAGTTTGATATAATTGACAAAGTTATATTGAGTACTTATTGCATGCATTAGTGCAAGGTTGGTGGTAATGCCAAAACCCAAGGGTGGTTGTAAGGCTGTAACTATGGAGAGGGAGTGGGGCCTGTCTGCCTTACATGGTCCACTTCATTAGAGTCAGAGAAATGATGTGGTTTTTTTTTTTTAAGTTTATTTATTTTGAGAGAGAGGGAGGGAGGGAGAGAATCCCAAGCAGACTCTGCACCATCAGTGCAGAGCCTGATGCAGGGCTCGAAATTACAAACCACGAGATCATGCCCTGAGCCGAAGTCATGACTGAGCCACCCAGATGCCCCACGATGGGTTTTTTAACTGAGCAACCACAAGTCCCTTTATAGCCCAGGAACTCACAGAGTCATTAAGTGTTGTCAGATATGGGAATCTTGGCGGTCGTCCAGTTCAACCTTCCCATCTTACAGATGAAGAAACTGTGATCCATGGAACTTGTGACTTGTCTACAGACAGCCCATCAGACTTGGCATGTCCATAGTTTGCCTCTAATTTGCATACCTTCACACATTATACTGAGAGACTGTAAGAATAGGATATGGAAATGAAAATAATTTATAATTGCATTATTATTTCAATTATATGCAAACTTAATATGGATAACGAGACACATAAAACATTTGATCTGCCCTTTGATCAGGAGAAATGAGGGACGCTGAAACCCCAGACTTCGTCCTCTCCCAATTTCCTTCAGTTGCCTTCTCTGCTTTATGCTCCCCTATTTCCATGATAACAGTGACCTACCCTCTCTCACCCCTGTGCCCCTCTTAGACACCTACTCCTCCCTCCTTACTCTGGATTCTGCTAACAGTCCAGGACCAGGAGGACTCTGGGCCAGGGATCTGCTCCAGTGATCAGAGACCTTGCACCTGGGGAGTGTGAGGTTGGGAACATTTCCTCTCCCATCTGCAGGGGCACAGTGGCCTTGAGAAGCTAATGAGTGGGTGAGGAAGGGCAGCTGTCAAGTGACTTACCCCTTCTGGCTTGGGGGGCAGTGGAGGCTGGATGAGCTGACATCCCAGCTTCCTTCCAGCTGGGACATTTTGTTTTCACTGTTCCTTTTCAACACTCCCCAAATGGCAACTCTGTGTCTTGGGGGGTGGTGATGTCACAGGAGACTAAAGCAAGGTCCTTCCCCCTTTCAGGTGATCTCTTCCAAATGGGAGCCCCAGAACACTGACAGACATTTTTAGAGATGGTTCAAGTTCAACGACTATTCATCGAATGCCTACTGCGTTCCAGCCGCCGTGAGGGGCACCGTCTGGTGGGTAGAGTACTGGCCCTGGAGCCCGAGCGCTTGGGCTGCGGGTACACACGCAGACCTTGCCACTTTTGGTAAGTTATTTCCCCTCTCTAGGTCTGTTTCATCAATTGCAAAATGGGGATAAGAATAACATCTACCTCATAGGTTGTGTGAGGATTAAAATGAGTTTATTTACGTACAGTGCTTAGAACAGGGTTTGGCATGTGGAAAGCACCATGTAAATGTTATGCTTATTGGTAGTATTGTTATGAAGTCTCACCGGACCCTCCAAACACAGTTGTGAAGTAGATATTATTCTCTTCATTTTACAGATGTCTTTGTGAGGAAACTGAAGTTCACAAGAGTCACAGAGTTAGCAATTCCCAGACCTGAAACTGGAAACCAGATCCTGTGTCCCTTCTACTCCCCAACAGCTCCTGCCATTTGGAGAGTCAAGAAATCGGGAAATTTACATAAGCAACTTTAAAACTGGGGCACCATCCTGGAGCTCAGCGGGACCCCGGGAGAGGGAGAAAGAGGATTTAGAATCTCTGGATAACAATCCCTGAGAGGGGAGAAGGGTATGGAGAACAGAGGAAAGGAAAAGAAACAAGGAGCCCGAGACCACTCAGAAGGTGGAGTGTTGAGTGAGTGAGGCTCCAGCATCTCTCACATCTCCTGCTTCTTCGATGTCACCAAGGTGGACCAGAGCCACCACCTTCCAGAAAGGAGAGATGAGCTTCTGAGCCCTCCGTTCCCTATGCACAGTCTGACCTGGGAGGCTGGCGGTAAGAGCCTGTCCAGGAGGCTCCAGCAGGAGGCGCCCTCCCCTCCCATCCCCACACACCAAATTGGGAAGCCTGGGCCTGGGCTGGCCATCCCAGGGTCACTGGACTAGGATGGGGGATGGGCCTGTGACGGGAGGTGCCCTGGGTGTCCTCTTCCGGCCCCATGGAGTCCTCTCCCATCCCCCAGTCATCAGGGAACTCTTCTACTCTGGGGAGGGTCCCTCAAACGCCAGGTCCCTCTACTGCCAGTGGGGTCCCAGAGGTGGGGCTGCGGGACGTGGCCTCAGAATCTGTGGCCCTCTTCTTCATGCTCCTGCTGGACTTGATCGCTGTGGCTGGCAACGCCGCTGTGATGGCTGTTATCGCCAAGACACCTGCCCTCCGAAAATTCGTCTTCGTCTTCCACCTGTGCCTGGTGGACCTGTTGGCCGCCCTGACCCTCATGCCCCTGGCCATGCTCTCCAGCTCTGCCCTCTTTGACCATGACCTCTTTGGAGAGGTCGCCTGCCGCCTCTACTTGTTCCTGAGCATATGCTTCGTAAGCCTGGCCATTCTCTCGGTGTCGGCCATCAACGTGGAGCGCTACTATTACGTTGTCCACCCCATGCGCTACGAGGTGCGCATGACGCTGGGGCTGGTGGCCTCTGTGCTGGTGGGTGTGTGGGTGAAAGCCTTGGCCATGGCTTCTGTGCCAGTGTTGGGAAGGGTCTCCCGGGAGGAGGGAGCGCCCAGCACCCCCCCAGGCTGCTCACTCCAATGGAGCCACAGTGCCTACTGCCAGCTTTTCGTGGTGGTGTTTGCTGCCCTTTACTTTTTGTTGCCTCTGCTCCTTATCCTTGTGGTTTACTGCAGCATGTTCCGAGTAGCTCGAGTGGCTGCCATGCAGCACGGACCACTGCCCACGTGGATGGAGACGCCCCGGCAACGCTCCGAGTCTCTCAGCAGCCGCTCCACCATGGTCACCAGCTCGGGGGCTCCCCAGACCACTCCGCACCGGACGTTCGGGGGAGGGAAGGCTGCGGTGGTCCTCCTAGCTGTGGGGGGACAGTTCCTGCTCTGTTGGTTGCCCTACTTTTCTTTCCACCTCTACGTGGCCCTGAGTGCTCAGCCCATTTCGACTGGTCAGGTGGAGAACGTGGTGACCTGGATCGGCTACTTCTGCTTCACTTCCAACCCTTTCTTCTATGGATGTCTCAACCGGCAGATCCGGGGCGAGCTCAGCAAGCAGTTTGTCTGCTTCTTCAAGCCGGCTCCGGAGGAGGAGCTGAGGCTACCTAGCCGGGAGGGCTCCATTGAGGAGAACTTCCTGCAGTTCCTTCAGGGTACTGGCTGCCCCTCCGAGTCCTGGGTTTCCCGACCCGTGCCCAGCCCCAAGCAGGAGCCACCTGCCGTTGACTTTCGAATTCCAGGCCAGATAGCTGAGGAGACCTCGGAGTTCCTGGAGCAACAACTCACCAGCGACATCATCATGTCGGACAGCTACCTCCGGCCCGCCCCCTCACCTCGACTGGAATCCTGATGGGCTTCTGGACACTTGGAGGGAGATGGGGCTGGGGCCATTGACGACTGAAGGAACATCTTGTGGGATCACCTTTTCCCAGCTAGCAGGGGCTGGGGCTGGGGTCTTTGCACACAGCTTTTGCTTAGCTTTTTCTGGGTCAGGAACAATGCCAACAGGATGAACGTGTGGCAAAAGCCTTGGACATGGCTCTGATCCTTGACTACTGGGGGAGGGAACCTGGTGAGATGGTAATGAGAATAAACGGTCACCAAGGTGAGATAATGCCTTTCAACCAGTGAACTTTCCATGCCTCAGGAAGCAGGGAAACTCTCTAAGGGTAGGAGTTGGAGGGTATAGAGCAGCAGGCCAGGTTTGGAGTTAAACTGGGGGTCCTTTAGGATATTTCATCTTTCAGTGCAATTGTCCAGGGCAGTAACTGCACTCAGGCAAGGTAAGAAAATGATCTTTGTCTTCTCCTTTCCTTGCTAGGTTTAAGAAGAACGAAATAAAGTACAGCCAAATGTTTCCATTTGAGTTAATGGCTCTTTTTCTAGTTTTAGACCTGAGGGCCAGCTGGATTTATTCCTTTCCTGAGTTTGGCCAGAAGCAAGGGGGAAATAGCAGCCAGGGTACAGAGAGTAGAAGGCAGGAAAGCTGACTGCAGCTCTCTCCCACCCTCGAGGAAGAGCCCTTCTGTTCTATTCTTCTGTCGCTCTACTTCACATGGGAGATCAAGCTTGGGGCTTGATCTCAGCAAAGGCAAGGATATGACAGGATGGCTCTTTCTCCTCATTTTTTCAGAATGAAGAAGTGGAAAGATTGGGAGTTGGATGGCTGAAGGTGGGGGTTAGCATTTGAATGGCTAAGATGGTTGGATACAGAGAGGCCAGATAATCACCTTGACCAATAAAACTGTAAATCTTTTTTTTTTTTTTTTTCCCTTTCTAGGATTGGCCTCCCTGATCTCTCTCCTCATGGCAGTGACCCACCTCCAGCCCCCTGGACAATCGGGTACAAGAGACTAAGGTTGGGAATGGGAAGGGTGGGGTTTCCATGGTCCATTAAATGCCTCCCTTCTCCCATTCATCGCTCTCAAAATTAGCTTTAGTGACAAAAGACTTAAATCTCTCTTCTACCTGAAGCCCTGGGTTGGAGAGAGGGCACAAGAGTTGGGTTCAGCTGTTTACTGATTGAGACTATAGGAACTTGTTGGTTGGTATTGGTGGTGGTATTTTCAAGCAGGGGGAATAGTTGAAAATTGGACAGGACACTCATCTGGGACTACCTGTCCATCCACTTCCCTCTGTTGAATCAAATAACACTAAAGGATTGAGGCAGGACCAGAGGGTGGTTTGATCTGTATTTGAACAAATTCCTGACTCATTGAACATTAAGGGGTAAGATGGGCTGGTGGGAGTGGGCCCTTTGAATGGCCAATAAATAATTTTTATTATAAAAAGTTATACTGATATCAACATTTCCTATTTTAGTCCAATTCAGTACATAATAGTTGAATACCCAGTATTCTCTGGGACCCACACAGAGTCACTGCCTCTGAGGAGTTCATAGTCTAATTTGATCAGGCACCTTGTATTTTTACAGAGCGTTTATATCTGGTAAAACACTAAAGAATGTTGGAGAAATATATTAAAGAACACATTGCAGTTCAGTCCACTGCAGCAAGATACTTACATGGAAACTTCCTGTGGGCTGTGGAAAGTGTGAGGGTTGTAAATGAAACCCCAGTTGAGGAAAATAATTTACTTACTGAGACTGAGCAAATCTCCCTTTAGATCTAGGAAAATTTACAGGGTTCTGTCTTCCTACCACCAGACTTACTCTAGTCTAGGACCCATTACACTGAGGAAATCCCTTAGATAGTATATATACCAAGGAGAATCTTTTGTGACTGAAAAACAAGTTCTCCTCGCTTTCCTCCCTTTTAAGATAAACCCGTTAAGGGAGGAACCTCATTCCTAGATAACAGGAAAAAACCTCTTCAAACATCATTGATCAGCTAGTAGGCCCTAAGCATTGCCAGCAGGTGGCAGTGTGAGTCCAATGGAAACAGGAAAGGTGTGCGTTGGGGAGGGGGGCTGTGGGGAGAGGGAATGGGGAGAGGGGAGGACATTAAACATTGCCTGGCAGCCATTTTGTTAATTTATTTTTCCTTTTCCTTTGACTTTGCCCTCCAACCCTTCCTTCAAATATATCAAAAAAGAATTTTAAGTGCAAGGATATCTCTAATTCAGGCTGAAATCTCCTGACACTGTGATCTCACTGGCATTTATTACAGAATTTGACACATGCTGGTTCATTTGCCATTTATTTTTCCCTGCTGGAGTGGACCATGAAGGAAACAAATATTTCTCTTCTATTATGCTGAGAATTCTCCCAACAATTTCTGCCATGACCACCTTCCAGTTGTTTTCTAGTCACCAGGATCGCTTGGTAAAGTTGGCTATGTAATCCTTGACTGTGCAAGCTGTTCCTGGACCAAATTTGACTTCTCTAGTCAGCTCAAGAATCAACAGGTTGAGACAACTTTCCTGTCAGTTACTTTTCCTGCACCCCAGTGGTGTTGGGGTAACCCTCAAGCCTAGATGAAAACCTTGTGTCATCAGGTCTCCCCAAGTAACATCTTATAGTGGCATGGTAGAAAAGGGGTGAGTTTGGAGGCAGACATCTACTTACTCACTGTGTGACCTTGGGAAAGATGCTTAATTTCTCTGAGCCTATTTCTTCATCTGTAAAATGGGGGTAACATTACCTACCTCACAGGGTTGTTGTGAGGATTAAAAGAGATGACCATGTGGAAGCACCTAGCCATACCTGGCAAATAGGTACTCAATAAATATTGGTTTTTCTTCCCTTTCCTCTTGCCCTATTCCCCCATAAGTATTGATTATGAGAAAGCCATCCCTTTTATTCTAACAGTCATTTGGGAATGAGTAGGAGGCTTTTTAAACTTTGAAGAACCTGCATTACTAAATTATAGTGGATGAAGTTGTTTATTGTGGCTCTCAAGAAATCCCTCCAGTTAATGAATCATCACCACAGAGGGCTTTCTGTTGGGGCCTTATCTTCTAAGGTTTAAATTCTATTAAGGAAATAGTTTTTAATCCCAGGGGAAAGTTTGGGGGACTACGAGAGTTTTCCTCTCTAGAATATATGATGAGAGTATTTGTGCAGCTATTTGGTAGTAAGGGTGAGTTAGGACCACTTTCACGGTAGTACCCAGAATTAGGAGTGAAAGGGCTGAGTCTTCAGCTTTTGCAGTGGATTTATTTTCAGGTGATGAGAGAGCTGAGAAACAAATCTACTAGAACTTCCCTTTTTGTGTGATACTACAACGGGAAATTTTAGTAGGAGTTTCGCAGGATGCACTGGTTTGTTTCGGGGTGTGGGACTGAGGCTAACTGATTTTGGTAGAAGTCCGAAGCCCCTTAACGCAGGATCATTTATCGGCACTAAAACTGGCTTTTATTGGAGAAAGGCGGCATGGAAATTTTTTGGAGGAACTACACGCTTACCTTTCAGGTAACAGAGTATCTTGGCGATTTCAAGTGGCCTTTTGCCAACACAGTCGCTTGGCAACTCGTAGCTAACGGCACAAGGACCAAGGTACATTTTGAGAGCTGGAAGCGGTGGGCCAAAGGAGGGCAGAAAGGGATCGCTAAGGTCCCAGGCACGGTCAGTCTTACAGACGTCAGATTTGAAGCGTGGCCGGGCCCCAGGCTCTGCAGTTTGTTCTCATCCCGTAGATCGGGCTGAGACAACCCTGGCAGAGAAAGTTTCCTACACTTGGGAAGGGGCTCCGGGTCTCCATAGCCAGAGATCAAAGGGGCTTTCCGACCAGTGAGAAATCCCCAGCAGAAATTCCGGCGCGGGCTGTGGCCTCTTAATTTGGGACCCTCCCCCACCTCCAATGCAAAGCCTGCTGTGTGACCTCAGGAGGGTGCCACGAACGGGAGAAGCCAGTCCCTGGTTTTCCTCCATTTATTCAAATAAGGCAGCCGAAAAGGAGAAGAGGCACTAAGGTCGGGCGGCGTAACAGAAGCTCGATCAGACCTGGCTACTCCGCGGAAACGCCGCTCTGCCTCACCGGCCCTCTCCCCGTACTTCCGCTTTTCGTTGCTCCTCCTCTACCCCAGCTGGACAGGTTTGAGCAGTAACCGTCGCGGGGCGTTTCCGGAAGTGTCGTAAACGCCGGATATCCGGTTCCTTCGGGCGCTCAGGGAGCTGACGGAGAGGGCCGCCGCCCAGCAGTAGACGCTGTCTCAGCGAGCCGAGTCGCAGTTTCCGCGGTGTGAGTGAGCCCGGGCTCTGTCCCCTCTCCCGCCGCCGCCATGGGCTGCACGTTGAGCGCCGAGGACAAGGCGGCGGTGGAGCGGAGCAAGATGATCGACCGCAACTTGCGGGAGGACGGGGAGAAAGCGGCCAAAGAAGTGAAGCTGCTGCTACTCGGTGAGGGGCTGAGGGCGGAGCTGGCAGGGTGAACGGGAGGGCCTAGGCACTCGGGAGCCCTGAGGAGGGTCGGGCCCAGTCGGCGGAAAGGACCCCGAAGGGATCTGGAGGCGTGACGGCCGTGGGGCGGGGTGTTCGTTGGTGGCTGAAGCTCTGGAGGGCGTGATGAGGGGAGGGGGTGGGGTTTGGAGTTGTAGGAATTAGGCTGGAGGGAGGGTGTGACTCCGTGCTGGAATTGCGTTTACTGAAGAGAGCTTGGGAGTGTGGGGCAGTAGGACATTGAGACCCATGTTAGGAATATGGGAAAGGCTCATAAAGGAAGAGAGCTGGTATTAGGGAAGGTTTTGCAGAGGGTTAGGGTGTGTTCATAGCAAAGAAGACGGGATAGAGTTTGTTGGGGTTGTAGAATGGCTTATGAGTTTGGAGCGTGGTGATAACTTATTTTGACAGGATGTAGTTGGGATGCTTGAATGATTAATGTAAATAAAGGGGCAGGGACAGAGTGGTCACATAAGGGCCCTGTCATTTATTAGCGAGTGGACATTTTGAACTGTTGGTAGGGTGAAGGAACCCTGGATTATCCTGGAACCTGAAGATGTGTGGTTGAGATAAAATTGTAAGTTCTCAGATATAAAAGAAAAGAGCTTGGGTACAGAGGCTGTCTATACTTTTCCACCTTTTTCTATCATTTTTACTCCCTTAAGTTATTATAAAGGGGGGAGGTGGTGTGAGCTGAGGAAATTTAAGGACTGGCTTGTTTGAGGTTTGTGGCAAAAGATACAGCGGACAAAAGATTACATACTTGGGAGCTGCTGAATAGTTGCTAGGAGTGACTGCAGTGGGAATGGAGTTATTTTAGGGTAAATTATGGAATTGGACACAGTATAAAAGCTGTGACAAACTTCTGGTGAACTTCTTAATCTTTTTTGGTTTCTTTAAACTAAAAATACTGGCTTCAGAAAATTACTGTTTATTTTACCCGACATTCATTTTGAGCAGTTTTTAGGTACAGTCAGATGCATTTTGCTCCACACGATTAGTTTAAACATTTTGGAGACTGGCTTTTAGAGACTCAGTAAGTCATAGACCCTGGTATTAGCTTACTGATGAGTTAAGCCACGATTCCTTTACTATTAGTATTTTCTACAATTCTTTTAGAGAAGAGTAAGTAGGAGTATTGGTTTCTGTAAGCAAAAGAACTTTTTAAAACGATTGGTTTTTGAGGAAAATGAGTCGCTTTAGGAGAATTGCCAGATTTTCAGGGTGTAAAGCTCCAGAGGGCAGAATGCACCACCATAACCCAAGGCATATTTTGTATTCCAGGATGTGCTGGGTGCCCATGCTAGTCTCTTGATGTTAATGTATCTAGTGGTTTGTAGATTGCAGACGACTGGGAACAGCTCTTTGGATCTAGGGGGAAAGTTATGGATTGGAGCTTGAGCTTTTGGTTTCAATATCTGACCTTTCATAACATGTGAATTCGAATTGTAGTTCTAGACTGCCACTCTCTATAGAACAGGTATCTTTTGTGGATGAGCATTGTCCATGGCATATAGTAGGTGCTCCTTAAATATTTGCTATTAACTAGCATGAACCAGCTAATGTTGGACGTGGCTCTTTGGGCTTTTTTAGACACTTAATATAAACCATTATACCCAAGGCATTAATGTTGTCTGTATTGATTGATTGGTTATGAAATTAAAGGTGTCTTTATAAGTTTTGATTTACATTGGCCATCAGAGATCCCCTTAGGACATTAGCCTAGTGTAATACAGTTGTAAACTGTGAGGCTTTCTTCCAAATGGCAGGATTTGGCAGGCAGAATTTAGGCAAGCAAATGTCTGGAAAAATCTTTGTTCAGAACTTTATAAATAGTGCATTTAATTAAAAACAACATTAAATACATGATGACTTAGGGACTTCAAAAGCAGGAAGTAAAAAAATCAAAGTACTAAAACATTTGCTTTTAATTTTTATCAATTTCATTGTTTTAAGTAAGATTTTTTTTTATATTCTTGAGCAAGTTAAATCAACAAATTCAAATAGGTTGCAGACACAGATGCTCTTGCTTGAACCATATCATTATGAGCAGAAGTTAAAGTTTTCCCTTCTTTTCTGTAAGCAGAATGCACATCACAGTATGCAGATACCTTTTTGTTTTCTTGTTCTGTAGAATACCTCTTTTGATGTAGTCATTTTTACTTCATCACTGTGAAACTGTCAAACTTAATCTAAGTTGAGATATATTTACTTACTTTTGTCTCTCCTGACACGTAATATGTGTTCATTAAATATTACTGTATTTTCTATCTGGAGGAATGTAGTTTAGTGTAGTGATTAACAACCAGGGCTATTAAGTCAAACTGTTTCAAATTCTAGTTCCCATTTACTAATTGTAAGGAAGTTACTTACTCAGTTTCTCTGCCTCTGTTTCCTCATCTGTAAGATGGAGAAAATAGAGCTACTTCATACTGCTATGAGCATTAAATATGATAATAATATGAAGTGAAACACAGCCTGGCACATAGGATTAGCTCAATGAATATTAGCTATTATTTATTTAAAATTTTTTTTTTAGAGGAGTGTGAGTGCGGAAGAGGGGCAGTGGGAGAGAGAGAAAGTCTCAAGAGAGCTCCATGCTCAGCCTGGAGCCCAACGTGGGGCTGGATCCCTTAAACTGAGATCATGACCTGAGCTGAAATCAAGAGTTAGACACTTAACCAACTGAGCCACCCAGGCACCCCTAGCTATTATTGTTATTATTAAATCAAAAAGAATGTTACAGATTATAGGTACTATAGAAATTCAAATTAAGAACCTGGTGTGGGCCAAATTAGTAATACTTCAATGGAAGAATTATACTTCAATGGAAGGAATACTTGAACGTTAAAATTTTTTTATTACCTTTGATTTGAATTTCCTTTAGGTGTGTTATTGGGAAGATCTTGATAATGCCAAATTAATCATAATATTCTGTGGAAAGACAAATTATATTATGCAAAGCTTCCCAACCAGAGTGCAGTGCATAGGATGGCATATAAGTGTGCTGTTTGTAAATTTTTTTATAGTTTTGAAACTTTAAGTCATTTTCATAACTTAAAAATTTCACAACAGTTGAAATGATATTTGAACATTTTTAGTATGATTCCTTCTGTAAACTTTGGAAACACGGCACATGAAAATATTTTATTATGCCAATTAGTGTTTAATATCATCTGTAATACTTGGCATTTTATTTTTCATGTCATAAGTGTTTGATCTAAGGAAAATCTATATTATTTTCACCAAGCTCCACCAGTTTACCTTAGTAAGCCTTACAAATACAATTTTTAGTGTGTGCCATCATGTGACAAAAGTTGGGAAGCATTAGTGTAAGAATGGGTAGGAGCACTGCTTACAGAGTCACAGAGAACTGAATTCAATTCCCACTTTCATTTCCTAGTTGTGAGACCCAGAACATATAAGTTAACTATATGAATCTTATTTTTCACATGTATAAAGTGGGGATGATGATGCCTGTTTCATAATATGCACTAAGGTAATGTATGTAAAATCCTTAGCAAGCAAGTATTCGATATTGGTAACTTCTGTTTTTTATGGTAATGTCTGTGAAAGCTTATCATTTTAAAATGCTACTTTTTTCAGGGGTGTTTCAGACAGTTAATTTGATTTTTTCAAATACTATGTTTTCGGAGGTCTTCAAGGAATTTTAATAAATAACACTCTTGTGGTAAAAGAAATTAAATATTATCATTTAGCTTTGTAAGTTATTGTTTAGTTTTGTGTTATCTTTAGATTTATATTTCTTGATATAAAGAAAGATTTACATTTACATCAAGATCCCTTAGCGGATCTTGAGAAAATAGTTTTATACAAAACGAGATTAATGCTTTGTTCTTTAGGATTTTGCTGGGGGTGGTATGGCAAAAATTAAGTTGCATGCAGAGGGTTGGAATCATCTGATTCACTTAAATCTTATACAATTTATTCACATTTAAATACCTGCATTTACTGGCTGAATATGCTTATTATTGAAAGTAGTGTTTTTTGATGATTAGAGAGTTATAATACTGAACTTTTCCTTTAATTTAGCTTACACTAGCTTCTTAATTTGAGTTTCCATAGTACCTATAATCTGTAGCCTTCATTTTGCTTTAATAATAACAGTAATACTTTCATAGTTTCATTAGATTCTTATAGGATGATATTCTTTATAATGTTTGCCATTTTTTTGGCATAAGATTCATAGACCGTTATTTCATTTCTTGTGAGGATGCATCTTGTGTCAGTACAAAAAAAAAAAAAGAAGAAGAAGAAGAAACTGGCATAAAAAATAAAAAGTCCCATTTCGAAAATAAGTCAGTTTTTTATAAGCACTTTTTTGTGTCTCTTGTGTCTTTTATTTAAATGCATTTATCACTTCTTCAGCCTGAAATTATGGTCCTTTTCAGGAGTTACAATATTGTAATCTTCCCTATATATGCTAATTATGAAGTAAGTACAGAGATAACCTTAGAGTAGGGTCTTAGTACTTAATAGATTTGACAAGGCATGTAACCTTTGAATCATTGCTGCAACTGTCCATGCTGTCTTCTTATGTTTAGTTTAGTTTTATTTTATTGGAGAATGGGGCTTGTCAGGGAAAGTAGAGAGGAAAAGATATTTTAAGTACTCAGGAACTAGAAGATTAGCAGTAAAGTCCAAAAAATAGAAATATGGGTCTCATAAGAAGTGTATAGAGCAGGGGACACTAAATTGGTTCAGATAACTGAAGTTTGTTTCAAAACTTGTTTTCTAGTCAGCAGAATGTAATAGACTAGCACTAATAAAAGACAGTTCTTTGAACTGGTAACTGAGTTCATAAATAGATGATCCCATGTAGTGTAGGGTTAAAGAACAAAGATACTGAAAATTGGGGATTCATCCTAATCTTTGAGCTTCATTTTACTTTTTCTGTACAATGAGGTCCAATCTTAGGGGTTTCTTGTCTGTGATATTAATATTATCGGCCAGTGGGGCGCCTGGGTGGCGCAGTCGGTTAAGCGTCCGACTTCAGCCAGGTCACGATCTCGCGGTCCGAGAATTCGAGCCCCGCGTCGGGCTCTGGGCTGATGGCTCAGAGCCTGGAGCCTGTTTCCGATTCTGTGTCTCCCTCTCTCTCTGCCCCTCCCCCGTTCATGCTCTCTCTCTGTCCCCCCAAAAATAAATAAACGTTGAAAAAAAAAATTAAAAAAAAAATTATCGGCCAGATAAAATATTTTAGTAAGTTATAAAGAGGGCTGTTTTTGTTGTTATTTCTCTTATTCTTGAGTTTGACTGAAATTAGTTTAATGTAATAAAGCTGTTTAGGAAGACATAAATTCATAAAGTGCCCATAATGTAAATTTTCAAGAGAATATTAGGAAAAGCGTTGTAGTGATTGATTTCCCCTCCAGTTTTAATTGTCTTCATTTTGGTAAAAGTCTTTTTCAGTGTTTAGCAAGTTAGAGTTATCTTTAAGCCTTTATCTACCTGGGCTATCCTGTTACCTGCTTAGCAGTCGTCTGTATCATATCTGTAATTCAAGCTGCTTGAACTGTATAACATTGTGTTAGGATCACTGTTTAATTGTCCCAGTTTTTATACAGTGCTCTATGTAAGGGAACTATCCTATTTTTCATGTCTTACTACTATTAAGTTGTAACAGAAATGAATATATCTGATATGAACCAAACAAGAAGGACCAAAAAGACCAAATTTGTTTTGACTTGTTGTACATGACTAATGGCCTGGTTGATCTTAGAAACAAGCTTCAGAAGGATATAGTCTTTACACATGGATTTCTTTTGATTTTCAAGTTAGACTTGGAAGATACTTAAAAGTTTAATAGATTTGTTCAGGGCTAGTAGAGACGTTAGTGTGTTCATTGTTCCGTTACTAGTTTGCTGTTTTTGGGCCTCTTTTTGTCACCAAGTCTAATTCACAAATGGGTAAATATTTTTAATATTAATACAAAAAGACTGAGTTTTTTGGATGATGTTAGTGTTTTATATCTTGAAAAATTTTTGTTGCTTAACTTTGAAGTAGATATTATTCAAAAATTTTTTTAGTTGCTCATATAAATCTACAGCTATACAGTCAGGTGTCTCACCATGATTAAAATATACACTCTTACATTTAAATTGTGCTTGTAGCTCCTACTTTTATTTATGTGGCCTGCTGTTAACACTTATTACTCTTGTGATATAGGTACCATTTAAATCAGACTTTTTTTTTTTTTAATGTTTATTTTTGAGAGAGAGAGTGCAAGAGAGTGAGCAGGGGAGGGTCAGAGAGACAGAGAGGGAGACAGAGGATCTGAAGCAGGCTTTACGCTGATAGGGGGCTTGAAGTCATGAATGTGGGGCTCAAAGTCACAGACCTGGAGAATGTGATATGAACTGAAGACAGCCGCTTAAGTGACTGAGCCACCCAGGTACCCCTAAATCAGACTTCTTTAAAATTAATTAGCAAGGTAGTTTGATTCTTGTTATCTTATAATTTCCTGTATTGGTTGGATATAAAAAAATTTTTTTAATGTTTATTTATTTTTGAGAGAGAGAGAGAGAGAGAGAGAGAGAGAGAGAGAGAGCGAGTGAGCATGAGTGGGGTAGGGGCAGAGAGAGACAGAGACACAGAATCCGAAGCAGGTTCCAGGCTCTGAGCTATCAGCACAGAGCCCAACATGGGGCTCAAACCCACAAGCCATGAGATCATGACCTGAGCCAAAGTCAGATGCCTAACTAACTGAACCACCCAGGCGCCCCAGTGGTTGAATTTTAAAATTAAATAGTATTCCATTGAATTCTAAGAACTTACTATGTTACACTATGTTTGGTTTTCTGTTGTAGTCATATATTGATATCTCTAGTTTTTATATTTTTTTTATTAAATAGTGTCATATGGAAATGAATTTTGCCCAGGCTCTTGGAAATTATGTTTTACAGATTACTGTAAATTACAGAAGGATTGTTTTATTTTTTTTTCAATGTTTTTTTAATTTTATTTTTGGGACAGAGAGAGACAGAGCATGAACGGGGGAGGGGCAGAGAGAGAGGGAGACAGAATCGGAAACAGGCTCCAGGCTCTGAGCCATCAGCCCAGAGCCCGACGCGGGGCTCGAACTCACGGACCGCGAGATCGTGACCTGGCTGAAGTCGGATGCTTAACCGACTGCGCCACCCAGGCGCCCCCAGAAGGATTGTTTTAAAGTGACACACTTTTGATAGAACATTTCCCCCTCTATTTCCTGAAGTTAGAACATCAGAATCATTAACTTCAAAACAAGGTTCTGTTTGATGTAATGATATAATCACTATCATGATTTTCATAGATAATGTAGTTCTGATGTATGTGTTAGGATAGTGCAGTCTTAAACTTTCCATGGAAGTTATTTCAATGTTGAGTTATGTACTTTTGAAATTAAACACTGAATTACTTCAGTTTAAAAATTCCCATCTCTTAGACCATTTTTCATCATTACTAAATCATCACGTATTTTGGTTCATATCAGGTTGTTAAAAACTAATGTCCTTCCTCCCTCTGCTTCTGAGAAGTATATTTCTCATCCTTTTATTTTTTTTTATTGTGGTTATAACTAAAATCCACATTCACATTCTCATTAATATTTGTACTTTTTTGGATTTTTCTAGACTACTTAAAAGTTTAATAAACTTTTTATTTTGGAATAATGTCACATTTTATTTAAAAATTTTTTTTTGTTTATTTTTGAGAGAGAGAGAGGGAGAGGGAGGGACAGAGAGAGAACGAGATACAGAATCTGAAGCAGGCTCCAGGCTCTGAGCTGTCAGCACAGAGCCTGATGCAGGGCTTGAACTCACAGACTGCGAGATCATGACCTGAACTGAAGAAAAGTGCTTAACTGATTGAGCCACCCAGATGCCCCGGAATAATGTCGCATTTATAGGAAAGTTGCAGAGAAAATACCTAGAGTTCTTGTATACTCTTTACCTGGTTCCTGTTAATATTGACATCTTAGATAGCTGTGGTATGTTGGTCAACAATGTATAATATTGGTGCACAATAGTGCATAGGATTGGTGCATTAATGTTAACTAAACTACATAATTATTTAGATTACATCAGTTTTTCCACTCATGTTCTTTTTCTGCTCCAGGATCTAATCTAGGACACTGCATTGCATTTAGTCAAGGCTGCTTTTTATTGAACTTTTTGGTTTTTAGTGTTGCACTATCCAGAGGAGGCTCATTTATGAGCTTATTTATGATTAGGTATCTGAGATCATCTTTTTTTTTTTTTTATTTTTTTTTTCAACGTTTATTTATTTTTGGGACAGAGAGAGACAGAGCATGAACGGGGGAGGGGCAGAGAGAGAGGGAGACACAGAATCGGAAACTGGCTCCAGGCTCTGAGCCATCAGCCCAGAGCCTGACGCAGGGCTCGAACTCCCGGACCGCGAGATCGTGACCTGGCTGAAGTCGGACGCTTAACCGACTGCGCCACCCAGGCGCCCCCTGAGATCATCTTTTATGTGCACAGGTACTTTTTTAGCCTGGAGATAAATGAGAAATAGAACTCTTGAGCAGCTAAAGTTGTAGAGATATACAAGTAAACCACGGTAATATACGTGGAATGTGGTTACAGAGGGAGTAACCAATTTTGGGAGGAGGAGAAAGAAACATGCCAGGGAAGTCTTCCTAGAGGAGGCGACATTTGAGGTGGACCTTGAAGGATAAATAGGAACTCTTAAGACAAAGACTAGAGGGAAGTGCATCCACACAGAGGGAGTAGTATATACAAAGGCTCAGAAACATGAGTGAGCAACTAGTTAGATTTGCCTGGGATAAAGGGTTTGTATAGGAGGAATGTGGGAGAAAAAGCTGGAAAGGTGTGCAAGGGCTTTGGAGAGGTTGATTCTAAATTTTAGTAGCTGTCTTTTAAGCCATATTTTTATTTTATAGAGGTGAATATAGATATAATTTGGAGGTAAATCATCTAGGGACTTTGCATTCTCCTCCCTCTTAGCTGCCTTTTTTGCCATTCCACTGCTATTCATGCTGTAGCAAAAGGTTAGTAAAAGTAAATATGTATATGAACTCCACACTTTTGAGTTTTGGTTTTTTTTTAATTTTTTTTTTCAACATTTATTTATTTTTGGGACAGAGAGAGACAGAGCATGAACGGGAGAGGGGCAGAGAGAGAGGGAGACACAGAATCGGAAACAGGCTCCAGGCTCTGAGCCATCAGCCCAGAGCCCGACGCGGGGCTCGAACTCACGGACCGCGAGATCGTGACCTGGCTGAAGTCGGACGCTTAACCGACTGTGCCACCCAGGCGCCCCACACACTTTTGAGTTTTGACTTTCAGTATTGGTGAACGTATATGTGGTAGAGGAAATTGGAATTGTAGGCATCTTTGTGACCTGACAACTCAGTTTATAGTATCTTACTGTTTGTGAATTAAAAAAATTTTTTTAAAACATTTATTTTTGAGAGAGACAGAGCGTGAGCAGGGGAGGGGCAGAGAGAGAAGGAGACACAGAATCTGAAGCAGGCTTCAGGCTCTGAGCTGTCAGCACAGAGCCGATTGGGGCTCAAACCCATGAACCATGAGATCATGACCTGAGCTGAAGTCAGACACTTAACCAACTGAGCTACCCAGGCACCCCTCTATTTGTGAATTTTTTAGATGTGGCATTTATATTTGATTAAATAGACGTGTAGAAAAGTGCTGTATGTGCCATCAATGTTTAGGAGACTTAAGTAGGGATCTGATTCTAACGTTTTTAAATGTAAAATTTTTAAATGTAAAATGTGGGTTTTGATGAATGGATGTGATATTCCAGTTAACTTTGGAGGACATCACTATATATAAAAAATTTTTTGTATGGGTTAAAAATGAGTATTTTACATTTCTATCTCACAAGAAAAGTTTTGAGGCAGAGCTAGAAAGAAATACACCTTTGCAAAAATAGTTTTCAATCATGTCAGATATACATACCATATAATTTAGCATCAGCACTAAAATGACAATTTTTGCTCTGCTTTAAAATTTTTTTTTAATGTTTTTATTTATTTTTTTGAAGGAGAGAGAGAGACAGAGCGTGAGTGGGGGAGGAGCAGAGAGAGAGGGAGACATAGAATTTGAAGCAGGCTCCAGGCTCTAAATCGTCAGCTCAGAGCCCGATGCGGGGCTTGAACTCACGAACTGTGAGATCATGACCTGAGCTGAAGTCAGACGCCCAACCAACTGAGACACCCAGGCACCCCTGTTGCTCTGCTTTTAAAGAAATAAAAGGAAATTTACTCACCAGGTCCAAAATCAGAACATTGAGGCAGTCATGATAATCCTCCCCTCCTTGCTTACAAATAACTGCTCCCTTAAGCATTCTTTTTATATTCCACAAAAGTGTAGAAGAAACCCCACTTCTCCCTCTTGATTGGCCAGCTGCCCAAAGGGGACACATGATCTTTAGCAACACTCAAGTTACCATTTTCATATTCTAAAGTGACTGAGCTGCCTCTTTTTTTTTCCCCCCCTCATTAATCTAGGATTTTACACATTATGATCTTATAGTTTAGGATGACTTTTTCTGTATCCTCTAGTGCAGATTCCTCAGATAATCTCATTGGTCCTACTCATCTTTTGGAGCTAGGTCACACAGGGTGTAGGCCGTTTGTCAGCCTGTGACTGGGTGATTCCTGTGTCAGGTATTTACTCCTGATCCAATCACAGATTGGGAAGTGGCTTAGGTCTTGTAGGCAATTGCCCACTGAGGAAGCTAGGTGGGGATATCTCTAGGGGATATGGGCAGGTATATATTCTGAAATTATGTCTACTATGTCAGTTTAGTTTTATCAGAAACTTCTTAAATGTGCTTTAAGCCTTTTTGGTTGTGGGTACGTGATTGCTTCCTAGAAAAATCTTTTTCACAGACAAGACCCATTGTCTCTGTCCCAGTCACAACTTACTGTCATCTCTTACCTTTAAGATATTCGTTCATCCATTCACTGAACAAATATTTGAGTACTCACTATGTTTCATGCGCTCTTTTAGATGTTGGGACACAGGATGTTCAGGACATATTCATAGCAGTTTATTTCACTGAAGCGGATGGTGGGTGCAAGGGTGCTGGGGTAGAATTTGAGAGTAAGGCTTAGAGGGGAATAAAAAGAATAGAAGCCTTGTGGATGAGTCCAGATTTATTGCCAGGTATACTTGTGGGGTGAGAGTTGAAGGCCTAGCCAGGCATGGGTGTAGGGCTGAGTAAAGATAGCAAAGGAATGGAAATCTTCTGTTAACTGCCCACATTGAAAATTCCATCCATTGCAGCTGGCATTTACAAAATGTGATTAGGCAACTACTGAATCTCACAGAAACTCAAGCCATTCATCCCACAGCTATTATGTGCCTACTCTGTCCTAGATGGGGTGGGGGAGTAGAAACACAAAAAGAAGGAAGGCACTGTTTTGTGCTTTCTAGGAGTGTGCTTTTGAGTTTAGGACTAATGGAGTCCTAAACAGGTTCAAACCCAAGTCATTACAGTAGTTTGACCAAATATTAGTGTTATGGTGTTTGACACTAAGCTGTAGGGCCAGGTTGAGCGTCGTTGCGTGCCCTTAAGGGAGAAGTACACAGATGTGGAAGGGTTTTCAGATCCTACTAGAAAGAGTTTCATTACCATTTTAATCAAAACCAAGAAAACCAATTAGCAGTTTATGAAAAGCAAGGAGATTAGGAGTTGGAAAGACAAGCAAATAATTTTTTTTAGAGTAGACAGACTTGGCTAGAGATAATGAGGTGAAGTGGCTTAGAATGATAGTTTGGGACTTAGTTTTGGAAATTAACCTCTGGGACTCATGCCGAAAGGGTAGAATCTGTATCAGCCATCAGAGTGGGAGTAGTAACTCCGTGGAGGGGGAATGGAGACGGCTTCAGCAGAGAGCTGTAGTTTGAATTGAGTAGGTTTTCAAGGGTGTTCATATGTAGAGGCATGGCTTGCTTGGAGGGACAGGGGGCTGGGTGAAGTGATTATTCTAATATTTTAGACTATGGAAACTTGCTAATTTCATAAGAAAAATAGATCTAACTTTTCCATGAGACCACACATTCCTTTTTTGTATTTGAAGTCTGTGTCCACCAGTTCCAGGCACATTTGAGAGAATGTTTGTTTAAAAAAAAAAAAAAAAAAGAATGAATAACAATCTTTATTTGCTACATAATGTTTTTCCCGTCTGTAATTCTGCTAACCTTTTCTTTTACTGATTTGGGAGCAACTGGTTTTTGTATTAAGTATGGTACTTTGAAAAGCATTTTGAACGAATGTCATTTTTAACTTTAATCTGAATTTTCATTTTGTTAGTTACTTATGCCTGTTAGTAAGAAGAAATCAATGGGAGCAGTAGATAAGTTTATTATTAGAAACAGCATGGACTGCTGCTGTGATCTTTAGTTAGAGGTACTCATATTTTTTTGTTTTTGTTTTTTGTTTGTTTTTTTTTTTTTTTAAGAAAAGCAATGTAACTTGAATTGCTAACTTGAATGTTCTGTTAGTTTGAGCCTATGTAATTATAAAATACCCTGAAACACAAATATAGAAGGTTGGCTGCCAGATAACTCTTACTTCTTTACATTGCTGCACTCTTTAATTCTTTGTACTTTTTGTCCAGTCTTGAGCAGGAGTGGGTGATTGGAGAGCATGCTGATCACTGTATTATGGCAGCTATTTTGAATGGTTGGGTTAAATAGGAAGATGTGGATCTGTGGTTTGATCTGAAGCCTCTGTGTGTCAGAAGTAGAGTTTTAATCTACTTTTAGCATTATAATAATTGTAGTCATAGAATGTTAGAGTGCAGTCTAGGCCAAAGCCCTTCACATTTTATGTATAAGGAGACAGACAGGCATTGTGAAGTTAGGTGACTTGCCCAAGGTCACACAGCTAGTCGTTGTAGAGCTAGCACTAAAATCTGCTTTTCCACTGAATTTATTACGACATGGTATCATTGACTAAAAAAATCTTTTTAAGTGAAGTTAGAAAAATCAAATATATTTGCTGATCAGGCTTTCAGCCTATTGTGGGTGGGAGGCTGTCTATGCATGATCTAGTCGTATGCTCCCATGTGTCTGGAAGGGGTGGAAGGGAGGGCATGGGTGGGCTGTAGAAAGACCAAGAAGAGTATCTTGGTTTAACACTGGCTAGAAGATTGTCTAAAAATAGTGCCATATTGGGACTTAGCTATGCAGACCTCTAGAAAGGGGGCTATGCCCTACTTAAAATGCTGAACTTTTAGGAGTTCAAGATTTCTCCACAAAGGAAAAAGGAAAAGGAGATGTTTGGGTTGCTATTGGAATAACTGCTAGTACCCATGATAGTGGTACAAAAACCTTTGAGGAACGTTCAAGGAAAAGCTGTAAGAAGTGCAGATGGGTGAGAAGTGTGGGAGGAGAGGTAGTTAGGAGTATCTAAGGGCTGAAAATATATTTAAAGAAGAGAGTGTTTTTGTTCCTCATGGTAGGGTGGAGAAAATGATTAATGCTTTGACACAGTTTGCTGTGGCATTTAGGCTCTAAGTTTCGGTTGTAGTGTGAGAATCCAGCCTCCATCTAGGGTTTTATTATTGTGAAATAGCTGCTAAGTAGTTATACCATTTCTGCTGGATTTTGAACCAACACACACTATCTAGGGAGTTTTTATTAAATTAAACTTTTGGGGACTTAATATTACTTGGTAGTATTCAAAACAGTGAAAACAGCATTCACGAATAATAGCTGGTTAACATTTATTGAATGCCTACTATGTACCAGGTACTGTTCTGAACATCTCCTGTTGACCCTTGTTTTACAGATAAGGAAATTCATTGTGTCTGAAGGCACAGGAGTATAAAAAAGCATAATATACTCATGTACCTTGCTTGGACTGGCTGTAAGGTTTCTTTTAGTCAAAATGAAAGAAGAAAGAGAAGATATCGGGTGACTGTGTTTTTGAATATCAACCATCTTTTAGGGTTAATTTCTTTAAAAAATTTTTTAAGTTTATTTTGAGAGAGATTGAGAGTGGGGGAAGGACAGAGGGAGAGGGAGAGGGAGAGGGAGAGAGAGAGAGAGAGAGAGAGAGAAAGAATCCCAAGCAGGTCCTGTGCTGCCAGCGCAGAGCCTGATGTGGGGCCTGAACCCACAAACTTTGAGATCATGACCTGAGCCAAAGTCAGATACCCAACTGACTGAGCCACCCAGGTGCCCTAGGGTTAATTAATTTTTTAAAATCAGTGCGTATGTAAGTTGAATGTATTTGCTCATGATAATTATTTACTTATATTAGCACTTCACTGGCCTTTAAAAGTTTTGCAAAGACATTGTCACTGTCTCTCATTTTTCATGCCCATAATTTATGTTATGGGAAGAAATAGGGGGAACATGTGATGGTGTCTCCTCACCAGGAGCTCCTTAAGAATGAAATGTGGGATGTATTTAGGTAAATATAATGATTTTATGGTAGAGTATATACTGGTGAATTGTTTTTCATCTGACCTTGTTCTATTTGATTGTTTATAAGATTTTCTAAATTAATTCTACCCCTTTATCCTCTGCAGATTGTCTTTTATTGTAAGACCATCTAATTTGGCTCCTTTTCTCCTTTTTCTCTCAAAAATCTCCATACTTCCCTCCCCTCCCCAATCCTTTCTTCCTCTTTATAGGAGATGTTCTTTAGATACATACTGTTTTAAGGATGAGTCTTCTAAGTCGAAATGATTCCATTCCCTCCTGACTTTTCTCCCCTCTGTATCCTGTACCCTGACCATTTCCATCCCTCCTGCCTACAGAGTCTTCTTTACTTCCTCCCTCTCCAAGCTATAGGTTGTATCTTTGCAGTTCCTTTGTATCTATTCCATTCTTTGTTTCCTTAATATTTTTACTGTGGTAGATTGAAGATGGGAAAATGAATATCTGCTTAAATTTGTGAATTCTTTTTAAGTTTATTTATTTTGAGGGACAGAGAGAGAGAGAACGAGAAGGGGACAGAGGATCCAAAGTGGGCTCTGTTCTGACAGTAGAGAGCCTGATGTGGGGCTTGAACTCATGAACCATGAGATTGTGACCGAGCCGAAGTGAACTTCTTAACCGTCTGAGCCACCCAGGCGCTCCAAATTTGTGATGAGTTTTAAAGGAAGATAGATTAAAAAAAAAAAAAAAAAAAAGTGAATAAAATTAGGAAAGTTCCAAACATCATGTAATATGTATTGGGGGAGGGAGATGAGACATGGGAAGCAGTTTTGGGAAGGCCTAAGAGCAAGATGTTATTAGAGAGGAAACTTAACTACCAAAGCAATGGAACACAACAGGATTGAGGTAAAAATTAAGAGTTCAGACCTAATAAGAAAGGGTTATAGAAAATGTTAGAAGAATTTAGAGAGTTATTAGTGCCATTTGGAAATGATAAGAAAGAGGGGCTTTGAGCTAGAAGTTTGAGAAATTTCAGCAGTAACATAATAGTAACACTATCAGGCTCAGCCCTGTGAGGAGTAGAAAGGATTCATTTGAGAAATGCATAAGAAGAGAGATTCTGTTACAGCTTGATGTAAGGAGAGAAGAGTGAGTGGGTTCCAGATGATTCTTAGATTTCGTACTTGGAAGACAGGTAAGATGGTGGCACTTTTCTTGCTGATCTAGAAGCTGAATGGTCAAAGACTTTTGGTATAAAGCAATTCATTCTTTGCACAAAATGCCCTGGAACACCCAATAAAATACATCCTCTGTTTAGTTCTGTGGTCAGTAAGAGGTGCCTTTAAGAGGTGGAACTGGATGCCTAGTAAAAGCTTGGGTGAATATATGTAGTGTGATAGTAAAGAGAAGGACAAACTGACATTTTATCAGGGAACCTTGGAAACATGAGAAGCAGGGCAACATACTTTTTTAAAATCGTCACCTTCAGGGGTGCGTGGATTCAGTCGGTTAAGCGTCTCTTTGTTTCGGCTCAGGTCATGGTCTCACGGTTTGTGAGTTCAAGCCCCCCATTGGGCTCTGTGCTAGCAGTGCAGAGTTGGCTTGGGATTCTCTCTCTCCTCTCTCTCTGCCTCTCCCCTACTTGTGCTGTCTCTGTCTCTCTCAAAAATAAAATAAAGCTTTAAAAAATAAATAAAATCACCACCTTCATAGGGTGGAACTTAATGAAATGGGTAGAAATTGGTTCTGAGAATAATAGACTCATTGATTATTTCATTCAGTCCAACATAAATGATAGAAATCCTGCTTTCAGTATATTAAAAAATGTGCACGTTACTTCATTTATTTCTATTTTTCCTAGTTAATTTAGTAGCTGTTGCTAACATGGGGTCATCTAGGAATTCTGTGTTTTAAACTAGTATTTAAAATATACCTGGTATGCTTTTGTATTCTCTTCTCCAGAATTGAATCATTTAAAAAATTTTTAAAATTTTCTTAAGTTCATTTATTTATTTTGAGAGAGACAGAGTTCAGGCAGGGGAGGGGCAGGGAGAGGGACAATCCCAGGCTCTTACACAAGAGTTCGAAGTCCTGAAGCCATGAGATCATGACCTGAGCAGAAGTCAAGAGTTGGATGCTTAATTGACTGAGCCACCCAGGTGCCTCAGGTTTTTTTTAGATATCTATGGGAGAAAGCACTTTTTTTCTAACAGTGTCATTAAAGATACAGAACAGGGGCGCCTGGGTGGCACAGTCGGTTAAGCGTCTGACTTCAGCCAGGTCACAATCTCGAGGTCCGTGAGTTGGAGCCCCGCGTCAGGCTCTGGGCTGATGGCTCAGAGCCTGGAGCCTGTTTCCGATTCTGTGTCTCCCTCTCTCTGCCCCTCCCCCGTTCATGCTCTGTCTCTCTCTGTCCCAAAAAATAAATAAACGTTGAAAAAAAATTAAAAAATAAAGATACAGAACAGATGAACACAAGGGAAGGGAAGCAAAAATAATATAAAAACAAGGAGGGGGACAAAACATGAGAGACTCTTAAATATTGGAGAACAGAGGGTTACTGGAGAGGTTGTGGGAGGGGAGATGGGCTAAATGGGTAAGGGGCACTAAGGAATCTACTCCTGAAATCATTGTTGGACTGTATGCTAACTAATTTGGATGTAAATTAAAAAAATAAAATAAAAAATTCTTTGTGTTGTATGAATATTTAGTGCTACCCCTAATTATTGGTTAGATGATAAGAGCAGAGATAAAGTCGGACAGAAATGTCCTTTTTGAGTATGTAAAAATGTAGATTCCTGGAATTTTCAAATTATTTGAATTTTGTTTTAACTAACAGTTTTGGTTGGTAGAGTTGAGAAATATTTAGTAAAGGATTGTGCTTATTAAGCATTAGTAATTTATCTGTTCCAGAATATTTATTTGCTAGCCAATTTATGTCATGGCCAGTTCTAGGCCCTGGGAATACAGAGATGACTAAACCTTCATGGGGTTTATAGTCTAGTGAGATAGGAAATGAACAAATCTGCGATGTGAAGAACTGATCAGTGCTTTGAAAAAATATAACCTAGAGTAAGAGAGAGAGTGATGGGGTGGGGACTGTTTAGATGGATTAATCAGGGAAGGCTGTTCTGAAGGAAGAAGAAACTCTTGCAAAGACTTCCCAGTCAGAGGGAATAATAAATGCCAGGGAGCATGAGTCAGGATCTAGCTCACTGAGGACCAGTTTGGTATGTTGGAAGAAGAGCAAGAAAGCTGGTCTGACAAGAGCAGAGAGAACAAAGTGGAGAATGATAGGAATTGAGGGTAAAGTGGTAGGCAGGGACCAGAGCTTGTTTCACCTTCTTGCCCATGGATTTTTTTAAAATTAAAGTTATTTATTTATTTATTTATTTATTTAGACAGAGACAGTACAAATTGGGGAGGGGCAGAGAGAGAGAGAAAGAGAGAGAGAGAGAGAGAGAGAGAGAGAGAGAGAGAGAATCCCAAGCAGGCTCTGTGATGCCACAGCGTGGAGCCTGATGTGGGGCTTGAACTCACGAAACCCTGAGATCATGACCTGAGCTGAAACCAAGAGTCACATGCTCAACCGATTGAGCCACCCAGGTGCCCCTGCCCATGGATTTTAATTTGAGTGTACAGTTGACCCTTGAATGACATGGCATAGGGGTACTAATACCCCCACCCCACCCTGCATACTGAAAAACCTGTGTATAACTTTTTGACTCCCCCAAAACTTAACTACTAAAAGCCTACTATTTTTTTAAATTTATTTACTTATTTATCTTGAGAGAGAGCAAGAGCAGGGAAGGGATATGGAGAGAGGGATACAGAGAATCCCAAGCAGGCTCTGCACTGTCAGCACATAGCCTGATGTGGGACTTGAACTCCCAAACTGTGAGATCATGACCTGAGCTGAAACCAAGAGTCCCATACTCAATTGACCAAGCCACCCAGGCACTCCCTAGTAGCCTATGATTGACTGGAAGTCTTACCAGTAACAAATAATAAACACATTTTTTGTGTTATGTGTATTATTTTCTGTATTCTTACAATAAAGTAAACTAGAGAAAATGTTATTAAAATCTTACAGTACTGGGGCGCCTGGGTGGCTCAGTCGGTTAAGCGGCCGACTTCGGTTCAGGTCATGATCTCGCGGTCCATGAGTTTGAGCCCTACGTCGGGCTCTGTGCTGACAGCTCAGAGCCTGGAGCCTGTTTCAGATTCTGTGTCTCCCTCTCTCTGACCCTCTCCCATACATGCTCTCTCTCTGTCTCAAAAATAAATAAACGTTAAAATTTTTTTTAAAATATTACAGTACTGTATTGCATTTATTGAAAAAAAAATGTGTATAAATGGACCTATGTAGTCCAAACCTGTGTTATTCAAGGGTCAGCTGTAATTGGAGACCATAGGAGTTTTGGGACAGATTTGCGACATGATTTGATTTACCTTTTGAAAGTTCATTGCAGCTACTGAGTGGAAAACTGACCATAGAAAAGGCAAGGTCTCAGGCATTGGACCATTTAGGAAGCTTTTATAGTTATCCAGGCTTGTGGTTTCCAATGTGCTTATGATAATCTATGTGGTATAAGAAGAAACTGTTACAACTATATATTTATTTTTCAAAAATTAAGCTTTACTAATATTTGATATACATGTTGGTACTGGTACCTACATTCCATCTGTGTATTAGTTCCATGTGACCTACCATTTTTGGCCTGAGAAACTGGGCGAGTGCTAGTATTTACTAAGATGAGAACAGGGTGGAGCAGGGTTTGTTTGGGGGTAAGGGTAAGAAAGCAGGAACTCACTTTTGGGCATCTTAAGTTTGAGGTGCCTATTCAAAATTTAATGAGATTTATCAGGTAGGTGGTTTAGATGTATGACTCTGGAACCAAGGTTAGAGATATAAATTTGGAAATCATTAGCATAGAAGCAGTATCCAACAACTGGAGCCTAATTGTGTGAATACAGATTTCAGCTTTGCCACTTACTGGCTTTAATTGTGGACAAGTTAACTTGGCATCTCTCTGCTTCATTTACCTCATCTATGAAATGGAGAAAATAAGTGTCTGCCTCACTGGGTTATTGTGAGGATTAAACGAGTTAATAAAAGCAAAGGGCTTAGAACAGCGTCTGGCACGCAGTGTACCCCAGATATTAACTATTGCTATCAATTTATAAATGGTGTTTAAGACCAGGAGATTTGATGAAATGACCTAAAGAATGAATGTAGGTAGAGAAAAGGGCCCAAGGAAGAAGTGCTGAAACACTATAACCTTTCGGATTCAGAGACCAGAGGGAGGAGACTGAGGAGTGGGGTAGGGGTCAAACGAGGAGAATATGGGGTCTGGAAGCCTGCCTAGTGAAGAAAATATTTCAAGGGGAGAAGTCATCATTGGACAAATTCTGTGCAAGAGGTTGGGTAAGATGAGGACCTAGAATTGACCATTGGGTTTGTTAAAATGGAAGCTGTTAGACACCATGAGAAGTGGTTTCAGTAGAGTGGTAGATATGAACATCTGGTTGGGGTGGCTTAAGGAGAGAATTGGAAGTACAGAACCGGAGAACATGGGTATAGACAACTCAGGAAAAGAGAATATGGAGTAGTAGTTAGAGGAATATGTGCAGAGTCCAGGAAAGGCTGGAATGGGGGTGTGTGTTGATTTAAAATGGAAGATACTACAGCAAGTTTGTATACTGATGAGAGTGTCCCAGTGGGAAGAGAGAACTTCACATATGAGTGACGTGGGATAATTGCAGTAGCCAAGACTGTCAATAGGTAAAATCAGGTGGTTTAGGGTACAATTGGAGGGATTAGTCTTAGACATTAGCAGAGACCGTTCATCCATTGATGAAGATAGAGAATATTAGTAGGGGTACAGGTAGATTGGTGGATTTGGTTATGGGATTTGGTATGAACTAGTTTCTTGAGTGCTTTAATTTTTCCAAGAAGGGAAAGGAAAGATCATCACCAGAGAGTCAGAAGTGGGAAAGAGTTTGTAAGGTTTGAGAGAGAGAAGAGGTGGTATGATATAGGCATCTTGGAAGGTGGGAGAATTAATTAATTAATTAATTAATTAAAAATGTGGGAAATGCAGGTGAAATAACAAGTTCGGAGGACTCATCTGACATTGGTGATCATTAAAGTGATTCCAGCTTGCAGACGGGGGAAATGTGGTTTTGAGAGCATATATAGAGAAAAAAAGCAGTGGAGGCGATGGCTCCTGTGTTTCTATTTTGAACTGCAGTCACATGGCTGAGAGGATTGCTCTTGGAACATTCCTCAGATCCATGGATGTTGACAGAGGAATTAATAAAAGCGAATAGGCCAAAAACTAATCATTTCATTTTTACCTGTGTTTATTTTCTACATCATGATGTTTTATGTAGAGGATGAGTTCCTAGAGGTGTTTACGTTGCCATATCTCCTTGAGCATGCCTACTTTACACAAATGATATCAAATAGGTCCTGGGATTACTTTCAGTGATTATATTTGGTTGCTAAGTTATGCTAAGAAAGTAAAAAACTCTAATAGGAAAGTTTAGTAGTTTTCTTTTTTTTTTTTTTTAATGTTTATTTTGAGAGAGAGAGACAGCATGAACATGGGAGAGAGGGAGACACAGAATCTGAAACAGGCTCTAGGCTCCAAGCTGTCAGCTCTAATAGAGCCTGACGTGGGGTTTGAACCCTTGAGCCGGGAGATCATGGCCTGAGTGGAAGTGGCTTAACTGACTGAGCCACCCAGGCACCCCAGTTTAGTAGTTTTTCTTGATAGAAAGCCTCACCTAAGTTTGCCCTAGGACCTGTGGTTTCCATTAGTCTAGAATTATCCCTCGTGTCGATTTCATACTTTGTTCAATTACAAGTGAATTCAAAGTCTGGTTTTTGTTTCTTTCAGGTGCTGGAGAATCTGGTAAAAGCACCATCGTGAAACAGATGAAGTAAGTTGGAACATGGCCTTTTGTAAAACTACACTTCCTCATAATGCGTGGAAGTCTGTAGTATCTTTTTATTTTATGTCCGTGGTAATGATCTATGGTTTTCTTTTTAAAGAATCATTCATGAGGATGGCTATTCGGAGGAAGAATGTAAACAATATAAAGTAGTTGTCTACAGCAATACCATACAGTCCATCATTGCAATCATAAGAGCCATGGGACGGCTTAAGATTGACTTTGGGGAAGCTGCCAGAGCAGTAAGTGTTTCTCATTTCCTCTTCACTTGCTCCCTTTGAGTAGATGCAGTTAGGCAAAATTTGCTTCATGTTTTAGGGAAATGAACGTAAGCAACAAGATAAGATGTAGCAAAATACGGTTGCTCATTTGAGAAGTATTAGCAACCAGCTTTAGAAGATATTAGATTACCACCACAAAGAAGAGTCAAGGAAATGGGATTCTGTGGGTATACTGTAGGTTTCTGTGATAATTCTTTTATTCACTTCTTTTATAGCACTGTTTACTTTTATTTTATAGTAGTAAATGCTAATAAGTTGAAATAATCTAAAAGAGGTGCCTCTGACCTCTGAGGTGTAAAGATAAAAGACAAAATCAGTCTCCCAAAGTAAACTTGATAAGGACATGGACACTAAGTCAAAATTTTAGGGGCGATTTTTAGGTATTCAATGGTACTATATCCCTATACTACATTGGACTACAGCCTATAGAATTGGATGATATGACGTCCTAGGATGATAATTACACGTCAGATATTCAAAAGTTATGTTGATTAATTGTAACACTTCGTGCACTATGTAATTCTTGTTTGTCAGTTAGAATGTTTGGTGCAGTGGAGAGAGGGCTAAAATGAAGGTAGGAGATCTTTTATATAGTCCAAGTCTATATTGTCTAAGAGAAGGCTTGTAACGTATAGAATGATTTCCTAGACCTAAGGCAGACATTCGCTGTGTTCAGAGTGTTATTCCTAGGCGCTATGGACAATAAAAGGAGGCTCTTGCCTGGAAAAGCAAAGCCTCTGTGTCTGAACTAGCTTAGGAATTCTTATCTACTCTCAACTTATCAAATAATAAGTTATTAATGCAGATTAATATTCAGTAAATAAGTGGGGAAATTGTTGATGGGAGAAATTACAAAAGGATGGTCATAATTGGATGGTATTTGACTAGGAATCTTAGAAGTGGAGTAAGGGAAGAGGAGCCAGGGAAAAGGTTGTAAAATGATTGGAGACAAGAGTAGCAAAACAGGGGATGAGGAAATGTGTGAGGCACGACTTTTATGTTTTGTAAAAAGCTGCCATATCACAAAAATTGAAGACTTTGTTTCTCTAAGCGTCTGAGAGGGGAAAGTATGCTAGTGAATGCAAGAGTAAACACAGCATTTTTGTCTTAACATCTCTCCATCCCTTCTCTACCTCCTGCTTTTCATTTCTTTTCCTTTCTTTCCTCCTCCCCCCAGCTCTCCCCAGTGTTCTTATTTTTTTCCTCCCTTTTCTCATCCCTTCCGGTCACCTAACTCTCCATCTCTGTCATGTTTGCCATATACGATAACTGGTCAGTACTACTGTATTTAGTCCCTTCCCTCTCTTTGTTGGCTTTTACTCCATCTCAGTTATTTACTCCTTCTCTTTGTTTCTTCCTTTATCTATCACCATCTGTCCTTTATATCTCTTAATCATCCTTCCTCCTTTCTTTTCTTTCCATTGTCAAATTAGCTGTTATTAATGTTTGTGTCCTCACACTGCTTTGTCACCAGATACAGTTGATGATTTCTGTCTTAGTTCAATTGCGCTGCTGTAACAAAATACAGACTGAGTAGCTTATAGACAACAGATATTTATCACACACACTTCTGGAGGCTGGAGGTGTGAGATCAGAGTGCCAGCGTGGTCAGGTGAGGGCCCTCTTCAGTTGCAGACTTTTCACTGTGTCCTCACATGGCAGAAGGAGAAGGAAACTCCTTGGCATCCCTTTAATAAGGACACTAATCCCATTCGTGGGGCCTTCACCCTCATGACCAAGGTACCTCCCAAAGGCCCCAACTCCTAATACTATGACATTGGGCGTTAAGTTTTCAACACATGAATTTTGGAGGGACACAGACATTCAGACCATAGTTTAAATGACCTCCTTTCATTTCTTTCCTTTGTCAGATCTGTGTCATTAATCTTTTGGTCCTAACACTCCTGTGTCACCAGACGTAGTCGACATCTTAATGCCTGTTAAGGCTTCCTGAATCACCTAGCTTTCCAGCATCCACCCATCCTAATCTACAACCCTACATAATTTTTTTGAAGTTTCTCTTTTTCTTCCATATGTAAAGGTTTATATTTATAATTCCTCACTTATCCTTGTCCAGTTTCTTTGGTTGGTTAGAGAGTGAATGGACAAGAATAGAGCTGGATGGTGGGTAGGTTGCTTTTTCATATCTGCTTAAGGGTAGAGATATGAAGTTCATTGTAAAGAGAGGCCTCTTTTAAAAAATTTTTTTTTTGATCTTTTTATTTATTTTTGAGATAGAAAGCCTGAGCTGGGGAGGAGCAGAGAGGGAGACAGGAACCAAAGTGGGCTACATGCTGACAGCAGAGAACCTGATGTGGGGCTCGAACTCAGGAGCTGTGAGATCATGACCCGAGCTGAAGTTGGATGCCCAACCGACTGAGCCACCCAGGTGCCCCAAGAGAGGTCTCCTTAAAGGCCTGTAAAGAGGGTTTATTGTGGGAAGCAAGAGTAGGTCAGTGGAAGAGATTAAGTGGTAAGGAAAAAGTGTTGCTTCTTAAAGCAGTGTTTACAAAGTCAGGACAGCAAAAATATGTAGCTATAGTGCTCGCTCTGTCTCTGTTAATAAAGTTTCTAAAGCTAGAATTGTAGTATTTAAAAAAAAAGTAATGCTTATTGATGTTTTTGAATACCTGCATGAGTATAGTTCAAATTTCAGAATAGACTATAAAGTCTTCACATGTTAAATAAAGCACAATACTATATATACATAGAAGGACATGCTCAGTATTATGTTTGCCAATCAGTGTACTTTTTCAGCTTCCCTCAGTCATTTGTTTCTTTATTTAAATTTTTTTCCTAAGTTTATTTATTTTGAGACAGAGAGAGCACAAGCAGGGGAGGGGTAGGGGGAGAGAGAGAGGGAGAGGGAGAGAGGGAGGGAGACAGAGAGAGAGAGAGAGAGAGAGAGAGAAAGAATCCTAAGCAGGCTAATGGGGCTTGAACTCATGAACCATGAGATCCTGACCTGAGTGGAAATCAAGAGTTGGACGCTTAACTGACTGAGCCACCCAGGCTCCCCAAAAATAAAAATTTTAAATAAATGGGGTGCCTTTATTTATCTGATAGCACAGAGCCTGCTTGGGATTCTCTCTCTCCTCTCTCTGCCCCTCCCCTGCTCGCTCCCTCTCTCTCTCAAAAAGAAATCAATCAACCTAAAAAAAATAAAATTTTTATCTTTGAAAAGAGAGGAGGGTAATATACATGTTAGATGAAGTTCCTTAGGGATGGGCCTAAAGTATTACTTGAAAGAATGCAGAAAAGCATCTTATAGAGGAGGGCTGTTACTTGGCAAAAGTTTTTAAGGCTGAAGACCCCAAATTTGGCATGGTTAGTTTTGTTTTGTTTTGCTTTGGTGGGTGCATGAGTTTTAGGAACACAGAGGTCTTAGGAGTTTGGGGTTGTGATTTCACCTGTGGTCTGAAATGCTTTTTTGCTTGCTAGTTTATTTTCATAATGACTACTTACTGATACGATTGATTGCTCCTCTTCCCCCTTTATTTTTTCTTTAACCAGTATATGTGTTCTTTAGTATCTGATTTTAATAGTTATTTGGAAATCTCTTGAGGAAGATAAATGTGAGATTTGAGGTGGAAAAGCATCCCATGAGACCTGGGTTTATTTATTTAAGATTTAATTTTATTTCTTAAGTACTCTACACTCAATATGGGGCTTGAACTCAACCCCGAGATCAAGAGTTGCATGGTCTACTGATGGAGCCAGGCACTCCACAAATTCTTCTTTTTAATCTTTTTTTTTTTTTTTTTTTTTTTTTTTTTTTTTAAAGATTGAGACCTTAGTTTAGTGTTAAACTTAGTTGAGTTTTAAACAAGTAAGGGTGGGTAGAATAAAGCAAAAACAATCAAGAGTTCTCATAGCCCTTTTCTGTCTTCTCTACAGCTCACATGTTTCAGGTTTAAAAACTATAACCACTTACAAAGCTCTGTCTTTGACTCATGAGTTTTGATCAGATCTCTTTGTAACTTTTTTTTTCCTCTTTATTTTTTTTTTCCCTTTCTCTCAGGATTATTACTCCTTGGGGAATCTAGAAACTGAATTTTTCTCTGAGGGATTTATTTCCCCCACTAGGCTTCCAGACTTCTTAACTATCTCAATTTCCTCTTCTTCCTGTTCTTCTATCTGAGCCGGAGGGGAAGAGAACACTTTTTCCTTAAATACAATTAATGTTTTGCTTGCTCTGACGTGTTTAGACTTTACCTCTTACATGTTAGTTTATTCATTTCTGTTTTTATTGTAGGCTTCCTTTAACAGAATGGGAATATGTTCTATGTGCCCATCTCACAGACCAGTTTTTTCTGTTAAAAATCATGATTAACCAGGGTGATTTGTAGGGTAGTCAGAAGAGATCTTTTCAGGGGATGGTGGTATGTGGTAGAGGGACTGAAATAATTCCTCACCTTAGCTCTGCACCTCTAACTATAGTGGAGTGAATAGGGGGAATGACTTCATTGTAAATTCTCTCAAACTGCCCTGCCTGGAAAGGTCTCTTTAATACCTCTCTTGAAATAACGTAACATACAGTGTGTGTGTGTGTGTGTGTGTGTGTGTGTGTGTGTGTGTGTGTGTGTGTGTATTTTTGAGAGAGAGTGAGTAAGCAGGTAAGGGGCAGAGAGAGAGGGAGACAGAGGATCTGAAGAGGGCTTGAACTCACAGACCATGAGATCATGACCTGAGCTGAATCAGACGCTTAACCGCTGGGCCACCCAGGCAGCCCTGTGTATGTGTGTGTTTTACAGAGACTCTCGTCAGATCTTTAAGAAATGGAGAATCATTTGTCTCTCTTTCTTAATTGCTTTTTTCAGGATGATGCCCGGCAATTATTTGTTTTGGCTGGCAGTGCTGAAGAAGGAGTCATGACTCCAGAACTAGCAGGAGTGATTAAACGGTTATGGCGAGATGGTGGGGTGCAAGCTTGCTTCAGCAGATCCAGGGAGTATCAGCTTAATGATTCTGCTTCATAGTAAGTAATTTTTCCCTGTGAAACTATAACAGAAAATAATTTGGTGACCCTAACAAAGTTCATTGTCCATAAGGAAACATTTAAGTAACAGACACTCTTAGAAGTCTATAGTATCTCTTGTAAAGATGGTTTCAGTTTAGGGCTATATAGCCCGTGGTCATTTTGTATGACTTGGAGAAAAATGTTTCCTCTTGAAATGTAAATGGGAGAATTGGCATGATGAAAAGTAACTCCGTGTTAGTTTATAATAAGTAAATGAAATAGAGAAATCTTTTGCAGCTGGATCTGGGATCTCTTCCAATGCAGTTTAAGTTCCCTCTGCATAAGGACTTTGCCAGCTAGTGAGGGAAATTAGAATAGTGATATCCCTTTTTATGCACCCAGCTCTGTGACTGGGCTGCACTATGGATTTCTCTGGTACTAGTCATCACTTACAAATCTTTTGCCAGATCACAATAGTAGACTTTATACAGAAAGAGAATGTTGAGTCTTGGAAGGAAGTCAAAGCGTCTATTTGTCAAGGAAATTCTCTTAAATGTTACATATTTAGAGAATTTGTAATTGATACTTGTGCTAGGCTATTACATGCTATCCTATTTTGCTTCTTTTACAATACGTTTATTTATATGACCTGTATCCAGAATGTATTTTTTGAATGTGCCTTTTGGGGGCTTGGTGAGTTCTTGGTACCTGTATGCATTTCTGTATTAATTGAAGGCACTTCTGAGCATTAAGGTATTTTCTTCAATAATCTATTTTCATATTCTTCTAATTTGTTCTAGAAAGAAGTTAAATTAAAAATTTTTTAATGTTTATTTTTGAGAAAATGAGAGAGACACAGAGTGTGAGTTGGGGAGGGACAGAGAGAGAGGGAGACAGAATCCGAAGCAGGCTTCAGGCTGTGAGCTGTCAGCCCAGAGCCTGACACCGGGCTCGAACCCACAAACTGAGATCATGACCTGAGCTGAAGTTGGACCCTTAGCTGACTGAGTCACCCTGGCACCCTGAAAAAGTTAAATTATATTTGAAAAACTTAGTTATTATTTAAATGAAAACTTAACTTTAGAAACAAGGATCTTTTAATATGTTTTAGTTGCAAATGTTGGTAGTTTCAATAATTCTCGCAATAGTCATGAAAGGTAGATTGTAATTATTACCTTTTTTAAAAAAAAATCATACTTCATTGAGCTCTGAATCGTCTAACTACACGAGAGTACATGTGATTTATAGAGTTTTTCCCCCCTGAGTTTTGGTTGAGGCTTGACTAATTCCTTAACATTAATAGTAGTACTTAGTTTTATAGAAGCTCGTTAATGATTCACTTATAATGGTGCCACCTGTTCTTCAGTTTTCTAGCCAAAAAAAATCTTAAAATGTTTTTTCAACGTTTATTTTTATTTGAGAGACAGACAGTGTGCGAGCTGGGGAGGGGCAGAGAGAGAGGGAGAGAGAATTCCAAGCAGGCTCCAGGCTCTGTGCTGACAGCAGCAAGCCTGATGTGGGGCTTGAACTCACGAGCCATGTGTGAGATCATGACCTGAGCTGAAGTCAGATGCTTAACCAACTGAGCCACCCAGGCACCCCTAGCCAAAAAATCTTTAGAAACCCTGAAATTACCAGAATTTTAATTTAGCTTTGAAGCAGTCTTTTAATTATTTCACTGAATACTTACAATTTGTTTTTGGACTTAGATTTTTAAGAAAACCACAAGTTTTCCATTTCATGAATGAAAACAGGAAATATGGAAAAATGGAAAATAGTTCTCATTTTAATTTTAGTAATGTAGACACCATTCTGTAATGTCCTATCAAACATCAGAGCCTACAAATGACCCATTAACTGTAAATGTCTGAGGGCTTTTGTTTTGGTTTTGTTTTCATGCTGTGCAATGCGCAGTTGATTCAGTATTTAGCATTAAATTTCAGGAATCTTTCTTTAATAAGAATAACATCTCGATATTTGTTTTTAATTGGCCCTCATAGTTTAGTTTTGGTAGAATTAAAACCACTTTTGTGTGGTATGTATAGAACTTTAATTGTTCTGTGCTAGGTTCATGCTTTTTCTCATGATGATTTCTGTGATACTGCAGGTCTGATTTTGTTCTGCCACTTTAGTGACAAGTTCAGAATCTACTTTTGGTAAGGAACGAGTTTATAGTTTAGTCTGTTGACTTGCTGTGCACGTGGTTGGCTTCACCAGGTAAAAATAAATGTATCTTTTATTTAGTTACCTAAATGATTTGGATAGAATATCCCAAACCAACTACATTCCAACTCAGCAAGATGTCCTGCGGACAAGAGTGAAGACCACAGGCATCGTGGAAACGCACTTCACCTTCAAAGACTTATACTTCAAGTAAGTCCTCAATTCGCCTTTTTGCTAGATGTGCCAAAGACAGATGTCTTCCCTTTAGTTAATCTCTTAATCAGGGTAAAATTTCTCTAGGCAATATTCTTTGGTTTAAAAACCTACCGTCACGTTCGTCAGCCAGCATTTGAATGTTTTCCCTGAATGGGGGCCCAAACCTTTCGTCTTTGTCCAGATAACATCAAATATTTTTGTCCATTTGGAGGAATTGAAATTCAAAATTAAATTGTAAATATCAATAAAAGTAATCATATGGTTATCGGTTTATTTTATTTTTATTCTTTTCAGCTGCTTTTTTGTTGGAATCATCAAAACAGGTATTGAACGTTTGTTGTTTAGAAAGGTAACAACAATACTAAGGCTAGAAAACTAGTTTTTTGGCTTAGTAGTGTGGCTTTGTTCTGCCATTTTGATATTAAAATAGAAATGCTTTACTCACCCATGTCAATCCTTCCTTACTGGAGTGCATTTCCCTTTAAGTTTAATGGAATGGAGCTGATACTGTCATGGCTCTTGGACTGCATTGTGCACAGTATCATGCACAACTGAGTTTTTAATGTAGTATAGAATGGAAAATCAATCTGGAGATAGAGGTATTTTGGGGAAGTATGATGATATAGAAAAAGTGGTTGTTTTAGAGAGAGAGAATTCTAGGATATGAATACAAAGAACTTTCTCATTAGCATTAGTTATTCTAAAATAGGCTTCAGCTTATCTGTGTGTTAATGGTCTTTTGTAAATATTAGAACTGTCTTTTTGGTTCCCACTTTCTGCTTTTGTGACCTTTGAGATTAAGAGTAAGCTTTTCCCCTTCAATATATGATATTCTTTCCAGTTGCTTCATTATGCTTGTATGTAGCCTGTGATACTCAGCAGTGTCAAACGCAAATGTAACTTCTAGCTAGGAGCTTCTCAGTTTTTTTCTCTCTGAAAATATTTGCTTCGCAGGATTTGTGAAATCCACACGGAGTTTAGGTATTACTAGATTCCAGTGGAGGTCTTGAAATCTTAATAAACCAAAACAGGTTTGAAACATGGTGCAAAAAAATAGTAGTTCAGCTGAATATTGGTAGAATAGGAGAGCTACTTCTCTTTAGCACTGATGAATTTTTTTTTTTTATTTTAAAAAAAATTTTTTTTTTCAACGTTTATTCATTTTTGGGACAGAGAGAGACAGAGCATGAACGGGGGAGGGGCAGAGAGAGAGGGAGACACAGAATCGGAAACAGGCTCCAGGCTCTGAGCCATCAGCCCAGAGCCTGACGCGGGGCTCGAACTCACGAACCGCGAGATCGTGACCTGGCTGAAGTCCGAGGCTTAACCGACTGCGCCACCCAGGCGCCCCTAGCACTGATGAATTTATCTAACTAGAGTAGCAAAGACCATATGGATTTATCTATCACCCATGAAGCCATAAGAATGAGATGCCTTTTGTGTACGGTAAGATTAGTAATCCATTTATAATTAAATGCGGTGAACTTTATTTAGTGCGGGGAAACATTCTTGTTGATGTCATGGATTGATCTTTAGTTGGGTAAATCCTGTTGGTCTTCTTATGTCAGGATCAGTAGCCAGGCTTCGTTAAGGTGCTGTACCCACTTAATTGTTGGCATGTAGATATCTTGTTATGAAGTACTATCACTTCTTCCTTTTCCTCTTCTCTCTAGGCAAAACCACTATCCATTCATTCAAACATTTATTGAGCATCTGCTATATGCAAGGCATTGTGTAATTGCTTACTTGCCTCTCAGTTATGAGGTAATGTTTATAAAATGTTCATCTGTTAGTAAATTATATTGTAAATATTAATATGTGCTAAAAGCCCACCTTGGGGACATCTTAATATTCTTCCAGTTTCATGGACTTTGTAGAAGAAAATGAAGGGGTAAGCTGAAATTATTGGTGTACCAGTGTGTCTCCCCTTGAGAGACTTTTATGGTGATATATATGATGTCCGTTTTCCTCAAACCTATAATATGACCCTGTATCAAAGCCAGCTTGTGATTGTATCATTCCAGTTGTCATGACCAAAGGCTGGAAAAACAAACGAGCAAAAAAAGGTGCTAAATCAACCAAAAGAAAAGGCTGAGTCATGAAGAGATAATATGATTGTTCTTTTCAAACGTACATTGAGAAATTACTCAGTGATGTCTTATTTCTCTCAATTTCTCGGGGAAAATTCTTTGGAAATAGACCCCTCGTCACCACTGTCGATCTTGACATACTAAACCTACCTGCATACCTCCTCAGACACTGGTACCAGCTAACAGACAAAGCACTGCAGGTGTTCCCCTTACTGTAGGAAGTAGATGAGGATGCTGTTGACAGAAGAACAGCAGTTGAGCCAGGATATTAAAAGGGAGTGATGGACTGAAACTCATCTGGAGTGGAACATAAAGTTTGTCAACAGCTTAGTTAGCTTTAGATGAGACCTAAGAGTTCGGAGACACTGGCTAAATAAGTTTGGTTTTTAGATATTGGGTTCTTAGAGTCCTACCCTGAAATACAATTTACCTTCTCCATTAATCTCTAAAATATTTTTTCCTTAAAATAAGGAACCTCAGCTTTAAAAAACCTCAGCTTTAAACCTCGGCTTTAAAAAAGGAAGAATTTTTTTTTTACAAAGTAAGGGAAATAAACATTTTGGAAGCAGAATGCAAGTTGGAGATTTCTAGTTTTTCAGTGTTCTCTTTAACTAAAGAGTAAACCATTTCGAGAGGTAGAGTGGTGGTGTGGGTAAGAGCCAGGGCGCCGGAGTTAGAGTGCCTGGGTTCAGAGCCCCAGTCCCCATTTGTTAGTAGTGTGCCCTTGGGCAAATTACTTAACATATCTGTGCACTGGAGATAACAATTGTACTTACAGGAGTGTTGTGAGGGTCAAATGAGTTAATGCACTTAAGATGTTTAGGATTGTATCTGGCATCATGGTAAATGGTAAATATTAGTTATTCTTGCTGTTATCTTAAGTTATATTATTCAGCTCTTCATTTTTCCTGTCTTTTTCTCCCCGTCTTCCTTTAATCCATTTCAGTGCTTATTCTGCTGATTTTTGAGATATAATTTCATCTGATAGAAGCTTTGATAGAGAAGGCTCAGCTAGTTATTTACAATGAGAATTTTGATTATCCCTAGATTTTATTTGCTCATGTTATTCTCTTTTGACCATGGATTATTAGTTTGACTCCATTTTATCTGCTGCTTGTTTGTCTTTTCTGTTATAAATGGGGTGTTCCACATGCAATAGTGGGAGGTTCCCTAACCATTTCAGTGTAGGGAGAGGTGTGTTTGTGACCTTGCTGAATTTGTGCTTTCTTTCCCTTTACTTCAGGATGTTTGATGTAGGTGGCCAGAGATCAGAACGCAAAAAGTGGATTCACTGTTTTGAGGGAGTGACAGCAATTATCTTCTGTGTGGCCCTCAGTGATTATGACCTTGTTCTGGCTGAGGATGAGGAGATGGTATGTTGGGTCTTCTGGTAAAAAGGCAGTCTAATGCAGCCAGGAAATGGAAAATAACTTCGGAAGATTCAGTGCATACATTTGCTCGTTGGACCAAAACTTGATTCCTTAATTTTTTTCCTGTCAGTGGGTTTAGAATTTTAAAATACTGATCCATGCTCTATTAATTCTTAAGAGATATGACAGCACACTGAGTATGTGGGCAGGATTAAGTGCTCTTGGTAGCCATTCTTCTTCCCATCTCCCAACCTCCAAGAACTACAAAAATGAGGACTGGATTAACTTTTGAGTTGTCAGTCTCTGGTTTATTTCCATGAATGCCATTCCGTGCTTTTAAAACTTGTTGGTCTGCTTTTTCATTAACAGTTAATCCACTTTTGCTTTCTGTTACTGACATCCTTTTTTTCCCCCCTCAGAACCGAATGCATGAAAGCATGAAACTGTTTGACAGCATTTGTAACAACAAATGGTTTACAGACACTTCAATCATTCTCTTCCTCAACAAGAAAGATCTTTTTGAGGAAAAAATAAAGAGGAGTCCATTAACTATCTGTTATCCAGAATACACGGGTAAGAGATCATGAACGATTTTGTTCACACTTCAGTGGCATTCCTATACCTGCCTTTTTATTTTAAACAATGCATGTATAACCTTATGGAGAGTGTTCACTGGTAGTGGTATTAACATTAAGCATGTGATTAAGACCAGTTAAGTCTAAAGTGCTGTTCCTGACATAATTGAGTTTACTGTGTTTATTTTATATTTCTGTCTTCCTCACTGTTTGAGGAAAATAGAGAAGAATAAAAATCAAAATTTGGTGTAAGTATGTTAAAAAAATACGAGAAGATGCAGTCATTGCACTCAAGACACAGTAGTTGTAGAGAGAGGGGCACACATAAAGAATTTCATTATAGTATGAAATGCTCATTAACAGAAGACGTGGTTACTGCTGTGGGTTCAGTGTCCTCTTTTTGCCAGAGGAAATGACACTTGGAGTGAGATAACGAGAGGATGAATTAGAAATGATGAGGTAGACTGAGGAATAAAAGCATTTTAGGAAGACGGAATAACCTGTAGGAAAATATGGAGGTTTAAAAAAAAAAAAAAAAAGACATGATACATTTTGGAACCTAGAAGGAATTTGGTATTGTCAGAGCTTAAAGTGGTGGGAGGGAGTTGTTGAAGTGATGGGTGGGATGCTTACGGAGGGCTTTGTATTTCATACTGAGATAGGGGCAAGCTGTCCAAGGATTTTGATTCGGATACGTGATGTAGGAGAAACTGCTTTAGAAAGATGATACAGGGGAGCTTGGATGGCTCAGTTGGTTAAGCATCTGACTTCGGCTCAGGTCATGATCTCACGATTCGTGGGTTTGAGCCCCACATCGGGCTCTGTGCTGACAGCTCGGAGCCTGGAGCCTGCTTTGTATTCTGTGTCTCCCTCTCTCTCTGCCCCTGCCCACTCTCACTCTGTCTCTCAAAAGTAAACATTAAAAAAATTTTTTTTAACTTAAAAAGAATAGAGCATAAAAAATATGAAAAAGAAAAGAAAGATGATATAATAAATGGCAATAAAGATGGATAGTAGGGGAGTTGAATTAGTAAGGAGTCACTTAGGATGCAAATAAAAACTTTAGGTGAAGATACAGGGATATATCATAGAAGCCAAGGGCAAGAACGCAGATGTATCTTAAGAATGCATTTAGAACTAGGAAATGGAAAAGTGTCAGGGATCCTGGAAGTACTTCTTTCCCCATCTTTTCTCTCCCGTGTATCTTCTGCTTACCAACTTTCTGTGCTACTCAGTTTATGTGATATAAGATGGCCCTGCCATGGTCTTTCTCCTGCAGTTAGGTATGTATGTATGTATGTTTATTTTGAGAGAGAGACACACACAGAAAGAGAGAAGGAATACCAAGTAGGATCCATGCTCAGCGTGGAGCCGACATGGGCCTTGATCCCACCACCATCATAAGATCATGCCCTGAGCCAATTTCAGGAGTCGGGCACTTAACCATCTGAACTACTACCCAGGCACCCTTTTCTCCTGCATTTAAAAGGCAAGGCTCGGGCACACGGCTGGCTCATTTGGTAGAGCATGTGACTTTTGATCTCAGGGTTGTAAGTTTGACCCCATGTTGGGTGGAGAGATTACTTAGAAATAAAATCTTAAAAACAATTTTTTTTTTTTTAAATAAAAGACCAGGCTAAACTGATAATGGTTGGCCCCATGTTCAAATTTCTAGGGGACAGATTCTGGCCAAGGTTAAGCCAGGTAAAAATACTTAGCCCAGTTAATGTCAGGGATGCAAACACGAATGCCAGGGCTGCACCACTATAACCTTTAGATCAGAATTGGATATTTTCAGAGAAGGAGAACTTTTTTTTTTTTTGCTGAGCAGACACTGTAAATGCTTTCTGTAATAAAGTGAAGAGGGTAGCTAAGGTAAAGAAGCCAGAAGAGTCAAAGGTACTCCCAGAGTTCTGTCTTGATTGGCTGCTGGTGCTGTGGTCTCTAATTGATATTTAGGAATATTGATTTTGAAGTATCTGAAGAACATCCAGATGGGGGTATCTTATAGGCAGGTGTATATGTGGCCTTGGAGTTTTGGGAGAGATTGGGGGTTAGATATATTGATTTGAGATCATGTATAAATACAGCATGGAAATGGATCAGATGACATGGGGTGATGATATAGAATGAAAACAGAAAAGGACCATGGATAGAATGAGAGAGAATTTCAGACTTTTTTGGCAGGAGAGAAAGAAAGGTTTGTATTCGGTATAAAGACGAGAACCAGGAGAGCCAAGGTATCAAAAGCTAGGAGTTTAAGAAGTGAGTGAGGGGTGGTCAACAATGTTGTGTACAAAGTAAGATACACATTGAAAAATGGCCTCTGGAGTTAGCGGTCCAGGAGATCGTGAATGTTACTGAGAGCAGTGTCAGTAAGAGTAGAGCCAGGACAGTGAGTTACTGAGTGGGAAGTGGAGAAATGAAGATAGGTATAGCCTACTGTAACTTGGATTACAGGGGAAGGAAAGATTTAAGAATGTTCATAAGCTTGGAGGTAAGATTTTATAGCAAAAGAGAAGTTGTAAAAATTGGATGTAATTGATGGAGCAAGATTTGTAAGCAGGTGGGAAAGGAAGGAATCAAGGAATTCCATACAATGGAATTATTATTATTATTATTATTCAGCCATGAAAAGGAATGAAGTACTGATACATGCTACAACTTATACGAACCTCATAAACATTATGCCAAGTGAAAGGAACCAAACACAACAGGTCACATTGTTGTGTGATTGTTTTGTGTGATATTCCCCAAATAGACAAATCTATAGAGACAGCAGATTGGTTGGTGGTTACCAGGAGATGGGGGGAGGTACTGTGGGGAGAATTAGGAATGATTACTTATTGGGAATGGGTTGTTTTTCTGGGTTGGTGAAGACGTTTTGAAACTAGAGAGAGAAGGTGGTTGCATAACATTGTGAATACATTATGCCACTGTATTGTGCACTTGTATGTTATGTAAATTTCACCTCAACTTAAAAGTCTTGGTAGAGCAGTTAAATTTTGAACCAGAAGGGAGACCTCTCTAAGACCAAAGGTATAAATAAGTGGAGATACAGGTAACTTTTTAAGTGAGGTGGTGGGCTAAAAAGTTGAGATGTAGTGTAAGCCCCCTGGCCTTTCTTTTCTCTGGGAATTTGCAAATGTAGTCAGAATCAGGAGAGAGGTGAGTAGAAAAGTAGCCAGGTTTTAAGGTGGAGAGAAATCTTAAGTCGAAGGATTGACAGTGTTCTAGCTGAAAATCTTCCACATAGCAAAGAGCCCTCAATATCATAGCTTTTTTTTTTTTTTTTTGGTGAACTTGTAAGCCTGTCTTGCACTGGCTTCATTCTTCTTAAGAAGTCTCGTGGTCCTCATTTCCCAAGTGTCAGTATCTGTTCTACCAGCCAGAATTCGCTTTTCAGTCCCCCTCTCTCCTTTAATATACAGAAGTTCTGCAGATCTCATGAAACCTATTTCAAGCACCTACCAAGCTGTCTTCCTTTATTTCTTTAAATATTCTGTTTAAATAACATTCCTTTCTTGTTGGTATTTGTTGTTGTGTCTAATGTCACTTAATTTCACAAATGTTATTTGTGGAAAACAGCCTCTGGTTTACAAGAATAAAGTATTGTGTTTTTGTTGTTGAGTTTTTCCGGTTCTGTAGTCAGTTTCTAGGGCAATTCTAAAGGCTCACGGGCAGTTAAGATGGTGTAGAAGCGTGTGGGTAAGTGATAAGAGTTGAAAATAAGGTTTTCTTTTGAGCCCCCTCCCCTTTAAAAAATGACAGCTTAATTGAGATAAGTTAATAATTTATATGCCACAGAAACACATTTTAAAGGGCATAATTCAGGCCCCTTTCCCTTTCACATGTACTAGTTTACCTTTCATTAAATTATTGCCATAAGGCTCTGAAGCTAAGCTTCCTTAAAACTGGTATGATTTTGAAAAGAAGCATGACTATTTTGAATTGTTTATGTCAAGATCACTCCAAGGAGCACAGGCTCTCTGACCTTTTCAACAGTTGTGTCCTAGCAACGCATCTTCCTACTTCCCTAGTTTCCTTTTGTACATTTTTGGTTTTTTAGCTGAAAAGTCTAAATGAAAGGGGAAAAAGGAAAAGGCTCGTTTCCCTAGATCTTGTCGTGTGATGATTTTGTTTTACTTAGAGTCTGCTCTCAAGAAAGCCTAATGATTATAGAATTAAAGAAATCTGTCTATATTCATTTGGGTTATTCCCTCCATCAGTCAGTGGGGATGGCCTGACTTAGTTGAGTTCAGGCGGCTATTATAATTTAAACTGAGAATATTGAGTGTCTGCTTCAGGTTCCAATACATATGAAGAAGCAGCTGCTTATATTCAGTGCCAGTTTGAAGATCTGAACAGAAGAAAAGACACCAAGGAGATCTATACTCACTTCACCTGTGCCACAGACACCAAGAATGTGCAGTTTGTTTTTGATGCTGTTACAGATGTCATCATTAAAAACAACTTAAAGGAATGTGGACTTTACTGAAGAGGGTTGGAGATTAATGAAAGGTAAAACTTCAGACAATTTAGTTATAGTGCTCTAGTGATGTCTCTGGACTTTGTAAACTATTCTAATTAAGAATGTTCTTCTTTTCTAGTTATTACAGTGTGGAGTGTTGAGACCAGACTTCTTTTGCTGTCTCATTGGACAGCTGCAAGCATGAACGGGACCAGGGAATGGCAGCAGCATGCAGAATCTTAGCACTCTTTAGCACAATCTTCTGTATTAGGGAACTCTTAATTGACATGAGATGCTAAAGTCAGACATTGGAATTGGAACGACTGTATAAAGTATGATTCGATCATCAAGACATCACTTGGATTTCATAATCTCAAATGTTTAGGGCCGATGTGAAGTTGAGGTGCTGCATTCCAGAACTTTAATATGTAGCTTACTCTTTTTTTTCCTTAACAAACCACCACTAGTTCATTTTTAAAGTTTTTTTTTTCATCAAGAGAATAATGTTACTAGATTTTATTTCTTTGTTTGCAAGAGAATCTTTATTAAAACATAATCTTAACTATGCACATGATGTGACCAGATCATCTTGAAAATACTCCTCTTAGTAGGAGCTCTTTGTTTTTAACTTTTGGTATGGTCAGAACATCGTATTTCCATAATTACTTAATTCTTTATGGTTATTGGGGCTATGACTATAGCTTTTTTGGATGAAATTTATGTTACTCTCCTGCTCAAAGTACCATCATGGTTTTTAAGTGGTAATTACATTGGAGAGTTCTGTAATAAGATTCTCACTCTCTAACTTTTGTTTAAGTTTATGGTTTAAGGTTAACCTGGTTTATGCTGATTACCAAATTACTAGGTAAATGCTGATGTAGGATGTAAAGTTAGTTTCTTGGATACGGACACACCCAGGGCAGCTGTCAATTAGAAACGCAAATTGCAAAATTCCAAACAGAAACCGTGACTTTGCTGCTACATATTTACTAAATTGACCACTTTGGTTCTTGCTTGTTTGTCTCAGTCATAGGGAGTTCTGTAAAAGATGCCCCTTGTTTTCCATCCTCCATGGCCTTTTCTGTTGGGAAACATCTAAAGTGTATTAACAGTGCATGCTTTTACTTTGTAAATGTGGTGCCAAATCCCTGTTTGCCATTGTTTTTATTGTAGCAATGTTAATTGTAGTAATCCTTAGTCAGTACCTTCTTTTGCCGAAACTCCTGCATTTTGGGACTTTTTCCACTATGTTGTATGTACAGATTTTAATCTGTTATAGTTGGCAGCAGTATTAAAATGGTGAGTAAAGAGTCCAGGTTTGTTCCTGTTTGTAATTAGTCCTTTCTGGAAATATTTTCTTCTGTTTCTTTTTGTTCCTGCTGAATGTGCTTTGGCCTTTGTCTGAGAGTGGGTTTAGGTAGAGGGTTCCCTGAAGGTCTAGTCTTTTGGTGTAGTAGTATCGTTTTATTTTGGCCTGACTGAGGGTCTTATGTCATATCTGTGTCAGTGACATGCAGTCATAATCCATTTTCCGGGTTTACATTTTGGTTTTGTGGAGAGCTTTATTCACCTCGGCCTGTAGGTCCTTTTGTATAATGTACAGCAAATGTCTTTAAATATTGAATGGGCCTTTGGGGGAAGGCAGATGAAGAGAATGTATTGTGAGCATTCCAAATCATCAGTTTGAGCAGTGCCTTTGGGGTCCAGTCTTTTCAGATTGGATTCTATGTCATCTTTTGATGTGACCTTTTACTAGTTTAAAAAAAAAAGAAAAAGGAATGATGGTCAGCAAAGCTAATTCAGAAAGCAAGCCACAGCACTTCAGTGCCTTTATTGGAATTTTTTTTCTTACTCTTTTTGGAAAAGTATAACTATGCAGATGCTATAACGGTACTATCTAAACAATTTCTTTAGGGCTGGGAAAACTGCATCTAAAAGAAAGAAAATGATCAGCTTTGATTGGTGATTAGTTTATACCCACAATGTAGATAGGACCAATAGTTCCTGTTCATTTTGAATAATCTTTTCCTTATTGTATTTTGTGATCTAGAATCATCTGGAAATGAGAACTCGTGGAATATTGTTTTAACTGTAGTCTTTCTATAGTCAGGGCTAATGGGATGGTGTTGATGATAATCCAAAATAACAAATAATCTGAATGCGTTAATTTTACTTTGAAATGCACCTTGTATTTTCATTTGAATATGTCTATCTGATATGTTCATTTTTTAGCTTTTCTGTTAATGAAAAAATAGTAATTCTCTGATTTTTTTTGCCCCCATACCATTTACATTTTTCTTTATTTACATGAAGATCACCCCCTACCCTACCATCCCAAGTAATTTGTCTAAATGCACATTCCTGGAGGACACAGGGACACAATTCAAGTCATTGGTTTTCAGATATGCCTTAAGTCAAAATCACCTGGATCCATTTCAGAGATTGACTCTTGGCTGGTGGGCCTAATGATCTATCATTTTAAAAAGGTGATTCTTATCAGCTTTGCAAATCACTGTTGTGTTTTGAAATAAAAGATCTTTTCTAATAGCAGAGCCAGAGTGTGGGGGTGAAACATCATGTGTACTAGCCTGGAGAAAAAAGGATTGGTATTTGTAATCAAAGAAACTAAAAGATGCTTTGTGTCTTTTCTGTGGAGAATGCTGGAGGTTTGTGATGGACTGCATTTCAGTATTCATGTGGCCAGGCTTTGGACCATCTGAGAAACCAGCACATCTAAGAAAATTAAATTTTGATGAATAAAGAACAGTAAATAGATCCTAGTAGGAAGGACTGGAACAATAGCTTTATTTTGCTGTTTATTTTGTTCCATCTTCACCTGATTAAAACCTTGGGCTGTAGAAATGCCATTCATTAGGCTCTATTTAAAGAGGATATAGTCTCCTTAAAGGCCAGTCTTGCCCGACCTTACAAACTCAGCCTTGCAGCAGATTTCACCTCCTGGCACGAAAATTCCAAAAACTTTTACAGTTATTTATAAGCAGATCTTGGGATGACATTTCATCTTGGACAGTTTAAATTCTAAGTCTCTAGTTCAGTGTGTCATTTTATTATTGTTTCCAATGACGGATTGTTATTTTTTATAAAGTGCTGCATTCTAAGAATAGATGGACCAAATTTTAAAAACTATTTTCTTGCCTTGTTTCTTCTTCTTTTATGTGTTCTATTTGTGTTTTATTATATACACATTTTAGAGCATTTAAAAATAACTGCTGGTTCTTCTAATTCATTTGCCCACCTTATATTCTTATATCCTGGCCACTGTCCTATTTGTAGCTGTGACTTTCTTTGTACATTGCTTGTCTAGCCTGACTAGTTGTTTCATATATTTATACATTTGTTTAGCATAGCTCTGGAGAATCGCGTTGCACAGCTTGTTGCTGTATTGGCAGTTACATATAAGGTAGTCTTTCATTCCCATTAAAAACCTCCCTTTGGTTGATCTTTTTTACCCCTTTCAGATGTTCAAATGTTTATTTATTTTGAGAGAGAGAGCGCGAGTGTGCGTGTGTGTAAGGGGCAGAGAGAGAGACCCAAGCAGGCTCCACATGTTAGCACAGAGCCCAATGCAGGGCTCGATCTCATGAGTCATGAGATCAGGATCCGAGCCAAAATCAAGAGTAGGACGCTTAACCAACTGAGCCACCCAGGTGCCCGTCGCCTTCCAGATGTTCAAAAAAACCACAGTCCTGGGGCGCCTGGGTGGCGCAGTCGGTTGGGCGTCCGACTTCAGCCAGGTCACGATCTCGCGGTCCAGGAGTTCGAGCCCCGCGTCGGGCTCTGGGCTGATGGCTCAGAGCCTGGAGCCTGTTTCCGATTCTGTGTCTCCCTCTCTCTCTGCCCCTCCCCTGTTCATGCTCTGTCTCTCTCTGTCCCAAAATAAATAAACGTTGAAAAAAAAAACAAAAACAAAAACAAAAACCACAGTCCTTTACTCATTTAAATATAACTAAAACAGCACTAATTTTCTTCACTCTTACCACTTATGAAATCTTTCATATCTTATACTGACTTTAATTTTTTTTTAATGTTTATTTTTGAGAGAGAGAGCATGCGTGTGCATGAGTTGGGGAGGGGGCAGAGAGAGAGGGAGATACAGAACCTGGAACAGCTCCAGGCTTTGAGCTGTCAGCACAGAACCTGATGTGGGACTTGACTCCACAAACCGTGAGATCACAACCTGATCTGAAGTTGAACGCTCAACTGACTGAGCCACCCAGGTGCTCCTCTTATACTGACTTTAAGAACAAGGTTATTTCAGTTTCCTAGTACTGCCAGCTCATTCTCCAGGCTTCACAGTACAAGTCAGAGATCTGACCTGGACCAGCCACAACTCTCCACATAGCTTTATGGCTGTCTAAGCACAAGAGAAAACCAGGCTGCTTAGGGGCCTGAAATCAAAAGTTGATCTTGTTAGCAGTTAGTTAGCTTGTTAGCAGCTAGTTAGTAGGAAGTAAAAGATTTAGGTGAGGTACAAGGAATGAACTTCCTGGATGGTCAAGATCTGTGTTCCTTTACCTTTGTGTAAGTTTTAACCCCCCACCCCCATTTTCTCATAACTTATATATGAAATACTTCTGCTAGGAGAACATACTCCAGAACAAGTCGGGACAGGACAGTTTTTTCTGATACTATGTCAGGCTTACATACCTGGCTCAACTCCAGTCTTCTTAGGAGTGAGAGATAATAAAGAAGGTTATATGGTAGTAGATACCTGAGGTGCAAGATTAACATACAGATTCCCTGGCTAAACTCTACTGAATTAAGTCTACTGGTCTTGGGAACATGTATTTTTAAATTTTTTTTTTTTTAACGTTTATTTATTTTTGAGACAGAGAGAGACAGAGCATGAACGGGGGAGGGGCAGAGAGAGAGGGAGACACAGAATCGGAAGCAGGCTCCAGGCTCTGAGCCATCAGCCCAGAGCCCAACGCAGGGCTCGAACTCACAGACTCACAGACCGTGAGATCGTGACCTGAGCTGAAGTCAGACGCTTAACCTACTGAGCCACCCAGGTGCCCCAGGAACATGTATTTTTAAATACATTTCTCAGGTGGTTCTGATGAAGCTAACCTGGGCCAACATTTGGGGGATAACTGAATAGGACCCGATGTTAAAGATCAACACAAACAGTAGACAGATTTAACCTTAAAAAATCACTAGTAAACAACTGAGGCATTTTTTATTTGCCAAGGAATCAGAAGCACCTTTTGTATGTGACTTAGAGTGCCGTCCACCAAAAAAATTAGTATGAGAACTGTTAAGTCAAAGAACATTCTTACACTTTTGATACAGAGTATTTAATCTTTATACATAATTAAGACAAAACACTTGAAGTTTCCAAACATTGGTTTAATTTTTTTTTTACTGCATTTATTCAGTGAAAATGGAAAGCTACCTCAAAGTAAAGACAAAATCCTGTGACAGAGGTCTAACTATATATATGAAATAACATGAATATTCATTTACAGTTGGTGGATAAAGAGCAAAGCTAGCTAGCTCTAAATTACAGACTGGAAAGTCCTTTTGAAACAAGGCTAGGGAAAAGATAAATAAGAGGACTGTTTGAGCAGCAGCCAAATAGAAGACTCTTATGTATGTTTGCTGCTAACCCTGTGTTCTCTTCCTGAAAGCTAGTGGAAATCAACAAGGTAGCAGAAATCATCCAATATTAGCAAATAACACTGCTGGGATACACCATCTCAGTGTATTAGCATTCAGATGTAAGATCTTTGACAGCTGGAATATTAAATTTTGTACAATGTGGCTTATCTCCTATCCTCTACTACCCCCCACCCCACCAACCTCGCCTCCTGCCCCCATACTCCTTTCAGTTATCCAAACATTTTTACCTAGAGGCTTGTTTAAATATAAGAGAGATTCCCAGTAGACATAACAAATCACAAGAAATTACCTGTTTTTTCTATTCTTCCTAACTGTTCATCTGTACTCATGGAGGATAAAGGTCCTGAGATCTCTCAGAATCTTACGGAGAGTTGTTTGTCATTCTGGATTCTGGTCTTTTCCCTGCTTCCAATCATCTATGAAATCTCTGTCTTAACATCTCTCATCTGTTACTTAAAGTTGGACTAAATTATTCCTTCCAGCTATGACATTCTGTAATCCTGAGGCAATCGAAACAACATTTAAAAGTGCTTTTGTAAATATTCTTTATGATACTCAAGATTATACTATACTGCAAAACAAGTAATCTTATAAGGCAGTTCCAACAGTTGTATTCATTGTAGCTGGCCGTCTTTTCTCAGCATCACTTTTCCCATATTCATTTTGAACACCTGAAATGAAGTTCAACTGTAAATTTCTCTAAAATTTGTGCAGCTGGGTAAAAACAAAGGTCTTTGTTTTGCATTTAAATTCAGTTCTTTATTTCTGTTCATACTAGTGCTTGCCTTTTCATGGCCAGATGGCAGAAAAGTTCCCTTTTGCAGTCTGCACTATGTCTGACCTCACAGAGATGTCTTCATGCTTTTACCTAGCAGGATCACCAGAAGCTCTGGCACACTTGCAATCCCTGGGCCAACACTGAAGCCTGCTGGAATCTGTGCTCCGGGGGCTGTGCCGGGTAGAGAGGGCAGTGGGAGGTAAGAGCTCTTCACCCTTCACCACCTTCTCCACCCAGCATGGCCAGCACACTTTGGTCTACGGCACATCTCCAGTTATAGAGTGGGTTCTCAATGCTGTTATTTCTTACCTCGGGAATGGGGCTACCCTGATTTGGACTATTTGGGGTACATGTTGCGTGAATTTTTTTTTTTAATCAGAGTAGGAAGTGTTACAAGTAAATGTGTCTTTTATATTGCTTTTAAGACTGAATTTTTGTGCTGCTTTTATCCACAGAATGTAAAAGCACAGCTCCGATTCTATTGTATTCTTTCCATTATATTTTTATTGTGGTAAACTATACATAACATAAACTTTACCATCTTAATCATTTTTAAGTACATAGTTCAGTGGCACTAAGCACATTCACATTCACATTGTTGTGCAAACTGTCACCACTGCCCATCTCCAGAACTTTTTCATCTTCCCAAACTGAAACTCTGTATCCATTAAACACTAACTCCCCATTCCCTTCTCCTCCCAGCCCCTGGGAATGTAAGTGCAATCGTATAGTATTTGTCCTTTTGTGTTAATTGTACTGTATTTTTGTAAAAAAGATAAAGAAAAGCAACTGTCATCAGATCTACAAGAAGTGGAACATACTTCACATTTGGCTTACTGTCATCAGTGGCTAAATGCGCTGCAAGGGAACTACATTAAGATCTCTGCCCTTTAAGGATATGAACGGGATATTAATTACACCTTCAACGAACAAACTTAAAGTTACTTATATTTTTGTTATTTTATGCTAATTTCACATTCCACTTTGAGACTGATTTGTATTCAGTTTGGAGATGATTTTGTTAAATATGGTTTAGAGATGGCATAATTTAAAAATAACCAAGAATTTGGGAGTGGGAGGAGCTTAGGGAAATGAGAAAATTGACTGAATAGTGTGGTGTATGGTGGGCTTTCAGTAGCATGGTACATATATAGAACGCTGGCTTGGGATTCAGGAGACCTATTTTGGAGTTCTAGTTCTGCTACTTCCTAGCAGTTTGATCTTGATGAAGACACTCCTTCTCCCTGGGCCTCAGTTTCTTATCTATAAATTACTAGTGATGGGCCTGGACTATTTTAAACTTCCTTCTAGCTTTACCATTTTAAGAATTAAGATTGCAGTTCATGAAAATCAGGTCGAATTGTTTCTGACCTACCTTGTTACAAGAAAGAATTTCTGATGATAAAATTCAACGTTATAGTGTAAATTTAAAAGGAAGCAAAAGAAGACAAAGACAGCAGAGTGAGTAGAGTACCAGAAGACCAGGCCCATTGGCTATTTTCATGCTTGGACTATAGGGCCGGTTGTATATGAACATCCATAACCAAGAAGCCTAGGGTAGGCTTTTATAGTTTGGCCTCTAACCAAGTCCTGCTTAGAGCCAAAGAGCAAGGAGAAGATAATAAAAGAAGTAAACAATCTGATACAATTTGTGGGGAAGTTGGGCTACCCTATCTGAAGATCGGATAAGTGAGATAAATTAGATTTGGGGCCTGAATAGACAGGATCTTAGCCGGAGTGAGGATTCTTAACCTGGAACTTCAGGGCTCCAAAGGTAGAATTTATTCCTAGTATGTTGGTTTCCCTTATAATTTTATGCATTTTTAAATATCCTGAGAAGAGGTCTATAGGTTTCATCAGACTGTTGGAGGGATCCATCATGCAAAAAAAGGCTCGTAACCCCTGTATATGGAGTTAAAGCAAAACAGGTTAGTGATAGTTGGAATATGCCATTTAGAAACAGTCCCTGAACAGAGCTCTTGGATGCATGAAGTCTTGCCCAGGTTTTTTTATGTGGTAAAGTTTTATAATTGGCAATAGTCAGAGTACTTTCCCTTATTTCTCTGGTACTTCTCCCAAGTTGACTTCTTTTCATGGAATCAAAAAGACGATTAAATGAGTCCAATTTTAACAGCTGCAAATTTATTCTTCAGTGTATTTCAAGCTCATATGGCTCTCTAGTATCAATATTGCTAGTAACAGGCTAAGTGTGAATATGTGTTTCTGGCAAGGAACAGATTTTCATTTTAATTGACACTTTCTTTTATATACTAAATCTTGGACGCCAGGAGCTTTCCTCACTAGTAGTTGTAGATGCTAAATCTGTACTTGACTTCACCACCTCCTGTCAAGATAAATGCAAGCTTCGTTTCCCCTCAAAGGAGTTCAAAGAAATAATTTACTTGTTGTCCTGTATCGGGAGATGTTGTTTTCAGCCAGGCATCACATGGATCCAACTGCAAAGATTTTCAATGCCCAAAGCAAAATCAGCTGCTTTTTTTTTGTTCTGAAACATGTAGCAGTTGAAATGAGAATTCTAGGTTTGCTCAGTTACTCTAAATTCTGTGATTGAGAAGTGGTAGCAATAAAAATCATTAATACTCCAAGTGGGAGTGTGTTGAAGTCTTCTAAATTTATTCAGAAAGTGTCTTGTGCACCTGAGACAGTTACTTACAGAGATAAAGGAAACTCAGTTTTTACAGTAGTTGGGGGGCAGAGAGAGAGTCTGCTTAATAAAGATGATCATTTTTAGACATGTGCCTTAGAAACTAACAAACTTACATCTTCTATTCAGTGATCCAGATCTCTGAGCTAAGGCACATAGGGTCTGTTAGTAAAAAATGGTGGTAAGGTTTACTGAGATCTCATTTTTTATTTTTCAATTTTTCCAGACAGTAGGGAAAGTTGCTATTGTGCTTGGGATAGTTCATCTAAAAACTTGGTCTTGAATTTCATAAATGGCTGCTTTTACATAGGATTTCTTTCTGTGACTCTGACCACACAGCTTTTATGTTCCTTCCCTTCAGTTATGTTTGTGATCATTAAGAATAACCCTGTGAAGTAGTAGAAAAGTTACCTTCATTTTATAGATGAGGGACTCAAGGCTCAGAGAAATGAAATATTTATACTTTGTAGTAAATTGCAGAACCAGTACTGGCACCTGGGTCTTCTGACTCTTGGGTTTGTATTCTTTAAACTGCACTAGCTACCCCACTTTGAAAAGAATATATGGGACACAGTTGTGATCATGTAGAGTCTGTCTCCAAGGGAGAATCGATTCACTCTTCATGCCATGGTATATTGATCTATGATTTTTCTGCTTGAAATGAACCAGATTCCAAGCCTGTTTGTGGAATGTATACTTGAGGAGTGATGAGGATTAGAACAGCCCACAGTCCTTGAGATTTTCTTTGATGATAATATCTGTAACTGCATCAAATACAAATTTGACATTCTGTGTGTCTGTAGCACAGGTCATGTGACTGTAGATTTCTTTGACATCTTTTCGCATGTTGAGGTCAAGGAACTGACTCTTGATGTAATTCCCTGCATCTTCAAAAGAGTTGTTCCCTGGTTTCCCAGAAAAAATAGTGAAGAAATGGGATAAATTAACCCTTTTTAGCTGCTGACTTTCTTTTTTAATGTTAAAATTTATATATTTTGAGAGAGGGAGAGTGCAGGTGCACATGGTGTGCTTGCATACAAGTTGGGGGAAGGGCAGAGAGAGGAAAGAGAGAATCTCAAGCAGCCTCCACACTAATGCATGGTTTGATCCCACGAACCACGAGATCATGACCTGAGCCAAAATCAGGAGTCAGACCCTGAACCAACTGAGCCACTCAGGCATCCCTGCTCACTTACTTTTTAGGTGACCCACTCGATCCTTGAAATGTGTTGGACAGCTGCAGTTGGGAACATATTTTTAAGGGGAGGGTCCTCTTCTCTATTGTACTCCAGTGTTTATCACTTGAGTTGAGCAACAGAATTGAGGAGAGGGATCTCTTTGTCTCTGCCCTTGATTTCTGGGAGGTATCATTTAAATAGTCTGTGGCTCTCCTGCATCCTGTCTATTCTGTTCCAGGGACATTTGATTTTAAACTTACGACTGAATACCCAAGTTTCTCAGATCAGACATCCAAGTATCACTTGGATATCACAAAGCACATAAGAGGAACTGAGTATTAAGGGGATATGGTGGGGGAGGAAGGCGGCACCTGGGTGGCTCAGTCGGTCACGTGTCTGACTTCAGCTCAGGTCATGATCTCATGGTTTGTGAGTTCGGGCCCCATGTTCAGCTCTGTGCTGACAGCCTGGAGCCTGCTTTGAGTTCTGTGTCACTCTCTGACCCTCCCCCACTCATGCTGTCTCTCTCTCTCTCTCTCTCTCTCTCTCTTTCTCTCTCTCAAAAATAAATAAACATTAAAAAATTTTTTTAAGGGATAAGGGATCATCAGCCTGGCAAAGCAAAGGAGTTTCACACTTAGTACCCCTTAAAGACAGGTTCCTTTATGTCTTCTTGGTATAGGAAATGAGGCAATCACCAGTCATTACCAAGAAAGCATTACCATTATCTCCATCCCTTGACACTTACCATCATAGTCTGGAAAACAAATGCTGAGATGGACTTTCTTGATTTTTTCCTCAAAGAGGTCCTTCTTGTTGAGAAAAAGGACAATGGAAGTAGCCGCAAAGAATTTGTGGTTACATATGCTGTTGAAGAGGTGTAATGACTCATGCATGCGATTCTAGTAAGAGGAGACACCATCAGAGATATCAGACTGAGCTTATGGGCTATTGTCCACTTCCTGTTCTTGTTCCCCTTGGAGAGACTAGTGCTCCAAATGTAAGAGGAAAGTTGGGGAATAGCTTATCTCTTTTTAGTGTGGTGGGATAGGGCCAAAGAAATCTAGCTGCCTTTCTCATCCTTTTTCTGTCCTGGCTGTGTGACTTGGGGGAAATCCCTGAACTTTTCTGAGTTTTAGTTTCCCTGTCTCATAGGGTTGTTATGGAAGTTCAATGAGATCATGTATGAGTGTCTCTGATAGTGGCTGGCATATAGGTGTACAATAAATGTTAGGTCAGTCTTTGGCAGCCAGGGCACTGCGAAGGACTTTGACTCCGTAAGTGCTGCTTATACAGAGTGGAAACTAGGCCTGAGTTGTCATGTGCCCATTTGCATCCCCATGATAATTTTTCTTTTCAGGATGATTCTGATAAGCTTCTGTTACAGAGTCCTGGATCTCTGTGTGGGCAGGAACATAATAGGAATTATTGCCCCAGTGTCAAATGGTGAGGACTAGAGAATTTCTCAGCACCATACCACAAGCCCTTCTGCCTTATTTCCTCCTCTGATTGCCACTCTGAGCAGGTGAGAAGTGGTGCTGTATATCTGCAGAGTCTAGATGTTGCCAAGTGCCCCAGACCAGCCTATTTTTAGGGAGCAGGGCCTTTAGGATTTCAAGTATGCTATTATCTGACTTGGGCTCAATCTTTTCACCCAATGAAGAAAGAAAACAAATCTACTTTTTGTGGCCTTTTGTCATTGCTAATGCTCCTGTAGAACCCCTTAAGACTTCATAGACTTCAGGGTTAAAGGTGGAAGAGATCTTGAAAAATGAATGACCCCATAAGACATTTTGGCTAGAGGATATTCGTAGTGCTCTAATGTGAACTTGAACTACTAAGGAGAAGGGAGAACAACTGAGACAGGGATGGGAGTATAGGAGCTTTGTCTCCTATCAATAAGCTATGGGCCTCCATCAGCATGTTCCATGCCTTGATATTCTCTCAGACTCCAAGACTGGGCGGGCTGACGCTTGGTCTACAGAGCTCCTATCTTGTTAAATTCTGCAGGCTCAAGAGACTCACCCCTCAGGTAGTCTTCCACCTGCCAATTTAAGTGGCATGTGAGAAACCTGGTCTGCAGGTCTCCCCTTAGTCCTGTTGACAGTACATATTTAGGCTTCCAAGTGAGGTTAGTAGTCCAACCCTTCTGTTGCACAAAGATGCACATCATACATTGTTTTTCTGCTCTATCATTTTCATCTCCTATCCTTTATTTCCATAGGTGGCCTGGAAGAGTCCTAAGTGTAACCCCTGCGCTTTGCCCAGTTGTGATCCCTTGTCCCTTTAATACTCTGTTCCTCTTGTGAGCTGTGTGATATCCAGGTGATTCTTGGATGTCTAATTTGAGACCAAGCTCACCTCCAGGAAATCTAGAGCTCCAAAGTGCTAACCTGGCACCTGCAAAAGGGGAAGTTTTTCTAGAATTATTTACTGAGGCATTGATTTGTGTGCCAGAGGACTGCTAGACTGTCAATGTTAGCTGAAATCACCCAAGCTGAAGAATTGGTGACACAAAGCTTAGAGGAAGGGTCACAGGGGGACTGTCTATGAAAGCTGCTTACTGTAAGGGCCACTTACCACTTCGTCATCTTCCACTAGCACCATATCATAGGCACTGAGGGCCGCACAGAAAATGATGCAGGTGACTCCCTCAAAGCAGTGGATCCACTTCTTTCTCTCTGATCGTTGCCCTCCCACGTCAAACATCCTGAGGGAAGAAGCAGCACAGGTACTTGGTGTTTACAGAGGGGTGGCCACTTTGGGGCCAGTCGGCAATGAGATGGGAAATGGGGAGGAAAGAGGGACAAATAGGATAGTTATTCAGATTGGGCTTTAGTGAAGGCCAAGAGGCATCCCCAATCCCCTTTTTTGGTATCTGAGGTGACCCCAGGGAACCATGTGTGTATCTGTGATGCCCCCCAGAGAGCTGTGTACTCACCTGAAGTTCAAGTCTTTGACGGAAAACTTGGTCTCAATGATGCCTGTGGTTTTGACTCTGGATCGTAGCACATCTTGCTCATTAGGGAGGTAGTCGGGGGCTGTAATCCGGTCTAATTGGTTCAGGTAGCTAGAGAAAAGAGATTGGAATGGATTAAACTTTACACAGCCAGGGCCAAGAAAGGTAAAGGTCCTACCCAAAGTTATATAACTAACTTGGTGATGGAATCAGGACTAGAGTCCATATTGTTAAATCTAGGGTTCTTTCCTTCAAACCCTCATGTGTCCTTACAAAAGGGAGTGTGGGCTGAGAGGCATGCCCAGTTGTGGCAGGGGTTCTGTCACATTTAAGTCAAATCAGATAACTTTTCCTTAAGTTTTGCCTGGCTACAAAGTTTTCTAGATCCTTCAGTAAGATTTGGTGGTTTAAATGAGTGTCAAAAGTTCCAACAAGAAGCAGGAGTAGGGGCTCCTGGGTGGCTCAGTTGATTGAGCTTCCGACTCTTGATTTTGGCTCAGGTCATGATCCCAGGGTCGTGGGATCAAGCTCTGTGTCGGGCTCTGTGCTGAGCGTGGAGCCTGCTTGAGATTCATTCATTCATTCTCTCTCTCCCCCCGCCTCTCTCTTCTCCTCCCCCACTTTCCCTTTTCCTCCCCCTCCCCCACTCACGCTCTCTTTAAAATAAAAATGAGTTTAACAAGAAGCAGGAGTAGACTAAAAGAGACTTCAGAGACATAAGAGATGTGAATCGGTTTAATACATGGACCTTGTTTATATCCTGAATCAAGTTGAGGGGCAAACAGTTGAGATAACTGGGGAAACTTAAATGAGCACTGGCTTGGATATTTGATGACACCAAGGAATTATTAAATATTTAGGGGTGGTGGTTATGTTGTGATTTCTTTTTTTAAAAAGAGCCTCTCTCTCTTTTTTTTTTTTTTTTTGAGAGATACATAGTGAAATTTTTAGTATGTAATGATAGGATATTTGGGACTTTCTTCAAAATAATCCAGTGGGAGATGGAGATAAAATGGAACAAGAATGGTCATGAGCTGGTAACAGTTGAAGTCAGGTGATTCACTGTATTATCCTACTTTCATATGTGTTTGACAGTTATCATGAAAAAAACTTTTTTTTTAAAGACAAAAGGAAGGCAGATGTGAAGTGGGATGACAGAGAAGAAGGGAAGGAAAATTAACAAGTGTGTAGTATATGCCAGTATGTTCACATTTAAATTCTCATTTAACCTCATACACCTTCAAGTTTCATGTCCCATTTTACAGATGAAGGTTAATTTCAGAAGAGTTGAATAACTTGTCGAAGGTCAAGAGGCACTGTGGTATATTGTAAAAAGCATTCAACTTTGCGGTCAAATAGACCTGGAGTCAACTTCAACCTCTGCCATTTAACTATGTGACTTTGGGCAAGTTAGTTAACTTCTCTGAACCTCAGTTTTTCATCAGACTAATAAAAAGTACTATCTACCTCGAATAATCAAACAAGATGGTGCACCTCACACACCCAGCAATGCCTGGGCCTTAAGTGAGTAAGTGCTCTGTGGATGGTAAATGATAACTGTGTTACAAAATTAGATGACAGAAGAGGGATTAAATCCAGGTCTGACTACAGAGCTCATGCCCATCTATGAAACCATGCTGTTTGAGGTAGGCTTGATAAACTCTCTGTACCTTATGTTTTTGGAATCAGCTTTGCAAAGTTGGTTCTTTTAAATCCCTGACCTACTTCCTTTGGTTTGCCCTGGAAGTTTCTGTGTCCCATGCCCTGGCACCCTGATGTAAAATGCTATGTGTGAAGGAGGCATTCGTTTCTGGTTGGTGGCCTAAGTAAATACACCTAGGTTACCAGCTAGAATATTCCATCCTGAAAAGGCCATCGTTAATCACCTGTTTCCTGGGAGGGCATGTGTCAGAACTGCAGGTCTGTCTTTGTGTTGGTGGTTCTGAAAGGAGAGACTATGTGCATGAATTTAAGAGGACAGCAGTCTGAGGGCTACTAAGCAGGGCACGTTTGTTATTAATTTCGGGGTCTTCAGCTCTATAGGCTGCAGTGAGCCAGATTGAAGCAACACAGAGTGGTGGCAACTATGTCTGTGTCCCTCTCTAAAGGCATTAAGTTCAAAGCATAGTAAAACACTGCTTAAGCCTAACACAACAGGTATCCACGCTGAATCCAGTCCTTTGTGACTCCAGCTTTCATGCCTGAAATTTTAGTCTGCTTGTGATTTCTCCTAGAAGGTTGTTTATAGCTAATCCCACCCCTTCCCCAGTCAGAGTCTTACTAAGATGCTGAGTCATTGAGCTGGTACTCTGCAGCTCTCTCGAAGCAGGCTTGCACCCCACCATCCTTCCACAACTTCCTGATGACCTCAACCAGCTCGGGAGGCATGGTGCCCTCCTCAGTGGAGTCAGCCAGGTTGTTGAGCTGTCGCCCAGTATCCTGTAAGGCAGAAACCTGGCTGAGAACTACACAGGAGTAATGGCTTTCCAGGAGGCTCCTGGGAATACTACTGAAAAGAAAGCATTTTGCATTGCTACTAAAGCCTAAGATGGAGATTGCAGCCAGTGAAGATGTTAAGAAAATATATGGATTAATTTTGAGTGTGCTTCTGAGATGTAGAGGGTGGCAATTTCTCCAGTCCTAGGATGTCTAGGGGAAAATAGGTTCCAGGGGCTTCCTCTGTGGTGTTTCTGTCTCCCATCCTTAGTTCAAAAGAGTACCGCCACAAAATGTGGGCCCTCTGCTCGCAGGGAGGTTGGAAGTTTAAAGACCAGATTGACCATGACATAGATCAGATGGTAGACAACCATCACCTTTGTTCTTTCAGTGATCCAAAGCTAGGAAAAGACAAATGCCAGAACTAGGGATTTAGCTTGTAAAAGTTCCATAGCCAGGCAAGGAGCCCAGGGGAGCATTTTAGATGGTAAGGTAAAAGAAAAAGGCAGAGGAAGCTGAGAACAGGTTTTGGTAATGTATTATAAAGGTAGGGATTGCACACTTCTCCAAGACTGAAGTAAAAAGACTGGAAGCTCAGTAGGTAGGACTTAGTTCTACGAAACTCTTTTCTGGCCCATATTTCCTCATAGCTTGTCAGCTGCCTGTTTTCTGATCATTAGCCTTTCCTTCCAACCTTAACCTCATTGCTGTTAACCACATACCGCACAGCTTGGTTCAGCATAGTCAATACCCAATGTGGACATGGCCTGGATGATAGCCAAGATGGACTGCAGCATATTCCCGTAGATGATGGCCTTGTACTCCAGACACTCTTCTGGTGAATAGCCATCCTGATGAATGATCCTGCAAGACACCCGGCCCACAGTTGGACCTGAGTAACCAGCCCTAAGGGATTGGGGATCTGGAAGGATTGAAAGGGTCATAAGAACACAATCTATTCCTATGGCTGTCCCAAAGTGGAGGGTGAGGGGAAAAGGGCATGCAGATGAGGGGCATTGGGAATCAGGTTCTTTATATCCTTTACATCTGGGTGCCTTCAGGATGAAGAGCCCTTCACCTTCCATGCCTCTACTGGCTCTACTGACTTCATCACCCTACCTCAGTCCTCGGGGGGCTTTGTTCTTACTCACTTCATCTGTTTGACGATAGTGCTCTTTCCTGACTCCCCAGCACCTGCAGGGAGAAATGCTTATGCTTCAGGTTTCCACCAATTCTCCCCAACCCTCCAGTAGATGGCTTGTGAGAAGTCTAAGCCAGGGCTTGCTTGGGAGTCTTGTTAGGAGACAACCTGTAGGGATGATTGCTGCCCTCAATTTCTGCCAGCCTTGAGCTCAGGCCATTCAGTCTGGATTTAGAGCAGAGTTTCTCAGCCTCTGCACTGTTGACATTTTGGGCTGGACAATTATTTTTTTTGTGGGAGGCTGTCCTGTGCATTGTATGGTGTTCAGTGGCATTCCTGGCCTCTACTCACTAGAGGCCAGTAGCACTCTTCTCTTCCAGTTGTGACAACTAAGAATGTCTCCAGACATTCCCGAGCGTCCTGGTGAGGGGTGAGGGTGGTGGCAAAATCTCATTGAGAACCACTGATAGAGTCAGGGAATTCCTTTAACACGTTTCTCCTCTGCCCAGTTTTACTCAGGAGAGTGATCTTGGAGCAGGATTGCAGAGAGCTGGATAACTTCACTGAAACAGTTTTTTCATCATCTTGCTTTTTCCCTTATTGGCTAAAATGCCCTACTATCCTTTCATTTACACTCTGCTCTCCCTCCACATACCCTTCAACTCTCTCCCCCAGTTTGCACTGCCCTGATGCCCTAACCTCCCTCCCATTTAGTCTATGCTGGTTCCCTTTAAGCTGCTTATCCTGAATGTAGAAGAAAGCTGCTTAGGCTTAAAAGATCTCTCAGTGGCCTTGCTATCTCTTTCCCCTTCTGTAGCTTTTGGGCTTCTTGGAGTCTGAGTCCAGCTTACAGTGGTATGCTCACAGATTGGCTGGGCAAAAGGAGGTGCCACCGCCTGGGGCTCCAGTTCACAGGCTCCTCATGGGCTTGGAAACAGCCCAGCCAGCTAATCTGCTACTGCAAAGACCCCCCAGCTAGCCTATCTCTGTACTACCATTGGGTTTTTTTTCCTAAACCAGGTGTCCCAAACTCTTTATTGAACCAAGAGGTTCTGTTTGCAGCTGTGACCAATCTCTCTGACCAACAGAAGAAGGTGCTTGTCGTTTTTCCAGCACAGACCTGTGATCTGCTTAGGGCTCATCAAGTTGATGAACCTCCCATCTGGAAGGGGCTTTCAAGGCAGTTACTGAACAGAAAGCCAGGAAAGGACTGCCGTAGACATTCCTCCTCCCTCAGGGCTGGCTCCCTAGTTACAAAATGTATACAGAATGTTTACTGGAGGCAAGGAGAAGGAACCCATTATGTGGCAAGAACCAGTGGGCCTGCTCCTGGGACTACATGGCACTGATGCTATGGCAGGACTTCTGAGTCCACTGACTCAGAGCTTTCTGACTGCAGATCAGGTAACTCTAAGCCCAGGGTTCACGGCATTTACCAAGCTGTGAGGTGTGGGCTTTGGTTAGATTTGGAGATGGATGGGTCTCTCCCAGCCCTTGCACACTTCCTGGTTCAAGGAAGAGCAGAACTATTCCAAGGTAGCTTTGGTATTCTGCATCTCCTTGGGGAGCCCTGATCCCTTAGCCTGAGACCAGATGGGGAGAGGAAAATGACCGGCCATCCGTCCTCCCCATGGGGTGGGCTAGAACCCATCTACCATTCAGGATAAGCAGGAAGGAGCAGTACCTTCTTCTCTGGCTCATCCTCCCATCTCGCTCACCCAGCAGTAGCAGTTTGACGGTCTTGGCTTCCTTGTCAGCATCCTCCTGCAGCTTCTTTTCTAGCTCCTTGGACCTCTTGGCCAGTTCTTTGTCCTCAGCACTGGCTCCACTCCCCATCCTTCTGCTATCTCCTTCTCCGCTGCTTCTTCTGGCCCTTAAGCTTCTTCTCTAGGGTTTCCTATCTGTGAGATGGAAGATAAGGAAAAAGTAAATTGGGATCGAGTATCAGTTTTGTAGTCCTCCTCAAAAGCTGGTCGATAAGGGGCTTGGTGAGGGAGCAGACTCTAGGTTCTCGTCCCCTGCCTGTCTTGGGTGAGACTTTCTACCCCAGCTGGAGACCTACTTAGTCTAGGGATTGTAGCCTTTTTAGCTAGCAATGTGATGGGTCAAGCCAATTAAGAGCTCAGTATGACAAAGGGCAAAGACATGTGTTTCTGTAACTAAGAAAATGGCTGGATTTTGACACAGGAGGACAGAATGCGGGTACTGGAGCTTTCTGGAATGAGATCACAGCTGTCCCATCCTTTTGAGGGGCTGATCTCCTAAAAGTCTCTTTCTTTCTTGGATTCACTTGCATTTTAGCTCTTGAGATTAGATGTGTAAACGTAGGAAGCTCTGCCTGTCCTGAGACTCCAGATTTTAGAGTCTTGTTTTCAAGGGCTTCAAGGCATCAAAGCACCCTCTCCATCATACCAGGCTGGTCCTGGCAAGGAAATCTTGTTTAGGGTGGTGCCCTTCCTAGAAAAATTAGAAATGTTTCCTCCAGCTCCTCCAGTGGCTGCTGCACCAGGAAGCTATTAGCATTGTTCTGCTATGTTGGGTAATCTCTCTATGTGCTTCTTTATAGCACTTATCCCTTCATACTGTACTTTGCTTTATGAATGGGTTTCTCCCAGGCTGAATTCCTTCCGCTGGAGGTCAGGGACCAAATCTGATTCATATGTGAGTCCTTTAGACCGTGTGGTTTATTAGCAGACCCTCAGTAAAAGTTTGGTGAATGAATGAAAGAAAAAGTATACACAGAGAGAGCTGGCCTCCAACTCTGTAAAGCCACCTGAGGCCTACCCTCACTTGGTGAGTGAACTTTGCTGTTTAGAGTGGGAGTTTGTGCTGCCTCATACAGGAAACTGCTTCCTTGGGAAATTGGACTCTAGCCTCTGGCTTTGCAAAGGTTGGGGCAGCCCTCCCTCTGGCCCTCATTCCAGCTGCCCCTTCCTGGGAAGAAATGCCAGAGAGGAACCCAGGAGTTCTCTTTTGGACCTATGGAAGACTCTCTCCATTGGTCATATTTCTCTATGCCAGTTATTTCCGTTTAATTAAGTGGGTTGCTGGTGGAGCCTCCTCAGTACTTCGGGATTTTGCTACCCAAAATGTGGTGCAAGGCCCAGCCTAGATCACCTGGGAGCTTCTTGGAAGTGCAGGATCTCAGGCTTTAACCTAGATCTGATTTAGAGCCTGCATTTTAACTGGATCGTAGGTGACTCTAAGCATGTTAAAGTTCGGGAAGTGCTGCCCTAGGAGGTACTAGGGAATTGTTTTTTCCTCAAACCTGCCTAATCATGAGGATCACCTGAGATGCTTGTTTCTGTGTGTTATCAAATCTTAGGTCTCACTGATTGGAAGATCACTCAGATTTCAAAGATGTTAAAATATCCTATATGTTTTTATAAAGGGGTGTGCTTTAGAATCATTAAGTTCTGGCAATAGTGCTAATTCCAGATCCTGAGAAACTCTTTTAAACTAATACAAGTGATTATCATCATCTGGCAAGTTTGGAAAAACCTAATCCAGAAGAGTGGTTCTCAACTTTTATTGTACTTTGGAATTTACCCAGAGAGCTTTAAAAAATAATACTGATCTAATTGGTCTGGAATACAGTCTAGGCGTGGAGATTTCCAAATTTCCCCAGGTGATTCTAATGCGCAGCCAAGGAGTTGAGGACTTAACCTGAGCTTGAAGGGCTTAACGTGTTCTTCCCTTTTAGAGTGGAATTGCACTGTAGTGGCCTGTGCATTTGGACTGAGAAGCTGGGAGGGAGCCCCTGGGCCTCCCACCTACCAGGTACCCTGAGCCATTGCTGAGCTCCTTCCTCCTTCCACCACCTTTCAGCTGCATATCTGAGCATCTGGCTGAGAAGCCCTGGGCCTGGAGCCCAGACTCTCAGGGCTGATGGAGAAATAGGTAGCCGCCACGGTGCCTTCCCTAGTGATCATGTTTTCCCAATCAAAAATTGGCAAGTGCTTCTTGACTTAAAACAGGAGAGTGTCTTTGAAATTGTGATTGTCTTGGAATCTTGGCTATAAGGTTTCAGTAATTATACCTCCCCAGCCCAGCCCTAGCCTACCCACAATATTGGTAACCTACACCTAGGCCAGAGCTGTGCTGAAGTCTGTTGTGTTCAGAGCAGGGGACTGCCAGCCACTGTGCTGGCCGAGTTAATGTGGCTCCTATCAGTTCATTCTCACACTAACTTCAAGGTAAGTGCTCTGTCCCCAGTTTACAGACCAGAGAACTGAGACTTGAGAGGTAAGTAACCTGTTCAAGGTCCTATAGTTTAATGAGCAGACAAATCAAGTGATCCTTCTTCCCACGACCCCCACATAAGCAGCCAGTGAAAGAACACTTGGAGGAAACAGGCAACATGCATGAGCTCGAAAACAGTAGCACTTGCAATGTTAAAGGAACCACTAACTTGTTTGACGCATGGAGAAAATGTTCGAGCTTGTTCCTTTTTCAGCTACCACCTCTGCAAACTTCTGTGCTGCTCCTACTTGTTTTGTAGTTTGCTGGGCTCCCATTCCGACTACTAAGCTGAGTAAGAGAGCTCCTGACCCTTGCCTGGCCTCTAATTGTGCTGACCCATCCTGATGCCAGTGACCTCCTGCCTCCCGTCTTCAGCTCTGATGCCTTTCGAAACTGTGACTGTTCTACTTTATTATCGCATTTGGGTTCAGTGACCTGGTGGAGTAGGAAAAGCATGTACGTGCTATTCCCATTTAGAAACACAGAAATATGATCCTCCCATTAATAAACAAATTAGCATCAAAATCAGCTAGAGCTCAGGAGTCCTACTCACAGCCTGATAACCAATCATTTTGAGGGAAGCAAGACTCACCATTTCCCAACGAATTTGGTCCTGTTTCCTGAGCTAAGGGGAGACCTCAGGATCTGTCTTACCCTCAGTGATGGGGATTGTGGAGAAAGCCTTGTCTCAGCTGGAGTAGGGAGGTCATGAATGAAGAACTGCCCTCAGGACCTTCCAGTCCAAAGGAAGAGGTGGGGTAAATTCACAGAGAAGCAGCTGAATTGAAGGAACACTGTGCTAGTGCTGGAGAATTCAAAGCTGTTTAAAACCTACCCTCCACCCCTGGTAGGAAAGACCATTATAAACACATTTAACTGTCAGACTGAAAAATTCTGTAGAAGAAAGGAGGGAGCAACTAAAATGAACAGACTTGCAACAGAGAAGCAGAACAACAATAGAAACGGAGGTAAGGCATTTTGGGGAGAGGAAAGAAAGCATGAGAGAATGCATGGAGGCCCGAGGTGCAACGTGTGCTCTGGGAAGACTGGGAAATGAGATGTGACTGGTGGGGCAGAGAGGGAAAGGTGCAGGGAAAGGTGCGTAGAGAGGAGGGCTGGGAGAGGACAACAAAGGGGCATTGGGGCTAGCCAGTGAGGGCCTGGAATGACAGGGCATGGCTAGAGCCATTTGAATACTTACAAACTAGTATGGGTGGATGCAGCTGTATGGAGTTGTAAACAATGCTGGGGGACAGGTTGCTTGGACAAGCTGAGAAACCAGAACCGAGTAGCTTGGTTCCAGAAGGATCTAAGCATAGGGGATGCTTTGGGAAACTGTTCTGGCCAAGGATCTTTGTGAGGCTGGAGGTGTTCTCTCCAGAGTCCGGTGTCTGCAGAGTGGTCTGGCCTAGTGGGGAGGCTGACATCACAAGTGAGCTGCGGGCCAGGGGCTAAAAGAAGCCTTCTTCAGAGAATTAAGGAGCATACTTGAGTGGGGGCCTGGGGTTCAGGGAGGGCCATTTAAGGAACCATCTGGTGAATAGAGTAGGAGGGAGGGAGCTGTATTTAGAGCTAGGGAAGATCTCAGAGGCTCAAAGACAACATTATGGCCCCAACATGAAAGAAGCTGGAGGCCAAAGAGGATGACTCACTCCTTCACTTTCCAAACTGTTTTTGCATAGACAGTGAACCCCACTTAGATTCTTACTGGTGTTGTGTAGGTGGAGAGATCGATGCTTAGCTGTAATCAGGACACACTTCCTAGCAGGCACTGTGTACCAAATGGCCTGGAAATAGGGGAGGGTTGTGGGGTGAAGGGTGTGTTGCAGATGGGACTAGGGAGGAGCATGAAGGGACTAGTGAACCGGTTTGCCTGGGTAGGGTGGAGGGCAGGGATTGCCACCTATGGGCTGGTTAGGTAAGTAGGTCCGGATTAAGGGAGAATCTGAATGAGACCTAGCCCAATGCAAGATACCGCCCCTTAAAACTATGTCAAAATATGCATTTTATCAGAGTACAGTTGACATTCTACATGGTTACCTGCTGCTTGATTTTTAATTTTGAGATTTATTTTGTCATTCATTGTTGAGAGCCCAACAGCTTCAAGATTCCTAAAGATCCCAAGAACAATTTAGTCTGGGATTAAGACCCAGGAGGGTCTGTTGGGAGTGGGGTGTGGAGGCTGTTACAGATTTGTTTGTTGTTTCCTATTCCCTTGATTTATATAAAAGTAATGGCTATGCATGGTAGACAATTTTTTAAATGCAGTTAAGTATAAAGAAGGAAATATAATTCCCAATTCTACCACCCACAGATAATCATTTGTAAACTTTTTGGTGTGTCTGTTTTCTATGCATATATGTCATATAATTAGGGCCATACTGTATGTACAGATTTTTACATTCATTTTTTTGAAACCAAGCTTTACATTGTAAACATTTCCACCTCATTAAGAAATTCTCCAAGAACAATTTTTAATTGTTGTATTTCATTGCATGCATATGACAAAATTTAAACATTTCCCTGTTGTTGGACCTTTATGTTTCCAGCCTTTCTATATGATAAACATTGCAGTGATGAACAAATTCGTGCATATTTTTCTGGCAGCTCTTTAGAAGAACAATTTCCTGAAAGTGGAATTACTAGGTTAAATAATAGGAACTTTTGAAAGACTCTTGATTATGTATTACCAAATGGCTTTCAGAAAGATTATGTTGATGTTCGTGTCCAGTAGTGTATGTGTGTCCCATCTCACTACACCTTTGCGTGTATTAGGATTTTTTCCCCTTAATCTTTGCTAAGTTGATGGGTAAACATCGTTATTTCCTTTGTTTTATTGGTTTGATTGCTTCTTTGTGAGGTGAACTCCCCCACCGCCATGTTTATGGAGGCCATAGTTTTTTGAGTTTGCCCAGGGTAAGGAGGAGCAGCAGGCAGAGATCAATAGATGTGGCACCAGATACACACAGATAGTAGGGTCCAGGGTCCAGAATCCAGCTTGGGGAGAGGTGGGGGAGGCAGAGTTTGGGAAGGAAATTGGCTGTAGGGGAGAACTGGGAGGAGCTGGACAAACAGCATTAATACAACTGGGTGTGGGGAACAAAGGGCTCCCACAGGTGGAGAAATAGGGAAAAGATTAATTACTGCTAATACACTTGATTATGTTTAGTGAAGTCTTAGCTCCCCCCTTCCCCCCCCCCCCCCCCCCGTTCCCTTTAGGTAGGATTCTGTGTTACTTGGGAGTGGGGGTGCTGGCTGGGTGGGGTGTCTGCAGTTCTCCAAACATCCCAACTCCACTTCTTTCTAGGCCACCAAGAGAATCATCACCATAAGAGGTTGTCAACAGGGAACCAAGGACAAGGACATATAGCAATGATAAGATGCAGACAATAACTGAGTAATAACTACAGGCCAGGCACTGCTCTAAGCACTTAATTTATATTAACTCATTTATCCTAACGACCACTATACAAAGCAGGGTCTCTTACAGTCATTTTCCAGAGGAAATAGGAGCACAGAGAGTCCAGTAACTTCCCCGTCAATCACAAAGTAGGTGGAAGAGTCTGGAATTGAACCCAGGCATTCTGGCTACAGAGCCTAAGCTTTTAACAAATAAATACATAAGTAAATGTAGGAAGGAGAGCCTGGATTGCAGGACACACCCTGTTTTATCTATGCCTGCCAGAAGAAAGCAGAGGACCCGGAATGAGAATGCCCAGGAATGACTTCTAAAAGTGAATGAATGGAGGTGCCTGGCTGGCTCAGTTGGTGGAGCTTGTGGCTCTTGATCTTGGGGTTGTGAGTTCGAGCCCTACCTTTGGTGTAGAGATTACTTAAAAATAAAATCTTAAAAAACAAAATGAATGAGTCCTGAGACAATACTAGTTATCTTTTATGGGCCATCGACTTTGTGCCAGGCATCGTGCAAAGGTGCTTAACGTTTCATGCTCAGAACAGCTCCCTTGAGTGCAATTACACCGCCCCATTTCACTGATGAGGAAGCTGACGCACAACGCTTGCCCAAGACCCGCCTGGCTAACTGCGGAGTGGCGGCTGCCCACGTGGCGAGGGGAAGAGGAACACGGCGGGGGCGGGGCCTGCCCGGAGGGGGCGGGGCCTCGGGCACAGCGGGGCCTGGGGCGGCTGAGACGCCCTGAGGCGCTGGCTAGGCTTCGGTGGGGTCGCACCTGTTGCGTGACTCCACCACAGTCCAGCTACGATAGTCCGATCCTGAACACCCAGAGAGTGTTGAGAGAAGCACAGACGAGTTCCGGGTCCTGCTCTCTGGGGAGCACGTGGCCTGCTCGCCTCCTGAGCAGACAGCTGGAAGTCGGGTCTCCCCGGGGTCTTCGAGGCTAGTTCAGCGGCCGAGGTCCGCCGAGGTCCGTCTCCCGCCTGCGGGCAATTTTGAAAGACTGCCTTACTTCTTCCGTCTCGGTGCCAGAGCCAGGGATCCTTGGAGCGACTTGGCCAGGGTCTGGGTTCAGCCCTCCTCCCCTCCCTTGCGACCCCAGCTTCCCGGTTGTGCGGACCCTGGCGGACAGTCTCCCACATACCCCTCCGGGTTCCGGCAGTATGGCCTCAGGTGAGTGTCTGTGCCTGTGTCGGGGGGAGGGTCTCTGGGACAGAGAAGTACATGGCCAGGGAGACAAGAGGGTGGGGGTCTCAGCACAGTCTGCAGACCTAGAGAAGGTGGCCGTCTCCTCCTGGGCGGGCCTGGGAAAGCAGAACCTGAGTGCGGAAAAGACAGAAAAGTCAGAAGTCGCTGGGTCTCTTTCCCAGACCCTCCAGAGACGCCCCTGCTTCCTGGCCTCTCTGCCTTCCTAGAAGGTAGCGCCTGCCGACCAGTGGAATTTTCCCAAGACAGGCTCCTCCCTACTGGGTTGGGATTCTCTGTTCTACCCCATCCTCCCAGAGCTGGGCTACCCCTGGGGCTGGGAGTCTGACGGAGAAGAGAAAAGGGGACTGTGTCCCAGAGGGGCTGGGTTTTCACGGAGCATGCCTGCTCTGAGAGAAGTGTGTTCTGAGCTTGGGGGAGCTGGCGCTGGATTCCTGTTTATTATGATTTTTTTCTCCCATGCTGGCTGGACCAGCTAGCGGGGACTTTGACTCCTTTGCCCCAGATCCCTGACAAGGGGCAAGGGCTCTGAAGGGGTCAGTGGAGTGCTAAGGGCTGGCCCTTCCCCATCTTGTTTGCTCACCTCCATCCCCCCAGGCCCAGCACCCATCAGTCGCGTCACTCCGGGGTCTGAGGAGGGAAGGGAAGGGATAAGAGGCGGGGATGGAGGTCCCCCTCCCCGAGGTTGCCTAGACAACATCAGAAATCGTGGCCAGGGCCTCTTCCGCCTGCGGGGCTTCTGCTTCCTGCATCAGTCACTCCCGCTGGGGGCGGGGCGGAGGAAGGGGTTGGATGTGGCAGAGCCAGGCCCAGCTGGTGCGGCTCAGACTCCCCCCGCCATCTCCGCGGCGCGAGCCATGGCATCCAACCCATCTGGCGCCGGCAGTCCCAAGGCCAAATATCCCTTTAAGAAGCTGGCCAGCCTGCAGGCCTCCTCTGCAGTACCAGGTGAGTGTGTGCTTCCTGGCCTCAGCCACTGGCTCTACCCCACCACCGCTGGCCCTGGCTACTGGTCCCATCAGAGGGGGTACCCCTTCTCCTGCACCCTCTCTGCGGTGGTGCCCCTTGTCCTCTATCCCAGGGACGGCTGGCTTGGGAGGTGGTGCAGAGAGGGCGGTGGGGTGGAAGATGACAGGTCTCTATGTTCTATGTTGGGGGTGCTGCCCTCTGTAATGAGGAGTGGGTGCGGGTGTGGGTGCAGCAAGAGGTGTGTTTGCACACGTGTCAGCATGTGGATGTGCTAAGACCGTTTGCATGTGGAGTGTGTGTGAATGGAGAGGGAGATGTGTGGGACTGATTGGTTTGTGGGCTGGCCACACTGCTGGCAGCTGTGGCTTTACCAGGCAGTCTCAGGCTGTCCTGTGGTTAGTGCCCCTTCCTACGACCCCAGGTCCGTATTCCCCTTCCTGGGGGGTCTGATGTTAGGGCACGCTTGTTGCTACCGGGCATCCCAGGGCTGGGGGCTCAACGGTATCTGTTATTTGCTGTTTGCTCTCTCCTGGTTTGTCTTGTGAGCTTCCTCATAAGTATGGGGTGTCCTCGGGCCAGGCCTGTTTGGGGGCTCAGGCGGGGGCCACTGCCTGCCTGTGTGTGCTCCTACACCCTTTGGTTTGGCTCCTATTCTGATAGACATCTCTGCACCATTTGGAGCAGGCAGCGTGGAGTAGCTGTGCCCATCTCCCTGAGGGCTAGACTGCCTGAGTCTGTGCTTGCTGAGGGATATCTACCTGCCGTCTGCTGTCCCCAGGCTTCCTGACTAAGGAAGGACCGCACCCATTTTGGTGACCTGGTCAAGCCAGTCTTTTCACCCCCTCCCCTCAGCAGCAGTCTGTACCTATAGCCTAATCATCCACCGCCTCTGTTTTCTTATGCCATTGAAGATCCTGACCTGAGGTCAGGAGTCCTGAGGGTCTGTGTTTTCTGTGTCCAGGTCTGGGCTATCTAGACAGTGTGTACCCTGGAGCTAGATCTGTACACCTTTGGGTGGTCACTTGGTGGGAGCATCTGATATCTATGGGTCAAAGCCTTGGACACCTCTCTGCCTACTAAGGCAGTCTTGGCAGTGAGCGAGGGGGCTCCAGGGCAGAGGGTAGATGAGGTGACAAGATCTTGGAGTTGATGGGAGCAGTCCCTTCTGGCTTTTGGTGGACTCCGCTTGTATATGTGTGTGTGTGTGTGTGTGTGTGTGTGTGTGTGTGTGTGTGTTGCAGTGGCACAGACTCAGGGGATGGGACTAGCAGACAGGCAGCTGGGTCTTCTAGGCCTGGCCTCAGGGAGTATATACCTCTAGTGAACCCCAGCAGCCCTGTGCAGGGGCCTGCAGCCTGGACGAATGGCTCTGGCTGCTGGAACCTGTCCTGGTGTCCCCTGCATTTCAGTGTAGATCTTAGGCCACCCTGATAAGAGAGGAAGTTGAGATTAGGACCTTGGATTCAGCTCTTGCTGACCTGATAGAGACCAGCCCCGGAGGTCTGTGGTCAGCCTCTCCTGCAGGGGGCTAGAATGGTGAGGAGCTGTGTAGGATCAAGGTTTTGGGGCAGGCAAGAACCTTGAGCTCTGTCTTACACCCTGTGTATGGAACAAGTGCCCATCTTTCTTTCCTCTTCCTGCTCTGCCCTCTTCCAAGTATGAGAGTGTGTGTCCCCCCCCCCCCCCCCCCCCGCACCCGTCTCCACCCCATCAAGTTCTGTCCTCTTTGCTGCCATTCACTGCTTGGTTGTTTTGGTCTGAGCTGGGCCTCTCACCCTCTCTAGTAGGTGAGAAAGTGAGAGGTGTTGGAGGGCCCCCGGAGTTCATAATCACAGATTATGGTGTTTTACAGAACACTTGCAGAAACGTATCTCTTTGAGCCTTATGGCAGTTTGTGGCTAGGCAGGGCAGGACTCACTTATCACCCCATTATTATAGGACCTGAGGCCTCTGGGAGGCAGAGACATGCTATAAGTGGGAACAGTCAGACTCAAGTTCTCCAAATTCTAGTCCCTTATCTCCCACGTTTCTCCTGGATGGTTTGTCCCCAGTGATAAGCTTGAAACGGGGGTTTAGGTCTGGGCAGTGGTGAACCAGCCCCCCTGGGCAGCAGAGAAACTCAGTAACTGGTCCCTACTTGGAGTGAGTCACTTCTCTTACTGCCACCCAACTTCTCTCCCTAGAAGAGGCTTTGTTTGTCTCAAGGAACCCCATAGTCAGGGGACCCAGGGGACTGTGGGGAGCAAAACAAGGCCTCTGGGCAGATGAAGCTGGCCTGGGGCTGTTGTGTTTGGAAATGAGGGCTGCTCACCCCTACCTCTCTCCCCTCCTACCCTTTGGCCAGCAGGGCCCTACCCACTCACTATCCCCAATGGTAGTGCATTTTAAGGAGGCTTGGCCTCTCCCAGCCAGACTGCCCAGCCCTTATCAGCCTACCCTGGTCCACCCCCTTGGGGGCTCCACTTTAGGCTGGGCCCTGGTACTGTAGAGGTTAAGGCCCTGTTCACTTCTCCAGTTCCTCTCATTTCCCAACTCTGATGCTCCTTTCCTTGATTTCTGGCTCCCCTGGCCTTCCCTAGCCCCTTGCTTGCTGTCATCCTAGGGTCTCCCCTGCATGTTGCTGCACTTGGTACAGCCCGTGCCGGCCCCTTGAGCTGTCCTGGGGGACTGGCTACAGCTCCACTCAGCAAACAAGCGGGCCAGGGGCACAGGGCTTTGGCTGGAGCTGCCTGAACTCTGCAGGTAGGACCCAGGCAGGCACCCGGGAGAGCAGGGGCTGGGTCCTGGATCTGGTGCAGGCACCTCCTCTTCCCTTTGTCCAGCCTTGGGACCCAACTCTGGGGGATCTTGAAGTGGGTCCACAGACTTTAAAGCATGCTACCTGGGTAGAGCCTCCAATCTGTCCCTGAGACGCGGTAGAGAGGGGAAAGGAGGCTGCTGGAAGGGAATATCCTTCAGAGCTGGCTGGGAAAGCCCAGTTGGGTGTGGAGAGCTTCCTGGTGGGGAGGGTGGGGCTGGTGAGCCCAAGGAGGGTCCTTCAGGGTTGGCTGGGAGCTCAGGCAGCCCCTGTAGACCAGCAGCTTCAAGGCCTTTAGTGGCAGCCTCCTGGTGGTACAGCTGAGGAGTTCTGTCCTCCATGTGGAGAGGCCCTGGCTTCTGACACTCCCTTCCCCAGGCCCTCCCTGGGGCCTCCGGCCCAGATCCTGGGGCCTCCGAGTGGCGCAGACTGTTTGTGGCAGCTCCCTTTGGAGGGGCAGCCAGCAGTGGGAGGGGCGGGCCGGGGCCAGGCCACATCTTGGCAGCCTTGGGGTCCTGGGGGAGAAGGCAGGCCACTGGGGAGGAGGTAGGGTTACTGCTGCCAACCAGGTCCTCTACTTCCTCTCCTCCTCTTCCCTTAGGGTCTGGTCTCCAGTTCAGAGCTAAGTGGCAGCTGTGACTTGCCTGTGCTGTGTAGGTCTGGGTTATCAGGTGCAGGCCCTGGTTTCTTGAGGAGGATTCCTGAGGCCAGGGGCAGGTCTGCTCCTGGCCTGGCCGGCCTGGAAGCTGTGGGCTGGGGATTGCTAGCGTGACCACCGGGTCCTTAATGAGCACTGTGTGTGTGTGTGTGTGTGTGTGTGTGTGTGTGTGTGTGTGTGTGTACGTGTGCCTGCCTGCACGGGGTCTCCTGCTTACTGAGGCAGCGGTTTCTAGTCCAGGATTTAGAGTCTTGTTCCTGGAGTGAGGGAATCCACTTGCTCTAGGGGCAGACTCAGGACCCCCACTCCTGAGCCTGGAATGCTTGAGGGGCCCTGTGCTAGATTGTGAGGGTGAGGTCATTTAGGAGCCACACGCAGGCCCATTCCTCAGTCTCTGAGGGGGGACTGCCCACTTTCCAAGCCCTGGCCTCTCTCTGGGGCAGACCTGGGGCCTGTGGGGACCCAGCGCTTCTAGTGCGCACAGGCCCTGCCCTCCACCCTTTGACCCTGACATCACTGTCTCCACAGAGGCTCGGGGTGGGCTGGGGGCCCCTCCGCTGCAGTCTGCCCGATCCCTGCCAGGCCCTGCCCCCTGCCTCAAGCACTTCCCACTCGACCTACGCACGTCTATGGATGGCAAATGCAAGGAGATCGCCGAGGTATCGCCTGGCACCTCACCCTGTGTCCCTCCACCGCTGTCCCCATGCCCTGTCTCTGCTCCCCACACCCCTCCATCTCAGCTGTCCCCTTACTTCACGCTTGGCTGTGCCCTGATCCCTAGCCTTTCCCAGGTACCTCCAGCTCCTGCTGCCCTTACCCCATCCCTAGACTCGGCAAGTGAGGGCCCGGCGGCTGAGGGCTAGGCCACACTGACCCTTCCTTCCCTCTCACCAGGAGCTGTTCAGCCGCTCCCTGGCTGAGAGCGAGCTCCGTAGTGCCCCGTACGAGTTCCCTGAGGAGAGCCCCATTGAGCAGCTGGAGGAGCGGAGGCAGCGCCTGGAGAGGCAGATCAGCCAGGATGTCAAGTAAGCCCCCAGCCCCAGCTATGGCAGCTATGGGTTGGACCAGGCACAGTCAGCTGCAGGGGTGGGGGGGTGGGGCACAGCCCGGCAGCCACTGTTGTAGGGGGCACAGCCAGGTAGCAGTAGGAGAGGGCACAGCCTGACAGCTGTAGGGTTGGGAGTAGGGGGCACAGGGTAATCTGCCCAGTGTCCCTCTGTCTCTACTGGGACACTTTCAGAGCCCTGTCTCTGTCCCTCTCCCATCCTGTCCCTCTCTCTGGGGCCCACTAGGGAGCAGCATAGAGCAGCGGTCTGAAGCACAGGCTTTGGAGTTAGGCTGTTGAATTCTGGTTCTGTCTGCTACCCACCAGAGTGGCCTAGAACATGCTGCTCAACTTCTGGGTGTACTTTCTCATATCTAATGCGGGCAAGCCAGCACCCACAGTGCAGGGTTCTACAGCCCCACGAGGCCACGAGGAACAACAATGTGCACGGCAGCCAGCACGGTTCGCGGACCTGGGAACAAGGGCCGTCTCTTGTCATCTGCCTGACCTCTTGCCCTTCTCACTTCTAGGCTGGAGCCAGATATCCTGCTTCGGGCCAAGCAAGATTTCCTGAAGACAGACAGTGAATCAGACTTCCAGTGAGGAGGGCAGAGGGGCACGGGGGATGTGGGGGTGTGGGGCTGGGGCCTGTCCCGCCGCTGGCTCCAGCCCCCTCCCTTCTACTCTCCCCCTGTAGGCTCTTCAAGGAGCAGAGCGAGGGGCAAGGTGACCGGGGCCTGCGGGACCGAGACGTGGTGCTAGAGCGGGAATTTCAGCGGGTCACCATCTCTGGCGAGGAGAAGTGTGGGGTCAGTGTGGTCAGGGCCTTGGGTCTCACTCCCCTCAATTCTACGGTGTTCCATTGGCCGGCTCCCCCAGCTTGGGAACTGGGTGGGCCTAGCGTGGGCATTTCTTGTTTCAAAAGCTGGAGGGGCAGAGGGTCTGGCTGTTAGCTAGTTGATGTGCTGTTTCTAGGGTCAAGGCCTTGGGGAAGAGGCGAGGGTGGGCCTGGTGTGGGTCTGAGACCAAGGAGAGTGACCCCATGTCCTTGTCTCCAGGTGCCATTCACAGACCTGCTGGATGCAGCCAAGAGTGTGGTGCGGGCACTTTTTATCCGGGAGAAGTACATGGCCCTGTCACTGCAGAGTTTTTGCCCTACCACCCGGCGGTATCTGCAGCAGCTGGCTGAGAAGCCTCTGGAGACACGGACCTATGAGCAGGGCCCTGACACCCCTGTGTCTGCTGGTGGGACCCCCATTCGTGCCCTACTCTAAGTGCCCTGGCGTCCCAGGCTCCCTGAGCCTGGTGCCTAGAAACCTCCACCCTGCCTGCTTCTTCCCACCCGGGCTCATTCCAGCCTCTCGGTACATGGTGGGTGGAGGCAGGGGCAGGAGCTCTCGCCCTCTCTGGAGCCCCTGGGCTGGGCAGTGGGTGGCCAGGAGGAGCCCTGGCCCTGACTCCACCCTCCCTACCCCTGTAGATGCCCCGGTGCACCCCCCTGCGCTGGAGCAGCACCCATATGAGCACTGTGAGCCGAGCACCATGCCTGGGGACCTGGGTTTGGGTCTGCGCATGGTGCAGGGCGTGGTGCACGTCTACACCCGCAGGGAAACTGATGATCAGTAAGCCGGTGTGGGGAGTGCTGGGGTGGGGGGAGCTGTATGGGGGCTGCATTGGCTTAGGGGGTTCCATGGGGCACGACGTGCTCTTCTCACCTAAGCTCTCACTATGTATCAGTTGCTCAGAGATGGAGCTGCCGTACCCTGACCTGCAGGAATTTGTGGCAGATGTCAATGTGCTCATGGCCCTGATTATCAATGGCCCCATGTGAGTCCCTGCCTGTCCCGGTCATTTGGCTCCCTTCCCAGCCTGGACTCTCCAGCCTCAGCCCTGCCCCAGTCACCTGCCACCATCTCTCACCCCTTCTCAGTTACTGAGTCCTAGACTTTCCCTCTGTCTTTTGCCCCCTGGGCAGTCTCAGTCCTGCACCCTCCCACCCCCTCCCTCTCTGCCTCCTTACCCAGGCCCTCCCCAGGTGCCTCTTTGTGTCCTAGAGTCCCTGCCGTGTTCTCTTCCTGCCCAGAAAGTCCTTCTGCTACCGTCGGCTACAGTACCTGAGCTCCAAGTTCCAGATGCACGTGCTGCTCAACGAGATGAAGGAGCTGGCCGCCCAGAAGAAGGTTCCACACCGAGACTTCTACAACATCCGCAAGGTGGGCCCCCACACCATGCCCGGTCCTGCACCCCTGCCTGGCCTCCCTTGCAGGGCCTGGACCCCCTGCCCAGCATTCCTTGTGCAGAGTCCTCTCCTAGCCCAAGCCCCAGGCTCTCTTGGCCTCCAGGGAACCCAGCAGCCCCGTTCCACCCCAGGTGGACACGCACATCCACGCCTCGTCCTGCATGAACCAGAAGCACCTGCTGCGCTTTATCAAACGGGCGATGAAGCGGCACCTGGAGGAGATCGTGCACGTGGAGCAGGGCCGCGAGCAGACGCTGCGGGAGGTCTTTGAGAGCATGAATCTCACTGCCTATGACCTGAGTGTGGACACGCTGGACATGCACGCGGTCTGTCCTGGTGGCACGGGGGCGGAGGGGCTGGGTCAGTATGTGAACCAGGGGCAGGGGTGACCTGGGCCTGCCTGTTTTCCCCAGGACAGAAACACCTTCCATCGCTTTGACAAGTTCAATGCCAAATACAACCCCATTGGGGAGTCTGTCCTCCGAGAGATCTTCATCAAAACCGACAACAGGGTCTCTGGAAAGTACTTTGCCCACATTATCAAGGTGAGGAGGAGTGGCTGCCAGGGCCCATGTGCAGGGGCAGCAGCCTTGAGCAGCCCTTCCCCAGACTGCGGGAGTCTGGTGTCGGGGAGGCAGGTGAGGAAGGTGGGTAAGAGGCATGAAGACGTGTGACGGAGCACACACGGTGGGTGCAGAGACAGGGACGGTGGGAGCCTGAGTGTGATGGTTGCCCCATGTGTGTCTCTCAGGAGGTGATGTCAGACCTGGAGGAGAGCAAATACCAGAACGCGGAGCTGCGACTCTCCATCTACGGGCGCTCAAGGGACGAGTGGGACAAGCTGGCCTGTTGGGCCGTGAAGCACAAAGTACACTCCCCCAACGTGCGCTGGCTCGTGCAAGTGCCCCGCCTCTTGTGAGTGGCCCTTGGAGTGGGAGGGAGCGTGGGGGCCAGAGTTCCAGGGGCCAGGGCCTACCTCCTGCCCGCCGGGGATGGCTGACCACCACCCCCCCTGCCCCGTCCCAGCCAAGCCCTCTGAGTAGAAGAGGAACTGCCCGGTTCCACTCATGGTCTGTCCAGCCTGGCCCACCCAGTGTGGTTCAGAAGTGCTTCTTTGATTTCGGGCCAAGCTCTGGTGCCTACTGACCTGCACGTCCTGTGTGCGTACGTCCCGCCTGTAGTGACGTGTACCGTACCAAGGGCCAGCTGGCCAACTTCCAAGAGATGCTGGAGAACATCTTCCTGCCACTGTTTGAGGCCACTGTGCACCCTGCCAGCCACCCCGAGCTGCACCTCTTCTTGGAGCACGTGAGGGGGCGGCACAGGGCGGGGTGTGGGGAGGGTGGCTGGCCTCAGGTGCGGCTGTAGCTCTGGGCCTGATCCTGGGGTCCTGTGCCAGGTGGACGGCTTTGACAGTGTGGATGATGAGTCTAAGCCCGAGAATCACGTCTTCAACCTGGAGAGCCCTCTCCCCGAGGCTTGGGTGGAGGAGGACAATCCACCCTATGCCTACTACCTGTACTACACCTTTGCCAACATGGCCATGCTGAACCACCTGCGCAGGTGTGTGCTCCACCAGGGTAGGGTCTCTACTCCCCCCACTGTCTCTCCCGCTGCCCTGGCCTGGGGCCACCAGAGCCCTGACCCTCCTCCTGCCCCAACTCCTGGACCCAGTGCATTCTTTCTGTGCCCTCAGGGCTCCATGGCTCAGCTCTCAGAGCCAAGAATCTGCCCCTGGCCCCTTGTCCCAGACCCACACGGTCACTGGGTGGGGGCTCAGGGGCCCAGGCTCGGGAGCTGACACTGTCTTCATGCCCCCAGGCAGAGGGGCTTCCACACATTTGTGCTGAGGCCGCACTGTGGGGAAGCCGGGCCCATCCACCACCTGGTGTCGGCCTTCATGCTGGCGGAGAACATCTCTCACGGGCTGCTTCTGCGTAAGGTCAGGGTGTGCACCTGCAGCCACCCCTCCCAATTGCTCACCTTCCTTTCAACCCTTTGGCCTCATCAGCAGCTTATCTTCCTTCCCACCAAACCCTCAGTTTGGACTCTGCCTCACCCCAGCCTCCACAGGGAGGCCCCAGCTTGGATTTTGGCCATAAATGACTCTTTGTACGTGAGGCTGAGCCCGGACTCCCCCATCTCCTCTTCTTGTGGCCTGTGCCCTCCAGAACCGGGTATCCTCCCCAGCCCTGAGGCCTTCTGACAGGTCCTCCCTCCCTGTTGCCTGCCCAGGCCCCAGTCCTGCAGTACCTGTATTACCTGGCCCAGATTGGCATCGCCATGTCCCCACTCAGCAATAACAGCCTCTTCCTCAGCTATCACCGGAACCCGCTACCTGAGTACCTGTCTCGTGGTCTCATGGTCTCGCTGTCCACTGACGATCCCCTGCAGTTCCACTTCACCAAGGTCAGAATCTGGAGGGCATCCAGGCCAGCCGTGGTTCTAGGCTGCAAAGGTCCCCCCATCCTTCCCCGCCCCCAACCTGGGCCTCAGGGCTGGTGCTGCCCCCTGCTGGTGGAGTGTGCAGCATGTCATGGCAAATTCCGGGGAGAGAGGGGCGCGGGTACAGGATGAGGGTAGGGGTGGGCAGGGACTGGGTGGCAGGCCCGGGTGCACCTGTCTGAGGGAAACTGTCCTGTGCAGGAGCCACTGATGGAGGAATATAGCATCGCTACCCAGGTGTGGAAGCTCAGCTCCTGCGACATGTGTGAGCTGGCACGCAACAGTGTGCTCATGAGCGGCTTCTCCCACAAGGTACCACAGCCACCCGCCCAGAACCTGGCAGACACCCTCTCCTCTCCTTCTCTGCATTTGGGGAGGTCCCAGGGGTGCTGGCCCTGGGATGGTTCAGGGCTGGGGCGTGGCCCCTGAAGGCCCTGCCTGATAACCGTGCCCACCGCAGGTGAAGAGCCACTGGCTGGGACCCAACTATACCAAGGAAGGCCCTGAGGGCAATGATATCCGCCGTACGAATGTGCCGGACATCCGTGTGGGCTACCGCTATGAGACCTTGTGCCAGGAGCTGGCGCTCATCACGCAGGCTGTCCAGAGTGAGACGCTGGAGACCATCCCGGAGGAGGCTGGTGTCACCACAAGCCCGGGGCCTCAGTGAGCTTGGCCCACACGGGGCCCCCTGCATCTCAGCACCTCGACCACGTTTCATTCTCAGACCCCTCCCACCCTGTTGTGTCTGCATGTGTCTGTTCTTCTTTGTTCTGTCCCGCATGTCTCCAGCCTGGATCTGTCCCTGTGCCACCTCTGTGAAAGTGGTGCCCAGAATCTGCTTTGCCCTTGTCTGGGCCCGAAGGCCCGGCTTTGCTGGCTGCCCTGCCAATGGCCCTGTCCCAGGACCCTCTGAAACCTGGCTGTCCTGTGGGCATCTAAGTGTCCACAGGGGCTAGGGATGGTTGAGGGGGCTGGCCCCTCTAGCCCTTGGGGTCCTGCCTGGGCAGATCTTGTCGTGTGTGTGTGTCCGGGGAGCAGTCAGGTGGGGCCCGTGCATACCTGCTGGGGGTCTGTGGAGCTCCAGCAGCTCTGTGGTGAGCACAGTTGGGCTGAACTCGGTCACAGCCCTCGCTGCCTGGACTCGGGCCTCGGAGGTGCTGGACCACCGCCTCCACCAAGTCACTGCCTAGCAGCCTTCTCCGTCCTTCCTCCGGTCTACATGCTCCTCTGGTGTCAGCTACCTGTGCTTCTGTGGGAGGGGGCAGCTGCCCTGTGTTGTATCTGGAGCCATTGCAGCTGGAGGGTCCTGAATCTGTCACCAGCCCTGGAGGTGGTATCCCCACTGTGATCCCCAGAGTTTTGACCACACCTGAATCCACTTGGTCCCCTGTGTTGTGTTCTGGACTGAGGTCTTTGCTGTGAAATGCAGTGTTTCATACAATCCCATCTTTCCTAGTGCATGAGAAATAAAGGTTATTTAAGTAACGAGGCGGGTGGGATGTCTATTGGGAGAGGGAGAGTCATGGTGGGGGTGGCTGAGGGTAGATCCAGGAGCATTGTGGGTAGAGGTACACAGCGAATCCTAAAGTGAGTGACTGGGCTTGGCCGATGTGTATTTGCGCACGTGGAAACTGATGAAGGAAGCTGGGTGGGAGGAGAGGTCCACCAGGGACCCATCTGCTGCCCCAGGCTCTCACCCAGCCTGCCCCCCCTGAAGTAGACACTTGACCCCAGGTCTAGGGCACACCCCTGTTGTACCACTTTGAGGGGGCCAGCATCCCCTTCCACCTCCTGCTTCCTCACTTCCAGCCTTTTGGGACAGCCGGGTACATGTGGGAACATGTTATTTCCAACCAGACCTGAGGCCAGTGGTTCTCGAACTTGGGACATCAGCTTGTTTAAAATGCCATGTCCAGGGACACCTGGGTGGCTCAGTCAGTTAGGCGTCCAACTTCGGCTCAAGTCATGATCTCATAGCTCGTGAGTTCGAGCCCTGCATCGGGCTCTGTGCTGACAGCTCAGAGCCTGGAGCCTGCTTCGGATTCTGTCTCTCCCTCTCTCTCTACCCCTCCCCCATTCACGCCCTGTCTCTCTCTTTCAAAGATAAATATTAAACATTTTTTAAAAAAATAAATAAAATGCCATTTCCAGGTCCTACCCTCAGAGGTTCTGCCCGTGGGTGGGAGGTGTGGCACAGACATATGCAAGCTCCCTGGCACATTTTCTTAGAAGGGTTGGAGCAAGCCTGTGCCTTCAGAATCCAGGCTTAACCAACTTGGCTTCAGTCCATGTTCAATGCACAATCTCTGGACCACCTTCCAAGGCATAGAGGTTGCTGGAGTGTGTTGCCCAAGTAAAGGAGAAAAGTGGAATGTGCCCTGTGCTGCTCTGGGTCTTGGGTGAGTGACAGAGAAGCCTATGGATGCTGTTGCTGCCGAGTGGGGAGTGGATGGGCTTGCACTTCAGAAACAATTAGCCCTGGAACAGCGAGAGTGTGTGTAATTGAGGGCCTGGTGAGGGAGCAGGAGGCTGGCTTCCTCCCCTCCTGTTAGCTGGCTCTGCCCCAGCCCTGCCTCTCCTTTGGCAGACAGCGCATTTCTGGTTCAGGAAACAGGCTCAGGAGGTGCAAGTGGCCTGTGGCAGAACCTGGATTGGAAGCTAGGGAGCTCATGGTCTAGGGCTCCCCAACCCCACACTGGGCCTCATCTACCCAAGGAACGATGCTTTTCCATATAACAGAATCCATTCCGTTTTCTCACTGCTGGTACATTCTGAGTGTGTGCTGAGGCCTAGCCCTAAGAATACTACCAATTTATTTAAAAAAAAAATTTTTTTTTTAAATGTTTACTTACTATTTTGAGAGAGAGAGACAGACATGGAGTGCAAGCAGGGGAGGGTCAGAGAGAGAGAGGGAGACATAGAATCCAAAGCAGGCTCTAGGATCGGAGCTGTCAGCACAGAGCCCAACGTGGGGCTCAACCCCACGATGGTGAGATCATGACCTGAAGTGACATCAGACGCTTAACCGACTGAGCCACTCAAGTGCCCCAAGAATACTACCAATTTAAAGAATTTCTTAGCAACCTGTCCACTTTTTTAAAAAAATGACTTGTTTCTGGTTTTTTAGTTTCTCAGAAATTTCTCTTTTTAAACATTTACTGAGAGCAAGTAATTTTAAGACAGTAAGGCCTTAATAGTTTTTCCTATCTGAAAAAAATTTCATTTAGAGAAATTTGGAAAATCTAGAAAAATGGGAAGAAGAAAATCCATTCACAATCTACCAATTTCAACATACAGATCATCTGTCTGTGATCTATTTATGTATTTTGAATATATATATATATATATATATATATATACACATATATTCCTTTAGGTTCTTTTCTAAAAAGGAATTTTTAAGTGGAGATCATAATATGTATAATTTTGTGTTCCTAAAATATTTTAATGTAAGTCCACATTTTATTAAAATATTCTTTATAAATACAGGCATACCTCAGGGATTTGGCGGGCTGGGTTCCAGACAACTATGAGGACTCGAATATCACAAAGTGAGTTGAATTAATTTTTGGTTTCCAAGTGCATATAGAAGTTACGTTTACACTATACTACAGTCTACTAAGTGTGCAATAGCATTATATCTAAGAAACAGACTACACACCTTAATTTAAAAATACTGCTAAAAAATGTTAACCATCATCTGAGCTTTCAGCAAGGCATCACCTTTTTGCTGGTGTAGGTTCTCACCTGGATGTTGATGGCTGCTGGCTGATGAGGGTGGTGGTTGCCGAAGGCTAGGCTGGCTGTGGCAATTTCTTAAAATAAGACAACAGTGAAGGTTGCCCCGTTGACTGACTCTTCCTTTCACAAATGATTTCTCTGTACAAGTGCTGCTCTTTGATAGCATTTTACCTACAGTGGAACTTTCAAAATTAGTCAATGCTCTCAAACGCTTCTACCGCTCTATCAATTAAGTTTGTGTGATATTCCAAATGCTTTATTGTCATTTCAACAATCTTCACCAGAAGCAGATTCTATCTCAAGAAACCACTGTCCTGGGATGCCTGGGTGGCTCAGTCAGTTAAGCGTCCGATTTTGGCTCAGGTCATGATTTCATTGTTCCCAAGTTCGAGCACCGCATCAGGCTCTGTGCTGAGGGCTCAGAACCTGGAGCCTGTTTCACATTCTGTCTCTCCCTCTGTCTCTTCCCCTCCCCCACTTTCTTTCTCTCTCTCTCTCTCAAAAATAAATAAGCATAAAAAAAATGAAAAAAAGAAGAAACCACTGTCTTTGCTCATTCATCAGAACAGCTCCTCATCTGTTCAAGTTTGATCATGAGATTGCAGCCATTCAGTCCCTTCTTCAGGCTCCACTTATAGTTCTAGTTCATTTGCTGTTTCCATCTCATCTGCCACTACTTCCTCCACTGAAGTCTTGAGCCCCTCAAAGTCATCCATGGGGACTAGATTCAACTTCTTCCAAATGCTTGTTAATGTTGCTGTTTTGACCTCTTCCTATGAATCATAAATGTTCTTAATGGCATTTAGAATAGTGAATCCTTTCCAGAAGTTTTTCAATTTACTTTGCCCAAATCCATTAGAGGAATCACTATGTACAGTAGCTACAGCCTTACGAAGTGCATTTCTTAAATAATAAGACCTGAAAGTTGAAATGACTTGATCCATGGGTTGCAAAATGGAAGTTGTGTTAGGAGGCATGAAAACAACGTGAATCTCATTGTTCGTCTCCATCAGAACTCTTGGGCGACCGGGCACATTGTCAGTGAGCAGTAATATTTTGAAAGGAATCTTTTTTGTTCTGAGCAGTAGGTTTCAACAGTGGGCTGAAGATACGCAGTAAACCGTCTTGTAAACAGATGTGCTGTCATTTAGGCTTCGCTGTTGCATTGATAGAGTACAGGCAGAGTAGATTTAGCCTAATTCTTAAGGGCCTGAGGACCTCTGGAATGTTAGATGAGCGCTGGCTTCCACTCAAAGTCACCAGCTGCAGTAGCCCCTAACAGGAGACTTTGGCTTTAGGGAATATTGTGGCTGGTTTGATCTTCTATCCAGACCACTCAAACTTTCTCCATGTATAAGGCTGTTTTGCTTTCTTACCATTCATGTGTTCACTGTAGGAGCACTTTTAATTTCCTTCAAGAACTTTTCTTTGCATGCACAACTTCCTAATAAGAAGCCTTGCTTTCAGACAATCTTGGCTTTCGACGCTAAGTTTAATCATTTCTAGCTTTTGATTGAAGATGGGAGACGGGCGACTCTTTCACATGAACACTTACGGGGCCATCGTAGGGTTGTCACTTGGCCTGATTTCAATATGGCTGTGTCTCAGGGAGTAGGGAGGCCCGAGGAGAGGGAGAGAGATGGGAATGGCTGGATGGTGGAGAGGTCAGAACGCACACATTTATCAAGTCTGCTGTCTTATATGGGCATGGTTTGTGCTGCTCCAGACAATTACAATAGTAACATAAAAGATCATTGGTCACAGATCACCATGATCTATATTAATGAAGATAATATTATAATATATTTTTTTTTATTTAAAAAAAATTTTTTTTTTCAACGTTTATTTATTTTTGGGACAGAGAGAGACAGAGCATGAACGGGGGAGGGGCAGAGAGAGAGGGAGACACAGAATCAGAAACAGGCTCCAGGCTCTGAGCCATCAGCCCAGAGCCCGACGCGGGGCTCGAACTCACGGACCGCGAGATCGTGACCTGGCTGAAGTCGGACGCTTAACCGACTGCGCCACCCAGGCGCCCCAATATTACAATATTAAAACAATATTAATGAAGAAGTTTGAAAAATTGTAAGAGGTACCAAACTGTGACACAGAGATACAAGTGAGCAAAACTTTTGGAAAAGTGGCCCCAATAGACTTGTTCTAGGCAGAGTCACCACAGACCTTCAGTTTGTAAAAAAATGCAGTATCTGGAAAGTGCAATAAAGCAAGACACAATAAAAGGAGATACACCTGTATAAATTTTAATGACAGCACGCTGTCCTATGGTAAGCCTCACCAAAATTTACCATCACGGCTCTTCTCTATTTAAGAATGGCTATGGCCTGGGGCGCCTGGGTGGCTCAGTCGGTTAGGTGGCCGACTTCGGCTCAGGTCATGATCTTGTGGTCTGTGAGTTCTAGCCCCGCGTCGGGCTCTGTGCTGACAGCTCAGAGCCTGGAGCCTGCTTCATATTCTGTGTCTCCCTCTCTCTGACCCTCCCCTGTTCATGCTCTGTCTCTCCCTGTCTCAAAAATAAATAAATGTTAAAAAAATTTTTTTTAAGAATGGCTATGGCCTAATGTCATGACTAACAGTGTTCGCTCTGGAGTCAGATGACCAGGGTTTGAATTTTGCTCCACTGCTGTCTGGCTGTGTGACCTAAGGCAAACTACTTCTCCTCTCTGTGCCTCCAAGTCCTCACCTATTTCACGGGAATAATAATAGCACTGTCCTCATGTGTTGATTTTGGATTCGTTCAGTCAATCCCATCTCTGGATAGAAAACATTAAGTGCTCAGTAAATACGAATCGTTATTATCCTTACATGCCTTACAGATACTTCCCCAGTCTTGATGCCTGTGAGTGAAATGACCAGGTCCAAGATGTGATTTTTAAATTTTTTACTGCTTTTCGGTAGAAATGAGTGAAAGTGTGTAAACCAAGCTTAAAGTCCTTTCCTTGCCCTTTGCCTCCCTGACGCCTCTCATGTCGTCCTGCCACCTTCTTCCCTTTTCTTGGAATCATCTCACGCCCCTCCTTGTGCCCTGCGTGGCAGGGGTGTGCGGACGTCTCTGTGAGGGAGGCAGCCATTCCTCCTCTGCTCCTGGCTCCGGAGTAACCTAGTAGTGGTAGGAGTCAGGAGCCAGGGTGCCTGCCCCTTGTGTGGAGAGAGATGGGGAATGAGGCTGGGCAGCGGAGGTGATTTAAAACACAGGTCTGCTCTAGGGGCGCCTGGCTGGCCCAGTTGATAGAGCATGTGACTCTTGATCTTGGGGGTCATGAATTTGAGCCCGACACTGGGCACAGAGCTTACTTCATAAAAAACAAAAACAAACAGACAAAGCTGGTCTATTTTAAAAGGCCCCAGAGTGCAATACCCACCTCATCCAGTCTGACCTGCCAATCACAAAGCATTCACCTTCCCAGTGCCCCCTCCTAGAGGAGTTATGGAGAGGAGGGTGGATCCTGGCTGTGCCCCCACACTGGGGATGGTGGTAGTGTTTGGTTAGGGTGACAGTCCTCCTAATTTATAAACCCTATGTCAGAACATTTGCCCCATCAAGGTATTGCCTCATTTATAAATTCATTCTATGAAACTCCAATAAAAGCTTAAGTGTTAAATCACATTTAATCCAATGTTTGGCAAGTCATTTTGTTTTGGGGCTGAGGATAAACGTGCCCAGATCAGGTAGCCCTGGACGGGCAGATATTATTATTATTACTATTTTTTAAAGTAGGCTCCACACCCAGCATGGAGCCCAACAGGGAGCTTGAACTCACAACCCTGAGATCAAGACCTGATCTGAGATCAAGAGTCAGATGCTTCACTGGCTGAGCCACCCAGGCGCCCTGGGGATCTTGTAGCAGTCTGTGGGTATGGAGCCTGGGTGCACTCGAGTGACCTTCTGCGAGCAAACCCTCTCACCCTGCCCAGGGGCCGGGGTGGGCTCTCAGGGGCCCGGGAGATGTCAAAGCCCTGAAAGAAAAGCTTTGGGGGGCTGCAAAAATATGAAATAGACCGCATCAAAATGGGTAAATGTTTAATCAAGCGCTTTCAGAAAGTAGCATGTCAACTTTAATATCTGTTCAGTTTGGTATCCGTACAAATGTCATTATATTTGAAAACAATTTGTAAGTTGGATTCTTGGCAAGAGTTCCAGGATATGCAGAATGATGGAAGAGAAATCATAGCCAATAGTAAATTCAATGACTTACCCGTAATTAAGTAATGTCAAAAGCAAATTTGTCAAAGCCCTGTTACATTTAAAGCAAAGCAGTGTTATCTTTGATGAGGGATGTGATGAGTTTTAGTTGGTGGTGAAGAGGGTGGGGCATCCAAGAATCAGAGGCAGGGTCTGGAAGGGGCTGGAAATGGCCCTGCCCTGTACCTGTTCCCGTCCAGGGATCAGCCCAACCTCTGCTGCAGGCTGGCCCTCTGGCCCTCCTGCCTCCCTAACTAGGCTGTGCAGATTTGGGGCGCCTGCTCCTGCCACAGGCAAGTGACTCCTGCCACAGTCTTCTCTAGATCCATGCAAGACCACAGGTAGCTGGAGTTTCCGTCTCTGTTTTGCCGATGAGAGACTGCCCTGGGTTTGAAACCTGAGTGTTCCATTTATTAATGGGGCAAGTCCCCAGTCACCCCTGATTTCCAAGATTTGGGGGTGACATACAAAGGGGAGAGGGTACCGCCCCCTTCCCAGCTTTGTGTGTCCACCACATGTTTCCCACAGTGGGGCCGGCACTGGGCTGAACTCTTCATGATCGTGAATACATCTAGTGCGGCTAAAAACTCCTGCTGGTTATCATCATGATGCTCCTCTTAGGGAAAATTGAAGGCCAAGGAGGTTAAGTAACTTATCCAAGGTGACCCAGCTAGCAAGTAGCAGAGCTGAGATTTGAACCCAGAACCTCCTGGTTGTTAAGTCCTTGTTCCTTCTGCTCTCTGATGGTCCCTGGAGGTGGGTTGTGAGTGCCGAGTGTCTGCGGGGGTGGGTCTCTGGAGGATTGGGTGCTCAGGGAAAGGATGGTGTCTGGCTCTGGGGAGCAGAGGCAGGACCAGAGAGGCCACGGAGGAGGCTCCTGCAACATCCCAGGTGTGGGTGACAAGGACCTGGGTGGTGGCAGTGGGGATGGAGAGCAGCTTTTGAGGGGAGGCAGTTAGGACCAGTGGTTAATACAAGCGTGGCAGAATGGCCGGATGAAAGACTGAGATTGTGAATGCCCTGAGGCAGGTGTGTGCTCCGATTGCCACAGGCCACCCCCAATCCCTGTTGCCTTACACATGACCCAGTCCACACACTGCCAGGGAGGTACCCGAGTTTGTGTTCCCCGGGATAAAAATCACCATTTCATGGTACAGCTCTTTCACTTCTTCCCTGTGAGATCTTGGGTAAATTATATGAGTTCTGAGCTTCAGTTCTCTTATAAAATGGGGATAGGAGGGTCTACTGAGTTGGTATTGAATGCTAAATACACAGCTCTCAGCAGAGTGGCCAGCGCACAGAAAACTCTCAGTGCATCCATGAAACTCACGAAGCCTCAGTGGAAACTAATGCTCCACTCTGGGGAAGGAGAAAATCATATATGGTGCCTGAGTTCAGCCCAGAGGACTTGGAAAATTATGGAGTTACCACTGGCAACTCCACTGGGACAGGGGGTGGTCAGAGAAGGGTGGGCTAATTCCTTTTCGGAGAAAATAGCAACAACATCACACTTGTATTGTGCTTTGTAATTTTCCTCATTTAATTTTTGCAACAGCCTTATGAGTTGGACAGGGGTGTGCTTACTCCTACCGGGAGACTAAAACTGTTTTTGAAATAAGGTGGGATCCAAACAGGAATTTAAAGATGTTCTATATCCATGGTGGATAATGGATACTCACATCCCAGAGTCTGGAAAGACATTTGCCTGGGAGGGAGGCTGGTGCTGAGGCAGGAGGAGGAAGAGGGGAGGAGGAAGGAGGGGAGACTGCGTTGTAGTTCTCACTGAGGGCCTCCGGCAGGGAAGTGTATTAGCAGAGGTCAAGATGGAGATGGAGACGGGGTTTAAGAGGCTGCTGGGGGAGGCGGTCCTGTAGGTCCCATGCTCAGTCTGTCCCAGCCCCCCGAGATGACCAGTCCACAGGAACTGACTCCCACTAACTCAGCTCACAGGAAATGTGCACCAGATCAGGCAAGCTACTTTTCAGCTTGTAACAGGGGAATCAAAGTACCAAGCATGTTGTTTTTTTTTTTTTCTTTTTTTCCCAGAAGTCAGCAAGCGGTGGCTTGGTGAAGAGTGAGTTGGAAGCAGGGTTTTGAACCGCCTCACTGGCCCTAGGCCTCCTCTTCTGCACCCACGTGCCCCCGGGCAGAGCATGTTAGCTTATAGAGTGCCTTTGTGCATTTAGAAAAAGATGCCCCTCCCTTGGGTCAACACAGCCTCGTGCTGGGGAGAACAGCTTGGTGAGCAGAGAACAGTCTGCTTTGGCTCCCTGATCACTCAGGGGCTCTTATCAGTGCAAAGCCTCCCTAACTTAGGTGGCAACCTGACCCCGAGCCTGCAGCCTGAGGGTGTATGAGCGGCTGTATTATCAGCTCTTGCACCTGCTCTTGGAGGATGCCCCCCAGCTGGGTCAAGGAGTTCCCAGCAGCATCCTGCAGAAGCTTATAAATCACATGAAGATACAGTCACCTCTGTTCCACCCCAATCCTGCCCCGTAGCTGAACAAGGCTCAGCGCCCACAGAGTTGTCCGGGTGCCTCAATGCTGCTATGGGAGTGCACATATCACACCGAGGTTTCCCTGGGGCAGTCTGTCTGGGGCGTTGGAGTCCGCACTGTGAATAATCCGGGTGCGTGGCTCTTATCCCTCCCCCTCTGGCATATCCTGTCCCAGTGCACCAGCTACCTTGTGTAGCTGCTCGGGCACCTGGGTCCTGCACAAACCCAGGGCTGATGCTCACCGGAATGTCACCTTCGTGTGAGTCAGGAAAAGGTGGGCCCTCTGGGCAGATGTGACCCTGATCGCTCACAGAACTGCTGGTATCTTAGGATAGGGAAAAGAGTGTCCCTCCCTCCAGGGGGTTGTAGCCCTTCCAGCTTCTTGCTGAAATTGCTCCTGGACTGGTGGCCCGCTGCAGTGTCCAACTGCAATGTCCACAGGGTGACGGTACTGAGACCTTCGTGAGACCAGCTTTGGCTTCCCCCTGCAGGTTCTGGGTCTGGGGCTGGGCTGGAGCACCCTCTCTGGGCACCCATATCCGCTAATGCAGTGGGCACCTGTGGGGCCCCACCCCACCAATCCCGTAGGCAGGCTGGCTCACATAGGAATTCCCCCAGTGAGAGTTTTGGCTTAGGCTAAGCCAGGACTCCCATAGAAGGATTGCTGCCCAGGGGCCAACTGATGTGGACATGGTTTCTCCTGGACAAGGCTGGAGATGCATATTCTGGCCCTTTGGTTGTGCTGTTCTAGATCCTGCTCCATTTTGCTCCACATGGGTGCTCGGGAAATAGTACTGGCAGGGAGTTTGGGGGCCCGAATTTAGCTCTCAAGGAAAGTAACAATGGCTAACATTTATTGGGCACTTACCATATGCCAGGTGTGATCTGACTTAATCCTCAGATCAGCCCCATGAAGTAGGCACTATTATTATTGCCATGTACAGGGAAAGAAACAAACGCACAGAGAGGTTTAGTAACCTTCCCACGGTCACACAGCTAGTAAGTGGTGGATCCAGGATGTGGCGCAATGCTCTCCCCGTTGTGCCCACCCTCCTTCCTTTGGGTTCTGCGAGCGAGGTGGCCAAGGGGCCCAACATGGCTGGGCAGGATGGGGACTGATCCCTCAGACGGTGAGGGAAGGCTGGCTTGTGTCCTGGGCCTTACCAGCTCCACTCAGATTTCCACATGTGGGACATCCTGATTGTGCTTGCAGCTCTGGGCCCTGGTCACCACCCCTGCTCTCTGGGGCAGCCCTGGCTCTGTGACCCAAAGTTAGTTAATTCTTGGTCCCCATTTTCTGTCTCACACCTGGCAAGCCCAAACCCCATCCCCTGAACTCCCTGTGAATGTCCCACCTATATGTCTCTATCGGTTCCCGGTGTTTTCCCTTCACTTCCTTACAGCCTCCTGGCTCCTGGGCAGGGTTATTTTCTCCTAGGGACTATTTGTTACTCATGTGGCTATGACAGACATAGTCCCAAGTACAATCCTCTTCCCAGACTTAGAGAAAGAAGAATGCCTTCCACCCACTCCTGCCTTCACTCAGAGAGAAACGGCTATCGTCACTTACCCCAAAACGGGGTCAGGAAAGGATGGCCTTTTCAATAACTGGTGCTGGGTCAACTGGGTATGCATATGGAAATAATGCCAGGTCCAACCTCACACCATATACAAAAGTCAATTCCATATGTCTTAAAGGTCTGCTTCTAGATGAAAATATAAAAGAACATCTTGATGACCATGGAATACAAAGCTTTCTTAAACAAGATACAAAAAGCACTAAGCATGATGGGGAAAGATGATCATTTAGATTCTATTAAGATTAAGAAATTCTATTTATCAAAACCCACAGAATGAGAGCGGATAATAAAGGGCTTGTATGCAGAATAAAGAACTCCAAATCAGTAAGGAAAAGACAGCGAACACAAACAGAAGCGGGGCGCCTGGGTGGCTCAGTCGGTTAAGCAGCTGACTTCAGATCAGATCAGAGGTTCGAGCTCTTGTCAGGCTCTGTGCTGACAGCTGAGAGCCTGGAGCCTGCTTCAGATTCTGTGTCTCCTTCTCTCTGCCCCTCCCCTGCTCGTGCTCTGTCTCTCTCTCTCTCAAAAAAAAAAAATAAACATTAAAAAATTTTTGATAAAAAAAATAAACAGAAAGCTTGGTTAGGCATTTCACAGAAGAGGATATCTAAATGACCAATACATACACGAAGAGGGGATCGTTTTTATTTGGCATCGGGAAAATGTAAATTAAGACCTCAAACAGCTACTCCCCCACACCCACCAAAATGGCCAAAAGGAAAAAGCTTGACAACACCAAGTGGTGGTAAGGACAGGCAGTAGGAATGCTCATGCATTCAGGGGAGGGCGTAAATCGGTGAGGCTACGGAAAACTGGTTGCATCTGTCAAAGCAGAGCACAGGCGGACCGGAGCCCTGCAAACCCCGCCCCAGGTAGGATGTCACGGTAGCCCCAGTCATGTAGCTCAAAGCTGCAGACCGCTCAATGCCTGTCACCTGCACAGCCACACAATGGAATGCCGGACAGCAATGAAAATGAACAAGCCACAGTTACACAAAACAGCATTGAAGGATCACGACATAAACACTGCTGATGGAGGAAGCCAGACACAAAAGAGTATGTGCTACGTAGTCCCATCTATGCAAGCCTCAAGGCAAACCTCATCCATGAAAGACCAGTAGGGCGCCTGGGTGGCTCAGTCGGTTGAGCATCTGACTTAGGCTCTGGTCATGGTCTCCCAGTCCGTGAGTTCCAGCCCCCTACTGGGCTCTCTGCTGTCAGTGCAGAGCCAGCTTCGGATCCTCTGTCTCCTTCTCTCTCTGCTGCTCCCCTGCTCATGCTTTCTCTCTCAAAAACAAATAAAACATTAAAAAAAAAACGCTTTTTAAAAAAAGTCAAATTAGTGCTTACACTTGGGTTGGCACAAATTTGGGGGGATGTTTAGGGGGTATCGATAATGTACTGTTTTTATCTGAGTGCGTGAAAATACATCAGACTATATAGACTTACAGTTTCTCTACATTATACTTGGATAAGAAGTTAAAAACCAAAATCACGGGGAGAGGTCAGGGTGGGACTAGCCCACAGATCTGACTGGGGAGCGCTGGTGAGAACCACATCCGGGCATTCTTGCGCACAGGCCCACCACAGGGCCTGCAGAGGTGGTGTGGGCTTTCTCTGCAGTATTAAGATGGGAGACACAATGAAGGCCCTTTGAACTCAAGAGTTTTGCCTCAGCCTGGAACTTACCTTCATGCAGGGGATAGAGGAGATTTGCCATCCTCTTGCAGAGTCAGGGTTGGGTTTGGCTTGGGTTGCTGGGGGGGAGGCAGGATGGGCCAGAGGAGTGTGACCCACAGGCGAACATCTGTTTCTCTGCTTCCAAACTACAGGCTTTGGGTTTGCCAGTCTTACCTGCCCTATCCACACACTGCCATGCTGTTATTTTCTTAACAGTATTTTTTATTAAAAAAAATTTTTTTAATGTTTTTATTTTATTTTTGAGGGAAAGAGAATGCGAACAGGGGAGGGGCGGAGAGAGAGAGACACACACACAGAATCTGAAGCAGGCTTCAGGCTCTGAACTGTCAGCACAGAGCCCGACGAGGGCTCGAACCCACGGACCGAGAGATCATGACCTGAGCTGAAGTCGGACACTTAACTGACTGAGCCACCCAGGCACCCCAGTTTTCTTTAAATATGTAGTTAATTCACTTTAAAAAATCAACCTCAGTACAACTTCACAACCACTAGGATGGCTATAATTAAAAAAAAAAAAAACAGATACGGGGTGGGAGGGAATAACAAGCATTGGCAAGGACATGGACACATTGAAACCCTCATACAGTGCTGGTGGGAATGTAAAATGGTGTAGCCACCGTGGAAAATGGTTTGACGCATCTTCAAAGAGTGAAACATAAAACTACCATCTGACCCAGCAATTCCACTCCTAGGATCTGTGCCAAAGAATTGAGGATTGTTACTCAAGTAAATATATGCACTCGCATGCTCAGAGCAGCACTGTTTACAATAGCCTAAAAGTGAAAATAGCCTAAGTGCCCACCAACAGAGGAATGAAGAAACAAAATGCCTTCTATCCCTCCAATGGAATATGATTCCGCCACAAAAAGGAATGGAGTACTGACCCAGGCCACAACAAGGGTGAACTTCAAAAGCACTATGCTAAGCGCAAGGATCCAGACACAAAGGTGGGAAGTGACTGCATTTACATGAAATACCCAGGACACTGCAGATGGCTGGTTGTCAGGGGTTGAGGAAGAGGGATAATGGGGAAGGACTCACGGTTTAATGGCTGTCGGGGTCCTTTTGGGGTGATGGAGATGTTGTGGAACTAGTTAGAGGTCGTGGTGGAGCAACACTGTGCGTGTCCGGACTGCCGCTGAAGCCCCCACTTTAAATTTTTTTTTTTCAACGTTTATTTATTTTTGGGACAGAGAGAGACAGAGCATGAACGGGCGAGGGGCAGAGAGAGAGGGAGACACAGAATCGGAAACAGGCCCCAGGCTCTGAGCCATCAGCCCAGAGCCCGACGCGGGGCTCGAACTCACGGACCGCGAGATCGTGACCTGGCTGAAGTCGGACGCTTAACCGACTGCGCCACCCAGGCGCCCCTGAAGCCCCCACTTTAAAACGTTTACTTGTATGTTATGTGAATTTCACTTTGGTAGAAAAAGGAAGTGAGGAGAAACACGCAGACTCAGTTTTCTGACTGGTGCAAAGAGGCCAATAATACTGTTCACCGCATGGGAGGAGGTAGGGAGTAACAGTATGTGCAAAGTGGCTGGCCTTCACGTCTTCATTCAGTAAAGGGCAGCCATGGTCCCCTGAGAGCCACTTACTAAGGATGCACCAGGGACGCCTCAGTCTCCCTGCAACGCCGGGGGTTGGGGGAGAGGCTTACCTACCTGGGCAAAGAACCCGAAAGAACCCAAAGAGCTGCAGTTTAAAGGTGGCGCCCAAATGGGCTGTCCCGGTAGAACGGACACGGGCGTGCCCCTCCCTGGATCAGAGTGACGTGGAGAACGGAGCCGCCCAGGGCTCTGTGAGAAGCCTGGAGGGTTCTGGGGCCTCAGGGCGAAGCGTGGCCTTTCCACGCCCTGGAGGGTGGGGGGAGGATAGGGCTGGTGCACGTCCTGCCACAAGGGGGCGCTTCTGGAGCTGTCCTGCCCAGGAATGGGGCGAGGACACTTAGGCCTTACAGAGTATCAACACTTAAGCTTGCACCCTCCTGGTAACCGAGCAGCCTAACTAAACATGCGATATGTCGGGGTTCCCCAGCCTTCTCACGTCGCTTACCAGAAGCCAGATGATCCCTCTAGGTTCCTCTTCTGTGCTTCTCTAGCCTGCGCTCCCTCCAGAGTAAAGGGGTTACTGCACCTTCTGTTGTACAGGCAGTGAGCTCAGAGGGGAGAGCAGACAGTTCACCCCCAACAGCTACACTAACGGCCTTCCCTCTGCCTTCAGGGCCGGGCCAGTGTGAGAAGGCTCCCACCCAGCAGCTGGTGGGTGGGGCCTGGTCTCCTAGCTGAAGGTTCAGAGACCTGGGGATCCAAAGTGTGTCCTGATCCCTCCATACTACTAAGCCACAGCCTCCCCTTCCCTCCCGGCCCCTTCTGCATGAGCTCACACAACCTCTGCTTCATGTTTCATCAGGCAGTTTTCAGCCAGGCTGCAATCTGCCTGGAATCTCAGATGGCCCAACGAGGCCCCGGCTCTCATGGCCTCTCCTCTGATCAGGTCCCCAACCCCTGATGCTCCACCAGGGACAGAGCGTCCTGAACCACACCACCAACTCCACCACCACCACCACCACCTGTACCGCCTGGAGATCCCTGCTCCTCCCCTGCTCCAGGTCACATCTCCTGACTGTAGGTGAGGCCATCTTCAGTCTCCCGGGGCCAAGCCTATAACCTGGTTTGTGCTCCTGCCAGTTCTGGCTCACTGCCTTCGGCACCTGGCCCCACCCTTTCTCTACATACTTTCTTTGTATTTCTTTGTATTTAGTACTCCGCTAATCTCACATTATCCACAAGCCCTGAGGTTTAATACGAGGGGCCTCTTGGCAACTCAATGATGCTTTTGACCCCGGGTGCACTGTTCTGAAGTTTGCAGCACATTCTTTCTGGCTTATAGTCTCTATCTGGCCTATCTGTTGCCGTGTTTACACCACTTGGAGTGTTTATAAGCTCTATGTTACATTGAAATATTCTGGCCTTGTGAAGTTGAGTTTGTTGCAGATAATGAATGCAAAGGACACAAAGCCATCTAAGAAACATCCACTGTGTTTGGCATGTGAGGGCCTTTTGCTTACTTGCCAAGTTTATCTAATGTCAGCTCCCACGGGGTTTGGAAACAGTCTTGGATTGTTGCTGCATCCTCCAGTCTTGTGGGTTCACTCCGCAGCCTTTTGTAGGCAGTGTGGTGCCCTGTGTAGAGCCAGACCTTGGGGTTGACCGAGTCCAATGTACCTCAGTGACTGTGTGCCCTTGGGCAGGTTACTTAATTTCTCTGAGCCTCAGTTTCCTCACCTGTAAAATGGGGGAAGAAATATGTAGTTAAAAGAGATGTTGTGAAAATTCAGTGAGAAAGTATATGCAGTAGGCATGTAATAGGCACTCAATAAATATAGCTGGGATTATTAGTAAATACAAACATGACCCTTCTTTATTTTTTAAAAATATTTATTTATTTTACTTTTTAAAAAATTTAGTTAAATCCAAGTTAGTTAGCATATAATGTAATAATGATTTCAGAAGTAGCATCCAGTGATTCATCCCCTACATAGAACACCTAGTGCTCATCCCAACAAGTGTCCTCCTTAATGCCCCTTGCCCATTTAGCCCATCCCTCCTCCCACAACCCCTCTAGCAACCCTCGGTTTGTTCTCTGTATTTAAGAGTCTGTTAGGTTTTTTCCCTCTCCCTATTTTTATATTATTTTTGCTTCCCTTCCCTTATGTTCATCTGTTTTGTATCTTAAACTCCTCATATGAGTGAAGTCATATGATATTTCTCTTTCTCTGACTAATTTCACTTAGCATAATACCCTCTATCTAGTTTCATCCAAGTTGTTGCAAATGGCAAGATTTCATTCTTTTTGATTGATTGCTATATATATATATATATATATATATATATATATATATATATATATTACATCTTCTTTATCCACTCATCTGTCGATGGACATTTGGGATCTTTCCATACTTTGGCTATTGTTGATAGTGCTGCTATAAACATTGGGGTGTGTGCACCCCTTTGAAACAGCATACCTGCATCCTTTGGATGAACAGCTAGTAGTGCAATTGCTGGCTCATAGAGTAGTTCTATTTTTAATTTTTTGAGGAAACTCCATCCCGTTTTCCAGAGTGGCTGCACCAATTGGCATTCCCACCAGCAGTACAAAAGGGTTCCACTTTCTCTGCATCCTTGCCAACATCTGTCGTTGCCTGAGTTGTTAATGTTAGCCATTCTGACAGATGTGAGATGGCATCACATTGTGGTTTTGATTTGTGTTTTCCTGATGATGAGTGATGTTGAGCATTTTTTTCACGTGTCTATTAGCTATTTGGATGTCTTCTTTGGAAAAGTTTCTATTCATGTCTTTTGCCTGTTTCTTCACTGGATTCTTTGTTTTTTGGGTGTTGACTTTGGTAAGTTCTTTATAGATTTTGGATACTAACCCTTTTTGTGATATGTCATTTGCAAATATCTTCTCCCATTCTGTCGGTTGTCTTTTAGTGTTACTGATTGTTTCCTTCACCGTGCAGAAGATTTTTATCTTGATGAGGTCCCAATAATTAATTTTTGCTTTTGTTTCCCTTGCGTCCGGAGTTGTATTAAGAAGTTGCTGCGGCCAAGGTCAAAGAGTTTTTTTGCCTGCTTTCTTTTTTTTTTTAAAGGTTTTTTTTTTTTAATTTTTTTTAACGTTTATTTATTTTTGAGACAGAGAGAGACAGAGCATGAACAGGGGAGGGCCAGAGAGAGAGGGAGACACAGAATCTGAAGCAGGCTCCAGGCTCCAAGCTGTCAGCACAGAGCCTGACTCGGGGCTCGAACCCACAGACTGCAAGATCATGACCTGAGCCGAAGTCGGATGCTTAACCAACTGAGCCACCCAGGCGCCCCGCCTGCTTTCTTATCTAGGATTTTGATGGCTTCTTGTTTTACATTTAGGTCCTTCATCCATTTTGAGTTTATTTTTGTGTAAGGTGTAAGAAGGTGGTACAGATTCATTCTTCTGCATGTTGCTGTCCAGTTTTCCCAACACCATTTGCTGAAGAGACTCTCTTTATTCCATTGGATATTCTTTCTTGCTTTGTCAAAGATTAGTTGGCCATACGTTTGTGGGTCCATTTCTGGGTTCTGTATTCTGTTCCATTGATCTAAGTGTCTGATTTTGTGCCAGTACCGTACTGTCTTGATGATTACAGCTTTGTAATACATCTTGAAGTCCGGAATTGTGATGCCTCCAGCTTTGGTTTTCTTTTTCAACAATACTTTGTTTATTTGGGTTCTCTTCTGGTTCCATATACATTTTAGGATTGTTTGTTCTAGCTCTGTGAAGAATGCTCATGTTATCTTGATAGGGATTGCATTGAATATGTAGACTGCTTTGGGTAATATTGACATTTTAACAATATTTGTTCTTCCAATTCATGAGCATAGAATATTTTTTCCACTTTTTTGTGTCTTCTTCAATTTCTTTCATAAGCTTTCTATCGTTTTCAGTGTATAGATTTTTCACCTTTTTGGTTAGGTTTATTCCTAGGTATTTTATGGTTCTTGGTGCAGTTGTAAATGGGATAGATTCCTTGATTTCTCTTTCTGCTTCATTATTGGTGTATAGAAATGCAACCGATTTGTATGCATTGATTTTGTATCCTGCGACTTTGCAATTCATGGATCAGTTCTAGCAGTTTTTTATGGGATCTTTTGGGTTTTCCATATAGAGTATCATGCCAACTGCGAAGAGTGAAAGTTTGACTTCCTTCTTGCTGATTTGAATGCTTTTTATTTCTTTGTGTTATCTGACTGCTGAGACTAAGACTTCCAATACTATGTTGAATAACAGAGGCGAGAGTGGACATCCTTGTCTTGTTCCTGACCTTAGGGGGAAAGCTCTCAGCTTTTCCCCATTGAGGGTGATATTAGCTGTGGGTCTTTTGTATATGGTTTTATGATCTTGAGGCATGATCCTTCTATCCCTACGTTCTTGATTGTTTTTATCAAGAAAGGATGCTGGATTTTGTCAAATGCTCTCTCTGCATCTATTGAGAGTATCATGTGGTTCTTGTCCTTTCTTTTATTAATATGATAATATGATGTATCACATTGATTGATTTGCAGTTATTGAAGCAGCCCTGCATCCCAGGTATAAATCTCACGTGATTATGGTGAATAATTCTTTTAATGTATTGTCGGATCTGTTTGGCTATTATCTTGTTGAGGAATTTTGTATCCATGTTCACCAGGGAAATTGGTCTGTAGTTCTTTTTAGTGAGGTTTTGGTCTGGTTTTGGAATCAAAATGCTGGCTTCATAGAAAGAGTTTGAAAGTTTTCCTTCCATTTCTATTTTTTGGAGCAACTTCAAAAGAATAGGTGTTAACTCTTCTTTAAGTGTTTGGTAGAATTCCCCCGGAAAGCCATCCAACTTTTTGATTATTAAATCGATGTCTTTACTGGTTATGGATCTGTTCAAATTTTCTATTTCTTTCTGTTTCAGTTTTGGTAGTTTATACGTTTCTAGGAATTTGTCCATTTCTTCCAGATTGCCCAATTTACTGGCATTTAATTTCTCTTAATATTCTCTTATTATTGGTTGTTATTTCTGCAGTGTTGGTTGTGATCTCTCCTCTTTCATTCTTTTTTTTTAATGTTTATTTATTTTTGAGAGAGAGAGAGAGAAAGACAGAACATGAGCAGGAGAGTGGCAGAGAGAGAGGAAGACACAGAATCTGAAGCAGTCTCCAGGTTCTGAGCTGTCAGCACAGAGCCCGACATGGGGGTTGAACTCATGAGCCGTGAGATCATGACCTGAGCTGAAGTCGGATGCTTCACCAACTGAGCCACCCAGGGGCCCCTCTCCTCTTTAATTCTTGATTTTATTTATTTGGGTCCTTTACTTTTCCTTTTTGATCAGACTGGATAGGGGTTTATCAATTTCTTTAATTCTTTCAAAGAACCAGTTCCTGGTTTCACTGATCAGTTCTACTCTTTTTTTGGTTTCGAAAGCATTGATTTCTGCTCTAATCTTTTTATTTCCCGTCTTCTGCTGGTTTAGGGTTTTATTTGCTATTCGTTTTCCAGCTCTGTAAGTTGTAAGGATAGGTTGTGTATCTGAGACCTTTCTTCCTTCCTTAGGAAGGCCTGGATTGCTATATACTTCCCTCTTATGATTGCCTTTGCTGCTTCCCAGAGATTTTGGGCTGCGGTGTTATCATTTTCATGGGCTTCCATGTACTTTTTAATTTCCTCTTTAACTTCTTGGTTAACCCATTTATTCTTTAGAGGGATGTTCTTTAATCTCCAAATATCCATTGTCTTTCCAAATTTTTTCTTGTGGTTGATTTCAAGTTTCATAGCATTGTGGACTGAAAATATGCATGGTATGATCTCAATCTTTTGCACTTGTTGAGGCCTGATTTGTGTCCCAGTGTATGATCTATTCTGGAGAATGTACCATGTGCACTTGAGAAGTGTATTCTGCTGCTTTAGGATGAAATGTTGTGAATATATCTGTCAAGTCCATCCGGACCAGTGTGTCATTCAAAGTTATTGTTTCCTCGTTGATTTCCTGCTTAGAAAATCTGTCCATTGTGGGGCGCCTGGGTGGCGCAGTCAGTTAAGCGTCCGACTTCAGCCAGGTCACGATCTCGCGGTCCGGGAGTTCGAGCCCCGCGTCAGGCTCTGGGCTGATGGCTCAGAGCCTGGAGCCTGGTTCCGATTCTGTGTCTCCCTCTCTCTCTGCCCCTCCCCCGTTCATGCTCTGTCTCTCTCTGTCCCAAAAATAAATAAACGTTGAAAAAAAAATTAAAAAAAAAAAGAAAATCTGTCCATTGCTATAAGTGGGGTGCTGTTGAAGTCCCCTACTGTTATGGTATTATTATCAATGCATTTCTTTATGTTTGTGATTCATTGATTTATATAATCAATGATATATTTGGGTGCTTCACATCGGGGGAATAAATGTTTACAATTGTTAGATCTTCTTGATGGATAGACCCCTTAATTATGATATAATGCCCTTCTTCCTCTTTTATTACAGTCTTTATTTTAAAATCTAGTTTTTCTGATATAAGTATGGTTACTCTGGTTGCCAAAAGAAAGCCAGAGTAGCCATACTGACATCAAACTACACCAGTTTTCTTTTGTTGACCATTAGCATGATAGATAGGTTCTCCATCCCCTCACTTTCAATTTGAAGGTGTCTTTAGCTCTAAAATGGGTCTCTTGTAAACAGCATATAGATGGATCTCGCTTTCTTATCCATTTTATTACCCTGTGTCTTTTGATTGGAGCATTGAGTCCATTGACGTTTAGAGTGAGTACTGAAAGATATGGATTTATTGCCATTATGTTGCTTGTAGAGTTGGAGTTTCCGGTGGTGTTCTCTGGTCCTTTCTAGTCTTTGTTGCTTTTGATCTTTTTGTTTGTTTGTTTGATCTTTTCTCCGCCCACAGAGCCCCCCTTACAATTTCTTGCAGAGCTGGTTTAGTGGTCACAAACTCCTTTAGTTTTTGTTTGTCTGGGAAACTCTTTTTTTTGAATGACAGCCTTGCTGGATAAAGAATTCTTGGCTGCATATTTTTCTGATTCAGCACGTTGAATATATCCTGCCACTCCTTTCTGGCCTGCCAGTTTTCTGTGGATAAGTCTGCTACAAACCGGATCTGTCTTCCCTTATAGGTTAAGGACTTTTTTCCCTTGCTGCTTTCATAATTCTTTACTTGTCTGTGAATCTTGTGAATTTGACTATGATATGCCTTGTTGATAGTTGGTTTTTGTTGAATCTCATGGGAGTTCTTTGTGCTTCCTGGATTTTGATGTCTGTGTCTTTCCCCAGGTTAGGAAAGTTTTCCACTATGATTTGTTCACATAAGCTTTCTTTTTCTCTCTAAAAAACTAAACTTTTTCTCTCTCTTCATCTTCTGGGACTCCTATGGTTTGGATGTTATTCCTTTTTAACGAGTCACTGAGTTCTCTAATTCTTATATCATGCTCTTTTACCTTAGTTTCTCTCTTTTCTTCTGCTTCATTATTCTCCGTAATTTTGCCTTCTATATCACTGATTTGCTGCTCTGTTTCATCCATCTTTGCCATGGCATCCTTTCGAGATTGCATCTCAGTTATAGTATTTTAAATTTCATCCTGGCTAGATCTTACTTCTTTTATCTCCACAGAAAGGGATTCTATGCTTTTTATCTCCACAGGAAGGGATTCTATGCTTTTTTTAACCCCAGCCAGTATTCTTATTATCATGATTCTAAATTCTAGTTCAGACATCTTGTTTATATCTGCATTGATCAAGTCCCTACTGTCATTTCTTCCTGTTCTATCTTTTGGGTGAATTCCTTTGTTTTGTCATTTTGGAGGAAGAAAAGGAATTAATAAAATAAAAAATTAAAATTAAAAAATTAAAAACAACACAAAAAATCAAATGAAGGAAGCTATATCCTAGGTGTGTGTTTTGGTCTTGTTGTTTGAAAGAAGCTTTATAGAATAGAGGAAAAAAGGGAAAGAAAAGAAAAGTAAGAAAAATGTTAAAAATAAAAAAGTATACAATAAGATAGAATAAAATGAAGTGAAGAAAGTAAAATGGAATAACAAATTTACAAAAAATAAAAAATTTAATAAAAAAATTTAAAAATTTCAAAGGGAAAATAAAAACAATTAAAATTTTTTGAATGTTTATTTATTTTTGAGAGAGAGAGAGAGGAAGACAGAGCATGAGCAGGGGAGGGGCAGAAAGAGGGGGAGACACAGAATCCGAAGCAGGCCCCAGGCTCTGAGATGTCAGCACAGAGCCCGACACGGGGCTCAAACTCACAAACTGTCAGATCATGACCTGAGCTGAAGTTGGTCACTCAACCGACTGAGCCACCCAGGCACCCCATAAAAACAATTTTTGTCTCTTTTTGTATCCAAGATAAGAAAAGAAAAAGAGAAAACAAAAGAAACGAGTAGATGGACCAGTGAACAGATGAAATCCGAAAGAAATTAGTTTCCCCTAGAAGTATAACCATGAAGCCCTTTAAATTTTTTTTTTTTAACATTTATTTATTTTTGAGACAGAGAGAGATAGAGCATGAACGGGGGAGGGGCAGAGAGAGAGGGAGACACAGAATCGGAAGCAGGCTCCAGGCTCTGAGCCATCAGCCCAGAGCCCGACGCGGGGCTCGAACTCACGGACCGCGAGATCGTGACCTGAGCTGAAGTCAGACGCTTAACCGACTGAGCCACCCAGGCGCCCCATGAAGCCCTTTATAGTCTGTACACGAGGCAGGAGGGGAGACTTGTAGTGGTCCTCTAAGTCCTGAACTTGGTTGACTCAGTTGGACCCGGCTTGGTGTAATGGCTTTGTTCTCCACTAGGTGGCACTACTTAGCTTATTGGGGTGGATCAGTGTGGTACGCATGCCCATGTATGTGCATGTGCAGGAGAGGTGAAAGTGGCTTCACCCACCTTCCCAGTCTCTGGTATCAGAACTCTGTGCTCTCACAGACCAGCAATCAAGCACTCCTCCTTTGACGCCAGCTTCTGTCCACTCACCGCTTCTACACTGTCCAGGTGCAAGCTGTCAGCCTGCCAGGCAGCACCTCCCTCTTGAATTCTATCTCATTTGGGGCTGTGTTTCCAAACCCCTCACCTCTGAGAGCCTTGTGGCTCGGGCCCACCCTGACCCTCTGGGGGACGATGTCGCCAAGCAATGGCCAGGTGCCGGCTTGCCCCCCGGGAACGTTTGTGCAGTTGTGCTGTTGCAGAGGCTCCTCAGCGACTGTGGCCGGGTGCCTGCCTGCCCCAGGGAAATTTCACGGGATCATGAGGCGGCGGAAGTTCAGAGCTTATGGCAAAACACAACACACAGCCGGGCGGTTTCACCACATCTTTGTTCCAATACCAGCAAACGTGGCTGTTCTCCGGGGTCTGCTGGGACCTTTGCCTGTGGGAGGCCTTACGGCCTCTACCGGATGCCTTCCTAGCGGGGGAACCGCTTCTCCCGTGTGGCCCGTGGACGCCTCAGACCTCGCTGCCTGCTCCTGGGGATTCGCCCTTCCCACCAGAGCTCCACCAGGTATCGAGCTGTGGAGTTTTAGACTCTGCGCTCCCCTGTTTATAGAGTCCTGATGGTACTGAAACCCTCTCCTCCTTTCTCCCTTTCTTGTTCAGTCGCTTGTGGGCGTTTCCACTCTCTCTCTTTCTCTGTGGGGGGAGTGCTTTTCCTGCACTCTCCCCCCTTTCTCTCTTCTCTCTCCACAAAAACAGCTCTCTACCCTCCACGGCTTCTCTCTCCCCCAGTTCACCTCTCTGCACCACGTACCTGTCGAGTTCTGTGGCTCAAGTGATGCAGATTGTGTGTAAATCCTCAGATCAATTTTCTAAGTGTGCAAATGTCTTGGTGCTGATCTAGCTGCATTTCAGGGACGAGAGAAGGCCAGAACTTCCATGCTCTCTGCCATCTTAGCCAAACAGGCCCCTTTTATAAAGAGGAACAGTGCTCTTTCCTAAACACCTTTGTCACACTTAAATTGGTTGCCAGGAAGTTATCGTTCCTGGTTCCTGGAGGCATCCAGGAGCAGAGGCCAGGGGAAGGGGGCTACCACCTGGTGCTACGGACCTGCACCCTCAGGCAAAAAGCACGAGAAAGACCATTCCCAGCCTCTGCTGGTTTGCGGAGCAGAGCCCTCTGGGCAGAGGCAGTATTGTTCCCAGAAATATTAGCTGTAAGGCCCACAGCCAAATGTGAGGTCAAATGTCAGAGAACAACAGAGCCTCAAGGGACATTGGAAGAGAACCCCTCCGCCCAAATATGCTGACAGCTGTGGGAGGGCAGCAGAGCCAGACATGGAGGGAAGATGGTGCACATTTACTGAGCATTTACTATGTGCAAGGCGTGGCTCTTAACTGTTTCTCACGTCTTAGCAGATTTAATCCCCAAAACAACTCCCACCGAATGAAAGCTCTGTAAAGTCTGAACTTTGTCTATTTTGGTCACTGCTGAATTTCACAGGAGTGCCTGGCACATTAATTAGGTGCCTGGTAAAAATGTGAATAAACAAACCCTACGAGGCAGGTATGTACTACTGTAAACGGAGGAGGAGATTCAGGTGCACAGGGATTCAGTAACATGCCCCAGATCCCCTGGCTGCTAAAGGGCAGGGCTAGGATTTGAACCCATGCCACCATGAGAAGCTGCCTCCAGATTCCGAGTCTTTCTCCTGCCTGATTTCACTGAATGTCTGACCAGTTTCTTTTCCTTCTCGTTGATCAGCTTGTTTGGAGTTTTCCTATCTTGGCTGTCTGTAGACATTTGCATAACCCAGACAAAATACCTCTGGGGCTCTTAGCTCCACCCGCTATTGATTTCCCAGCCTCAGGGCCTCATTTATTAGTATTTCAGACTCTGGTTTTTCAAGACAAAGAGGGTGTTGAAGGGAACTCAATTTCCATGGTTGAAGCCCTTACACAAAGTGAGAAGTCCTGGACTGTCCAGGCATGTTCTGCATGTTTAGGGAGGGTGTGAGAAATGAATGTGATGGTGTCTGAACATGCTCTTCCCACCCCCCACCCCCTGAAGCCTGGGAGGGGTCACCCGTTTGAGAACAAACTTGGAAAGAAATAAAGAAGGACAAGCCAGGAGTCGAGCAGCCACCGGTGTGGCTGGGTCCCTGCCTCAGCTCAGGTCCTCTTTTCTCTGCTTCTGCCCCTCCTCCCCCTCCACCTACTTCTCACTATTTCCCCTCCCACCTCACCTCCAGAGGCTCACTCTCTGGTTCTGGATCCTGGAGGACTCAGTCAATTGAGCATCCGACTCTTGATTTAGGCTCAGGTCATGATCTTGCCGTCGTGGGATCTAGCGCCGTGTGGGGGCTCCATGCCGAGCATGGAGCCTACTTAGGATTCTCTCTCCTTCTTTCTCTTTCTCTCTTTCTCTCTCCCTCTGCCCTACTCCCCTGCTCACATGCTGTCTCTCTAAAAAAAAAAAAAGAGGGGGTGCCAGTGTTGTTCAATCAGTTGAGCCTCCCACTCTTGGTTTCGGATCAAATCATGATCTCGTGGTTCATGAGTGTGAGCCCCGCATCAGGCTCTGTGCTGACAGTGTGGAGCCTGCTTGGGATTCTCTTTCTCCCTTTCTCTCTGTCCCTCCTCTGCTCACTCTCTCTCTGTCTCTCAAAAATTAAACTAAAAAAAAAAAAAAGATCCTGGAGGACTTCAGGTAGTACCCCACCCAGCCCAGGGATGCTTTCTCCAGTCTGAGGCTCTCAACCCTCGCTGCCCAACGGCAGTGCTTATGGGGCTAAAAAATATATATGCAAGTGCCCTGTACCACCATCCACCCAATATTCAAATGCAGCAGGTCTGGGCAGAGCCCAGGAACCTACAATAATAGCTTCTCTTCCGCCACTGGTTCTGATGCACAGCCTTGATTAACAGGCTGCTCTTCCTGTTGCTAGGTTTCCTTAACTCGGGGTTATATGAAAAAGAAACAAGATGTGTCTAGAATTACGGTGCTGATTCTGTGAAAAGAACTAAGGCACTGAGGAGGCCCACTTGGCCTCCTCCAGCTTTACTGAGATATAACTGACATATAACATTGTGTACGTTTAAGGTGCCCGGTTAGAGACTGCGAAATGGTTACCGCAATAAGGTTAGTTAACACATCCATCATCTCACACAGTTACCATTTTTTTCTGGGTGTAGAGAGACCATTTCAGATCCACTTGGCAATGTTCAGGTGCCCAATGCAGTTTTGTTAACTATGGTCTCCATGCTGTACATTAATCCCTAGAACTTTTTCATCTTAGAGCTATAGGTTTGTCCCCTGTGACCAACATCTCATTTCCCCCACCTCTCAGCCCCTAACAACCTCCAATCTGTTCTCTGATTTTGTGAGTGTGGTGGTTTCAGATACGAGTGAGATCATACGTATTTGTCTGACTTATGTCATTTTGCATAATGGCATAACATAATCCAAGTTGTTGCAAATGGCAGAAGTTGCTTCTTTTTCATGGCTGAGTAATAGTCCATTGTATAAATACACCACATTTTCTTTATGTCTTCATCTGTTGATAGAGATTTAGGTTGTTTCCATTTCTTGGCTATTGTGAATAATGCTTCAGCGAGCAGGGGGTTGTAGACATCTCTTTGACACAGTTATTTCATTTCTGTCAGATATATGGGATTGCTGAATCATACAGTACCTCTATACTTAACTTTTCTTTCCTTCTTTTCATTTTTAGGGAGAGAGAGTGCGAGCAGGAGAAGAGGCAGAGGGAGGGAATCGTAAGCAGGCTCCATGCTCAGCCCAGAGCCCAATCCTGGGTTCGATCCTATGAGCCTGAGATCATGACCTGAGCTGAAGTCAAGAGTCAGACGCTTGGGGAGCCTGGGTGGCGCAGTCGGTTGGGCGTCCGACTTCAGCCAGGTCACGATCTCGCGGTCCGTGAGTTCGAGCCCCGCGTCGGGCTCTGGGCTGATGGCTCAGAGCCTGGAGCCTCTTTCCGATTCTGTGTCTCCCTCTCTCTCTGCCCCTCCCCTGTTCATGCTCTGTCTCTCTCTGTCCCCCCAAAAATAAATAAACGTTGAAAAAAAAAATTAAAAAAAAAAAAAAAGAGTCAGACGCTCAACCGACTAAGTCACCCAGGCACCTGAGCTTTCTGGGGAACCTCCATACCGTTGCCCATAATGGTTACACCAATTTACGTTCCCACCAACAGTGCACGAGGGTTCTCTTTTCTCCACATCCTTTCCAACACTTGTTACTTTTTGTCTTTTTGATACTACTCATTCGGACAGCTGTGAGGTGCTATCTCATTGTGGTTTTGATTTGCTTTTCCCTGATGATGAGTGATGTGGAGCATCTTTTCACTTACCTGTTGGCCATCCGTATATTTTCTTTGGAAAAAGGTGTATTCAGGTCCTCTGCCCATTTAAAAATCAGATTATTGGGGCATTTCCCCACCTCGAATTGTATGAATTCCCTATATATTTTGGATATTATTGTCTTATCAGGTATATGATTTGCACATATTATCTCCCATTCCATAGGCTGCCTTTTCATTTTGTTGTTTCTTCTGTTGGGTAGAACTACTTGGGATCTTGGAGCCTGTGCTGACCGCCTGGAGCCTACTTCTGATTCTGTGTCTCCCTCTCTCTCTGCCCCTTCCCTGCTCATTCTCTCTCTCTCTCTCTCTCTCTCTCTCTCTCTCTCAAAAAATAAATAAACATTAAAAAGAATTAAAAAAAACAAGAATGACGTACCGTAGGAGTAAAATTAGTATTGGGGTCCTTTATGTAAAATGCTTAGGTTCTGTTACACGCAGATAAGTAGAGGTTCCTTTTCTTCACCAAATGATTCTCATAACCTTCAAAGTTTTTCCCACACTCTTAAATCATTTTATTAGAAATTCCCTTGGATAGCCCCGAACGCATTGTATTTGTTCATATTTTAAAATGCTATCATAGGACCTAAATTCACACTTAAAATATAGACCATTCCAGAAATCAAATCAGTTCCAAAGGCTAAGATAATTGCCCTTACCTGGGCCTGCCAGCTGGTGAAAAGTAAAAGAGCAAAAGCACATCTGCTGTTAGTAGATGTGCTTTTGCTCTAGTCTGCAAGTTTGGAATACTTTAGAAAGGAAGAGCTTTCTAACTTTGACAAAACCTGTACAAATTGGACAAGTTAAAAAAAAAGGTTTTAGCTGATTTGCTGTTACCTAAGGAAATAGCTATAATAAGAGCGGGACAGCATTCAAAACACCAAGACTGGGAATCTCACAGTAATGAGAGTCAGCTGTGGCTGACCTCCCTGCTCCACAAGCAGCATTCCCCAAGACGGTGCTCCAGTGATGACATTTGAAAAGAGAAGCCTTGGGACTCCCGGGTGGCCCAGTCGGTTGGGTGTCCAACTTTGGCTCAGGTCGTGATCTCACGATCCTTGAGTTCGAGCCCTGCCTTGCGCTCTGTGCTGACAGCTCAGAGTCTGGAGCCTGCTTGGGATTCTGGGTCTCCCCCTCTCTCTCTGCCCCTCCCCTGCTTGCACTCTGTCTCTCTCAAAACTAAATAAACATTAAAAAAAATTTAAACTTGATTTTATTTTTTTATCTGAGAGAGAGAGAGAGAGAGAGAGAGAGAGCCTGAGTGGGGTAGAGGAGTAGAGAGAGAGGGAAAATCTTAAGCAGGCTTCATGCTCAGCATGTCGAGGGGCTCAATCTCAAGTCTGTGAGATCATGACCTGAGCTGAAATCAAGAGTCAGACACTCAACTGACTTAGCCACCCAGGTGCCCCAAAGCTATTTTTCACCATTATAGACAAATCCCTGATTTGGAAAACTGGAAAGTGGAAAAACTCAGAAGTGGGAAAAATTGCATAAGGATAGTTTTTGTGCTTTCAGAATGACTGATGTATCACATCAGCTGACATATAAAATGTATAGATAATTTTAAACGGAGTTTAGCAAAAATGCTTCATGACATTACTCATAATAGAGATACACTGGCAACAATATTAAACCAACATCAGTGGGGTCCTTTAGAAGCGTTGCCAAGGATGTTTCAAGAACATGTCACACTGTTGACAATGTGACCCTGATGAAATGTAAAGGTGGCATATGGACGAGAACTGAAGTGTTGAGAGCCCTTCATGCCTGGAGATGGACTTTATACAATGGCCCCTTGCAATGGATTAGAAGTATGTTTTGGTTATTTTCTGTTTTCTTCTCAGAGAAGATTAAAGATTTTCCTTGCCAGGGAGCTATGGCCCTAACTGTAGCAAAAAAACATTTCTTTTTTTTTTTTTTTTTTTTTTTGATTGATTTCCTTTCCTGTCCTGGGAAATTTCCACTTGTCTTTCTAATAATGACAGACACTCATTTTACTGGTACTGTTATTAAAAACACTATAAAGTTTGCCTTTTACCCAAAAACCTTTACTATTTATTCTTGTCATCCGTAGTCCTTAAGAAAAACAAAACTAATGGAATTCTAAAAACAAATTAGCAAAGCCTCCTTAAACTTCCATGGCCTAAAATATGACCACTAGCATTAATGTGTATAAGAGCAACCCCCTCTGGGACTCACAGGTTATATTCTCATAAATTAAGAAGAGGCTGGTCCATGTGTTTGAAAATCCCGCCTCCAATCTTAGATTCTATTCTATTACAGGATATCATTGAGATATGATTACATTCTGGAAGGGACTCATAACGTAACTCTAGCTTTATCATCAACAGGCCTGAGCTGCCTTTCCCAACCGCTCACTTATGATCAACAACAGATTTTGTGTTCTGGAAAAGACCCCTGAGGTAAACAGCCCTAGAGAGCTTCAACGAAAAGAATCTTATATATTCTGTTAATAACTGATCCGGCACCAAAATTTTCAAGTATTCATCCTTAGGTTAATATTTACCAGCTCAAAAGATACACAATACTTCCTCCTGACTGCTGGATGTCGATTCTATTGGAACTCTGAAACTGAGATTCTTAGGAATCTTCTAGAAAATGCTACTTCAGAAGTAGACAGCTTCCGCTCAAGACTTTGGATTGAAATTAACAATCTGATTTGATTTAGGTCAATTTAAAAACTAAGTGCATCAATCCTATTTAAAAATGGGTAACTTCATTACTTTGTTTTCATGAAAAGGAAATCAGTCCTTTACCTTCTGGCATGGAGACCGGTTACAAGGATGCATCGTCATTTGTTTCTGATAATTGCCTATTTTACAGTTGGCAAATGTATCATGCCCTTAAATGTTACTGCATGGCCACTGTCATGTCGGATATTTCAACGACTCATCCTATAATCGAGGGAGAAGGAAGGATGAGTTCTGGTTTAGTTATAACACTACACTACCTGCACACTCTTCTGATCTTGGTTAGGAAAGTCTCAGCATTGGGAGAAATCTGGATTTCATGAATTAGTGCCCCATGGTCTGACTCTGTCATTGGCCCAAAGGTGGGGTGGGGCCTGAGAAAGAAATAAAGTGGCTCCTGATTTCTGACTTTCAGAGGTGTGCTGATACAGCAGAACTCTGTTCTCCTCTTGTTTGTTTAGTGGTAAAACTTATAGTCAACATACAAGATGACATTAGTTTCAGGTATACGACATAGTGATTGGACACATTATATACATCACAAAATGCTCACCATGGTAAGCGTAGTTACCAACTGTCACCATACAACATGATTAAAATTTTACTGACTCGGGGCGCCTGGGTGGCTCAGTCGGTTGAGCGTCCGACTTCGCTCAGGTCACGATCTCACGGTCCGTGAGTTCGAGCCCCGCATCAGGCTCTGTGCTGACAGCTCAGAGCCTGGAGCCTGCTTCAGATTCTGTGTCTCCCTCTCACTCTGGCCCTCCCCCCGTTCATGCTCTGTCTCTCTCTGTCTCAAAAATAAATAAATGTTAAAAAAAATTTAAAAAAAAATTTTACTGACTGTATTCCCTATGCTGTACTTTTCATTCCCAGGACATACTTATTTTATAACTGGAAGTTTGTGCCTCTTCATTCTGTTCACCTCTTGGACAAGTAATCCCACAGAATAACAACCTCCCAGTTACTCTGGGACCATGATAAAATGACACAAGATCACTTTATGATTTTACTTACAAACAAAAGGTCACTGTGACAAAATACCCAACCACAGAACTCCCCCCCTCCCTGTAATTTTCTGACAGCATCCAATCTAGAGTGAGCCCCCGCTTCCTGGGATTCTCCCCCAAATCACCCAACCAGAACCTGAATCCTCTAACAGGGTGTTTCTCACACTCTCTTCGTGAGACACTCTGGTTTTCTGTGAGGTCTCCCTGGCCTGCAAGAACCAATAAACCCAGCTTGTTATTCCTCTGTGTTCCTGGTGGTCTTTGGCTGGAGGGCAGTGACAGTGTCCATCACGCTCATTTAAAATTCTTGGCCCAGGGGCGCCTGGGTGGCTCAATCGGTTGAGTGTTGGACTCACCTCAGGTCATGATCCCAGTGTCATAAGATCGAGCCCCGTGTCAGGCTCCGTGCTGTGCATGGAGCCTGCTTCAGATCCTCTCTCTCTCTCTCTCTCTCCCTCTGCCCCTCTTCCCAGCTTGTGTGCTCTCTCTTTCAAATAAAAAAATAAAAATAACAACATTGTTGGCCCATATATTAAAGCAATGCTGTGTCTGACGGTGAATATTGTTCAGGTTGTTGCTTTCTTTCATAGTAAGTGTATTTCTCAGTTAAGCGTCTGACTTCGGCTCAGGTCATGATCTCACAGCTCGTGAATTTGAGCCCCACGTCGGGCTCTGCGCTGACAGCTCAGAGCCTGGAGCCTGTTTTGGATTCTGTGTCTCCCTTGCTCTCTGCCCCTCCCCCGCTTGCACTCAGTCTCTCTCTCCTTCAAAAATAAATAGACATTAAAAAAAGTTTAAGGGCGCCTGGGTGGCTCAGTCGGTTGAGCGTCTGACTTCGGCTCAGGTCATGATCTCACAGTTTGTGAGTTCGAGCCCCCACATCAGGCTCTGCAGCCTGCTTCAGATTCTGTGTCTCCTCCTCTCTCTGCCCCTTCCCTGCTCATGCTCTGTCTCTCTCTGTCTCTCAAAGATAAATAAATGTTAACAAAAATTTTTTTTTAATTTAAAAATAATTGTACTTCTCAGATGTCCATGACTGTCTCTCTCCTATGTTGGTCTTTTTTTCCAAGAGGCATTTCAAGAGTCTTAAAAAAAGACAAAATTATAAAAAGTGAGTTAATCAGAGGAAAAGTGAAATAAAAAGATAAGAAATAGCATTGAGTCAGAGGCCGGATTTACACAGATTGAACATCATGAGATCCTGTGTTCTTTCCAGATGACACAATTTGGCTGTGGCATGCCTAGAACTCAAGACAAGAATGAAGTACCATGTGTTATGCAATTCTGTGCTATGAAATAAGAAAGTGAACCAGTGGCTTGGGGAAAGTCACCCTGTTCCAGGAATGATCCCTGGAAGAATGTTTCCTGCAGGATCCCACTAAACGTAGTGCATACCAACTATATTATCCATGAGGGAAAATCCAATGACAGGTTTCAAGGCACTCTCTTTTGCAACATCCTTCTAAGGAAGTGTTTTAGGATCCACCACAATAAGGACTCTCTGATGTTCTTTCTTTGTCAAGGATCTACAGGGTCTGGGAAGAGACACAGAGTACCTTTTGTAAGAGCAATAAACAATAGCCAGAGGCTATCAATCCCTTCTGCTTGAGTGTTTTGTGGAGATGTCAGGAGGGCTCAAGTCCCTAAAAGGGATTTTTCCCCAGGGTCTCCCCAAAAAGCAGGCAGGTGTCAAAATGCCACAGCTCTGTTCTATTAAAGCCATTCTGTGAGGGGCCCCAAATGTGTGGTCTAGGTTGAGATGGAGAATTTTATGTTATGTGTCTTTCCACAATTTTTTTTAAAGTGTGGTCTAAAGACTCACTTTCTCAAAGTCTAGTTTTTTTTTAATTGTATTTTATTAAAAAATTTTTTTAATGCTTACTTATTTTTGAGGAGGGGGGAGGGGCAGAGAGGGAGACACAGAATCTGAAGCAGCTGCAGGCTCTGAGCTGTGTCAGCACAGAGCCCCACGTGGGGCTCGAACCCATGAACCGTGAGATCGTGACCTGAGCGGAAGTCGGATGTTCAACCCACTGGGGCACCCAGGCGCCCCTCTCGAAGTCTGTTTTAACCCGAGGTTACAACTTAATGTGTCTAAAGGAATGAACAGATGGCAGAAATAAAATATGGAATATTATTTCTTGCAGCAGAGCGTTTGACAAGTATCAAGTAGCAGGGTTTAGGTTTCCATCTTCTGACAAAATCCTGGAGTGCAGATATTCTCTTTCTGCTAAGGAGACAGCAAGTACTGTAAAACAGCTGTTCAACCTGGCCCATGAAAGAATCGTCTGGTGAGCTTTTAAAACTACAGAGGCCACTGCCTTCATTGGGGTTCTGACTTTGTTGGCTCGTGATGGGACTTGGCCATCAGTACTGTTGAAACAATTCTCCAGGTGATTCTAATGAGCAGACAAGGTTGAAAATTACTACTTTTAAGTCAACAGAGCTGGGGAAAGGCTGATTTTTTTTAAATTTTATTTTAGAGACAGCACGAGCAGGGGAGAGGGGCAGAGGGACAGAGAGAGAATCTCAAGCAGGCACCACACTGAGCATGAGCCCCACGATGCAGGGCTTGATCCCACAGCCCTGGGATCACGACCTGCACCAAAATCAAGAGGTGGAAGCTCAACTAACTGAGCCACTCAGGAGCCCCAGACTTTCTTTTTTTTTTTTAAATAAAAGTTAAGCAACCCAACCACAGCCCATGCCTGAAGAGCCAGCCAGGGATTGCCTGTGTCTTTCTTACATAGTTTCTATCTTCTTGTTCTTAGTCTAACCCATGTAAACAACAGCTTTCTGTCTTTGTTATGTACATTGTAATTGGGCATAACCCTTTAAGGCTTGAAGATATGTCACTTGATCTGAAAATAGGTATTATAATCCTTATTTTCCAGATGAAGGAAGTCTTCTTTATTCAGTGTGAAGGGATTGAGCAACTAGCTGCCTAGTACCGTCAAGGGACAGGGTAGAGGTGCCTCACTGATGGTACATGTGACACAACTGACTGTCACTACCTTGGATTGGTGTTCCTGAGACCATTGTGGCCCTGAGGTCCACTAAAGGAACATGTGCTGTTCTGCGGCTGCACTGGAATGTTGTTCTAGACCTCCCACACACTTTGCATCACAAAATATTAATGTACAACAAGTCTGCTCTGAGAAACAGACTATGACAAAAAAGCCGTATCAGGGGAAGAAAGCATACGGACTCTAGCCCATCAATTGCAAGATGCGCTAATTATTTTATGGATAAATAAGAAATCGGAATAATGCTGCCGTGTAAACTACAACGTACTGTTGATTGTAAGACATCCTGATTCTGAAATCACTCGATTTGATGACGTTAGAGTGTTAGATGATAGAATGCGGGGGGAGAGAGTCATCATAGAATCGATAAAATAAGGTATTTGTAGCCACATGTCCTCCTTTTATGCTCCATAAAGAAGGTGAGCCGTAGTTTCCCAGGGCCCACTAGCCAAAGTGGGGTTGCTGGAACTCCAAGTACCCGCCTTTTATGAGCCCTGTTCCTCTCCCTCTCTGTGATGTCCAGAGGCTCCACAACCCCCCTGGGCTCCCTCCCAGCACTGCCACACCAGGTGGCTCTTTGTTGATCTTCTTATGCTCTAGACCAGCACTCTGCAATGGAAATATGCTGGCCACCTGCCTAATATTCTTGTAGCCACATTACTGGGTACAAAGGAAAAAAAAAAAAAAAGAAAGTAACTTTAGTAATATATCTTATTTAACCCTGATATATACAAAATAGTATCATTTCCACATGTAAATCAATTTAAAAATTATTAATGAAATATTTTACAAGCTTTCCCCCCACTCTCTGTTAAGTCTTTGAAATGTGATGTCTATTTTATATCTGGAGCATATCTCCCTTTGGACCCTACATTTTCATGGGAAATAGTTGACCTGTATCTAGATTTCAAAACATTTATAGTTAAAAAAATTGATTCACATACCCAGCACGTCCCAAACATACCTAAAAGCTTTCCAATACCAAATTGAGTATCAGTTTTAAAAATTAAACTAATTGAAATGAAATCAAATGAAGACTTGTGTTCCTCTGTTGCTGCATCTCAAGCTCTGAATTGTCATATGTGGCCGGCCGGTGGATTCCACATTGTATAGCACAACTCTTTTTACTTCTTCTTATTTTAGAGAAAGATAGAGCCTGAGTAGGGGAGAGGGGCAGAGGGAGAAAGAGAGAATCTCAAGCAGGCTCAATATGGGGCTTGATCCCACGACACTGGGATCATGACCTGAGCTGAAATCAAGAGTTGGAAGCTCAAGTGACTGGCCTCCCTGGGCTTTCCATGCCTTCACTGCTGGAAGTCTGATGGGCTCCACATCTTGAGTCAGGCTCTTCCCCGTCCCCAATCTCAGAGCCTAAAGAAGAATTTTTGCCTGCAGAAAGCCCGCTGCTCCTTCCAGCCCAGAACATAGCTGACCCTGGAGCCCTGGAGAGTTCTAGGAGTGCTTTGAGGCCTCAGCTGCCCACTGCCTTCAATACATTTCTCTGCACTTGTCCCATTTGGATGTTCTCTTCTGCTGTCAGGGTTATTGAGGTGAGGTGAAGGGTAGAGACCTTGTCCTAGGAATAGGTCCCTGACTTAGGAGAGGGGCTGGGGCAAATCCTGTGGTTGACTCTGCTTTGAAGAACTCAAATAGACCTCTCACCTGTTATACTTAGCTCTGAGGCCCCTCTCCATTGCCCTGCCAGGACAGTGCCAACCTACTGTGGAGGCCTCATGGCCAAGTGGGCTCTTCACTACTGTGTGCTGTAGCAGCTGGCTTGGTCCCAGCTCTAGACATGTCTGATCCCCAGGTACAGGCTGAGCCACATCTATTGGGTCTTGTCTTTTGCCTCCTGGCTACCCAGACCCACCAACTGGCCTTGCTGCTTCTGGGAGATTTAAAGGGCCATTGCCATGGCTTTCCCCACTTCATTTTTCACTTTTTCTCCTTTTGGAAGCCAGTCATTTAAGGTTTAGGACATTGAAAGGCAACCACATATATGGAGGGATTTAGAAAGGTACCACATAGACCTTCAGTGTCTGCCTCAGAATGATCTCTGGCAAAGGGACACAATATAACAATGAAAACATGTGTGCGCACACGCGTGCGCCCCCCCCGCCCCCCCCCATACAAACATACCAGAAAACCCTGGAGAAGGGGGAAAATCTGATTTCCAGAGCTACCACATTATAAGATTCAAATGTCCAGGTCTTTTTTTTTTTTTTTTTTTTTTTGGAACACAAGGCATAAACCACAAGAAAGTATGGTCCATTCAAAGGAAAAAAAAATAGAAACTATTCTTGAGAAGATGAAATGGTGGACATACTATATAAAGACTTTATTTTTTATTATTAAAAAAACGTTAATGTTTATTTTTGAGAGAGAGACAGAGCACAAGTGGGGGAGAGGCAGAGACAGAGAGGCAGACGCAGAATCTTCGCTCCAGGCTCTGAGCTGTCAGCACAGAGCCCAGTGTGGGGCTCAAACCCATGAACCATGAGATCATGACTTGAGCCGAAGTCGGATGCTTAACCAACTGAGCCATCTAGGCCCCCTTAGACAAAGACTTTAAATCAACAGTCTTAAAGATGCTCAAAAAGCTCAAAGAAGATCTGGACAAAGTCAAGAAAATGATGTACGAATGAAGTGGAAATATCAACAAAAACATAAAAAGGAACCCAAAACAAATTCTAAAGCTGAATAGAAAACCCAAATCAAAAATTCACTAGAGGCATTCAAAACAAGATTGAAGCAGGAAGAACAAACAATCAGGAAACTTGAAGAAGCGACAACTGAAATGATCAAATCTGAGAAAAAGAAAGAAAAAAAAATAGAAGAAAAGTGAACAGAACCTAAGAGACCTGTAGGATACCACTGAGCAGACTGTGGGAGTCCCAGAGGGGATGACAGAGAGAAGAGGGTGTAAAGATTTTTTAAAGAAATAATGACTGAAAAACCTCCCAAAGACATGAATATAAATGTCCAAGGAGCTCACCAAACTCCAACAAGGATAAATTCAGACCCTCCCACCAAGACACTTATAATCAAACTCCCAAAAGATGATGACAAAGATAAAAATCTTAAAAGGAAGGTGAACGAAGCAACTGGTCACATACAAGAGATCCCCCAAAATATTATCAGAAGATTTATCTCAGAAACCTTTAACATCAGGAGGTAGTGGATTGATATATTCAAAGTGTTTTTTTTTTTTTTAATTTTTTTTTAACGTTTATTTATTTTTGAGACAGAGAGAGACAGAGCATGAACAGGGGAGGGTCAGAGAGAGGGAGACACAGAATCGGAAACAGGCTCCAGGCTCTGAGCTGTCAGCACAGAGCCCGACGCAGGGCTTGAACTCACAAACCGCGAGATCATGACCTGAGCCGAAGTCGGCCGCCCAACCGACTGAGCCACCCAGGCGCCCCCAAAGTGGTTTTTAAAAAATCGTCAACCAAGTATCCTACATCTGGCAAAACTATCCTTCAAAAAATCAGGTAGAAATGAAGATATTCTCAGATTAATGAAAGGCGAGGGAGTTTGCTACCACTAGACCTCTCCGCAAGAAATGCTAAACAGAGTCCTGCAGATTGTGATGACAGGACACTAGAGTTATTTGAAACCATATGAAGAAATAAAGACTTCTGGTAAAAGTAAGTACCTGGATAATGATAAAAAGATGGTACTATTACCTTGGTTTGCAACTCTCTTTTTGTTTTCTACATAATTTAAGAAACTAGTTCATTAAAAAAAATTATTACTATATGTTCTGGGACCCATGCATAAAGATGCATAAAGATGTAATTTTGTGACATTGATAATCAAAGAGAGGGGATAGAGATGTGTAAGAGCTGAGTTTCTGAGTGTCATTCAAATTGATCTCATGTAAGTTCGAATGAGAGTGTTATATTTTAGGGTGTTGAATGCAATCCCCATGGGAACTACAAAGAAAAGTAGCTACAGAATATACACAAATAGAAATGAGAAGGGAAATAAACACTGTAATGACAAGAAATCAACTACACACAAAAGAAGACAGTAATGCAGGAGATGGGGGGGGGGAACTATAAGGCAAATAGAAAACAAATAGTAAAATGATAAAAGTAAGTTATACCTTATCAATAAATTATTTGAATGTAAATGAATTAAACTCTCCAATCAAAAGACACAGGTTGACAGAATGCATAAAAGAAAACCATGATCTAACTGTATGCCAGCTGTAAGAGACACACTTTGGATCAAAGACACAAATAGGTTGAAAATGAAAGGATGGAGAAAGATATTTCATGCAAATAGTAACCAAAAGAGACCAAAAATGTGTATACTAATATCAAACAAAATAGACTTTAAGTCAAAAAATATTATAAGAGACAAAGAAGAGACAGTACATATATATAGACACATATAATATATACATGTACATATAATATGTATATAATATATGTATATATTCTATATATTATATATGGACATTATATATATTATCTTATATATAAGGACATTATATATTAAAAAGTATTCAATATTTTGGCCCAGGTCATGATCTCGTGGTTTGTGAGTTCGAACCCACACTGTCAGCGCAGAGCCTGCTTGGGATTCTCTCTTCCTCTCTCTCTGCCCCTCCCCCTTCAAAATAAATAATAAATAAACTTTTAAAAACATATTCAATAAAGCAAGAAGACATAAAATATAAAAATTATAAACACCGTGCACCTAATAATAACAGACATATATAGAGAGAGTACATATATGTATATATGCCAAAACTGATAGAATTGAAAAGAGAAATAGTTCTACAACAGTTGGAAACTTAAATACCACACACACAATATTGGATAGGACGACCAGATGGAAGATGAGTAAGGAAACAGAGGGCTTGAGCAACATAACATATCTAACAGACGTATTAGAACACTCAAGCTAGCAACAAAAGTATACAGATTCTTCTCAAGTGCACATGGGGCAATCTCCAGCATATGTCAGGCCACAAATTAAGTCCCAAGAATTAAAAAAAAAAAAAAAAAAGATATAGACATCATACCAACATTCCACTTCAAACACACTGGGATGAAGTCAGAAATCAGTAACAGAAGGAAACTGGAAAATTTGAAAATTGGTGAAAATTAAGCAACATATTTGAAACCATTGATAGTTAAAGAAGAAATCACATGGGGAAATTAGAAAATCCTGAGAGATGAATGAAAATCAAAGTGCCACATACCAACACTTATGGGATGCAGCAAAAGCCGTGCTAAGGGGAAAATTATGGCTGTAAATGTTTACATAAAAACAAGGATCTCAAATCAATAGCCTGACTTCACAACTTAAGGAACTAGAAAGAGAACAAAATAAACCCAATTTAGGAGAAGAGGGGAAATAAAGATTAGAGCAGAAATAAATAGAATAGAAAAACAATAGAGAAAATCAACAAAAAGGTTAACAAAACTTCTTTGAAGAGCTTAACAAAAGTGACAAACCTTAGCTGGATTGACTAAGAAAAAAAAAAGAGAAGCTGCAAAATACTAGACTCAGTAATGAAAAATGGGACAGGACTACAGATACTACAGAAGTACAATTATAGGAGAATATGATGAAAAACTGTATGCCAACAAATTGGATAACCTAGATACAGGGACACATTCCTAGAAACACCAAATGTACCAAGATTGAAACATGAATAAATAGAATTCCACATTTTATTTTGAACTTTAATCCTTCCTAAATTCTTGAAGCCTTAGCTCGTTTCTCTTCATTCGTAGCACAGTAGGCGTCTAGAAAATTTATTTTCTAAATTCCACTATTGCAGCGTCTTCTGAAACATGATTGACATTTTCCTTTCTAGATTAAAAAATGGTTTTTATATCTTGAAATCTGAAGTTTATTCAGACAATATTTAAAAGACTTTAAAAAATTACCATGAAGCAAGTTATTTTTTTTATTTTTTATTTTTGGGACAGAGAGAGACAGAGCATGAATGGGGGAGGGGCAGAGAGAGAGGGAGACACAGAATCGGAAACAGGCTCCAGGCTCCGAGCCATCAGCCCAGAGCCTGACGCGGGGCTCGAACTCCCGGACCGCGAGATCGTGACCTGGCTGAAGTCGGACGCTTAACTGACTGCGCCACCCAGGCGCCCTGAAGCAAGTTATTTTAAAACCACTGTTGGTATTTAATTCTAATGTGTCATTTTATATTTTTGAGGCTATATTTTATTGAATTTTTAAAATTTACTTTGAGAGCTTAGCATATTAGCAATAGAGCTGGAAGCAACTATGGAATGAAATCCAGAAGTCAGATTAGAGTCCCTTAGGCCAAATTTGACACAATTTGAATTTAAAACTGAACTTGTCAATATTTTAAAATCAGGAGAGAACACATACAAATCCAGAGGATGTGGCAATACCGGGACTGAATTTCTGCCTGGCAACAACTGGCTACACTCACTCCCTTCAGGCCACTCTCCAGCTTCCCTGCTCCCATGGCTCCCTATTGCCTTGCACCAACCCACTGCATCCATTGGCATGATCCTCTGGGCCCTGTGCACCCAGGCCAGCCCTCCTCCTCCTCCTTCTGCAGAATTGTTCTTTTTCTTCTGAAGGGGCCATGCAAGCTCTGGACCCATCTCCTGTCTCCTCAGTGTCCTTTTCTGCCAGGCAATGCCTCTTTCTCCTGTGTTCCACCTCTCTCTCTCTTACTGTCTCTCAGTTTACACAGGGAAGATGTCCCATAGCTCAAAACATCTTTCCCTTCCCAGTTGCCCAGGACTTCCAGTTTTACAGCCAGGATTGTCTCATTCACAGGGTCTACTATTTGACAGCATCTCGGTGGTTGTTTGCCAATAAAGGAATGGCCAGATGGATGAATGCCAATGGAACAGTGTCTGTTCTACCCATTTTACATGTTATTATTCTGTTTCTTGTTAACTTCCACGTGTAACTTTCTCGGTGGAATCTAGTAATGTTCAGCTGTTCCAGGCTGTAGATGTATAAAACTCAAAATGACAACTCCTTAATGTATTCTGAAAACACAACTATTAAGAGAGCCAGCTTATGTGTGTTTGGCCCTTGACCACCATCGCCTCCCTGTGGGCAAACTTACCTGGAATTCACCTTGACCCAAAGGCTGCATCCTGAGCTTGGACCCAGACCTGGAGGACTTGCTGCTGGCAAGGGGGTGAATGGATGGGGAGCACGTGCAACAGAGGCTGAGCTCTTCCTGCCTCGGGCGACACTCTCTCCCAGCTCCTCAAGTTAGTGGAGATGGGCAGGCCTCTGACTTCGGTAATTTAATAGGAATTCGGTGTTGCCTCTGTGTCCTCCTCATTCCCCGCTCCACACTCGATCTTGGTACTTTGAAATCCTTACTGAATACTGGGGTCACACTGTGGACATTTAACAAAGTGTTCATTTTAAGCTTATTTTTCTGTAGTGCACCAACCTGTGCTTTCACTTGTAACCCATTTGTGTTATAAGGTTCCTTTCTTCTGTTGTCACTTCTCCATGAAACCTTGTTTATACAAAGGAGAGTGAGCCTCAGGCCAAGCTCTGTCCTACTCGCCTAGTTCTGAAAGAGTCCTCTGCCTTCAAAGAGCAATGTCAGCAGCTAGGATATTGTTGCTGTGGAGGTTGTGCCACATGTCACAGATCACAGAAGGACTTCAAGGCCACCTGGGCCGCCGTGACATACGAAAAGCACACATGGGTCACAGCTAGGGCTGGGGCTGGAATGCATGGACCTAGGCAGCCCCGGGTGTGCAGGGCCAGCCTGAGTGTGGTCCTGTGGGGCGTCCTCCACCCTCCTGCTGACCACCCCCTCTGGCTGCCCTCTGAGGCAAGACAGGTGCCTTCCCTTCCCCCTTTACTCACATTCTGTGACCAGCACAATCCCTGTCACTGTGCTGTCCACGTGAGGGACATCTAGCTGGCTGGCAGGACATCTCTGGGGCTGCACCTCATAACCCTGCCCTTTGCCGGGACTGGTTCTGGATTCAGATTCACAACTTCAGACATAAGGGTAATTGATTCATTTCCACTTGAGTCTGAGTCCCAGCCATGTGACTGAAGGGATGGGCCCTTGGGAAACACTGAGACCACATTTCCTATTCTTTGCCCCTTGTCCTGGGTGGTAGTTCCATCACTGATAGTCTGTCCTCCAAGACATGTCCAGGGAGAAGTTTTCAGACAGGCCCGAATCCTGGGCCTCCTGGGCCTCCCCGGACAGGTGCTGCTGTAGCAAACTCCAGATGAGGGATACCGCTCTTTGGCCTTAACTAGACAGGGGATCCCAGAGCAGCCGAGGGCCGAAGCCAAGCGATGCCTACCGGGAAAGAGTGAGAGGAGTGAGCTCTGCGATCCGGACTAGTCTCCGGGTGCCCTGCCAGCTCCCAGAACTAGAGACAGAGCTCTGGATGGGGCCGGGAGCCGCGGGGCTGTGGGGAACCAGGGCGCCCTAGGCCGGTGGCCTTCAGCCTCCGACGAGGCTGCTGCACCCCGGCGACTGGAGGACGACGCACTAGGTCCTCCTGCAGCCGGCCTGGCCTCCGGTCGCTGTCGCCTCCTTTGGGGGGGAGGGGCGGAGCACAGGCCGGGCCTAGGGGAGCAGTCAGGCCCCGCCCCGGCCCCGCATGCACGCCGGTCAACTTCTAGCTCAGTTCGGCTTGGGCCTTATCCTAAGACCACGAAACGCTGACAGCCACCGTGATCTTAGGTTACTGGGACATACGTGGGGTGAGCGAGGGGGCACCGGGCTGGGGGTGGGGAGAGGAGGGGCGCGAGGGCAGCAAATGGGGCCAGCTTCCAATACTCCCAGAAGGTTCCAACTCCTGGCCGGCTGCAGTTCAGCCATTACCCGTCCTTCTCAAGTGGGCATGTGTCTGAGTCCGTGTGTGTGTGTGTGTGTGTGTGTGTGTGTGTGTCGCGCGGGTGGCGGCTCTGGGAGCTGAATGAGATTACTTGCAGCAGAGAAAAGCAGGATGTCAGGACTTCTCTGATGTCTTCTTCGGGTTTCCCTCCCAGCGGGCTCACGCCATCCGCCTGCTCCTGGCCTACACAGACTCACACTATGAGGGAAAGAAGTACACGATGGGGGATGGTAATGGCATCCCGTCGAGTTCTGACTTGTGCCCGGCTCCTCCTGACTAGTGACCAAGCGCCCCATGCCCTGGCCATGTGCTGCTCACCTGCCACTCGCCCCAGCTGGAGCAGGGCCTCCCCTTCCCTAATTCCTCTGAGCCGTGCAGCAGCTTGGCCTTCCAAAGCAGGACAGAAGAGGAGGGTGCTGGAGCCCCTGAATCAGTAATTGGGTGGATTCCCCTTAGGACTTACCTAAGTGTTTTGTAAGATACTGCTGCGGGTTCCAGAGTCTCATAAGCGTTCTTTGTCCCCAAACATGGAATGTGAGACTTAGTGGTCCAGATTCCAGATCCACCTGTTTGGGGGGCTTTGCCACTGACTCCTCATCCCCACCCCCACCCCCCAGTCACCAAAGGAGGTGGGGTCTGGGGAGTCTGTTTCACTCCCTGTTCTCCACCACAGCTCCGGACTATGACAGAAGCCAGTGGCTGGATGAAAAATTCAAGCTGGGCCTGGACTTTCCCAATGTAGGTACAAGGGTGACAGTGATGTGGGGACAAGTGAGGAGGTGGGGGTCTCTGCCATCTGCTTTCCCAGCTCAGGATTTGCTGCCTTCTTCTCAGGCTCTCAGCTTCCTGGTTCTCCGCCATGCTCTAGGTACCAGCCCGGTCAATCATTTGCAATATGCTGATTTAGTGCCTACCATGAGCCAGGCACCGAGAGCGCCCTTGTTCAAGGGAGGGGGTGCAGGGGGCCCGTGGCCTACCCACCTGCCCCTATTGCCCTTGCAGCTGCCCTACTTAATTGATGGGGCTCACAATATCATCCTTTGCTACATTGTCCGCAAACACAACCTGTGCGAGTGGGGCTGGGGACGGGATGCGGGGAAGAGGTGGCCATGCCCCTGGGCTTGCCTGGGGTGAAATGGTGACAGTGAGTCTCCTTTGTGTAGATTGAAGGTGGGGAGACAGAAGAGGAGATGATTCATGTGGATATTTTGGAGAACCAAGCTACGGACGCCTCTAATCAGCTCACCAGGGTCTGCTACAGCCCTGACTTTGTGAGTCCCTTCCCTGGACCAGGCTGGGCTGGGCCGGATTTTGACAGGACTTTTGCGATCCCTCTACTTGACATTTGAGCCCCGTGGAGCTTCTGATCCCCAAGCCATTCCCTATACTGTCGTCAAAGTGGCCTTCTTAACTCAGTGCATTAGATGAAAACTCTGACTCAGTTCTTGCTAACCTTAAGATAGAGCCAGTCCCCAAGTTGGAAATTTAGTTCCTAGACAGTGTGTTTGCCTTGTTAGCTCACACTGTCTCCTGACACCCCCAAGTCTGAGCATCTTTGTGCAGCAGGCAGCTCAGGGGCAGCCACAGGGCTTTGTACCTCTCTCTTCTTTCTCTCAATCTCACAAATTCTACATCTTTCCAGAAACTGCTCAAGTGCTGCTCCTATCTATCACCCACAAGGTAGACTATAGAATATCTTTCCACTAGGCCATTTCAGTTGTGTCTTCTTTGCTTCTGCCTGATGCCTGAGTCCAGAGCTCTGCCAGGCTCTCACAGCACTCCTGGGTCGGACTGGGGGGCGGGGGGGGGGGGGTTGGGGGGTACGGTGGCGTTTGAAGATGAGTGGTAACAAATTCAGGGACAGTGAGGTGTTGTTCTCTACCTTCCCTCTGCCTCTCCCAGATGGGAGGTGGTGCCCAGTAGGAGTCTGCTGAACACAGATTGGAGAATTCATAGGCTAGACAATGGCCCAGCTCCAGTGGGGGCACTGGGGGTCATGCACAACCCAGGGGAGCCCTGCATCTTTGCCCAGAGAGTCTGTGCCTGAGAGTGGTGATGGCTCCTCTGTGCCTCAGGAGAGACTGAAGCCTGTGTATCTGGAGTCCATCCCAGGCGAGATGAAGCTGTACTCACAGTTTCTGGGGAAGAGGCCTTGGTTTGCAGGGGAGAAGGTAAGGGGAATGCTTTGGGGGATGGGGGTTGTCATTTCTCCCAGCTTCAGAGTTAGGTGCTCATTTGTTCTTTGCCCATCTTAGATCACCTGTTTGGATTGCCTGGCTTATGACATCCTTGACCTGCACTGCATATTTGAGCCCAAGTCTCTGGACGCATTCCCCAACCTGAAAGAGTTCGTAGCCCGCTTTGAGGTGATTCTCCTATCCTCCCTACTAGTTATTTGTCGTTTGTCTTCTGTCTTTTCTCTGATCCTTTCCTAGTCTTAAACTAAAAGAAAGAATGGCTAGATGTGTGCAGGATTTGCTTTATGCCGGACTGTGCTCACATCTTACCTATATCGTGGGAAATTTAATCTTTACGACACTCCTGCATGGTGGCAGTGCTGTCACCTCCACGTTACAGATTAGAGCAACGAGGCAGAAAGGAGAAGTCATTTTGCTGAAGGTCACAGAGGCAGTGCAGGCTGTCCTGGGCTCCCAGGCAGTGGCTGGTTGCTATGGGCTGCAGTGAGTGTCTCTCCCTTTCCTGCACCAGAAGGTATGCTTCTGGACCTTTACTTGTCCGGGTCACACGCTCGGGACCACGTGAATGCAGCCGATGTTCAGGAGTGTGCGTGTCGCTGGTGTTAGTGGAGTGGAGACGGGGGAGGGCTGATACTGCATGAGAAGGACACGGACAACATTTACTCTGCGCCTCCGGGCAGCTTCGCAGCAACCTGATCCCCGCGTGGGGCTGCGCTGAGACCCCAGGTGTGTAGCTGGTACTGGGAGGTGAGGACATAAGCGGGGGCCCCTGAGGAAGGAGCTCATCTTGAGTCTTCTGTGGCGGGGCACTCTTCTTCCCTTACCTCCGTGTGTCCCTTTCCTTCCTCATTCCAATTACCGAAGATTCTGTGTCAGAGATGGGAGGGTCCATTCATTGTAAGTCCTCTTTGCTGACCTGATCTTGTGCTGTGTGCCAGGCACTGTGTCAGGCACAGTAGGGAAGCAAGGGTCCCGCAGCCAGCGTCCTGGGACTCAGTGCAGGCAGAGGACCACAGGAGCACCCAGCCGTGTGGTGTGGGTGCTACCAAGTGGAGGCTGGGGGTGCACAGCCTGGGCCTCATCTGACGTCACCGGTCACCCTTCGTCACTCGCTGGAGGGCACAGAGTCTGCTTTATGAGAGATGTGGGGATTTGGGGCACTCGTCCAGCAGGATTTTCAGCCCGCAGTCTGTTTCCCTTTCCCAGTCCCCATCGAGAGATCTGCTTTCTCGGCTGGTTTGTATCAGCCCTGGTTCTGGGCCCGGGTGACTGGGCTTGGGGATTATGCCAGAGCTCCTGGGACCGGCTGGCAGGAAGGACAAAGACAGCTGTGGGCTGCCGTGTGTGGCCTGCTCGGTACAGGCAGTCCCAGGATGTTTGAGTCCTTTAGAACTCACTGGGCCCTCCATGTCTTGGGAAGATGGTGCTCAGACATCCTTGAGTACCATCTGCCCAATGGCTGCAGCAGGAACTGAGAGGAGGTAGTTGGTTCCCGTGACATTGGGCTCAGGTACCAGGCCAAGCAGTTGGACTTTTTCCTTTCAGAGAGGGTAATCAGGGTCTGGCCTGGCCTGACTGTCACGCTCCCTAGCCTCTCCCTTTCGTGCAGGTTTTGCTGAGTCACTGGGTGAGGTCTGGCCTCTGGTGCCAGCTGCCCGGGCTCATTCTGATCCCCCCTTTGTACTGGGGTTCCCTGTGTGGCAAACCCTGGGAAGCCGGGAGCCTCCCTTGGCAGAAGGAGGGTGTTTGTAAGACAGAGAGGCACAGGGCCTCCTGAGAGGGTTGGGTGGGGAGGAGGGGGACGGCAGAAAGAGCACAGACCCGGAAAGAGAGCAGCTGCACTCGAGCCCTTCCCCCCTACTCGCCCTGGGAGCCTGAGGAGGCCCTGGAGCCCTTTGTGTGTCCGTCAGCTTGCCTTCTGATGAACGGAGAGAGTAGGACCTCTTGTGTGGGTGGTTGGGGGAGGTTCTACACCTGTGTCGTCGTCTCCGGTGGAAGTACAGCCCCCAGCACAGGGTAGAGTCTCCAGATGTGCTCTTATTTGTCACAGTGGTCACAGATAGCTGGAAGATGTAAGTTAGGCCAGTTGTGGATGACAGGAAGACTGTTTTATGTCTTGACACTGGACCTCACGAGGACTGGTGCCATACTTGATGTGCCTCGGTAGGACTGCTTGAGCCCCAGCGGGGCAGCAGATCCTGATGGTGGACCTTCTTTTTCCACCCGCAGGGCCTGAAGAAGATCTCTGCCTACATGAAGTCCAGCCGCTTCCTCCCAGGCCCTCTGTTTCTAAAGATCGCCTTTTGGGGCAATAAGTAGGCCTACACGGGAGGCGATGGGAGGGAAGAGCCAGAGCTGTGGCTGCCCTGTCTCCCCGAACAGCTTTCTTGCTTCCTTGTCCTTTGTTACATTCCTCTGTCCCCATGAAATACCTTATTGGCGCCCCCCTTTTCCCGCTCCCTGTTCCGTTTTCATCCAGGCCCTTTGACACCGGCTCTCCACTTTGGCACAGTCCCTTCCCCACCAATGTCAGCCCCTGTGTTAGAGCCAGCCAGACCTTTCTTTCCTCGGTGGTTGCTCTACTTTCAGGAGCCTGACTGGCTCCTGGTCTGTAGTGCTCAGCCCTGAGCTCCCCGGCACTGCCCTGAAGCCCAATATGGCCTGATGTGTACTCCTGGTTCCCCCAGGGTGTCCCTGCCCAGCCCAGCCTGATCCCCAGTAAAGCCTTACTCACCCCTGACGCATCTTGTCTTCTTCACTCCTGGCCGTTTGATTCAGGCCCCACTGTGTTTTGTGATATGCGAGTCCCATTTCTGCATTGGGCCGGTTTGGTTAATGGGGATGTGTGTGTGGTGCCCAGAAAGGGGGCATGTAGGGTCCTAAGGATTCTGGTTCATTTGTATCTCTACTTCATATACTTCTGTGCCTCTGCGTGGGGTCTCTACAAAAAGAGAGAGGCTCTTCTGTGTCTGGGTTCCTATTTCATTCAGCATTCATGGAATGCCTCTTGGGAGCTTGTAGTAAGTACTCTGTGTTGTGGTTCAGGGGCTCTTGGGGGTTGGGCAGTCCACTGATAGTCTGGGATCCTGGCTGACTACATTCTGTCACCCTTTCCTAGGTGTTTTCCATGCTTTAGATACCCTTCCTCTGTGTTTTTAACAACTGTGAAAGGTGAAGTGAAATGTAATCACTTATGTTAAGGGGTTTGGGGGCACCTGGGTGGCTCAGTAGGTTAAGTGTCCGACTTTGACTCAGGTCATGATCTCGCGGTTCCTGAGTTTGAGCCCTGCATCGGGCCCTGTGCTGACAGCTCAGAGCCTGGAGCCTGCTTCAGATTCTGTGTCTCCCCCTCTCTCTGCCCCTCCCATGCTCATGCTCCTGCTCTCTCTCTCTCTCTCTCAATAATAAATACACATTGATCTCGCGGTCCGTGAGTTCGAGCCCCGCGTCGGGCTCTGGGCTGATGGCTCAGAGCCTGGAGCCTGTTTCCGATTCTGTGTCTCCCTCTCTCTGCCCCTCCCCCATTCATGCTCTGTCTCTCTCTGTCCCAAAAATAAATAAACGTTGAAAAAAAAATTTAATAATAAATACACATTAAAAAAATTTTTTTTTAAAGGAGGGGTGTTTAAAATGCAGTGAGGAGGCTATTAAGGAGATAGACCTTATGCACATCCTCATTAATGAAACCATAAACTTTGAATTGGGCCAAATTGCAAAGATTCCAGACTCTGCCCAAATGCCTGCAACTTTCTTCAGTTAGAGATTTTGCTCAGTAATAGACTTAGCAACCAACTATATTCAGCCAACGTTAGTTTTCTGCCACCAACACCAATCACAATTCTTTGTAAACACATATAAATGTCTTTTAAAACCTTTGACTTTTGTTCCGTAAGGGAACTTGGGTTGCTGCCCAAGTCTGTGCTCCCTGAATTACAGTTCTGAGACCCTGAATACATGCTTTTGTTTTATTTCATCTTTGCCTCTTGGTCCACATGACATCTCTCAATAGAACAAGAAAGGATACGAATAAAAAGGAAAGAAGTAACAGAAATTAGGAGTGACACTAAGTTAAAAGATCAGTAGAGAGAATAAAAATAGTAAATCTGAGTAAAATAGATGTAGCTCTAGAACAGGAATTGGCAAATGTTTTCTGTAAAGGGCTAGATGGTACATATTTTGGGCTTTGGGTGCCATATGGTCTCTGTCACAGTTACCTTGTCATCGTAGCATGTTAGTTTGCAAGCTCCTCGGGATCTTCCCAGGTATAATCTGAGACTGGCCCCTGTACTAGGAGGGCAGGGAGAGACAGAAGAAACAGGCGGGTCACTCCAGGTTGGTAGGTGGCAGGTTTCATGAGCACGGGATCTTACGTATGAGGCTTGTCTTGGGTGGCCGCAAGGTGAGTAGATCTCCACATCCACCTGCCAAATCTTAAAAATTTATATAGAGACCTTAACTGGGTTCAGTCCTGTGTACCGTCCAGATGGTCTCAACATCAAATCACTATCTCAAGGCTATGTCATTGACAATGGTAAATAACCTTACCTTAACAACAGCTAGCCCCTCAAGGCCCTGGAAACCTTGCTTCCAAATTCCTTAGAGACTTATGCTATCCCTGACCCCCTTCCAACCTGAAGGTATATAATCTGTCATCCGTCACAACCCCAATGCAGCTTTTTCTGCCCACGGGTCCTGTCCCCGTGCTTCAATAAAACCCCCTTTTTTGTACCAAAGACATCTCAAGAAGTCTTTCTTGGCTGTCGGCTCTGAACCCCCACATTTCCACATCATTTGGTGACCATGAAGGGACTCAGTCTTCCCATCTAGACTCTGAGCCTCAGTGCGAACTTGGTGAGTACTTCCTCTCTTCTCCCTTTACTTTCATTCCAGGGGCTTTTCAAGGAGGATGGTCTTATTGGAACACTTTCATGTGCGTTGCACGGGCTGTGATCCTCTAGCCTGTGGCTACGCTATGGGGAAGAGAAAGCCTGCCTTTTGGCTGGAGGTTAGTACCATGACCAGAAAGGTAGTAAGAAACCTGATGCCCTCTCTTTATTCCTGTGCTTATACAAAGTTGTCTGTCTTGGGCACAAGACAGCCACCCAGGTGGCTAACACTGCTGCCGATCTCAAGATTCCCATATGAGGTTTCCTCCTCATCGGTATAATGTGATCCCCTCCACATCTCTGGTCTGGCCACTTCTGGCAGCGGGACTTCCACTTGGAGCTGGCGGAAACTAGTGCCCAACTGAATTAAAGCCCAACCAGGGACCGTTTCCTAGAGAAGTTGGCTGTAGAGACTACATGGGTTGGAATGTTGCTTAGACCGTGATGGATTTCTGTCTGTACTGTTTTCTGTCAGTGTTCCCTACTAACTACTTAAGCTACAGAACTGGATAATTGTCCCTTGTAAAACGTTTGTAGTCTTTTCCATGGCTTAAAAAATAGCATAACCTTCAAGGCAAGGCAATAGCACGGTTTCACTGCAAGACTTGGACACAACGTGGCATGGTATTTCAGTCCGTTCACCAGGCAGCCATCTGTAGCCTAGTATGCAATGGGGAAGCGAGGGGACACTAGCATCCCTCCTGTGGGGCCTTTACAGCGGGATGGTGAGCAACAGTGATTTTTGTTCGACGCTTTTGACACAGGGAACCTCTGACATACCTTGTGTGGGACGCCACCTGGGAGTTGGGGGGATTTTGGTAATGGACCTTCTTTCTTCTTCAGTCCCCAAGGACCCTCCCTTGGGATGCCTTTTAACCCACTGGAATCAATTCAGATTGCAAAATTTAGAAAAGGACCAATCCTTTGTAACACTGCATGACCTCAGTAGGATCTATCAGTTAGATCTCTTCTGTAGGAAGCAGGGCAAATGGATGGAGATACCCTAGGTCCAGGCCTCGGGGGCTCTAAATCAGGACCTGGATCTAAGGGCCTCTTGCAGAAAATGTTTGGTCACTAACCAGGCCAGTCAACTCCCTCCTGATATATTGGATGATAATTACCTAAATAGGCCTCCTCCTGATGGAACCCAGGTGGCTGGAGGGAAAACAGGCCATCTCTAACGAAGGGGACACTTTGTTTTGGGGGAAGTTTCCTGTCTTCTCTGGCCTGACATGGACTACGTATTGCCACTTTAGTGGAAAAAAAACAAAAATAAAAACATGTCGTCTGCCCATCTGTCTGAGGTGATGAGGTTTAGAACCAGAAACCTTCTTTCTCTGCCTTCTGGCAGACCCTTGCCTCTTCTGCCTGCCTCCCTCCTCCTCCTGTTTCCATACCACCTTGGGTATGGCCTGTATAACTGGTTCCTGTACTATCCTGGGTGCCTCTGGCACCATTGGCTTCTCCTCCTACCATTCCTGTCAAGGAGTGAAAATCACCCCCCTTGGACTGCCCACTTCAGATTGCCTCACTGGAGCCCTGGGTAAAAATTACCAATGGGGAACAAACTGATTGACTTTTGAGTGGACCCAGGTGGAACATAATTTGGTTTTGAACCTGATTTAAGTTTGTGGATGTAATGAAGATAAACATGCCTTTAGAGTTTTCAGCCTTAAATATGAAATTTTTATTCTACCAAGGTTAACTAAAGGTCGAATAAGCTGGTGTTATTTCTCTTGCAATCTGTTAGCAAAAAGACAACTTAAAATGATGGTTAATTTTGTCTCAAAGTTTTCATGGGTAATTGTGAAGATAGCTTTCAAAGTCTTTGGTAACCCGAAACTTTAAAGTTTTGTTTGGATGACAAATTGGATTGAATTCGTTGGACTTCTAGGTCTTTTCCAAATAGGATAAAGTGCCAAAGCATTGATTACAAACATAAGGTTTATCTGCATTTGACTTCTTATTGCAGAGAAATTAAGGATATTTGGGTCTGTTGGTGAACATCTTTTGCGTTTGGTTGATTCATGAATTTGCCATCTACGGAATTCTGGTATAACAGTTCACAGCCAGTTACTACTTAGTTTTCACTGGAGACTAAGGTTTCTAAGAATGCAAAATTCTGCTAAATGTAATTAAGACTGATGGAAATAAGGGAAGCGACTCTTACAAAGGACATAAGGAATGGAAATACATTTTTTGTTGAAGGTAGAGGAAAGTAATTTTGTCCTAAAATGAGACTGGTTGTTTGGAGGGAAATGGCTTGGGGCAAAAATGAATGAAAAGGAAAGTTGTAGAAGGTTTGTGAAGGGAAATCTTTGGAAAGGGATTTTAGGTGTGGCCAAGACAGACTAAGGTTGAAATGAATGGATTTTAAAAGTACACTGGTACGGGGCGCCTGGGTGGCTCAGTCGGTTGATCGTCTGACTTCGGCTCAGGTCACGGTCTCGCGGTCGGTGAGTTCGAGCCCCGCATCAGGCTCTGGGCTGATGGCTCAGAGCCTGGAGCCTGCTTCCGATTCTGTGTCTCCCTCTCTCTCTGCCCCTCCCTCGTTCATGCTCTGTCTCTCTCTGTCTCAAAAATAAATAAATGTTAAAAAAAAAAGTACACTGGTATAAGATTGAAATTCTCCTTTTCTCTCTGTTCAAAAGACAAAGTTTCTTGAACTCTTGGTTTGTACTTGGCAAGAAAATGTAAACAAAGTTGTTTTTTCTTTGTCTGCCTGGAAAAACCAGTTTCTAGTCTTTGTCTTTATCAGGTCTTTGATTATCTATAATCCTATTTAGGCGTGCGCTTTAAATCTTTCTGAGGTTTTAACAAACTTCCCTGAGATTTAAAATTAAACTGACGTCTCTTTGACTAATTCGGCTTGTTTATTTGGTATCTTATGTTCTGGTATAAGGTTGTCACTCGATATTCTGATTATTGAAGTGTTCTGTGTCACAGAAGTAACTGAATTTCCTGGTCAACTGCATCATAATGAACTCTCATTACGTCGTTAACAGTGTTCATTTTGGGTTTTTGTATTTATAATTGTTCTTATTCTCTTACAAAATGCGTTTCTTCAAGGAGATTGCTAAAAAGGGCTTTTGACAAATACAGGTATTTGATATCTTTAATATCATAAAACTGAAATGGGAAAGAATTTCCAGAACTAACTAAAAGCTGCATTTAAACTGAACAAGAATTAGTAACATGAGACTAAATGAATTCAGAAGAAATGAGTCTAGCTTTTGTGATTCTTGTTTGAAATATCTCTAGTTCTCTAACGTTCTTCCAGATTGAGGAAACTTTCTCTTAAGAGATCTATGACCTACCGAAATGTGATAAAGTATTCATTTGTGAATAAACTGAAACATTTAACTTTTCTCTCTACCTGAACCCTTTGAAATGCAAAAAGTCTCAGTGAGTATTCCTTCTTCCATGGCAATCATAATCACTTATATGAGTTCAATGAGAATCTATTCTTCTTGTAACAGGGCACCATTGCAAACATTGGTTATTTTACCAAGGCTTTGACTGGAATGCCATACATAGACTCATGACGAAAGGGCTTTAAGGAAGTAAGGTTAACTTTATTTTATTTTATTTTATTTTTATTTTTATTTTTATTTTTATTTTATTTTTGAGAGAGAGAGAGAGAGCATGAACAGGGGAGGGGCAGAAAGACATGGGGAGAGAGGATCCGAAGCAGGCTCCGCGCTGATAGCACAGGGCCTGATGCAGGGCTCGAACTCACAAACCACGAGATCATGACCTGGTCTGAAGCCGGACACTTAACCGAACCACCCAGTTGCCCCCAAATAATACATTTAAAGTCTGGGGTAGAAGCAGTTGAATGTAGGTACTTCAGACTGAGGCAACCAAAAAAGATGATTCTATTGTGGCTAGGATCTAGCAGAGGTCCCAAGACTTGGGATTCTTTGGCACCTGTGATGGTGCTCATACACCATTCAGTGTGTATCCTCCCCTTGTAGAATGGGAAAATAAGACACTCTGAGCACATGGCTGCCTACGTGGGTGTCTTGGCATCACAAGTATCTATAATCAGTTGCTGTTAATTACAGTCATCTGGTTAGTATTCCTTGGTTATCATTGTATTAGCAGAGGAAGATATAGCTGATAGAGACCCCAAGACAGCAGCTTATAGAGCGTGGAAGTTTATTCTCGTTTCATGTTTCATGGAGCAATGGGCCAGGCAGTTGAGGCAGCCCTGTTCCATGAAGTTATTCAGGGACCTAGCCATTTTGTGGCTCGGCCATCCCCGAGGGTGCATCCACTCCTCAGCTGAAGCTGTATCATGAATATGGGAAGGGAAATAGAGAAAACCCAAGGAAGCAACTTCCCATTGTGCAAGTAAGGGAGAAATTGCATGCATTACAATCATTTACATTCCGTTCACGAGATTCAGTTGTGTGGCTATACCTAGTCATGAGGGTAGACCCATATTTTGACAGAACAATGGATTTTGGCCAACTATAGTCACTCCCACACCCAGAAAAGTGAGGATAAAAGTTAAATTCAAGTCCAAGAAAAACCTTGGGTTTAAGCCAGTGGTTTAAAGCAGGTAGGATAGAGACTAAGGTATGAAACACAAGATCTTTATTTTTGATATCAAGAATTTAAATTTTTTAATGTTTATTTATTTTTGAGAAACAGAGAGAGAGAAAGAGAGAGAGTATGAGCAGGGGAAGGGCAGAGAGAGAGAGGGAGACACAGAATCAGAAGCAGGCTCCAGGCTCTGAGCTGTCAGGACAGAGCCCGACGTGGGGCTTGAACTCACGACCCGGGAGATCGTGACCTGAGCCGAAATTGGACGCGCAACCAACTGAGCCAACCAGGTGCCCCATTTTTGACAAAACTAAGGAGAATGCCATATCCCTTGGGTTCCTTGTTGCTGGAACAGGAAAATGATTTATTAGAGGTATCAGATTGCTCACTGGATCCCTGAGAGGGCCAGTGAGTTGGCCTTGGAAGCTGGGTAGCCAGGAAGTGTGCCTAACCACATGTAGGATCGTTCTAGAGAAAGCCCCACAGCCATTGCTGGGCTCAGACACTGGAGCTCCTACCCCTGACATGTGGGAGCAGACGCCAGGGTCTCCCCACTGCTGCCTCTGAAACCCTGATCCCTCCACTCCTACCCATACTGGAAAATCAGTTCTCAGGGCCTGCTTCTTCAGAACTGAAGTCCTGTACCACTGTGCATATTTAACAGAGCCTGGGTCACAGGCTTGTGCCTCAGCCACAAGCAGGGCTGGAAAAGCAATTGGACTAATGTGGATTAAGTTCTGCTGTATATAACTAAATAATAACAGTGGCTTAAATAGGGCAGGTTTTTATTTTCATGGAAAAAAAGTTCTGGAGATAGACAGTCAAACACCAGTTGTGTTGGCTTCACAGGAGCCTAAATGACCTAGCTGAACTTTATGCTCTATCATTCTGTGTGTCACCTCATGGCCCCAGATGGCTGCTAGAGCCCCACCACATCTGCATTCCAAAGAGCAGGGGAAGAAAGAAGAACGGGGGTTGCTCTTTCCCTCATAAGGAAACTTCCTGGAAGTAAAGTATAACACGTCAACTTCTACTTCGTTGGCTAGAATCTCATCAGATTGGAAATGATGTCTTTTGCCCGGGAAGTAATGTGGGACTGCTCTGTGACAACAGAAGTTGGGGAGATGGGTCTCAAGACTCAACTAGCAGTCCTCTATCGTGGGGAGATGGGACTTAAACTGTGAGAAACCCCCCATCTATGGGAAGGATGTTTCAAAGATGCAGAAGATAGATGCCTAATGTAAACACATTCTTTTCCGTATGTACATTTCCAAACAATAGCCACCACCATAAAATGCTCCTGCCTAACATAATGCAAGCATCCCTTATACAAACAAAAACACATTCACCCTCTATTACTCCAGACGGGAACAACTCAAAGTATCATCAACGACTGCATCCAGTTCCAAGGTGGAGATCTCTGAAAAATGTGCGATTGATACTTTTTTTTTTTTAAGCTCATTTATTTATTTTGAGAGAGAGAGAGAGAGAGAGCTTGAGCATGAGCGGGGGAAGAACAGAGAGAGAGGAGAGAGAGAATCCTAAGCAGGCTCCGTGCTGTCAGCACAGAGCCTGACATGAGGCTTGATCTCATGACCTGAGATCATGACCTGATCCCAAATCAAGAGTCGGATGCTTAACTGACTGAGCCATCTGGGTGCCCGCAGATTGGTATTTTGAAAATGACTTCCTAAAGTGTAATGTCAATGACCCCCAATCCACCCTATATAAAATAGTAAGGGAATGGGAGGTAGGAAAAAGAGAAAATTAGGTGAGCTCTATAAGGTCGTAGAAAACAGTCTGCACTCAGAATAAGTGCAGATAAGCTCTTTTGCACGTATTTACATTTGCATTTGTTTGCATTTATTTACATCTCGCATTTATTTAATACTCATAGGATGCCCTTCTTTGTTCGAGGATTTCAAAGAGATGTTGCATAATAAGGCTTTTTTACTTGGATCTCAGCAACCTCAAGGGCACTCCCTGGATTGGCTCTTGTTTCCATCCCTCTGCTGACCACACTTTCAGGTTCACTGTCATCCCACTTCATTAGCCTGCATTTTCCTAACTCATGTGACATGATGAGTGAAACCTTTATTGAAAATGGATATACAGAGACGGCTGACTGCTACATTGTGACTCAAGACCTGGAAGCAGAGAATAAGAGGGGCCAATCCTTATGGATTCCAGAACCACTCTTCCTGTAATGCTAATTGTCATACTCCTAGTTAATCAGATCTGGCTTTTCCCGACAGACTCTACTTTGTGAGGTAGCTCCAACAGTCTCCTGATAAAGCACAGTTCTGTCCAAAAGGCCCATTGCCACCCTGCGTTCTCTACTTTTTTCTCATTCTCTTTGCATTTGAAACGTAATTTTGGAAGGAAGCTCATGGAGCTTTAGTCACAGGTAAAAACAAATCTATCAATGCAGTTTAGAAACATATTTTATACCATGGAAGATAAAATACAGACCTAGTCTACTTTTCCTTCAGACTTCTAACACAACATGAACATTATGCTGTTTGTTTTAATTCAATCCCTCTGCACCACCAAAAACACTCCTTGCTAATAACCTTACGTTGGCCCTCTGTCTCCATGTGGGGCAACAGGGCAGCACCTATTCACTTGAAATTCAAATATACACATGCCTATTTAATCTTTTCTTCTGAATTAAATGCCACGTGATTCACCTGTAATTATTTCCATTCAAAATGCCAAAAGAGGAGCGCCTGGGTGGCTCAGTCAGTTGAGCATCCGACCTCAGCTCAGGTCATGATCTCGAGGTTGGTGAGTTCGAACTTGGGCTTTCTACTGTCAGTGCAGAGCCCTCTGTCCCCCTCTCTCTCTGCCTCTCCCCCGCTTGTGCTCTCTCCCTCTCTCAAAAAATAAATAAAACATTAAAAAAGAAGAAGAAGAAAAAAATGTCAAAAGGACACTGAGAGCCTATCCCTGTTGGCTTTCGGAAATGTTCCCTCACTTTGGCCTCAACAAGGAACAAGCTGGACTCTGAAATCATATAACCCACTCTCTATCCTTGGAGTTCTTTGCTGGTCCTTGAGAGCTCCCTGAACCTGAACTTCTGCCTGACTTCAAGCACTTTTACCTGAACCATCTCTACCTGTTTTAAGAATAGGACATTCCATTTTTCCAGAACAGAGGAGATTGGAGAAAAGTTTTTGAGAGTATTAAGCACTTATTTGAAGCAAACCCCTCTTCTCCTTCCAATTTTAATTAGAAAAAAGTTGGATCAATGCATTGTGAATGCCTGCTTTGTGTTGGGCTCTATACAAGCACTAACTATAAAAATTTGCTTAAGACACAGTCCCAGCTCTCAGGCAATTTATAATTTAGTGGCAGAAACAGACACTTATGCAAGCAATTAGAGTTCAGTGTGGTAAGTTCATCGAGGAAAACATTGAATTCTAAGGGAACAGATTTTAAGAAGGGCATTTAAATTTGCCTGGGGGAGGTGGAGGAGTGTCAGTCCTAAACTAAATCTCAGTGGTTTAACATACGTTTATTTCTTACTCATGCTTCATGCCCGATGTGGTCTGCAGGGGCCCTGCTTTTCGTCATCTGTCAGACTGATGGAGACTTCAGCTCGGCACCTGCTCACAGAGGCAGCACAGAGGTAGGAGGTGGATGTGCAACTCATACACTGACTCTTAAAGCTCCTGCCTGGAGAATGTGTGTAACTTTTTGCATTTAATTGGCCAAAGCAAGTCACAAGGCTATGCTTAAGTGCAAGAGGGTAGTGAAGCTTTCCCAAAAAGAAAGCAGTCAGAAATCTTAGGTGACCATCACTAACCATTTCCATGGGATTTATCTATCCGTTGTGGCCTTCCAGAGGTGGTGACTTCTAGGTTTACCTCAGAAGATGAATAGGCATCGGGCAGACCGACGGGGCTGGAGCACAAGCATTCCAGGCAGAGGGAACAGCCAGTACAAAAGCGTGAAGATAAAAGAGAACATGGGACTTTTGGATAATTCATATTTGTCTACATAACATTGGTCTGTTCTGAGCACTCTAGAAATATTGGCTTCATTCTCGTAACAACCCAGGGAGGGAGGGTTCATTTATGGGAGAAGGCACCGAGGCACAGGAGGCCAGAGTTTACCTTGCAGAGCTAGGATCTCCACCTAAGCAGCCTCCAGACTCCAGAGGCTGTGCTTCTCCTTAGGGAATTCAGAAAGGCTGGAACCCAGTGTGTTCCAGGGCAGGGGGGAGGGGCAGGCCCAGGCCCAGAGATGTAGCTGGAAAGGAGGTGGAGGTCAGATTATGAAGGATAATGAAAGCAGGGGAGAGACAGGAGCACATCTGCATATTAGAGAAATCATGGGCTAAATGCCAATTCCTTCTGTCTTCCCTACCATCCATCTGAACTCCCTAAGTCCCTTTTGGTGGTGTGGCTCATTGCTTCACCTAGTCCTGCAGAAGAAGGATGAGGAATGTGCAAGTAAGAAAAGATACTTATTAGTTATTTTGAGAGAAAGAGCACGAGGAAGGGAGGGGCAGAGAGAGAGAGAGAGAGAGAGAGAGAGAGAGAGAATCCCAGCAGGCTCCATGCTGTCAGCGCAGAGCCCGGTGTGGGGCTGGAGCTCATGAACTGTGAGATCATGACCTGAGCGGATATCAAGAGTCAGACGCCTATCCGGCTGAGCCACCCAGGTGCCCCAGGAATGTGCAGTTTCTGTGTAAAGTCCAGACGTTCTCACAGCCCTCAAGCTGGCTTTCAAGGCGGATCCATATTCGCACACATCAGTGTCCCCCAGCGCGCTCACCCCATCAATGAAATAACTCTATGATTCGTTTTTCTTTAATCACATAAGCTATTTCTTTCTGAACTGGAAATGCCTTCATCTAGATGCTCAGCTTTCAACAATGAATATGAATGAGTTTCCTGAATACTTTTTGGAGAACTGCTCCACCAAATTTAAAGCACCTCTCACAAGTTTTTGTTTTTGTGGGAAAGCTCGTATTGATGTTACTTGTACAACCCCATCACCGGTATACTAATTTCTCAACATTTGTGTGGACTGACTCTGCCTCTGGGATGATAGGGCATCACTCCCCTTCCTGGCTTGGAAGCCCCCATTGTGACAACAGTCTCTTCTTGGCCTGTGTTAGAATCAGTGTTAGAGGTGGGTTGGAGCCTGAGGGAACTACAGCTCCGTAGAATGGATCTGTTCCTCTCAGTGGCCTTCCCTGCTCTCTGGGCCAGTAAGATTATTCGTTTTGCAGAACCGTTCAGCGGATTTTCACTAACAAACATGATAACTAGAAAAAGTTGGAACACGTGATTTGTCCATTATCTATCTGGACTTCATATGAAATATGTTTCACTTCCAGACCTATGCTTTTTTATTTTAAGTTTATTTATTTATTTAGAGAGAGAGAAGGAGAGAGAAAGTGTGAGTGGGGGAAGGGCAGAGAGAGGGAGAGAGAGAATCCCATGCAAGTTCTACGCTGTCAATGCAGAGCCCAACACTGGGCTCAAACCCACGAACCATGAGATCATGACCTGAGCAGAAGTCAGACACTTAACCAACTGAGCCACCCAGGTGCCCCAAAACCTCCCCCTTCTAATTGCTTTGTCACTCTCTTTTGTCACCTGTCTTTCCCAGGAGTCTTCTCTCAGAGGACTATGAGGCCATTATCTTGTTTTTTGTTTGTTTGTTTTGCTTTCTCTGTGGTGAACAGATGGTCTCCCATAATCCCACCTTCTGGTACTCATGCCCTTGTGAAATCCTTTCCCCTTGAGTGTGGGTGCAACTAGTGATTTGCCTCTAATAGAAGACACCAAAGGTGATGGGACGTTGTTTCCATGATTGCATTACATAGGGCTGGCGTATCCATCATTCTGGGAGACCGTCCCCCTTGTTTTGACGAAGCAAGGAGCCCCCTTTCCAAGGAGCCAAGAGTAGTCTCCAGCTGACAGCCAGCAAGGATGTAAATCCCTCTCTGTGTCCAACAGGTCGTAAGAACTAAATTCTATCAGCAATCATGTGTCTCAGAAGCAGATCCTTCTCCAGTTGAGCCTTGAGATGAGGTCATAGCCTGGCTGACACGCTGACTGCAGCTTTCAGATGAGCCCCTGAAGCAGAGGACCCTGTCGAGATAATCCCAGGCTCCTACCCCACAGAAACTGTCCAATAGCGTGTGTTGTTTCAGCTGCTAAATTGGTGGTAACATTGTTACATAACAATAAATAATACATTCCCTTTCTGATTTCTGGTCATATTCTCTGTCTAGTTACAGCACTCTCAACTCCTCTGGCCTTCCCTAAATCCACTAAGCCTTCCCTTCTCTTTGGACACACTTCACTCACTCACTCACACTATGGAAGTTCACGGCAATAGTTACCAGGCTGCAGGGAAACTCCAGGTTTGTACCTCTTCTGGCCAATGGCTCCCCACACCTAAGATATTGCCCCAGCTATCTAAGTACTGCTACCCAGGGTGGCAAAAGTTGGCAGTTGAATCATCTGCTTAATACCATGTGTCTGTGCTAATCCCTCCTGAGGCAGCCCTCCTGGCATCACCAGGCCGTTCATGCCCTCTGCCCTTCCCTCCCTAGAGAGATCCTAGTCCACAGGGGACAGTAATCTGGCCCTCAGGTCACCATTGAAGGCTGGAAATGACTCAAAGGCTTTGCTCTGCAAATGGAGAGTGCCAAACTAATTTCCACAGGAGTTTGTTTCCCTTCAGTTTGTTTTCTTTTCTCAAAACTAGCTTCTGTTACATAATACGTGAATGCATTCTCCTAGTTAAAAGAGAAAATAGACAGGGTGCCTGGGTGGCTCCATTGGTTAAGCAACCGACTTCAGCTCAGGTCATGATCTCACGGTTCGTGAGTTTGAGCCCCACATCGGGCTCTGTGCTGACAGCTCAGAGCCCAGAGTCTGCTTCGGATTCTGTGTCTGCCAATCTGCCCCTCCCCTGCTCATGCTCTCTCTTGCCGTCAAAAATAAATAAACATTACAAAAATTAAAGAAAAATAAAGGAGAAAATAGACATACAGATGGCCAGCGCATGAAAAGGCGCTCGACATCACTCATCATCAGGGAAATGCCTCGTATCAGTCAGAATGGCTAGAAACAAAAACATAAGAAATAACAAGCGTTGATGAGGATGTGGAGAAAAGGGGATCCTTGTGGACTGTTGGTGGGAATGCAAACTGGTACAGCCACTGTGGAAACCAGTATAGAGGCTCCTCAAGGAATTAAAAATAGAAATGCCAAATGATCCAGTAATTGTAGTACTGAGTATTCACTAGAAGAAAACAAAAACACTAATTTGAAAAGATATATGCATCCTTATGTTTATAGCAGCATTATTTACAATAGCCAAATGTGGAAGCAGCCTAAGTGTTCATAGGTTGATGAATGGGTAAAGAAGATGTGGCACACACACACACACACACACACACACGGAATATTACTCGGTCATAAAAAAGAATGAGATTTTTGCCACTTGTGACAACATGGACGGACCCAGAGGGTATTATGTAAGTGAAATAAGCCAGACAGAAAGATTTTACGTATATGTGCAGTCTAAAAACCAAAACAAATGAAGAAAGGAATAACCCCTAAAACAAACTTAAATATAGAGAACAAACTGGTGGTTGCCAGAAGGAAGGTGGGTGGGGGAATGGCAAATGAAATTAGGAGGTAGGTACTTCCAGTTATAAAATAAATAAGTCATGGAGATTAAAAGTACTGCACAGGGAATACAGTCAATATTTTAATAACGTTGTATGGTGACAGATGGTGACTGTACTTATGATGAGCACTGAGTAATGTATGGAATTGTTGAATCACTATGTTGTCCACCTGAAACTAATATAACATTGTATATTAATTGTACATCAATTAAAAAAAAACATATAGCACAGTATGGGGCACCTGTGTGGCTCAGTTGGTTAAGCATCCGACTTTGGCTCAGGTCATGATCTCCCGGTTTGTGAGTTCGAGCCCCGTGTCGGGCTCTGTGCTGACGGCTCAGAGCCTGGAGCCTGCTTTGGATTCTGTATCTCCCCCCTCTTTTTGTCCCTCCCCTGCTCATGCTCTGTCTCTCTCTCTCTCAATAATAAATAAAAGTTAAAAACAATAAAAAAAACCATATAGCACAGTAAAACAAAACAAGAATTCAGGAGCCATGAAATTCACCCTTTTAAAATGTACATTTCAGTACAGGCAGTCCCCAATGTACTATGGCTTTACCAAAAAAATAAAAAAAGAAAAAGAAAAAAGAAATGCTTAGCCTCTCTCTAATATCCCCTTTAACTTTCATCCTGGGCCTTTCTCCCATTTGCCTGAAGTAAGTGCTGCTGGGTGTGTCGTTCCAGACCCTTCCTGTGCATTCACATACATAAATGTATCTGTAGAAAGTGCTTGCCTTATGGTTTCCTTCTTCAAAACATAAAAGCTATCGTCCCATACATGCTCATCTGCAACCTGAGTTTAAAAATTCAACAATGTGTCTTGGAGGCTCTTTCCATGTTTGTTCACACAGTTCAATCTCATTCTTTACTTCCCTTATGGTATTCCACACTCCTGATGGGCACTGACAGGGTCTTTGCTTGTCATCACAAACAATACCACAATCTTAGTACATACCTTAGGTGAGGGGTGAGTTTGTATCAGGATGGAAATTGTTGGGTTACAGGACATGATTTGAATTTTAGAAGATACTGACGAACGAACCATCCTCCAAAGGAGCTATATTATTTTACAACTTCGCCAGTAGGAAATGCCTTGCCAACGCTTCACAAACTTCTTAATTTTTGTTCATCTGGTAGGTGGAAAAATGGTCTCTCACTGTTGTCGTTTGCAATTCTTGGATTATAAACATCTTTTTAACAGGTTTTGGGGGTTGTTTTTGGCCATGAGTATTTCTATTCTGTAAATCCTTTGTTCATAGATTTTTGCCCAGTTTATTTATTTTGAGAGAGAGAGAGAGAGAGAGAGAGAGAGCAGGGGAGGGGCAGAAGGAGAGAAAGAGAGAATCCCAAGCAGGCTCCATGCTTTGAGTGCAGAGTCTGACACGGGACTTGATTTCAAGAACCATGAAATCATTACCTCAGCCGAAACCAAGAGGCAGATGCTTAACCAGCTGAGCCACCCAGGTGCCCTGATTTTTGCCCATTTTTAAAAAGAGTCTTGATGATTTCCAGTTCTTTAGATAGTCTTTATACTGGGTACTTTTTGTCTCACTTGTCATCTTGCCATTTACTTTTGCCTATTTGTGCTTTTTCTTAGAAAATTTTTGAATTTGATATTATTCAATTTGAAAATATTTCCTTTTATGGCTTTTTTAATGTCTTAGAGAAACCTAAGATCATAAATATTCTTACATTTTCATCAATACTTCTACAGCTTGGTGTTTAGTGTTGAGCCTTAGGTTGTAGTCATAGGAGTTTGTCTTAGGGAATGGTGGGAGGTAGGATTCTATTTTTTTTTTAATGTTTATTTATGAGAGAGAGAGAGAGAGAGAGAGAGAGAGAGAGAGTGAGTGCAGGGGAGGGACAGAGAGAGAAAGAGAGAGAGAGAGAGAGAGAGAGAGAATCCCAACCAGGTTTCCCAGTGTCAGCACAGAGCCGAGTTGTGCTTGAACTCATGACCCACGAGATCATGACCTGAGCTGAAATCAAGAGTCAAACGCTTAACTGACTGAGCAACCCAGGCACCCCTCTATTATTTCTAATTGGCAAGTAATTGCCCCAATCCTATTTATTGGTTAACCCACCAGTTTGAAGTTCTGTCTTTATCACACTACATTCCCACATATAAGGGTCTGCTTCTGAACTCCAGTTCCATGAAGTCCACGGTACCATTATAGAGCTTCGCTTGGTATCTACACCACATCTTCACAGGGACTCCAGTCCCATTTAACACACCTGTTCTCTACAACTGTGCAATCTGAGCTTTGTTTCTGGTGCTTGCTCTCAAGGCTTGGGCAAGAACCCGTAGCTTTGAACACGGTCGGGGTACAGGGTGTTGTCAGTATGGCAGTGATTGGATTCACATCTTGGAAATGCTCCATGTATCCTTACTCCCCTCTGGCCTTTACTCCCAACAGAAATGCAGCTAGACACCATCAGCTTAAATGCTATTTATTGAAAAGAGCAGAGAAGAGACAGTACAGGCCTCCGAGGGGCAGGATGGAACAAAACAAGCAGTGCAAGTTCGCCTCCTGCTCAGCATATTCTCTTGTTGCCCCATTGGGCCATCTTGTTGTTGATGGGCATCTTCATGACGCAGTCAGACTGTATGTAGTTAGCGATCTTCTCCAAAGCCTGAAGGAAAAGCATGCCAAACCTGATAAAGACTCTAATCCAGTCCAACAGACCCATTCCAGAACAGTGACATTCACACACTGCCTGCCCCACACCATCCTTCCCTCCCCTGGCTGCCATTTCATGTAGACAGTGCCTTTAGGGTGTAGAAGCCAGGTCCTTCCCAAGACTTGGAAGGTTTAGAAGTGTCCAACCATTGATCCCTTTATGCAAACGCTGGTGTTAAGAATCTATGACAGTGGGGTCCCGTGGGGACCAGGGGAGCTTGTGAGTGTTTTTGTAAGGGAAAGGTACAGGGAGCATCACCTCAAAACGGCACATGAAAGCCTTCAAGTTTGGAAATTCATCCAGGCACTTGGGCTCAAACATACGGTTCTGATCCAAGACATCATAGGTGAGGAAATCCACAAAAGTGAGCTAGAGAAACAATAAGATGGTCAGTTCTGGAGAGTTCATTAACACTGGGGAGATAGAAAGGCATCTTCTCCCTTTCCTTTCTTCCTACCTTTTCCCCTGCAAACCATGAGAATTTCCCCAGGAACAAGGAGAATTGTTTCAGTTGTCCAGGTAGCTGTTCCAAGTACTGAGGCTTCAGTGTTTCCTGGAAGGGAGGGAAAGAGAGAGAGAATAGTTGTCAATAGTCAGGGCACAGGCCAGTGATGGACATTTAGTGGCCCCCTTCTCCAGGTGCCTTCCTTTTACTGCCTTCAGTAGGGATGGCAGGACAGAAAGGAAGAGGGGCCAACACCAGAGTTATATGACAAATGAACACCCCCCCCCCCCGCCCCCACAATAAATGAGCTCTGTTTCCCATTCTGACAGACTGAGTTGGTGGGAAAGCAGAAGTACCAGAATGGAACAGAATTAATGCTTGGGTTTCTAAATGGGCCTTTTCCTTGATGCCTGCCTGCTAAGGAAACTCACAAGGTCGGAGCTGTAGCACAGTCGAACCAGCTGCATGCGGAAATCCATTATTTGGTTCTCCATGATGTCCACTCGAATCTTTTCTTCTTCTGTATCGCCACCTGTAGGCCAAAGGACCAGAAACGACCCTTGGAATTACCCACCTTCAGGAGAACCACCAGCCTGGTCTCCCTCACCAGCCCTACCCCACTCACACATATTGTGCTTGCGAGCTATGTAGCGCAAGATGGCATTGCTCTGGGTGATCTTGTTCTTACCATCCACGAGGTAGGGCAGCTGCAAGGAAAAGGACACGTCAGGTGAACAACCAACTCTCTCTTGCCTCCCTGCCTCTCTCTCCTGGGGAAGATGAGACTTGTAGGGCATGAACAGTAGAGACAAGATGCTGTGTCAGGAGGAAGAAGCCAAGAAGTAGAAAATAGCAGTTGGGTCCCCACTTGAGTCTAGGCTGGGATTCTTAATCTCTCTGTGTGTGTGTATGTATATACGCATTCCATGGACCCTTTCTCAGAATAAGATTTTTAAATGCATAAAGCAAATTATATTTATTTTCACAATTTATAAGGCATTAAAGAAACAAAATTATAGTAATTAATGCATTAAATAACAAGCAGGTGTGACTATCATAATTTCAAAGTATGATGCATGCAAATAATATTTAGGTACAGTATCTGCCACATGTATAATAGAATATGGAAATACCCAATTTCTGCTAGTGACAAGGTCACGGCCATAGCTAATAACCAATGTTATTGTCTATATTCACAAAAGAAGGAATTGTTAACCTTTAGTCAGTGGTCAGTGGAAATGAAAATGTAATTTTTTTCTCCATCCAAGTTCAGGCACCCTTGAATTCTTTTTATTGTATGCCGGTTAAGGGCCCCTTTTCTAGGTCCCCCTAGACCAGAGAGGAAAGAAGCAAGGATATACTTGACAGCCTTCCCTTCTGCCACCCTTTCTCCTAAAGCCACCTACATTAGGAAAGTCCAAGTCGAGCTTGAATTTCACGTCCAGCCACTGGCTTTTATCATAGTCGGGAGCTGTAAGAGAATGAAGTGGAACCCAACCTCCTTAACATCCTGCCTGAGGAGTGTGGGAAGGTCTAAGGAAATAACTTGATCCTAATACCTCACATTCCCAGGCCCTCAAGGTTAACTATTTACGTCTCTGTTCAGACGCAGCGGGACCATGGCAGAAGGAGGACCCCCAGCTCCAGATAAAGGATGTTTCCATCTCTCCCCACCAGAGACACAGCGGGGCGCTCCCGGGGGACTGGGGCAGACGTCCCAGCCGACTCAGCTGTGATGCCACCCTCTGGACACAGGAAGACAGGGACAGCTGGAGGGCCAGTGGCTTAGCGCTGGGGCGCACGGACACCCGGAGCTGCATTACCTTCCCCGCACGTGTACCGTTTCTCCTCATAGGATGTATCCGTGAACTCCAGGAGCATGCGGATGGCGTGCGCCAGCTGAGGGAGAAAGCCCCTCCCCGGTCAGCGCCTGCGCGGCGCCCAGTTGACCACAACCCCCGCACGCCAACTGCCCCTTCCAAGGCTGTGGAGGCCGTGCAACATGCCCAGGCGGTAGTTAAGCGGCACGTCCACCACCTTCTCCCCCACCCGCCCGCCCCGAGATGGGCCAAGGCAGCTTGGTATCTTCAGCCCTCTCCGGGGCCCGCGATCCCAGAGGCGGGATGGGGTCGGCCCCCGTGGTCCTGGAGCTCGGCTGGGGCAGGCTGCTCCGTGGAGAGAGACGCGGGGGCCCTGAGTAGACCCCTTTTCTCAGAGGTCTCTGACCCTGAGCCCCCGGCCGCCTCCACGACCATCTCCCTGACCTAGTGGCTCTGCGGTCGAGACCGCACTCACCCCGCGAATATCCCAGTAACCCAGAACCATGGTCGACTCGGACAACGACATGACGATACTTTCCCCGCGCCTTCGCGGACTGGCGGTAAACTGCGAACGCACGGGGCTTTATAGCCCACGTAAGTAGGCGGAGCCAACGCGAGCGCTCTGGCTCCGCCCCCACCCGTCGCCCTTCCCTCCAGCGAGTGTCCGCAAGCCGCGCGCGCGCCGTGCACCCTCTACACTTTCTGGGTTTGGAGGCTGGGCAGCGGAGGTGGCTGTTGGGTATGGGGCTCTGCGCTCCCCCGCGGTGGAGTTGCTCTCACTTGGCTAATAGTGCCGGTCAGGGCTGGAGGAGCAACAACGCAAGCGGTGAGGGCCCTGGTTAGTCCTGGAGAGTGAGTTTCATACCCTATTTCTCCAGCAGCAGTGGGTGGGTGGGTGGGTGGGGAGGTAGAGGAGGTGAACAAACCCCAAGAGGTGATCAAGGAAATATTCAACTTTTAATGTGTGTGGGCTCTGCTCCTGGGCTCCCAGGGCAGCTCTACTTTTACCAAGGTCAGAATGACTTCACCAAACTTCAAAGTGTGGGCTCTATTTCTACCCTGAGCACACATTGCACATCTACTTCATTAGTAAATAACCCAAAAGAAATATTTCAAAGATAAGAATAAAAACCTCCCTAAATTCTGTTCTCATACCTCCGAAGCCTGCAACCTTGACATACTAAAAGCATAAGACAAAGTTTGTGATTTTCGGCAATGTGCTTCATCATGATGATTTCTAACTCTTGATGTAACAAAAAACCATATATAACCCTGTATTAAACATTCCTTCTCATGGGACACTCTCTTTGTGAGGATTGTGTGTTCTGGGCAGCTGTCTTCCCTTGGGCTTGAATAAAACTTTCTTCCTTTTTAAAATTTTTTATTATTTTTTTATTTAGTAATTCTAAAAGGTTGTTCATTTTTCATGGACAGTTCTTGGCATAGTCGTCAGGATATCAGAGCAACTTACCTGACAACATCCGGGGTGTCATAGAGAACTTGGTCCTCGGTACCAGCATGGGCCCTTTGTGCCCCTCTGACTTCTCAGCACGTGACAGATCTATGTGGTGAGTTCTGATACCCAGACCTCCTCAATTTGAGTTGAAGATTCTGACTTTTATTCAAGCTGTCAAAGGTTACTGGTAATGTTCTCTAGGTGGGAATAACCCAGAGGGGCGAGTTGATGGGTTGGTTGTTTTAATTTGGCATTATGCTGATATTATTAACGTAAGGCTTGAATAAATTTTCTGGCTAGAAATATGAGAGACTGAACCATTCAGCTCCGAAGAGAAGGGGTACTTTCTCCTTTGGGCCACATGATGCTTTCTTCAGATGACTGAAAGCCTAGAAGCAGCATCTGAGAAAATAATTTTGTCCTGAAAGGAGACTGGTTATTTAGAGAGGGAAATTTTAGGACAAAACCTAAATAAGAAAGAAAGTTGTAGAAAGTTTGGGAAGGGGAATCCTTGAAAAAAATTTTATGTGTGGTCAGGAATAAAGGAATTTTTAAAGTACACTGATATAAAATTAAAATTTGCTTTTCTTTCTGTTAAAAAAAAGACAAGAATTTCTTGGATTATGGGCGTGCTCTTGATAAGAAATTATAAACAAGGTTTTTCCTCTTTGTTATTTGCCCAGAAAAACAAGGTTTCCATATTTGTTTCTATCAGGTGTTTGGTTATTTTAAAAAGCTAAATCTTCTCAATATTAAAGGAGCCAGGTTTTGCTGATAGCTATACAACCTTCCATAAAATCTCTTATGGCCACTTTGGTTAAACAGTAATTAAATATTAAGTTTTGTAACAGTCTATGACCCCATGTAGACACAAGCTTTAAAACATTCTGAGTTTTTTTAAACAAAGTTCCTAGAAATTCAAATCCTAAATAGTCTTTTTGACTAATTAAGCTTGTTCATTTGGTATGTTAAGTTACTCAGAAAGTATTGTGAAACAAATAATAAGCCTTAGGCTGTATTGTATGGATAAATGCTATAACTGTTGTAGAAAATACATGAGGAGCACCTGGATGGCTCAGTCAGTTGAACGTCCGACTCTTGGTTTTGGTTCAGGTCATGATCTCATGGTTTGTGAGAGGAAGCCCCGTGTCGGGCTCTGTGCTGACAGCGCTGAGCCTGCTTGGGATTCTCTCTCTCTCTGCCCCTCCCCTGTGCTCCCCTCCCCCCCCCCCCCCCGCCACAAATAAATAAACTTAAAAAAAAAAGAAAATATATGAAATTCCTAAAGTTTTAATATGTCCTGTTGTAAGGTCATTGCTTGATATTATGATTCTTGAAATGCTGTGTGTCACAGAAATAACCAGATTTCCTTGCTGGCTATATTATAATGAACTCTCATATCAGATTCTTAACCATGTCCATGTTTAGTCTTTTGTCATTTATAGTTATTGTTCTGATGCTCTTGCCAAATGTGTTTCATCTTCAAGGAGACTCATAAAAGGAACTTTTTGAGAAATACAAGTATTTGATATACCTTTAAGATCATAAAACTAGGCTGAATAAAAATTTCTAGAATAGAAAAAGCATTCAAAAAAAGTTGATAACATGGAGATAAATGGATTGAGAAAGATGGTTATAGTTTTTAATGACTCTTACTTAAAATATTGTTGGGTCTCTAATGTTTGCTCTTTCAGGTTGAGGAAGCTTTCTTTTAAGATATCTATGATCTACAGAAGTATGATAAAATATTCCTTTGTGAACAAATTGAGGCATTTAACTCTTCTCCCTACCTGAACCCTCGGAAATTCAGAAACTCTCAATCAGTATACTTTCTTTCATGGCAATTATAATTACTTGCATTAATTCAATAAAAATATGTTCTCCTTGTAACAGGACACCATTAGAAACATTGGTTATATTATCAAGGCTTTGACTGGAATGTCATATTTGAAAAAGACATGCATAGAGTCAGATATGACCAGAGAGTTTTAAGGAATTAAGGTTGACTTTGTGAAGCTAATAGAGCCCCCTTGGAAATGTTGGCCTGATACCCTTCCTTGTGGAGTTCCCAGCAGCCTTACTTGTAAGGAAAGAATGTCACTTCCTGGCAGGTCCAAGAACCTCAGGATATTTTGGGGACCTTGAGAAGAGGAATTCACCCAAATCTAGAGGTTACAGGCAAGTTTGATGGCAAGTATTTAGATTGGCTTCTGGTCTCAAGAGGGTATTTAAAGTTTAAACTAGAGACTCCTTATAAAAAGTTCCAGTAAAGCAAGTTTTAAAGAATCTGTATGGTCAGTTACTGTTCTTGTTGAGCATATGCAAATAATTAGGCCAAGTTTGTTAAGACTGGACTTGTTTTACAAACCAATTAGTCTTGGTTTGGCTATCTTTAAGAATGAGGGTGATTAAAGGAGCCTGGGTGGCTCAGTCCGTTAAGTGTCCAACTTTGGCTCAGGTCATGATCTTACAGTTCAAGAGTTCAAGCCCCACATTGGGCTCTGTGCTGACAGCTCAGAGCCTAGAGTCTGCTTTGGACTCTCTCTCTCTCTCTCTCTCTCTCTCTCTCTCTCAAAAATAAATAAACATTAAAAAAATGTTTTTAAAAAAGAATGAGGGTGAGTATAGGAAGAATATGTTTCAAGAACACATATTTATAGATAATAGATTTTAATACTGTTTATTATAAATAAACAGACTAGATCCTAAATTCTTCTGGTTTCCTCAAATATCTTGCTATGGCTCTCCAAACTAAGTTCTCCAATCTTCCATTGTCTTAACTAAAACTGCCCTTTTGCCCTAAAGCCCTAAAAACAGATGCTAGACAACTTGAGGTCAGCTTCAGAGAAATTGCCACAAAACTCGTGTGTAGACTATCTTTGTGCCTGGGATCACCAGAGACATTTGAATTATGATTCAGAAAAACCCATCTAGTTTTTGCTGCCTGATTGTCGCTCCATCTGAGGATGCTTCCAGCCTGACATCTGAAAATCTCACTGGTAGCACTTGAGATTCAGACACTAGGTTTATAATTTGCTCCAACCATTAACCTGTGTTTTTCTTTTGTTTCCATAAAAATGCCTCTTATTGATTGCTCGATTGCTTGCTAAGGCAGAGTCTATATGATGGCTAACATCACTTGCTGCACCTGTATGAGCCCCTCTTGGGAAATAAAAATCCATATAGGTAAAATCGGGCAGCAAGCCACTTGGCTATAAGAAGCCCTTGACCACCACACTTCCCTTTCCAAGGTGGCTGGGGCTGGTTTACTTACTGATTTATTCCCTTGGATACCCGTTGATATAGATCAATTTTAGAGGGAATGATGGGTTTAACTATACTGCTACTTTTCTTTAAAATATACTTGGGGATAAAGTTAAGGATGTCATATAGTACTAAACTATGTGGGAATATATCCAAATTCTCAGATAGTTCTCCTCCATTAGCACAAGGGACCAAAAATTGAGTCCTGCACACATCAGTTCCTTCCATTGCAAAGACCCTACTGCGTCCTAATTTGGCTTGCAGCAGTTATGGAGGATGGACCTCCACCCAGGTTCCATAGAAATGGAATGAAGCATTGACAATGGGAAATTATAACAGGAAAAAAAAAAAACTTAGCATGTCTGACTCGTGTTGCTTCTATTTCCCCTGCTGCTCTGACCTTTAAATTAAAAACTTCTGCTTAGCCTAGCACATAGGCATGTTAGAGCTAAGATTTGTAAAAACTGCTCTTTACCCCAAACCTACCTCACCTAAAGAAATAAAGACATGGACAAAATGGTTATTGTTGTAATTCTTCAAGATTAAGGAATGATCATAACTCAAGAATTGAAACTGTGCCCCATAGGGTTAATGAAGTTAAAACTAACAAAAAGTTTAAAACTTGTTTTTCAGACAGCTGTTTCCCCTTAATCACCTATTATGTCTTTCAGACCCCACTAACAAACTCACTAGCTTTCTCTGCAGAAGCCTGGACTCAAGGTCAATTGATATGGTTTCAGCCTATGAACCAGCAAGGCCTTGCATTCCTTACCGGAGACAATGAGCCTAAGACCCCATCCAAGTTTTACAAGCTCTTGGAGCATGCCCATAGCCCCTTTTCTTTACCCTACGAAAACCTGATGTCAGGGACTGAATTTTGCCTTCTTCTGAGGTTAAGTCACCACTCCAAAGAAACATGGGAATATATGTTATGTTTGCTTCTTGCACATGCTTTATCTTTCCTCATAAATACTCATAAATTTCCCTACCCTTTTATCAAAATGTATGTAAAGGATTCTTTGGATTTTTTCTTCTGAGTCTGTTCCAACATGACATTGGTTTCTTCAGATTCTACTTATTGGAATTCTTTTACTGTCCACATATCTTTGTTATAACTGTTATATCAACTGTAAAACTAGACAATCTAAGCCAAGCACATGTAGTATGTTTGCTTATTATTTAGACCTAATAGAGAACATATATCACGTTTAAGTTTCCCATTATTTATGTTACAATAGATTCCTCCCAATGAAGAATTGTACGTAAAAACTACATATATATTCACACCTAGCGACGAGAGACTTGATGGACCCAGGGCAGACCAGCCAGGCACCCTGGAAATTAGGTTGATCATCAGTGCGTTCTGAGGAAAGAATATTGATCAAAAGGGGAAATAGTAAAGGAAATTTTCAACTTACAATGTTTGGGGCCCTGCTCCTAGGCTCCCAGGGAAGTTCTACTTTTACCAAGGTCAGAATGACTTCACCAAACTTCAAAGCATGGGCTCTATCTGCCCTGAGCACACATTGTATGTCTGCTTTGTTAGCAAATAGCCTGAAATATGTCAAACTAAAGGGTAAAAATCTCCCTAAGTTCTGTTCCCATACTTCAGAAGCCTGCAACCTTGCACATACTAAAAGCATTAAGATAAAGTTTGTGAGTTTCTGCAATGTGCTTCATCATGATGATTTGTAACTCTTGATGTAACAGAAAAACTGTATATAACCCTGTATTAAACATTCCTTCTCATGGGGCACTCTCTTCTTTGGGAAGATTGTGTGTCCCAGGCAGCTGTGCTCCTCACTTAGGCTGCAATAAAACCGTCTTCCTTTTTTTTTTTTTTCCAATTATAAAAGGCTTGTTCATTTTTCACCCACAGAGCGACTGAGACTCTGGCCACCAGGGAATTGCTATTGTGGAGGGTGGTGGGGAGGCAGCTACTTGGAAGGTTTCTGGCCATGGCCTCTCAGGACACTGAGCCCCAGCCCCCTAATGTGTGTGTGGGAAATCACATGTCTCCCTTAGTTTGCTGAACCAACGTTGGGACTTTTTTTTTTTTTTTTTTTTGAGAGAAAGAGAGTGTGTGTGTGTGTGTGTGTGTGTGTGCGCGCGCGCGCGCGCGCGCACACACACACACACACACACACACACACACACACACACGGGTGGGGGAGGGGCAGAGAGAGAGAATCCCAAGCAGGCTCCACACTGTCAGCACAGAGCCTGATGTGGTGCTCGAACTCACAAACCATGAGATCAGGACCTGAGCCAAAATCAAGAGTCAGACTCTCAATCGATTGAGCCACACAGGTGCCCCAAGGTTGGGACTTTTGTAAGGACACGTCACTAAAAGGAAGAGGGAAAGAAGTGCAAACACATAGGGGCACATGAGTTAACATGCCTGGATTCCTCTTCCAAGGTCACAAAAGGCCAGTCACAAATTAACCTGACCTAACGAACATGGTTTGAACACCTATGATATGCCAGGCAAGAGTCTAGATATTTCATACAGGTTGCTAATTTATTCCAATGAAAGCTTCACAACAATTTTGTGAAATAGGTTTTATGCCCATTTTATAGAAGATAATGCTTGGAGAAGTTAAGTTGCCTTTCTAAGCCTAAGTTCTCATGGGGGGCCTGGGATTCACACCTAGGTCTGCCTACTAGCGAGACTTGTGCCGGTCCCCCTGTGCTTGGGTGTCCAAACAGCCCCTCACCTCACCTCAGTCTTTGCTGGGACATCTGGGGAGCCCTGTGCTAAAACACCTTTTTTTCCCCCTGGTCCTGAAATCATTCCCTCGATCTAGGATTCCTTCAGCTCTATGAAGTCCCAGAGGGCCATGGTTTAATATCTCCCTCTGCCCATTCCAAGAAATTAATTTTCTGGTTAACTTTGGCCCTTGGCAGTCAGACTTCCTGTATTCTCTTTTGTGAAGGAAAGCTTTTGCTTCCCTATTCAGTGTTACCAGCTAAGAGGTGATTTTCGGAGGCTAGGAACTTGAGGGACTGACATAGGCCTTTGAGAAATAGGGTAATCTGGAGCACCTGGGCGGCTCAGTTGGTTAAGTGCCCAACTTCAGCTTAGGTCATGATCCCCTGGTTTGTGGGTTCATGACCCACAATAGGCTCTCTGCTGTCAACAGAGTCTGCTTCAGATCATCTGTCCTGCTTTCTCTCTGCCCTTCCCCCCCCCCTCAAAATAAATAAGCATTTAAAAAGTGCAGATTCCTGGGCCCACCTCAGGCCCACTGAAACAGAATCTCTAATGGGGAGCCCCAGGAATCTGTATAGAAATTTTAAAAATAGGGTAAAATGTGGGGCTCAGACAAAAGAGAGACTTAAGGGCACATCTTAACCCTCCAAGGCTGTTGACCCATAGGCACATCTTTGTAGACTTACTGTTAACTAAATCAATAAGAGTATAACCTCTGTTAGGTAGGGAGAAGAGTCCAAGACAGCTATGAGATTTAAAAAGGCCATGTGTACTAAATATTGGAAGCCACCAACAAACAGTCCACACTCTTTACTGAACCTTTGAGAAAACAGGGACCCAGGCAGTGAGTTGCTATAGTTCAAACAGCCATTTGGTGGACTTTCACCTTCCAGGCCAATGTTCCCTGTGCTCTGCCACCAAAGAGGCAAGTGGGGCAGGGAGCTCAAGGTTGGCTCACCCAACAGGAGGGGGCAGCAGTCGCATTAAAAGAGGCAGTTGCCGGGGCGCCTGGGTGGCGCAGTTGGTTAGGCGTCCGACTTCAGCCAGGTCACGATCTCGCGGTCCGTGAGTTCGAGCCCCGCGTCGGGCTCTGGGCTGACGGCTCAGAGCTTGGAGCCTGTTTCCGATTCTGTGTCTCCCTCTCTCTCTGCCCCTACCCTGTTCATGCTCTGTCTCTCTCTGTCCCAAAAATAAATAAACATTGAAAAAAAAAATTAAAAAAAAAAAAAAAAGAGGCAGTTGCCAAGTAGAGCCTGGAGCCACTGCCGTGCTTGTTAGTGCTTCTCTGGATCACCCGTGACTGTGACCCGAACCTACCGCTGTCAGCCCGAGTACCCTTTGCTTCTGTGCAGTGTGGTGCCCCAGCTCTCCTGGGTGCCTGGGGACCTACTGGGAGCATGTACACAGAAGGGTAAAGATGGTGAGCATAGCCTTCCTGATTTTGGAGTTTGTTTTAGAAAGGGTAAGGAGAGCTTGGGCCATAATTCTCAAATTCTCTCGGCTCCAGGTTTGCAGTGCGATTCCCACTCAATTCAGACAGTCCGGCCCAGGGATGGTGTGGGGCTGCTGCTGTTTCATGCCCGGTGTCCCACCTCTCCCCGCCTCCCTGCCTTGGGCCCCCATCAGGCCCAGAAGAAGCTTCAGGGAGGAACATACGAAGCTCAAAGATGCTTTTATTGGGAGGCGGGGGTGGGGTGGGGGGGGGGTGGTGCTGAACGGAGACCTGACCAATCTGGCATTAGTGCTCCAGGCTTAGGAAAGAGATACAATAAATAGGTGGTAACTGGGGGAGAGGGGGGTCCCTCAACACAGCGAGAAGGGGAACCGTTTGTCTCAACCTCCGGGCTTGCTCATCCTCTTTGCTGTGTGAGCTGGGGTGTGGGGTTCACTGCAAACTGGGGACCTCAGAGTGGATTTCTCAGGGCTCCACAAAGAATCAGATCTGCCATCTTGCTTGTGAGAGGGTCTTGGTCTTAGAGGTGTTTGGGTTGGTGCCTAATGGCTCATCTGAGGAAAGAAAACAACCGAGGTGAGGCCACTGCCAGGTGAGGGACCCCCAGAGCTCATGCCATCAACCGGCTTGGAGCCTCGAGGCATGCCTGAGTGGGTGGAGTCGAGCCTCTGGGTGAATATGCCCTGCTCCCGGTACCTGCCACACTCAGTTCTAGCCCGGGGCTGGGCCCGCAGGCTTGTCCACCTGGCACTCTCGTTCCCACCCAGGGAGCATCCTGAATTTCCCGCGGGGGTCAGGGCCCCCGGCTGTCCTCACCCCCAGCATCCTTTTAACAGCTTCCAACCGCGCCAGGACTTGTGGGGCCTCCTGTGGACACAGCATCTGAAGCTCCCCAGGTCTCATGTGAAGCAGCTGGTTCCCTCTCAGGAACCTGAGGCTCCTCACCGTGCTGGGAACAAGAACAGCAGAAGCTGCCAGTGGTAGAGCAGAAGGACTCGGGCCCGAGTACTTGGGGCTTGGTATATTTTGGAGTATCGTATGAGGAGCTGTGTGGGCTTGGAGGCTGGGGTTACAGGAGGACTCATGGAGCAGGGTGCCTGGAGGTGAAGGAGTAAGATACCCATGTCGGCTTAAACCAGTGTCAGAACTCCTGGGTTTGAACAGAGAAATGCCCTGGAAGAGAATTTTGTGGTGGGAAGGGGTGGCTGGCGGCTGAGTTTCTTCCTGAATTCCCTCTGGTCCTGCCGCCTTCCCGGAGGCGGAGGCTCCTCACTCAGTGCTCTAGAAGGGCATGGGCACGCCCGTTCTTCTCTTTAACTCAGCAGAGGTAGCACTGCGTGTATATTCTGGGTCTCCAGGCTTCCTTGGTTATTATCTGAGTCCTTTACGAAGGTTCTCCCAACACACCCTGTGGGGCTAGGCACTTACATGGTGGAGAAGTTCTCTGCCTGCAGCCAGGCTGTGACTTCCTCAGGCGTTGAGCTAAGTTGAAGCATTGGAGCCTAGAATCAGGGGAGATGAGATGAGAGGCCATCTCGTCTCATTTCTACCCACAAACCCCATCATCTGGGCCCCTTCTCTTGACTCCTATTGGATCACTCATCCCGTTTCATGGTTTGCTTGTCTGGTGGGGACAAGACTTGATCTCTGCTCTGGCCCCATGATAAACTTGCCACACAGGAAACCTGCGACACTACTGATTAAATCACACCAGGGCTATCTCCTCCGCTTGTCATTGAATCCTTCCTGCCCCCCACCTCCGACTTAGAGCATCTGGATAGTCTAGGTTGGGTAGTACCCGAGAAGGCGGCTGGCTCTGGGACCCCGACTGTTGAGGCTCTAGGATGTTGCTGGGAATGTAGCCACTCTGTCCCTTCTCATTCTTCACCAGCCACCACCGCTTGCTCTGGTCCAGAACCTGCCAAGAATCACCCCTAACTCCTCAGTCACCCGAGCTTCTGTCCACCCCCACACCCCCACAAAGGTTTCTTCCTTCCTGCCCTTCCTCACCCTCCTTCTCCCTATCTAGGCCACCCGCTCCAGCAGCCCCACACCTGGACCACCAACCCCTATGGCTCCCACCAACCACCATCTTCTTTTCTAGGCCTCAAGCCCGTGTCTCACCTCCAGCACCTCTCCCTGGGCCACAGTCAGTTCCTGTGGGTTCCTAGCTTCAAACTCATAGAGAACTTGCATTTTCAGGGCTGGCTTGGCAAGTCTGGGGCTGGAGGGCACGTGGTTGGGGTCCCCGGGCTGAGGGCCATGGTGCTGTATCTCCTCTTGAGCAAAGTAGGTGCTCCCTAACGCGGGGCTTCCCCCCCAACCACACGCAGAGTCAGGATGGCTGGAGAATGGAGCCTCAGGGACTGAGTCCCTGTCCCAGCCCCAGAGACCCAGATATCTCCTGCCTGGAGTCTGGTGGTGACTTTTCGGCTGCCACAGAGGTGTAGTGGCCGGTCAGTGTAAGGTGGGGCTTAGGGTGGGGGCTTCTGCAGGCAGGAGGGGTCTGAAATGTCTCTGATTTCTGAAGACTCTTCCAGGAGTGGACTTTTCTATGTCTGAGCTCTCCTCTGAGCGCTTTATCTCTGAGCTCTGGGAAATCAGAGGCATGTGTGGACAGTATCACGAGAAGGATTGGAGTCTGGGAAGGTAAAAAAACTGCTTTCTCACCCGAGGTAGGGGAGGGATGTGCTGTACACACGCATGTCTGGCTAAAAGAGAGCCCAGACGGTCTCTGAGATGTAGAAGCCACAGATCCACAGGGTCAGTCCCATCCCTCCCTCCCCAGAATCATACAGCCCTGACTAAGTCCAGGGCATACCGGAGGGAAGTAGAGTCCTGGTATCCTGAGGGGGCCTGTAGGGAAAGAACAGAGAGAGGAGGAGCAGGCAGTCAGCCAACATGGCGGTGGGGAGCTGGGGTATCAGACCACAGACCCACTCACACACAAACCTGTCCCATATCCGCTCCCCTGCCTGTCCACCACACAGATCTGGGCACCCACGTGGCCCCGCCTACCACTTAGTTGTCATGTGACCGTGGTTTGGACCGAATGGGCAGAAAGTAGCCAGAGATCAGGGCTTTGAGCAGGACTCTTTGCTAAGCTCCCCTTACCTGGTTGGAGTGTTCTGGAAGCTGCCAACCATCATAGAATGTGGGTTGATAGGGCAGGGGTTCACTGCCTGTCCAGTTGGCCCTGGGGAGAGAACAATGCTGAGTCCACTCCGTGCCAGGCTGTTGGATGTGGAGAGGGAGGGGATGGCCGGATCTTCTAGGTAAGGGAGGTCATGGTCCGTGTGCACAGATGAAAGGCCCCAGACACCCACACAGGGGCACACAGTTCAGCTGAACGCATCCCACCGTGTGAGTATCTGTAGGCTAGCCTCACCTCTGCCTGTGAAGTGCAGATACATCAACTCCAGAAGAACACACTAGGCACTTTATGGCACTGACTTGGGATGTGGATCAAAGGGGTGGAACCGAAGACTGTTAGGGCTGGAAGACCCCCTCAGGGCCTCAGGCAGTGTTTTTCTAACCTGTTTTTCATTTCTTGGCATCAGATCTCTTTCTGTTTAGCTAACTAGTGTGTGGGACTTCACCTTGCAGTCACAGGAGCTGCTGTGGTTAATGTAGGGTGGGGGCTGCTACTTGCCTCCCAGCCCCCTGCCACTCCCCCACCCCCCACCCCCACCACCGCACCCACTGCAGGAAGGGCAGGCTCGAGCTGCTAAGAGTCTTCTCCACCTGTCTGTCCCGGGGAATCCCTACTCAGCTTGCGGAAGTTCCCTCCCTTCCTCATAGGGGCAGAAGTGATCATTTCCTCTTGGAATAGCCTGGGTTACTGCTCCTCTCCCACTGTGTTACACACACGTCCCACGTGCCTGTGTTTCTTACTCCAGGGAGCTCCTTGAGAGCTCTATCCTGAGTACAGTGGGCAGCACATTGGAAAGAGCTCATAAATATCTACTCAGTGGGAACAAATAAATCATTCCCTTTTCTGAATCTTTTTTAAATGTTTATCTATTTTGAGAGAGAGAGAGAGAGAGAGAGAGAGAGAGAGAGAGAGAGAAGCACAGAGCGAGGGAGAGAGAGAATCTCAAGCAGGCTCTGCACTATCAGTTCAGAGCCTGATGTGGGGCTCGAACCCATGAGCTGTGAGATCAAGACCTGAGCCGAAGTCGGACGCTTAACAGACCAAGCCACCCAGATGCCCCCATTTCCTCTTATGAATCTTTTTAGTTGGTTCCTTTTCTTTACCCTAAAAACTTGCTCAAGTCTTCCCTTGGCCCTGCTAATACTCCTTTTTGGCAGTCATTCTATGACCTTCTCTTTTCTAAGAATGTGTCTTTATGCCCTGCCCACATTATGTTTATGCCCTGCCCAATACTGGCCTTGTGTGGTCTCCCTCCTTCCAGATTACCACCCCATTTAGTGTTATTTATAACTTCTGGTCAGTTTGCCTAAAATCAAGTCACCTAAATATAATTTGCCCAAACTCAACTCTTTTGAGGGTTTTTACATCCTTTTGGTTAGTCTCTTTTTTGTGCTTGTCTTTCAATTCACTCATTCACTGATTTGTGGTCATTTTAAGAAATTGGAGAACATTTTAGGGCACATTTGATTTCACTTTATATTTAAAAATGAAACAGAGACAGAAAGGAGAATAAAAGTTACCAGGTGCTGGGGAGAGGGAGGAACAGGTACAGAGTTCTGTTTGGCGTGATGGGAGAGTTCTGGAAATGGATAGTGGTGATGGTTGCACAACACTGAGAAGATACCTAAAGCTATCAAATCATCCACTTTAAAATGGTAAATTTTGTCTAATGCATATTCTACCACAATAAGGTAAATAAGTTACATTGGGCCATAATTCATGTCTTTAGATGGACTGGACAAAAAATTCTTCTAATGAGGCTGAAATGAAAAGAACCCTCCACATTTGGCAAGAGACTCACTAGCACAGCTGGCTCATTTCCTGGTTGACGCCTCTCTCTCTTTCTCAAACCCTCTTCTCTCTTGGTTTTCATGCCTCTGCTCTTTTGTTTCTCCTTTTAACTCCCTGGCATTTCTCTTTGCCTCCTTGACCTCTTTGGCCACCAACACATGGAAGTGTCCCTTCTTCTCTCACGGGCTCTGGCAGGCCTCACTGATTTAAGGGAGCTCCCTGGGCTCCCTCTGGAGCGCTAGTCTCTAGAGGGCTCCAGCTGTCACTTCTGTGCTGACTTAAACCCACAAGCCAGCTGGGACCTCTCTCTTGAGGACCGGGCCACCCTGTGTCTGGTGAATGTTTCACTGACGCCTCTGCTCAGCATATCCCAGCTGGTTTCACCTCCCGCTCACTCCCCATGGCTCTCTCATTGCCGTGGCCTGATTAGCTCACTGCCCCTCTCACAGTAATACCAGTGTGGGATCTCTCTTTCTCTCTCACCCCCTTGGCCTGTTGGTTGCCAGCCCTTATCGATGTTACATTTGCATCTCTTATGTCAGTAATTCTTAAGTTCTGGCTGGATTGAGACAGTTTCCACTTTGTCCTTGGCAAAAATGAGAAAATATTTTACTTTATTATGTTGTTAATTTTTGAGGTGGTTTTTTTTTTTTTTACAAGTTTTTTTTTTTAATGTTTGTTTTTGAGAGAGCGAAAGAGACAGAGAGAGAGCGTGAGTTGGGGAGAGCGGAGAGAGAGGGAGACACAGAATCCAAAGTAGGCGCCAGGCTCTGAGCTGTCAGCACAGAGCCTGACTCGGGGCTCAAACTCACAGACCGTGAGATCATGACCTGAGCTGAAGTCAGACGCTTAACCAACTGAGCCACCCAGGTGCCCCTGAAGTTTTTTTCTAATGTTTATTTTTGAGAGAGTGAGCGTGAGTGGGGCAGGGGGAGGGGCAGAGAGAGAAGGAGACAGAGGATCCAAAGCAGGCTCCAGTGCGGACCCCGACATGAAGCTTGAACCCACGAACCTCGGGATCATGACCTGAGCCAAAGTGGGACACTTAACCGATTGAGCCCAGGCACCCTAAGAAAATATTTTAATAGAAGTTTGCCAGCTCTGCTTTCTTGGGAAGCATTGTTCTTTTCTCCTTCAGTGGTGGGTGACGGTGAGTGGTAGGTTTTGGGTTTTTTTAATTGTTTATAGTCAGTCTAATAAAAAGTTGGGAACTCCATGTTGGGTCCCCCCTGAATTTGTTTTGAGATATTTCTGGTTTGTGACAATGTAGAGCCTGCCATCTCCAGTGTCGTGCCTGATGCCCCCATGCTCCTCACCCCGGTTCAGTTCAGGCCTGGTCCTCACTCACCGGCTGGTAGTCCAGGCCACACCCAGACCCTTCCAGAAGTCACTCTCATGTGGGCTTAGGCAGGACTGCAGCAGGTCGATGGCTTTGGGGGTGAGGAGGGGTGAAATCACTCGGGTGGCCAGGCCGGGCTCCGAGCACTGGGCCAGGATCTAGGGGAGAAATGGAAGGTGTCAGGAAGCCCAGGCTCCCCCACGGCTAAGGAGGAGTGGAAGGGCCTGGAATCCCTGGCTTCCCACCCTTGCAGTGCTGCGTAGCCTCAGGACTCCTGCTCTTTCCTGTGTCTCTTGGATCCCTGGTGCCCCCGGCTCCGACCCCAGCCCATCTAGCTTGTTGAGGGGTTCTGCACACAGCCGGGATGGTATCTTGGGACCAATGAGGAGGTTGTATTGTGGTGAGCAAGGTGCAGACCCCACAGCCTCCCTCTGCCCCCCTGCCTTCCACCGTGGCCTCTGCTCCATCTTAATGGAGCCTGTCTCTCTTTATCACCCTATCATCCCCAAACTCACGAAGTGTAGAAGTTGGAAGAGGATGTGCACGAACTCAGGGGCATTCTTCTCCGGCAGCCAGATGGCCAGCTTCCCCTGGGGACACAGGGCGTTATGTGCTACTACCCGTCATCCTTCCCTACCTTTACCAGGACCACAGGGCCCCATAATTGTTCAGAGCTTCGGTTGGGAGCCTGGCATGCTCCAAAGGAGTCCCACGAGGAGGAGGGGGAGGTTCTAAGGGGTGAAGTTAGAGAAGGAAAGGATTTGGGGCATCCACAAGACCAGAGAGGAGGGCGCTGCTGGCATGGGGCAAGGGGAGGGCTGTGGAACTTGTGAGGAGCCACATACCAGGAGGTTGAAGCTGTACTTGACTTTCTGGAAGCACTCAATGTACTGTGCCTGTGTCATCCCTAAAGGGGATGGGGGAAAGGGTGGTGGGTTGTAGATGATCCCAGGACCACACCCCCCACCCTTCTCCCCCAGCCCTCAGCACTCACCCCACTGATCCTTGCCCTTTTTCTTCCCCAGTCTCTTCTTCTTATGACTGTTCTTTGCCTGGGCCTCCTTCAGCATTCTCACAAACAGCTCGATGTCTCTAAGGATGTGGCTTAGTATCTCCTGGACCCCAAACAACCCATGCCCTTGAATGGGCAGTTGGGCCCATCCTGGAATGCCCAACCCTGCTCCCAACCCCTCCCCACCTCCAACAGGAGCCTGAGGCCCAGTCCAGGGTCCGACCAAACCTCCCTATCCCTCCTCAGCCCTAGGCCTTCCTTGGCCATCCTGGCACCTGGCCTCCTGGGCGCAGGGGAAGGGTTGATGTCTTCCCTTGGGCCAGGCCCAGAAAGCCTCAGCAAACCCAAGACAATCTATAATTACCTCATCCCTCTCTGGGTTCTCGGGGGATGGGGACTGGCTTGGAGGAGGGAGAGTGAAGGTGCTTGGTTCTCGGGCACTGGAGTGGCGTGGCAGGGACCTTGGAGATGGTGGCATGTCTGCAATGTAAGGGGACCATGGCCCAGAGGCTCTTTGATCTTTGTTCCAAACCTTCCTTTCCATCTGCCCTCATGCCCCAGACTTACTGTGCTCTGGGGTCATCCAGTAGGGCTGTTCTGGAGAGGGCCCCTGCTCCGGAGGGGGTAACTGCTCCTTAGGGAACGGTCTTTCCGGAGAAGGCCCCCTCCATCTGTTTTGGCCTGGGGCTCCAGACTGGGGTCTGGTGAGCACATAATGGGGACACAGTTTTGATGGGGTTCTTGGGACAGAGTCTCTATTTATATTTCTGCCCCAGGACTGAGGGATTTTACCACCTCTCTCCAGGAGACCCACCTGCCCTGCTCCCTGGTCTCCATTGGGACTCCACCCTGCCTCATCTGCCTGCCCTCCAGGTCCTCTCGGTCCCATGTCAGTCTCCAGGGACAGTCTTCAGTGTTCCCTGGTCCTGGCCTTAGCCTCTGCCCTATGCCCATTGGCAAGTCCCAGCCTGGTCCCTTCCCAGTTCCAGGCCCAGGTTGGTTGGGCCACAGGCCTCTGGGCTCCCCCAGATGTGAGGCCAGGGCCTGGCCCTCCCAGGCCCAAGTCCTGAGGTCCTGATGGGGGCCGGGGCAGAGACTGCCTACTTTTGCTGTTGGTCGTCCTCCAGGGCCTTCTGCAGGCTGGTCCTCAGTTGCTCTGCCTGGAGGAAGCAGCAGTCAGTCAGGCTATGTATATGTGTGGGGAGTGTCAGGGGGAGAGTGATGGGCCCTATACCCACTCTCTCCCCAATCCTACCCCTGGTCACTCACCCCCACTTCCTGGCACTGGAAGAGCAGAGTGCTGGTGCCTGGCAAGCCTGACTCCCGTACTGTGATGGACAGGACGGAGTTGAAGGAGCAAGTGTTGAGCGCCACATCCATGGCCTGGATGCTGTCCAGGCGGTAAGAGTCCAGCTCCTCCTGGGCCAGACAGAGAGTTGGGCTGTGAGGCCCCTGAGAGCCATGGTGGCTCCTGGAAACTCCTAACCTGGGTTGCCTCAGCTCTCCTAGTGGCCTGGGGCAGGTGTGTCATCTTCCCTGACCCCTGTGCCTCTGTCCCCCATCTCCTCCTAGGCCTGGGTGTGTATTGTATATGGGGACAGTTGGCTGCCTTTTGGGGCATGGAAGGGTGATGTCCGTGCCTGGTGCCTGCTTTTCTACGATCTATGGTAGCTATGATCCATTGCAGAGGACAGTGGGAGGGCTGACCTTTGTCTCAATGTCCAGCAGCTGGAGCCAGCCATCTCTGACCTGCAGGAACAAGTCCTGACTCCACACCCGGCCCTGAGCATCCACCTCCTGCAGTTTCTTCAGGGCATCCTTGGGCTCTTGGACTTTCTGAGTCCCCAGCTTACATGTCATCAGGTGCTGAGGGGGAAAAGAGGTTTGGAGAGGGGGCACACAGGTTGTAGTAGGCAGGGCTGGGGTGGTGGAAAGGCAGCAGAGGAGGAAGACATCCCTCCTTGTAAGGGATGTCCCAGGCCATCCCCATATAGAAGCCTTCAAGGGTCAGTGGGAGGGCCAGGTTGGGCTAGGATAGGGCCCCCAAGTCAGGGTCTGATGAGCTGCATGAAAGGGTTTCAGAGTCTGGAGGAAGGACAATCATGACCGTTAACAGTCCAGGCCAGTTGAAGGGGCCGGATGGTGGTAGATATGGTTCCAAAGAGCCAACAAATAAAGTCTGCACTCCTCTGAGTGGAATATAGGACCTTCAGATTCTGTCCCTGCCTTCCTTGGCCCCAGTTGGGAATCCACCGTCGTAGCCTGGTCCTTCTCTTCACTGACCTAGCATTCCTGCCTCTCTGACATTTCTCATGCTGTTCCCTGTACCCAGAATGCTTTTCCCACCTCTGCTAGTCCATCCCTTCCCAGTCGTGCAGGAAGATTAAGAGCCCCCTCCCTGATTCTTGCCCGGCGAGGTCCATAGTCATCTGTCTCCACTCAGAGCCTTGCCCACGGCTGCTCTGATCACGTTTTTGCGGTTATTCTCCTTCCTCGAGGAGACCTCTGCCTTCTTCCATCCAAATGCCACCCCTTGTCCTTGCCCCCAGGCCCTTGTTGGGGGGCAGCTATCTGCCTGATCCCCCTGCCCTGCTCTCTGCCCAGTCCCCAGTGCCTCTCCATGAGTTCACGCTGCTTGCATGTTCAGGGGTCCCTGACCTCATGAGAAAACGCCTGGCATCCTGGACATGTCTCCTCTTGCTCTCACCTGCCAGGCCTAAATGGAGCCTGTTCCCAGCCCCCACCTCTGTCATGAAGCCCAGGACTCCTGGCCCCAGCCCAGCTGGCTGAGGGAGCCCCACCTCTGCTGCCCTGTGAGCCTCCAGACCACCGCCCCTGTGCCCCTCTCTGCTTGTTCTCCCGGAGAGCCTAAATTTGCCACTGCCCGGGGGCTGTTTCTACCCCAGATACTTCAGCCTGGTCAGGTATATGCTCCTCCCCACCACGTCCTTCCAGCCTGTGCTCTCCCTGCAGTGTTGACAGGCCTTCAGGCAACCAGATCTCACAGCGCCAGTGTTGTCCAGCCAGGCAGGGCCAGAGCCTCCGTGCCAGCCTCCAAGTAGCTTGTTTGTGTCTGCCCTGGGAACTCAAGTCCAGACATTTCTTCTCTGAGACAGTGGGCTGTTCAAGTCCTTGCAGGGACCGCTGTCCTCACATATTTCTGCCTCCAGCCAGGCCAGATCCTGGGCAGAGAGCAGCTCCTCAGGGTTACTCACCTCCACCCTGTGCTGCAGGCAGGTGGGGTCTGTGGAGAGGTTCTGTGAGTACTCCTTCCGGTGCACTGCAGGGGTGCAAAGCAAGGGGATGGAGACACAAGAACAGGGCAGGGGAGACATGCAACTACAGCGGGGAGTCAGCGAGGGGAGGGAGACCCCTGAGGGCAGTGGGTTGGGGCGGGGGGAAGGGGAGAGGGGACCGGTGGGGGAGCTTACGGTAAATGGCTCTGCTGCTCGGCCGGGACATGTTCGATGTCTCCTAGAGTCTACACTGAACCAAAGAGATAGCCATCAGGGCCGGGGAGGAGAGCTACCAGGGCAGAATGGGGTAGGAGGGCTGCTCTTGCAGTTCAACCCTCACCCAGGCCTGAGGCTCGGGCCAGGCTCTGACCCGGGGCCTCCAGGACCAGGCCAGAAACTTCTGGCTCCAGGGGCCTTTCTGGAATCATCTTCAGATATGCCACTCTCTGAGGAGCCCCATCTTGGCTGGGCCCGGGGGCCCCAAGGCAGGCTCCTGGCTCCCCATCATTTGGTCAGTAAGGCTCATTCCTGTGGGCTCAGGAAAGCTGGGTGGACAGGCACCTGGGAACATATCCTGCCTTGGGCCTGGATGTGAAAGATGCCAGGTCCATGGGGTGCACCTAGCTTCTGGAGGAAAAGCATCAGGTGCGGCAGCCTTCCTTGCCAAAGCAAGCCTCTTGTCCAAACCTGGACTAGTTCTGCAAATGTCACTCCTTAAGCTGTGGGCCCACTTAGGAGGGGTATGTGTGTGTGTGTGTGTGTGTGTGTGTGTGTGTGTGTGTGTCTGCATGCACACGTGTAGGCATGTTTATGATGGGGCTTTGTAGGATTTGTCAATGATTTGCATTTCTCTGAATGTCTTATCAAGATTCCTGTCTCTTCACCTTTCTATTAGCTGAACCCTTGGTCCAGGGCCCCTCCCTACCCAGTCCTTTAAATCCAGCTCAAGGATCACCTCCTCAGTGAAGCCCCCTCAACCACCACACTCTCCCCTGCCCAGAATACCCTCCTGATGCCGCACCGACCTTGTCTGTTTCTCTCTGGCAAAGACAGCCACTCTGGTGGTGAGCCTGGTGCCATGCCCCTTACAAACATCATTTTTTAAATTATTTTTTAAATGTTTATTTATTTTTGTGAGAGAGAGAGAGAGAAAGTGTGAGCAGGGGAGGAGCAGAGAGAGAGGGAGACACAGAATCTGAAGTAGGCTCCAGGCTCTGAGCTGTCAGTACAGAACCCCATGCGGGACTCAAACTCATGAACCTTGAAATCATGACCTGAGCCAAAGTCGAATGCTCAACCAACTGAGCCAGCCAGGTGCCCCACAAACATCATATTTAATTTCCATCTATCATCGCTTATACTTCTTTGGCTCTGTGTGTTAAGCCCTGTTCTATCGACTTCACTTTCGTCAATTCATTTAATCCTCAGAACAAACTCACCAGGTGGGTACCGTTATTATTCCATTTACCAGATGAAGACTCTGAGGCTCAAGGAGGGTAACAGGCCTGAGGTCACCAGAGAGTCTTTAATGGAGAATGAACAGCCTGTCGCAGCCCTGTCTGGCTGCAAACCCCATGCTTTCATTGTTTGTGTATGCCTCTGTCATTGGGCTGTGACCTGCTGAGGACAGACTGGTCTTGCCACCACTCTCTCTCCAGTGCCTTCCTGGCACAGAGAGGTTCTAGAATACAAATATGTTGAAATGGGATGAAGGTAAAAGCAGGGCATGCGCATGTGTGGGGTGGGGTGGGAGTTAACTGAGCATGTGGGTCAAGGGTGAGTGCTATTTGAATGACACATGTACGCATCATGGACGGGGTATTAAGTTTGTGGATGCCAGGTATCTACATGGTGTGCCTGCGCAGAAACCCTGAAATATCCCGGGCAAAGTGCAAGAGAGCGGCCCACACCCGTTTATGAGGACTCTTATGAAAATAGCAGAGGATTTGATAAGATGACTCAAGTGATGGGGAAATCAGTTGCTAAGAAACAATTGAAGGATTGTGGAGAAGGCGGCTGGTTCTGTGTTCCTTGTTTGGGAGCACCTCATCCCCCTCCAAGGGTAAGGGGTGCTAGAAGCCCGCTCCTCCTCCTCAGTCTACCCCACCTCCTTACTCCCCCCCCCCCACCTAGAATACTTCCTGCTTCTAGATCCAGAAGTGAAAGAAGAGAGAATGAGCTTGGCCATGGTTAGCGGCTGCCCTGCTCCCCTCCCCCCATGCCAGGATGGTCCCTCTGGGTCCCTGTGGGCAGGTCCAGAGAACCATCTGAAGCTCCAAGATCCCAGACCACAGGAGATGGGAGCCAACTGGCTTTGACCCGTAGGACTATGGCAGCCTAGTTTTCCCTATGTATCCCCTGAATTTAGGGGCTGAGAGCGGGGAAGGGGTGTCTACATCACAGAAGCCACAGAGGAGGAGCCCAGAGATGCTTCTGGAGCCCTGGCTCCCCCTGCTCTGCTTCCTAGCCAGCTAGCGGGCAGCTGAGTCCCAGCCCTTTTTTGGGCTTGCTCTTCGGGGCTGCATCTGGGAATGGGCTGGAGACCTTGGCCCTGGGAAGACCCTAAGTTGTTCCCACCTCCCTGGGATCCCCTGCAGCTGGGCAGACCCCTGATCTTCCTGAAGGCCAGACCCTTACCTGTGTTCCAGTGAGGCTTGTCCCCCTGGGGGGGCTGGTGTCTGAGCTGACGTTCCGGTGCTGGTGCCGGGAGGGCAGTGGCTTCTCTGCTTTCGGCCACAGACAGAGGCCCTGTGACCAGGCGGGCCCTGGGTGAGCAGGCGGGCCTTATGATGATGAGGCCATCAGGCAGCCACACCTGTGCTCTTTGGACTCTGGTGGATGTAGAGGCTTCCTAGGCCACCACCCACTCAGCATGGAAACCTGGACCTGTGGCTGTGCCAAACTTAGTCAGAGACCCCTGCTTCCCAGCTTCCTTCTCTGCTTGCCCCTGGTGTTAGGGGGTGGCCTCCTCTTCCCTCCGCCTTTTGGGTACCTCCTCTGAGGCCCCAGGTCGGCATCAGGCACTAAGACGGGGACCAGAAGGAGAGGGCACCCTTGGCCCAGGGGGTTCTGGCTTCTGTGGTCAGGGGACAGGCGGCTGGACATGGACCCCAGGCGCCAGAGAAGCTGTGGACTGGCACGTATGTGCGCGTGTGCTGCCCGTGTGGATACATGATCACGTGTGCCCAGGTGGTGTCTGTGAGCAAGACATGGATCTTGTAAGAGCAGTTGAGGACCAGGGACTGGAGCCACTGTGCCTATTACATAGAGAGCTGAGGCTTTTCCTGGCCAAATCACCTCATTCTGTCCTTTCTTCTGTCTCCTCCCACCCAGCAGGGAGTCCTCTCACCCCGAGTTCTTCTTCTTCTTCCCCTCACTTTCCTTCCCTGCCCGGCCTCATACCCTCAGACCTCTCTCTGGTCCATAGCTGGCTGGCTTTGGCAAAGGTGAGAAACTTGCCGAAGCTTGCCTTTGTCTCTATTCACAAATACTCCTAGTCCCTGTGCTTCCTTGTACTTAAAAACCTTCCTTGGCACCCAGGGTGGGCTGGGCTGCCTGCCCTCTGGGAGCTCACAGTCTAACAAGGGGGACAGCATGTAAACAGACACCAAGAGAACAAGGCAGGGGAGGGGAGGGGGGGAGAGGGGACGGGGGGAGAGGAGATGGGAGGGAAGGGGAGGAGAGGAGAGGAGAGGAGAGGAGAGGAGGGGAGGGAAATCTAATGTGGTGGTGGATCTTGTGGGCAGAGGTCAGGACCCAGTAGGTGTTGGGATCTGTGGAGACTCCTGGGTCTGGGAGTGGAGCCTGCATCTGCCCACCCATCCTTGGCTTCCTGGGGCCGTCCCAGGAGGTGTTGGCTGACTCCCCCACCCCCAGCCCAGCCAACACTGCCCTGGATGGTCTGGAGTCCAGGGGTTGGATCCTGGCCAGGGCCTTCCCCACCTGCAAGAGTCCACTGGGCAGCCAGCTCTAGGAGCCCAGGGATCAGGTGCCTGCTGAGCCAGCCCCCTTGCTGTGGCCTCATGGGAACTAGCCCTCTAGGCCTTCCTGGCTGTTCTGCTTCCTGGGTCTCAGCTTCTTGGTCCTCCAGCTTCTTTCAGGATAGGACGGCCTGTCTCGTTGCCTCCTCCAGCCCCAGCCCCAGCTTCATCAAGGCTGTAGCCGCTTTCTACCTCCAGCACAGGCTCGTGTGCCCAGCTAAGGCTGTGCTCCCACCCAGCTAAGGACAGGCCCGTCCTTCCCATAGGCCTTCCCTGACATCAGTGCAAGCACAGGAGGCTCTCGCATAGAGGACTGGGGACAAGGGAGGGGCACAGCCCACTGCAGAGATGCGCGTGAATGTCAGGACAGAGAAACAAGGAGCACCAGCTGGCCCCCTCCGCTCTGCACTCCACAGGGCCTTGTAGGGGGGTGCCTTTGGGAGCAGTGTGGGTCTAAGACAGGAACTCTTTGCGGTCTGGATGGGGCTGGACCCAGGGCTTCTTCAGTGCCAGGCATTGTGGACATCTGCCAGAGTGGAGCCATTCCAGGGTAGAGGGACATGAGGAGGGTGGAGAGGCCAGGCCATCCACGCCTGGGGATTTGGGGCCACAACTGATGCTTTTGCACAAAGAAAGCTCCAGGTGCCAGCAACTCTTTAGCAAGCTAATCCTGGCTGGGGCACCACAAGTTGGGACTCAGAGGGCATCTCCGTGAACTGTGGGGCTATGAGGGCTTGGGACCTTATTCATTTATTCATTCATTCATTCATTCATTCATTCATTCACTCAATCACTCATTCACTCCTCAGCTCCGTATTGAGGGCTTCCTGTCTCCTGGGCACCGTGCTAGATGCTAGGAGACACCTTGGGACGCAGCCTGTGTTCAGTATCTCCCTCCAAACCACCCAGCCTCTCCTCCCACGTTCCCGGCTCAGTGGAGGGACGACACCGAGCCAAGCATCCAAGCAGGGGCCTGGGACCATCCTCCCTCAGGCCCACACCCAGCCAGCCCCCCATCCTTTGAGTCCCCACAGATGGATCCATCTGCCCCCACCTCACCACTATGGCCTGAGCTCAGACACATCGAACTGTCTGCCTGCAGCAACACAGCAGTCTGTGACCTCCCTGACTCCACACAAGCTCTTCTTTGTCCTCTCTCCTCCCTGCACACAGGACGGTCCCTACCCAGAAAGGTCACCATCCCTCTGTGTTCAAACCCCATCACTGGCTCCCTGATGCTCTCAGGATAAAACTCAAACTCGTGCTGTATGAAAAGATACATACACTAATTAAAATGTTGAAGATATTTAACAATTTATTGGTAAATTTGGATTAATTCTAGGAAACCTAGGGGGTCTCAGGAATGAGATCTCAAGGATTTAGAAAGAACTCCTTATAAAAGCTTTCAATATTACATTCCTTGTTAAACTGGGACGTGGACTACTTTGGGCATCATTTCACCCCTGAATTACTGTCTTGATAAACTAGTTCCCAGCAGAACCCAAAATCAAGGCCAAGTGAGAGATGTGTAGCCATGCTTTTCTGAGCACGCAGGTGGCGCTGCGTTTCCTATTAAACAGAATAGGAGCCTTGTGGACTGGAGGCTCCCGTCTCCGAGCCCGGCCTTACCCCCTGCCACTCTCTGCTCCTTGTGCTTTACACTCAGCTTAGGGTGACCTGGGGGTCTGGACGAGTCAAGCCCTCACACCCAGCTCCCTGCCTTCTCTCTGCCAGAAACGCCCACCCCTTCCTTGCCCGTGGGAAACACTCTATGCCTTCACGTCTGCACCCCCGCTTGGCCTCTTCTGGAAGCCTTCCCACTGCCCAGGACTGGAGGCGACCCTGGCCCTCGGTTCCCAGACATCTTGTACACACATCCCTCCAATACCGCGCACGTTGTCACGTTGAGGGGTGTGTCCCCCTCAGGCTAGGATTCCTGAGGACCCAGGGTAGTTTTTGCCACAGTCTAGAGGAAAGGACTAGTGAACAAATACGTGCACTGCGGCATCCCAGGGACAAAGGACCATACTCTGTTTGGGGGCATCAGGGAAGGCTTCCCAGAGGAGGGAACGCTGGGGCAGGCTCTTAAAAACCATATAGGAGTCGGGCCAAGAGATGACATGGGGAGGGAATGCCAGGTGGAGGGAATGGCAATCCTGCTGCAATGGCATGGTGAGAGGTTGGCTATGGCCGGAGCATGATCTGCAGGTGCGTGTGTGACAGGGAGGTGGTGGCAGGTGATGGGATCTGAGTGTCTTCATCACCTGGCGGTGAGTGGAATCACTGAGTGGTTGTGCACAAAGGTGTGACAAGGATGTTGCTGGTCTTCTGCCTCCTCAGAAGGGCCCTGCCACTGCTGGTTCTCAGGACATGGGGAGAGGCCTCCGGGGAGTAGGGTGTCGGAACAGACCAGGTGCACAGGTTTTAGGCTGAGGGGGCCAAAGAATCCCTCCAGGCCACCCTGGCCCAGGGCCTCTCAGAAGCTCCAGAGCAGGGCCTGGTCAGTGCTGGGGAACTCTAGAGGAAAGACAGGTCTGTTTTCATGGAGGGCAGTAAGAAAGGTAGGGCGGGACTCTGGTTATTTCGGGAGAGAGGCCTGCTTGGGGCTGGAAGGGATAGGGTGCCGGCTAAGAGCACTGCAGGCTCATGGAGCCAGACGCCAGGGCAGGGTCCAGCCAGAGCTCTTGCTGGTACACTGCACGGATGATGTCAGCTCGGGGGCTGGGGCCATGGCCAAGGGCTGATGCCTGGCCCTGGGGCTGCCGGGGAGTTGCAGAAACAGATCCCATCTCTGCCCCTGCCGCCTCCAGTCCTGGCACATGGGGGCGAGTTGCTTCTATGAGGCAGGCAGAGGAATAAAGGGCGATATCATCCCTGCATTTGGCATTTATTTACATTCCAGAGGCAGAAGAAATGATCAGATATAAAGGCAATCAGAGCCCTGATAAGTGGCAGGAAGGAAACCAGTGGGAAACCAGATTGAGGGCATGGGTGTGGAAGGACACTTTGGATGCATGTAATCAGAGAAGACATGTCTGAGGAGGGAGCTTCAAGCTGAGTTGAAGGCATCGGAAGGAGCCACTTGTGTGAAGTGCCGTGGAAGGGGAGCGGGAAGACAAGGGTGCTGCGGCTGGGAAGGCAGCCGGGGGCCGGAATGGAATGAGTGCGGGGAGAGGTGGTCTGGGGTGGTCTGGGGTGAGGCAGGCAGGGACGGGCAGTGGTCACAGCATACAGGCTCTGCAGACCACGGCCAGGACTCTGGCTTTTATTCCAAGGGCAATCGGAAGACACGGGGGTACTGAGTGGAGGAGTGATGTGGTCTGATTTGTGTTTTAGGTGCATCCCTGAGCTGGGCTGGGAGAACAGGCTGCAGTGGGGGTGCGGGCCCCGGGAGACCCAGGGACAGGTCTGTGGTGATGGGGAGGATGCAGAGGGCAGTGGCGATGGGGACTCAGGGTGTGGGCTTGGACAACTAGGCAGCTTATGGTGACCCTTGGTGAGGTGGGGAAGACTGGAAGGGAAGGAGGAGCCAGGGAAGAGTGAGGAGATTCAGTTCCATCCCGGGTGGCTTCAGTTTGAAAGGCTTCTGTGGACTCTGAGTGGAAGCATCGAGAAGGCAGGAGGATCTTGGGATCAGAAGCTCAGCTCAGTGGGATGGCCGTGATGCAGCCACTCAAGCCCGTGCGGCAAGACTGTTGAGCGATGTGGGGGGCAAGTTCCTGCTGCAGTGCCGGAAGTAAAGAGCCGGCTGTGGAGTTGTTGGTCAGCACTTGGCAGTTGTATGCAAATACTGAAGAGGCTGAGGTGGGAGGAGGCCACCTGGGGAGAGTGTGTGGGAGAAGGGCAGTGGCCTCAGGCTGGGCCCTGGCACTCATCACTAGAAGATTGGGAAGATGAACAGGAACCTTCTAAGGAGACTGAGGGGCAGCCTGTGAGCTCCGAGGGGAGCCAGGAGGAGAGAGTGTTTCTAGTAGGAAGGAGTGGACACCTGGGTGAGGTGCTACCAAGAGGTGGGGAAAGGCACTGAGCGAGAAGAATCTGTGTAATTGTCCCCGTGGAAGCCACAGGTGGGCCTGAGGAGGGCAGTTCCCCGGAGCCAAGGTGGCCAGAGCCGACTGGAGAGCATTAGTGTAGGTGGGTGCAAGAGGCTCTCCTGGGGATGGGATGGTGGGGTCAGGGGATGAGATATGGATACTTGTTCAAAAGTGTTTAAGAAGGGAGATGTTGTGGCATATTTGCTGCTGGAGAGAAGCTACCGGGGAGAGAGCAGAGACACCGGACCGAAGACTTGGGTAGCTGCTGAAGAATGGGAGGGGCTGTAGATGCAGGGGGAAGGGCTAGCATCGCTGGGGGAGAAGGGCCCACAGCCTGGGGAGACTATGCTGTGCTCCCCACTCCCTATATAGGCAGAGGAGGCCAAGGGGCCTGGGCCGGGAGGGAGGGTGATTTGAGGGCATGCGGTTGATTCTCTGGGGGCAGTGTGGTGTCCCGGCCTGGAGTTTTCCGGAGAGAACGCCAGGCCCCAGGTACACCCTGGAAACTGCCCCATCCAGGGACTGGGACGTCAGGCCTGGAATCCCAGCCCCAGCCCCCTTTGCCTAGCTTGCCCTCAGTCCCTCTGTCACCCAAACCCCCAAACCCTAAGCCACTGCTCAGGCCTCATTTCTCCCACCTTTTCTCAAATGTCCCTCTAGCAGCAAGATGTCACTCTAGGTGTTTCTCTGCACCCCTCTCCCTGCTTCTACTCACTTGGTCCTGTCTCTCTCCAGCCTGGGATCCTCTGCGTCACTCCCACACATGCCTCCTCCCCCATCCCTTGTATTCTGCGGCTTCTCCCTCATCCAGGGGGAAGGTGAGTAGGTGGACCCAGGGTCCTAGATTCACCCAGCTCCACCTGGACTAGACAGCCCTGAAGAAAAGGCCCTCAGCAATGTCTGGAAAGCCCTTCACCAGATGCCTGGACTTTGGACTGTGATTCAGAGCAGGCTGTCAGGAAGGCTGGTCTGGGAGGGCTGCTTCAGAAGGGGCAGCCTCTGGGAAGTGTATGCCCTCTGTGATCTCAGGGAGGGGCCTGGCCTGGGCCCAGCTCAGGTCTCTCACCTCCCAGAGAAGGGGAGAGGGTCAGTGTCCTGAGTCGGCCCTGCCTGGCCGACTGCCCTGGGTGTACAGGGGAGGGGCCTCAGCCAGCACCTCCATTGTATACTTCTGCTCCTCTCTCCTCTTCAATACACTGCCCAAGAGGGCCACAGTGGAGCCATTCACAACAGCGTGTAAAAGATCGTTCAGGGATGTAGGGGAAAGTTCATGATGCGGCCTAAGCTGGAAAAGGCAGGCTCCAAAATGGCGGAGACCATGAGGTCCTAGTTTTGTGAAATAAACAAATTAACAAATAAATACATTGAAATTGTATACATGGAAACAGAAAGGATCTCCACAAAACTTGTAATCATGGAAATCTAAATAGAAAATATTGCAAATCATGTAAATATAAATATAAAAAATGTTCGTGATGGGGGCGCCTGGCTGGCTCAGTCAGAAGAGCATGATGGGACTCTTGATCTTGGGGTTGTGAGTTTGAGCCCCAGGTTGGGTGTAGGGATGGCTTTAAAATAAAATCTTTTTTTTTAATTCTCCCTCCAAAAATAAAATCAAAGAAAGAAAGAAAGGGGAAGAAAATGTTCATGATGTAGTATTAGGTGAAAAGGACTACTTACAAAATGTTAACACTCAATTTTTAAAAAAAAAAAAATTATGAATCTATGGGGCGTCTGAGTGGCTCAGTTGGTTAGGCATCTGACTTCGGCTCAGGTCATGATCTCATGGTTTGTGAGTTTGAGCCCTGCGTCGGGCTCTGTGCTGACAGCTCAGAGCCTGGGTCTTGCTAGAATTCTATGTCTCCCTCTCTCTCTGCCCCTCCCCTGCTCACGCTCCATCTCTCTCTCAAAATTAAATAAACACTAAAAAAAAATTTTTTTAAATTATGAATCTAAATAAGGAAAAAAAATGTCACCATGTGAATCTAAACATTTATTCCTCACTTGCTGTGACAGGCACTCATCTAGGGGGTTCAGAGGATGCTCAAAATAACCTTAGAGGTAGATTCTATTATTTTCATCCCCAATTTACATAAGAAGACACTGAGGCACCAAGAGGCAGAGGAGTTAAGTAATTAGTCCCAGGTCACACAGCCCTAAATGGTGGGTGTGTGGTTTGAGCTTAAGAGGCTGGGCTTAGAAAGACACCACAAGAACAGAGGGCAGGTATCTCTAGCTGTGTGGACGCTTCCCCGTGGTTTTACTCTCTTCTTCATGCTTATCTGTATTTTCCAACTTTTCCTGAAGAGTGTGTTACTTTTGTAATCAATGTCTCTCTGTTCCCACTCTACCCCTCACAAAATAAATGGGAATTTTAAAAGTAACAAAACAAGGGGCGCCTGGGTGTCTCAGCTAAGCGTTGGACTTTTGATTTCAACTCAGGTCATGACCTCCCAGTCCTGCCCATGTGGGGCTCCACCCTGAGCACAGAGCCTGCTTAAGATTCTCTCCCTCCTTCTCCCTCAGTCCCTCCTCCCCCAACTCAAAAAAAAAAAAAAAAAAAGAAAAAAGAAAAAAGGTAGCAAAACAAGACAAACATATCTCAGAAAGATACTTTTCCTGAAGGCATGGAACTCTGTTCTGCCTGAGGGTGGCTGCTGAAGGCTGAAATCAGTGGCCTGAAGCCAGGGAAGGCTAGAGGGTGGCTTCAGATCTCCCCTTTGTCCCACGTGGCCCTCAGGGGTCCCAGAGGCCTGGGTTGTGCCCCTGAGAATCTCAGGCCACCCCCTGAGGCCACCTAGGTCTCAGTCTAGGGCCAGGCCTTACCATGTTTGGTATTAAAGAGGCACTGGACAGTCTGTGCAGGTTTCCTTGGGCCTTGAGGAGATGTGTGTGTGTGTGTGTGTGTGTGTGTGTGTGTGTGTGTGTGAGAGAGAGAGAGAGAGAGAGAGAGAGAGAGAGAGAGAGAGAAGGGTCAGGATGGGTGGGAGCACAGAGCCAGGGCAGAGTCTGAAAGCCTCTCCTTGATTTCTTGGCCCTCACACCTCCACCACACATTCCCACCGCACACTGTTTGGCCTCCACACAAAGCAAGGTTCCCGCTACAGCATCCAGCCGCTGTGGGGACCCTCTTGGTGACCGGGTGCTTATTACCTCACCAGCAGTGCAGGCTGCGTGGGACTCTATGGGGTACAGAGCAAGCGCCTTAGAGTCCAAAAGAATTGGTTTGAACCCTAGTGCTGGCCTTGGAATCTGAGTTCTCGGAGCTTTAGGTCCATCATTTGTCAAAGGGGCTGAGGTTGGCTGTGAGGATTACACAAGACACCATGGGTCACATGTCTGGAGCAGAGGTGGGGCTCCATGAATGTGCTTCCGAAAGTTGGCATCCCTGTAAGTCCTTCCTGCTGCTTCCGGCACCCCTACAGAAGCACTCAGAGTAGACTGGATCCCTCCTAAGTGTCTCCCCACCAGGCAGGCATTCCCCAGCACCCTCAGCCACCCTAGCATAGCGGGGTACCCAGGCAGGCTGCCATCTTGATCTCTCTAGAGCCGTTTCTCAGATGCTGGCTCCATGGTAATCCCTAGGAAGCTTGGTTGAAAATGGAAAGTTCTGGACTCCAACATGGAGAATCCAGGAAAGAGTCCCAGAATCCAATTTTTTACAATCTCCCCAGTGGTTCTGATGGGAGCCAGTGCTCCACTGTCCTCCAGTTGGCACTGTCCCTCCTTAAGTGTGTTGCCTGGCAGTGACCAGTGCTAGGCTGCTGCCTGACCAGCTTGGACCTGAGACACTGTCCCTCTGACTATCTCTCACCTTCCCCACTCACTCCCCCGAGTATGCCCCATGGGGTGTGCTTGTGCCACAGACAGGCAGCATCCTTCCAGAGAACTTTGTCCTGCCATGCTCTGCTCTGAAACTGGACAGTAGCTGGGGTCAGGGGCCCTGGACACCCCAACTCTGACCCAGAATGTTGGTCCACCTAAAAGCCTGGGAAGACATCCTAATAGGGCTCCCAGAATGAGCCTAAGGAGCTTGCTCTGTGGCTCTGCTGCCCATACCAGCAGGGCTCCTCCCCTGAGAAGCCTGCCTGGGATTCTAGAACAAGCCTTCAGTGAGATAGATAGCCGGTGGAGGGCTGCCCCTTGGACTGTGACTGGGATCCAGGGGCCTGCAGAGCAATTACTGGGCCTATCTAGCCCTGAGGCTGACAGGCTCCAGGGAGAGTGTGCAAAGCCACAAGGCCCCAGCAGAGCCAAGCCTCCAGAGGGGCAGTGGTCTCGGTGACTCAGGGCAGGCGCCTGCTGTGCCTGGCCCCTTGGTCCTCTCAGAATGTGGCCTCCTGGGCTGGAGGGGGCTTTAGAGAGACCCACCATCCCTTAATTCCTGGCTCCCTGAAACACTCCCTTGGAAAGTTGTGCTCATAGACAGCCATGGCAGTCCTATCCCGGCCGGCCAGCTCTGACCATTACTGCACTCTTCCCTGGGCCAGTGGCAGACTTGCATCCCCGGAACACCCACCTGGTGTGCTTGCTCTTTTAAGGCAAGCCCTTCAGATATTTAGACATAGTACCATACCCTCAGAGAGTCACCTAGAACATCATTAATGCCTATACCCTTGGGACCGAGTCAAACTCTTGGAACCTCAGTTTCCTCATCTGTGAAATGGAGACAACTATGGCTACTGCTTACTGAGTACTTGCCCTGGCCAGGCACTGCACTAAGCATGTCACAAGGCTGGCACAGCAGAAAGGTTTCCTGACCCTGGGCTGAGGCCTCCAGGCAGGCTGGGAGGAAGTGCTGGCTCCCTCTGCTGGACAGAAGGTGCATTGCAGACAGGGAAGCCTAGGACAAGATTGAACAACTGTCCTGGGGGCAGGTAGTTCAGAGATGGCTTGACCCAGCCTGGTGTTTTACAGATGAACAAACTGAGGCCAGGACGGCCACCTCACTGGATGAAGTTTGTCTATGTGGTCCCTGGATTGGGGAGCTTTACCCACAGAGGAGAGCTAGGCAGTTTAGTCTTAATGGGTTCCCTGATGCCTCAACACCCCCCCCACACACACTTTTTTTTAACCCGCAAAGGGACCCAAGATCTAATGTTTATCTATTTTTGAGAGACAGACAGACAGAGTGAGAGAAGGGGAGGGGCAGAGAGAGAGGGAGACACAGGATCCAAAGCAGGCTCCAGGCTCTGAGCTGTCAGTACAGAGCCCGACGTGGGGCTTGAACTCACAAGCTGTGAGATCGTGACCTGAGTCAAAGTCTGACGCCTAACCAGGTGCCCCAACTCCCATTCCACCTCACTCCTCTGGGCTGCCCAGTGGAGAAGTGGGAATCAATGTGGTGGGACGGACACTGGGCAGAGGCTGAGGACAAGGCCCCTGCTGTGCCCTTTCACTAGCAAGCTGCTGTTCCAGGGAAGGTCCTGAAGAGCCAGGCAGGGGATCAAGACAGGTGGGCTGAGTGTCCATACAGAGAACCCCATCCCTGGAAAGGACAGAGGCCCAGACAGCTGCATTTCCCAGGGACATAAATGGGAGTTTCAGGGACATCTATATCTTGCCTGGATTTGCTCATCCAGCTGGTGACAAAACTGGCACATTATAGGGGCGCCTGGGTGGCTTGGTCGGTTAAGCGTCCGACTTCGGCTCAGGTCATGATCTCACGGTCCGTGAGTTCGAGCCCCGCGTTGGGCTCTGTGCTGACAGCTCAGAGCCTGGAGCCTGTTTCCGATTCTGTGTCTCCCTCTCTCTGACCGTCCCCTATTCATGCTCTGTCTCTCTCTGTCTCAAAAATAAATAAAAACATTAAAAAAAATTAAAAAAAAGAACTGGCACATAGAGGCCCAAAAGGGGGCTTCCACTCCAGAGCTCTAGTATACTTGGAAGATTCTGGAACCTCGTATCTTCTTCGAGGTTGCCCTTCATGATAGTGGCTCTCATTTATTGAATACCTCTTTTTAAGGAGCTGTGTGATGCACTTTGTGGGAATTACTTCTTTTCCTTTCTATAATTCAATAAGGTAGGTACTACTGGGGCCATTTCATGAATGGAGAAACTGAGGCTTGGAGACGTAAAGAAATGGTTACATATCTGGAAGAGCTGGGGTATGAACCCATGTTCTCTGATGTGAGTGCCTTTCAACTAACCACACTGCCTCTGCTTTGTTCTTGCTTCCCTGTCTCCCCAGTGATACAGGCCCTAAAATGAGCAGGACGATCCATGGCAGCCTCTCTCCCCTCCCACCCCCCCCCCCCAAACTGTCCCTGGGCAAGTTCATTCCCACAGTTTCAGTCACAGTCTGAGAGCTGCAGATGCCTCCCTCTGCCAGCTCAAGTCTCAGTGCCTCTGCACCTCTGACCCAGCTGGATGCCTTCTCTTGGTCACCCTTGGCTGGTGAACCTCAAACATTTCAGGCTCGACACGTTCCACACTGAGCCCGCTCTTTCCACAGCCCCTACCTGCTCTTCCCCTGTGTCCCCATCTCAGCTGTGTCCCCATCGTCCACTCCCACAGGCAGCCACCGAGTCTGGGGTTTCTCTTCTTTAAATCTCCAGAATCTGTTCATGGTTTTCCTTCCCTGCTGTTACTGCCTTAATTCAGACATCGATCCCCCCTGATTCCACCACAGCCGCCCCATCAGGTGGGATCTCCTCCCGGAGGATTCTCCTTCTGATCCTTCCCCACCTTTGCCCAGTGGATCTTTTGTTTATTTATTTTTGAAATTTTTAAATTAAGTTTATTTATTTACTTTAAGAGAAAGAGAGAGATAGCGAGCAGGGGAGAGGCAGAGAGAGAGAGACAGAGAGAGAGAGAGGGAGAATCCCAAGCAGGACCCACACTGTCAGCGCTGAGCCCAGCTCCCTGCTCGAACCCACAAACGGTGAGATCATGACCTGAGCCGAAATCAAGAATCAGACACTTAACCGACTGAGCCACTCAGGCGCCCCTGCCCAGTGGATCTTTTAAAATTCACATCCACACATGTCACTCCCTTGGTTGTACATCTTTCAGTTGCTCCCATTGCTTTAAGAAAAATAGCAAGTTCTAGGTTTGTCCATGCCACTTGAGATCTGCTGCCTTCTGCCTCCTCTCCACTTCACACCCTCCCCACCCCAAACCCAGCCACAAAGATGTACCCGGAGGCCCCACCTCCCTGCACCTTCTGCCTCCTCCAGGCTTCTTGCCTGGAAGCCTCCCCAGACTCCCCTTCCCCCTCAGCTGATTCAGGGTTCTTATCTGAGAAGGCACACCTCTTCTTACGTCTCCTGTGAGAAACCTTAATGCAGGATATTGGTGAAGATCTCAATTTTTTTCTTCCACTAGACGTTGAGAACAGGGTTTTTCGTCTTTTCTGTGTAACACCCACTTAATCCAGTAAGGTCTAATGGTGAGACCCACAGGACAATGGGGCTAGGGTGATCTTCTAGAACAATCCCCATGCAGGGTGGCCAGGCAGCCCCTGGCACTGCCCCCTTCCCTCCTTCCGTCTGCACCCCCTTCCACCTCACCAGTTGAGGGGCCATTCCCGTGGTGGCCAGCAGGGGGCAGGACTGACCCACAACATTCCCTCAGTCTTGGTCTGGGGTGGGGTGGCCCTTCTGGCAGTAGGGAGGAACGCCAGGCACAAAGTGAACAGGCCAGCTGTGAACAGCTGGGGCAGGCAGACCGGCCCCTGCCTTCGAAAGCCCAGTTTATGCTCACTGAAGCTACCAGGTCGGGTGACTTGACAGGACAGCCCTGGGATGAACACCCGCTCCTCTGGGCATAGGCCCCACCTCAGCCCAGCTCTCCAGCTGTGCCCCTTTGCCTTTGGTATGTGCAGCAGCTCCCTCTGGTGGAGAGAGGCCCAGCGTCCAGAGGTATCTGAATTGGGCCCCTAGGGGGTACCCCCAGCTCCCTGGGAATCCACCCAAATCCTGGAATTTGTGGAGAAAGAAGCCCCATTCCTCTGCTCCCTCCTGTCCCTCAAGAGGAAGAGGGAAGGTTGTCAGAATGAGCGGAAGCCATTCATGTGGGCATCTGACAAGGATGCATCCAGTGGCTTCTGGGCTAGGGACAGGCACACAAAGATAGAACAGCAACATGTAGCCACGTATCACGGCCCCAGGCCCCCAGGCCACAGGACAAATGACTCCGGTAACTCGGACAGCAAGGGCTGGAAGGGCTATGAACAAAGTGCCCAGAAGTTCTGAGGAAGGGAGACTGGCCTGCTCAGCAGAGGGGCTGCAGAAGTTTTGACAAAGGAGGGATGCTACAGCTGGGCTTTGAAACACTAACAAGATTTTACCAGATGGAGAAGGAGGGGCATCCTGGACAGGGGAACCAGCATGAGCAAAGGCACAGAGGTGAAGCTGTGTTCAGAGAATATTGGTGAACAGATACAGTTATATTTGCTCTCCAGCCTGCCCCCCCAGCTTTATTGAGATATAGTTGACATGTAACATTGTATAAAGTGAAGGTGTACAGCATAACGAATTCATAAATGTGTATATTGCAAACTGATTACCACAATAAGGTTAGTTAACTGTATGCTTTTTAATGACCCCTTGTTGAATGGCATTGTGTGCTATCATATTTATTCGTATTGTTTCTGATTCTTACATCAATCCTCAAGGTACCGTGATCCTCACTTACAGACGAAGAGACAGAGGGTCAGGGAAGCAAAGAGACAGCCCAGTTAAGAAGCTCAGGAGCTGACATCCTAGTTGAAGACCATGTGACTCCACTCTGCCTCCACAGGCCTGGAGTCCAGGCAGGGCCTGTGTAGATAGGAGGAATCGCACAAAGACCAGAGGAGTCCTCCTCTCCCATAAGGCCTGCAGGCTGTTAAGGTCTTCAGAAAAATTGTTCTCAAACAGCTTTCTATTTGTCAAGACTTTTCACTTATTCTTTTCCTTTTATTTTATTTATTTATTTTACATTTTATTTATTTTTGATAGAGCGAGCACAAGTGGGGGAGGGGCAGAGAGAGACGAGACACAGAATCCGAAGCAGGCTCCAGGCTCCAAGCTGTCAGCCCAGAGCCCGATGTGGGGCTTGAACCCACAAACCATGAGATCATGGCCTGAGCCGAAGTCGGACACTTAACTGACAGAGCCACACAGGCACCCCTATTCTTTTCCTTTTAGAAACATTCTAAAGATTTTGTCCAGGCTCTGGTGAAAGGGAAAGAGAAAAGAGGAGGCTTGGGGCGGGGTGAGAGGGGTGGGGCTGGATCAGACCCCCAGGGCAAGTCAGCCTGCCCCGACAAGGCTCTGGTGGGTATTTAAGTGTTGGCTTCTTTCCCTGGTCTCCATTTGTCTCCCCCGTTTGAGTGGGATAGAGTTCTGAGAGGGCAGACCTCCTTCCATAGACCTCCTCTTCCAGACTGAAGAGAAGCCTGCTCTGACGGGGCTCCCCTTCTCTCTGCAGAGGATCCTCCAAACCTCCTCTTCTGGGCCTTGGTGCAATCTTCCCCACACCTTCCCATGGGCCCTCCTTGGCGCTCATCCAGTCTTTTTTTTTTTTTTTTTTTTAGAGGGAAAGCAAGAGCAAGTGGGGAAGAGGCAGAGAGAGAATCCCAAGCAGGCTCTATGCTCTGCATGGAGCCTGACTAGGAGCTTGGTTCCATGACCCGGAGATCATGACCTGAGCCCAAATCAAGAGTTGGACACTTAACCGACTGAGCCACCCAGCTGCCTGTCATCCAGTCCTTATAAACTGGGAACTCTCATCTTGCCAGGGGCCTCTTTTAAAAAATTATACAAATGATGGTAAATAATATAACAGAGAAGGGTACATAAAAATTAAAAGCGTGCTACTCACTCTTGCCCCTAGCTCTAGCCTATTCTCTGTGGAACTACTTTTAACAATTTCTTATTTATCTCTAAGATATGCTTTTTTTTATAGACAAACACATGTAGTACAAGCCACTGTATGCGATTTAAAAAAAATACAAATGGGATCATGTTATAACCATGCTATTTGATAATATGCCAATGTCTGTAGGTGTAGCCACTTTATTTTTAATGACTACAAAGTTCTTTGTACAGACTTGAGCTACTAGTATCTTTTTTGATGGACATTTAGTCTGTGTCTAGTTCTCGCCATGGCAAACAGTGCTATTTGTAGATTGATGGCCAGCTGACTAATATGATGTGTGTTTAAAATTTGAATGTATGGGGCGCCTGGGTGGCGCAGTCGGTTAAGCGTCCGACTTCAGCCAGGTCACGATCTCGCGGTCCGTGAGTTCGAGCCCCACGTCAGGCTCTGGGCTGATGGCTCAGAGCCTGGAGCCTGTTTCCGATTCTGTGTCTCCCTCTCTCTCTGCCCCTCCCGCGTTCATGCTCTGTCTCTCTCTGTCCCCCCAAAAAATAAATAAACGTTGAAAAAAAAACAAAACAAAAAAATAAAAATAAAATTTGAATGTATGTTCCCAAATTGCCTCCAGAAACACTGTTTTAACAACTTACAGTTCCACCAGTAGGGTATGAGATTGCCCATACCATTATATCTGCACCAGTACTGGTATTAACAAACTTTTGTCTTTGCTGAGTTGATAGCTAAAAAATTCTATCTCACTTAAAAAAAAATTTTAAATGCCTTTAAGAGTAAGGCTGAACATATTTTCCTATCTTTGCTGCCTATTTGAATTTCTTTCTTTACTTTTTTTTGTTTTTAATTTTTGGTGAGTGCCATGTTATTGGCCTTTGCCCGTTTTGGGGGAGCGCTAGTTGTCTTTTTCTCATTGATTTGTAGGAGCTCTTTGTATATTAAGGAAATAAGCATTTAAGATCCACTTTATTTTTTCCTCCGCTACAAACTCCATGTTTGGAAACATTTTGTTAAACAAGCAGTTGTTACTACTTCTCTCTCCATTTTCTCAGTCTGATACTTGTACATGGACCCTCAGAATGTTTATCAGTACAAGATGGCTGGAGTTTCTGCACTGGATTGATGTAATCCAAGCCAAAAGCAAAGGCTTGGAATTTTTCTTAATCTTAGAAGCCTCCCCATGGCTAAATGTAGGACATCCATTGGCCTTCTGAAATATTTTAAGTGGCTTGAGAAACTCTAGAAGTCTGGGGCCCTAGAGCGGGAGCCACAGCTCCAGATTTGGCCCCTTTAATGCAGCTTATTCCAGCAGGAGTGTGTCCCTACCTGTGTGCATCCTTCTGTCCAGCTGTGGATTCTTCTGTTCTGGTGAGTGGGTGGAGGATATGCATATTTTCACCTTTGTTTATAGGCACTTAGGGCTGTGGTTTTCCCCTCTCTTCAGCAAAAAGTCCCTGAGGCAGGACTGAATCTACTACTCCCAGGCCAGGCCCAGTGGGACTTTACTGGTGCCGAGTCCTGGGGATTGAAGAGGGGTGGAGGGAGGCTGGATGGGGCAGGAAGAGGCTCTCTCCCAGAGCCTCCCAGCTGGCCCCACCCCTCTCGTCTTTTATCTCCTTGCGGAGAATCTCCCCAGAACAATATCCAGCTCCATTGAGGGTGGGTATAGGTCCCCGGGCAGAATGAGAGGTGGCTTGCAGAGCCCCAGGTTGGGGAGTGGGATGCGAGACACCAAATATGGGCCTGTGTGTCCTGAGGAGAGTGGGAGGCACAGGTGGTGGTGGGGTGGGAGCAGGTGGAGAGAGGAGGCCCTGGGCAGGGAGGAGGTAGTTTTCAGGTTTCTGCGCACCTACCCCTGATCTAAAGGTGGTTTCACGAGGGCGACACTGTTCCCTCCTAGTCCTGAGGTGTGTTGGGGAATGAAGGGGGGAGGGGAGGGGCAACTGAGGGCAGAGCAGAGGAAGAAAGGCTGGAAACCTGGCAGATTCTCAGCAGCTAACTTAGAAGCCTAGGTTGGGTTGTTTGTTTAACCCAGGGCTGACTTTTATGAGACCGCCACATTCCTGGGGGAATTGGTGAGTGAAGGTGATTAATGGGATTGGCTATGGTAGCTGGAACAGCAGGAGGCAGAGTGGAGGAAGCCAACCAGAACTCTGAGTCAATACCCTCCTGAGCCCGAGATTCTCTGTGTTGGGGTGGGTGCCCGGGAGGGCTGGCACGTCTCCTGAGCCAGGATGCCTACCCCAGGCTCAGGTGCGGGAAGTGCTAATGCCCCCCCGACTTGCACTGCTGGAGGGCTTGGCCCTGCTCTCTCTGCCTGGTGAGCGGTACTGAGGTGGGACGGGACAGAGCCAGGACAAGGGCCGGGAGCAGGCTGACTTGGGTTCCGTCCTGGAAATATGCCTGGGGCAGTGACTCACCTTGCCCTGCCTGAGCTTCCTTTTGAAACAGGGCCAGGAGGTAACTTATAGACAGATCCCGGGCCCCATCCTCCTTCAGTGTTATCTCCCTGGCTCTGCCAGCCCACCGGGACGCCCTGAGGAGGCAGTGGGAAAGACCGCCCCTTCTTCCCCAAGTTTCACTTTGGTTCGCAGGACTGTTACCCAACTCAATACACACATGTACCAGGATGGCTCATTTGAATGCCACTCCCATGTACGGTGTGCCTCAGTGGGTACAGTAGCTCCCATTTCCTCTATCCCTGTCAACGTCATGCCCTTCACTGCCGGTGATGACACTTAGAAGCTGGTGGTGAAGAATGAGACTTCAGGGCCGGAGCCAGACAGATGAGGAGCAGACCTGTCCCTGTTGCCGGTGGAGGGGGGGGGCTGGCTGTGTGGGCTGGTTGCACATCTCAGCCGGGGCCTAGCAGGACCCAGTGCTCCATTAGGTGTGGGTCCTGGTGCGCCCGTGCGCTCGCTCTCCTGGTGGCCCTTCTCTCTCCCCCAGCCGGACCCTGCCCACCAGGCCCCTCAGAATCTGACCCTAGACTGACGGCTCCCATCTTTTAGATGGAGTTGCCGTCAGCATTCAAGTGTGAAAGCAATCTCTAGCTAGCTGCAGGCTTGAGCTGGCCAACTCCACAACGGAATGAGCAAGCAGGGTTGAAAGGGTAGGCGTAGGCCGAGAACTTGGGACATAGCTGTTTTGGTGGGAGAGGAGTCAGGAAAAGCCTGGGACGTGAGGCAGGCGCGGGGCCTCGGCTGGAGGTAAAATAGGTGGGTAAAAATACGCTTGATGGTAGTCGACATGGGATATGTCTGTGCATCTGTGTACACGTGCCTGACCTCAATGGCGTGCCTGTGTGTGTGTGTGTGTGTGTGTGTGCACGCGCATGAATATGTGTCTAGCAGACTCCAAAGACAACACTTGTCCCATTTTATTTATTTATTTTTTGAATGTTTATTTTCGTGAGGGCACAAGTGGGGGAGGGGCAGAGAGAGGGGGACAGAGGATCTGAATGAAGTGGGGGCTCTGAGCTGACTGTAGTGAGACCGATGCGGGCCTCGAACTCACAAACTGCAGGATCATGACCTGAGCCAAAGTCCGACGCTCAGCCAACTGAGCCACCCAGGTGCCCATGTCCCATTTTCTTATTTTTCGAGAGTTGGCCTGATTGAGGCAGTGTCTTCCTGGAACTGTCAGCGCACTGTGTGTACCGGGGGTAGATGTGACAAAATGCAGCTCTTGATAAGGCACCGTCCAAAGGCTTCTCAATTGTTTTGTTGATAGGGACTTTTTCTTTCTGCTTCTGCCGCACTTGATGTCAAAGGCTTCTACTTGATTCACGCCCTCAAGGTATGTACTGAGCTAGGCTAGGGGGTTGTATTCTATGTTCAGAGACTGGCCCTGGGAATCCCAGAGATAAAGGGAGAACAAGGTGTGATTCCTTGGTCCTGAGCCCACAGCCCGGGGAGCAATGCAGAGCGCGTGGACAAGGGCGGGAGTAGCTGTGGGTACCTGGGCTGTGGTGGCACAGAGGGGCCGTTCACCCGGGACGGGTAACTGGAGGCTCCACTGCCACCAAGATGGCCTTGAGCCTAGACCGAATGTCGCAGAGGCGTCAGCACAGTCCCCACAGTGGGGTCAGGCACCGCGGCTGAGATCCCACTTGTGCAGCCGCTCAGAGTCGTGAAAGAGCGTGGGCTCTAAAACTAGAGATAGCATGGTGTGGCCAGAACCTCGGGGATAAGGACAGTGAGGACAGATAGATGGAGATGCTCATCCCGAGTGAGGGTCACATCACTGAGGCCTCGGGGTCCTGGTGTAGGAGTTTGGACTTGTGCCTCTGTCTCTGCTGTCTGCAGGGGTCGGGGTGGGAAGGGATAGAAGACGAAGGATCAGGACGAGGCTTTCGGGAGGGCAGGCCTTCTCCCAGCGGCTCCAGCCACTGTCCGGTGGGCAGGCAGACCCAGTTGTCATGTCGCCTGACTGACTCTTCAGAGAAGCTGGAAATGCAGATTTTTCTGTGGGCACTTTTATTTTTAGATTGAGCAACTAATTCAAATTTAACACATAACAAAACAAAAACACATGGTGTGGGCCAAACGGGGGAAGTCAGTGATCCAGATTTGGCTCAGAGGCCACTAGTGTGCTTCCTCTACCTGCAGGGGGAAGGGAGGCCCTGCAGGCTCCCAGTGGGGGTGATGGGGTCCCGGTGGCATTTTGGAGATGGCTGCAGGAAGGGCAGAGTCAAGGGAGTCAGGGAGAGCACTTAAAGAAGCTAGTAGAAATACTTTATTTCTCTTCATTCATTCATTTAACAAGTGTTTATTGGGCACATGCTCTGTGCTGGGCATTGGTCTAGCGGCTGCTGCTAAAGGAATACCCAGAAGTCCAAGTTAAGAGTATTACAGACACCCTGAGCTCCAGGGTTCAGGGTTGCATGCTTGTGTCTGTGTTCTAGACCTTTGCCTCCTTTAGCCTCATTTTGCCTACCCGCAGGCCAAGGTCTAGGCTAATTCTCCTGTTCCCTCCCAGGCACCCCTTGTGTCTGTATAGGCCCTGAGGAGGCCTACACACATGGACGTCCCAGGCCAAACCTGCCCTCTGCAGGGCCTCTGTCACAGCCTCTTGTCTGGATTTTGCCCTCCCTCTGGTCATATCCTCCCTCTTCTCCTCTGGAGTTTGTTGCTCCCTCCTTTGGAACTCAGGTTCTCTGAAAGCTCCCCTTTGCTGCATAGCTGGGGCTTCCACTCACCCTCCAGCCCTTAGATCTGAGCGGGAGAGGGCCCTGCTCCCTCATCTGCTTATCAGCAGGGAGTGAGCAGAGCTTTTTCCCTGGACCCAGGCAAATGCTCTCGTATTCCTGCATCTGGCTGAGCAAACACCGCAGGTCCGTGCTGGCCTAGGAGCAAAGGGGGATGCCGGGAGGCACCAGACCCGGCCTTGTCCGTAGGGTGCTCCCAGGTACAGGGAAAGAAGGCCTGTCCCCTGCCAACAGGAAACCACTTAATGCCTGAGAGATCATCCCCGTGAGCCAAGGAGGGCTGTACAAGCACAGAGACCCAATTCTCATGCTAGATACTTGACTGTTGTGGGCTCATGGAAGCCTCACCGTGGCCCATTCAAGTCAGCCCTGTTGTAGCATTGTACAGATGAGGGGAATGAGGCTCAGAGAGGTGAGTTGCCTGTCGGAGGTAGCAGAGCTGTGAGCAGAAGCACTTCATTTTGACCCCAGAGAGGTCGACTGCAAAGCCCACTCTCCCTATGTACGTGCTTTTTCCTCCTGGATAAAGGATGAGCACCAGGTTGGGAGCCAGGGTCCATAACTCACCTCCGATCTTGACTTTGGGCACTGTAAAATGGGCATAAGCACTGAAAAAATAGTGAGGATTACACTCAGAAACTGTAGAAAAAATTATGAGGTGCAATTCAGTCATTGATTCAACAAGTGTTTATTGAGCATGTGCTCTGTGCCAGGCTCCATGCTGGATTTTAGGGATATGGTCTCAAGGGAGACAGATGCAATTCTGACTTACATAGATAACTACGTAAGTACAAACCGAATCATGCCAAACAAGGTTGTTTAATTGGGACCAAACATGGGGCCAAGGAGGTTTTCCTAAGGAAATGGGATTTAAGCTGAAGGATGAGGGGTCAGCCGGGCACAGAGCAGGAGAGGGGCCCCCAGGCACAGGGGGGTAGTGCAAAGTCTGGAGTGGGGAACAAGCCAGATGCATGAGCCAGGAGGGGCTTGGGGGTACTGACTGGGCTCGACTGGGTGTGGTTTTGCAACAGGGAGCTAGGAGGATTTCCTTTAAATGAGCTAACAATAAACCTCTATTTCCAGTCCTTTTCTGTTTGGCCTGGGCCCCTGGACCCAGGACCCCGGAGTGTCTCCCTGATTTCTTTGCTCTTGATGTCCATTCTGCCTGGTGAGAGCCGAGCCTGGGGAGGAGGCCTCAGCCCCCCGCCCCCTCCCTGGGCTGAGGGGCAGCTGATTGGAAGCAGATGCCTTGCCCTGGTGGGGCCCTGCCGGGGATGGTGAGGCCGTGGTGGGCCCGGCTCCCCACTGCTGACCTCAGACCTGCACCGCTGGTATGTCCAGGCCGCAGACTCTCTGTCAGCAAAGCCGCATCCGTCCTGCAGAGAGACGGTCACTGTGGCTGTCCGCACCCCCAAGCCAGCAATTTCCCTGCCACGGTGAGAAACCTCCTGTGCTCCCTGGCCAAGGCCTAGCCTCCTCCAATTGTGCCTGAGATGCCAAGTAAGTTCATGGATGGGCACGAGGCTGGAAGAGGTCTGCGTCACCCTACCTGACTACTCAGACACCTGGACCAGCGTGATGCCAACTGAGGCTGCCCTTTGGCACCATGTGCCAGGCTCCGGGCTGAGTGCTTTATATCCTGCCATTGAATAGTTCCATGAGGTCCATACTGTTGCAAGGTGCATGACTGAGGCTCAGAGAGGGTACCTTGGCACACAGCTGGTAGGTGTGAGCTGGGGTTTCAAACCAGGTTATCGGGCTTCAAAGGTTGTGATCCCATATGTCCTTTGCACTGGGTGCTGGCTGTTGTTTCTGTCCCCCTTGGACACTTGCGTCTGTGGAAGGCCAGGTCAGCGGCTGTGCAAGCCCCAGAGGCCCCTGGAAGGTTGCATCTTAGCACAGGGCACTGAGATGGGCACACAGAGAGTTGGAGCAGCTCCTGGGCAGTGGGAGCTCTTCTCTGGGGCAGCCTGAGCTCTGGACTCTGTCAAAGGCAGTGGGCTTGCTTTTGATTTACAGTTTGAACCAGGGCTCTCTTCGCAGAGGGGAGTTACAATTCCCTGGATCCCTCTGAGAGCCCCCTCCCACAGACCTCCCCCTCTGTGGCTGCTGTCCCCACCAGCTCCTGCCATTCCTGCTCCCCAACCCCTGCTAGGCACCTGAAAGAGTCCGGCAGTCTCCAGAGTTCTCCCGGAGATACCTCCCAGGTCCTTCAGCAACCAGAGCGCCACCCTCATTGCCCCTAGAAAAACATCCTCCTTCCTCTGTTCCCGTGAGGCTGCCCCACTTCTCCTGCAGACCCACATGCTTCTCTGCTTCCCATGGGCCTGGTTTCCCCTGTTCTGGCCAACCCTCCATCTCTGCTTGACCCTCCCCGCTTCAGATAGGTTTTTTGCTCTCAGTCCGTTGGTCAGTCAACAAACATTGACTGAGCCATGCATGTGGACATGTTGGTGAGAGCTCAGGCTCTGGAGCCAGATGCTGGGGGATATAGAAATGCAACCCTCTCTCATCCCCTGTTTCCAGGAGCTCACATCCCATGCTCCTGGAGCATAAAGAGAAAAGGGCTCTACCACTGCCCTACCTTCAATTGTGTCTTCTCCCTGCTGCCTAGTTACCGAGAAGAAACAGTATGGCAGGGTGCCCCACTGGAGATGGCTCTCTCTCTAATTCTGGAGAATTACCTTGGTGGTCCATGGGCAGGGGAATCGGCACTGAGGCTAGCCATCGGGTAGGGGGCTGGAGTGGCCAAAGTGTGCTGCTTTCTGAGGACTTTCAGACACAGAGGAATAATGAGACTGTTTGTGTTTGGGTGTCTGAAAAAGAGAACCCCAACCCCAGGGTGGATCCTGGGGAAGGAAAAGGGATTAAACACCTATCCAGTCTGTGAGGGGTGGGCCCAGGAGCCCCGAAGAGTCAGCACTGGGAATGGCCACATATGGGCATGAACAAGCCACGAATGTGGGTAGCAACCCCGGGAGTAGGAGTGAGGGCACTCTTGGCCATGCTTGGAGTCATCTGCCTGGAAGATCCATGTGGCCTTGCGGGGCGCTGGGTGGGGCAGGACCGGCTTCCTCCTTCTGACCGCATGGGAACAGCTGTCAACAGGCACCATGGCAGTGGGACTGGTGAGAGTTCCAGTTCTCCTGGCCCACGGGTGGAAGTTGGACCTTCCACCTCCTTCTTTTGGAGCACGTAAGACTTGGGGCTCTTGAGCAATTTAAAGGGAGAGGAAGCGTCCAGAGGAAGATATATACTTCCTTCAAGTTGAGTAGTTTGGGTCTGGATGGTTTTAATTAAAACTACAAAATGAAGGAAGTGGGATAGTATTTGCACCCTGATTTCTGCTGCCCCTCATAGTGTTGACTGAAACAAGAGCTTGTACTTATTGAGAGTGTACTGTGTGTCAGGTATTGTATCAAACCTTCCGTGGGCAGTGTTCTAGTCAATCCTCACAAAAAGGTAGGTGCTTTTTAGGAACATTTTACACATGAGGAAACTGAGGCACAGAGAGGTTAACCAAATTGCCCAAAGTCACACAGCCAGCGAAACTATGAACTGGGCTTATAACACACATATTTCCCACTCCAAAGTTCTTCAACCACAGATCCCCCCCCTACACCCGCATCTAGGGGTTCCCTGCATCTGGGGAGGCCCAGGAAATACAGGCCTATAGGGAGGAACCCTGGGGTCTGGAGGCCTGGGACCTGAGCCGGTGGGGCCACCATCAGGTGCCTGTCCCCCACAGCAGCTGGATCCCATTGCAGTGTGGATGGCAGTCTTTAGAAAGCCACCTTCTCCTGGGCTGCGACGGAACAGGGTGACCACAGCCAGTGAAGCCTGGGGCCCCTTGAGTTCCCACTGCCTGCCCGGCAGCATTTCACAAACCCGTTGACGTTGACAGGGCGGCCTGTGTGGACAGGGCAGGAAGCCCGGGGGCTCTGTGGTCTGCAGGCATTGCCCAGAGTTTCCTGGGCTGAGCTCTTCCTGCCGCCCAGCGGCCCTGTCCTGAGGCTTCCGTTGGTCCTGTCTGGCTCTGATAGATATCTCCTATTGACTCCAGGACCTCTGCACATCCAGGAAGGGCCCATCCTCTGGGTGCTGAGTCTTGGGGGAGCTTTGAGGTTCTGTCTGAAGTTTCCTGGGGACCAGCACCATGAGGCGGGGCAGGGACAGTGCTACTTGCAGTCAGAAGACCCAAGCTCCACTCTTTGATCCAACACTGATGAGGGCAGCAGCCTCGGGCGGGTGTCTTACCTCCCTGAGCCCCCTGCCCTCATCTGCCTCACAGGGGAGTGTAAAGTGCTTTGCAGGTGTCGGTGGCCCTAGCAGGGCTGTGGCCTGACCTTGGGCCGGCACCCCATTAAGTCCTCCCTTCTGAAAACCCTGCCATGGTTGAACCCACAGATTCCTGCAGAAAAGGGGAAAAGCATTCCAGGTAGAGGGCAGTGAGAGCAAAGACGTGTGCACACATGCACCCACGCACCCACACATGTACTGAAGTCTTTGTGCCAGGAAGTGTTCTAAACATCTTATATATGTTAACATATATGCACATATATTATATATATTAACGCATATTAACTCATTTACCTCTCTTATGAGCCCTGTGAAGTCGGTATTAGCCTGCCCTCACTTTATAGAGAAGACAAGGTCCCGAGAGGTAAAGTAATTTGCTTAAGGTCACACAGCTAGAAGTGGGGAGGAGCCAAGATTAGAAGCCAAGCGTGATTGAAAGCAGGGATGGTGGGCCTGGAAAGGACGAGAGAGATACTGGGACGGGCCACACCTGCCTTTGTCCACTGCTGTGGGGCCAGTGCCCAGTATAGTGCCTGGCCCATAGGCTTCTGAAACATGAGCTCTGCAGAAGGTGTGGCCAACTTGCACGTTTGGGGACACTGAAATTTTGCACAAGGGGATGCTGGAGTTGCTACGTGGGGGCAGTATGGGCCCAGGGATGAAGCCTCTTAGACTGCCTTGTCTCCTTTCTAGCTTGAGATCTGGCCTCTGCCCAGGGCTGTCCTCAAGCAGCAGGCTCCTTCTCAATGGGACTGCTGAATCCCCACTGGCAGGAGGGGCCACCAAGGAGGCAGATGGGGAGTTACAAATAGTTCCTCAGTACCCCTCTGGCCCCCTCCCCTTAGACTCAGCCTCTCCACCTTTGGCACATGAGCATCCTTGCCTCCTAGTGGAATGTTCTAAGCTCTCCCAGAGGCAAGGTCTAGGGAGGGCTGGGGCTCTGAGGGGAGGACCCACACAGGCTTAGAGGAGAGTGTTTGCTGCCGGCAGAGGCTGCTGAGAGACCGGACGGTGTGCTGGGCTGGAGAGCTGGGGTCTGGTGAGAAAGGAAGTTTCCGTCCTCTGTGGCATTCAGACCCCACCAGGAATGTGGCTTTGGGCCAGGATCCCTCTGGGCAAGAAAGGATGACTCAGCAGAAACAGCGTCCTGACCCCACAGGATAACAGAGCCTCTGCCCTGGGGGGTGGGGGGGGGGGCAAGTGGCAGGGCTGGTGAATTGACGATCCTCCACCACAGCCTTCGTCTGTCCGGCTCCCGGCCCTCCCTAGATGTCCTTCTCTGCACTGAGGTTTTAAGACTCTCAGAGGAGCAACTTTCAGACAGACCAGGGAGGCACCCCACACTCTTTCCTACTCCGCGGGGAGGAAGCAGCTTGCTGTTGAGGCCTCCCAGGCCTGGCCAAGGGCAGAAGCCCCCGCATGCTTCAGGGTGGGGGGCACTGGGCGGCTGGGGTTGCTGGGCTGGGCACCGGGGAACTCCGGCACAAGACAGCCAATTGGAAGCACATGTGTTGAGACAGGCACAGAAAGCCACAAGGCTGCTTCTCCATTCCGTGAGCCCAGCTTCTGAAAAATTAAGGATCCATCACCGGGAGCCCCGGGGAAATGCATCCCTTTGGCGCCAGCCTCCTGCCTGCTTGCGCCCCAGGGGCCTAGCAGGAGTGGGTGCTGGTGGTGGTGAAAAGGACGATAATGTCAGGGCCACGGCCACCCCTGCTGTTAGCGTTTGTCAAGGATTTCCCACACGCCCTGCTGACCACTTGTACCTGTCTAATCTCATGCGCTCCTCATAACAACCCCATAAAGTAGGGAGGTACTTGTCCTACTTTTTAGAAAGGAAACAACACTGCAGAAGATTAAGTAACTTGCCCGAGGTCCCCCACATAGTGACTGGCAGAATAAACTTCCAAGTCTGGGATCTTAATGGTTTGCTTTATTCATGACACCTTCTTCTGCCCCTTGGAGGGAGGAGGAAGGCAGAGTCCTGTGGTCCTGCACCCCTTCCCTTGAGGGCCCCACAGTGACTTAGGGTCAGCGGGGTTGGCACATGGAAACTCTGACCCCTTTCTGGGAGCCATTGCAACACTTGGCGGTTTCCTGTGCGGTTTCCATCGGAGGGTGCTTGGGGCCCACAGAGCAGCGAAGATCCTGGGATTCAGGGCTAGAAGACACGCGGCTACCTCCTGACTTACTAGCTGCGTACGTGACCCTGACACCTCACCTTGTCTTTCTGGGCCTCGGCTCCTTTACCTATTAAATGAAAGAAGAACACAACAACTTGGTCTTTACCACCAGCCCCGGCAGGATAAAGTGTAGACCATTAGGCCACTGTGGCCAGGGGCCTGGCCAGATAGAAAGCAGAGTGGGCCAGTGGGGGTGGGGGTTGAGAGGGAAGGGGGTGTGGGGTGGCAGGAGGGGGTTGTCAGGCGGGCATCGTGCTGCTCTGCTCCCAGGTCAGGAGGGAGGCCGACAGAGGTGAGGACTTCCTCTCCTAACAGGTGACAGCCACTTTGCACAGTATCACCCGCCTTGATAGGGGAGCGGAGCCAGGAGCCTTCGGTGAGGACCCAGAGCAGAATGGCTGCATCTTCCCGGGAAAACTGCATGGACAGAACTGTTCTAGGCGCCAGATGACTATCAGTTTCTTGCAAGCGCCCTGTTTGCTGACTTCCTGTTGATGGAAAATGTCCTGCTCTAACCTGGGCTGCTGTTAGTTGACTGGTTCCTGTTACCCCGGCAACAGAGCAATAGTGGAGGTGGCTGCAAGCAGCTATGTTAAATCACTTCATCAATTGTCACCCACAGGCACTGTGTCAAACAAGGGGTGGTTACAGCCCTGTTAAGCTTAGTCACTGCCTGCTACTAAATGTGGCTGAGATGGTTGTAAACATGCTCGGAATAGGCAAACAACAGGCCTCCAACAGACACGTCTTGGTTGATGAAAGAACTTTCGGAATCATGAAGACTTCAGATCATGTCCCTTACGGGTATCACTGATGACTCTATTTTGTTACATTTAAAATCTTGGCAAACCAGTAATTTACATAGGATGTGCATGGCCAGGCTACCCCCAGCTGCCCCATTCCTTGGCTCTTTACGAGGATTTATCAATAACAGCATATCCGTTCTGTTTGGGCTGTTATTATGCCTCTATCCTGGAACATCCTGTAGTGGTTATTTTTTGGAAACATCATCTGGTTCATAATCTCTTAGCAACAGAACTTTGAGGGCTAACGGCTGATGCACACTCCCAGCAAGATGATTGCGACTGGTAGGCAAACAAACCCACAGCAGCCGAGTTGGAGCACCCCTCTGATTATGGGTTTAATTGTTTTAGGCCATCAGACGTCACCAGCACCCACCATGGGCTGAGCTTGCTTTGTTAGACGCTTGAGAGCATTTGCTGTGGCAGCCACACACCCAGGCCCGGGCGGAGGTGGTGGGGGGAGCTTTCAGTCACCGGGTGCCCAAGGCTGGCACAGTCTTGTGTCCTCGTGGAACATGAGGAACAGGTCCTGGAACATGTATCTGACTCGAAGAGGAGGAGGGCAGGAGCAGTGGCCTTGCGCTCTGTCCACGCCCACACAAACTCCTTTCGTGGCAATGTTAGACTGTCCTCACACTGGATTGGAATCCAGCCCTGCTTGAGCCCCCAGCCTTCCCTCTTTCTTTCTTTTCTTTTTCTTCTTTTTTTGCCTCCAATAGTTAATTCTGTCTGTTCAAGGGCTCATACCGCAAGCATTAAACCAAGTGCAGGCTTTGATTCTGTGAGCACAAATTCATGTATCTACAAAGATAAAAAGCAAACTGTGATCCATGTACATGGATAGAAACTAGAGATTCATGGTCAATCATGTTGGAGTTTTTACATTTCTACAGCCTAGAATCCAGAAGTCACAGATCTTTTAGGTCCTTCTTGATGTCCCATAGGGTATCTGCACTTTTCTGGAGCTGAGCAACTTGGTCAGCCTTCAGCTTCTGGTTGATAACACTGGTTAACCCCTGGGCACTCAGGATACATGGAAGGCTCAGGAAGACTTCATTCTCAATGCCGTACATTCCCTTCCCCATCATTGACACAGGATGACCCCTGGATAGATTTTCAACATGCATTCAATGAGGTGAGCCACACTTATCCAATAGCCTATCTGGTATATCCTTTGGCTTGATGGTTCCATAGGCACTTCTGGTCACCGTCTTATGTGCTTCCTCCCAATTTTCACTATCATTCCCATTTTTGGATTCAGTTCCTAAAGATAAATGCCTGCCACATTCACTCTACTCCATACAGCCTCACTAAAGACACCATGTTCTCTTCAAACTCGGCAGCTGCTGGGACGAATGCCAAGTTTTTCACCTGGAAGATCTCAAAATCTCGCACTCACTTCCAATCACATCATGCTCAGGTAATCCAGTTAGTCTCCAGGTAACATATGTGAGAATCCACTGGATCGGGAACTATAGTTATGATGCAATTGGCTGTCCTTGATGATCTGAAGAAGAATGAATCTGAAGACATTAATGTTCCCCTGCACCAGATTGAGATGACTCTCTTCCTCTGGCTGGCAGACTCCTGCATTTTCCATCACAATCTTAGAATTGGCAGTCAGAGTAATCTCTGTCTGCCACAAGTTTTGGTGTCTGAAGAAGTAAGCTTCCATGCTGCAGACGCACCTCCTCTTTTTTGAGTTTATCTTCTAAAACATCCACGACGGCAAGTTCATCATTTAGAGACTTTCCCAGAATGCTGCTGGCAAATACCATACCAACTAGTTCAACACCTACTGCAATGATTTCATTGTTTGGTCCTATTGCCATTGCCTCTTCTTCCGCAACCAGGGCAATCAGTTTTTCCATAAGAGTTGCCATCAAGTGCAAGAGAGAGAAGGCTCTGGGGAGGTTGTGGTAGCCATGCAAAGAAGACAATGGCAGCTGCGTGCCTTGCCTCCACTCTCTCTGCTCATCCCATTCACATCTCCAGGTCCATAGGGACAGCTGGGTCCTTACTTTATGTGTAATCTCCAAAGGTACTGCATAGTGTAGCACATGAGGGCCACTGCCACAGACCAGTTCCAGTGGTCAAAGGCCACACACAATATGTGCATCCTGGAGTCACTGAACCCAATACTCACAGGCAGCACGGGGCCTCCTGTCATTGGGGCTCACGATCCTCTTTTATTCTGGTTCTTTCTGGTCCCTCCCCAAGGTGAGATCATGATTCCCCGTCTGTGAGGAGTAGGAATAAAAATTAAAATAATAGCTACCATTGGGGCACCTGGGTAGCTCAGTCGGTTGAAGGTCCAACTCTAGATTTTGGCTCAGGTCATGATCTGATGGCTGTGGGCTCCACACTGAGCATGCAACCTGGTTGGGATTTTCTCCTTCTCTCTCTGCCCCTCTCCCTGGCTCGTGCTCTCTGTCTCTCAAAATGAAATGAAATGAAATGAAATGAAATGAAATGAAATAGCTACCACTTATTACTATGAACCAGGATCTTTACTGATATGCCCTTATTTACTCCTGAAAACCTTATAAGGACATGATATTGTTTTCCCCATTTACAGATCAGGAAATTGAGGATCAGTGTAATTGAGTGATTTGCTGTAAGTCACAGAAGCAATTTCTGTTTGTGACACCCACAGTCATGCTCCTCCCCCTCCCCAGCCCTATTACTCATGAGCAGAGGTGGATTTACTAAGAAAGTCCTGAAGCTCTGCTCTGGGCCCCGTCACTTGCACCGCCCTGTCCGAGGCCCTAGAAATTGATTCATAGGGCCACATATTGTTGGGATACGAGATATTTTAATATTTTGCCTAAAGGAGAGTCCTGCTCTGATTCCACAGATTCCCTCAGATTCTTCCCCTTTCTGTCCCCTTCTCTGCTCTATTCGTTCTCCTTAGCCTTGTCACTAATACACCGTGGTGTACCATTGCACATCCTAGGCACCACTCACTATGTGTTTTGAATGAATAAATGAATGAATGAATGAGTACAGCCATTGTCCTTATGCGTGAAGCAATCTTGTGCCATAGGTCAGGCAAAGATATAAAACTGTGAAAAGTGACTTGCTCAAAGCCCCTACTTACAATCCAGTCCCCTTTCTCTTGCTCTGAGCTGCCTTTGAACTTGGTCATGCCTAGGTTTCCTCTGGCCCCAACACTACAATTTACTCATAGACCAGACATCATGTCACTGGTGTTTCATCCCTGACTCCTCTCTCTCAGTGAGTTCCTTTACCCCCCAAATCCTATCAACTGCCTCCCAAGTGTCTCTGAAACTGATCACTCTGTTTATCTCCACAGTCCCCACCGCAGATGGGGTCTCCATCAGCTTCCTGGCCTCCTCTCTGCCCCCTGTCTGTTGCCCACACAGCTTCCAGAGACTGATTTTCCTGCTGGAATTACTCCCATGAATTCCCATTTTGTAGAGATCGTATCTGAAATCCTTAGCCTGACCCACAAGGCTCACATTGGCTTTTTTTTTTTTCAGTTTCTCAAACTCACCATTTCCCTGACTCAGAGCCTTTGCATATGCTCTACCCACTTCAGGTGCCAGAACAGTCTTCCCCTCCTCCCTCTCTACCATCCTACTTAATTTTTCACTCACCCTTCTGGTCAAGCATCACTTCCTCAGGGCTACCTTCCATGTCTACCCACACTGAGTCAGAGCCCCTGTGAATTATTTTTATAGCTCCCTGTATATCTCTGCCTAGAACTGATAACCACTGATATAAATAACCAACTGTATAACCCTTGGTGTTTGATCTGGCGTTGTGACCCCTCCCTCTAGCCTCCTCCCCAGTCAAAGACCTAAGTTCCCAGAGGGCAGGGACCATGTCTGCCTGGCTCACTGCTCTATCTTTGTTTTGTTTGTTTGGCTGAAAGAATAAAGACACTCATTCCTTTCTCACATAACCCTTGAAGTGTTTCTTATCGGCTGGCAGCAGTGCCCCATCTGGTCCTTTCGGGACCTGGGTTCCCTCCATGCTGTGGCTCTGTTATCCCTAGGAGTTGTCATCTGCATAGTTTAAGCTAGGTCATCACCATCTCTGGGCTGGAGCCAGCAGGGAGGAGAGGAAGAGTTTTCTAGGTCTTGGTTTGGTTCCAGGGATCTATTACTGAATAACAAACAGCCCTGAGATAATGTGCTAAAAGACATCAACCATTTCATTATCCTCATAGACTCTGTGGGTCTGTGAGGAATGCTGGGGAATTTGGACAGAACACAGGGAGGGTGACTTCTGTTTCTGCTCTATACCTTCTGGAGCCTCAGCTAAGACTCAAATGACCAAGGGTGACTCAAATGGTTGGGGTTGAATGTTCTGGAGGCATCTTTACTCACCCGGTGCCTGACTGGAAGACTAGGCTCAGCCAGGCCTGAACCAGGGGACCCACATGTGGCCTCTCCAGTTTGGTGGCCTCAGGGGAGTTAGCTTTCTTGATGGAGGCTCAGAGCTCTAAGAGCAAGAGTTCTCAGAGAACAAGATAGAAACCTCTATGCCCTAACCTTAGAAGTCACGTTACAGTTGGAGACTGCCCAGGTGCAAGTGGAGGGGTCATAGATCCCCTACCTCTTGCCAGGAAGAGGGTTGAAGACTTTGTGTCATGTTTTAAAGCCATTATAGCCAGAGGGACACATGCCAGTTTCACTCACATTCACCTACTGAGAACGTAGGTGTATGGTCCCAGCTAAATTCACAGGGCCGGAAAACACACATCCCTAGCCACATGCCTGATGTCAACTTCATTATAAGGAAAGAGGGAGAATGGATTTGGGCCAACTGTTTGCATTCTGCCACAGCTATTCCTCTGGTCACCAAATATCCAGGTGTACCCCCTCTTCCCACACGTGCAATATGCTTCTCCTTGGGGAAAAATCCCTAAAGTTCCATCGACTGCCTCTTTGTTGAATGACTAACTGTATGTTTGCAGAGTAACTGTGTCCAGCTGTATACTCTAAAGATAGGGTGGTCAGAGGCGGTGTTCCATTTCTTAACCTAGAGCCTCGAGGTGGGCTAGTTCTAAGCGGGGAGGCAAAAATCAGGGAGCAGTGGCCTGTTAGGAGTGAAGAGAAATCTGTCCTCCCTTTATCTTGGTACTTAATTCCATCTATTTACAGGGTAGGAAAAACAATAATTGTTAATTGAAAAGAATGTCTGTCTCATTGTGCATCTAAAATTAATTCCAGATGGATCAAAGATTCAGATGTAAAAAATAAACCCATAAAATGCTAGGGGAAAGGATTAGAGCAGACAGTTCATAGAAGAAGATAAATAAAAGGCTGACAACGGTATGAAAAGACACATTCTTGAGGATGAGGGGAGGCAGGAACTCTTGTGCGTTACTAGTTGGTGTTTAAATGGATCGTTTCTACAAAGGGGGATTCAGCGATATCTTTCAAGATGTCAAACGTTCAATACCCTTTTATCCAGAAACTGCATTTCTAGGTATTATTATACAGATATACAGCATTCCCACAATTGAGCAAAACTATATGCCAAGGATGTTCAGTGCAGGCTTGTTTAGAATAGCTAAGTAGCTGGAAACCACCTAAATGCCCCTCTGTGGGAAACTATTTAATAAAGTAGAATCCCACGCAGCTGTTAAGAAGAATATGGTAGATTTATCAGTACTCACATGGAAAAAGGTCCAAGGAACTGCAACAACCAGAAACAAAAGGCAATTTGGAGGGCATGGTGCGTAGTGTAAATTCACGTCTGTTAAGAAAGAAAGCAAGCAAAATAATTCGTAGGTATTTTACAAAATGCCCGGAAATATTCATAGAAAGTTTTTAACAATGGTTACTTCAGGGGTAGTGCACTTGAGGCTGCGGGGAGCAGGAGGATGTATAATTTTTCCTTTATGTCCTTCTCCACTGTATGGATTGTTTTAATTGTAAAAAACATGTAACACCTGCATCTGTTTTATAGGAGAATCAAATTCAGAGTAGTGGATATTCCTAAGGAAGAAGACAAGGGAATGGAAGAGAGGACATAGGGTCCTTTAACTGTATGTACAATGTTATGTTTCTAAAAGAAATTGACGGCACTTGGGTGGCTCCGTCGGTTGAGTGTCCGACTCTTGATTTTGGCTCAGGTCACGATCTCGTGGCTGGTGAGTTTGGGCCCTGTGTCAGGCTCCGTGCGGACAGCGCAGAGCATGCTTGGGATTCTCTCTCTCCCCCTCGCTCTGCCCCTCCCCCACTTGCTCTCTCTCTCAAAAATAAAATAAATTAACTTAAATTTTTTTTTAAGAAATCGAAGTGCCTAGGAAATGGTAAATGTTGTTCATTCCCTTTTACCACCACCACCACCACCACATGGAAACCATAAGTGACGATGTGTTAAGAATTGATAAAGCTGGCAGGGGGGGGTACCTGGGTGTTCATTATATAATTCCCTATGCTTTTCTAAATTTGGGGGACATTTTACAACTTAAAAGAAGCTTTTTAAAAAAGGATTCGTTCTCTACAACAACATAAAATAAATGGAGAAGGAGCCAGAAAAATGAAGCAACTTGGTAAATTCAACCACAGTCTCATAGGAAGGAGATACAGAGACTTAATGTTTCCCGTTTGGACTCTTGGGTGCCCCTGGATTGGAAGAAACGCTAGGGATGGCGTTGCTTTGGGAAAGGGAATGTGCCGACCTGGCACTGAGGCTGGGGTTCCATGCCGGAGCCCGGGCTGGGTGCGCAGTTAGGAGACTGACGCTGGTCTGGGTGCGAGCAGGTGAGCAGGGGGAAACCCGGGCAGTGCAGGGGGGCAGTGGCAGCCTGGGGTTCGCCGCCAGCACCGCCAGGGCCTCCCGGGGCTGCTCCTCTTTGCTCCTGTCGCACGCACCACGTCATCATCTGTCAGCCAAAAGAGCAGTAGGGGCAGCCGTGTCTCCTTTCTCCCAAGTACTGCTTCTGGGGGAGACTGAGCAGCACCCCAACTCCTGCACTGGAAGCCGGGAGAGCAGGGTCTCCGGTCCCCCGGCCCTCACTCCCTTCCCTCCGGTCCCTCCTGCCGGGCAGGGCCTTAATCTGCTGCACCTGCAGTTCTTTGATCCGTTTCAGTTTCCTTTCTTTTGAAAAAAACTAACCACAGTGCCGTGCGTGTTGCCAGCCTGACTCTGTTGCTTTGAAAGCCCTCTTCCTGTGAACTTGAGATGTGGGTGATAAAGCAATGAAGGACAGTGGCCTGTGGGTCTCACCAAGGGCCTTTGTTCTGGGTACTGATGTTATGTCACCCGCAGGCAGAGGTGGGGCCTAGAGTCTGTCCTTGAGGCTCAGAGGGCTGTCTCAGGCAGGGCCGCCGTGTCACTGCTGGGGTCCCGCCTAAGTGACATACGTGCAGGTACATGGGAGCATCCCCACACAGGGAGGTGGACTCGGGCTGCCAAGTGTCCTTCAGCTGGGCCCCTGTCCTGCTTCCACCGCTCCACCCACCTCAGATATCTGAGTGTAGACCCCAGGCTTCCAACAGGCCCAGGGCTGCTTCTTTCCAGAGGGGCTAAGCTGCAGGGCACACACCCTCCCGCAGTTGCTGCCGGTGTGTGTGTGTGTGCACCCTTCAGGCCCCTGCAGGGAGACAGAGAGTTTCTGGGTTCCAGTCCTGGCAGGGACTGTAAGACCTGCTGAGCAAACAGCTCACCAGTGCATTGTGTGATGTCCAGGGTTTCTGGGCTGGCGTCCGGCTTCTCAGTGGCCCCGATTTTGTGTTCTTGTTGTTGAGCTCTTGGGAACCAAGGGCTGGCAGCCAGCCAGTGCATGCAAGGACTCCACGCTGGAATCCTTAAACACATCATCGCATTTCAGATTCAGAACAACTGAGTACAAGCATGCTCAGCATCCCTGTTTTACAGAGGAGGAGACTGAGGCCCACAAAGGTCGGATAGCTCGTCCAGCGTTCCCAGCTGGGAAGGGGTGGGGTCGGGATCTGGTCTCTTCTCACTGCCAGGTCTTCTCCACAACTTCTCTTCCCTGCTCTGCGTGCTGAGGGGGGTCTGTGAGGATTGCATGGGGCAGGGTGGGGGTGGGGGGAGGAGCCCTTACTCTGCATCTTGACCAGTGGGGAGCACCAACAGCATATGGGAGGCAGAGAGTGCATGGCCCTTATTCTGTCCCACACCTCCTGTGGGGTGGCCATGATCTGGCGGCATCACTCAACTGAGGCCACGCCTCGCATCAGGGCCCTCTCCTCCCAGACATGGTCTAGTCACCCCCTTGACCTCTCACCCCATCAGACCTAGTGGTGGATGGACTGCTATTGGGCCAGGTTCTTAGAATCGTTTCCTACACCTTGCCCTTACCTTTGAACATAATCCCTTGATTGAATGTTCCTCAAATGGCCCCATCTGAGTGTGCCATCTGCCTCCCACTGGGACCCTGCCTGACCGATACCATCCTGCCAGCTCATTGGCAAAGACCGCTGGGTCTGCTGAGTCATCACAGACAGCAGCTGGGATCACAGGTGGGGGGGTCCCTTTTCCAGTTCCTGTGCTTTTCTTTGGCTCTCCTTGTATCCTCACCCCTCCTCATCTGCCTGCTTTGCTTCCACTCCCACCTGTGGCTCTTCTGCAGCCAGAGGTCGGGGATGTTTAGGGGATGACAGTCACAGCTAAGCAACCCCTACCCCTATCCCATCCACCTGTGATGCATCCGGGAAGTGTGCTCCAGAATCATGGGCGTCATGGGCTAGTCATAGAGGCCCTGCGTCCTTGGGACAAGATGTTTTGGAAGCCACTGCACAGAAACAGGATGATTTCACATTGCTGGGAGAGCCTTCTTCCCTGGGGACCCGTGACCAGGAAAGCTTACCCACTCACCCGCCCACTCACTCACTTGCAATGCAGAGAGGGGCTGACTCCCCACCAGGCCTCCCCCTCCCCCAAGGGACCTGGTTGTCACTTCCTCAAGGAGACTGTCTCCGACCCTCGCCGAGGCTGGCTGCCCGGTTCATCCCATCCCTCCTTGTTTTGAAACCCTCATCACACTGATATCCCTTGTCATCGTTCAGCCACCTCACTCTACCTTCTACTCCCTAAAAGCAGGTCCTCTGCCTGTACTGCTCACTGCTGTGTCCCCAGTGCCTGGCACAGTGCCGGGCACACAGTGGGAGCACAAGAAATTGTTGAGCTAAGATGAAAACAATGGTAATTAAATCAATGCTGTGCGGATTACTCCTCTCATATCTAGGCGGCCACTGAGAGAACAATGACCAGTGCCACAGGCTGGGTCCTGGAGACAATGTCAGCCTGCAGAGTCTGGACCCTGGGCTCTAGTCCCTGCTTGGCTCATACTCATTGTATGGCTTGAGCCATCCCTGAGCGTTAAGTCCCTCATCTGTAAGATGGGATAATACTTCTATTCGTTTTCTATTGCTTCATAATAAATTATCATAAACTTAGCAATTTAAAACAACACAGGGGCTCCTGGCTGGCTCCGTCGGTTAAGCGTCCGACTTTGGCTCAGGTCATGAGCTCACGGCTCCTGAGTTTGAGCCCCGCGTCGGGCTCTGTGCTGACAGCTCAGAACCTGGAGCCTGCTTCAGGTTCTGTGTCTCCCTCTCTCTCTGCCCCTCCCCTGCTCACGGTCTGTCTCTGTCTCTGTCTCTGTCTCTGTCTCTGTCTCTGTCTTTCTCTCTCTCAAAAAAAAAATAATAATAAACATTAAAAAATTAAAAAAAAACCCACATGTATTTTTCATCCACAGTGACTTGGGCCAGGAGCCTGGGCACAGCGTAACTGGGTCCTCTGCAAGGACAAGGTGTCAAGATGTGGGCCAGGGCTGGGTTCTCCTCTGGATGCCCCCGTGGGGAGGGATCTACTTACAGGCTCACACAGGTTGCTGACAGAATTCATCTCCTTGTGGCTGTAGGACTGAAGTCTTTTTTCTTTTTTAAGTTTATTTATTTATTTTGAGAGAGAGAGCATGTGGGCATGAGCAGGGGAGGGGCAAGAGAGAGAGGTTGAGCGAGAGGGAATCCCAAGCAGGCTCCACACGGTCAGCACAGAGCCTGACACAGGCTCCAACTCACGAACCGTGAGACCGTGACCTGAGCCGAAACCGAGAGTCAGGTGCTCAACCCACTGAGCCCCCCGGGCGCCCCGCATAGGACCGAAATCTTCTGGTTGGACGTTGGATGGAGGCTGCCCTAGTTCCTAGAGGCCACCCACAGTTCCCAGCCAGGAGACCCTGTCCGAAGGCTCTCTCAGAACTTGGCAGCTTGCTTCTTCAATGTCGGCAAGAGAGGATGTCTTTATACCAACCTGCAAACAGGACTGAGCCTTTTATAGCATGAGGTAATCGTGGGAGTGACACACGGCACCATCTCCGCCAATATCGGTTACATATTGGCATCTTGGTTATTCTATTGGTTGGAAACACGTCACAGGTCCTACCCACACTCAGAAGGAGGGGATTACACAAAGACATTGAGGCTACAGGGATCATGCCGGTCACTTCAGAATCCGTCTCCTGCAATACTAATCCCTATCGCAGAATTCTTGAGGTACCTAAGGAAAGGAATATATGAAAGCACTTCACACGGTGCCCGGTGCTTAGTGAGACTTGGAAAATGTCGCAGAAGGTGGCTAGCAGCAGCTGTGTTTTCCTTTGGCCCACCGTGAAATAGGATATGTTGGTCTGTTCTGGGTCCCCAGGCCCCACCATGCCTCATTATCTTTGACTTTCACCGATAGGCTGTGTCAGCCATCTACCTCATCTGTCTAGATCTTGAAGGCAGCTGAATTTGTCATGTGGTATTAGCTAGTGTGATCAAATAGGTGTTCTTGCTATTGAAGTTACAAGTTCTTGACAGGTGAGGCTGTATCTTACTCATTTTTCTAGCCTATGGGGGGCCTAGGATGTTGAGTTTAGCTTGGATGATCCAGGAGGGTTGAGCCACAGCACCAACCGGAATGGTCTGAGTCCACGGTTATAGCCGCAGGGAACACGTGATGGTTGGCAGGGAGGGAGGGAGCAGGGGCAGGTTGGATGGATGAAGTCAGGGAGGTGCAGGATGAGTCTTGGCAGGCATCCATGTCAGGCTCTGCTGCAGGAAGCCCCCTCCTGTTACCATGTCTGCCCACCTCCCTCAACCCCCAGCTTTCTTCCCTTCTTACTGTTCAAGCCCCTACCTTTGAGCAGGGTCTCTGTGGGATCTGGGTGCAGTGGGCCATGCCCGTTCTGATGAGGGAAGAAAAGATGGATTCTTTCAGAAATAGATCATCTGGGCTGGGAAGGGTCTTAGCCCCCAGGAAGTGGTCAACAACTGGCTTTAGGTTACAAGATGAGAAGTCATGTTTGTTGAGTGCCTACTCATGACTCGGGCTCCACACTTCACATATTTCATTACCTCTGTTGTCTCAGTCTTCAAGGTGGAAAGACTAAAGCCCAGAGAGGGCAAGTGGGTTCCCCTGATCACACAGTTACTGGGTGGCAGAGTTAGGACAGAGCCTAGGTATCTGGACCATAAGTCCAAAGCTTTCTCTCTACAACACCCCTCGCACCCAGGCCTGTGGGCCCACTGGTGCTGGGGGCAGGGGCACACTTTCCCTGGCCCTAGCCCAGGTCTCCATGCAGGTTGGTCTGGCTTCCCAGCTCCTCATTTCTTCTTTCCCTCTGCCCTCAGGGTGCTCCTTCTGCTGAGTCTGTGCCACATTCTCAGCCTAGCCCACACCAGGCTGATGGTGGATGATCCAGACACTGAGCCCAGAGATTCTTTCCCAGCAGACACAGAGGCCGCCTGAGGCTTGCACATCTGGGCGTTTGTTGCCCAAGTCTAATCTGCAGAGGATAAACCAGAGGGATAATTTCTGTCATTTCTGGACAGAGCCAGGGAGCTAGAGTCACTTCAGAGAGGCAGAGGACCTGCCTCAGCTGTGGGAGGGGTAGTGGTGAGAAGGGTCCTACCTGGCGGGGTCATCTGTCCTGGGGCAGGTGGGCCTCTTCAAGTCGGGTCAGACAGGAAGTTCACCCACCAGCGGCCGGGGCTGTAACAGCTGCTTCAAGTCTGAAACATTTGTAAATCCCTCGTTTTCACGATGCCTCTGTTACTCACTGTGCTTTCCCTGAAGGGGTCGGCGGCAAACTCCTTAAAAGGCATGCGCTTGTCTTCAGGATGGGAAGAGAAGGGGAGCCGGGTGCCTGTGTTCCTTTCGCACCCGGATTAGGGACGGGAGGCTGAGAGCAGATGGCCAGAGCTGAGAGAAGCTGGCTGTGTCCCCGCAGGGGTGGGAGGCAGCCTGGATCCCAGCCAGGACTGGGCTGAGACTCTGTCAGCGCTGGAAGCCAGCTGCTGTGAGGGCTCCGATGGGCTGGCATTACCCTGAAGCCCAGCCTGACTTCCAAGAAAACACTCTAAAACCGGTCAGTGACCCAGGGGAAGAGCATTCTGCAGACTAATTCCACTTCCTTTCATAAGTGGGAGCCAATGCAGGCTCTTCAGGGGTAGAAGCTAGAAATGGAGAGAGCACACAACAGGTCCACACACACCTATCTCTTCCCGACCGTGGATCTGGGGCTACGGACCCCTAACCTCCTTGGGCCTGTGCCGCGGAACACGCATGTGGTCCCGAAGAATCATACGAAGCCCACGCAGTCACACACAACATCCACAGACACACCCCATCCCTCACACACTGTGACACTCAGCAGTACGCAGCCATGTAGAATCACACGTAACCACATTCATGCATCGGGAGGCCATAACACACAGCCACACAGGTTCACACACATACATTACACACAGTGAGCCTTAACCACATACATATGCACTCGTCCATTCATCCGCACTAAGCACGCACAGCCGGACACGGTCACGTACGGGGATTCTGAATCCCGCACGGTCGCACACACACTCACACCAGTCTGCACAACCTCTGTGCATTCAGCCCCACTCACTGGCACATGAGAACACACGGTCACAGGCCATCACACAGAACATACGATCGCGGGGCAAACTGTGAATGGTGCTTTAATACAAGCAGCAGGGGAAAGGGGCTGGGGGCCGGGGGGGCTTGTCCTCAGAAACGGGGGTCAATGAGGGCCCGGAGGTGACTAAGTCAGGAACAGAGGGATCCACTCAGGCCCTCGGACAGTTCACTTCCTGGTCATACCTCCAGAGCAGCAGCAACTCGGAAGATCATTGTCCCCCTTGGCCGCCCAGCAGAGCATTCCTGGGTCCTGATGCAGCCTCCTCCCCTCCCCTCTGGCCCCAGCTGGGCTGTGGCAGGGACCGTGGTGAGTCAGCAGGAAAGGGCTCAGGGAATGCGGGTGGGTGACCAACAGGGCCTGTAGTTGAAGCTCTGGGGGAGGAGCAGCTGCCCGCTGGAGCTTCCCAGCCCAGCAGGGAGGGCCGCAGACACGGGTCTGGGTGCTGATGGCCGTTTCTCAGCCAGCCAGCTATGCAAGAAAGCAGATGGAAGGGGCCACGTTCCCCCACGGTCTGTGTTTGGACCTCCTCACCTGCTGTGGCCCTCAGCGCGGCCCGGCCCACAGGCCCCGAGCCGCACCCTGCTCTCCACCATCACCAATTCATGCGTTCATTCAGCCGTTCATGGACCACCCACCACACCAAGATGCAAGGGCTATGCCTTCCAATGGGGAAGGTCACACAAAAGATGACTCCAGAGCTATGTGGACGGCAGGGACAGATGTATGCATGCTGTCATTGAAGCTACTAGGGCCAGCTGCTTGTGAGCCTTTGAACTCCAGTTTCTGGTATGGGCCAGGATGGCTGATGATGATGGTGCCTGTCCCTCAGGGTGCTCCTGACCTCTGACCTCTCTCGAACGAGGCAGCAACACAGTCAGAGAAGGCATGGGTGGGCGTGACTTAACAGTGAGCCATTTTCCAACAGAGTCAGGGAATTCGTTGTTCAGATCTAAAGAACAAAAATTCAAATGTTTACATATTTATTTCGAGGGGGAGGGGCAGAAGAAGAGAGAGAGAGAGAGAGAGAGAGGGAGAGAATCCCAAGCAGGCTCCTTGCTTGGCGTGGAGCCCAACACAGGGCTCGATCCCACGACCCTGGGATCATGACCTAAGTTGAAATGAAGAGTCAGACGCTCAACTGACTGAGCCACCCAGGCGCCCCAAGAACAAAGTCTTAAATGCCACGTCTGAAGGAATCTTGCTAAAATGACTTCCCGCAGCATGGCGAAGTCCCCACCAGCCTTCTTGCTGCCTCAGGGTTATTATTACGAACTTCCATGATCGCTACACCAGATACAATGGTTCTTTCTTGAGAGTAGGTGGTCAGCAAATACTTGTGGAAGGAACACACACGGATGAGCTCAGACTTCTGGGCTCAAAGACTGAAAAGCAGGTGGTGAGAGTACAGAATGCTCTCTGGTATGGGGTTTGGGGTGCAGTGGACGTTACAGGGCCTTCCTCTTGCTCCCTAAACTCTTCTCAAGAGAAGCATCACTTCCTCCCTTCCTTCTTCCCTCTTTTTCTTTTTCTTTCTTTCTTTCTTTCTCCCTTCCTTTTCTTTTTCTTTCTTTCTTTTCTTTCTTTCTTTCTCTTTCTTCCTTTTTCTTTCTTTGTTTCTTTCTTTCTCTCTCTCTTCCTTCTTTCTTTCTTTCTTTCTTTCTCTCCCCCTTCCTTCCTTTTCTTTCTTTCTTTCTTTCTTTCTTTCTTCCTCTTTCTTTCTTTCTTTCTTTCTCTCTCTCCCCTTCCTTTTCTTTCTTTCTTTCTTTCTTTCTTTCTTTCTTTCTTTCTCTTTCTTCCTTTTTCTTTCTTTCTTTCTTTGTTTCTTTCTCCCTTCCTTCCTTCCTTCCTTCCTTTCTTTCTTTCTTTCTTTCTCTTCCTTTCTCTTTCTTTCTTTCTTTCTTTCTCTCCCCCTTCCTTTCTTTTCTTTTCTTTCTTTCTTTCTTTCTTTCTTTCTTTCTTCCTCTTTCTTTCTTTCTTTCTTTCTCTCTCTCCCCTTCCTTTTCTTTCTTTCTTTCTTTCTTTCTTTCTTTCTTTCTTTCTCTTCCTTTCTCTTTCTTTCTTTCTTTCTTTCTCTCCCCCTTCATTCCTTTTCTCTTTCTTTCTTTCTTTCTCTTTATTCCTTTTTCTTTCTTTCTTTCTTTCTTTCTTTCTTTCTTTCTTTCTTTTCCTTTCTTCCATCCATCCTTTCTTTCTTCCTTCCTTTGGAATAAGAGCCAAGTTTTTAATTTTTCATTTCTTGCATTTGCAGTGTTACTCAATGATGTCCTTTGCCATAGTCCTGAATCACCACACAACCACAACTGACCACTTTTACGGGGTTTCCCCCTTTCACAGAGGCCTACCCATTTCCCTAGTTTCTTGCTATCAACTTTAATTAGGTTGATTGGGTGTTCAGCACAAAGAGCCTCCACCAGCTTGACATACAGGCTTATCACAGTTGAACCTGCCCCCCTTTCTTCTTCACTGCAAGGGCTCACCTGCTTTCCCTCCTCTGGCACTGTTCCCCATCTTCCCAATGTTATTTGAAGCCTGCGCCCCAGCCTCACTTCATCCCCCTTTCCTGATTGTCCCTGAACTTGAAGACAAGCCCCAGACATTTTCCTTCTAACCCTTCTGATCACACCATGGAAACAAAATGTTAACAAAAATCAGAACCACAGGAAAGCAATAGAGGTTCGGGAATCTAACAATTGGCTACCCATTTGAAAAAAACAAAACAAAACAAAACAAAATTCATACCTGCCTCGCATGTAGAATATAATAAAACAAATTCCAGATAAATAAAATATTTAAATAGAGAAAACAACCATAGACATCATGAAAGAAAACATGGGTGACCATTTTCTGTTGTTGTTATTTTACAGTGGGTAAGACCTTTCTAAGCAGAAAACCAGAAAAGGCTGATACATTTAATGACATAAGATTTGTAAGGTTCTGACAACAAAAGCGCTACACACAAATTCAAAACACAAAGGACAAGCTGGGGAAAATATTTCCAACAGATAAAACAAAGGGTTTGTATCCCTAATTTACAAAGGGCTCTCACAAGTCAATAACAAAAAGATAAATAACTAAATAGAAAAAAAAAAAACTCAAAAAATGAACAAAGGCCACTAGCAGGTAATCCACAGAAGAGGAATTATAATTAGTTAATAAGTGGATGAAAAGATGTTCGCCCTACCTTAGAGTATTAAAAATCAAATTAAATTGGGGAGCCTGGGTGGCTTACCCGGTTGAGTGTCTGACTTTGGCTCAGGTCATGATCTCACTGTTCCCAGGTTTGAGCCCCGTGTCAGGTTCTGTGCTGACAGCTCAGAGCCTGGAGCCTGCTTGGGATTCTGGGTCTCCCTCTCTCTCTGCCCCTCCCCCCCACTCTCTCTCTCTCTCAAATAAATAAACATTAAAAAAAATTTAAATCACATTAAATCTATCTATGAGGGTGGCAAACATTAGAAAGATGGATAGTATTTAGTCCTAACAAGATGTGGTGTAAGGGGCCTCTTCATAGATCATATTGTTGGAAGGAGAAATTGGCAAAAAAAAAAAAAAAATCTTGTTGGGGGTCAATTGAACAATATCAAAGTCTGAGTAGTGAGCCCTTTGAGCCAGCAGTTTCCGGTTTCCAGACTTTCAGGAACATATCCTAGAATAAGCGTATACATTCACATCAGGATGCCCCTGGTGCAGCTCGAGGGAGTTGGTGTGAATTTGCTCCCCCTACACTTGTGTGTTTGGCTCTATCCCTCGGGCTTCTGCAGGCATCAGGGGGTGGGGTGTACCCAGTCCAGAAACCCACTTTTTCTTCTCTAAGCAGGACTACTTGAGCCCATTGACTTTAATGAGGCTCCGAACCCCCTTGCTTACCTCCTCACTTCCCACTCTTCTCTACTTCCCATTTCCCAACCTCCTAATTGTTATTGGAAAATCCCTCTGACTTTGGGAAAGCCATCCCCACCTCTACCCCAGCCGGGGAGCGTGTACCCTAGCCTGAGACTGTGAGTGCGTGACATCTACTCATCACAGTGATTGGTTCAGTGGTGGCACATGACTTAAACTGGTCCAATCAGAATGCATCTCATGAGTTTTGTTACAAGTCCTAGGACGAAGACCTGGATAACGTCGTGGGTGGGTATGAGCCTGCCATGCTCTAGCTCTTTTTAATACAAGGAGGAAAATGAGTTTGTGGACAGAGCTAACCCACAGAGTATAAGTGAGCCAAGAAAATTACAGAAAAATGAAACCGGAGCCTGGTGATATTGCGAACCTCTGGATAAAACCGCACCTGAACCTTCCCAGCTGCCGGGCTTTTCTGACGCAGGCGGCAATAGATTCTCCCCATTGCCTAAGTCCGTTTGAGAGGAGATGTTTTTGTGCTTGCAGTGGAAGCCTCTCCACAAACACAGAGCCTCTCCCTTTCTCTGACAGTCTGGTTTCTTGACCCTTGGAACCTTGGCTCAGCCTTAGAAAACAAAGGCCTAGTAATTCTTTCTGGGAGCTTGGGAAGCCCTGACATCCTTCACCCAAGGCTTGATTACTTTGGAGTGAGGTTGGGGAAGTGTGTGGAGGAGAGGGAAAAATGCCTCCCCATCTTTGTGAGCCTCTCATAGCAGCATGAGCAGCTCAGATATTAGTAACTCACTCAAGTATCTTGTCACGTTTTTTATAGCTGAAAAATCATAGACAACCCACATGCTCACCGGTGGGTAACTCTTCATGGTCCATCCACACGGTGGTACACTCTTCAGCTTTAGAAAGATGGAGAGGCACCTGGGTGGCTTGGTCGGTTGAGAGTCCAACGTGGGTTCAGGTCATGATCTCACAGTTCGTGAGTTCAAGCCCCACATCCGACTCTGTGCTGACAGCTCCGAGCCTGGAACCTGCTTCTGATTCTGTGTCTCCCTCTCTTGCTGCCCCTTCTTCTCCCTCTCCTTCTCCTTCTCCTTCTTCTTCCTATCTCTCTCTCTCTCGCGCGCGCGCAAAAATAAACATCTAAAAATTTTTTTTAAAAGAAAGGTGGAGGAAATGCTACATGTATCGCCATGGAAGGCATCATTTTACTGAAAAATACAGGTCGAAGAACAAAATGTAAAGCGCAAATCCACTTTCATTTTTTAAAGCTGTAAGTGTTGAACAGAAAAAAAGGCGTAGAAGGAAGATCGCTTTATACAACAACTTAAAAAAAATGATTTCTGAGGGCTAGGATTCTGAATGATTTGTATTTTGTTTTTTTTTTTTCCCCTCCATTTCATTACTGAAATTTTATGGTGTTATTTGAAAACATATTTTTTAATTTAATTTTTATTTTTAAATCGTTTTTAAGCATTCTTGTTTATTTACTTTTTAATTTTTTTAACGTGTATTTATTTTTGAGACAGAGAGAGACAGAGCATGAACGGGGGAGGGTCAGAGAGAGAGGGAGACACAGAATCTGAAACAGGCTCCAGGCTCTGAGCTGTCAGCACAGACCCCGACGCGGGGCTCGAGCTCACAGACCACAAGAGCATGACCTGAGCTGAAGTCGGATGCTTAACTGACTGAGCCACCCAGGCGCCCCATACACATTTTTGTTTATTTTTGAGAGACAATGTGCTAGCAGCAGGGGGCCAGAGAGCAAGCCGAGAAGGAGATGCAGAATCTGAAGCAGGTTCCAGGCTCTGAGCCGTCAACACAGAGCCCGACACAAGGCTTGAAGTCAGGAGGAGTGAGTTGGATTGTGGGCTGAATAAGGATCCCCAAAGATATCAGATGCGAATGCCTTGGAATCTATAAATGTGACTATGTATGGAAAAAAGATCTTAGCAGATGTAAGATTAAGTTAAGAATCTTGAGATAGGGAGATGCTTTTGGACTATCTAGGTGGGTCTTAGGTGCAATCACAAATGTCCTTATAAGAGAGAAGAAGAGGGCGGCTTGACACAGATAGAAAAGAAGGCAATGTGACCACAGAGTGACAAGGCCACAAGCCAAAGAATGCCAGCAGCCAGTGGAGCTGCAAAGGAACAGATTCTCCCTCAAAGCCTCCGGAGAGAGCACAGCCCTACTGACACCTTAATGTGGACCCAGTGATACTGATTTTGGACTTCGGGCCTCCAGTGAAAGAATACATTTCTGTGAGGCTACCAATTTCATGACAATTTGTTACAGCAGCCACAAGAAGCCAACAGAGTCTTAGAAATCGAAGCGTGCTAGCTGCACAAAATGCTCTTCCCTGACTTGCCTTCCTGATTATACGCTGCTCAGGCCAGAGGAGAGCGAGGCCTCTAGACACCCCAGAGAGGGCCTCTGAGACACTTAATGAACTCCAGCACTTGGGACCCGGGGGGCTGGGAGCGTCGGAGCCCATCCCTGGCTCTGCACTGGGCCTCCTCCAGTGGAAGCGGGGAGACCAAAGGGGTTGCCTGGCAACCCCAGCAGCATGGCAGGGCCCCCACTGTGCCCTGGTTTCTCCTCAGAGCGGAAGCGCACGTATTGTTAGAATGCAGACGCTATTAAAAAAAAATATCGCGCACCAACCCTTCGCTCAAAATAACTTCCCGCTTTCTAAAAATGGAATTCTGCCCAGCCATCACATTTCCTACTGTAGTAAAATTTCTCACCCCCTCGTGCTCTGTAGGTTTGTGACTGGCCGGAGAGGGAACTACTATGAACAGCACTTTCCACCTGATGTAACCTCCTTGGGGAGCCACGCGCTCAGCGCACGGAAGGTGACAGTCCCTTGCATAATAGGCCTCCTCCCGGCCTCCCACGGAACCTCCCCTAGGGCTCGGGTTTTTGGCTGCTCCGGTATCCACAGTGTCCCCTGCCTCAGAAAATAATAAGAATAACAATAATAGGACAGTTGGCCCTTGAGCAACCAATTCGAACTGCGTGGGTCCACTTATACGTGGACATTTTTGGATAAATACAGTATCGTACTGGAAATGTACTTTCTCTTAGGAGTTTCTTCAGAACATTTTCCTTTTTAAAAAATATTGTCTTAAAGTTTATTTCTTTTGATACATATACAGAGTGAGTGCTTGAGAGCAGGGGAGGGGCAGAGAGAGAGGGGGAGAGAGAGAAGCCCCAGCAGGCTCCCCACTGTCAGCATGGCGCCAACTCCGGGCTTGAACTCACAAATTGTGAGATCATGACCTGAGCCGAAATCAAGAGTCAGGCGCTTAACTGACTGAGCCACCCAGGCGCCTTAAGAACATTTTCTTTCCTCTAGCTTACTTTATTGTAAGAATGCAGTATAGAATACATATAACATATAAAACATGTTAATTGTATTCTTGGTAAGGCTTCTGGTCAATAGGAGGCTGTTTGTGGTTAACTTTTGGGGGAGTCAAAAATTATACATGGATTTTTGACTGCGCTGAAGGTCAGCACCCCTGACCTCCACATTGTTCAAGTGTCAACTGTAATAATGAACTAACTACTTATATAGTCCTTACAATGTGTCCTAAGTACCTTACATGTGTTAACTCATCTACTTCCCATGACTATCCTATGGAGTAGGTACTGTATTATTGTCCTCATTTTATAGATGAGAACACTGAGACACAGAGAGGCTACAAACTTGCCCAGAGTCACACAGCTAAAAGGTGACTGACCTGTGGTTTGAACCCCCACTGAAGGGCTCTAGGGTATAAGGGCTCTTACTTCCCTATGGTATATTGACTGGCAGGAGTGGGGCAGGAAGGCGATAGGTGGCCGGCTGGTGGCTGAGACCTCTTCTCTGTGCAAAGCCAGCTGTCTTGGGCACGGACCTAGGCTGAGACTAGGGCCTCCCCAATGGGAACCATCGGCTGTCTCCAGGTCAGGGCTGCAGTGGCCTAGAGAGGCCTTCTCCAACCCACTCTCTCCCCAGGCCATCCGCCTTCTCTTCCTGCTGCAGCCTTTGCAAAGGTGGTAACTGTGAGCAGGGTGGGGAATGATCCTTCCACTTCCAGGTGCGGACCTCAGATGGGTGCCCAAGAGAAGCCAGTGTGAAGTCCTCAGGCTCGGGCATGGGGCAAACCTGGCTTCATCCTGCTCACATTTACCTGATGGTTGCGTGGATAAATAGACCAGGTGCCTTGAGATGGCTCTGGGCTCTGAGACTAGAAGGGAAGGCAAGCTGCCTCCCTCTTCTCCCTTCCCCTCCCCCCTCCGCCCCTGGGATGAGGAGGACAGGGACCCACTTGGGCTGCACCTGTGTGGGGCTGGCCTGGCTGGGTGGGACGAACAGAGCCTAGAACTTGGAGTGAGGAGACCTGGCCTCGTCCTCCTCCTCCCAGGTATTCCTCTCTTTTTACCCCAGACTTCCCCTCTGTAAGCCAAGGGATTAGATACGTTTTGATATGTGAAAGCCCTTTGTAAACGCCTAACTGCTTTACAAATCCAAGTTTCCTCAGAGGGAGGCAGCAAGGCCTAAGCTGCTAAATCCAACCCTCTGGGTCTGCGCCTCGGACCCATTCATCCCCTCTGGCTGAGACTCTGTTCCTACAGTAGCAAAACAGGGGTTAAAAAACCCACTCATGTCAGGGCTGTTGCCTTACTTAAAGAGACACTGCACGGGAAAGGCAGTCCTCGGAAGGGCAGAGCCCTGCACCCATGGAACCTGCCGGGGACAGGCCCCTGCTTCCCTGAACTCAGGTGGGGCCACTGGCATTGGCACCAGGATCCTCGGGAGGGGAAAGGAAACCAGCTGAAGGGGTCACAGACTGGCAGGTCTGGCCTGCACAAGCCTGACACACGTTTCTTGCCGGCAACACTAGAACATTAAACAAACATCGCAAGTACCTCAGGCGGGAGAGGAGGGGCTCCAGGTCTAACACTTCAGCAGAACCCACCCCTCTCTGCGCCTACTCGGGGCTGCTTAAGCCTCTTGTAACCTCCCAGGGTACAGCTGGCCAATGAACTGGCCTCCAGAGAAGCCCGCCCGGAGGGTTTGGATGTCTTGGGGTGGGGTGGGGGGGGGGCAGGGTAGACGGTCCTCTCACCCCCAGCCCCTCCCAGGTCTCGGCAGAACCCGAGTGGGTGTGTTATGACGGGGAATGCTGAACTGATCTGGACCCCACAGCTCTCTCTCACCCCCCACCCATTGCTCTGAGACAAGAGCTCCACGCCCAACTGCCTCTGGGTCTGCTGCCTCCTTTCCTCTGTCCGGGGGAACCCCAGACCCCACTGTCCCCAGAGAGGGTCAGGGCAGAGGGAGGCACTGTTTCTGCTGGGCCTGTGGAGGAGGCCGAGGGCTGGGTGTACCCTGGCCGGCAGCCCAGGAAGCCTGAGCATGTAATTAAAAGATTGTATCTTCTCGGGTCTGTCTTTTGGGACAAGAGCTCCCAGTGTTGTCTTCGCCCTGTGACCTCTGTTTGGGCACTGCGTCCCCTGCTGCCTGGCTCTGCTCTGTCCCTTTAGTCAGGGTTGGCAGCTCAATTTCAACTGGTTCTGAGCACGGAGAGGACAGACTCCCCTTCTTCCCTTTCAGGTCTCCTAACAGCCGAGCTACAGGCCGATGGCTATGCCTCCTTGCTGCTGGTAGAGCATGGTGGCATCCATCCTGGAGGGGCTTTTACAGAGACCATCCAGCTAGTGAGTGGACAGCTGAGACTCAGGTACCACTCTGCTGAGGATTGCACCACATGGGTGGTGGGGATGGGCTGGATATGCAGGGGGAAAGCCCCCAACCCCCAGCACTAGACAATGGCCTTTAGGAACCCAGATGGTCAAGGAACACTTTGGCCTTTGCAAGACCACGAGACCCCAACTCGTCATGGCCTTGGCAGCCCCACCCCACCCCATGGGCCCAAGTTCACCAACAGGGAGGTAAATCAGGCAAGTGTGCTCAGCAGGGGAAAAACAAAACAGCTTCTGGGAATGCCACGGGGAGGGAGGACAGGGCAAGACAGAGGGGGGACGTCAAGGGCTAGGATCCTGGGGTGCCTGGGGTACCTGGGAAGTGAGGAGAGTGTTTAAGAGCTGAACCAGTGGGCTGACTGTGTGGCCCCTACTGTCTTTCGTCTTCTCTGGGGCTGGTCAGGAGCTGGGGGTGAGCGTGTGATTTCTGGCCCTGGGGGCCTGGGCACAGAGGCTATGTGTGCTCGTGGAGACACTTCCCGCCCGTGAACCCACTGATTCTGCCACAGACCCGTGAGATGTGTGGGCCTGTCCTTCTTGTACAGCCAAGATGGCTGCAGCCTGAAGAAGGGGAGGGGCCTGCCCACAGTCTCCCAGGGAGGAGGCTGCCATCCACCATCCCTACGCTGAGCACTTTACAGGCATCGTGGCGAGCCCATTCTACAGATGAGGAGAGCAGGGCTCAGGGAGAAGGTCTCACCCACAGCCAGGGCCAGAAGCTGAATCAGGTATTAAACTCCAGAGTCCCCTTTCTTAGCGTAACTGGCCTCCCTACCTTCCCCCCTCCCACCAGACATTTTTGTGTGGTCTTTCTCCTTCTTGGCCTTGGGGTCATCAGACTACTTTTCCCGCCCTCAATCCCCAAGGCCTCTCAGGGGGTCACAAGCCTCACACCATGGGGATCCAGGGAATTCTCCCTTTATGTTCAGCTGGGACTCCTTCCTGCCCTTGAAAGAAGGACAGGGGAAGGAGTTTGGGAAAGTCTTGAAGGTGGGCACAGAGGAGGTCTCCACCCTCCGCCTCCAGGTAGGAGGCTGGGAGCCTCCGGGTAGTTGCCTGCATAGTGACCCCAGCCGGGGTGGGGATGGGGAGGACAGAAGTGTTGGTTAGGGGTATAGCTAATGAGGGTGACCCCCAGACACTATCCAGAGGCTTCTTGTTCTTTTCTTGGAAGGTTAAATGCTTAGGGCATCCAGGTCATGTGGCCACTCAGCCATCAGGCTTCATGACTTCCCTTAGCCTATCTCTACCGCCTTACAACCAGCCTGGTGATGGGCTGTGGTGGGCTCCTGGAATCTAGCAATCTGTACAAAAGGCCTGCAGAGTCTTGGAACTGAGTCGGGACACGGTTTCTGCCTGCCTAAGAGTAGCGCCTGTCCTGTGAGGGATGGCAGGAAATGTCTCACCTTGCAGGATGGTCAGGAAAGGCCTGGAGGGAAGATCCCTTAAGGATGAAAGAGCCAGACCAGAAATGAAGGGAAAGGCATTCTCAGAGGTGGGAATAGCATGGGCGAAGGTGTGGTGCCAGAGCGGAAACTTTTCAGGGAATTGTGAATACTCTGAGTGGATGGAGCAGAGGAAGAGCGGGAGGGGAGGCATGAGGAGTGGATCGCGTCCTGGCCATCTGACCTGGAGGCCCTGAACACCCGGCTGCAGGGCACGGCCTTTATGCCAGGGCAATGGGAAGTCATTGAAGGCTCGAAGCAGGAGTGGGATGTGGTCATTTGCTTTTGGAAAAGCCCCTTCTGGCTGCGAGAGTGGCACAGGGAGGGCGGTCGGGAGGTGCCAGCCAGGACCCAGTATCCACATGCTTTCATGGAAGAATTCTGTGATGAATGCCCCGAGCAGTTGGCTCAGTGGTGCAATAGTCCTGGCCCGGGCCACACAGGTCATCTTCCCCTCGGCTGGAGCGGGGCCGGCTTGGCTGGATAGATGAGCAGGCTCGAGGAGAAACAGATGTGGCTGGAGTGAGTGTGGCTGAGCAGGCTGTGGTTTGTACGGATGACTCAGTTGCCCGTGCCCCGTGCCAGTACTGGCACTTCTGGGATTGGGACAAAGATTCAAGGAAGAGGGGTGTGAGGGAGCGGGTGAGGGGCTGCCCCCGGGAGGCTGTGGCTTGAGAAGCCCCAGGCCAGCCTTGGTCCCCGCCTCTGCTTCCACCCAGAAGACACTCCAGACCCTCTTTCTGTGGGAGGCTGGGCGGCCCAGGTTAACCCCTGCAGTGCCAACTGTCATGCCCGGCCCCCTCCCCGGAGCCCTAGCACCCAGGGGTGCCCCAAGGCAGGGCCAGGAGGGCAAGCTTTCATTTCCTTTATGTCTCGGGTGGACGTATTGGCCTCCAGCTCTCCCAGCCTGGGAATCCCGGGGCCACTGCTCTTGGTCCTGATGCCATGCCCAGGGACCAGTGCCCTCCTTGAGACTTGCCCTTTCCAGTAGGCTCCGTCTCTGCCACTGGCTCCTCGGAGAGCTGGAAATAACCCAGCAAGATCAGCTGGCCTTCCCAGAAAGGCAGCTGAAGGCTTGGGCTTCCTCAGAGGAATGGATTCTAATGGTAAAATATCAATATCTCCAGGGGTGCGAGGGTGGGGAGCACAATCGTGTAGGTGGAGGCTGTCAGAGGCTACCCCGACCATGGCTCTGACACCGGCAGGTCTGGATAACAAGCTGGGATAGCCTTCCCTCAGGGCTCCCTGGAACTCTGTTCCGAGGGTCCCACATGGGAATGGGCTGGCTCTACAGGAGGCAGGGCTAGATTGTCGGTCCTTGGCTCAAGGCAGGAAGGGCAGGAGGAAGGGAGGCGCCATTGTCCTCACCAAACTCAGGTCAGAGTGAGTCATTGATCCAGGCTTGGCTGCTCCCTTGGCTCCATCTCAGGAGGGGAGGGAGGCCTGAGGGAGAACCCAAGATGGCTTCTCTGGGGGCAGGGGACAGGGGTGGCAGTGAGGGGAAAGGTGGCTCTAGGCAGATTCCATGGACAGTGGAAAAAAAGGACGGAAGCAGGAAAGATGACTCCATAAGCTGTCGCTTCTTTGAGTAAAGCAACAAGGAGTGGGTGGAGCTGAGGGGTTATTGAGTAATGTCCTCACGGGGGAGGCTAAAATGAGGAGGGCATGTGACCCTCGGGTGGCTCAAGGGCCAGTGAAGTCATTCTTTCTCCTGGCCTCAGCGTCTCCAGCTTCTCAAGATGACAGGCTGCCCTCTTGATGCAAGCTCCTTCTTAATGACACAAGACCTGTCTCTCTGGCCAGCTTCCTTCCTTCCTTCCTTCTTTCTTTCCTTCCTTCCTTCCTTCCTTCCTTCCTTCCTTCCTTCCTTCCTTCCACAAACAGCCACTGAGGACAAAGAGGAATTCTGGTGGGCAGAGTGGAGGGCACACATGTACAAAATGGTTAATTCCTGTTTAGGGGGTCCATATCCAAGCATGAGGGCAGAGAGATGTGGGGGCCCAGAGTGAGGGGTTGGCCCTGCTGGGTCATACAGGGAGGCTTCACAGAGGAGGTGGCCTCGCTTGAAGGAAGAGTAGTGACCGGCTGCAAAGAGAGAAGAAGAAGGGGACTTCTGGACAAAGAGTAGGTAGCACGCCGGGGCCATGGGGTACCTGAAGGAGGCACAAGGGAAGAGATACCTGCGGGTGTGGAGGGCACTAGGACTGAAGAAACAGGGGGATTGCCTTAGATGGGGCAGCAGTCATCAGCCCGTCGCCTAGACTTGATGTTGGGCAAAGAGTGGGAGAGAACCTTGGTCTGATGTAAGGAGTGTAGGGCTTGCAATCAGCCAGGCCTGGGTTCAAGTCCAGGTTCTATATCACCTAACGGCTGGTGAGCTGGAGCTGGCCACTGAACACGCTGTTTCCTCGTCTGTACAGTGGGATCACTGTGGCTCTGGGGTTTCTGTAAGGATCAGATGTCACAGTGCCTCGCAGGCCGTAAATAACTGCAAATGCGAGGCGTCCTTGGGCTAGCACCTCGGCAGCAGCCCACTTCTGCCTTGACCTTTTGGGGTGCCATTTCCTGGGGCAGGGCCACAGAAGGCTGCTCTCATCAGGCCAGCGTTCATGCAGAGGATGAGGTTTTTGACCTTTACTATACCCTCTGTGGGGTCACTTTGTTTGGGGTCAGCGGCTGCCCACCCCGAATCTAGAGCTGCGGGATGCTCTAATGCTACTTCTGGACACTGGGACAGTGAGGCCGGAGCGGGCACCAGTGTTCCCAGTGCACCCTGCGCAGCGGGACAGGAACCCTGCAGCAAAATAGGATAATGGACAGCAGGCGGGTGAGGCCAGGAGTGGGCGGACATGAGAGGATGTGGGGAGAGGACGGGGTGAGAAACAGCTGAGTGGGGCAGGCAGGGCCTCCCGCACCTCCGTCACCCCCCTCGTGCACCCCACACCCCCTGGTCTCAGCGTCCTCGGCTTTGGGCCTGGCTGAGGAGGGGAGGCTGGAGAGGGGAAGGACTGAGACTTGTTAGCTCTGAGTGGCCACATTGTGGTAGCAACTCAGTTCCCCTGACCCCCAGGGCCACCCTAGCTTAGCCTGGGCAGTGTCCTGAGTGGTCTGTGACTCAGCAGTTCTTTGCCAGGGGGCAGGGCCCCCGTGGATCCGCTGAGCTCGGGTCCCCGCAGGGCTGGGCTGTCTCTTGGGGCCAGGTGGTCCTTGGCGCCGGACCAGGCTCCTACACCCTCTCTCAGCCCCTCATCTGCTCCAGGGACCCTCGAAGTCCCTCTGGCAGCAAGGCCGTAGTGCCGGGACAGGGCCGTGCCCGGTGACTCAGCCTGGCCCTCTCATTTGCACTGAGTAGGTGCCATAAATATTTGTTGAGTGGAGTTCTTGCCTCCGGTTGGGATTTTCCACGGCAAGTAGAGGCTCCAGGCCCTGCCATGGGCCGGCCTCACACATACGCGATTCCTCTTCTTCCCTACCCCACCCTGCTCCTCCCCAGACGCCCCTTCAGATTGCTCCTCCCAACCTCCGTCTCCTGGGAGTCTCCTGCTTCCCCAGGAATCCTCGAGACTCCCCGCGGGACCCCGCCCGCCCGAGAGCCCTGGCAGGTGTGTGCCCGGCGTGTCAGCTGAGGAAAACAGGGCCTGAGGCAGGATCTAGTGTGGAGTCCTGTTTGTGGGGGCCTGCGTGGACAGCGGCTGCCTCCTGTCAGCAGGGCAGGGGGCCGGGGCCGGGCTGAGCCACATGACACCAAGACTTCAGTGTGGGGAGAAAGAGGACCTCTCATAGACCAGGTGGCCACGCGTGCTGGTTGCTCAGTGCAGGTCTGGACTGATTATCAAAGAGCAGCGTGAGTTATGTGGCCACTCTGATCAGAGGGCTTCCACGGCTCCCCAGGGTACGGGGACCTGAGCTCGTGCCATGCCTCCAGGGTCCACATGGTGACTCATTCAGGTCCTCACCTCTCCCCGCTCTGGAAGCTGGTGCTGAGGCTTCATCTCACGCACACAGTGGAGCATCACACTGACCGGACCTGGGTTTCAAGCTTGAGGCAGATGCACGAGGGGCACAGCCCTGGGGGAGCCCACGGTTTAACTGCGGCGCGAACTGCAAAGGGATGTGTGACACATGTGCGGGTGTCAAAGAAGGTCAGGTAAGAAAGGGAGAGAGAGCTTGGCAAGCCGTGAAGTTCCTAGATACTCATGGTAGCAGCTCATCTTTGTAGGGTACTGAGCCTGTTTGCTGAGAAATCCCAAGACGGGGGTCATATTATTACCCCCGTTTTAGAGACGCAGAAACTGGAGTGCAGAAAGGTTAAGTGACTTACCAAAGGTCACGCAGCTAGTAAGCCAGGTTTCAAACTCCAGAGCCATGTTCTTAAACACAGTATCATGCCTCATGTCCGAGGTTTCAGTAATAGCTACCATAGGGATTTTGTGGAGACAAAAATAAGGCCAAATGTGGAAGTTTGCTTTGTGAACGAAAACCAAACATGAACAAATTGTGAAGTATTTTGGAACTGGCTTCCTCAACAGCCCATGGAGATACAGTAGAAAATGAAAGTATTTGTAAACTTTTCCCAAATCCATTGCCTCAGAACTAATCATCAGGTGAGATTATGAATTTTCCCCTTCTTTCTCTCTTTTTCGGATGAATACATTTATCATAGAATTCAGTTGATGGTCAGTTTTAGCCATTTCTTTTTACCATCAGCGTCACCACCAACTTCTGTCAATTCTTTCTTTTTTTTTAAAAATTTTTTTTTAACGTTTATTTATTTTTGAGACAGAGAGAGACAAAGCATGAACAGGGGAGGGGCAGAGAGAGAGGGAGACACAGAATGGGGAACAGGCTCCAGGCTCTGAGCTGTCAGCACAGAGTCCGACGCGGGGCTCGAACTCACGGACCGCGAGATCATGACCTGAGGCGAAGTCGGCCCCTTAACCGACTGAGCCACCCAGGCGCCCCTCTTTCTTTTTTTTTTTAATGTTTATTTTATTTTTGAGAGAAAGAGAGTGAGCCGGGGGGGTACAGAGAGAGGAGGGGACAGAAGATCCAAGGAGGGCTCCTCACTGTCAGCACAGAGCCTGACACGGGGCTCGAAGCCACGAACCATGAGATCATGACCTGAGCCGAAGTCCGATGCCGAATGGACTGAGCCACCCACACACCCTGACTTCTGTCAACTCTTATTCCAAGGCGACTCTTAGCTGGAGCCCCTTCTCACCGTTTCCTAGGATTTTATCCACAGCCACGCCATCTTTACACCACAGCTAAATTGCTACCACGGTGTCCCAGCCATTGCTCTGTGGCTAGCCACTCTCGTCTCACTCACATCCATCCTTCCTGTAGCTGCTTGAGAACTCAACGTAGTTTTCGCCCCTCCCAAGAAGGGCCTACGTGGTGATAACCTATGAGATAAGGCAGGAAGTAGAAATAGAAAATTGGGTAATGGAAAAAGAACTGGCCAGTATTTCATTAGTCACTAATGACACAAAAAAAAACATGGGAGGATTCACTGAAGAGCAAATGGTTTAGGTGGATGAAAAAATAACAGCTGATACCTGTGTAGAACATTCCCTGTGCCAGGCCCTGTCCCCAGTGCTGTCCACACATTGCCTGGGAGCAGGGCCTCTTGTCCTCATTTTGCAGACAAAGAAACTAACGCAGGGAAGTTCAGTGGCTTGCCCCAAATCAAAGCAGCTTGGTTCCTGTGTCTGCTTAGCTCCTTTGCTACCAACAGCTTTCCCGTATGTCAGCAGTTACTTCCTACAAAATAAGTCAGGAGGACAAGATACGCTCATAATAGCCATCAGAGGTATGCGATTTCCCAACATGCTGGCTCATTTTGTCACCTGTGTCCCACAGCAGCTGTGCCCGCCCATGCCCAGAGTCTCATGCCGCCTCTCACAAAATAGTCATCGGCTTCTGGCCCTTAGGCCGCTAACAGCAGGGCCCCCATCCTGTGCCTAGGGATCCAATGGAGAAGAAGGCTTCCATAGCCCTTTATCGGCCTTGTCCCTCCCTCAGTGAGAAGCAGCCTGGTTTGCAGAGGTGCAGCCCTGCCTTCAACAGACACAGCCTGAATCTTCTTAAAAGTACAGCCCCATTTCAGGAGAGGACCTTTGGTAGTTTCTAGACCCATCTGGGGAGTTCCTCCTCAACAGGAGGACTGAGGGCCCTGAATGAGTATTGCAGCCTCCACTTTCTTATCAGAAGGTAACTCCTTGTAGCCATGCCAACCAGGGCCCCCTGACAGCAGTGGGGGCCTCCCAGTGTCTGCAGGACCCAGGGGAGGCATTGGCAACACCATCTTGGTTTGCTAGCAGAGTCCATGTATTATGGTTTCCCTCACCCTCACCCATCTGGGCATCTTTCCGGGGCTGAGAAAATTCATCCTTCCCCGTCTAATCATTTCTGGGGCACCAAACAACCCTCTGAAAGGAACAGGATGCTAACTGGCTGACCAACTGGGCTATGGCCTATGACGGTCCCTCCAGAAGAGGTGCCAGGAAGCAACACGTATCAAGTGTCTTTTATACGTACCCAGTATGTTTGGTGCTTTCCCATGTCATCTTATTTATGCCCCCACAATAACCTTACAGAGTAAGTGGTGTGATATAGTCACTATAGATGTGAGTAAACCGAGGTTTCAAGATGTTGAAGAACTTTCAGTAAATATTGTGGCTGGAAATTGAACACAAGCCTTTGGCTGCAAAGCCTACGGTTTCCGACTGTGTTACACTACCTCCGTAGGAAGATCACTTCTCCGTCGTCTTGCTGAAGACACCTGGGTCGGATGGGGTGTGGGTTAAGGTATCTCCCCAAGAATGACAGTGAGGCAGCCCGTTCTCAGTATAAGGCAGCCCCTATAATGAGAAAATTCCAAGGCAGGAGGGGCTCTAGGTAGGATAGGGTGTGGAAAGGGGCAGGATTTCCAGGGAGCACTGACTTTCTCTGGATGTCACTCACAGCACTAGCAGGAAGGGGCTCGATACCCCATCAGACTGAGCTTGTGCAGAACACTCCTTGGGTAGTGTGAGCCCAGCAAGGCCCGCCCCTGGCCTGCCAGCTCTGGGTCTTTCTTCTGTGTTCTGAGCCCATCTGCAGAATGGGACAGCCCCTCTGGGAGACTTGGACCGGTGGCTCTCCCAGTCCAGGGCCTTTGCCACCACTAAGGACTGAGGCTGAACCCACGGCTCAGCTTGGGCCAAGTTGAATGCCAGGATGCTGGTGGAGTAAACAGGAAGGAGGGAGTTTGGGTTTAGTCCCTGACGCCAGGCCTGAGGGGTCAGCCTCGTGGAGGAGAGGGAGGTGGTGGAGACTCTCTGTTGCTGCCTCGCTTCTCTCCTGTCCCAGCTGTCCCCCCGGGGCTCATGCAATTCCCTGCAGCTTTTTCGAGGGTGGAGGTGTGGCTGGAGCGGGACCGGGTGAGAAAGGGGGATCGGAAGGGGGCTGCCGTGGGACTGGAGGTAGGTGTCCGTGAAGGGACGGACTGGCACAGCCCTCGCAGCAGCAGCATTTCCTGAGCTGTTACCATGCACCAGGAGTGGTGTGGAGCACTTCACATCCAGCATTTCTCTGAATCCTGACAACCACCGAGGGCTGGGCACTCTGATTCTCCTCACTGTACTGATCCAGAGGCCGAGGCTTATGGAGACTTGAGTCCAGATCTCCAGCCGGTGACCTGGCGGCTACACCAGAGAGAGGGTCTAGGAGAGAGACAGAGAGGGCCCAGCAATCTCAGGCCTAGAGCTGAGGCCACTGTGGTCCTGGGCTCTCCATTCCTCTGGGCCCTCACCTTGCCAGCCCCGGCTATGCACCCCTCCGCTAGGCAGGCCTGCCTCTTTTGGGTTCCCTCCTGCCATGCTCCTTGCCCAGGAAAGCTTGCTGCCTGCAAGGGGCCGGATGGTTCACACTGAGGCAAAAATGACTCAAGTGGCAGCTGAGGTGCTCTGGGAAAAGCACCACATGCGGAAGCCTTGGCTCTGTGTCGTTCCTGGACCACTTACTAATTGGGGCGCCTGGGTGGCTCAGTCGGTTAAGCGTCCAACTTTGGCTCGGGTCATGTTCTCATGGTTCCTGTGCTGACAGCTCAGAGCCTGGATCCTGCTTCAGGTTCTGTGTCTCCCTCTGTCTCTGCCCCTCCCCCACTCATGCTCTGTCTCTCTCAAAAATAAATACACTTAAAAAAATCTTAATAAATTAAATAAATAGATAGATAGATAGATAGGGAAAGCTAACCTGGGAGAAAGAGCCTAGAACAGTGCCTGACATATAGTAGGTGCTCATTAAAACTTTCGTTTGTAAAAGCAGAGATTATGATCCCACCGCACAGGGCTAAGGTCAGATGAATATTCTGTGTATGAAAATACTTAGGAAACTGTGACATTATTTAGTTGTGAAGAGTATTGGTACGATCTCAGGAATGTGTTTTATGAGGGCAAAGCCTTAAGCCAAGGGATGAGGCCTTGACTGCCTGGGGAGTTTTCTTGGGTACAGAAAGTCCCCACTGTTGCTCTTGGAACACACCTAAAACCCCACAGTTAGTCTCTGGCTGCCTCCTGTGAGGCGGGAAGCCAGGCTGAGCTGGTAAAAGACTCTCACAAGGAACCCCAAGGCTGGATGTTTCGGAGCTTCAGAGAATTTTCCAAGGAGCAGAGATCTTGTTTTCAGAGGAGGTAACTCAGACTTTGGTGGCTGGGGGGGCTGTCCCCAGGGAGGGGCTCCCTGTGACTGCACATGCACTACCCCACAATTCTTTCAAGCGGCTCCCCCTGACCAGACGACTATGGGAAGGGGCTGCGGGCTGCACACGCACGTGGGAGGCACAGTCCTTTGTCTTTCCCTGCATCTCTGGCAGGCACTTCACTCCCAGCTGACCCACCTGTTGGCACTAAGAACTAGCTGTTTCACTGCTGAAAGCACTCAGGGGTCAAGGGTTGATCGCCCTCGCCCAACTCACACAGCTCTGAAGAGGATTTAAAGCCAGTTGTGTCGGATCCAACACCCAAGCTCTGTCTGCTAAGCGATGTGGTTTCCAGGTAGCATAGTCTTTAAAAAATTATTTTATTTTATTTTATTCATTTATTTATTTTAAATGCTTATTCATTTTTGAGAGACAGAGAGAGCCAGAGCGAGAGCAGGGGAGGGGCAGAGAGAGGAAGACACAGAATCCGAAGCAGGCTCCAGGCTCTGAACTGTCAGCACAGAGCCCGACGCGGGGCTCAAACTCACAAACCGCGAGATCATGACCCGAGCTGAAGTCAGTCGCTTAACCGACTGAGCCACCCAGGCGCCCTCCTCCCAAATGTTATTTTAAATTGTGGCAAAAAATACAGAGCATAAAGTTTATCATCCTTGTCTTAAATGTATGGTACAGCAGTACTATTTTCACGTTGTTGTGTAAAGCTCTCTAGCACTTTTTCATCTTGCCAGACTAAGACTCTGCACCCACTGAGTACCAACTCCCCATTTCCCCTCTCCCAGCCCCCGGCCCCCACCATTCCACTTCCTGTCTCTTGCAAATTTGACTACCCTTGGTACCTCACGTAAGTGGAACCATACAGTCTTTGTCCTTTTGTGACTGGCTTATTTCACATCGCGTAATGTCTTCAAGGTTCATCCATGTGGTAGCATATGACAGGATTTCCTTATTTTTTTAAGGTTGAGTAACATTCTACAGTTTGTGTGTCGCATTTTTTTCACCTACCCATCTTTCAACAGACCGCTTAGTTCTTTAGTCTTTTAAACTTTTCACTGAGCTCAACAGAGTGGGTCTATTTTATTAATTCAATCGCTTTGGGAATTAAACCCTTTTTGGTTGGCTTCATATTTCGAAGCTGCCTGTCAGATCTTCTCAGGGATTGGGCAGTGACACCACCATGGCATGTGTTTGGAAGGACAGAGACCCTTTTCAAGGATTGTCCGTTCCACTCTCCAGGAAGGTGGATGTTGGGGAGGTTTTCAAATAGTACGAAATACAAATACATTTTATTTATTTTTTAAAATGTTTTTTTATTTTAGAGGAGAGAGAGACAGACAGAGCATGAGTGGGGGAGGGGCAGAGAGAGAGGGAGACACAGAATCCGAAGCAGCTCCAGGCTCTGAGCTGTCAGCACAGAGCCCGACGCGGGGCTCGAACCCGAGAACTATGAGATCGTGACCTGAGCTGAAGTCGGACGCTCAGCCGACTGAGCCACCCAGGTGCCCCTGCAAATACATTTTAGATCTCAGTCCTGGACCCATAAATACATGTATGTATGTAATTGACACAACAGTTCTCTGAAGCAACACTTAACCTCACTCTGTGAGATGTGCTCACATTTTCCAGTCAAGGGCTCCTTGCAGTGCGGTCTGTGAGCTGCTTATCACCAGCCAGGGAGGAGATAGGTGCAGAAATTAAGAGTAAGTGTTGAGTAGGAAAAGATGCTCGACATCTTTCAGAGAAATGCAAGCACAAACCACAAAAAGAGATATCACCTCATGCCACAAGGATGGCTATAGAAGTGTTGATGAGGATGTGGAGAAATTACTTGAGAATGTAAAATGGTGTCGCTTCTCAGGAAAAGATATGGTGGTTCTTAAAAAAAAAAAAAAAAAGGAAAGCACAGAGTTACACGACCTAGCAATTTTGCTTCTAGGTGTAGGTACTCAAGAGAAAAGAAAACGTATGTCCCGCCCAGAAACTTGTATATGAATGCTCACGGCAGCATTATTCATGACAGCTGAAAGGTGGACACAGCCCAAATGTGCACCGATTGATGAAGGAGGAAGCAAAAGTGCTGTGTCTACTCCATGGAATATTGTTTGGTCATAAAAGGAATAGTGGCCCTGATTCGTGCTATAACATGGACATACCTTGAAAACATTATGTGAAAAAAAAAAAAAGCAGCCAATCACAAAAGATCACATACTGTCTGATTCCATTTATATGTCATGTCCAGAATAAGCAAATCTATAAAGTTAGAAAGTAGATTAGGGCACCTGGGTGTCTCAGTCGGTTAAGTGTCCGACTTCAGCTCAGGTCATGATCTTGCAGTTTGTGAGTTCGAGTCCCGCGTCGGGCTCTGTGCTGACAGCTCAGAGCCTAGAGCCTGCTTCGGATTCTGTGTCTCCCTCTCTCTCTGCCCCATCCCCACTTGTACTCTCTGTCTCTCAAAAATAAATAAATAAACATTAAAAAAAAGAAAAGAGGGGCGCCTGGGTGGCGCAGTCGGTTAAGCGTCCGACTTCAGCCAGGTCACGATCTCGCGGTCTGTGAGTTCGAGCCCCGCATCAGGCTCTGGGCTGATGGCTCGGAGCCTGGAGCCTGTTTCCGATTCTGTGTCTCCCTCTCTCTCTGCCCCTCACCCGTTCATGCTCTGTCTCTCTCTGTCCCAAAAATAAATAAACGTTGAAAAAAAAAAAAAAATTAAAAAAAAAAATAAAAAAAAGAAAAGAAAGTAGATTAGTGATTGCCTAGAGCTGTGGGAGATAGGCTGGAGGGAAATGAGGACTAACTAATTGCTCATGGTAGGAGGTTTCTTTCAGGCTTGCTGCAAATGTCCCCAAACTGGCCGCAGGGATGGTTGCACAACTCTGTGAATATGCTAAAAACCACTGAACTGTGCACTTCAAATGGTGGGTTGAATGCTGTGTAAGTTATATCTCAATGAAGCTACTAAAGAGTAAGTGTTAGAAAAAAACTTTTATAGCAATTTGACATCGCTGTGACATCCAAGAGCATGGTCCCTTTTCTAGTAATTGATTTTTATTTGTTTTATTGTATTTTACAAAAGAATCAGTCCGTGACAGATTGGAATTAAAAAAAAAAAAAAAAAACAACCAAAAAATGAAAACAGAATAGGTTGTCTATGACAGATCATGTGAAAGGCACTGTTCTGGTCTATTTCATTATTATTTTTTAAAAATTATAGGGGTGCCTGGGTGGCGCAGTCGGTTAAGCGTCCGACTTCAGCCAGGTCATGATCTCGCGGCCCGTGAGTTCGAGCCCCACGTCAGGTTCTGGGCTGATGGCTCAGAGCCTGGAGCCTGTTTCCGATTCTGTGTCTCCCTCTCTCTCTGCCCCTCCCCCGTTCATGCTCTGTCTCTCTCTGTCCCAAAACTAAATAAAAAACATTGAAAAAAAATTTAAAAAAAATTATAGTTTAAAAGCATGAAGTTGCTTTCATTATCTACTAACGGCTTATGACCTATAGTTTGAAAAGTGCTGCAAAGTCCTGCTCCAGGGGCCCATGGCACGCAGGCGGGTAAGGTCCGCTCTGGTCAAGGTTCTTAGCAATCCATCCAAGGTGGGGGGGGCACCTGCAGGCTAAACTCAAGGCCATATCTGTGACCTGACTCCTGGCCACCCCTCCCACCTCATCTATCACGATGTTCCCACACAGACCCTCCTCTCCAGTCACGTCCAACAATGTGCTTTTCAGAGCAGGCCAAACACTCTCAGATCCCAGGGTCTTTGCAGATGCAGCGTCCTCTGCTAGGACGACAACCCTCCCGTGCCACCCACCTGGAAATCACCACGTTGTTCTCCAAGCTGCAGCCCGGACATCATCTGGGGACTGGCTTTCTCTTTGCACCTCTTTCCCCGAGTCCATAAAAGCAATCATCACACAGCATGGCATCACACGCCTGCCGGTCTGTCCCACCCTGTGGACGGTAAACTTCCTGAGGGTGGGTGTGATGGTTGCTTCATCTTTACATCCTGGCATAACCCAAGGGGCATAACCCAAAGCATGAGTGTGGGAGAGTTCACCCCCACTTATATGAAAACTGGGGTGCTCCTATCTCTGACACCAGGGCAAAGAGACGGGCAGAGCCCCCTTCCAGTAAATGCTACCCACCACCCCCATCCTTGGCCTGGGCTCTCCCTTCCCATGTGCTTCTGGGCACATCTCCCAGTACCGTGGGTTTCCGAGGCGATGCTTATCTATCTTTTCTTCCTTACATCCTCTACCTTGGTACCAACTACCTCAGACATCTCTTTCTGTTTCACACTGATCATGGTGTATCTGGGGCTACAGTCTACCATTCCCAGGCTTCTTTGATGTGGAAAATTCTTTTTTTTTGCACTGTGCCTTTCAGAGGCAAAGTGTCAGTTGCTAAACATGTTACTCAAAAAAGGATCCCACCCCTCACCCCCGCCCCATTTGGCCCAAGTTTTTATGTCCAACTGGACCCAGGCTACTATTTATGATACATGGTATTATGTTAATCTTGTTTCTCCCTCCCTCCCTCCTCTCTCTCTCTCTCTCTCTCTCTCTCGCATGTGACCACTTAGCACTATTAAAGTGTAAAAGGTCAAATTACTCTCGATGAGGTGAGCGGCACACACAAATTGAGGCAGACAAGCAGATTAAAACACATTGTTGTGATGATTTAAAAAGGCAGTGAAAAGCAGGTGGAACTAAGCTCCATTTGGTCCAGGTCTGGCGCAAATCAGAAGTAACCTTCGTTTCATGACCATTAGCCACTTTCAAGCTGAGTTGGGACTGAATGTGTGTCTTTACCACACTAACAAGGCAGCTCGGCGCAGCATTCAGAAGCAGGGGCTCTGGGAATGGAATGTGTGGATTCGTACCCCAGCTCTACAGTTGACCAGCTGTGCGGTGCTGGCCGAGTTCCTTAACTTCTCTGTGCTCTTGTTTCCTTTCTGTAAAAGGGGGATAGCAATTGTGTGGATCGCGTAGGACTAACGTGAGAATGAAATGAATTAGCCCAAAAGGGCACATAGCACACACTAGGGCGGAGGATGCGAGCAAGACAGGAGGGGGGCAGACAGGCTTCGGATGCAAAGCCTGTGCCAGTCCTGCCTTAGCGCTAGACATTTGGAGAAGTAGACACTTGATACCTTGTTTAATTCTTACAATTATCCTGTGAGGTACATTGTGTTACCCTCGTTTGCAGCACAGTTTGCCTTAGAGACATTAGGACGGGAAAAAAAAAAAAAAGGAGCAAAGAAATTACGGTTTAAAGTAGGGCAAAACAACAAATGATTTCAGGTCATGTCAACAGTTTCTCTCACTCAAGATCAAAGCGAAAACTAGTAGGAGGTGATGCTTGCTTGCCCATCTAAGGCTGTGAAAATGCTGGCAGGGCTGGTTCCCGAAACACATCCCTGTTCTAGTCGCACAGCCTGACCGCTGAGCCTCTCCGTTTAGCCGTTAAACCTCTGAAGAATCCTGGTGAGAAGGGAGTTGTAACGTCCCCAGTTTATGGCTGGGGAAGTGAGCCACCTCAGGCAGCCAGCGAGCAACAGAGAAGTGCCTGGAACCCAGGTCCTTTGGTGACCGTGAGCACTGACCGTTGACCACAGACGGTCCCCTGCCCCACCCTTCGCGGGTATAATGGCGTCAACAGTTCAGACCTTTGCACAGGCCGTGGTGGTTTTCCAAGGCGGAACGCTCCCATACTCTGAGTGTCAAGCTCAGGAAAACGCCATAGATGGGCTCCCACACACAGGTCACCCTGCTAGGGCACTTGGGTTGGGACGGGACAGTCAAGTCACCTCTTCGCAGTCCCCTTTCCTCCTGGTGGCGGCTCTTTTTTTTTTTTTTTTTTAATTTTTTTAATGTTTATTTGAGAGACAGAGACAGTGTGAGTGGGGGAGGGACAGAGAGGGGGAGACACAGAATCCGAAGCGGGCTCCAGGCTCCGAGCCTGTCAGCACAGAGCCCGACGTGGGGCTCGAACCCACGAACCGTGAGATCATGACTTGAGCCGAAGTCGGACGCTTAACCGACTGAGCCACCCAGGTGCCCCTCGGTGGCATCTTTTGGTGGCCTTTCCCACCAGTAGTCCTCAGGGGGGAACCATGTAAATGCATCAGAGACACACTCATAATCTTGAGTCTGAAAAGGGGGTATTGAGGTATTGGGGTGCTGATCCCCTTCCCTCTCAATTACATATTTAGTAAGTAAATGGGATTCCATTGACTCTGAGTCTAATCCCAAGGATTTCTCATGAGTCACATAAAATCTGAACCCGCCTGTGGAAATTCAAGCAACTTTTGCTTATTCCTTACAGATGACTTTGAATCATTTGTAGCAATTGCTCAATTGGGAAGCTTTAAATGAAAACATAAACTTTCTCAGCCTAAGTCTGTGTTTCATCCAGTGACAGTTTCGTTGTTTGGTTACCTCTTTCCCCCCACCCTTCCTTGAGAGCAGGAAAGATTTTCTCCCCCATTATCACATGCACAGTGTCCAACACAGAACTGGCACATAATAGAAGTTAAACAAATGTTGGCTGGATGGATGAAGGCATAAATGGATGGCTGGAGGGACAGATGACAGATGGATGAACGGCAAGACAGACCCATAGATCTGTGGCCAGCTAGGTGGACAAGGCCACAGCATTGACAGTGCTGAACTGTGATACAGTTGTTAGCTACTTTCTCATGAGGACGTTGGTGGACTGAATGTTTGCTGAGCTAACCCGGCAGAAAATCTTAGCTATTGACTGGCTTTGAAAAAGACATGTAAGTAAGATCTTTACTTATGCATCAGCTAGTTGCTTTTCCCTGCTGCCATTTTGTTGGCTTAATTTTTCAGCAATGATACGCATGTCAAATAGATATGATTAACATCCTTTGAAGGACTCCTGGCCCGGAAGCCACAGAACTGTCCAGACTAGAGTCTGTGCCATGGAGCTGGCACCTTTTCGGCCTCCAGCACGCCTCAATACCCTGTAAGAGGTGTCCCTGTGCTTCCGCACCAACTCAGAGTTCCCAGACCAAAGAACACAATTTCTGCCCCTCCAGGGACACCCTCCCCATCAGGAGAGGCAGAGAGCTTGCAAGAGTGAGCAGACTGGACAGACAGTCCACCGGGAGGGCTGTGGGTAATGCTTCACGTTCCTGTTAATAGTGGACTGGGACAGCAAACCTGTTAGAAGAAGCGCCCTCTGCTCCTGCTGTTGTCCCGCTAACCTCCATTAGACCTGCCAGTCAAGCCTTTGTCTGCTCTGCTCTCCACCCTGAGTCTGACATCCCTCTGGCAGGAGGGCACTGGCCAGCTGCCCTATGGTTATTCCTGCTCTGCCACTGCCCCCACTCCCCGACCTGGCTTCTTGTTACTCAGGTCTATCTCCGGCCCAGATCCTGCTCAGTTCTGCCAAGGCCCAGCGTAGGATTGGTCCGTTCTGATAGAATGTTCTGCATAGTAGCAGGCTGAAGTGTTCCTGATGATAATTCCATCTCTTGATTCCATTTCCATCCCCTGGGGCAATACTGAAGACTCCCATCTTCTGCATGAGGCTCCTTCAGGGTTTTGAAGACAACTAACGTGTCCCCTTAAGACTTCCCTCAAAGCTGACAGCTCCAGTTCTGGCAACAGTTGCCCCGAGTTTCGCTTTCCAGACCTTCAGCATTCTAGACATTTTGTGGCATGACCAATGTACTCTGGAGAAGTCTTTTAGAAGACTGACCAACTGTCCCAGATTGGAGAAGACTAAGGAGATACGACAGGTTAGTGCGGTGGGGGAGCCCGGATTGGGTTCTGGGCCAGAGAAGGGAGTGTAGTGGGACACTGACTTAATTGACCTAATCAGATCTCTGAATTAGCTGGGGCTGGGGCGGGGATGAGCGGCGCACAGGAGACATTTGCAAGAGATCGAAGGCAGAAATGGGAGTGCTGGGGAGGGGTCTGGGCAGGTCAAGACACTGCTTGCCGCTCACACCTTGTTGTTCATCTGCTGGTTTATTTGCTGAGGCAGCACAGTGCCAGGCCTACAGCCCCTGCCTGATCTGCTTCAGCGTCTGTGACTGCTCGGCCTAGAAGGGCATCCTTGGGAAAGAACGCTCTGGGATCTCAAGGCTGCTCATTTTATATTTCATATATGCCGAGCGTTTTCCTTGGAAACCCTTCTTCTCCTGGTCAGTTCTCGGACCTCGTTCCTTCTGTGTCTCAATGCCGGCCGTCAATTATCTGGTTTTCCCAGCAGACGCTTGGATGACTTATTATGAAAATCATTTTGGTCATTGGGAAGGAACTTGATTACTGAGTGAGTTATTACTGGTACATCCATACCTACGTGGTCTAAAATTGTGCGAACTTTTTGAGTAACCAGGTCATAGCGCTGTCTCCTTTTAAGCTGGGATCAACTGTAAATCTCCAGAAATTTTCCCATATGGGTTGTTCTCAATCCAGGTCTCCTACAGTTTATTCCTGCGCAGTGGATTTTTGAACCTTAGCTTTACATTTTTCCCCATAAAATATCATCTTGGGACTTTCCACTCATCGTTCTGGCTAACATGATTAATTTGGAATGTGGGATCTGACATCTGTCATGTTATCCCCTGCTGACCTTGTGTCACTTACATCGTTGATAAGAACACATCCAGGGGCGCCTGGGTGGCGCAGTCGGTTAAGCGTCCGACTTCAGCCAGGTCACGATCTCGCGGTCCGTGAGTTCGAGCCCCGCGTCGGGCTCTGGGCTGATGGCTCAGAGCCTGGAGCTTGCTTCCGATTCTGTGTCTCCCTCTCTCTCTGCGCCTCCCCCATTCATGCTCTGTCTCTCTCTGTCCCAGAAATAAACGTTGAAAAAAAAATTAAAAAAAAAAAAAAAAGAACACATCCAAAGTCCTGTCCAAGTGACAATACAGGCCAGAAGCATGCAATCTTCAGTGGGTCAGCATCAATCGGTTGAACTGAGTGTTAAGCGGGCTAAAACCCCTTATGCTTGTAGTACCATCCAACTCACATCTCTCTCGTTTCTACCCCAAAATATTCTAAGGTGCTGTCAGTTCCGCATCTTAGCAGATAAGACAGCTGCTTGATAACCTGTAACTAGTATAACTTGCTTTACCAGACTGGAACTCACATAAGATTCCCCTCGTTTATTTTCCAGGTTAATCTCTGGAATCCCCACGTGCCCAAATCAATTTGTTTCTGGGACTACCATAACAAAGCACCACAAACTTGGTGGCTTCGGACAGTGAAAAGGTATCCTCTCACAGTTCAGGAGGCCAGAAGTCTGAAACCAAGGTGTGGGCAGGATTGGTTCCTCCTGGGGGCTCTGGGGGAAGATCTGTTCGAACGCTCCCAGTTTCTGGTGTTTCCCAGCAATCCTTGCCGTTCCTTGGCTTGTAGCTGTCTTACTATAGTTTCTGCCTCTGCGGTCGCCTGGCCTTCTTCCTTGGGTGTCTCTGTGCGTCCTTCTCTCGTCCTAGAAGAATACCAGTTGTGTTAGATTTAGGGCCTACCCTAATCCAGTATGACCTCACGTTAGTTACATCTACATGGACCTTATTTCCAAACAAGTTCACGTTCTGAGGTTTCAGACAGATGGGGGTTCAGGGGATGAGGGAGTGGGGTGGGAAACACCGTTCAACCCAGTGTACCAACTAAACAAAAATCTCTCTCTCCCTGCGGCCTGTGCGCGGTTGTGCAGTCAGTGCAGTGCTCGGCGGAGGGAACCAGGCTCTCTCTCTGCCGCTATCACCTGTATCGCTGTTAAAAACAGAAGGCCCCACCCAGCCCCTGCTGCACGAACGATGACAGTCTAGTCCTTAGCACAGGCCATCATGAGTCTTCCCCAGCGTCACGCTTACACAAGAACGCGCCACACTGGGCTCCTCCTCCAAATCCTCTCTGCTGGGGCAGCTGGGCCAGGAGGGTGCGTCAGCCACAGCTATGCTCTATGCTGGAAAACAATCAAGTCAACATTTGACACTTTCCCTCCCTCCCTGGTTAGTCGTCTCCTGGGTGGTGGACAGCTCTGGGCCTTCTGGTCAGGTATGACCATTTCAGCACATTAGAGAACATCCAGTAGTACTTAGCCTCAAACCCAAAGGCATCAGTCCTGATCCTCTTCCTCCCAGGCCTCTTGCACCTGTATAAATTTGTCCAATTGCTTCTGGCCACCAGTATTCATGCCAAGGAACATGGAAGAGAATGGCCTCTGTCAAGCCATACAACCGGGGAAAGTGTTCAATTATAGCCTGTTCTCAGGATAATGGTGCTGGCTGCCTACGTTTATACAACTGAAGGGTCCCATTCTTGAGATTGTTCTAGGAACAAAGACTTCCTCCAAGGTGATTTGCTGCCTCCACCCTCCTGGCTGGTGACTTTGAAATGGTGGCTTATCGAGGTAGAAGGATCTAAACTTCCACTTTCTAGACACCCCATCACACATCCAGTACATATTTGCGCCATGAATCAACGTAAAGTTTGGAAATCAGAAGTAATTAAACTTACCCGAATGCACATGTTTTTCCCTTTTTGAAAACTGAGAAACATCTCATGTTTCCCTGGCTATTGGCTCCTTTCCCAAATTTCTCAGAATTCATGGACAGAGGCTCTGTAATCTTATCTCCAAGCTCTGATGGGATTCATCCAAAGCCGGTGCTCATGTAATGTGGCCAGATGTTCCCACACCTCTTCTCTGATCTTGGGCTTGATATTCTTCTCCTGGAATTTGCCTTTTATACTTTCTGGTTTGAGCGTTACTATTCTGCAGGGAGAAAAACATTATGCATTAAAAATTATGCCCTTTCCGCTAAGTGTGGGGCCTGGCTCTTCCTTGTCATTTTTCTTGTTCCAAATAATTTTCTTTTTTTTTTTTTTTTAATTTTTTTTCCCAACGTTTATTTATTTTTGGGACAGAGAGAGACAGAGCATGAACGGGGGAGGGGCAGAGAGAGAGGGAGACACAGAATCGGAAACTGGCTCCAGGCTCTGAGCCATCAGCCCAGAGCCCGACGCGGGGCTCGAACTCACGGACCGCGAGATCGTGACCTGGCTGAAGTCGGACGCTTAACCGACTGCGCCCCCCAGGCGCCCCCCAAATAATTTTCTAAAAGAGTCTTTCTGTGGCCTCAGCCATTGGTTTAAGGCTCAGCTCGTTTTACACATTAGTATTCCTGACACCAGTCTTGCAGGTTTGTGCTTTTTGGCATTTGTATTTGGCCCTCTGCCCCCTCCCACTGTTATACACTCTCTTTGAAACGCTGGACTCGCTCTGTACTCTCCGTTGTTTCTTTAGATGATCCCTCCTCCTCTCCACCTTTCTCCGTGATGTCATCGGTTTATTCCTCACTCCACAAATATTTGCGCAGTATCTGCCATGCGTTAGGCACAGCGCTGGGCACTACTGTTAAACCAGGGAACAAAGCCAGACACGGCGCCTGCTCTTACAGATTCAGGGAAACAGAGAGTATTCAAATAATCGAGCAAATAGTATAAAATTGCAACTGTGATAACCGCGAAGAAAAAGAGGTACATAGGATTTTGAGGTTTTTTTAAATCTAGTCTGAGATGCGAAAAGGCATCATTCAGTTAAGATCTAAAAGACGTGGGGCGCCTGGGTGGCGCAGTTGGTTAAGCGCCTGACTTCAGCCAGGTCACGATCTCGCGGCCCGTGAGTTCGAGCTCCGTGTCAGGCTCTGGGCTGATGGCTCGGAGCCTGGAGCCTGTTTCCCATTCTGTGTCTCCCTCTCTCTCTGCCCCTCCCCCGTTCATGCTCTGTCTCTCTCTGTCCCAAAAATAAATAAAAGTTGAAAAAAAAATAAAAAAAAAAAAGATCTAAAAGACGAGGAGGAAGTGTTTATTGAGGTCAAAAAGGGAGAAGAAAACAATCCAATTAAAAAAGGCGCAAATGATCTGAACAGACATAGATATACAAAGTAGGTATACAGATGGTAAATAACATATGAAATGATGTTCAACATCATAGTCATTAGGAAATTGCAAAGTAAAACAACAATGACATACCACTACACACCCATTAGAATGGCCAAATCCAAAACACTGATAACGCCAAACGCTGATGAAGATATGGAGCAGCAGGAGCTCTCCTTCACCACTAGTGGGAATGCAAAATGGTACCACCACTTGAGAAGAAAGTTGGGCAGTTTCTTAAAGAACTACAAATACTCTTACCACAGGATCCAACAGTTATTTGGTATTTGCCCAAATGAGCTGAAGACTCTGTACACACACACACACACACACACACACACAAACACACACACACAATGTTTATAGCAGCTTTATTCATAATTGCTAAAACTTGGAAGCAACCAAGATGCCCCTCAGTAGGTGAATGGATACATAACCTGTGGTATGTCCATACAATGGAATACTATTCAGCACTAAAAAGAAATGAGAGCCAAGCCATGAAAAGACATGGAAGGGGGAACCTTATAAAAGCATATTGCTAAGTGAAAGATGTCGTAGACTCTGGGTCTAAAGTTCCCTCTTGTCTAGCAAAAGAGCGGGACGCAGGATTGAAAGCGAGAGAGGCTAATGTCTGGGAAAAGACAAGAGCCCCGAATAAGCGACCTTGCCCAGTATTTATTCAGATCAGAAGGCTTACAAACGTGATGGGCGTGTACAAAGGGACAAAGAAACTGGGAACATTAACTTGGGGACATGAGGGAAAAGGGGGTTTTGAAGATATACAGTGTTTGGGGTTTGGGTCAATATAAAACAAAATCCGGGCGCCAGGCAGATGGGTGGATGGCTGTTAATGGCAGATAGGAGGTTCTGGACCTGTTTCCCTTAGCCTAGGGGATGAGACAGGTAGGGAGAATAACCTCAGGGTTGACAAGGCACCTTTTCTTTTGTTAACCCTCTCTGCTCTGGGCTGCTTTGCCTGCAGCAAAGCGGTCCATAGTCCAATTCACCAAGTTACCTAACCTGGCCCTATCCTTCTGTGAAAGCAGCTTTTCTGCCATAGTACTAAATTGGGGGTCTTTCACCCTGAACATCTTAATCTTGTTTATTTCATATTCCTGTGTACTGGGCACCTTTGCACCATTCCTAGTTTAGGCCTTTGCCTCTCCCTCTCTATTCTGGGAGCTCTGCACCCCCTCCCTATTTTGGGGTGCCTTTGCACCTCTCTATTCTTGGCAGCTTTGCGCCTCCCTATTCTTGGGGTGTCAATCTGGTTTACCCAAACTCAGGTGTAAGCATTTTACGACTTTGTATATCTTTATGCCTTGTTAACCCATTGGTGTAAACCCAGGGGATTCCTAAGCTTATCCCCCACAGTTGCCCTTTTTGTTTTGTTTTGTTTGTTTGTTTGTTTTTTGTTTTTAGGTTCGTGTTCAAGGACCCTCATGATGAGTTCCTGGTCCTTCTTTTGCTTTTGGATGGCTTGGAGGGTGATTCTGCAAAGACATAAAAAGAGACACAGTAGTGGCATTTTGCTTCCCAAAGTTATCCAGAATTTGAGATGGGTGCTAGCTGTAAGTGAGAAAGGATTTTAGGTCGTGCCACATTTCCCAGGAATCAGTCCATTCATTTTTTAAGCCGATCCTCTGCATATTGTAGCTGTTGGTGCAATGTCACATCTAAATCTTCTATATCTTCAGAGAGGTGGGAAGAGAAGACACTGTGAAGGTGTGTCTGGACAGCATCCCAAGCTTGGGAGTGATTATAAGGAATTCCAGTCATGCAGATATGCTGGTAGTTAGGGTCACAGGGCAGTTTAGAGGGGAGGAACAAGGCCTGCTGTTTCTTTCCAAAAGTTTCACCGCAGCCTCAAGAGCTTTGAGGCGGGCCAAAACTTGTCTATCAATAGAAGTTTGGGTTATAAATTTTTTGGTAGTGTTGACCATAAATTTATTAAGGACATGGGCTGTCTGGATAGTATGATGCAGGCTGATTTCAGCTACAGTAGCAGAGGCGATAACGCCGACTGCTGCAAGGATGCCCATGATTAACGGGCTAACAAATCTTTTTTGCCTTGCAGCAGAGTACCAGTGCTGAACAAGCTTGGAAAGCGAGCCTAGTCCTGATGGATGTCTATAGGGTTTAGAGCTATTAACAGGAACCCAGGTTGAGATGCGCTAAGTACTAACAAGGAGGAGATGTTTAATTGGTTGATGTTATTATTACTTATGCAGGACATAAATCAACCCTGAGTGATAGAGATATTATAATTATTTCCTAGTTGTCGGATCTATAAGGTGGAGGTAGCAAAGAGAACGTAGGGAGAAGGGATGCAAATAGTGGTCCATGTGAATCAGTTGTTGTACAGGGAGGTCCCAGTTAGGTTAGCATGTTGCTGTACATGAATCTCACCGTGGCTAATATTAGGAGGGAAGAAGGGAAGACTTAGCTTCCAAAGATTAACAAGCCAAGGTCCTTTTTTTTTTTTTTTTTTTTTAATTTTTTTTTTTTTTTAACGTTTTCATTTATTTTTGGGACAGAGAGAGACAGAGCATGAACGGGGTAGGGGCAGAGAGAGAGGGAGACACAGAATCGGAAACAGGCTCCAGGCTCCGAGCCATCAGCCCAGAGCCTGACGCGGGGCTCGAACTCACGGACCGCGAGATCGTGACCTGGCTGAAGTCGGACGCTCAACCGACTGCGCCACCCAGGCGCCCCAAGCCAAGGTCCTTTTAATTTCCCTTTATGTGCAGAAATTATAGGGCCAGACAAACCTCCATCTTTCCAAAAAATATTCTCCCTACTAGGCTGGCCAAAGGATATGGTCTTACTAGAATATTTTGTTTCAAGATGTCTTTAAGGACCCCTGTCAGTAATAGTCCAATTTCCCCAGTGAAGATGATGCTCAGTCTCTCCATAACAGGTTGTCCCAGGAAATTTATTACAGGGGTGGCCGGACTTTTGAGACCAGAGCAAGCTATAACATTAGGAGCGTGAGATATGTTTGTTTTTTGAGGTATATCAAAGCATGTGGCTGAGAAAAAGGTAAAATTGACTGGCCTTGTAGAGGTTTTGGGTTGATTTTCAGTTGGAGACCAGCAGATAAGTTGCTAAGTTTAGAAACACACATAGGAGGTGCTTGAGTAAGCCACCATTGAGGTCTTGGCATATAAAGCCAATGCTCTTGTTCAGTTTGGAAGGGCGGGTTAAGACTGGCTCCTCCCATGAACTCTGTCATTACTGCTAATAGGAAAATCCCAGGCCAGGAGTGTTAAGCTATCAAATATAGATGGGTTAAGGAGATGAGCCCAATATGAATATTGAGCTTGGCCTGGACAAATGAAGCCAAGAAGAATCAGGGTTACACATAGAGAATTTTTGTTAATGGCAGACATCATGGCCATCAGATGTGAATTGGGGGTATATGCAATATCATTGTGTTGTAAGAGGATGCTGGCCTGGTTAGACAGGCATTGAAGGCTTCCCCATGTTCTATCAGGGGCAAGGACTTGTGATTGTGGAGTGGCCTCAGGATGAGGAGTCCATGAAGAGGCTTCCATCTTGTAAAAAGGGGGCTAGTAGCCACTCACTCAGAGTCATTCTCTGGAAGTTCTGGTTCATTGGAAGATATCCTGGGGGTCTCCATTATGCCATGGTAAGGCTTCACCAAACGAGAAGGAATACACAGAAGTCCAGAATCTGAAAAGACACAAGCAAATCCTCAACCCCAGGTGGCAAGTTGAGTGGGCCCAGTCCGGTTGGGCCCCCTTTGGGGGGTTTTGCATAGCACCACAGGGTGAGAGGGTTTATGTGATTTTGAAGAATGTCACTCAGCTGCAGTTAGTCCTTGAGGATTAAGATTTAAAAAGTGAAGAGTAATCCTAGCACGATCAAGAAGGAGCTGAGGTTGTAATGCAGACAGCCGGGGGTATCTCCCCCTTTTTGTTTTTTTAACATGTTTTTGGGCGTAATAGAAGCTCATTTTACAATTGCTTGGCCTTGTGGATTACAAGGAATGGGTAATATCAACCAAGGCTTAAGTAAAACAACTTAAAAAGGCGTGTTGTCTTATTGTTTTACCCTTTTTGTTAAAATTATATATTTACTTATTTATTTATTATCATTAACAAAAATATATTATTTTTTCTGTGGTTGCTGTAGGATGCTCTAATTTCATTTTTGCTCAGCGGTAACTTACACATTGATCATTGGCATTTGAGGGAGGGGGCTGAAGGGCCAAAGTCAAGGTCTATTCCCCTGTCTTTTTTAGTAATGTCCACATAAATATGTTTTAGCCATGTGGATATCCATTTGAGGCATACAGTGGGCTAAGTTTAGTAAAATGGCTCCCATGTATCTTAGTAAAAGCCCTTTATATATTATCCATCCCTCATATGGCAGAGGCATCCATTCTTTTGCCAAACAGGACCAACATAAATGTGGAGGATTTTGAAGGCTGGCACCAAGAGTATTGGCATTAATTTCCCAGTCTTTGGATCAAAGGACGAGGAATTTTAATCTTAACCCTGTATACTTTTAAAATCCATTTATTTTCTAAAAAAAAATTTTTAATGTTTATTTATTTATTTATTTTATTTATTTATTTTTAATTTTTTTTTCAACGTTTTTATTTATTTTTGGGACAGAGAGAGACAGAGCATGAACGGGGGAGGGGCAGAGAGAGAGGGAGACACAGAATCGGAAACAGGCTCCAGGCTCCGGGCCATCAGCCCAGAGCCTGACGCGAGGCTCGAACTCCCGGACCGCGAGATCGTGACCTGGCTGAAGTCGGACGCTTAACCGACTGCGCCACCCAGGCGCCCCAATGTTTATTTATTTTTGAGACAGACTGAGACAGAGCATGAGCAGGGAAGGGGCAGAGCGAGAGGGAGACACAGAATCTGAAGCAGGCTCCAGGCTCTGAGCTGTCAGCACAGAGCCCGACTTGAGGCTCGAACTCATCAATTGCGAGATCATGACCTGAGCCAAGGTCAGACGCTCAACCCACTGAGCCACCCAGATGCCCATAAAATCCATTTATTTTAACTTTAGTCCGTCCTGACCACACATAAAATTTCTTTTTAAAGATTTTCCTTTACGAAACTTTTACAACTTTTCTTTGCGTTCAGGTTTTGTCTCAAGCCATTTTTCTCCAAACAACCAGTCTCTTTTAAGACAAAGTTACTTTCTTTTACCTTTAACAAAAATATATTTCCATTTTTTATATCTTTTTTTTCTCTTCATATCTCCTACTTTCCTACATACAGAGTTGCTTTTGTTATTTTTATCAGTTTTAATTACATTTAACCAGTTGTGAATTGTCTGTTACATCAGAGAATTTTTTAGGTGGTAGACTTAAGAATCCATTAAGCATAAAGCATGGATTTAAATATTCTGTTTTTGTTGCCATAAGAAGTTAAAAGCACAAACCGATGTCTAATAAGCAATGCTTCAGCTTTCCATTTGATTCGGAAGAGGTCTAAATGTCTGAAGAACTTAATTCAATTGCTCATTTAAGCAACACGTTAAAGTTTTAGGTTACCAAAGATGCTGAAAGCTATCTTAACAATTACCCATGGAAACTATGAGGCAAACGAAATTAACCATTACTTTAAGTCATCCTTTTGCTAACAAACTGGAACAGAGATAACATGAACTTATTTGACCTTTAGCAAACCTTAGTAGAATAAAATTTTATATTTAATGCTGATAACTTTAAAGACAGAGCCAACAAACTTGAATTAGTTTAAACACCGAATATGCTTCATTTACCATTTAAATCCTGGGAAGTTTGTGAAAACCTTAGGAAGTTATCATAAAGCACATCCTAAATAGGATTACAGATCGTTACAAATCTTGAAACTTTATTTATTTAACCAACGTGGCAATAAAAGATCCTAAAGGTGAATGTACAGCATTATATAGTTGTTAGCAAAACCTAGTTCCTTTAACACTGAGAAGTTTTACCTAAGCAATCAAAGACCTGATAAAGATGAAACCTAAAGCTTTGGTTTTTTGGAAAGAGAAAAAAACCTTCACTTACATTGTCTTATCAAGAACAGAACAGTCCAAGAAAGCTTTGTTTTTTGAACAGAGAGAAAAGCAGAATTTCAACCTTATATCAGTGTCCTTTTAAAATTCCATTCATCTCGACCTTAGCAGAATAAAGTCTTATAATTTAAAAGACATGCCTATCTTAATAATATTTTATCTGTGTCCCCTTAAAAGTTTACCACTGTTAATTTCCCCCGTGGAACCACTGAAGAAATTTAAAGTTTAAGGGGGTGTTTTTTTGCCTTTTGACAGCCTGGGGAGGAGGAGTGCTGTCTGAGGCATTGATGAGTCAGATATGCAGGCCGCACTCCAGGCGGTTCAGAAACCAGAGGAAGGGGGGGGGGGGGGGGTAGAGAAGGCAGAAAAGGTGAGGAACCGCCTGGAGGCCTGAAGGCAGACAGAGGCATGGAGGGCAGAGAAAAAAGTTCACATGGTCCTAAAGCCTGTCAGCTCAGATAGATGAGCAGATAATCCACTTTTGCTTTGTTTTGTATTTGTTTTGTTTTGGTTTTGTTTTCCACTAGCAGAATTAGGCAGTCCATGTCCGGCCAGAAGACAGGGAAGTTCCCCGAAACAAAAGGAGTTTCGGCAGCTGCTTGGGAATATTCCTTAAAATCTTTGTCCCAAGGTAGACTAGCCAGAGAGAGTTGGCTCTAATCATCATAGTTATTAATTCAGGAAATGAGGGAGAAGCCCTCACATATAGTCAGAGTAACCAGAGTGTATTAGGAGAAACAGTGAGAGAGAGAGAGTTAGAGTCCCCTGTATTAGAGATGGCCTCTGTAAAATACACCACACTGTTTCAGTGCATTGATTTACTGACAATGATTGGAAGCTGGGCTCGCTGCCTTGGTTGGGAATACTGCCCTATATCAGTTGTTTAAAAGACACCGGAATAGCAGCAGCAAAGTTCTGCACAGCACTAGTCACGTAAGCAGCATGAAACTCTTGGGCACAGACAGCATACTGGGCTGGGGTCCGAATGATGTTCTGAAGAGAGCCCAGTCCCGGGCACACATGGAATGAGTGCCATGAATATTTTCTAAAATACCGATTGTAAAAAGGCTGGGATGGACATACAGCCTAACTGATTTTTGCAATTCTTGTAGTATTGGAAAGAGCAGGCCTTCACGGCCACATTGCTCATTTTTTCTGACAACAGGAAACAGCTGGAAATTACTGGCCTTATGGACTTTTTCAATATACTTGTGCATTGGGGTGAGGACTTTATCAGAGTAGGTCAGTGAGGTTTTCGGAGGCTCCAGACCGTCCCACCCTTTTGGGGGAGGAGGAGTATCTTCTGGCTGTAAAGGAGCCAGAGGCACAATCTGAGTATAGGGGGAGTGAGGTTTTTCCTCCTTTTTAGATAACTTTACGTCTTCTGTCTTCCTGTCTTCTTCTTCGTATGGATTGTCCAAGCTCAAGGGGGGAAGGGCAGTGCGGACAACGGACCAGGTGAGGATTACTTTAGGGGGGACATTAGCCCCTTTAGAATGCCTGGCCTTCATTATTTTTTCCACTCCTTCCCACACTTCAAGATCATAAGTTCCTTGTTCTGGGGACCAAGGGCAATTTTATTGGATAGCCAATAATCTAAGGAGAGCCATATAATTTACAGCAGTCCCTGTTGCCTCTCCTAGGGACTGAAGAATTCAAATATAGCGCTTTTATTCAGGGGGAGGGAGTTTCCCATGATAGAGCTCTCAAAAAGTTCCGCAGCAGCGAATCCTAATATAGTTTCGCTTTGTCCCTTACCTGGTCAGGTAGAGACTGTACCTGGTGCATTTTTTTCTTTTATTCTTTCTTGGAGCTCCTTGATCGTTGCGCAGCATCCTGCAGTCCTTGTGTCGCACTGCCTGGCCACATGGGCTCCTTGTCCACGTTGGCCCATAGTCTCCCTTTCTTTCTATCACGTCAGGGTCACCATCTGTCGTAGACTCTGGGTCTAAAGTTCTCCCTTGTCTAGCAAAAGAACGGGACGCAAGATTGAAAGCGAGAGAGGCTAATGTCTGGGAAAAGACAAGAGCCCCGAATAAGCCACCTTGCCCGGTATTTATTCAGATCAGAAGGTTTACAAACGTGACGGGCGTGTACAAAGGGACAAAGAAACTGGGAACATTAACTTGGGGACGTGAGGGAAAAGGGGGTTTTGAAGACATACAGTGTTTGGGGTTTGGGTCAATATAAAACAAAATCCGGGCGCCAGGCAGATGGGTGGATGGCTGTTAATGGCAGATAGGAGGTTCTGGACCTGTTTCCCTTAGCCTAGGGGATGAGACAGGTAGGGGGAATAACCTCAGGGTTGACAAGGCACCTTTTCTTTTGTTAACCCTCTCTGCTCTGGGCTGCTTTGCCTGCAGCAAAGCGGTCCATAGTCCAATTCACCAAGTTACCTAACCTGGCCCTATCCTTCTGTGAAAGCAGCTTTTCTGCCATAGTACTAAATTGGGGGTGCTTTCACCCTGAACATCTTAATCTTGTTTATTTCATATTCCTGTGTACTGGGCACCTTTGCACTGTTCCTAGTTTAGGCCTTTGCCTCTCCCTCTCTATTCTGGGAGCTCTGCACCCCCTCCTTATTTTGGGGTGCCTTTGTACCTCTCTATTCTTGGCAGCTTTGCGCCTCCCTATTCTTGGGGTGTCAATCTGGTTTACCCAAACTCAGGTGTAAGCATTTTACGATTTTGTATTTCTTTATGCCTTGTTAACTCATTGGTGTAAACTCGGGGGATTATTAAGCTTATCTCCCACAGGAAGATGCCAACCTGAAAAAGTCATATACTATGTTCTATGAACCCAACTGTATGACATTGTGGAAAAGGTAAAACTATGGAAGCAGCAAAAAATATGTGTCAATGGTTGCTAAGCATTTAGGGAGAAGGAAGGATGAATAGATAGAACATGGGGGATTTTTAGGGCAGTGAAACTATTCTGTATGACACCATAAGACTGTTATACTTGTAATAATACATTTGTCCAAACCCATAGAATGTACAACACAAAGAGTGAACCGTAACGTAAAACTATAGACTTTGGTTGGTAATGGTGTGTCAATGTTGATTCATGGCTTGTAACAAATGTACCACATTTGGGATGTTGGTAGTAGAGGCAGCTGTGTGTATATGTGTGTGTGTGTGTGTGTGTGTGTGTGTGTGTGTGTACGTGGTGGGGAGGGACAGAATATATGGGCATTCTCTGTACGTGCTGCTCAGTTTTGCTGTGAGACTTGAACTTCTCTAAAAAATAAAGTTGGTTATTTTTTTAAAGGCAAGGAGGGGGAGTATTCCAGGAAGAAACTAGCACATACAAAGGCCCTGTGGCACAGGGAAGTTTGAGGATTGTGTGGGCCTGAAGGAAGGCCATCGTGGGTAGAGAGAATGAGACAGAGCTGGTGGACCTGCTGGAGCTGGAGAAACAGGTGATGGCCCAACTTTGCAGGGCCTCGTGGGCTATTAAAGCTGTTTTTCTTTATTCTGAAAACACCGGGGAGCCATTGAGTGGTGTGGGTGGAGGTGGGGTAGGGACAGCAAGAACATGATCAGATTTGCATTTCAAAACAATCACTCTGGCTACAGTGTAGAGAGTACAGAACGCATTGGAACTCTGGCAGGGGCAGAGTTGTCATGAGGAGGCCCGTCGGCAAGCTGAAACTTCAGTCCAGCTGAAAAATAAAGGTAGCCCAAGCAAGAATGGGTGATGTGGGGTTGGGAAGAAAGGCCAAAGCAAATTTAGGATGTCATATGGACAGTCCTTGGAAGGGGATGAAACATACGAAGGAGGGGAGAGAGGGGCCGAGCATGCTTCCTTGATTAATCCATGATTGTATAATGGGAATTTTACTCGTGGGGATTTATGTGCCTCTTTAGCCATACTCGCCTTTGAACTTTCTGACTCATGAGAATTTCCCAACTGGTTGAAATCTGCTTTCCTTAAGTGAAGTGAACATCATGAAATATGTCCTATGAGCCCAAGTCCCTGTTGTACCATAAAGGGCTCCCTGATATCACTTCTACATTGGAAACCAGTATTGATACATGTTTTAGAATTAGGTCCAACCACGCATCTCACCCTATCTCTTCTACTTTCAGAGGATTGAGTTCATAAAGCAAATTAAACATTTTTGGGTCATCCACAGGAAGCGTGGTCACCTACAAATACAGTACTTGCCCCAAACCAGGAGCTCTTCTGAGTGGATCATTAGCTCGCTGACTCCCCACCCCCAGCAGCTCAGCGCAGAAGTTACAATTATCATCTTCATTTTACAGTTGGGAAGACTGAGACACAGAGATGTTAAATAATTTGCTGTGTTCGCACAGGCAGGATTTGAACTCTGGCTGTGGGGTCCTTGCTCTTAACCATTACTTGAATTGTCTCTCAAATGAGGTTCTTTCTTTTGAATTTTTCAAACTAATCCTAGAGAGAGAAATCTTTTTGTCTGTTGGGTCTCAGAAGTGGAGGATGGAACGCTGCAGGGGCCTATTCCATGGGGAAAAGAACAAAGCTGACCTGCAGGGTAATCTGAAATGAGGGATGGGGAGGGACAGAAAGATAAAAAGAGAGAGCTAGGCAAAGATTGGACAGAAAAAGAGATCTAAAATGTCGGCAGGAGGGTGCCTGGGTGGCTCAGTAGGTTAAATGTCTAACTCTTGATTTCCGCTCAGGTCATGACCTCAGGGTCATGAGATAGAGCCCTGAGTTGGGTTCCTCTCGGGGTGTGGGCCTGCTTGAGATTCTCTCTCCCTCTGCCCCTCCCCTACTTATGTGTGTGTGTCTATGTGTGTATGTGGGTGTGCGCTTATGCTCGCTCTCTCTCTCTCTCAAAAATAAATAAATAAATAAATACATAAATAAATAAATAAATAAATAAAGTCTGCAGGAAACCACTGTGGCCAAAATATGCAAAGCGGCCAACACCAGCATCTCTCAAGGACAGTTGGCCCTTTTCCTGATAGTCAGAAGGTGAATGTCAATTTGCTGCAAGGCATGAGGAAAACAAAAGATAGACATCTGTTTCCTGAGACATAGGGCTAAAAGCCAGGTAACTGGGGAGCTGGAGTCGCCTTGAAGAGTTTGGTGAAGACAGACAGGCAGGAGTCATAGCTAGACGTTGTCTGACACGATGGTTCTTAACCAAGAGTGCATAGCTGGCCTCCAGGGGGAATGCTTTAAAAGTCTTGCACCAGCCCTACAGAATCTCTTGGAATGGGGTTGGTCCCAGGCAACCCCAGCTTCTCAGATGATTCTGGCAAGAGACCTTGGTTAAGACCTATTTATCTGAAGACATATAGCTGATGCTCCTAAGAGTCTTCATGTGAAATATTTACCAAGTGCTTAGGAGATAAAAGGGAAATCCTTGAACATGGAAGTCAACAGCGGGGAGTCGGGGGGTGGGGGTGCTGGAATTAATTTGACCCGAAGAAACTTGGGCTATTGGCCTTCAACTTTTCCATCTGATTCCACGTGGGTCAACTGTGTTTCATGAGGCAGATATGGCCTGGTACCATCTTGACACGGACTGAAGAATAAGACCAGGGAAAGTGGATCTCCCCACAAGAAAGGCTTGGGTCCCACATTCCTCAACACCTACCTTCACCAGGAGTATGGGAATTGACCACCACACACTCAGGTGTTGAACTGCAGCTTCTGAACCGAGCATGACTATTATTGGAATAATTATAGATGGTCTGAAGAATAAACAGTTAAAATGGTGTTTTGTCAGTTACCATTCTATCAACACTCCCTGCTCGAGTGTAGAATTCTTTTTCTCTAAGACTAAAAACACTCCTCTCAAGACTAGCTCAGGCAAAAATGAAAGGAAGGGACTTTGCAAAGGGAGTTGGCAGTCCTGTCCCACAATAGATGCACTAAAACTATATAAAAAGGGCAGCAAAGGGAAATATGGGATTTGATTTCATGGTTATCTTGAATAGGGAGAGTTGCAGAGAGGGTGTGTTGAAGGGGTGGGTATGCTTAGGGTTGCTTTTGTTTTGAGCATTAGGTTTGGGGGCACTTATTCCATTATTAAAATAACCTGCAAACAGACCAAATAAATGAATAAATAGAAGTGGCCATGTCTGGGGCGCGTGGGTGGCTTAGTCGGTTAAATGGCCAACTTCAGCTCAGGTCATGATCTCGCGGTCTGTGAGTTCGAGCCCCGCGTTGGGCTCTGTGCTGACAGCTCAGAGCCTGGAGCCTGTTTCAGATTCTGTGTCTCCCTCTCTCTGACCCTCCCCTGTTCATGCTCTGTCTCTCCCTGTCTCAAAAATAAATAAAACGTTAAAAAAAAAAAATTAAAAAAAGAAGTGGCCATGTCTGTGGGATTATGACCAACCACACTGTGTGCACTTAAGGGGCAATTTTAAAAGAAACAAAAAGCTAGATATACAGGGAAAACTCATCTGCAGATAATCCCACTATCCATAGGGTAACAACCACCGTTAACTCTTTCTTTCCCAGGCCTTTTTGTACATCTCGGTTTTTTATTTATTTATTTAATTTTATTATTATTTTTTTTAATGTTTATTTGTTTTCGAGAGAGGCAGGGAGAGATAGAGCATGAGCAGGGGAGGGGCAGAGAGAGAGAGAGGGAGACACAGAATCCGAAGCAGGCTCCAGGCTCTGAGCTGTCAGCACAGAGCCGGACGTGGGGCTCAAACCCACAAACTTTGAGGTCAGGACCTGACTCCTTTTTTTAAATTAATAGACTTTATTCTTTTTAAGTTTATTTTTTTAGAGAGAGAAAGAACATGAGCAGAGCAAGGGCACAGAGAGAGAGAGAGAGAGAGAGAATCCCAAGCAGGCTCTGCACTGTCAGCACAGAGCATGACACGAGGCTTGAACCCATGAACCGTGACATCATGACTGGAACTGAAATCAAGAGTCGGACTCTTTTTTTTTAATTTTTTTTTTTTTATTATTTATATTTGAGAGAGTGACAGAGCACGAGCGGGGAAGAGGCAGAGAGAGACAGAGACAGAGTCTGAAGCAGGCTCCAGGCTCGGAGCTGTCAGCACAGAGCCCAATGCAGGGCTCAAACCCATGAACTGCAAGATCATGACCTGAGCCCAAGTCTGACGCTTAACCAACTGAGCCACCCAGGTGCCCCTATGAGGTTTCTGAATTTTAAAGACTGATATACTTAAGATTAAGCTTAAAGAATGCCAAGAAGCTTTATAACATATAAGCTTAATGCATATTCAAAATATATTTTTATTATTATTTTTTAAGTTTATTTATTTATTTTGAGAGAGAGAGTGTGAGTGCGTGCACTGGTGACAATGGGGAGGGGCAGAGAGGGAGAGAGAGAGAATCCCAAGCAGGCTCTATGCTGTCAACACAGAGCCTGTGTTGGGGCTGAAACCCATGAAACATGAAGTCATAACCTGAGCTGAAATCAAGAGTCGGTCGCTTAACCGACTGAGCCACCCAGGTACCCCTAGACGGTTTTTTTTTTTAATGTTTTATTTATTTTTGAGACAGAGAGAGAGCATGAGCAGGGGAGGGGCAGAGAGAGAGGGAGACACAGAATCCAAAGCAGGATCCAGGCTCTGAGCTGTCAGCACAGAGCCCGATGCGGGGCTCGAACTCACGGACTGTGAGATCATGACCTGAGCTGAAGTCGGACGCTTAACCGACTGAGCCACCCAGACGCCCCTCTAGACATTTTTTTTAAGGAGCCTATTTTATTTATTTACTTTTAATGATTTTATTTTTAAGTAATCTCTACACCCAACATGAAGCTTGAACCCACAACCCTGAGATCAAGAGTCGCACACTCCACCGGCTGAGCCAGCCAGGCGCCCCACTTTATTTTTTTTTAGGGCAGTTTTAGGTTTACAGCAAAACTGAGCAGAGTACAGACATCCTCCTCTTTTGACTTAACATCAGGGCATACAAATATTTTCATTTCATTCAAAGCTTCTCAGAAACAAACTTTTTACTGTCAACAAAATGTTTCCTTATATGGATATAATATGGTTTACTTAGCCTTACCACCACTGGACATTAGGGTTGTTTCCAATTTTTTGGTGGTATAAGTGACAACGAACATTTTCGTGTATAAATTCCACCCCCACACATATTTAGCATTATTTCTTTGGGACAGATTATTAGAATCATTGAATGAACCAATATGAACTCTTTTTGAGAGAAAGAGAGAGAGAGAGAGAGAGAGAGAGCAGGGGAGGGGGGCAGAGGAAGAGAGAGAAAGAATCCCAAGCCGGTTCCACACTCTGTGGAGATCCCACAACCCCGGGATCATGACCTGAACTGAAACCAAGAGCCAGTCGCTCAGCTGACTGAGCCACCCAGGTGCCCCCAATATGAACATGTTAAGGCCTATTTTATCAAACCACCAACTTACTTTCCAGAAGTTTTATGCAAATGTACATCTTTACCAGAAGAATTTGAGAGGATCTACTCTTACCAGCTGTGGCAGGCAGAAAAATACCGTCTCCCAACCCTTGTGCCAAGATGTCCCCCTCTAATCCCTGGGGCCTGATTAAGTTATCTTATATGGTCCATATAAGGGGCATTAAGGTTGCTAATCAGCTGATTTTGAGATGGGGCAATTATCCTGGATTATCTAGATGGGTACAATGTAATCACAAGTGTCCTTAGAAGTGAAGGAAGGAAGCAGAAGGGAACCAGAAAGATGGCTGTGTGAGAATGACTCAGTCCCATGTTGCTATTTGAAGAAGGAAGGGGCCACCAGCCAAGGAATGTGGGAGAGGTCTGGAAGCTGGAAAAGGCAAGGAAATGGATTCTCCCCTAGAGCCTCCAGAAGGAACACGGCCCTGCCAATAAAGTGATCTTAGCCAGCAAGATGTGTGGGACTTCTGACTGCAGAAATATAAGAGAATACATTAGGTGATTCTAAGCCACTAAATTTGTAGTAATTTGTTACCCCAGCAATAGAAAACTGCATTGGGTATCTTCATTTCATTTCATTCCAGTGGTATTTAATGTCATTTCAATTCATATGTGTTTGATTTTCTGGGCAGAGCACGCCTATTGTTCTGTCTACCTAGAAAAGACTCTTCTGGGAAGCGCACCTTCTCCTCCTTATAAACACAGGATCCAAAATCAAGCTTGATCCTCAGGCAGGCCAAGCCATTCAGAGCCTTTCTTTGTCATTAAAAAATTTTAGGATTAGAGAATATAAGTCCTGTCCTTCTATATTGGTGTAGAGAGAGGTGAGTCACAGCAGCTGCCAGGGCCTCGTTTCTGCGGTTGGCACAAAACCTGTCGGAGAGAATGACGCTGCCCTGCAGAGGAAAGCAGGGCAGAAGGGCAGCGAGAAAGTCTCCTGGCGTTGGTCACTGATGTCAGCTGCATCCCTGCCCTTCTGGCTGTGGGACCTTCCAGTAAAAGTCTCTGTCATATGGGGCGCCTGGGTGGCGCAGTCGGTTAAGCCTCCGACTTCAGCCAGGTCACGATCTCGCGGTCCGGGAGTTCGAGCCCCGCGTCGGGCTCTGGGCTGATGGCTCGGAGCCTGGAGCCTGTTTCCGATTCTGTGTCTCCCTCTCTCTCTGCCCCTCCCCCGTTCATGCTCTGTCTCTCTCTGTCCCAAAAATAAATAAACGTTGAAAAAAAAAATTTAAAAAGTCTCTGTCATAGAAATTAGTTGGAGTTGTGTTTCTGTCCCTTACCACCACAAGAATCTTAATACGGAACTTGGAACCGGAACTGGGGTGTGGAAATTGACGAGCCCCCAAATGGCTGAATGAAGATTGGTTAAGGAAGTAGCATATGTGGGGGAGTGGGGGTGCAGGCGTCCATAGATCCCAGGCCGGGAACATTGCCTTCCCTATTTTTATGTTATCGAGGCAGTTGGTTAGACTATTTTCCAGTGGCACTTGGGACTCGGACCACGTGTCATTCAGACTTCTACTTTGGGAGAGTTGATACAAAAATACCAGGAGAAGAGAAGTGTCGGTGATTTCTCATAGTCTTTGGGAAGGTGCTATGAGAGAGACAAATCATAGGCCCAGAAGAAGCAAGCGTTCAGGGAACCACTGGATAGACAGTTACAGTTTTTAAGAGGGTTTTTTTGTTTTTTAAGTTTTTATGTATTTTGAGAAAGAGAGAGAGCATGCAAGCCGGGGAGGGGCAGAGAGAGAGGGTGAGAGAGAAAATCCTAAGCGGGCTCCATGCTGTCAGCGCAGAGCGCGATGTGGGCCTCGATCTCCCAAACCACGAGACCATGACCTGAGCTGAAATCAAGAGTCGTATGCTTAACCGACTGAGCCAACCCAGGCCCCCCAAGAGAGGCCTTTTTGTTGGTAGCCAGTGGTCCCAAATGGCCAAGGCCATAGAGTCATGCCCTTTGCTCAACGGTGAAAGCCTAGCCCCATGCGTTGCACTGGAGGTTCTGCTCTGGGGAAGAAGCTTAGCATCCTGGAAATTGGGAGGGTGGTACCTGGGGAGGACAAACCAGCCAAACACCTCGTGTGGTACACTCCCTGCCTGATGAGGAATTGGCAATCTCTCCCCCACCCCACCCTAGTGTGATGTGAAAATCTCAGAGCGAGGTCAACGTTGAGGGCGGGCCGGGCCGGGCCATGCCTTCCCTCTGTGCTTCCTGCTGAGCCCCAGGGGAAGGGCAGAGCTTCCAGAGCTGCTCTAAGAAGCTGGAACCACATGGGTGGGATCCAATACACTCTCCTCATGCCTCATAACTTTCTGGGGTTGGTTATTGGCCAACAGGGACCCCCCCCCCCCAAAATGAAACTCACAGCCACGTGATTAAAGTTTTCAGGGCTGAAGTGCTGGAAAAGCCCAAGTTTGCCAAACTGAGGTGTGTAACTGCTCAACCACCAAGGTAGTTATTTTTCTAATTTTTATGATGATAAGAAACACCTGGTATAATTGTTAAGCACCTCCCCCTGGAGACTCAGGAGATGCGGGGTGTGATTTAGAATCAGTTTTTGGGGGCGCCTCGGTGGCGCAGTCGGTTAAGCGTCCGACTTCAGCCAGGTCACGATCTCGCGGTCCGCGAGTTCGAGCCCCGCGTCAGGCTCTGGGCTGATGGCTCGGAGCCTGGAGCCTGTTTCCGATTCTGTGTCTCCCTCTCTCTCTGCCCCTCCCCCATTCATGCTCTGTCTCTCTCTGTCCCAAAAATAAATAAACGTTGAAAAAAAAAAAAAAAAAAAAAAAAAAAAAAAAAAAGAATCAGTTTTTGTTTTTGTTTTGTTTTGTTTTCCCACCAAATTCCCCAGGAGATTTCTATCATCCTGGAAAACTGGAAAACTGGAAAACTCTGTCATGAGGTATTTCCCAGGTAACTGGACCAGCGGGAAATAGGTTGTGAGGCAGGAGAGGCCTGAGGTGAGGAATCCTCTCCAACACCCTGCTTAAAAGGCATCTTGTGAATGTGGGCAAGGGAAATTTTACCAACGGGCAAAACCTGCGAGTCAGACTGGTGACCAGAGAACTCACTCTTTGCCAAGATGCAGTGATATTCACCAACCACAGCTCTGACCTCATCATCCCTGTCCAGCTGGATGTGGTTAAATGCTGGACTAGTGACCACTGTATGTCACCTCCTTTTCACGCATTTTAAATGGTAGCGTTTATAACGGTGACCCTGCTTCCACCAGCATCGTACATGGTGTGTTGGAGGTGGCTGGTGGTTATAAGAATCACACACCCAAAGAGAGCAAGATCATGACGAGCCATGAGAAGACTTGACCAAGAGGAACAAACGCACTCAGGAATCCTGGACTTGGACGTGCCGTCAGAGGGTCCTCAAGTTAATGCTTCGAGCCCCGCTCCTATCCACACCCAGACTCGCCCATTTTCTCCAAACATGCAGAGGTGACATCTAATGTGTAGTAAGCACTCACTGTGTTCTAGGCACCGTTTAAGAGTTTTCTATACACCAGCTCATTCAATCCTCCCAACTGGTACGATTAGTATCGCTCAGATACAGGTAGGGAAAACTAGGGCTCGGAGTGGTGAAGAAACCTGCCTGAGGTCATGCAGCCACTCAGTCATGGAGCCCAGACCTGCACGCAGGCCGTCTCCAGAACCTGAGCTCTCACCCCGGACTCCACGCTGCCTCTCCAGGAAACGAGAGACACGTGAAAAGAGGAAAACAAAAGGACGCAGCCACATTTCAAAAGAAGATAAACATCTCCATGGATGGAGAACAGAAAAGAAACAGGAAACAAATGTGAAGAAAGACTGCCAACAAAAGCGATCCACAGGAGATAAACTCCCTCCAGATGAAAAGAAAATAGTAGAGCAAGATGAAAATGATTGTAAAGCGAGCGTGTTTAGGATCCTCAAAAGATGAGAGAAGAAGTGAATTAGAGTAAGTGGATATGGAAGAGGAAATATTAGAAACCCTGGGAATGAAAATATCCTGTACTTGAAATAAAAACAACAGATAAGGGGAAGCTCTGGACCAAGCACAGTTGAATAAATAATTAGTGCTTTGGAAGATGGAGCTGAGGAATTCACCCAGAACTCAGCACAGGAGATAAAAAAAAGAAAAATTGAAAATTCTGAAAAGGTAATTACCAGACATGGAAAAGAGTGAGTTTGAGAGGCTCCATCCAAGGAAAGGTTCCAAACAAGGAGCGAATGGTGGAAAAGACTGAAGAGATCATCGGGAAAAATTCTCCAGAATCTTTGGACAGAAGGACCCCACTGAACGCTGAGTGGAGTAAATAATAAATGCTCACCTATCCATGCTGTTCTAAATCTGCAGAACATCAAGAATACACAAAAAAATCTTAAAAACTACCAGAGGAAAAAAGAGATTTTCCATCTGGTAGGCTCCGGACTTGGAGCGCGATGTGGAGGCAGGATGAATTTGAGCTACATCCTGTTGGGAAGGGGATGGTTGCACACGGTAAGAGAGGACAATTTGCAGACATTATTTGTATGGAACGTGGATATGCTGGGAATCCAGTGACTTTCCAATATTTTGCATCTTCCTTCTTCTGAGCAGAGTTCTTTCCCGACTGACCACGTGGTTCATGTACATGCTTCATTCTCCTCCAAATCCTGCCCTTAGTTTATTAGCCCAACGAAGGGTACCCAACCTAGGGTGCCCAGTCACAATAGCTCACCCTCGGCTTCAGTGAATGGACCGAGTTGGGTGAGTAAGAGCCCTTCCTTGGGATCTTTGACCTCCCGATGGGAGAGAGCAGGTCCTAGTAGTTCTCTGGAGGCAAAGCTGCGACAGGTGAGCTGTGGGCGTTCTTGAAAGCCATGCTTCCTGCCACGGGGACAATGCCAGTCCGAGAGGGAAGAAGGTTGACCTGTAGAGAAAGAGATCCAGTGAATCTTGTCAATGTGTGCGGATCCGGTGCTAGCTATATCTCTGCTCTTCCAGTCTTTTGTGAATCTTCCCTAAACTCTCCTCTTTAAACTTGTAAAACTTACCTCTCTATTATTTTCAACCATATGCATCTTAGTTAATGGAATGATGAGGCTGACACTTTGTTATTCTTAGCCATTTGCATGTTTTCCTTTGAGGAAATGTTTTCGCTTGTTTATCTTCTGGGTCTTGCGCGGTTTTTGTTTGTTTCTTTTAACTATGCAATATTCCCAAACCGAATTTCTATTCTGCGGATCCCAATCCTCCTCCTTTGTACCCTTTCTCTGCCGAAGGCTTTCCCATGTTTACGTGCATCAGAGACGAGAACCTCAATGTCATCTACTCCACCTTCTCTTGATTTATGCCCCCATGCTCCAGCCACCATCAAATCCCATCAATTCCACCTTTGGAAATAGTTCTCAGATCTGCCAACTCACTTGAACAATGACTAAGCCACCCATGGACAGGGCTGCAAGCAACACTCATTGTTGCTGAGTGTAACTTGGAAAAACTTTTCTAGAGGTAAATTTGGGAATACGTTTCAATACTCTTAAAAATATTTATATCTTTGGACCTGGAAATTGCACCCTATGAATAAGGGGGGGGGAGTCAAAACTAAAACTTTTTTTTGATGCTTATTTTTGAGAGACAGAGACAGACAGACAGAACATGAGGGGGGAGGGGCAGAGAGAGAGGGAGACACAGAATCCCGAAGCAGACTCCAGGCTCTGAGCTGTCAGCACAGAGCCCGATGCGGGACTCAAACTCATGAACCTCGAGATTGTGACCTGAGCCGAAGTGGGACGCTTAACTGATTGAACCACCCAGGTGCCCCCAAAGATAAGACTTCCTGAAAAATAAGAGCATTTACAATAATGGCCAGGTTAAAAATAATAGTTTATAAGATAGAGTGTTGCTTAAGAGAGAATGTTAAATAAGAAAGGATATGGAACACATATTTATATACAGTATGATTCTCATTTCATTAAAAAATACACGTCACATTCCGTGAGCGTGCAAAACTGGATGCGATCAGTAGGTTTCCTTTCTCCCTGGCCTCAGTCTCAAACTGGCCGCCCACTGCTCCTCCCTTCTGAGGATGAGGTGTGTGAGGTTAGGAAGTGACTGCTTCAAGGTCATTTGGGGCTTTTCTCAGTTCAGTGTAGAGTGCCAAGTGCAGTATAGTTTTTAACATCTTCGTATTGTGCCTTTTGTGATAACATAGACTCCCCCCGATTATTGCTTTCCATAACGCAACCCCACACTTAACACCATTTAATTTTTATCCCCGCACATATCACGTTTGGTAGGATTTTACCGTGTTTGTGTATCTACGTAGAAAAAAAAGAGGTAAAGGAAACACGCTAAAATGTGAATAGTGGTTCGTCTGCAGGATGGAAGTTTGTTCATTCTGATATTCTCCCCTACCTTTAAATGTTTTCCGATATGTAATTGCCAATGGCTGCTTAGCTATATGGAATCCCTACTTTTGATCAAATCCCTATTCTTAAATATTTAGATAACTTGCCATTTTCCACTCTCATAAGCAACACTGTGGTGAACATCTTGGCATCTACATCTCTGCACCAGCTGGGTCCTGCAGAATTATACAGACGTGACCCAGAAAGGCTCCTGCCTTCCAGAGCATTTCCTCCTTAGAGAAGAGCAGACATTTAGAGAAACGACTATACTGTGAGACATAAAGTGGTGAGTGCCTTATCAGGCACTTCCAATCCAGGCAGGGAGCAGGCTGCCTGGAAGAGGGGGGCATTTGAACCAAGCTTCTCAGACAGACAGCTGGGAAGAGGCAACTCATCTTCCCGGGGGGCCACAGAAAGTTGACCTTAGTGAGTTACCCCAATGGCACCCGAGAGCTGGAAAAACAGGCCTTTGCACCAGAGCCCAAGAATCGGAACCCGGTCTGTGGGTTTCCCCATCCTCCTTCCAGCCCCACCAAAGTCCACTCTACCATGGTGCCCCTGTATGTGGAGAGGGAGGGGTGTTTCTATAGCCCCTCCTGCCCCCAAGGGAGCAGGCCAGAGGGGCTATTCCCTGACAGTCCTGAGCCATATGGCAAGCCCACAGGCTCTGGGTCCCTAGCTTCCAGCACCTCCTGCCAAACCCCAGCTCCTGGGGTCAAAGGAATGTTGAGCAATCTTTGGAATTTTTCAGCGAGAAACAAGCACTTTTGAATTCCGTTCAGGCCTCCTGAGCTGGGCATGTTGCCCATAGCCTGGAGCCCTGAGTCTTCCTGAGCAGACATCTGGGAGCGCTGGGGGACTTTTCAGTGTTTGTTTTCTCCTCCTGCTGGCGGGGCCCGTAGGACACCATTACAGTGAGGTCATGGAGCCCTGCCCCGCTGCGTCCATGGGTGGCTAAGCAGCCAGGATCTCGCAGTCCCCACTGGTTCGTGTGTGCTGGGGGATGGGTGGGGTCTGGAAGGACTGTGGGGCAGAGCCCCGTCTGCACCCCTCAAGACCTCCCCACCGCACCACTGCCGGATCTCATCCCCGACCCCAGGGCCTGGCCTCTGCCAAGGGCCTCCCAGCCACACTCTCTGCCCAGCTTCCCGGAGGCCACAGGAACATGTGGCGAGCCCGGTTTTGACTTGCTGAAAATCACTGAACAGTATCTTGCCACTAGTTCTCAGCTCAAACGGCACTTCAGGGCGGCCTTCCTGACACCCACACCCCATCCCCTTGAATGAAGTCAGGTTCCCTATTATGCATTTTCATGGCACCCCGTGCCTCTCCTTCTAAGCTCTTGCCTCTGTGGTTAATAATGATTAATTACCGTGCATTCGCTCAGTGTCTGTGTCACCGAGAGGAGGTTCTGTGAGGGCAAAAGTCCTGTCTACCTTGCTCACTGCTGCATCCCCAATACTGAGCACAGCATCTGACACATAGTAGGTACTTTATGAATTTCATTATGCCAAGCAAAGCATGACCCCACTTTGAGCCTTGTGTCCCTGTCTTCCAGCTCCCCACTCTCAGCCTCATCTACAACCAGTTAGTCAGGAGACCAAAGGGTCTTTGTTTAATTAAAAGCACGCTGTATGTTAACCAACTGGCATTTAAATAAAAACCTTTAAAAAAAAATTCTTTTGACTGTGATCGGATTGCAAGTCCCCCAGCAAGGGTGACCTGACCTGGCAAAGGTGACCTTTGCAGATACCAGCTGTGTCAACAGCACCCTCTGCCCCCTGTTTTGGGTCCCTTTGTCATTCTGCCTCTAGGGCAGGCAGGGCCTGACTCCACCTGCACGCGTCCCATTTATTTTAGGTTCGTTTAAAGTTTGTAAGCCCATCGCAATGATATTTCTACTGCACCTCCCAACAGGATTCAAAGGCCAAGGCATCACCCTTCCCCTTTTACAGAAGACAGAACTGTCCCCCCAAATTGGCCTTCACTAGGTCATGGCTGGGAAATCTTGGGGTTCAGTGTCGAGCTCCAGGGGCAGGAGGGCTAAGGAGGAGAGCGGGTAGAGAGTGGGAGTTTGGCAGCCAGGAAGGAGGGGACCCAGGACAGGCGCCTGAGGCAAGGATGTAGACCTCACAGAAGGTACTGGAAACAAGATACAACCTTCATGCTCTGAAGACTAGACCAGAATCCCTGCACTTTGTAAACCAGAACGTCTTTGTGTTTCTTGTGTTTTCTCTATTAATTTCCCTAATTTCCTCCCGTAGTAGGAAGTAGTAAAAACTCAGGAAAGTTCCAGTTGGCTCTAGCTGCGGAGAGGGGAACCAAAGGACTACGGCTTGGCACCTGTGCTTGTGCGAGAATGTCGCAAGGGGCAGCAGCCCAGGGCAGGAGAATCAAAAAGGAGAGTGTGTTGAGGGGATAGGGAAGCTATTATTTTCACCCCATGGCACCCCCACCATGATGCCAGGCACCTGGAAATGATCCTAACTTAACTATAAAAAACCTGGGGTTTTCTGTCATTGAAAGAAATCACTTGCCTTTACCACGTCACAGGGTTGTTACGAGATCCATCACTCACACGACGGGTATTTATTGAGTTCTAGGTGCCTGGGCCACCAAAATGAAAACCTCTGCCCTTGTGTGCCTTCATTCTAATGAGAGTAGACGGACCACAGACATTAAACAGAAGAAATCAGTAGATCACGTGGTATTCTAGAAGGTCCTAGCAGTGTAGGAGCAGGGCGAGGGCGTGAAGGGGTTCTGGGCTTGGGTGAGTGCCGTGTTACCTGCAGTGATCGAGATGGGCCTCAGAGGGAAGGGGACCCAGCTGCAGGTGTCAGGGACCATGCCTCCCAGGCAGGTCTGCACGCTGCGGAATGGGGGCCTGCACGCCCCCTGCACGCTGAGGAATGGGGGCGGTCAGTGAGGCCGGGGCAGGGGCAGGGGCCGTGACAGGGAGAGTGGTGGGAGCAGAGGCCAGAGAGGTGAGGGCAGGCAGGTCATGAGCGGCCTTGGGGCCATTGCACAAACTGGGAGCCACGAGGGTGTTTTCCTGCTAACGACTGTGCTGAGGAAAGACTGAGGAGGTGGGATGGTGGCTACAGGGAGAGACAAAAGGACTTGCTGATGGTTTTCGTGGGGCGGAGGTGAGAGAACAAGGACTCAGGGCTGGCTCCACGGTGTTTGGCCTGAGCTCCTGGAAGGGGGAGTGGCCATGAACTGAGGTCATTTGCGTTATTAGAGCTGCTGACCACCTACTCCGGGCCAGGCCCTGGGTCATCCGCTTTGCACCCCGATCCCATTCCATCCTTACAACCCCAGGAGGTAGGGACTGCAGCCCAGAGAGAGTAACATAGTGACCACAGGCACTTGGCACGCAAGTGGCAGAGCCCGGCTGCCTCTGGCTGGTCTGACCCACGAGGCAGATGTGCACATCTTGTCCCCAGGATTCAGGACAGCAGCTCCCTCACCCTGCCTGACTTTGGCCTTGTGCTTCACCCCTTCCTTCCCTCAAGGCTAGAGGGCTCCTGAGGCCTGGTGTTTTATATGTGCTGGGACTTCTTTTGGATACACGTCAAGACTCCTTATCTGAGTGTCCGAAATTAAGTAGGGAGTGGCCAGGACTAGGATGTTTGGGGACTTCCTCAGAGGCCCTGGGCAGACAGGTGGGCTGAGTCAGGGAGGTGACAGGTGGGGGAGAAGGCAGGGAGGCTCGGCGGCTGCCGCAGTGAAAATCTGGGATTCCTGGGAATGCCGTCAGCTCTGAAACACCCTTCCCACCATCGCTGCGCCCACCCTGGGGTGCTGCCTTCCCACCCTCAGGATTGCTTTTGCCCTTCCAGACCACCATATTCACGGCGTACAGGCAAAACACATGGACTCAGAGACCTGACCCTGACCTCACTCACATATGGGGCATAGTGTATGTGTGTGTGTGTGTGTGTGTGTGTGTGTGTAGAGAGGGGGGAAGTGAGAGAGTGGAAATCCACAAACACTGGACTACTTCAGGGGTCAGAACACTGCCACCTCAGCCTGGTGATGCCCTCAACCTCCTTTTTATTTATTTATTTTTAATGTTTATTTTTGAGACAGAGAGAGACAGACCATGAACGGGGGAGGGTCAGAGAGAGAGGGAGACACAGAATCTGAAGCAGGCTCCAGGCTCTGAGCTGTCAGCACAGAGCCCGATGTGGGGCTCGAACCCACAAACCATGAGATCATGACCTGAGCCAAAGTCGGATGCTTGACCGACTGAGCCACCCAGGCGCCCACAACCTCCTTTTTAAAAAAATGTTTATTTTTGAGAGAGAGAGCATGTGTGTAAGAAGGGAAAGACAGAGAGGGAGACACAGAATCCAAAGCACGTTCTAGGCTCTAAGCTGTCAGCACAGTGCCCAACGTGGGGCTTGAACCCACAAACTGCGAGATCATGACCTGAGCCAAAGTCGGACGCTTAACCGACTAAGCCACCCAGGCTCCCCTTCCTGGATCGCCTTTTTTAAAAAAAATTTTTTTTTCAGCCTTTATTTATTTTTGGGACAGAGAGTGACAGAGCATGAACAGGGGAGGGGCAGAGAGAGAGGGAGACACAGAATCGGAAACTGGCTCCAGGCTCTGAGCCATCAGCCCAGAGCCTGACGCGGGGCTCGAACTCACGGACCGCGAGATCGTGACCTGGCTGAAGTCGGACGCTTAACCGACTGCGCCACCCAGGCGCCCCACCTGGATTGCCTTTAAGGGTGACTTCAAATAAGACACAGAGGTGCTTCCTCTGCATATCCGTGCAGAGCTGTGCCCACCCAGGGCTGAGTCCTGTACAAAAGTCCCAGCCCAAGGCTGTGAGCCCAGGCTAGGAGTTCCTGGATGGATCCTGAGCTCCTTGCTGAAGTTGGGCTGAGGAGTCAGCCATAGAACCCTGCTGCCTGCCTGAGTCACAAGGGAGGTTTTAAACACGTACAAACACCTATTCTGTGGTAGGCACTTTCTCACACACACGTGCACATGTGCACATACACACACACACACACACACACACACACACGCACTGCTTTCTCATAGGGATTATCCCCAGTTAAATGAAACTGAGTTCAGAGAGGTCAAGAGAGGTTCAGAGGCCACACAGCTGGGGCTCCTGATTGTACCCTCAGCTGCCCGACTTCAAGGCTCCCGAGGCCCAAGGTCTTTGACACCTCCAGCACCCATTCCTCAACCCCCACTACACCTCCTTCCTTGACTGGGCCCACAGGTCTGCTGAGGAGGGCTTCTGGGTCAACCTGGCTTTCTCACCAGAGGCCAAGCCCTCTCTGGATCCTCCCAGCCAGTCCTGGGATGGGGGCAAACCTGCAGAGATGGCCTAAGCCTCGGGAATAGGAAAGAGGTGTTGCTCTGACATAGCTTTGGGATTTTTTAAATGTTTAATTATTTTTGAGAGAGAGATAGAGTGTGAGCCAGGGAGGGGCAGAGAGAGACACACACAGAATCCGAAGCAGGCTCCGGGCTCCAAGCTGTCAGCACTGAGCCCGACACAGGGCTTGAACCCACAGACTGTGAGATCATGACCTGAGCTGAAGTCGGACGCTTAACCGCCTGAGCCACCCAGGTGCCCCAGCTTTGGGATGTTTTTGATGTCCCTGTCCTTTGGGGCAGAGAGCAGACAAGGACTGGGCATGGGGCAAGAAAGAGTACCTCTCTCCTTAGGAGGTGGTCCCTGGAGCTGACAGGGGCAGCCTCTATCCCCTCTGACATCCTTAGACCAGTTCTCTCCCTCTCCCACCCCTAAGCCTCCACTCCAAAGCCAGGGCACCCATCCCCCAGGGCTCCCTTTCACCAAGGGGGAGCCTGGACATTCCTATCAGGCCTCCTGCTGAGCCTCCACCTCCTTTCCCCCTCTTTTTGAGCATCTCCCCTCTGCCCAGGCCCCTGGACCCTATCCACTTTCTTCTGTGGTTGTTGGGCCTGATGTGCTGTGCCCCTCCCAAGGCTAGTTGCCTGCCCGATGAGGCCGTGTACAGAAAGCACTTACCCCAAAGGACAGAATTGCTAGAAAGGGGATTGTCTGACCTCACAGAGGGACACTTCACAGGGCAGAGTCTCGTCCTGACTTTGCCAAAACTTCAGGGAGGTTTGATCTCCTGGGTTCAGGGCTTTAGGACCTCAAGAGGCCAATTCAGAGGGGCTTAGAGCCCTAGATTCCCAGCACTGATGGATCACGGCCCTGCGGATTTGGGGTGGCGGTGGGGAGATGTTGAGCATGACCAGAGTCAGGCATCTGGGATGTGACAGGACACACACTTTGACTGCTTAATGTGCTGTTGACTCTCCTCAAAGTCCTCCCTTCTAAACTGCCTCCTGAATTGCCACTGCCCAGTCCGAGGCTCAGATTCCACGGGTGGGGAGCTGCTACAAAGAGCCGGGGGATTTGTGCCTGGGGTAGGCCCTGGTGGAGGCCAGAGACAGAGCCCGGGGCGGGGGGGTGGGGCAGGCACACAGACAAGCCTCTGTTGGCCTGGGCGGCAGGAGAACACTAGCTGGCCCAAACGCTGTTGTTTGCAAATAAACAACGGCAGGCTGGGGGGAACAGCTCATCTTTGTTTGTACTGCTTGCTGCCCATGTGGCTACTGCAGCCCCCCACCCCCTTCCCAGCTAGGGCTCTTTCCTTGCCTCCCTGCCTACTGCTGCTGCGAAAGGGGGGGGGGGTCCGGGGACAGTGGTGAGGTGAAGCCCAGGACCGGGCACCTGGTCTCCAGCCTGGAGGATGCGGTTCTAGCCCCGATGGCCTCTCGGGTTGACCCTCTGCACCTACTGATCATGGGAAGTTGACTTAGGATCCCAGGCCCCACGCCCATCCCTGGTGACCTGGACCTCTGTCCCCACCTCAGTGAGCACTCAAAGACCTTCTGTCTAGCAGCTGGGCTGCAGCTCTGTGCCATGCACTGTCAGAGTCCTACATCAGGGAGCCTTGGTGTGTGAGAAACAACCCGAATCCAGAGAGGTTAGGTGACTTGTCCAGCGTCACACAGCTGGGTGAGTAGCTTGAACTGGTTGGCTCTCCATGCTCTTGGAAGAATCCTCTTCCCATTTTGTTTATATGGGTCCCTCCCAGACCCCAGCCCACCCAGGAAAGCCCGGGCGGAGCTGGGACGAGTGCTCTCTGCACACATGTGGTGCTTATCAAGCAAGCAAGCATCGTCTCGCAGAGTTTCGCAATGTGTTCTGGTCACCCTGGTGAACTTGGAGCTTCAGGAGGGCAGGGGCCCTCCTTGCGGTGCTCTTACCGCTACCCAGGTCCCTGCCACACCCACGGCCAGAGTCGGGGCGCAGCAAATACGGCTCAGTGAGGGGGGCGGGTGCGTGAGGGCCTGGAGAAGAAACAGGCTGAGGCCTCAGGCTTTCTCCTCTGAGGGATGGAGGGAGCGGAGGCATGAGCTGTGCAGGAAGGCAAGGTGGGAGCTGTTTGTAGGAACGGGGCTTGTAAAACTGGGAGTGGCCAAATTCATTCAGATGGGCCCTGGAGCGGCCAGTTCACAGAACCAGCTGACATGCTCAGAACTGGAGGCCAGAGACATCTCCCAGGAGAGGCCGGAGGAGGAAGGACAGCCAGAGCCAGCAGAGGCAGGATCAGGCACCAGAGGCACTGAGCTGGCGGAGGGTGCCACGCAGAGTTTTGTGGGCCCTCAGGGAGCAGGCAGCTGGGACTTTTCTAGGAGGCCTTCCTTCTAGGATTAATTAACCCCTGCTACCCTCCACCCGGCCTGCCAGTCAGCCCAGCAACTGGCACGGCTCCAGGCTTCCCATGAGCCCAGCGTGGTGCTAGGAGCCGGGCTGGGGTGGAGGAGACAGACACCAGAAATAGAAGCCAGTGTCTGCCTTCCAGGGGCCTGCAAACTAGGAGGGGAGAGCGAACAAGCACACACAAATCAGACCACAGTGAGAGTGGTTAAATAGCAAACCATGGGTGACCAAATACAATAGGAGGCGGTGGGGGAGGGTCCTATCCGCGGCGCATAGACACCAGGCATCTGGTCTTTTATTTCCATTCTTTCCTTCTGCCAGCCCCCCCCCCCCCCAACACATACAGCGCCTCTACACAACAGGGCCAGCGAAGGGGCTGGAGAATATCTTCTCATAAATCAGCACTCTGTGAGGCTGACATCTCAGCTCCATCCCTGAACTGACAGCTCTCAGGGCACACTGCTAGCCACCAGCCCCAGGGCACCACCAACATCTTCGGTTTATCAGCTAACTAACGGACTGATTATCAGCAGAGGGCAGGGGGGACACATGGTTTGGGGTAAGACGGTGCTCAGGCAGGAGAAAATGGAGAGCAACTTGGCAAAGTGCAAGTGGTCTCATGGATGAAAAAGAATACGGACTAGAATTGTTCCCTATTCAGATTTCCCTAGAAGATTCTATGATTCCTACTTCTGAACCTTCACACTTTCCGCACAGCTGGAACTTCCCCACCTCCTCTCACCGAATGGGTCCGCCCCTATTTTGAAACTGACTTCTAGGGAAAGGCCTCACGTCTGACTAAACCCATGGGTCTACCCGCCCCCCCCCCCCCCCCCCCCCCCCCCCCCGTGCATTCAGCTCAGACAGCCAACTGTCATTCCACATGGGCCAGGATCTGTCTGGTCTTTCCTGTGTAGAAACAGGTTTTCCACTCAGCAAACTCTTCTGAGCTCTGGGCCTACCTCATCACAAGAAACAAAGTGGTGCAAGTGAGCCTTGCCCCCCAGAAGCTCACAGTCTCCTTAGGGAGAGAACACAGAAACCATCCAGAATGAACTTCCCCTGACAAGGCAGCCTGGGGTTAATGTCAAAGGAGCAGAAAAGTCATTACCTTTTTTAGGGTTTGTTTGTTTATTATTTACAGCGGCTCTATTTGCCATGTCCAGAAACTAAAAACAAACCAAATGTCCTTTAACACTCGTTACCTTTAAAAAGCACAGACGGGAAAGAGGCTTCTGAGAGCTGGAAGATAGCCCTGCTTCGTTTTTATTAAGCAATTTTTTTTTTTAATTTTTTTTTCAACGTTTTTTTTTTTTATTTATTTTTGGGACAGAGAGAGACAGAGCATGAATGGGGGAGGGGCAGAGAGAGAGGGAGACACAGAATCGGAAACAGGCTCCAGGCTCCGAGCCATCAGCCCAGAGCCTGACTCGGGGCTCGAACTCACCGACTGCGAGATCATGACCTGGCTGAAGTCGGACACTTAACCGACTGCACCACCCAGGCGCCCCTATTAAGCAATTTTTTTAAAGTTTATTCATTCATTTTGAGAGAGAAAGAGAGAGAGAACGAGCAAGGGGAGGGGCAGAGAGGGAGGGAGAGAGACAGAATCCCAAGGAGGCTCCACACTCAGTGCAGAGCCCAATGCAGGGCTTGAACTCATGAACCCGCGAGATCATGACCTGAGCCAACATCGAGATCGGATACTTAACCGACTGGGCCACCTAGGCGCCCGAGTAGCCCTGCTGCTTGAAGACTCTGTGTCTTGACAGAATTTGGACAAGTAGAGAAGAAGGGAGGGGCTCCCAGGAAACGGGGGTTGCTTGAGTCCAAGGGTGGGGGGCTGAGAGAGCATAGATCGAGTTTGGCCAATGCGTGGCACACATGACCCCACTCCCGCCTCCCTTGCTAATTGACGGTAGCACCGTTTCCCACAGCCTCTGATTGCAGACTCCTTCTCCATGTAGCCCTCAGCAACTGGTTAAAGCTGGCGAGTGAGAAGGAGCCTATTGGCCCTTTCTGGCCTACAGAGTTCAGACACCTAAGAAAATGGGTGAGGCTGGAGCGGAAGCCATCCGGAGTTGGCCACACAGAAGCCCAAGGCAGCTCATTCCTTACTCCAGCACACCTGTCCTCCTCGCCCAAACTCATCCCTTGTGTGCTGGAGGTCCAGTGTTGGGCAGGGGACGTGCCCAGGGTCAGTGGGGCCTCTGGAGCAGAGAAATCTGTGGACTCTCTCACTGCTGTCCTCCCAGAGGAAGGTACTTTCTTCCCCCAGAGCCTGGCCTGAAGGAGTGAAAGCACTGGCAAAAGATTTCCCACTCAGATCCCAGGCCAGAGGGAGCCATTGGAAGTTTCTGGCACTGTTATGATAAAGGCATTAATTATAAGATATTAGTGTGAGGGGCACCTGAGTGGCTCAGTCGGTTGGGCATCCAACTCTTGGTTTCAGCTCAAGTCATGATCTCATGGTTTGTGGGTTCAAGCCCTGCATCGAGCTTTGTGCTAACGGCACAGATGAGCCTGCCTGGGATTCTCCCTCTCTCCCTCTGTCTCCGTCCTTCCCCCTGCTTGTAGGCATGCACACTCGACAGATAGACAGATAGATAGATAGACATTCATATGAAAGATTAATCTGTCCTGTCTTCTCCTAAGAGAGAATGCTCCCCATTGGGACATTCTTTAAATTTTTTTTTTAATGTTTATTTATTTTTGAGACAGAGAGAGACACAGCATGAACGGGGGAGGGGCAGAGAGAGAGGAAGACACAGAATCGGAAACAAGCTCCAGGCTCTGAGCCATCAGCCCAGAGCCCGACGCGGGGCTCGAACTCACGGACCGCGAGATCGTGACCTGAGCTGAAGTCGGACGCTTAACCGACTGAGCCACCCAGGCGCCCCATGGGGACATTCTTAAATAAGTCTGAGGCTCTGTAGAATGGGGGTCCCTTAGACCCAAAGGCTTCAGTACCCACTGAAGGGAGGGTACTGGTAGGGAGGGTGGGCTGGGAAGCAGGGTCTGCATATCTGAACTGGGGTGGAGAGGAGAAGGAGGTCTTACCCTCAGGAACAAAGCCATGAGGTCAAGGCCCATGGAAGCTCCCAGGAGGGACCGGGAGCAGACACTAGGAACCACACACAGCTGTAAGAGTTGTCAGACCTTGTATCGCCCAACCCAGGCTGGACTGGTTGCTTGTTTTGCTCTGTTTCCCTGAAGTAGATGTAAGTAGAGAAGTATATTGTAGGCTTGTCCTGGGTGGGTGGGGAGGGGAGGGGGTAGAATAACGTGGAGAACTGGGGGGCCTGTGGCCGTTTGTGCAGGCAGGTTCTGGGGCTCTGAGAAGGGGGGAGATAGAAGGCAAACTTAAGGCAAAAGAGTGGGTGGTGGCAAGGAGACACGCAGAAAAGGATGCAGCCTGTAGGAACCTTCTCAAGTAAAGGGGACGGTCCAGGAAGCCCCCTGGCCTGAGAAGGGGCAGAGCTGGACACCTCCACTAGACCGTCAGCCTCTGAAAGGTGAGGACCATACCACCACCTTCCTCAGCACAGCCACAGGCTCTGGAGACGACACAGAAGCAGTGAGCTTACTTGACTGGGATCGACTCTCTCCTTCTTCCCGCCCACTCCCCAGATCATAAACGGTTTCCCACTTAAAGAAATGGACAGGAGGGGAAAGCACTCAGAGCGAAGGGAGAAGGGGCTGGGACCAGAGAGAGAAGCTAACATCTGTCTTCAAAGGTCACCACCGACGTCCCGTGTTCCAACCCCAGTTTCCACTTCTCAGAGCTAACTCTCCCTAGAGCAGTTGACTATTGCTCAACCTTTGCTTCTTCAAATGTTATCTCCTGGGCTCCCAGCCTTTGCACCTTCATGATTCTCTACTGCTCCAATTCCTCTTTTTCGACTTCTTCTATAGTTTACTCTCTTGAACCCGTTAAGCCAGATGTCCCCAATTCTGCCATTGGTCTCGTCCCCTTGGACACGCCCGTGGTCTCCCTGGAGGAGTCTCACCACTCGTGCAGCTTTGATGGTCACTTGCTTACTGGTGACTCTACAGCCTTGATTGCTTCTTCAATTCTAGTCCCTCAATTGCAAGAGCCTGCGGGATGGATGCCATTGGGAGCCCTCCACAATCCCCAAGCTCAATACAGCCTTTGTTGGGGGGCTTCCACTGGACTTTGGTCACCATGCTGGAGGCCGCACTTCAGGAGCCAGGCCTGGAGACAAGGCTGCCCTGGTGGCTGGATCTTTGCCTCAGTTTACCAGCATTGGGCCTGCCATCATCCTGCAGGAGGCTACCTGCTATTATTTATCTCTGGCCACTCTGCCTTCTGCTTTCTTCTGTTGACACGCAGTATTGAGAAAACTCTGGCAGGTTCTCTATTGCTGATGTTGAACCTGAAGGACTGAGATGCCCCCCTGGGGGATGTAGTGGTGGGTACACTCTAAACCCATCTGGAACCCATTCCATTCCTGGGGAGTGCTCTGGGCTGAGAGCTCACAGGAAGATAAGAGGAGACCTCCCAGGCTGAATGGGGAGAAAGGTTACTCTCTCATTCATCCCTGAAATGTTAATTGAATTCCTTCTCTGGGCTAGGGACTGTGTTAGGGGCTCCGGATACATTGTAGAAGACAGACAATGTCCTGCTCTCGGGGAGCTCAGTCTAACAGAAGACCAGGTGTGAGCAGGTGAGGAGAGAGTGCTGAGTGCCCCCTCAAAAAAGAGAAGCACAAGATTGAGTACAGGGAGCTAAGGGCAGGGGCTGAGACCTACAGGATTATTAAGAGCTAAGAGGAAAAAGAGGGAGAGAAGATTGTTCCAGGCAGGGAGATAGCGTGTGGGAATGCTCAAGTCAAGAGTGGGCTCAACACTTCCGAGGAATTGAATGAAGCTCAGAGTGGCTATGGAGTGTAAAGAAAGTGGTCCATATAGAGGAGGGACAGTGAGCAAAGGCTGAGTCACACAGGGCATGGGGGTGGTGATGGTGGTGGCAGTAAGGATTTCAAACTTTAGAATTTAAACCAGGAGGGCCATGTAAAAATGTGCATGTAAATAAGATATTTTGGCTTGCTCTGTGACAATCACACATTAGGGACTGGAGAGGACATTGTGGTGAGTGGAAGATGATGGTGGCCTCATCAGGGTGATGGCTGTCACTGGAGAGGAGTGGTCAGATTTTAGGGATACTTAGAAGGATTCAGGATCTAAAGAGGGGCAACGGAGTCAGGGACAACGTTGCTTTTCTCGCTTGTGTGACACAATGTACAGTCAAGTCTGTCCCACGGAAATTCGGTTGTGGACACGTGGAGTGGAGGTTTTTGTGGGGCCTTGATAAAGATGCCAAGTCATTCAGGCTTGCCAAATAGAATAAGGAATGAATGTGAATCTCAGAAAAATGACAAATGTTTAGGATAAATCTGTCCTAAATATTACATGGGACACACTCATAATAAAACATTTTTTCATTGTTATATCTGAAATTCAAATTTAACTGGTCATCTTATATTTTTACACTTGCTAAAGGTGACAAGCCTGCAGGCCATTGTATACATGATCCAAGGCTCAGAAGAGAGGTCTAGACAGAGGCATATGTTTGACAATTGCCAGCACCAAGGACTTGAAGCATTGGAAATGTAGAGGTGTTTAGAGTCAATACATAGAGGAGACGAGTCTAGGACAGGGTCCAATTAACTCCAGCATTTAGGGTTTGGGTAGAGGAGCAAAATGAAGGGAAAAGAGGAGAATGTCTGGGAGCTGAGAGTGGTAGAAATGACTCACGGCAGAAAAATCAAACACACAAGGGCTAAAAGCGTTCATCGAATATACAGACAGGTTGTTGGTAGTCTTGGTGAGAGCCGTTTATAGGAAGATTTGAGATGTTCTCCTTTTCTTATTAAGGAGAAGGTGATGGTGGGAGAAAGAGGTGGGGTCAAAGGAGGGCTTAATTTGATATTAGAGACTTGAAAAAATATATATCGGAGACTTAAACTTGTTCAAATATTGATGAGAAGACATGAGTAGAGAGGGAGAAGCTGAAGATGAGGGGAAAGAGGGGACAGGAAAGATCCCGGGGATGGCAGAAAGGAAGGGTTGAGATCCAGTAAATCAGGGGCAGGATTACATAGAAGGACATGCACCTTCCATTATACCAGGAGGCAAATGGAGGGTACGGGCAGGTTGATAGAAGGGATGGCAAGATGTTGAAAGATTTCCTGCTTTGAGGTTCCTGTTTTGTCTTTGAAGGGAGAGGTGATATCATCCACTGAGAAATAAGATGGAGGTAAATATGTGCAAGGTTTGAGAACAGGGGATAAGGTTTAAAAAGGCGGGTGTACAAGGAGTTGAATAGATGTTGCCCATGGAAAACGTAGTGGGCAGTGCTGAGGACCCGGTCAAGCTTGGTGACCACCAGTGATGTGGATCCAGTCAGCTTGCTGGTGTGGACTTCCGCAGCAGAAATCACCCCCAACATAGGTACAGTTAAGAGGAAAAGGAGAGCTGGCTGATTCACAGTTGGGTTTTTGCGGGGTGGTGCAACAAAGGGGAATTTACATTACAGGGAAGAATGAATGAAATTCTGAGCCGCACAGTCCAAGCCATGAGAGAGGAAGGTGAAGAAAGAGGAAGGATATGGAGGAAGAGGGGGCCATGGACAAGTGCTTCTGATGGGGTCAGAGGACAGATATTAGAAAGCAGAGAGGATCGAAGGATGTCAGAGTTACTAATTGCAGAGGTAGGGGAGTTCTGGGTGCTGACTAAGTCTGGGCAGTGGTTATAGGAGTGGGTGGCCATGATACAGTGGGACTGAAGGTTGTCAGAGATAGAGACACCAAGCAACTAAGAAGCTAGGGTGTGGGCTGGGGTGCATCATGGGCTCTGACATCATCCACAGTGATGGCAGGGCCTCCTAGGTCCTTCACACGTCTTGCTTCTTGGCAACACATCCCTGTTTGTTGGGCCACGTGGGTTGTCATGGTGGTGGGTGGGAAGAGGGGAGGCGGTGGTGGCTAAAACTAGGAGGGGACTGTGAAACGTTGCCATAGTAGAAAGAGATTTTTGTGTGAGCTTTGAACAAAATGGATTCCTCTGTGTCCTTCTAGGCTGAAAGAGTGCATAGGCTGCTGTCAATATGCAGCAGAACTGAGAAAATCTTCTATGAGTCCTTCTCAATGTTACTTAAGGAGCCCAAGGAGTCAGTAACGAGCCAGAATGCCTCATCTTCCTCCCCCAATCCCCAGAGCCTGCGCTTTCTCTTGTGTTCTTTCCATTACTCTGACTAGAAAATTCAGTCTCACTTCCCATATCCAATTGGTCACTAATTCTGCCTCTTCTACTGCCAGTGCCCCTGTTCTGATTCATATCGTTGTCATCTGTCTCCCAACATTACAATGGCTTCCTAAATGACTCCTCTGCACATACCCCCCACCCCGACTTTCCCTAGCTTCTCCCCCTTCTCAAGGGGCCAAGGCCAAAGAGAAGACACTCCTAGCAGTGCTTTCTCCACATAGGCCCTTTACAGTCATCCATAAAATCTTCCTAAAACACTGCTTGGTCTCCATGACTCCTGTCCTTAATATTTCCCAGAGGATCTCTGTGTCTACAGAACAAAGATCAAACTCCTTAGCATGGTATTCAGGATTCCTCTTGACCTTGCCCTGTGTTCCTTGCCACCCACATCTTTCGCTCCTCCTTCCAAGCACCATGTGCCAGTCCCGCTAGGCTATCTTACATTTGCTGTCATAAGTCATATTCCTTCCTGACTCTGGGACTTTGCATCTGCTGTCCCCTCAGCCTGGGATGTCCTTCCCATTCTCCTCCTCCATCCATGTAGGGCTTTGCTACGGTCACACCTTGTCCCTGATGCCTTCTCTGCTCCCCACTGTTTAGAATTAATCCTTTCCTCTACAACAAAGGCAGGAAATTGCCCAAATCTCTATTTAGCTTGTATATTCAGTCTTGTAATACAGTGAGCTGTTTAGAAGCCGTTTGTGTAGCTTATCTTGCAAATATGTTTAGTTGTGTGAGACACTGAAGATACAAAGAGACAAGTCTAGGGGGGCCTGGGTGGCTCAGTCAGTTAAGCGTCCGACTTGGCTCAGGTCATGATCTCAGGTTGTGCGTTCAAGCCCTGAGTTGGACTCTGTGCTGACAGCTCGGAGCCTGGAACCTGCTTTGGATTCTGTGTCTCCCTCTCTCTCTGTCCCTCTCCTGCTCATGCTCTGTCTCTCTCTCAAAAATAAATAAACATTAAAAAAAAAAAAAGAGGCAAGTCTAGCCCCTGCCTTCAAGGTGTTCGTGTCGTGGTGGGGGCGCTGGCTAGCTGACAGGCAATGACAAAACCTTGAGGTGCAGGCTGAGTTGGGCAAAGGACCACCAATGTAGTGGAGTGACCAGTGTATATACCTGTCACCCCAGGTAGGACCTAATTTCCTTGAGCTCAGAAAGATGTTTTCTTTTCTTTTCTTTTCTTTTTAATGTTTATTTATTTTTGAGAGAGTCAGAGACAGAGACAGAGCACTAGTAGGGGAGGGAAAGAGTGAGAGAGTGAGACACAGAATCTGAAGCAGGCTCCAGGCTTCGAGCTGTCAGCACAGAATCTGACATGGGGCTTGAACCCACAAATCACACGATCATGATCTGAGCCGAAGTCGGATGCTTAAACGACTGAGCCACCCAGGCGCCCCAGAAAGATGTTTTCTTTATCTGAGTCCCCACGCCCCCGCCCAACCCTGGCATGTCATAAAAACACCCTATGTGATTTGTTAGCATGAACCTCAGGCTCCCTGAAGGTAGGATCTGTGTCTTCCTCAATCTTTTGTTCTTCTTTCCCCTGGTGCCTTGTACGAGGCCTGGCAGGGTCAACATTCACTGAAATGATCTAAGAGAAAGAGCTGCGCAGAAGTAGCAGGTGCTCTGGGGACCTGTGAGTAAACAGTTGGCTTGGGAAATGTCTCAGACCAGACGAGTGCTCACGATTCATGTGACTGCTGTCTAGACCCAGACAGCAGTGGGTCACAGTTTGTCCTGGAGGGCCTTCTGAGGCTGGCTCACTGACGAAACTCCCAGCCCACCCGGTAGCCACTCTTTCCTGCATATGGCCACGCACAGGGAAGGGATGCTTCCAGCAGGCAGAGGCAGGGTCAGGAACTACAGGGACCTGGCTAGAGTGACTCATTGGGAAAGTGGAGCTCTGAGGTGCACCAGCAGAAGCCTCCTCCTTCAGCTGGGATTGGGCCCCATCTTGGTTTTGGAGGCCGCGTGTTTGCAACTGTGCCCTGAGCCACTGGGTCGCCTGAAGGAGAGGACAAGGTGGGACCGTTCCCTAAGTCTGGGGAGGTGTGAGGAGAAAGGGTCTGTTCCTGGAGCAGGTGCAGAGGTCTCCATGTGACTCTGTCCTCTCCCTTCAACCCCCACCCCTCTCCAAATGTGTCTGCGGGGAAGTGGGGGGAGAAGTTGTTATGCAGAGGGTGAAGAGTTGTGATAAAAGCTGGACAGTGTCCCAAATTCCCAGGCTGAGGAAAATCCCCCCAAGGTTCTACAGTTCCTACCAGGAAGTGGGGAATTCCCAGCAGCTTTGCCGGGAGGGATGGAGGGAAGAAGGCTCCACTAGGTCAGCCCTTCATCAGCAGATGCATACCTTCCTGAGGCAAGTCCCTCTTTATCCCCTGGCGGTAGAAGTAGGCTGTGGGAACCCAAGGTGTCCCTTCAGCGCTGCGGGGTGCACGGTTCCCACAGTCCCACGGTTCCCATGGGAGGGGGGCTGCCTCACCCTCAACCCCTCCCTGGCATTCCCTGCCCTTCCTGGCTCCTCCTGGGTTCCTCCTTCTCCTGTTCCCCCAGCACTTCTCCCTGGCCCTTCTTATTCCCCTCAGATGAGAGCCTTCCTCTCATCTCCCCACCTGAACCAGGAGAAAGTGGGGAAGGCTGGGCGTGTTGGGTCCACAGGGCAGCGCAAGAAGAGCCTCATGTGGGCTGTGCTCACCTTTTGCTCTCACCTGCCGGGGCTCCGGCTCAGTCTGGGCAAGTCACCCAATTGCTCGTAGCCTAGGCTTTTTTCTTTGCATGAGGAGAATGTCCCTTTTGCAAAGCTGCTATGAAGAGACCCGGCACATAGGACTCATTGCAGATTTGCTTTAGACATTCAGTTATTCATTTATTCAAACATCCATTCCACACAGCATTTTTCTTTGCCTACTACGTGCCAGGCACTCTTCTGTGTGCTAAGGAGGTAGCAGTGAACAAAACAGACAAAAATCCCTGTCCTCCTGGAGCTTACACCTTAGCAGGGAAGGTGAACAAGAAACTGACAAACACATATTTAAAATACAGGAGATATAACGCTCTGCCATGCAGAAAGATACAGCAGCGTAAGACAACAGAAGACGGGAAAGCTCCATCTAAGATGCTCAAGAGAAGCCTCTCAGAGGAAGTGACATTTGGACAGAGACCTGACTATAGGGAAAAATAGGGTCAGGAGACCCTCTGGGAGAGAGAGTTCCAGACAGAGGGAATAGCAGTGCCAACGCCCTGAGGCAGGGAGGTGCTTGGCCCAAGGACCGGCATGGAGCCCGTGTGGCTGGAGTGGAGTGAGCAGGGCTTGTGTGGGGGGATGAGGTCAGAGGACAAGGCAGGGCCAGGGCCCGAAGGGCCTTGTTTATCACATTAGGGAGTTTGGGTTTTATTCTCAGTAATGTTTTTGAGGGGGGGCCGGTGGCGGGGAGGGGGGGGACACATGATCTGATTTATGCTTTTGAGATTATTCTGCGTGGGGAGTTCACTCCCAAAGCGGGGCCAGGAAAACAGGGGGCCGTGATCATCATTCATCACAGCTGGTGCCCCTCACCTCCATCCCCACCCCCAGTTTCCATCCCAGAGGCTGGCACAGCTTCCAGAACCTCTCCCAGCTCTCCTCCTCTGCCCTCCCTGGCTCCCGGCTCACTCCTCCTGTGTCTGGGGCCCGGCCCCACTCTCCACAGCAGCTGCTACCAGTGGCCTTCTCCCAGGGGCTTTTCCAGGCTGGAGCTCCCTGAGGCCTTCTGTGTTCTGGGTCCCCTCTTTCTGCGGGGACTCTCTACTCCCAGGCCATCTTGGCACCGCAGGTACTACCCGGGTACCCGTGGCTCCTCCCCACCCCCACCCCCACCCCCACTGCCTGAGGTCTCAGGTTCCACCCCAGCCCCTTCTCCCACCCTGATGGTGATCAATTGATACCTTTCTGCCACTGCTCCCCGATGAGCCATTCAGTCACCTGTGTTCACCAGTTGCTTGCACTGAACACCCCTCAGGTAAGGGTGAGCCAGACAGACTGCACCCCTGCCCTGAGAGAAGTCAAGTTCCAGGGGTAGAGACAGAAAAACATGTGAACAATTCATGACAGAATGTTGGGTAGGGAGTGATCCATGCCATGGTGAAAATGGAAACAAGGAGCAGACAGCAAGTGATGGGGAAAGGGGCTATTCCAGAGGGACCTGAATGATCTGCATGTAATATCTGCCACATATCTGCTATGTGAATGTCTGAGGAGACAGTGTTTTGGGGCTAAGGAAAGAGCAAGTGCAAAGGCCCTGAGGTAGGTGAGAAATGAGCTTGTAAAGAAGGCCAGTGTGGCTGGAACAGGGAGAGGGATGGATGAGGCTGCTTCATATAGAACTCCACATTCCCCTCTTGGCCTCAGACTCCAGTGCCCTGTGACGTCTGGACTTCTACAGCTGGAGACTCCTTCTGCAGGCATCATCACAAACTCAGTGGGTCCTATACTGAACCTGGTTTCCTCCTCCTGAAACCTGTCCTTCTTTCTGTCGTCTAAACTCTCCCCTGTGCCAGTAAGCTGAGGGTAGCTGGGACTCCTCTTTCTCCCTCACCCCATGCACCCAGCTAGTCACGAGGCCCACTAAAACCCCTTTAAAAATATTTCCTGTATCTGTCCCCTCTTTCTGGGTTCAGACTCTCACCCCTGTTATGAGGACCTGGCAAGGGTCTCCTAACTGGCTGACCTCTGATCATTCTCTGATCAGGAAGATGGTACATACTTGGAGAATAGCTAAATGCCACAAAGCAGCATGTACGACGTCAGGGGAGGGCTAGGGCTGGGGGCCGTAAGCTGGAGGGAGAGGGCGGGCTTCACAGAAGAGGGACATCTCATCATCCCCCAGTTCAATGACCATATACAGCCAGGGCCTCCGAGTCTATCCGTCCACACAGACCTCTCTCCAGATATCTAGCTTTGCCCACCCCTAGGGCACCTGCTTGCCCTCAACTGCCCCTAGAGGAGCCCATACTGTTCAAGTTTGCGCTCATCGTCTCCCTACCCGCAGACTGCCCCTCTCAGTCACAGTCTCCCCCCCCACCTCCGGCTTTATTAGAAACCTGGGAGCCATGCTGGTTCCTCTCCTCCAACCCCCCTCCCTCCCCCCCCCCCCCCCCCCCCCCGCTAAGCCATCACCAAGTCCTGTCGGCTGGAAGGAGCTCTGAACACTCAGAGCTGAACACTCACACCCCATGCCTCAGATCCCCAGCTATCAGTTGGTTCCAGCCACCATGCCTCCAGCCCAGACCACATACATCGCCTCCTGACCGGTGTCCGAGGCCTGCTGCTTGCCCTCATCCCATCTGTGGCCTTCGCTGTAGTGACTCCGGGCCATCTAAAGTACAAGTCTGCTCATTGTGAGCCTCTGCTATAAACCCTACATCGGCTTCTCATGGCTCTCAGGATAATGTCCAAACCGTGCAGAGCCACTGGGTAGCTCTGAACCTCTTCTGCCACTATGCCCCCTGGCACCCTCTAGTCCAGACTTTATGACCAACTTTCAGTTCCTAGAATGCACCGTCCCTTGCCTTGGGCCTTCCTACTTTTCTCTTCTGCCGGTCCCAACATCCTTGCTGCCCCCCCTTCTCTCCCTGGTCCCCTTGCTTACCTAACTCCTCCTCACTCTCCAAGAAATCAGCAATGTCGGGGCACCTGGTTGGCACAGTCGGAAGAGCATGTGACTCTTGATCTTGGGGTTGTGAGTTCAAGTTCCACACTGGGTGTAGAGACTACCAAAAAAAAAAAAAACTTTAAAGAAATCAGCAGTGTCACCTCCTCCAGCAAGCCCTCTGTGATCTTCTCAAGGCGAGGCCAGGTGCTCCTCCTAGGTGTTTCCTTAACACCCTGAGCTCACCTCACTACATTACAGGTGCCTGTTTATGTCTCCGTACCCTCCACAAGTCTGGCATGTCTGTGAATGCTTACCTTGTCCAGCTTGTTGGTGATAGAGTCCTCAGCTCTTGGCACATAAAGTTGTTCGACAAATATTTTTTGAATGGATGGATGGATGATGTGAGAGTAGAAGTGGGGTTTAAAGTATGGACACATCTGGGGGTGCCTGGGTGGCTCAGTCGGTTAAGCGTCCAACTTTGGCTCAGGTCATGATCTCCGGGTCTGTGAGTTCGAGCCCCGCATCAGGCTCTGTGCTGATGGCTCAGAGCCTGGATCCTGCTTTGGATTCTGCGTCTCCCTCTCTCTCTGTCCCTCCCATGCTCACACACTGTCTCTGTCTCTCTCAAAAATAAGTAAACACTAAAAAAATATTTTTGAAATAATAAAGTATGGACACATCTGGAAAGGAAAAGACATTTGGCACAGCAGGGGTGTGCCAAAGACAAAGGTGTGGAGGTGGCCTTGGGCACCGTCACATTCAGGAGTGAATGAGGCCACTTCGATTGGAGCCAAGGGCATGAGGGGAGTGAAGGGCGATAAGGTCAAAAAGGGAGGTTGGGGCCAACCTAAGGCCTTTGGACTTTATTCTAGAGGAAGTGAAGAGCCTCCAAAGATTATAAGAAAGCTTGACCTGGTCAAAGCCATGTTTAAGAACACCAGATTGACTAGAGACCACCCCCATTTTAGGGGGCTCCAGGGAGCCACCGTGAGCCCCTCTTTCAGTTGGAAGGCCCCCATCTAGCCATAGGCCCCTGGCAGCCTTGGGCTGTGGAAGGAAAGTTCTCACACTGATGCTTCCTCCTCCATTAGCAGAGACTGATTGCCCTTCCCGGTGACTCACCCCAGAGGGGTCAGCTCCGAGCAGAAAGTCATTGTTGACAGGAAGAGGGGTCAGACTTTCCCTTCCCCAGCCAGCTTCCTGGGCACCAAAACAGCAACACAGGACAACACAGAGTGGGGAGGGAGGCTGGGAGCACACCATCCCCCAACCCCTGCCACCCGCCCACCCGCTTAGGACCCACCATGCCACATGACAGCCAGCCTGACAGCTCCAGTCGTTGGTGAGTCAGGCAGCCCCAGAAACCCTCTTCCAGCCAGCTTGGGGGGGGGGGGTAGTGAAGGCCAGGAAGGGGAGAGGAGGTGCCCTTCCGGCCCTCCCAGGCTGGTGGGGGGGGGGGGGTGCACCGGCCAGGGCTGGTGCTGAGGCACACCTTCTGAGGGGGACGCCAGAGCCAGTGAGGGCATCAGAGTCAGGGACAATGTCGGGCAAGGCTTCTTAAGGAAGTGAGCACTGAAGGAAGGGACAGAGGGCTCCGGGCCCGCAGAAGGGTGTAACCTGGAACAGGGGCAGGGACAGGGATGGATGGAAACCCATCCCTCTGACATAGAACCTGGCAAGAGTTAACCTACTATAGCTGTCACCATGGCAGGCTGGCTCAAACTCCCAGAGTTGTTGGAGTTTAGAATGTGTTCTTCTCTACAGAAGAGTGATGTCACGTCGCCCAGTTCCCGGGCTCGGCCATGCCACAGAGTTCTATGTGAGCCATAACATTTAATAAGAGAAGGCTGCAGTGTCTCTAGTTAACAGTGTTATGTGGTGCACTTAAAATTTTGTTAAGAGGGCAAATCTCCTGGTACGTGTTCTTACCACAGAAATAAAACAAAGCAAAACAAAACACAAAGGGACACAAAGAAACTTCCGGAAGCGGTGGGTGTGTGCACTACCTTAATTGCGGTGGTAGTTTCACAGGTATCTGCGTATGTCCAAACTCATCACATTGTATACATTAACTGTGTACAGTTTTTTCTGTATAAATTATACCTCAATAAAGATGTTTAAAAAGTGAGAGAGAGAGGGGCACCCGGGTGGCTCAGTCAGTTGAGCATCTGACTCTTGATTTTGGCTCCGGTCAAACCTGAGCCCACAGTTCGTGGGTTCATGACTTTGAGCCTTGCATCGGTCTCTGCACTGACAGCATGGAGCCTGCTGGGATTCTCTCTCTCTCTCTCTCTCTCTCTCTCTCTCTCTCTGTCTTTCTCTCAAAATAAAGAATTCAACTTAAAACATTTTTACAAAGTGTGTGTGAGAGAGAGAGGAGCTGCAAACTTAGGTGTAAAGGAAAGGAAGAAAGTGGACTTGGAGCAGAGTCCAGAATCCATATGCACATAAGCATTTTCTCAACCAACAAAAAGTTAGGGAACTAGGCAACAGAGGGCAGGACTCCCAAGTTTTCTTCCGCTTCCAGGGCCTGCCTCTGGGAGTGGCTCCAGGAAGCTCCCCCCATTCCCTGTGTCCGGAGCTCTAGCGTCCCCCTGCGAGGGAGGAAGAAAAACCCCACCCTTCTGCTCACCTGCCAGATGACAGGAAGGGAGACCTCTGGCTGCTGCGAGCCTGGGACCCCGGGGGCTCTGAGTCAGACTGGGGCGGGAGACAAGGGGAGAGGGGAGCTGGGCACTTGGGGTGGGATGTTGAGAAAAGGGGTCTATCCTGGGAGAGGGGTTGAGGACCAGCAGGGTGAGGAGACCCGTACCTCCCACAGCCACCGCAGCGCCCCAAGTTGCAGATCAGAAGACACCCGGATTTTCCTTTCTATCCTGTCCTTTCTCCTCCCGCCCCTCCTCCTGGTCCTCTTCATACTGCGGACCATGCTGCTGGCTCGAAACTGGGCCAAGGGCAGAAGCGGGAGCCAGAGCTGCTGTGTCCCCAGCCTGGAATTCTCTTCTCCCAGTTGCCATGCAGCGGGCTCCTTGTCACAGGGGTCTCGGCCTAAATGTCATGCGCTCTGGGAGGCCATCCTCACTGCACCTCTAAGGCCACCCTAACATCACTACCACAGCCCCTACCTCGTTCTCATCAGGGCCCTGACCACCATCTAGTGTTCTCTGTTTCTTGTTTCCTCATTTCTCCCATCGCCGAAGAGAAGGAAGATCAGAATAGTCATGGACGTCGTGGAGGTCAGCCTAGAAGAAAGGGAAGGAGAGGAAAATGGAAACGAAGGAAAGCCAGGGCAGCCAGGAGGCCAGCAGAGCCCTTAGGGCACTGGGCCATTTCTTTGGAGGTTTGGCCTGACTCTGAGACCCAGAGCCCCCAAATTCTGTTCCCTGGAGTAAGAGGCACCCCTAAACATGAGGACCCATCTGAAGGCTGAGTGTAGAATGTTCTCCACTGAGGACTTGAGGTTCTGGCAGTCTTCTCGAAACTTAAACCTGTGCCCCTGCTCCTTACTGCTTGTCTCCATGAGAACCAAAGATCCAGCAGTCTCTGGGTTAGCACAGTTAAGGATGATTTTAGGTGGGACATACCACTTTTTTTTAGTTCCACCAAATAGGCTCTGGTTTCCAGAAACTCCACCATGTGAGCATGTCTCTAGAAGCTCCATTCTTCTGATGTTGAAATTCGGGTGCAATTCCACCCAGAGGTTAAAGAAACCCAGAAGTAAATCCTCTAGAATCAGAGGACGCACTGCAGGCTCAGAAATCACAACCCTGCACATGAGGCCTCCTAGCAGTGCTGGAAGGTTTTCCTTGTTGATGAGAAATGCCAGAAAAAGATGGGTGCAAACCAGAGAGGAGCAGTGAGCCACGCTAAGCAAGTGGGCCTTGTCCAGGCAGGACGGCCTGGTCTGGGCGGAGCACCTCTCGAAAGATGCTCTTTGGCTGGGAAGAGCGGGAAAGCACCACGCTCCCAAACTTCTGGCTTTTGGAGGCTGCTTGAAAGTTCACCTAGCACTTCCTTTTATCCAAAGGATACGCACATGCTGATTCGAAGGGGACGTGTACCCCGATGCTCACAGCAGTACTACTGACAGTAGCCAAATTATGGAAAGAGCCCACATGTCTGTCGACTGATGAACGGATTAAGACGATGTGTTGGGGCGCCTGGGTGGCGCAGTCGGTTAAGCGTCCGACTTCAGCCAGGTCACGATCTCGCGGTCTGTGAGTTCGAGCCCCACGTCAGGCTCTGGGCTGATGGCTCGCAGCCTGGAGCCTGTTTCCGATTCTGTGTCTCCCTCTCTCTCTGCCCCTCCCCCGTTCATGCTCTGTCTCTCTCTGTCCCAAAAATAAATAAACGTTGAAAAAAAAAATTTAAAAAAAGACGATGTGGTAATATGTATACAATGGATTACTATTTGGCGATGCGAAAGAATGAAATCCTGCCATTCACAACAAGGTGGATGGAACTAGAGGGTATTATGCTACGCGAAACAAAGTCAGTCAAAGGAAGATATCATATGATTTCACTCATACGTGCAATTTGAGAAACACAACGGATGAACATAGGGGCAGGGAAGGAAAAAAAAAAGATAAAAATGGAGGAGGAGGCAAACCATAAGAGACTCTTAAATACAGAGAACAAACTGAGGGCTGCTGGAGGTGGGGGGGGATGGCCTAAATGGGTGACGGGCATCAAGGAGGGCATGTCTCAGGATGAGCACTGGGTGTCATGTCATATGTAAGAGATGAATCACTGGGTTCTACTCCTGAAGCCAAGACTACACTGTATGTTAACTAATTGAGTTTAAGTTTTAAAAAATTCAACAAGAAATACAATAATAATAATAATAATAATAATTTGGTCTGAAAAAAAAATAAAGTCAATTAGCACGTCCACATTTGTTGTGTACTTGCTCCTGACAACTTAATTCCCTGAGGGAGGAGTTATTTTACCTCTATCAGAGAGGTTACAGGATTTGCTAAAAGTCACACAGCAAGTGGCACCAGATGACCTCCCTCCCTTTGGATGCGTTCCTTGCTTATCAAGCAACCTCCTGGTGACTCACTGGTGAGCCTGATAAAGGGACAGAGGAGATCTCGGTGGGGACTTTGGTATTTCAATTCAATTTGTCTGGGAAGGTCTCTGCTGCATTCCCAGTACCCTAGACTTGGCCCAGAGCAGGTCCTCTCTAACTATTTGTGGAGAGGGGCGCCTGGGTGGCTCAGTCAGTTAAGCATCCGACTTCAGCTCAGGTCACGATCTCGCGGTCCGTGAGTTCGAGCCCCGCTCAGGCTCTGGGCTGACGGCTCAGAGCCTGGAGCCTGCTTCCGATTCTGTGTCTCCCTCTCTCTCTGCCCCTCCCCCATTCATGCTCTGTCTCTCTCTGTCCCAAAAATAAATAAACGTTAAAAAAAAATTTTTTTAAATAAATATTTGTGGAGAGTATTAAAGTGACATGTCCTTGCCCTGGAGGAGTTCCTAGTCTTGGGGAAGGGGTAGAGCAGGTGCACATATGAGGCTGAAATAAACTAGAACGTGATAAAGGGCCCTCAGAAGGATACCCAATGCCATCCGGTTCTGAAAAGGACGAAACCTGGTGGGCTGTAGAAATAGGAATTGTTGGAGGAGGTGGCAGCTTAGAGGGCTTTAAGGAGGGACTTATTTCCACAAGTGGGCATGGGTGCATAGTGACAGTTCTATGGCCCAGCCCCTGCCCACCTTGCCATCAGACCCCCTGTTGCCTACACTCAGCGGCACCAAACCACCCTCCCTTCTACTCCCACGCACTTACCGCTCCCAACTGGCTGAAACACCCTTCCCCTCCTTTCTCATCTTCCCTTGGCATGCCCCCCCATTAGCCATTCTCGACCTCCTCTTCCAGTTGCCCCCATGGCAACCTGGGCTTCCGCCTTTGGCACTAACTATGGGATGGGGCAGGGCCCTGGAGCTGGCTTACTTACCTAACTCCCCGTGGATTGTGAACTCCTTGAGAGTGGACTGTATTTTATTTTGGAAATTCCAGCAACTAACCTTGAGGCGGGCCATAGTAAACGCTGAATAAAGATTCATCAAGTCAGGGGCACCTGGCTGGCTCAGTCAAAGGAGTGTGCAACTCCTGATCTCAGGGTTGGGAGTTCGAGTCGCATGTTGGGTGTAGAGATTACTTAAATAAACAAAACTTTAAAAAAGTAAAAGATTCATCGAGTGGATGGGTATCCAATTTTTGTGGGGCCTGAAGGTGAATAATGAAAGCCGAGGCTGAAGCAGAAGACTGGGACCAATCTGCCATCAGGCAAGGTGGAGGTGGTGGGGGGGGGGGAGGGGTACATGGAACCACTGTCCCACTAGGCAAGCAAGGTAGCCCAGTGACAAGGTCACCTGCAGGGACCCGAGGGTTTAAGCAGAGAAAAGAGAGACTATGAGAGAGGAAGGCTTGAGGGCTCCTCCAGCATCCTGGTCAGCAGGCCGCGGGAGCATTTGGTGAGCCTGTGCAGCCCCCAGGTCCTGCTTACACCTGGGCTTACTGACAGAGTGAGTTCAAACCCAGCATCTCTGCCCTCCTGCCAGAGCCCTGGCCTTACCCAAGTGCAGAGGGCCTGTGACAAGCATGTGACCCAGCAGCCAGCCCTGGGACAGGCAGCAGTGGGGTGGAAGGGAGGAACTCAGCTTAGCATGGAGGGAAGGCAGGGGATTCTTTTCAAGCTGAGGAATGACCTGGGCTCTTGTGGTCCATTCACTCATTCCTTCACTAATTCGTCCATTCAACACACTTCTATCGAGCACCTGGTATACGTGGGTTCTGCAGGAGATAAAAAGCTGTCTCTATGCTTAAGAAGCTCGTAGTTTAATTGGAGGAAGGATGAGAAGTGTACACACAAAAGGGAGACCAAACATTGGAGAGACGGAGACCAAAGAGCCACGGGGCCCAGCGGAGGGAGAAAGCATTCCTGTTGAGAGCAATGGGAAGGTGTCCTCAGGAGGGGACGTTTCAGACGCCTCCAGGGACGGGGACCTGGGAGGGGTGAGGCAAGGCAGCAGGCTGGACAGAAAGAGATCAAGAGCTCCTGGAGGGGCAACCACAGCGGTTTGGTTCTGTCCCCTCTCTCCCAGCAGTGCTCGATAACCATTTGTCTTGTTGAATGAGGCAGTGAACTTCCTCTGACCCTCCTCCTTCCCTCCCCACCTGGACCCACCACTGGTCCCCCGAACTTCTCTCTCAACAACACTTAGTCTCCTGAGCCCCTTTCCTTCTGCTAGACCCACATCTTTGACCTCGAAAGTGAAACATCCCTTCTCCTGACCCCTCAAATCTTTCCTTACGTCCTTGATCTTACCCCTGCCCTCCCCGGGGACCTTGCTCCTTCAGTGCCCTCTGTCTCTCTAACTGGTTAGTTCCTGGGCTCCTTTCCTTTCACTGATAATAAATGTGATTAAGTCTCTGACACCTCCCCACCCCAGATCCTCTAGCTTCCCGATTAGATGCTGCATTTCCTGAGGATAAGAGTCCATGCAATACAATATGTACCTCTTCACGGGCCCCTCAAAACTAAGAACAACATCCTAAGCTCCGAAAACATTCATTCTGAATGGATGGATCTGGCCCTGTCACCATCCAGTTTCCTCAGTGGCTCCTCAAGGTAAAGTCAAAAGTCATGTGTGATCTATAGGCACCTGACGAATGGAGCTGGTCTGCCTCTCTCCCACTGTCTTCTTCTTCCCTGGCTCCAGCCATTACAGAATAACCACACTGCCCAAAGCCTGATGCACTGTTGCCTGCCTTTCCTGACCTTTGTGCATGTCTTTCCTCTCTCTGCAATGTCCCTTCCCCATTTCTGTACCTGATGCTCTTTTGCTCTCAATGCAACTCAAAGGTCTCCTCCTAGAAGCCTTCCTGACTCTCTTCCTACCCACACACCTTCTCCTGACGCTGTCCGGCACTGTGCTCTGTGTAGGAACCCCGTGTTTACAAGCCCAAGAGCTCTCTAAGGGTAGGGACAAGTCTTGTTTCACGATTTTAGCCTTAGTGCCAAGGACCCGGTGGTTGATAGGTGCTTCATAGGCCGTTGTTAAATGAATGAGTGAATTAACGTCTGGAGAAATGCCAGTGATTTCAGAGGGAGGTGGCAATTTTTCTGGTCCTGGCTCCCACTCACAGAAAGGGATGAAACTCCCTCAAGATTCAGTGTCCAAGATGACATGAGCCCACAATCCAGGATCCCCCAGAACTCAACTCTAAAAAGATCCCTATTTGAAGTTGGCTTAAAAAATCAGGCGTATGGCCCATGATCTTTTATTTTTAACATCCAAGGAAGAACTGGAATACGATTTCTATTGTTGTGTTCTAAAAATATATCGTCCACGGCTTTTTGCTTTCTTCACAATAAAATAGCTTTGGCATGACAGCGTTCTTGCGTAAGCGAAAATATAATTTCATGAAATAGTGTTTCATGTGCTTTAAGGGAAGCAACTATCTGACCTGAGGCGGCTGTGCAGGAAGGGAAGGGGGGCTCCAGACAAGATGGTTCCATCTCCTATGGAGCAGGCCCAGGGCCTGGCGCCGGGAGGTTTGAATTTTCCAGATTTTCAAGGGATGTCAGCACCAGAGTCCAGGACCAGTCATCATCCTCAATCAATCAGCAAATATTTATTGAGTGATTACAGCATGGGGAGCTGCAGCTGAGTGCAATGCAAGACGTGTGTGAGCCTGGGTTACTTTTCGTGGCGAGTTCCTCTGGCCATATCATCACCACTACTCCTATGACTAATTGTAAGTAACACTGAGCGCAGCCCTTATCCCTGCAGCAAGCGTCTGCTTTTATCTTCTCCTGACTTTTCACTAGCTCCCTAAGGCAGGTAGCTTTATTTCTACTTAACAGATGAGGAAACTGAGGCTCAAAAGAAGAAGTTTCTGCGTTATCCCAGATGTCACAGCCGGAAAGTAGCAGATCGGGGATCTGAATGTGGATTCTCTGGTTTCAAACCCAAAGTCCTTGGTAATGACAGCCAACATCTGCATGAGTCTTCCTAGGGTGCAGAGTATTTTCCAGGACATGTCTAATTGGATCCTATCACCGTATCACGTGAGGTCACAATGATTATAATGCCCATTTTATAGACAAGGAAACAGAGGCTCGGTGGGCGGGGGGGGGTGGGGGGGGGGTTCTAGCAAGTTTCGAAAAGTCCCGATTGGTAAATTACATATCTAGGACTTGAGCTGAAGCCAAATCCTGTGTTTCTTCTGCTATACCGGATGGAGGCCCGGATCGTCTAGTTTGGGCCCTGCCCAGCTTCTAGCACAGCACTAGAATTCTAGGAAAAGTGTCTAATTCTGGGAAGAGAATTCTCACCTAACAGCCCCGAAGAGCCTTCGTGCCACACTGTGGCCCAGACTGGACTCTGCTCCCAATGCCTGTACCTGGGAGGAGAGAAAGCAAGGGCCTCCAGGCCTGGCGGCTGGGCTCCTCCGGCAGCCCAGGCGCCCAGCTGGGAGCAGGAATGTGAGCGAGGGGGAGGGAGCTGTGTCAGGCTGCCGGCAAGCAGGAGGCTTTCCAATGAATGGACCATTGGTGGTTGCGGTTATGTGGGCCAATTGTGGTTAGGAGAGGGGAGAGGCTCCCAAGCAACACTGCATTCCTGCTCCTCTCAGCAACTCCGAGTGCTCAGGACCCAGCGGCGGCAGCACAGGCCCGTCCATCCTTCTGGGCTCCAAGGTTAAGCCTGTGCCCTGCGCCCTCCTGGCCTCCAGAGCAGGGCTCTCACTACCACCACAGGGTCCAGAGGGACGTTCACAGCAGGGAAGAGGCTTTCCTGAGGTGGAAGCAGCCTTGACCTCATGCCTCCCTACCCTACCCACCCCCCCCCCCCCTTCCCTTGTTTCCTGGCCAGGGCACTGCTAAGGAGGCATTAGCACAGCCACTCTGGAGTCCTCTTTTAATTGAGTAGCGCTGATGCCCTCTCAGCCTAAGGAATTCTACCCCCTGTAGAGCACCCACTATAGTCCAGGCAATGTTCTAAGCATTCTACACATAATAACAACTTTATAGAAGCCCTATGAGGAAGAGGCCATTATTATCCCCATGTTACAGATGAGGAAACTGAGGCACAGGAGGGTTAAGTAATTTATGCAGGGTCATAGAGCTTGAGGAAGAGGCAGAGCTGAGGTTTCAATCCAGGCGGCATGACTACAGAGCTAATCTTGTGCTCGCCATCCTCCCGCTTCTCCGCCCATGATGGCTACCCTGACTCTTCCTACTTCCTGGGGAGAAGTGCACGGCACCAGCCAACAGGAAGATTTGCCACCCAGCTGGAGGGTGTAGGGCTGGGCTGGGCCCCTGGCCTGGAGTCCAGGGCAGCCACAGAGATAAGCGCTGCAGGCTGGAGCGGGACTCACTCATGCCTCTCCTCTCCTCATGCAGGGCAACCCTGGAAAGGCTTTCCCTCCCCACTCACACCCCTACGCTGGCGTCCCCACTCACACCCCTGTGTTGGGCTCCCCACTCATGCCCCTACGCTGGGCTGCCCCATCCCGCCCAGCCTGGCCCTCATGTGAGGAGGGCTCCTCTTAGATGTCCCAGTTCGCATCACGCAGACCAACGCAAGGAATCGCCTTCAGTAACACAAAGTGGAAGACAGGGGTCTGTGGCCAGGGGTATCGGGGACCTGAACTCTTCCAACCCTCAGGCTCTTCTCTCTCCAGGTCTCTGGCTCCCTTCGGTGACCTCCAGCAGCCAAGCCACTCTGGCCCTTGGGACACCTTGGACCTTTCCCCATTGTCGCTCGTCCTGGCTCGTGCTGGACTGTCCCTGGCAGTCTGTGCGCAGAGGGCATGTTCAGCTCTCTGTATTCAGCTGGCCTGGATGAGTACAGGATCCAGCATGCAACAAGCACTCAACAATGAAAATGCTTATGGCGTTAATAGATGAATACGGATGGCGTAGGTTTTTACTTCCTGTTTCCAGGTAATGCTCTGCCTTATTTGCTCTGAAGTCACACAGGACCACAGATAAGAAGTGGGCCTGTTTGCTGCTTGGACACGAGCCGATACATCATCCTCTTTGTGATTCTCTTTTTCCAATGAAGGTTAGAACAAAATTTCATTCTAGAAGTTTCCTCAGTTAAAGTGCTGTGATGCTAGAGGGTAGGGAGGACACTTGGGAAGCTAAAACTCACTATGGACAAGTCGCTTTCTTATTTCTAGGTTACACTGATCAGCTCTGAGGAGTTCATGATAGCAATCTGAGAGGGCTCCCCCTGCCCACATCCAGGAGATAGTGCCCAGCCTGGTAAATGCAGGAAGCAGAAGGCAGAGCGGGGGCCCGATACAGACAGCTTTCCGGCAGTGCCTGCTCTCCAGGGGCGAGACTCCTGGTGGCATGGCCATGAAACCAGCACAGGTGTCTCCTCAGCTTCAGGGACGAGGGAGACAGCTGGCTCTCCCCCAGCCAGGAGAAGACGCGGCCTTAATATCCACCTGGGTATTTTTCCACAGTATCTAAGTTGGCTCTTGTTAGTTTATCAAATACAAGGTCTTCACAGCAGCCCTGAGAAGCTGGCTGGCTGGGAGCTACCGTTCCCATTTAATTGATGAGAAATCCAGTCAAGGATCGATCCATTATGACCGCTCTGCCACCTTTCACGCTCTCACCCCACTTTCTTAAAAAGAAGGTAGACATGTTTGAACGGTCAGCCTGCAGCGCAAAAGACCTATGTGGGGCAGGATGGGAGATGGGATATCTAGCATCCCTAACCTGGCTAGCCAGTGTGTCCTTACACACTCTGGCCCTAAGCAACACCTTGTCAGGAGGCATGGGGCAGGAAAACAGTGTTCCCTCTACAGCCCCAAGCTCCCCAGGCTGCTGCTCTCCACCTTCCAGTCCACTTCCTAAGAACCATGGGACCGCTTTGATGGAAGAAAGAGAGACAGAGAAGGAGGGAAGGAGGGAGGAAGGAAGGAAGGTAGAAAGAGAGAAAAGGAGAAAGAAAGAGGGAGGAAAAAGAAAGAAGGAAGGAAGGAGGAAGGGAAGGAGAGAGGGAGGGGGAGAAAGAGAGGGAAAGAAGAAAGACCGAGCAAGCCAGCCCTTTGTGATAAAAGTCAACTCCCTGGAAAAGGTCTCAAGGGGATGTTGCCTGTCAAATAATTTCAAAGAAATGACATTTCGACAACAAGCAAATGAGGCTTTCCTCCCACTTCCTGCCGTCCATCTCCATTTCTCCCTTTTCAATCGCTCTCCTCCCACCCTTGGTTCATTCCTCTGGCAAACAGGGTCCCTCCTGTACTCCCTTCTGCCCTCCTCCAGGGTCAGCTGAGTGTTGCCTTCTTGATGATGCTGCATTAGGAAATCATTGAAACCCAAATCTTGGATTGTTCCAAATCCCTCCATGCCTCCCCTGTGACCCAGCTCCGGACGTGACTCCACCGGAAGCCAGTGCGGAGAACAGCAGTAAATCTGACCAGGGACAGCACACGGGCCCCAGAGCTCTTTCCCGTCAGGCCTCGTTCCTGAAGCCCCCACCCCAGCCTGCACCAATTCGTGCATTACTCTGGAGGAGGTGGCTTTGCCCATCTGGGCCTTCATTTGCGCATCTGAGGCAATGTGGGCCGGAAACGCTCCTTGTTCTGTGGTTCCAAGCCCTGCTGCCGGTGGATGGCCACACACGGGCCTTCATTGGTGTGAACGGCTAGGACACTATGCTCACATGGACATCATGCTGTTGGATTGGCCCTGAGACGCAGCCAGGACATGCCCGCCAAGGTCTCCCAGCAAGACAGGCAGGGAGAGGGGGCAGGAGTATCCACGCAGTGCAGGAAAGAGCACTGGAGATAGTGAGCCCATCAGGCACACCACAGGGGCTTCCAGCCTCGATTTCCCTGTGTCTGGTGGTAAAGCACATCTAAAGTCAAGCAGATTCACAGCCTTTCCTTTTAAGGTAACAGACAGGAGACAGCTGCAGGGTCCCGCTGTGGAGTCATGGTCATCCAGGGCCTTGTTCATCCCTCTGCAGCTCCGTGCAGACAGTTTCCCAGCATCCCACAGCCCCATTCCAAAGTGTTCTTTCATAGCTAAGCACTTGCTCTGTGCTGTCTGCTGCCCTAGAGACCTCCATATGTCGCCCATTTGACCTCACAACCATTCCTTGGGGAAAGGGCTTACTATGATCATTGCACAAACGAGGAAAGAAGGGCTCAGAAGAATTAAGGGCTTTGTCTCAAGCTACACAGCAAATGAGTGGCAGGGCTGGGACTCAAATCTGGCTCTGAGACTCCCAGGTCCTCTGTGCCACTGCTGTGTCATTGCTTAAGGCCCATGTGAGTAGATAAACAATAATAATAACAGTAACTACAGCAATGGCCCTTACTACCTTCGGGCCCCAGGCTAAACACTTAATGGGCACCATCCCATCCCATCCCCGCCATTCCCGTAAGAAAGGTAAATTAATGTCTAAGTGGTAGAGTCAGGGTTCAAGCCTGGATGCGTAAACAATTTCAGCTGAGGGAGAATGAGGACCCAAGCTTTGTGCCAACAGAGAGGAAGGCTGCCTTCCAGAGGCAGAGCTAGGTTCTGAAGGCAGCCTCAGTGAGCTTGAGGCAGGGTTGGGGTGATGCAGGACGGAGCAGGTGAAATTTTACTTCCTTTCAACGAGTCAAGAGGTTTATACTTCCTCTAACCTCTTATCAGTCCCAAGCACTATGGAGTGAATGTGTTATTGTGTTTTGTGTATTTTTGGTACAGGGACACTTGACAAAACAGGCCCGGGGGAAGTAAATCCTTAACCTCTTCCTTTGGCAGGGCTCTGTCTCTTGTCTTCCTTCCTCAAGGCTCTGAGGACCCAGCACTGCTCCACATGACTGCCCCTAAGCCCGTGAAAGCAGGGGCATGTTGGTATGTCCATCTCCGTATCCCCGGGGGGCCAGCACCGTGCCTGGCACATAGGAGCCACAGGGTGCTACATTTGTCCAATGAATGAATTGTTCTCTAAAGGTCTCATTTGACTCAATCACCGTTAACGGGGTAGCTCTTATGGGTCAGACACTGTTGTTTTGAGGTAAGTGAACAAGGGACCAGCCTGCAGGAAGTCTCGGTGAGACTTGGGGCACAATAAAACTCTCAGTGTCCCCTTCAATACTTTTAGAATCATCAGAGAATGAATGAATAACAACTTATCAGGGCCACCATGAAGGCACCAAGTCTGGTGGGAACACAGAAATGGGAACCACCGATGTGCCTGGGGAGTCACAAAAGGCTTTGCTGATGGAGGATGTGGTACTACCTCAGGCTTGAAGGATGAGGAGTTTGCCTTAAAGACAAGCGGGAGAAGAGCACTCCACGCAGAGACACCAGTAGGAGCAAGGGGATGAGGGTATAAAATTACTGCTTGGGGCTGGGGCAAGCGACAAAAGATGCCCCTTTGAGACCAGGCCATATATCATGGATGGGTAGCCTTCCAGAAGATTCCAACAGTGACTCATAATGAATTGAAGAAAGAAAAAGAGCCTGAAGTTGGCATGATAATTAATAGGCGCATCCTATGAGGCTTCGTTTAGATTCGTTCTCATGCAGGGGCAGAACATGATTAAGCATCTCGGGAAATGCATTTCCAAAAGCATCATCAGAAATCTAGGGCCAAGGTGCCAATCATCCCAGGTTTTGGCAGTCAGATAGGAGCATGGGTCTCAGCCAGCATTTAAATCACCGGCAGGTCAAGTGCCCGGAGTGTCTCCTGGCCCAGAGCAGAACCTCCCAGCTCTGTGCCACAGGACACAGTCCCTCCCCTCCTGGCCAGGTAGCTAGCTAGCCTCCCTGCCTATCTGTACCCTGCCACCAGAATGAGAGACGCGAGGCTGGGGGGCTGCATAGGAAGAAGAGGGCTGCTGCAAACCCGCGGACTGCATCGCAACAAGGTGCTGCAGCGTGCACAGTCTGGGGAGGCCCCAGGCTCCAGTGCTTGCCCCTGCTCTCAGCCCATTTCCTGCTCAGATTTGGGAATTTTCAGGCCTGGAGGGAAAGTCCCTCGAGACGAATATTAGAAAGAGAGAGAGAGAGACAGAGAGCACCGGATCTGCCTGGAGAGCGCGGAAGGAAAGGCTCGGCTCGGTCCGCAGCGGGCGCGCGGAAGGGCGGGAGGCGGCGGAGTCCGAGTTACTTTGCCGAAGGCTCTCGAGTCGCGCACAAAACAGGGCGACTGGGAGGACCACGGGGAAGACCAGCCCGAGGGGCGGGGGAGGGGAGGCGGTTCAGTGGGGCTCTGGAGTGTGTGTCTGTGTCAGTGCGCGCGCGCGCGTGCGCGTGCGTGTGTGTGTGTGTGTGTGTGTGTGTGTGTGTGTGTGTCTGGCGCCTGTCCAAGGTGATTTCCCATAAACCACATGCCCCCACAAGTCCTCTTAAAAGGCTGTGCCGAGGAGCTGGCCAGTGGAGACCGGCTGGTGGAAAGTGAAAGTTGCCTGGGTGCTCTCGGCGCCGCCGCCCGCTTTCCGCACCCCCGGGACTGCAGCGCGGCCCTCGGCCGGGGCGCGGGCTCTGCGGCGGCCAGCGAGCGAGCGAGCGAGGGCGGCCGACGCGCCCGGCCGGGACCCAGCTGCCCGTATGACCGCGCGGGGCGCCGCCGGGCGCTGCCCTCCCACGGTAAGCGGCGGCCGCGGGGCGGCGGGGCTCCCGCAGGGCTGGGGCGGGAGCGGGCGGCGCGGTGCGGCGCCTCGGAACCTACTGCCCTGGCGCGCCGGGCGCCGACGCTCCCCGCCGCGACCACGGGCTCCGGGGTCCTTCCCATCTTTGCGTGCCGGCTGCCTGGCGTCCCGGGCGCACTCGGGCTGGGACCCGTGACGCCTTGCAGCGGTTCCTGGGGCTGCGGTACTTCTCCGGAAAGGGGAGGCTGCTCACCCCACTGCTCCGAGGCGCGCACTGAGCCACCCGCCGGCGGGAGAGAGGGCTTCACAGCCACCGGCAGAGGCTCTGTGCCGGCTCCGTGTCAGCCCCTGCTTTTCTCCCATCTCTGAGCCGACACCGCCAAGAGACCCGCGCAGTGGCTGCGCGCTGAGTGTGGCGCCCTCCCAGTGGGCACCCTCGCCATGGGCCACACACATGCTTCCAGGCTCTGCTGGGGAGTGGGCGCTTCTGCGTTGGAGAAGTTCAGAGGTCATCCAGCTCACAGAATTCCAGGGTCTGTGCCCAGGAACCTGCTGGCAAAAGGAAAGAGCCGGGCAAGCCGCTACTTGTCCCAGCATGCAAGCAGGAGGTGTTGGGGGACTTGAGTCAAAGTCTGTTTTGCGGGGACCGGTCTCCAGAGCTTCCTGGGGCTAGCTCCGAATCTTTTTATTGCAAAATCTGGTTCATTCAGCCGGGGAGCTCCTGGGCTCGGCGGTGGCAGAGAAAGGGGAAGGTGGAAGGAGGGTTCCGTGGTGCAGAGCCCTGGGCAGGGTAGGGGCTGCTCCGCCTTGCACGGGGAATGTCCGGCCCCAACTGCGGGCAGTAGGTGGGGCAGCTCCTAGAAAGTGCAGGGTGGCACTGTTAACGAACAGTAGGTGTTCTCCCAGTGGGTTTACTTGTGAGGAGCCCTAGAGGGGAATGGCAGGAGAAACTGGACGGGAGAGAAGCAAATACTTGGAGGGGAATGGAAGGGGTTGCAGGTGGGGCTGAGAGGAAGGGGGAAGAGCAGACCCACCGGGGAGGAAGAGCCCAACTGAGAGACTGAAGACAGCGTCAGGAGGGGGGAAATTGTGGAGGGGGAGCTGGTAGGCAACCAGACAAAGATAAGGGCTGGAGGGAAACCATGAGGAAAGTAAAGGTGGAGGGAAACGTAGACTGGTTTTAGACAGGAGCCGTCTAAGGATCTGGTCGTGCCAAGGTCCCTCCAGGGCCCCTGTTGATGGGAAGGATGGGACAGGTGAGGATGGACAGCGGGGCTGAGATGTCTGTGGGCCTGCAGGAGAGGTGCCTTCGTGGCTGTCCCAGAGGCCAAGGCGGGTGGGTGGGAGGAAGAATGGAGGGGAGAAGAGCCAGCCCAGCTAGATGCGAGCTAGAGTGTTAACCCTTGGGTGCCCATTCGGTTCCTCCTCTGAGGCAAACCTGGGGCCCCAGGGGCGGGGGGGACCCCCTCTGGCCACCTTCAAAGTCAGCTTCCCACGTGGTGGCTGCACTCTCCCCGCACCAATCACTGAAATAGCTCCAAACGCCAGGCAGCCCTTGGGTGTGAAGCTGTCCTCGGACGTCAATATCTTGAAGTGCCTGTGGCAAGGTTGTCTTCCTGAATACCGCCTTTCTCATGGGCTCTTTCCTCCACACTGTTTAAAACTGGGGGTTCAGAGCGGCAGGGGCAGCGGCCTGGCACAGAGCCACACCTTCCGCATGGCCCAGTTTCCAATGGGTCCTGAATTAAAGGTTCTGGAGGGCCTGGGCAGCCATTCCCACCCAGGGCTACCTCTTCAACTGCCCAACAGAGCCTGAAGCCCTCCCCGCCGACTGTCCTCCCCCTTTTCCACTCTCCCTCCGCCAGGTCAGGCCAGGACCCTCACCAGATCCCTTTACTGAGTGGCATTGGGCCATCCTGTGCCTCTTCCCTCCAGGCCTCCCCTTCCCTCTCTCTGCCATCAACTTCTCCCCATTTTTCATGGCCTCACAGAGGCCTCTTCTCCCTGCGCCCTCCCTGGTAGTCCCAGCCAGGGCCTCTGTTCCCTGGTAGGAGCTAACAAACATTTGGGCTTTTAATTATATGTAAATCAGCATGTTGTTGAGGGCTGTTTCATAGCCTCCTTGTTTTTCCAATGTGCTATTTATTTGCAGTCTTTGTCTCATCATCTGGATTACTGAGGCAGAGCCCAGAGCCCAGGAAGGTGCCAGCTCTCACCCCACCCTGACAGCGTTTCCCTGAATCTGGAGACATCAGCTGCCAGGGGCAACCTTGAGTTGGGGAAAGAAAGTTCAAGAGTCCCTCTGCCTCTGGCTAGAGAATGGGAGACCTGGGCCAGGGGGAGGGTTGAGGGGACTCTGGTTAGCAGGAGGGAGAAAGGAAGGAAGGGGAACGATGAGGTGTCAGGGACCAGTCCCGTCACTCGAGGGGTGAGCAGCTCCTGGGCCAGGTGGGAGCTGAAGGAGGGAAAGATCTCCGAAAACTTCCTGGCCATGATGAGAGCTGGCTGCGTGGATGCAGACCGTGCTGGAGCTCTGATAAGCAGGTGCCAACCAGGGATGGCCTAGAACTGGCACTGCTACTTCTGATTAAGCAGTCGGGCTCCTTTTTGACACACACACCCAGGGCTCCAAAAGGTCTCCAGTGTGGGATAGGTTCCCAGTGAAACTGAGTTCGGGGCCCTGGTTTTTTTCCAGTAGCAGAGCCAGACCTGTGTGGAATCAGGTGGGAGGAAGGGCTGGGCCTAGGGAAAATGTCTGGCTGGAAGTCTGCAAGTGGGTGCTCAAACATGAGCTTGAGAGGAGTGGGCAGCCCATAAGACGTCTGGCTCGGTGTTTAAAGTTGCAGGGACACAACAATGGGCTGATGCAAGCCCTGCATTCAAGGAGTTTCCAGTGTCACGGAAATTTAGACTGGTAGGAACACCTCCTGTGTCCTCCTTAAAGGGTCAGTGTGTAATCAGGCTCGGCTTGGGTTAATCTGGGAAGGCTTCTTGGAGGAGGTGACATTTGGGTAGTTATCAAGGAGAGCAAGATTGTGCGTGCCACGTAGGAAATGCTGAAAAAGTTCCGGGCAACGCTGCATCCTGGGCAAGGGGCAGAGCCTGCAGCATTGTAGGTGTGAGCTCCTTGTTTCTCCACTCTCAGCAGGGCACTGGGGTTCCTAGGGAGCGTGAGGGCTGGGAGTAATGATGCACTCTCTACCACAGACATGGCTGAGCCGCCTGCTGCTGCTGGTCTGTCTCCTGGTGAGCAGGAGTATTACCGAGGAGGTGTCAGAGCGCTGTAGCCACATGATTGGGAACGGACACCTGCAGTTCCTGCAGCAGCTGGTGAGTGTGTGGCCGTGCCTATCTACCTTCTCCCCACTGGGGAAACTGAGGCAGGGAGCAGGGTCAAAGGCAAGGATTGCAGGCAGAGAAATACGGCTGCACAGGACATGATTCATGGCTCCCACCTAGCTCTCATTGACCTTCTCGGGGTCAGGGTCTCTGACCCACCCCCAAGCCTGCAGCCCTCTCTGACTCCCCAGCAGACAGTGGACAGGGTGGGCTTCCAGCCAGTTGCCTGGGTTAATGATTGCCTGGAATGTCAACCATAGACTCTGAAAAGGCTTGAGAAGCCTGCTCTCCCTCAGTGTGATGCTTCCTCTGGGGAGCCAGCCCAGTCTGCCTGCTGTGTCGCCTCTAACTCCCAGCCTCTCAGATATGCCACCGACCTGGCACCAGAGCTACTGTCAGATTTGGAGAGGAGGCTCCTGCCTAGCTCCCAGCCCTCCACCCTCACTCTCCTGGCTCTTGCCTGAGCCTTGGGGCTGGGATGGACTGCTCACCCAGGCCATGAAGGAACCCGTGTCTTATTCTAATCCGGCTGGCAGAGTTGTCAACAATTCCAAACATGGTTCAGCCGGGCAGAATCAGGTTACCATCATGGCTGCTGTCCTGCTCAGAAGAGAATTTACCATCCCTCTGGCCAGCCAGACAGGGTGGGGCACCACTGGCTAAGACCAGCTCCAGGGCCCTGAGCTCCGGGCTTGTAGGCTGGGCCTCCTGACTCTCTTACCTCTATACTTTTCCTCCTGCATGTAGCTTCTGCAGCCATCCAGGTAGAACAAGAGCCATAGCATTCTCTGAGGCTTACACTCCCAGAGCCACTGCTCTGGGGGCCAGCGAGGGCTTTAAGGGCACCTAGCCCCAGCCCCTGTAGCTCCTGAATCCCCAGAGCTTGTCCAGCCGCGACTCGAATCCCTGCCAGGACAGGGAGCTCACTACTTGTCGTGGAAGATTATGCCCTGTCCCCTCTGTTAGATAGTTCTTCCTTCTAACTAACTGGTATTTGTCAGATTTCATGGAGTGGGGATGGAACGAGGAGACTCCTTGTTCTTCTACAGCCCACCCTGGGCATGGGGGAGGCACAAGTCTTTCCCTTGCCTCTGTCTTTCCCAGTATGGTTGGTGGGGAGGTAGATGAGCACCAAACCCTGATCCACCCAAAAACTCTAGTTCTCATTCTTAGGTGAGCTCAGTTGAGCTGCAGACGCCCTGCCACCCCTGGCCTGCTCTCTCTTACAGATTGACAGTCAGATGGAGACTTCGTGCCAAATTGCCTTTGAGTTTGTAGACCAGGAGCAGTTGGTGAGTTATGGTTATTTATAAGGCCCCTGTGCCAGCCCTATATGTGCTTCCCAAGGTGGGTATATGTGGGAACATGAAGGGAGGAGAAATCCCATAACTGGGCATGGTGAGAGCGTGAGGATCCCTGGTGCTCGAGTTTGGGGTGCCAGGGTCCAGGGCCGAGCAGGATCCGGGCCTCAAGTCCGCTGCTGCTCCCTTCTCCTGGCCCTGGCACATATCAAGGCCTTCCTATGCACCAGACACTTTCTAATTTAATCCTGACAGTACGACTGTGTGACATACCAGTCTCGGTTATCGTCCTCAGGGAGGTACAAGGAGCATAGATACTAAGTGGTGGGGGCCTGCTTTGAACCCAAGCAGGCTGGCTCTAGGGCCAAAGCAAACCAAGATGACTTCTGGGTCACATGCTTTGCTTAAGGATGTCGTTTCCATCCAACAGACTGAACAGCAGCCAGGGAGTCAGTCCAGCCCTTTCCCTCTTCCTCCTACCCCACACCCAACCAGCCATCAAGTGCTGCCGGTTCTGCCTCCCAGCCGCTCTGGGCTCTGCGGGAGCCTCACCCAATCAGTTGCTTGGACAGTTTCAAGAGCCTCCCTGCTTCCAACGCACCCCATCTTCCCGCCATTAGGGGGAGCTCTCGGAACTCCAACCTGTTACCTTCATTTCCCTCCTCCAAACCTGTCAGCACCCCCTCGCCCCTGCCCCTCACTCCAGGAGAAAGCCCAGGTTGGTCAGCTTGGGGTTTACACCACACAGTCCGGGCCCACCGCCCCCATTCCCTGCCCCTTCCTGCCTCCAAGCCTTGGCACAAGCCCTTCCTGTGCCTGTGATGTCTTTTCAACTGCCCCCCCCTACTGCCCCTTATTCCACGCCTGCTCATCTTTGCACCTGCAAAATCACCATGATACGCCCCAGAGTTTCTCCCATCTCTGAACTTCTGCACACCTGACCCATATACATGTCTATTAGAACTGGAGACCACCTCATGGTCCGAGGAATAACCTCAGTATTTCACTCACTCACGCCTTAACCAATGTGGCGAGTTTCCTTAGCTAGGAAATGATGAGACTGGTACCAGGAATCCGGCGCTGAAGCAGAGTGTCTGTTGAGGCAACCACCTTCTCTGAGGGACACAAAACACGGAAGTTATCCTTTGGGTCCTCAGGCGGTCTCTAGTTCCCCCTGTGGCCTGGAGGATTTGAAGGAGCCATATAGTAAAGGACTTATGGTGAAAGCAAGCCAAAGAGAGAGAGAGTAGTTCCCCAGGATCCACCTTAGCTACACACCCCCATTCTGATGAAAGCCTCACCTTCCAGAAATCTGAGGATGTCTCTAATCGGAACCCACATTTCCTTCCCTCTACCTCAAGCCCAGGCAGCTCCAGATCCCATGAAAGAGACTGAAAGACCAGCTGAGGTCAGCGCCTCCCCTTTTTACTGGGGTGGCGTGGCCCTCCCCTCGGGGGCAGGCGAAGGGCAGGCCGCAGCCCTCCGTCTGCCCGGGATGGGGGCACCTGTCACAGAGCCTGGGTCCCCCGATCACATCAGCCAGACCATAAACTCCAGCTTCTTGTTTTTCAGAAAGATCCCGTGTGCTACCTTAAGAAGGCCTTTCTCCTAGTGCAAGACATAATGGAGGACACCATGCGCTTCAAAGACAATACTCCCAATGCCAATGCCATCGTGACGCTCCAGGAACTCTCTCTGAGGCTAAGCAGCTGCTTCACCAAGGACTATGAAGAGCAGGACAAGGTAGGAGGGTCCTGGAGCCAGGAACAGTGAGCAAGAGTAGAGGGTGGCTTTGGTGGTACCCTTCCTGTCCTTGTGCACATAGTATATTCACTTGCTTCACCCTGTGTCATGGTTCCTCTCTCTCTCATTCATTTATTCACCCCACATACCTCTGCTGAGGACTTACTGGGCAGGAGACACGGTGCTAGGCCTTGGCGGTGTCTTCGTGAGGAAAAATTCCGTGGCCCCCACCCTTGTGGAGCTTACGGTTAAGTGAGGTTGGCAACCATTAAACAATGACACAAGTAAATAGCATTATGAAACATGAGCACTATTCATTCACTCGACCAATGGTGAATGGTGCCTCTTGTGTACCAGGTACTGTTCTAGACACTAGGAATCATCTGGGGTCAAACCAGACGAGTACCCGTATCCACGTTCATGGAGCTTACATTTGGCGGGGGGTGAGAGAGTTCACAAAATATACAAGTAAAATACATGCTACGTGGGATGGTAGTATGTGCGTTGCTGAAGAGAAAGCCAGGCAAGGGGGAGACCTGAAGGAGGTGAGGGAGCGGCGCCATGAAGGAGGGCTGCGTGGGGCTCTGAGAAAGAAACAGCATTCTAATTAAAAAGGGGGGTGGGGAAGAAGAGAAGGAGAAACCTTCCAAGTAAGAATATACTCGCTTGAGGTTCAAAGATAAGGAAGAGTTAGGAAGCTGTGAGGCTGGTCAGAACATTCCAGAACAGGGAATGTTAGGCCCGAAGCCCTGAGGTGAGCAGGACTGCACATTCAGGACCACAAAGAAAGGGTGGTCGCCAGGAAGTGTGGAAGAGGGGGGGAGAGAGGGGAGGAGGCGGGAGCCAGCAGGGGGCGCATCTGGGGTCTTAGGGATGTGGAATGTTGGCTGAAGTTTGAGGGAAGCTTTGGGGAACAGAGGAATGACCTAATCTAACTTCACAGCGAGGACCGCAGGGGGCAAGAATGGAGGCTGGGAGGCCAGCAGGGGGCGCGAGTCGGGGCCAGAGGTTCTAGTGGCTTGGACCACTGGCGGGCAGGGGACGCAGCGCGGGGCTTGGACCCCGGTGATGCTGTGCAGGTGGAGCGAGCGGCTGTGCTCCCAGGTCGAGTTTGGAGAAAGAACGCACAGGATTTGGGGATGCGGTGGCCATAAGGAGCTGAGGGAAGGGATGGCTCAAGGCCGGTTTTGTCTGGAGCAGTTAGGGGAAGATCAGGCAGAGAAGGTTTGGGGAAAGGGCAGGAGCTCAGTTTGGGACACATGAAACTCCAGACGCTTATGAGACAGCCAAGGGGAAATGCGGAGCAGGTGGCTGGATACACGGGGTCTTGAGTCTGTCTGGCAAGATACTCGTGTAAGAGGAGGTGGTGTGGAGGTCATCTGTGAGGCCAAGAGACTGTAGAGCATGGCCCACTGTGGGAGGAGAAACAGACCCCTGAACCCCAGCACCCAGAAGCCAGGCAGAGGAGGGGACCCGGCCAGGAGACTGGGAAGGAGCAGCTTGAGCGGTGGAGGGAAAACCAGGAGACTGATTTCACTGGGCCCGTGGAAGACTGTCTCCAGATGGAAAAAGTAGTCGCCTTTATCCAACGGGATTGAGAAGTCAAGCAAGACGAGGGTAGAAAAGCGTCCGATGGCTCTGGCAGTGTGCGGCTGCTGCTGGAGGCAGGTGTCAGATGAGGGTGAACGGAGAGGAAGCAGAGGCAGCGCTGTGGGGGAGTGGGGCTCCATAAAGGCACAGGAATAGAGGTCACCAGAGGGAGTGTGGGATTGCGGGAGGAAACATCTTTCCCGAGAGGTATTAAGGCTGAGGTTTTCCAATGTTAAGGTTCGTTAAGTATCACTTGGGGAGCTTGTTTAAAAGCCAGATTCCCAGTACGTACCCCTAGAAAGTCTGATTCCCTGGGGCTGTGGGTGGGCTTGGGAATCTGCATTGTCACAAGCCACCCACCCTGCATGCACACTTCCTACACCCGGCGTGAACGCAGCAGGGTGGACTTGAGGAAGGAGGGAGCCTTTGAGGCTTACAGGAGCCAGTCTCCTGAGGAGAAGGCTGGTGCGGGTTCAGAGCTCCTGAAGAGAGAAGGCACAGCCTCTGTGTGATAGGTGGGCATCGGGACCTTCTGTTGGATGTTGCCGTGTTCCCTGTGCAGTTACGAGGTGAGGTACGAAGGGCACAGAGGTTTACGAAGAAAGGAAGAGAAAGGCAGTTTCCCTCTTTCTTATAGTAGCCCTGGTGGGAGGCTGGAAGGCACTGTAGAAGAGGAAATGAGCCCAAACTGGATAATCCACTTGGCCAGTGTCACGTGGGTGGTGGGTGACAGAGCTGAGCCCAGGTTTTCTCATGCGTGCGTTCATTCATTCATTCATTTGTTCATCTGGTCCACATTTATCAAGGGCCTGTGCAGCTCAGTTTAAGGAAAAACTTGGTATTTGGAAGTCATTGGTGAGTACACCACGGATGAAGCCACGGGCATGTGGGGCCTCATCTGGCATGAAAGGGAGAAAGTAGGTCCAGGACAGCCCTGAGGAATGCCAGAATTTAGAAGTCTGGTGGAGGAAGGGAGCCTGGTAAGACGACTGAGAAGGAGCCGCTCAGGAGATGGGAAGCTTCTCAGAGCCCCAGTGGGTGTAGGAGCCATGGTCCTATGAGCAGAAGAGAAAAGGACAGCTCGATAGACAGGACTGGGGCAACTTCAGCCCCCCCTTCCAAGGCATACTCATGCCGGAGAAGGACCCATAGCCCCGTGGCCTGCTCCACACCACGGGATGACCCTTCTAAAACTTGGGTCTCACCGTGCCACCAGCCACCTCCCCAACAACCCCTCGGATGTTTTCTCTTTGCCGTATGGATCAGGTTAGCAGTTTGTGACATGGCCAACAAGGGCCCGAAGCACCTGGCCCTTGCTGACCTCTCTTGCATGAATCTCTTGCCAACTTCTTCTTTTTTTTTTTTTTTAGTCTCTTTTTTTAATTAATTAATTTATTTTGAGAGAGACAGAGAAAATGTACAAGTGGGGGAGGGGCAGAGAGAAGGAGAGACAGAATCCCGAGCAGGCTCCGTGCCGTCAGCACAGGGCCCAATATGGGGCTCGAACTCACGAACTGTGAGATCATGACCTGAGTGGAAATCGAGAGTCGGACACTTAAACGACTGCGCCACCCAGGTGCCCCATCTCTTGCCAACTTCTTCCTAGGTGGCACTACTATAGCCGCTCTAGCCGTCTTTTGGTCTTTCCACATTTCAGGCTCTTTCCTGCCTCAGGACCTTTGCCCACTCTGTTCCCACAACCTGGACCGCTCTCTCCAACCCCACCTCCTTTCCTGGTTGACCCTTGCTCATCTTTCAGTTGATTCCATGGGGAAATTCACCCTGGGCCCTCATTTGGCTCCCCTCGTTGTGCACTCTCAGATCATTCCACACTTCTTCATACGACTCCCTGCACTTGTAACGTGTTTAATGCCAATGCCTTGCTAGATTCAGTGTCCCAACTCAGACAGTGACCACCTCTCTCATGCTCATTGCATGATTCCCAGGTAATTGCCATATGCCTGGCACATAGATATGTGCTCAACAGATCTGTGAATAAATGACATATCTGGAGATCTCAGGGCTGGTTCCACTACCCAGCAGGGGTGAGGGGAGGGAGAAAATGAAAGAGAAAAAGAAGACAGATGTGAAAAAGGCCAAGGGCGTTTGGCAAACAAGCTAGAGACATGGCTCATCCTCACCAAGTGGGGGGGGGGGGCCCTTACTGTCTTTCCAGGCCTGTGTACGAACTTTCCATGAGACACCCCTCCAGTTGCTGGAAAAGATCAAGAATGTCTTTAATGAAACAAAGAATCTCCTTAAAAAGGACTGGAACGTTTTCAGCAAGAACTGCAACAAGAGCTTTGAGAAATGCTCCAGCCAAGGTAAGCACCAAAAGGGCCAGCAAGTGTGGGTCAAGGGGAGGGTGTAAGGAACAGAGCAGGGATTGGGAGGTGAGGGGCGGGCTGGAGGGACCCTGGGCAGGCAGCCTGGCTGCGACGCGAGCTCCTGTGTGTGTAGATGTGCTTTTCTCGTGTTCATATGTGGCTTCACGTACCTCTGGGTGGTCCGGGCACATGTCTTTTCTGACATGTGTGTGCATGTTGAGACATCGAGAAGGATCATGCTGGTGGCTGTAAGATCAGGGAATGGGCAAGGGGCCCCTCTCAGAGGGCCCTGTAGGCTTGGAGGCTTTCCCCACCGGCTCTGCAGGCTGGCTGAACACACAGGGGGTTCCGTGGAGAGAGCAAGGCTCCATCTGGGAGCCAGGGCCCTTGCACCAGGAGCCCTGCAGTGAATCACCAGGATACCCTGGCTCCAGAAGTCCCCAGGATGCCTTGAATGTCCCCTCAAGGGAAAAGGCTGGATTTGAAGGCTGAGCATCACTCAAACTCTCCCAGTGCAGGCCCAGCTGCACACGCGTGTATCCTACGTGGCCTCGTCTCTGCGTCCTGTGCCACGTGTGCCCTCCTACATTCAACCTTGCTCCCCGAGGCAGGAGCTGAGGCCCCGCGACCTGCCAATGGCCAAGTCCAATCTCGTTGCTTCAATCCCAAGGCCTCAAGTCTTGGCCACATTCCAGCCCCAGTTTGTTCCCGCCTGTGGCTGTGGCTGTGTGGCCCCTGGCTGTGCATGAAACCACCTTGCTGCTTTCCAACCAGCACTGTCTATGGGACCTGAGGGTGTCTTGTGTTAGTCCTGGAGGCCGCTGCTCAACCACCTGGCCAGCTGCTGCTCAATCGTGGCTTGGCACCTTGCCAGCTGGAACTCCAGGAAAAGCTGTCCCCTGGTCTTCCCTGACCCTGGCCCCCAGTCTGTCCTCTAAACCCCACTCTTTGCTTTCTGCCTTTGAGACCCTGCAGCTTGTACCTTCCTTGCCTAAAGCCTGTGTCATGAGCACTGGCTCCAGTCCTGTCCTTTCCTCAGCCCCTAGCTGAGGGATTAGGGGATGAGGGACCCTGGACCCATATCCCCCTCTCAACACCTCCCCCCCCCCCACCCCCGGGAAACCTGTGCTGGAGGCTGGTGACTCTATCTCTTCCCCCCCATCTTTCTCTCTCCCTCTCTCTGTGGTTCTTTCAGATGTGGTGACCAAGCCTGATTGCAACTGCCTGTACCCCAAAGCCACCCCTACCAGTGACCTGGCCTCTGTCTCCCCTCAGCAGCCCCTTGCCCCCTCCACGGCCCCCATGGCTGGCTTGACCCGGGCTGACTCTGAGGGGACAGAGGGCGGCTCCCTCTTGCCCAGTGAGCTGCCCCTCCGCACAGTGGACCTGGACCCGGGCACTGCCAAGCAGCGACCACCCAGGAGCACCTGCCAGAGCTTTGACTCTCCAGAGCCCCCGGGTGTAGAGGCCAGTCCTATCGGAGACTCACCTCAGCCCCAGTCCTCTGCCGGGGCCCCCACCCCTGGGATGGAGCACATTCTTGACTCTGTGTTAGGCACTAACTGGACCCTAGAAGAGGCCTCCGGAGAGGCTAGTGAGGGTCCCGTACCCCAAGGGGCAGAGCTTTCCTCCTCCAGGCCGGGAGGAGGCAGCATCCAGGCCAAGATGACCGCCAGGCCCAGTGACCTCTTGTCAGCATCTTTTCCATTGTCCTACTCAGCCAGGAGCCAGCAGCCAGAGGACATGACTAGCATACCCCTGCCCACGGTGGGCCCTGCGAGACCCACTGGCCAGGCCCAGAGTCATACACCTGAGAAGACAGACCGTCCATCTGCCAAGCCCAGAGACCACCAGGAGCCAGGCTCTGCCAGGACCCCGTCGCGGCCCCCACGAAGCCTCAGCAGTCTCAGGACCCCGTCGCGGCCTCCACGAAGCCCCGGCAGTCCCTCGGCCCTCTCTGCACAGCCAGGTCTTCCCGGAAGCCACTCCTGGGGCCATGTGCTGCCCCTCAGGGAGTTGGAGGGCAGAAGGAGCACCAGGGATCGGAGGAGCCCCACAGAGCTGGAAGGACAAGCAAGTGAGGGGCACAGGCCCTCAGCCCGCTTTAATTCCGTTCCTTTGACTGACACAGGCCATGACAGGCAGCAGGAGGGACCCTCAGACCCTCAGCTCCCCGGGTTTGTCTTCCGCCTGCTGGTGCCCAGCATCATCCTGGTCCTGCTGGCCGTCGGCGGCCTCCTGTTCTACAGGCAGAGACGGCGGGTAAGGAGAGCCCCTGTGAGAGGAGGGCATCCCGTGGGGGCGGTGGCACAGCCTGGGTGGGGGAGCAGGTCGAGCGGGTCAGAGGGTTACTTGGGCTCCCCCTGGGTTCTTCAGATGCCAAGACAGGAGGCCAGCTGAGCACAGAAGATGGCAGGTTGAAGTGGGGGGTCTATTCAAAAACAGGGGACACCCAGGCTATAAAGTCAATGGGAAGGGACCAGGAGAGGATATTCTTGGGCCGAGAGTGGGAAGAGAACCCGGCCATGAGGGGAGCTAGGAGAGGAAAGTGATGCTGCATGGAGGTCAGGGCAGTGTTCGCTGGGAGCTCTGTGGGGCCCCGGGCCCCGGGCCCCCTGGGATAGGAGGCAGCCTGCATGGGGAGAGGAGATGGGGCATCACCAGCAGCGAGGCCCCAGGGAGCCCTCCTGGCCCCACGGCTGACCCCCACATTAGGGTAGCTGGGGGAGACTTTGATAACTCTCTCATCTACTCCTCTGGGCACCCCCTGCCTGGGGGTGAGGCCACAGTCCCCACACCATTCCCCAGCTCCTCAGGGAGCCTGATCTTTACTGTCTGTCCCCAGAGCCATCGAGAGCCTCAGACAGTGGATTCTCCCATGGAGCGACCAGAGGGCAGGTGAGAGTTTGCAGGAGGTGGGGGTGCTCTGGAAGGCACAGGGGGGCCTGTCTTGGCATCTGTTTCCCCTCCAGAGTTGAGGGAGACTTCCTTTCACTTGCTCTGAGGAAGTGGAGCCCAGAACAGGATGGGAGGCAGAGAGGAGGAAGGGCGTTTCTTCTCTCCTGTATCTCTGGGATTTTTCCTGATTTCTCCTTGGGGCTAGGCAGTTCTGAGTCTTCTAAGTCTGAGAGGGCTGGAGCACATGTGCAGGGGTTTGGTGGACAAACTTAAGGGGCTCCCTCACTCCTCAGCCTCTGCTGAAGTCTTATGCCAGCCCTATGCTCTGCCCACAGCCCCCTGACCCAGGATGAGGACAGACAGGTGGAGCTTCCAGTATAGAGGGGTTTCTAAGGTAAGATACTGATTTGGATCTCTCTCCACCTCTTAAAATTAGCTACCCTCTTTTCTAATCACCCTACATTTCTAATCACCAACCCACACCTGACTCCCTCCCCTCCTGCTCTCTTTTCCATCCGTCCCCATATCCTGCCAACTGTCTCCTTTCGAGATCCTCAAGAAGCCTCACGGCCCCTCCATTCCCCCCACCCCCACCATCGGAGGCTAGGCCCTGTGGCCTGTACATTGGCTTATTATTTCTATATTTGGCTTCTAGTCTTTGCTGCCACCTTCCATCCCAGAGCAACCAAAATCTTCTTGTACGTGGTCTTTACCCTCCCGGGGAATTTGCACCGCCAACCACTTCAAACCCAGCGTTCTCAGCTTGGCACCTCTTGCCAGGTTTCTATCTGTCAGCACCCTATTTGACCCTTCTCCGCAGCCGAGCTCATTTCTACGTCCCTGCTTTTAGATTCATGGACCCCCAGAACCTTAGTCTTAGAAAGGCTTTCGGAGGTCATTTGGCCAGTGTCCCACCCGACAGAGGCCTCCCCTTTTGCATCCCCGACAGGGGGTCAGCCAGCTGCTGGTCCCATATTCCCAGTCCCAGGCAAGCTCCCTGCCATCTCCCAGGAGCGCCGCAAGGAAATCCTGCCTCGAGTGAGCTTCCCTGCCTGCTCCACGATGGTCCTCCCTCCTGTTCTCACGAGAGCCCTCCCAGTGTCTCAAGTCAGTTATCCAGGCCCCCTTTAAGAATTCTGTAAGCTAAGTGTGGCACAAGTCCCTCAAACATTCCTCGTATGATAGGGTTTTCAGACCCCTCACCATCCTGGTCGCCCTCCTTTGGACACACTCGTTTGTCAATGTCCCTCTGAAAATGTGGCACCCAGCCCTGGACACAGTGCTCCAGATGTTGTCTGACCAGCTCAAAGTACAGTGGGACTGTTAACCTTCCTTGATCTGGACACTTCTTTTCGCGCAGACTCAGATTGCGTTAGTGTTTCTGCCCATCACCAGTGCCCACTGAAATCGTTTCAAGTCCTAATGCTGTCTTCATAGTCCTCCCAAATGTGTCTCCTGCACACTGATGAGCGCCTTCTATTGTCCTCGCCCACGCTGTTGGTAAAGATGTGACCCTTATCCTTCCTCACCCCCGGCTCCCCGATTCCAGGCAGCGCCCCCACCTCCCGTTCTTCCTGACTGTCTCCACTGCCCGCTGACTGCTCTTCAGGTCCTCCCCCTCCACTCTTTGGTATTTGGTTAATCCTGTATCAATTGGCACTTACTTGGATGTTGTGTTCATACACTTTGAAATCTTATTTTATGTGTACATGTATGTTCCGCATCCCTAAGAAGGCTGTAAGCCCCTTGAGGGCAGGGACTGTGTCTTCCACTTTCTTTGCATTTCTTTTTCTACGACAGCGAGGGCTCCTCCACATCTGCCAAGAACTCAATAAATAACTGACTGGCTTCACAGTTGACTGACCACCTGACCCTGGCCAGGCTCTAACCGACCAGCCTTCCGGATGACCGGTTAACCAGCTAACTAATCAACTCTGGCTGCCTGGCTGACCAGCTGGCTAGGTGACTTTGACTGATCGACTGACTAGCTGGGAACTGCTTAAACTGAACTGCCTGCCTAACTAACTAGCTGGCTAACGGCCTGACTTGCTGATTGGCTCGCTGGCTGGCTAGCTAGGGTAACCCATTCAATTTTCCAGTCACACCCCATGGCACATACACGTGAGCATCTTAGGACCTTCCCATGGGTACGGTGACAGGTCTGAGCCACTCCTCGCAGAAAAGGAATCTAAGGAATACTCAGAATCGAGGGAGCCTATTTAGAAGAGAGCACGAGGGAGCGTATCTGGAATCCTGGGGTCCCCCCTTCTCGGCGGGGTGGGCTAAGATGGGTGAGCAGGTCAGGTGGGACACTGGCAGGGCTGTGAGGATGACCCAGACTCCCTCGAGACTGGTAAAGCAGAGGAGGGATCAAGGTCCCTGGGGACTCCGTGGCTCAGTGCTGCACCACCCTCTGACTGGTTGCCAGCCTCCCCCCTTGGTCTTGGCCCTCCGCCCCATCTCTTCTACACCCCTGCTCTGCTTTCCCTGCCTACCTGTTCTCAGGCCCTGCCCAACTTTCCTCTTCCTCCCCTCTAGATTTCACCTAGAAAGGGAATCCAGGGCAGGGACCACACCCCAGATTCCTGATCCCACCACTTGGATCAGTAGGTCCAGCCTAAGCCCCAGGAGCCTCAGGAGATCCAGGGCGAGCCCCTAGCCTACCTGCCACTCTGACGAGAGAGAGAAAACACAGAGGCAGAGAGACGGATAGACGGATGCTCAGAAGAAGACACAGGCACTCTAAGGAATCAGGGCATACGGGCAGCAGACTCACCCACTTGGTCCTTCTTCCCTCCTAGCCCCAGCCAGGTCTGAGACCCCGCTGTGCCCAGCATGGCTCATGTCCAATTTCTGGTTCTCCCTTCTTCCCCCTCCACAGCACGGGAATGGGCTGGAAGCCAGAAGCTATGGTCCCATCTGCCCTCCTTGTCCGTCACGGACTTTGCCATCGGGTCTATGGATGGTCAGGGAGGGAAGCCCCACACAGGATCCCAAGTTGGATGGAGCCCAGGGGATTTCTGCTCCGGGAACAAAGCATTCTGAGCATGCTGGGCAAGGGACAAGGATGGGGGTGGGGTTGGAGAGAGCAAGGCCCTGACTCCCATGGATGATCCAGGGAGGCAAGTCCCTTGGCCCGTCAGGAAGGAGGCGGGGTTACTTAGGGGATAGCACGCCAAGTGGCAGGGTGGAAGTTTCCTTGTTCCAAAACTGCCTCTACTTCTTCCTCTTGGTTACCTGTGACCTGCTGTCCCGAGTATCGAGTAACGTGCGCGATGACCATCTGTGATGAATGGTGTGGAGGTGGGAATGAGAAATTCTTCTTTGCTAGAGTTAGCAGGAATCATTGGTTCATTGGCCCAAGGCCAGGGAGGTGGTCTTGCCCGAGGGGAAGTCTAAGGACGCTCAAGTGTCCCCCCCCACCTCCCTGTTAGACTCCTCCACTTAAGCAGCTGCCAACCCCCTCTCCTGGCCCTGCTCAGGCCTCTACCCGGCCCCGTTACCTCCCCCTGCGGTCGCTAGTTCCCCAGAAGGAGGTAGGAGGTGAGGCCAGTCTGGCCAGAGGCTTGGACTGCTGCCAGGAAAAGCCGCCTGCTCCTTTGCGGTGTCTGGGGTGGCTGGGAAGGCGAGGGAGAGGACCAGAGGAAGTCCTGCCTGTAGCACCACCGAGAGCCCACAGGAACGCTGTCTCCCCCACCCATGTCCTCAGCGACCCCTCCCTCCACTCCCACTCGGCTGACCAGCCTTTCTTTCTCTCCCTTACAGCTGGGCGCACAGGACAGTCTCTCCATGGGACGAGACATCATGGGGGCGTCCACCACCACCCCTCCCCAGCCATTCTCCTCGCAATGTGGCCTGCCCACCACGAGAGCTCCTGACCAGAGCAGTGAGGCTGGAGTCCCTCTGCCCTCGACCCTCAGACTCTGGACTGACCAGGAGAGGGCTGGAGGTTGCCCTCCACGCTGCTGATATTTATCGTGGGCCCTGGCGGCTCCCATCCACTGGAGGAAGGCTGGGAAGCTCGGCTGAGGACCCTCTGCGCCTCAGGGGCTGTGTTCTCCTCCTACTCCCCTCCAAGCCACACCTGGGCCAGGGACCCAGATACCTGTAGGACGTGGGAGAGCAGGGTGGGCACCGAGGAACGAAAGAGCCCTTTGCCCAGAGGACCGCCTGGTGCCTAGGGATGATGCCAGCACCGACAAGCAGGGACTTGTCTCCAGCGAGAGAAGCATGAGATTGGCAGGGCGGGACAGCGTCAGCTGGATTTCCCGTAAAGGTGTGCGGCCCAAAAGACAGGAAGAGAAGGCCTCTGGGCCTGTTGGTCTGCACTGACAGCCTGGAGCGTGTCTGCACCCTCCGCTTGCCCAAGTGCCCTCTGCTGGTTGCCAGACAGAGAGGAGAGGTCAGCCCTGCCCTCGGGACCTGTCTGGCTTGGCTCCAATGCCAAGGGGAAGACCAGGCTCTGGGATCTGCCCCACTTTCCCTCCAGCCCTGCCAGAGCTTCTCCGGGAGGCTGCGCAGAGGCTCCCCTCACGAAGGAAGCCATTGCACTGTGAATACTGAACCTGCCTGCTGAACAGCCTGCCCCGTCCATCCCTGTGAGCGAACATCTGTCCGGCCTCCTGCCCCTCCAGCCTCTCGCCAGCTTCCTGCACTGAGTGCCCGAGCCGGCCTTGCCTGTCGACTGAGGGAGCCCCTAAGCCCTGACCTTCTGCTCACCCAAGCTTCAACTCCCCAGGGTGGATGGGGTGGGAGAACTGCCTGGGCTGCCAGCCAGAGCTGGTCTTTAGGCTGCGTTGTTCGCCCAGGTTTCTGCATCTTGCACTTTGACATTCCCAGGAAGGAAGTGACTGTGGGAGGGCGGGCAGGGAGGGCAGAGGCAGACCCAGAAGGAGGCTGCGGGGTGAACTCTGACTGAAAATGGGTCTTTGCAATTATGGGTATACCGCTGAGGTGGGGGGAGGCGTCTGCACCCTGACCCTCCGGCCCAAGTCTCCTTCCCTGCACCAGGCCCCGCCCCCCTCATAGCAGCAGGGCAGTGCTGGCAGGCACCCGGCTGTCCCCGTGGAAGCCCTGAGGCTGGCCTTGCTCTCCAGCATCTCAGCGCGGCACCCAGCTCCCATTCTCATCCCCCCCCCCTCTTCCTCCACCTGGGTAGGCAATGATACCCCCAGCTCTCACCCCTACACTGTCTCTCTGGCCGGGCCAGCCGGGGTGGGAGAGGGACCGGCTATCTGCTTCCAGTTCTGTCTTGAGGGCTTCAGCTTCCTGGGCCAGCCTGTGGCCACCGTTCTGAGAACTGGCAGCAGGTGACAGGGCTGCTGATTGCCCTTGGTCTCTTTGTGCTGCTGCAATCCCTCCTCTCTGCTGCCCTGGGCCCTCCGCTGAGAGATCCCACCCTTCCTGGCCCCTGGGCCGAGGCCCATGACTTTTCTTCCTGCCCTCGAAAGTTGGGGTCTGCTGGCCCCCACCGCCCCTGCCCTGCCGCTCTCAGCCGAAGAAAGAGCAGCGGGGAACTTGCCCTGTGGGGGCTCCTTCTAGTCACAGACTCTGTATTTGATGCTAGAGTATATGTATTTAAAAGTGAAAGGGAAAAAAAAAAAACCCACAGAAAAAAGGCATTCCTCCCCCACCCCAAACATATAGTATTTTAAAAGTCAAGAAAGCAAATCCAACTCCTTGCAGAAGCTCTTTGTGGGCGCTTGGTGACACAGGTGCGGGAGGGGCCCCGGACCTCTGGGCTGCTCCCCCGGCTACCTGCACAGGAATCCCTTCTTTGAGAAAGCCGAGAGGGAACATTGGCTCACACACTGTGAGATTTTGTTTTTATACTTGGAAGTGGTGAATTATTTTATATAAAGTCATTTAAATATCTATTTAAAAAATAGGAAGCTGCTTATATATTTAATAATAAAAGAAGTGCACAGGCTGCCACGTGTGAGTCATGGGAAAAGTGCTTTTGGGGCGTGGGTGGCAAAAACAGGGGTAGGCAGGCAGGAGCTGCTGGGCCAGCCCCAGCTCAGAAAGCTTTTTCCAGGGTACACGGGGAAGGACGGTTGTCCCCAGGTCCCAGTCCCGTTACCAAAACCCCCTGCATTATTGCTGTCCCAAACACACGCATCGGCATGTCTGTTTAATGGGAAAGTGGACAGAAACTAGCCAAGCCTCAGGCCTGGCCAGCGGCCCCTGCTCCAGCCCAGCCTCGCCCAGCCTGGGAAAATGGCTGGTTGGGCTCTGTCCAAGGTCCCCAGACCTGCAAGGACCAGGCTTCTTGACCACTGACCCCTGCTGTCTGGCGAGGGGATGGGGGGCTCTGTCCTAGCGGGGCTCAGGTGGCTGAACGCGGCCTCGACTGGGAGGTGGGTGAGGCCGGCATGGGGAGAGCCGGCAGGCTGTGCGAAGGGTCTTAGGGCCTGCCCCTCTTACTGGGCAGTGTGGCCTTAACTGGGGGAGCGGTGTTGGGGAAAGCCAGGGTGACTGATGGCACAGCCCACTCCCCTGAACTAACCCTGTGAAACAAGGACCTCCCCACCTGTGAGAGAGAGGTGGACAAAACTTCCGACCAATGGTCCTCAACCCTGGCTCACCTGAGAAACACTGGAGTTGTTTTCAAAAAACAGCTGATGCCCAAACCGCACTCCCCCCCCCCCAGATCAACAAAATCAGAATCACAGGATAAAGGCTCGGGCACCAGGCATCAGAAATTCTGCAAGGCATCTTAAATGATTCAAATGTGATCCAGAGTGAGAAGCACATAGAGGTGCGTTGTCTGACACGGGGACTAAGTTGAAATGACTTACCACGAAATAAAAGGAAACATCCAGTTCTTCAGTCACGCTGGCCACATTTCAAAGGCTCACTAGCCACACACGTGGCTACCCTGTTGGATAGCACAGAAACAGAACATTTGCACCATTGCAGAAATCTTATTGGACGGTGCCGACTAAAAGGTTGGGTCCCTGCACTTAGGGGACTGAGGTTGTAAGGTCAGGACCGGCCCCAAAGAAACTTGGCCAGGGACTAAGTTCCCAGGTGTCTCTGTCATCCCTCTTTACACCCTTAGCCCCCACTACCACCCTATCCCTCATCATTTCTCGTAAGCATTTCCAATCATTTATGAAAAGCCCCTCAGAAAAGATTCTTGAAGAAACTTATTCATATTTTTTCCTTCGAGGCCCAGCTTAAAAGTCCCCTCCTCTGAGATGCTTTCCCAGCCTGACCCAGGCCTCTGAGGCCCACCCAGGCTTAGTTCCTTCCTCCTCTGTGTTCCAACAGACTGAGAGCCTGTTAATGGGTCTGTCTGTCCCACCAGGCCGTGAACTGTAGCAGGAGCCGTGCCACAGCCCTCTCTCATCCCAACGCCCAAGAGTATCTGGCGCTCAGTAGGTGTTCGATAAACGCGTGTCAAAAGGTTAATACTGAATGTGTGAATGAAGGCATAATAATGCGAATTCTGACCAGAGTTCATGGGTGCCCTTTTCTAGAGCCTCACTGGTATTAACCAGTGGAATGTATACTGGATAACTATACTAGTTCATTAGCCAAGCAGAGAAGGGGTTTTCAGTAGAAGGTTCTCTCTGGCTTCCGATGGAGATGAAGTTATGTTAGAACTCTCTCTAATCACTGTGCTATGGATGGAATGTATACTTCAAGGCAAGGATTGACAAAACAAACAAACAAAAAACAGCCAACCAACCAACCAACCAAACAAACAAAAATCCCTGCCCCTCACTTGCCTTTCCAGAAGCCCCAGGAGGTATCCAGAAAGAAAGGCCAGGGAACCTCAGCAGGCTTCTCCTGGGTTTCACGTGTTGCCGCGGCTGTTGGAGAAGGGTCATATCTATGGAACAATAGTCACTTTGGATTCAGAGCAAGAGCATTTAGGTAGCTGGCTTGGATTTCTTACTGCCTAACAGAACAGACTTGGGCAAGTATTCAACCTCTCCAAACCTCAGGTTTCTCCTCATCCTTAGAACTGGTTTCAGAATACAAGCCAGGTATATACATGGCTTGAGGGGAGAAACCACAGAGCACCAGGTGGACTCCAAAGGGCTGTCCCCAAACAAAATGTGTTCTGATGCTGCCTTTGCCGAGTGGTCCCAGGGGGCCCAGGCTAAACACAGCTCCATTCGGGGCAGGCACCAGGGAGGCGGGATGCTACCAGGCCCTGGCTATTCTCAGCCCAAGGTGGTAGAACTAGGTGTTTCCCCCCCAGGTGAGGATTCGGATACCTGGTAACTCAAGGATTTCCGGCTGGAAGCAGGAGACAGGTTGGAGACCCAGGGGAAAGTGGCCCCGGGAGGCAGTAGGTACCCATTGGCAGGCAGGGTCAGGAACTCTGTCTTCGAGTATGTGAGCAGAAGGGCCCAGCCAAACCCCAAACCATTATCCGGCCAGAGACAGGAAAGTGAATCAGAGACAACCAGGAAGAAGCCTGAGGTTAACCTCGTGCAGACTGCGGGCCATGGCAAGGAAAGGGCTGGTAGGGGCCTGGAGTCTGGGTGGGCGTCTGGCGACCCCTTGAACAAGATGCTAAAGTCATAAAGGCATGGGCAATGCCCAGGTCAGCTGCTGGGCAGCCGCGGGGAAAGAGCCCATACTCCCCTCCCGCAGTGAACTGCCCCTCTGCCAGAGCAGAGCAAATTGTCCCCTGGCTTCCCACCTCAGTTTCTGGGAAAGGAGGATGGCCTGGATGTTGGGACTCCTGGGGGAACAAGGTGGACCTGTCAGCCTGGAAAACCCCATGGCAAAGTGACCAAACCACAGAGAGGCTCATTCTGAGGCCTGTAGGGGCTGTGGCTGCCATGGCCCCATCGCTGGTCTGAGACCACGGGAAGGCCCACAGGTTGACCCCCATGGCCCTGTCCAGAGTCCACACTGATGCAGCTCTGGGACTGGGTGGCAGTGGGGCAGGAGAGGTTACAGGTGGGGGAGGTGGAGGAGGCTGGATCAAGGGAGTTATTGAACCAGCTCCTGGAGGAGAGCTGGGTGAGAGCCCCATGCTGGACTCCAGCCACTCCAGCTCCCAGGCCCCAGGCCTGCTCAGAGGTCCTGGACACCTGTCCCAGCCACTCTGCTATTTAGTCTCTTTGTGTGTGCGCACCTGATGAGGTCTGTGAAGGCCACAGCCTCATCCTCACTCATTCATTTCCCCATTTATTGCTAGAAACCGAGCACCAAATCATGAGCAAAAGAGTCAGTGGGGGAGATAGGTCAGTGACACAAGTAAGTAATTATGAAACCAAAACAGAGGTAGGGAGACACAGGTGCTGTGAGAGCTTATAACAGAGGACCTGGTCAAGGATGCAGGGCTATGCGGGCCCTTAGGAAAATCAAGGCAGAGGAAGTCATAGAGGAATAGTCTTCATCCAATGCTGCCAACAAGATGAATAGCTTTCATTGACTAATTGCCTGGTATGGGTGAGGCACTCTATAAAAATGTCATCTCATTCCATCCTACAATAGCCCCGTCAGTGGGTGCTAATATTCTCTTTTATAGATGTAGAAACTAAGGTTTAGAGACACTTAAAACCTGCTTGGCCAAGGTCACAGCAGGTGGTAAGCGGCAGAGCCTAGTTTTCAACCCCAATCTGCCTGTTTTCAAAGCCCATGGTCTTGTCACATCACACTCTAGTAGGCATTCAGCAGATGCTTGTTACACAAATGGGCACTTCATTCCAGTCTGGCAGGCTTGGAGGGCTCCCAGAGCCTTAGCAACCTCCTTCTTCTTCTCTCCCTCGGCAGGATTGTTTAGTCTGGCACCGGGCAGGAGGACCTGGGATAGATTCCTACCAGATTCACACTCGGCCCTGCTGCTAACCCTAAATCCTCCAGGGAAAGAGAAAGAGCCCCTCCAGGGTGATGTGCCCACCACCTGGGCCTCTGGGACAGTCCCTTCCTGACTGCCAGCCCCTCCACAGAGTCCCTTTGGCTGAGTCCTTTATGACCCATGTGTTTTTTCCCTGCCCACCCTTTGGGCTTCTCCCAGGTCTCTGACTAATTTTTGGCCAAGGCGACATCTGGGCACTGATCACTTTAGGGGGCAACAAGCTTTGGTGTTATTCTTATTTTGCCTGATCCTGACCTTCCTGGGCGACGAGGTTGGGCATTTGCTCACCATACAACCAGCCAGATCTCCGGAGGAGGTTGTCACAGGCTGGGATGGCACGACTGAGGCTGAATCAGGATCACCGAGTGTGACATCTGCAGGTTCAACACACTAGTGATTCTGGGGAGACCGGGAAATGGCTAGGGACAGAACCCTCCTTCTGCCTATATTTGAGGGAGACCCAAAGAGCATCATTCTCAGAGCGCACTGTAGGCACTCAGTCCATGTAGGTTTTCCTCAGAGGAGCTCCATGTCCACATGCAAGAGCCTCTCTCTATCCATTCTCCCAAAGAACATCCTCTGTCTTGAAGAAATTTTGGCCCAAAGCCTCTGCTATGTTTGGAGTATTTTTCTATAGCAGCAGCAACAACAAACTCTGGGGAGGGAGCAGGAACTTGATATCCAGAATTGCTGCATTAGATTATTTCGAAAGTCTGGTTCTAACCACCACCACAACAAAAAATTACAAGGTGTGTTAAAGATATGAGAAAGTTGGTCCAGACATAAGGGAAAAAAGCAATGGATAGAAATTGTCCCTGAGGAAGTGCAGACATTGGATTTACTAGGCAAAGACATTAAGTCAAGTATTTTAAGTGTGTTCAAAGACTACAGGAAACCAAGTATAAAGAACTAAAGAAAGGGGTGTGTGGCTGGCTCAGTTGGTGGAGCATATGTCTCTTGATCGCGGGGTTGTGAGTTTGAGCCCCATGTTGGGTGTAGAGATTACTTAAAAACAAAACCTTTAAGGGGCGCCTGGGTGACTCAGTAGGTTAAGCGTCCAACTCTTGATTCTGGCTCAGGTCATGGTTTCACAGTTGAGATTGAGCCCCACGTCAGGCTCTGCTCTGACAGTGCAGAGCCTGCTTGGGATTCTCTCTCTCTCCCTCTCTCTTTGCCCCTCCACCACTCATGCTCCTTTTCTCTCTTTCTCTCAAAATAAATAAACTTTAAACATAAAATAAAATCTTAAAAAAAGGCCCTGAAGGAAAATATGAGAATAATATCTCACCAAATGAAGAATGTCAACAAATGTATAGAAATTATAAAAAGGGGGTGGGGGGCGTCTGGGTGCCTCAGTAGATTAAGTGTTTGACTCTTGATTTTGACTCAGGTCATGATCCCGGGGTTGTGGGATCCAGCCCTGAGTCCGGCTCAACACTGAGCATGGAGCCCAGTTAAGATTCTCTCTCTCTCTCTCTCTCTCTCTCTCTCTGCCCCTCTCTCTGCCCCTCTCTCCCTCCCTCTCTCTAAGAAAAAAAGAAAGAAAGAAAGAAAGAAAGAAAGAAAGAAAGAAAAGGAATTATGAAAAAGGAACCAAATAGAAATTCCAGAGTTGAAAAGTATATTAACTGAAAGGAGAATTTCACCACAGGAACTCAACAGTAGGATTGAACAGCCAGAAGAAAGAATTAGTGAATTTGAAGATAAGTCCATTGAGATTATCCTGCCTGAATAACAGGAAGAATGAAGAAAAATGAATGAAGCCTCAGAGACCTACGAGACATCAACAAGCACACCAACCTGTGCATCGTAGGAGCCTAAGAAGGAGAGGAAAGACAAAGGAAGAGAAGGAATACTTGAGGAAATAGTTTGACACTTTCTAAACTTGATGGAAACCATTAATCCACATATTCAAGAAGCTCAATGAATTCCGAGTAGGGAAACTCAAAGAAACCCACACCTAGACTCATCATAATCAAACTTTCAAATGACAAAGAGACCCTGGAAAGCTGCAGAGGAGAAATGATGCAAACAGGACAAGAACTCCTCAGTAAGATCAACAGCTGAATTTTCATCAGAAACTATGAAGGCTATAAGGCAGTGAGATGATATTCACAAAGTGCTGAAGGTGGGGGGGAGGGGTGGCGGGGGGGAACTGTCTACCAAGAATTCTATACCCAGAAAAAAATTCTATATGCACCTTTCAAAAACAAAGGCAAAATTAAGACTTTTCCAGATAAAGAAGAACTGAGAGTTTGTCACTCAGCAGATCTGACTTACCAGAAATACCAAGGGAGTTCTTCAGGCTGAAATGAAAATCTACTACATAGAAACCTGAATGCACATGAAGAAATAAGAATGTGTAAAGGTAAATACATAGGTAAATACAAAAGACAGTGTAAGTGTATTTTTTCCTACCTGATTTAAAAGAAAACTGCAGAAAGCAATGATGATAAATCTATGCTGATGGGCAAAAAAAAAAAATGTGTAATGATGTAACCTATAAAAATAACAGCATTATGGACGGGGAGTATTAGAGCAATAAAGGAAAAAAGTTCTGGTGTGCTATCAAAATTAAGTTAGTGTATTTCCCCAATTGTCTCGTTTGTTTCCTGGTTTGACATTTCATTTGATTCAGGATCTTTATAAGATCCATAATCTGCAACTGGTTGATGTGTATGTGAAGTCTCTTTTGATCCTCTATCGCTCATCCACATTGGGTCTTTAAGAAATACTAAAATGTTGGCAGATAATAAAATCATGCACTCTCTGGAATCTGCTACAGGTTCTACAGGAAGAGAACCTATTTTCAAGGTAAGATGATAGTTGGTTTTTCTCTAATCCCTGCTTTTGCATGTTTTTGAAAAATTTCAGAACAATATTTTAATAGAAATGGTATACTCAATTCACTGTTCACATCACAATGCTTGAGAAAAATTAAACATCACAGATATTTTAAAAAATTAAGTTAGGGGAGTCTGGGTGCTCGGTCAGTTAAGTGCCCGACTTTGGCTCAGGTGATGATCTCATGGTTTGTGGGTTCGAGCTCCGTGTCGGTCTCTGTGCTGACAGCTCGGAGCCTGGAGCCTGCTTTGGATTCTCTGTCTCCCTCTCTCTGCTCCTCTCCTGCTCATACTCTGTCTCTCTCTCTTAAAAAGAAAATTAAAAAATTAAAAAATAAATAAAAATAAAAAATTAAGTTAGTGCAATCTAAGCCAGGTTGTTTAAGATGGTAATCCCTAGGGCAACCACTAAGAAAACAATTTTTAAAAAAACACCAAAAAAAAACCCACAAAACCCAAACCAAACCAAACAAAAAATTCAACCTTCCCACCAAAAACGAAAACAAAAAGTAAACAATTCAAAAATACATAATAAAAAAAACAACAAGGGAATTAAAATGGTATACCTGGGCGCCTGGGTGGCTCAGTCAGTTGAGTATCTGACTTGATTTCAGCTCAGGTCATGATCTCAGGGTTGTGGGGTCCAGCCCCGCATGGGGTTCCTCGCTGAGTGTGGAGCCTGCTTGGGATTCTTTCTCTTTCTCCCGCCACTCCTCTCCCCCACTCACGCACTCTTTCTCTCTCACTCTCTCACAAAATAAAAATAAATAAATAAGTTGATAAATAAAATTACATACCTGAGTATTTTTCTATAAAAGGCCTGCCCTGCAGCTGTCAATGAAAAACTGGGGAGCTTAACTGCCTGAAGAGGGGCGGGGGGAAGAGGCACATTCTCCTTATGCCTTGATCTCATGCTCTACCCGTCCCTTGAGATAAAATACCCAATATTCCTTAGTTTTCCAAGCACTTTCCCAGATAAGATCGTGTGTCCTCCTCACAACAACCTTATAAGGCAGGCTTTATGATATCAGTTTTATAAGTGAAGGCTCTGGGGCTCAGAGAGGGTAGATAAATAGCCCAAGGACACACAGCCAGTAAACGTGAAAGGTGGGACTAAAATGAGGTCTGTCTTATTCAAGCACAGGGCTCTTTTCTCCAGAACTCAGCTCAGCATTTGGTCATCAGAGAAACTGGCTCCCTTTTCCTTTGTTCCTTTTGCTAACTTTTAATTCTGGACAGTATCAAACATATGCCAAGTAAAAAGATAATAAAATGAACCTCCATGCAGCCATCACTCAGCTTCAACAACTGTGGACAATCTTGACCTACCCGTATCCTCACACACTATCTCCTGCCGCCTTCCCATTACTTTGAAGCAAATCCCAAATGCATCCTTTCAAATGTAAGATATTCAGCATGTGTCTTTAAAAAGTAAGGATTTGTTTTTCAAACATAACCACAAAAACTCTTATCCCTTCTGAAAAATTAGTAATTCCTTGATATTATCAAATACCTAAGTTAGTGTGTCAATTCTGTCTTACAAATATTTTTTTAGAGGTTGTTTGAATATGAACCCAAATGTCCATATACTGCAGTTGGTTGATGCTCCCTCTTAAGCCTCTTTCCGTCCATAGATTCCCCTTCCCTCATCCTTTCCACCAGGCCTCTTATCTCCTGAAAAACCTGGTTCATTCGTCCTGTAGAGTTTCCCGGAATCCAGATTTTTCTGAGTGTGGTGTCAGAGTGTCACTAAAGTGTTTCTCTGTCATTCATTTCTTGTAAATTGGAGGTTAGATCTAGAGGCTTGATCAGATTCAGGCTCAATTTTTCCACAAACTTCCTTCACAGGTGCTGGTGGGCACTTCCATCGGGAGGTATCCAGGACTGATTGTCTCCTCTTCTGTTCATGACATTTTTATTTTTAAAATGTGGCAACCGCTTAAATGTCTGCAACCAGGAGAATAGTTACATAATGATGGTTCATTGTTACAGTGGAATTTTATGCAGTGCTTAGCAATCATGGTTTTCAAAGAGTATTGAGTGATACGGCGAAAGCTTATCATACACTTTTTAAGGGCAAAAAGCAAGACTAAAAAACACCTAGAGTATACCATGAATCTGTACAGAGGGAAAAAAATGAGAAGAGGGGCGCCTGGGTGGCGCAGTCGGTTAAGCGACCAACTTCAGCCAGGTCACGATCTCACGGTCCGTGAGTTTGAGCCCCGCATCGGGCTCTGGGCTGATGGCTCAGAGCCTGGAGCCTGTTTCCAATTCTGTGTCTCCCTCTCTCTCTGCCCCTCCCCCGTTCATGCTCTGTCTCTCTCTGTCCCCAAAATAAATAAACGTTGAAAAAAAAAAAATTAAAAAAAAAAGAAAAGAAACCACTAATAGCAAGGAAAAACAATTATGTTAATAGAGGATATTACTAAGGGTTAAAATTATGGGGGATTTGTTCTCTTTCTTTTTTCTGCGTTTCCCAAATTTTAATAAAATGTTCATTTTGCTTTTATAGGCCAAAAAATTATTTGAAATATTTTGTAAAACTTCTACGTCTGCGTGGGAGGTCGTGATTTTCCCGAAGTCATCTGCCAAACCACAAAATGTTACCTTCTGAGGCAAGATGTAAACGTACAAAAGCAGTTTGACCAATTGAACAAATTACTGGTCAGCTGTCGGTTGGTTGCTGGAGGTTCGATGTCTCTGAATGGTCATTTTGGTCACAAACGGCAGTCTGCTGGTGCACACGGGCCTAGAAAGAGTAGAGGCCATTTCCTCTGAAAGGCCAATGGAGCAGACTCTTTGGCTTAGCAGAGCAGTCTCTGGGTCTCCAGAGAGCCCAGTCCCAGTGCCCCGTGCCCTCCTGCAAATTACTCATTACTAGACCTCACACACACAGCCACAGAGATGCGATGCCCCGAGCGGCAAGGACAACAGGGGACAGCCACAGGTGCCCGGGGCAGGGCTGGACCAGTGTAGCAGCTCACCGTTGGAGGTGTGCTTGAGGGGCCCTCTGCCAGGACGGCAGGATCAGTCTGCTGCAGGTTTGACCCAGAGAGAGGAAGAAGTGAGGATTCCTCCCCTTCCGACCTAGGTTAACCCTGATCGATTCCCTGAACAAAATAGGCATCAGATATTGATGTATACAAGAGAAGGAGATTACATTTCGGGATCTCTGTGGCCTTTTTGCGGCCCTGACACTCTAGTCTTTCCTAGGACCAGTTTCTTCCAAAGCCTATGGGCCATTTGAACTATATTAATCATTGTCTCATTCATAAGTAATCATTTAAACTATGTCCTCCCATGCATACCATCAGATTGTGGCACAGATGTCACAGACATTCACACACACACACACACACACACACACACAGAGGCTGTGAAATCCACACCACACTCAAATTCTGCCCAACCCCCCCAGGGAGACCCCAAGTCACTAGGGCAAACTTTATCAACCAGTATCTTCCATTGTTCTTGCTTTGCTTTGAGTGGATGCTATATTTAAAATTTTTCATTTTTCTGTTTATGAAGATAGCGTAAGCTGATTCCACATAAATGCAAAAGTCCAAAAAATATAAATAAGCAAATAAAAACCACTCTTAGCCACACCCTTCAGCGACAACTACTGCCAACACACTTTTGTGTTTCTTTCCAGTATTTTTTTTAAATTTTTTTAAGTTTATTTATTTATTTTGAGAGAGAGAGAGAGAGAGCAGGGAGGGGCAAAGAGAGAGGGAGAGAGAATCTCTCAGGCTCCACAGTGTCAGTGCAAAGCTCAACACGGGGCTTGAACTCACAAAGAATGAGGTCATGACCTGAGCCGAAATCAAGAGTTGGATGCTTAATCCACAGAGCCACCCAGGTGCCCCTCTTCCAGTATATTAATAGCACTATACTTATATTTTTATGTTGGTAAAACCTTAATGTAGATTCAGTTATATATCAATTTTATACTCAAGATTATAATCATGAAACATTTCCCACATCATTCCAACTTTTGTAGATATTCTTTTATTCTTTTATGGTCTATATTTTTCTGAGCTGATTAACCAATCCACAATTATTTACTGAACTTCCACTATGTACAAGAGAGGCACATAGGGCAAAGGGATGAGATTATAACAAGGTTTTGGCCCACAAGCAGATAAAAGACACAGATGTGCAAAGCTTCCAGGCAAGGCCAGAGGGAGTGGAAGAGATAGGATGAGTGATTACGAAGACTGTATTTTCTCAACTAGAAATTAGCCCACAAGATCTGACCAAGGAGACCTGGGCAAGTCATTTAATATCTCTGTGCCTCAGTGTCCTCCTCTGTAAATTAGGGATGATAATAGTACCTATCTCTAAACTGTCCTGGGGGCGCCTGGGTGGCTCAGTCGGTTAAGCGTCCGACTTCAGCTCAGGTCACGATCTCGTGGTCCATGAGTTCGAGCCCCGCTCAGGCTCTGGGCTGATGGCTTGGAGCCTGGAGCCTGCTTCCGATTCTGTGTCTCCCTCTCTCTCTGCCCCTCCCCCATTCATGTTCTGTCTCTCTCTGTCCCCAAAATAAATAAACATTAAAAAAATTTTTTTTTAAATAGTCCTGGAAAATAGCACTGTGCAAGTGTCTGCTGTTTTATTATTTGGGGGATACAAAAGTATTTCAGAAGCTGTTGCTTTGTTGTCAAGACATTTGCATTTTGAGCACATTCTAATGTAGGAATTGTGGAGTAAAATATTTGAAATATGAAGTGTCCTGGGAGATACAGAGTAAAAGCTACTCTTGGAGGAAGGGGGATGGGAAATGGAGGGGGAGAGAGAGAAAGAGAGAGACAAAGAGACATAAAGGGACAGAGGCAGAGAAAAAAGAGACGGAGAGGCAGAGTCGGTCTAGCTAAGGATCAGGGAAGAAACACAGAGGAAGAAAGATTTGAAATGGGCTTTAGAATCTTCCTTAAAACTCATAACCCTTTGAGTTATAAGTTCAAACACTGGGATAGAGGAACCGCATCTGACACTCAGCCTCACCAGGTCTGAACTCCACTCACAAAGCCTGCTCACGGGGCAGCTGGGTACAGGAGGCACTCGGTTCGCGTCTGTGGAGCGGAAAGGAACAAAACAGAAAGGCAAGACAAATACAACTTCAAAACCGACGATTTCCTCCTTTATTCTTAACCAGGAGCCAAATCCTGACCTGGGACTTTCTTTCCACTGCAAACATTCACCACCGATTTTTCAGCACGATGAAATCCGATATGGGAGTATCAGCAGAGGTCCGAACAGGGCATACTTTAAACGGCATTTGACTTTCTGGCTCACAATCACAGATCATCTTGCCCAGAAACTATCCTCGTCATCCTTGGCATGATTTGATAACAAGCAACTTTCTCATTAAAAAAAAAAAAAGTTTCACCTGAGCAATACTTTTTAAAGGAAAAAATTAAAAAAGACTCATGACACCCAGCCCCGGACTCTGTGCCTGTTGCTGAGATAGCCCTGATGGTGAGGTGAGCCGAGATTGGGGTCACACGACCTGGGTCCAACTCTGGACACCTCCATGAGGAGCCGGGATGCTCTCTAAGGTGAGAAAGGTGGAGGGAGGGAAATCCGCAGATTTACAGGGGTTCATGGAAAGACTAGGATTCGGCCCTACAATATGATTCACAGGTCACAAAACAGCTTTGCACATATTTCATTACTTGGTCCTCACAACCTCTGGTGAAGTAGCTCTTTTTATGATTTACGCAGACAGTTCCGAACCCAAAGAAACTCAGGAACTGGTCCAATGTAAAGACACCCCAGGGCTTTTAGGCCAGAATCTCCCCTGCTGGACGGGAAACTCCTTGAGGACAAGAACGCTGCCGTGTTCAGCTTCAGATTCTCATCAGAGTGAACACAGGACCCAGCTCAGAGCAGATAATAAATGTTTGCTCGGAGAATGCACATGTATGGCCTTAGACGATGCCTTGTCTCTCCGCAGCTCAGAGTGCTGGGTGAGTGGTCCTTCCCCACTTGGAAGAGTCAATGGCAACGCCTCTCTGAATTCCCTTCTGACACCTGAACGCACCGAGTGTCAACGGGGCAATAGGGCACCATTCCATTCCGTGCCCCTCGCTTCGTTTAACACTGGTGTATTCATTTCCTATTGCTGCTTGACCAAATTACCACAAACTCAGTGACTTCAAACAGCACAAGTTAATTTTCTTAGAGTTTGGGAAAACATTAGTCAGAAATCGGTTTTACTGGGCTAAAACAAGGTGCCATCAGGGCCGGTTCCTTCTGGAGGCTCCGAAGGGAGAATCCTTTTCCTTGTCTTTATCAGCTTCCAGAGGCCACCTGCATTCCTGACCCTGTGGCCCCAGCCTCCGTATTCCGAGCGCATCCCTCCATCCTCTGCTTTCTACCCTCACATCACCTTCTTTTCTGTGGTCAAATTTCCACCTGCCAAATTTCACAGGACACCTGTGATGACATTTAGGTCCACCGGGACAAGGTAACATTAACAGGGAGCAGGATTTGCATATTTTCAGGAAGCGTTATTCAGCCTACGGCATTTATCGCTCTTACACTTACAATTTACCTTTTTATTTTATATTTGCCTCTCCTTTTAGGACATTGTGAGCAACTTGAGAGCAAGGACTGTACCTTCTTTACCTCTGTATTTTCAGCTCCGAATACAGTGCCTCACCTACAGTAGATGCTTGAAAAGTGGCTATGTGAATAAATAATCCCGTTTCTGCCCCAGGATCATCACAGCACAGCATTCCAAAGAAATCTAAATCTACTTCAAAGAAGCCTTAAAAGATGAGTCAGTCTTTAGCAAAATTCTTTTGGGGACATAGAGGAAGAGGTCACACAGCACACTACATAGCAAAGCTTCCTAAAAATGCCCCAGAGACATTTCTCCCTTCCCTCCAGGCCCCTTCACTCAGTCTCTCCCTCCTGCCCGTCCACTGCCCCAAGCAGCCAAATTTGTCATTGTTCCCAGGGAAAATGCAGGAGCATCAGGTTTTAATTTTGACACTATCCATTCTCAACCAATGGGCAGGCTCTCACTAGAAGGAAAAAAAAAAAAAAGCGGCGCTATCCACTTCCTAAATTCCTGGGTGTGTTCCTGGATCTGTCTGCCACACAGCAGGGTCTGCGAGGCATTGCGTCTAGTTCCCAGTGAGCCCATTTGGACCGTTTTGGGGACCAGCCCTCTTTCCCAGGAAGCGATTCAAAGGGAAATGCCTCACAGCCAGGGCCCTGAGGCTGACTCTGATGGGTGAGGGGAGAGAGCTGCCCGGTAGCCTTGTCTGGCCTGAAGGCTCTAGAACTTGCAACCTCCAGGGCGAGGGTGCATCTCCAGAGTGAATGCCTTGAAGGCCTTCCTTCTTCCTCCTTCCGAATTAATGTCAAAAACCAAAAACGGAGCCTGAGTAAAATCTCACTTGGTTGGGTAACTATTTGGCTATAAATTTCTGGTGCCCTGACATGATCCTGCCTGTTCTGATTCTCGACGCTACCCTTCCAGGCACTTTGCTGTGTGGGCAATTCTCTCCAAGGGCAAAATAACGACAAGAGTTTCGATGTTTTATTTACTTCCTTGTAGATAAGTTTTAGTCCTAAAATGGAATAAATAGTCCGGAAGATATGACAGGACCGTATGAAAACTTGTTTAGCTTTTGATACATATCATTTGATTGTTTAAGGAATTATACAAACATATCATCACCAGCAACACGTAAGTGCATATTGCCCCATAGTTCTGTTAACATGAGATTTATTATTTTTATTTATTCTTGCTAGTTTAATAGTTCCAGAATGATATCTTAAATTTGTTTAAACATGTTTTTCTTTATTGCTTTCAAGGCTGTGTGTTTTTCTATGTGATGTTTGTTCTTCCTTTTTATTTGTTAATAAACTCCTCATCTCCTTTGGAAACTCAGAGAATGGAATCCAGACACAATTATATATTTGTAGCAGTTCTTTCCTATTTTGGAATAAGCTTCCAGTAATTATATTTTTCTCATATGTTTTTTCTATAGCCTATATCTACCATAAATTTTAGAATAATCTTTACTTTTTTTAGAATGGTGTTTATAAGGGCACCTGGGTGGCTCAGTCGGTTGAGCATCTGACTTCGGCTCAGGTCATGATCTCGCAGTCAGTGAGTTCGAGCCCCGCATCAGGCTCTGTGCTGACAGCTCAGAGCCTGGAGCCTGCTTTGGATTCTGTGTCTCCCTCTCTCTCTGCTCCTCCCCCCACTCGTGCTCTGTCTCTCAAAAATTAATAGACGTTAAAAAAAATATTTTAGGGGCACCTGGGTGGCTTAGTCGGTTAAGCGTCCGACTTCAGCTCAGGTCATGATCCCGCGGTTCGTGAGTTCAAGCCCCACGTCAGTCTCTGTGCTGACCACTCAAAGCCTGGAGCCTGTTTCAGATTCTGTGTCTCCCTCTCTCTCTGACCCTCCCCCGTTCATGCTCTGTCTCTCTCTGTCTTAAAAATAAATAAACGTTAAAAAAAATTTTTTTAATTTAAGAATGGTGTTTATATATTCATATTTCTCTATCTCGTCCTTATTATTTGTCATTTCTTCGGTAGTCAGACATTCATCACCCCTCCAAACACAAGATTTTTTTCTTCTTCGTAAAAATGCTACTGTATGTTTTACTTTATCTGAAATTATTCAATATGATATAATGTATTTATCTAAAATAGTATATTACACAATCAACTTCCTTTCTATCATCCCATTGCCTGAACAATCAGTAAATGATGAAATCTTTCTGCATTATTGGATTGTTTCTCATTTGCTGTAAACTAAGTTTATAAAGTAGGACACCTGGAGCCAGAGGAATTTCTATTTTGTTTCGTCCACCCAACAAATTTTCTTTTGAGCTCCTACAATATGCCAGGCATTGCTCTAGGTGCTAAGGATAAGGCTGTGAACAAACCAAATATCTCTGCCCTTGTGGAGCTAGCATTTCTGTGAGGGAGCGGAGGGAGGGAATCGAATTTTAAAAAATACATGATAGACGGCTACGTAAATAAAAAGTAGGATAGGAAAAATGCTACGGAGCCCAGCGTGGGGGTGAAAAGTTGAAATTTTCAATGGGAAATTTCAGGACCTCACTGAAAACTCAGATGACGTTTGAGCAGAGACCTGAAGGAAGGGAGGGAACAAGCCTGTAAATATCTGGGGGGGAAGCAGGTTCCAGAAGAGAGAATAGTAACTGGAAAGGAACATCAAGTTCCCTGGGGAGGAAGATGCCTAACGTGCTCTGGCTGCAGGGCAACAAAGACCATAAGAATCAGAAGTGGCAGATGTGGTAGGAGGCTCCAAACAGTGGTACAGACAAGAAGCTACGGTGGCCTCTGTCAAGGCAGGGGAGGACAGCAGCGAGAAGTGGTGGGCTCTGGGCCTACTTCTGACCCAAAATAAAGACAGTCAAGGATGACTGCACATATTTTGGCCAGACCACTGGAAGGTTTTGCATTTGCTAAGATGGAACAGACTGAAGGAGGAACAGCTGGAATTTGGAATTGGTTCTGTTTTAAGCTTAAGATACTATACCACGTGGAGATGTTCTGCTGATTTTTTGTTTCCTGTTTGAGGACCCATAGTTTTGATAAATGTGCTTTTTATAAAGCATTTTTTTAAAGTTTTATTTTAATTTATTGATTTCAGGGGAGAGAGAGTGAGAGCAGGGGAGGGGCAGAGAGAGAGAATCCCAAGCAGGCTCTGCAGTGCCAGGGCAGAGCCCGATGCGGGGCTCGAACCCATGAACCGTGAGATCATGACCCGAGCCGAAACGGAGAGTCAAACGCTCAACAGACTGAGGCATCCAGGTACCCCTACAGTGCATTTTAAATCCTTTGAGTCAATCTTTATTTTTTCCCATTATTCTGTAAGGTTGATATCAATTATTCAGTTTCTGCAAGTATTTTGTAAGCCCCAAAACTAATAGTGCATTCAATGTATTAACTTTGAAAATACGGTCACATTTATTAGAGTGAGTTTTTTAGTAACGACGCAGTATATCTCTCCATTTGTTCACAACCTCCTTTCCACTTCCTGTTACGGTTTAATAATTTTCTTGGAATAAATCTTGTGGCTCAAGGAAAATCCTCAACTAATTTATTTTTGGTTCGTGGTTATAAATGGAATCTTTCTCTCTTTTTTATTGTATCGTTTTATTAATATGCAGCTGTATTTCACTGACAGCTAGAAACCCAATTGTTTCATGTTGGTTTCTTTTGGCTACGTCTTTGCTGGATTCATTTATTATTTCTGGTAATTTCGGGGTTGCTTTTCTTGGAACTTGCAGGTATATAATCATGTCAGCTACAAAAAGTAGTATTTTTTACCCTATAGTGTGATGTCCTTACCAAATAGCTATTACCCGCCTTTCCAATACCATGTTGAGAGAATAGCACTGGGTGAGTCTTCTGTTCTTGCTTTCAATGGCAGGAACTGTCATAAATTTCCAGTAAATGTGACATGGGCTCTTCAAAAAAAGTACATCATTCTTCTCACTGAAGCATAAAAATCTCCGTATCTTCTTCTGAAGCTTTAATGAAGAGTACACATTAATCCTGGACTGTCTTTTCAACAACTAAGTAAATGACCACTTAAAACTTGCTTTTCTGTTTCATTCATGACTTAATTTGCTCCATTTTCTCTCTTTCTAAAATGGAAATTAACTAGTAAATGAAGTGCCAAGGAATCCCAATGCAATTATATTTTTATTTCCTTCTCTTTAATTTTGACCAGCTTTGGGCTTGTGTTAATTATTGCATTATTTAGGACCTAACACTTGAGAATTGTCAGGCACTCATTGTTCGATGTATGTTATCACCCTTAATATTTGGGACTGTAGGAGCTCGTGGGTGGCTCAGTCAGTTGAGCATCCGACTCATGGCTTCGTCTCAGGTCATGATCCCAGGGTTGGTGGAATCGAGCCCCAGGTCAGGCTCTTCAATGAGCATGGGACCTGTTTAGGATTCTCTCTCTCTCTCCCTCTGCTCTGCTACCCCAGTCACGAGCTCTCTCTCTCTCTCCCTCTAAAATTAAAAAAAATAATTTCAGAGTGGGGAGGGCAGCACCTGAGTGGCTCATTTGGTTAAGTGACCAACTTCAGCTCAGGTCATGATTTGCAGTGTGTGATTTCAAGCCCCAGGTTGCTCTCTGTGTCTGAGCTGATGGCTCAGAGCCTGGAGCCTGCTTTGGATTCTGTATTTCCCTCTCTCTCTGCCCCTCCCCAACTCGTGTTCTCTCTCTCTCTCTCTCTCAAAAAATGAATAAACATTAAAAAACTTTTAAAAAATGGGGATTGTAAAATTTTCTTTATTTGACATCCTGTTTTCTACATACTCATGACAAAACTTAGAATATGCCCATCATTTTAGTCTCTTAAAAAAAAAAGTCTTTCGGTTTTAATTTTTTTTTTTTAGGTAATAAATAGTTATATTCATTTTATAACCCAGACTTCAAATTTATTTTCTCCTAATAGGGAGGTTTATCTCCCTGACATGTAATATAAATGATATACTTGTATGATCTTTCCTTGTCCCTTACATTTATCTTTATTGAATCACGTTTTTTACTTTTCCTGTTTTCTTTAGCTTGTCTCGGTGGAGAAACAGAAGCACCAAATTTTGTGGTAATATTTTGATAGTATGGAACTTTTTTTGAGATTCTAGTTTTTAGGTAGGATTGGGCGGATATTTGAATGCAGGCTATCTCCCCACCCCCAACCATGTCTCACTGAGAATGTGGTAACAGGTCTGGGAAACAGGTATTATTATCTTCATTTTGCAGATGTTGAGGCTCAGGAAGGATAAGCGATTTGTCAGTGTTTTACATCTAATACCGTAAAACTAAACTTTATTATATTACCAGTTGGTTTTACTTTGATTCATTACATTTGATTCATTGACACATTTCGTTCATACCTTTCAGCAATGTGGTAGATTACTTTGTCCTAAGGGTTTTTCTCCTTCGTGGTCTTTGTCCCTGGCTGTGGTCTTTGCCTCTTTAGGGCTCTGCTACAGAGCCCTGGCTCTGGAAAGCACCCAGTTTCTCCTTCTGTCTTCTAAGAAGAAAAAGTGGCCTTGGTCAGTCTCACTTGCTTCTTGGCAGAGAGGAGGCTCAGATCCGAGTGTGCCCCTCTCCAAAGCCATGAGGCAACCTCCATGATGGTGTTTCTGTAGATGTGACCTGGGGACCACCTGCCTCAGACACATCCGAGACATTAACTGCTCACTAACAAAACAAATTCCTAGGCCCCATCTCAGACTCATTGAGGCAGAAACTCTGGGGATATATCCCAGGAAACTTAATCTTAACTTACTAGGCCCCCCAGGTGGTTCTTCTGCACACTCAAATCTGAAAACCATAGCCCAAGTCTAACACACATGTGTGGAATAGATGTAGATATCCCCCGATGAATCATGTCCTTGTGTAAGCCTCTCCCTTGAGTGTGGGCAGAAGGTGTGACCTGTATTTAGCCAATAGAAAATGGCAAAGGTAGTGGGACAAATACTTCTGTGATTACGGTATGTTTTATAAGACTGTCTTAGAGAACTGGAGAGAGAGAGAGAGAGAGAGAGAGAGAGTATCCCACTGGCCTGCAACAGGTAAGCCTCCATGCTGTGAAAGCCTATGAAAGGGCCACATGCCAGGAAATACGGGTGACTTCTGGATGCTGAAAGCAGGCCCCAAATGACAGCCAGCAAGAAAACAGGGACCTCAGCCCTACAATCAGAGGAATTGAATTCTGCCAGCAGCCATGTAAGCTGGAAGAGAACTCCCGACTCCATAAAAGAACGTAGCCCCAGCCTAAACCTTGATTTTAGCCTTGTGCGACCCTGAGCAGAAGACCCAGCAAAGCCATGTCTGGACTCTTGGCCCATAGAAACTAGGAAATAATAAGTGTACGTCATTTTAAGCTGTTGCGTTGTGGGAATTGGTTACGTAGATATAGAAAACTAACATGCCTCCCTTCTCAAAATGTCAACATCTACCTTTCTTATTACATTATTTAGACCTGGGGTAGAGGCTATAAGTTATTATTATTTTTTTTAAATCTTAACTGTATCTTTTAATTTTTTTTAATGTTTATTAATTTTTGAGAGAGACAGAGAGACAGAGTGTGAGCAGGGGAGGGGCAGAGAGAAAGGGAGACAGAATCTGAAGCAGGCTTCAGGCTCTGAGCTGTCAGCACAGAGCCCGACGCAGGACTCCAACCCGTGAACCTTGAGATCGTGACCTGAGCTGAAGTTGCACGCTTAACTGACTGAGCCACCCAGGAGCCCCTTAACTGTATCTTTTAAAGTATATAATACATTATTATATATTCATTATAAAATTTAAAAGCCCAACAACACCAAGTATTGGCAAGGATGTGGAGTAACTGGAATTCTCATGCCCTGGGAGTAGAAATGGAGACGAGGTCCAATCACTTTGGAAAACTGGCATTTTTAAAGAAACTAACATATCCACACATACACTCTAGCCTTCCCACTCCTACGTATTTACTCAAAAGAAATGAAAACATATCTCCACTCAAGGACTTACACACAAAGATTCATAGCAGCCTTGTTCACATAGCCCAAATCTATGTGAACAACCCAAAAGTTCATCAACAGTTGGCTGAATAAACAAAATGTGGTCCAACCATACAACAGAATACCATTCAGAAATAAGCTATTGAATATACAAAATAACATGAATGAATCTCTAAGTCATTACCAGGGTGCAGAAGCCAGATACAAAAGAGATACTGTATGATTCCATTTATATAAAATGCACCCTGGCCTTTAATGACAGAAGGCAGTTCAGTGGTTGTCGGGGGCCAGGATGGAGGGAGATGGACAGCAAAGGGGCATGAGGAATCTTTGGGGATGATGTAAATGTTCTATATCCCGATTGCGGTGGTGGTTTCACAAGTATGTGTAATTTTCAAAATTCATTGCATTCTGCATCTTAAATGGATGTGGTTTAACTGTACAATGAACTCAGTAAACTTGGCAAGGAAAAACAAATCCATTTGGTACAAGATACAAAAGGTGCAAAAGGTGCAAAGTGGCCCTTTTATTGGTGGCCCTAACAGAGGCCACCACTGTAACCGATTCCCCGTGTATCTTTCTGTAGATATTTTTACTTAATACAAAGTGAGATCTTTACATATCAGTACATTAAAACAAACAAACAAAAAAACCTCCTCTTTGTTTTTTTTTTAATTTTTTTTTAACGTTTTATTTTTATTTTTGAGACAGAGAGAGACAGAGCATGAACGGGGGAGGGGCAGAGAGAGAAGGAGACACAGAATTGGAAGCAGGCTCCAGGCTCTGAGTCATCAGCCCAGAGCCAGACACGGGGCTCGAACTCACAGACCGTGAGATCGTGACCTAAGCTGAAGTCGGCCGCTTTAACCGACTGAGCCACCCAGGCGCCCCTCCTCTTTGTTTTTTGAACAGCTGTACAATTGTCCCTTTATGGTTGTACCATAAGTTGCTGAACTAGTTTCTAATTGATGGACATATTTTTACAAATAAAACAATGAGCTTAAATTGCTGGGTTAAAGAACATGAGAATTCTTTTATTTTTAAAAGTATTTCTAAATTACTCTCCATAGAGGTCATAGCAATACCTATTTCCACCAGTAGCAAGAACACCTATTTTTTTCCACAGCTGTGCTGGCATATTATGTTATGAGACTGTTCAATGTGATAGATAAAATAGTATACATCGTTATAATCTTCTTCTTGATACCTCTTATTATGAATGAGATTGAGCGTCTTTTCACATTTCTAAAGAGTTATTTATAGGGGGACCTGGGTGACTCAGTTGGTTCAGCGTTCGACTTTGGCTCAGGCCGTGATCTCACAGTTCGTGAGTTCGAGTCCCACATTGGGCTCTGTGCTGACAGCTGGATAAACATTTAAAAAAAGAGTTGTTTATAGTTGCCTTTGCAGTTACTTTGTTATGAACTAGTTATTCATATCTGCCTACTTTTCTATAGCATTGTTGGCCTTTTTCATACTGTCTTTTAATAGCAGCTTCTACATGGTCTTGGCTCAGATTCCCTAGGAAACAGGCTGAGACAAAGCTTACACGCTAACGCTTTACTGGGGGAGTGCAATCCCAGGACAGCAAGGGTGAAGGGAGAAATGGAAGGGAGGCCAAAAAGTAGGAAAAGCACATACAAGGTGGTACATTACCAAGGGGGCCACAGCTTCATGAGGAAATGGACAGTGGCTCAGCTACAGGAGTATCAGGGGGGAGGGCTGGTGAGAATGGGGAGGCGGGGCTTTCCTGTCAGTTGCCTCCCATCCACAGTCTCTCTTAGGTCAATATTTGCCCCAAAGGGCATTAATTGCCCTGCACTTCTGGGTGGCACACCCAGTTCAGCTTGCGGGGGGGGGGGGGTGGGGGGGGCGGGGAGCCAGATTTCAGGTCCTTTGGCATGGCGTTCCCCTGAGTCCAGAAGAGAGGAGAGTCCTGTCTCCCACATCTGGGCACCAACGCAACTGTGGCCTTTGTCCAGTCTTCATCCTGGTGGAGGATGAGCCTGCAGCATGTTGGGGACAAGGCAATAAGGGCTGTGGCCGGGAGACTGCACTGAGCAACCAGCTGAGGTCCTGGAGAGCCAGGAAGATCTGAGCAATTCTGGAGAAAATTTTATATCTTTTTTATATAAAATTTTAAATTTTATAGATATATTTCCTCTATAATTGCTCAGATATACCTGCAACATCCAAAAAGGATAATTTTATATCTCTATAGGATAAGGACATTATATTTTATTGTATATACATTATATATCACATATAAAGGGTATTATTATATATATTATCCTTTTTGCTCTATTCTAAGTTTCAGATACGCCCCTCCCCCGCCCAGTTTGCTTGATTTTGACTGCTTATGGTGATTTTTTTTTGCTATGCAGAAGAATTTTATTTATTTTTTAAAATTTTAAATGTTTATTTATTTTTGACAGGCAAGGAGAGACAGAGTGTGAGCAGGGGAGGAGCAAAGAGAGAGGGAGACACAGAATTTGAAGCAGGTTCTAGATTCAGAGCCCACCGTGGGGCTTGAGCTCACGGACCATGAGATCATGACCTGAGTCACAGTCAGATGCTTAACCGACTGAGCCACCCAGGCACGCCCAAAAAATTTTATTGTTATGTGACTGGATTTATCAATACTTTCTATTATGACTTCAACCCTTTCCTACTCTGAGATTATGAAAAGAAAAAAAAAAAAACCTTCCCATGTTTCTTTCTGGTGCTTCTAGGATTTCATTTTTCAAAGTTTAAATATCTCTGATTCATCTTCATTTTATTTTGGTACAAAGACAAGCTGTATTGATCCCAACTTTATTTTCCAAATGGCCACACAGTGATCCTGATGTAAAAGGACACCTTTCTCCTGTATTAAGTTTCCTTACTTTTGAAGGCTCTTTATTGAACCTGCTCTCACTTACAGGGTCTGAGACTCACTAGGTCGAAGAAATGATTTATGAGAGGAGAGCCAGACACAGTTAATGGAGTTCCACTTTTGTCTTGCACTGCAGTTCACTCCAGAAAGGACAGTCATGGGCGAACAGCAGGAAGTTATTGATTATTATGCTTTAACATAATTAATCGTGCACTTGGTGACACTGCATGTAATGATTTGAACCGCGAGACGTCAAGACGGGGTGATGTCTCTGTGACTAGCAATACCTTGGTGACATGAAGGCAATGGAACTTTGAATTACAGCTTCTTCCCCTGGAGAATGTTGTAAAACATAAATGCAGTTTTGGATGTGCTATTTGTACTTGGCATGGTCTGCGGGATATCCTCAAAGGCGCTTAAAGTGCCAAAAGACCAGTAAGGCAGGAATAAAGGGAAAGAAAAAAAAACCATTTCTTTTAAAAGAAACTGGGCCCCTAGAGCCACCCTTGGCCAATAGCATTAACCATTTCCTTGTGCGCCCCAATGCAATTTTAGTGACACTGAATGATTTATGATCATCCCTCCTGGATGGACATAAATTTCTTAGGGGTGTAGACTGAACAGAGACCTGGCTATATTTAATCCCAGGCCTTAGGCTAAAGCCTGAAACACAGTAGCTGCTTGAAATGTGTTTCTGGAAGGACTGAAATAAACAACAAGATAATGATTCAGATCAACTCCTGCGAAGCTTTTCCTGACACCCGTCTCTGTTCCCTCCAACTCCACCTGGATTGTGGGTTCCCACTGTGCCCTTTTAATCACTGACTTCTCCACTCACCCTTTTATGCGTCTCTCCCATGACAGTGTGAACTCTTTATTTTTTTTTTTTAAATTTTTTTTCAACATTTATTTATTTTTGGGACAGAGAGAGACAGAGCATGAACGGGCGAGGGGCAGAGAGAGAGGGAGACACAGAATCGGAAACAGGCTCCAGGCTCCGAGCCATCAGCCCAGAGCCTGACGCGGGGCTCGAACTCACGGACCGCGAGATCGTGACTTGGCTGAAGTCGGACGCTTAACCGACTGCGCCACCCAGGCGCCCCCAGTGTGAACTCTTTAGAGACATAAACTGTCTTAATCAGTTTTATATCCGTAGCACCTAGTAAACTCTCAATAAACATTTGTGGAGTGAATGAATGAATGAATGAATGGTCTGTAGGGAGACTGTTAGAAAAGGTCTGAAAGTTGTTACGGGGTAGCTGTGTCTGTGGTCTTCGTGTTCAGAAAGGAGCCTATCTTCCCAGAAGAGAGAATATGGTTGAGCAGAAAAAGCATATGCTTTGGAGACAGAACACCTGAGTTTTGATGCCGACTCTGCCACTTACTTTGGACAAGTCACTTCTCTTTTCTGAGCTTCAGTCTCTTGTACTGTAAAGTAGAAATAATTAGAATTGGAGATAAAGTTTGAAAAGTCCCCCCACAGAGCATGGCATAGAATAGGTCCTCTATAGCAGCTGTGCTATGCTATTCTTATTCGTATTCTTATTCGTATTCTTATTATTTATTGTTACTGTTATTAAGAGGTGTGAGGGCAATACAGAGGAGGCTGTTAAAATTTGTAGTTCAGGTAGCTTTGGAGGAGATGATTTCGGGAGGGGATGAGGTGGGGGGTATGGGGTGACCGATAATTGCTGTGATGATAACCCTCAGATACTGAGCGTTGACTCTGTCAGGCATTCCACACACATCATTTCTGCAAATCCTCACAACAAACCTTAACATTGGTGCTATCACCCCACTTGTCAAAATGAGGAAGCTGAACCACAAAGCTCTTCTCTGAGGTTCAAGGTCAGAGAGGTAGTCGATCGTTGGGCTGGGTTCAACCCAAATCCATCGTGAAAGCTTTAAGCCTATTCCGAGTAACCCAGGAGTTGAGAATATTCTGGGAATAAAATCTCGGTTAAAGACCTTCTAAGAACCTAGATATTGAGTTAAGCTGGACTAAGGTCTAAAGTAAAATACAAGGCCATTTACACCCATTTTTTCATGAACCCATGCTTATCACGCCTGCTGTCATTAACAGCGTCTTAGGATTATAAACAACTGAGCTTACACTGAACCAAATGGACTGCACTGGGTGTAGGGAGGCGGACTTTGGGGGAAACAAATCTTCACCTGCACCCATTCCTTTAGCAGCAGCATGTTACCAGTGGTTTTAGGAGAGCAGCCTTTCAGGGAACTTCCCTGGGCCTGGCTCATCACATAATGGAGAATGTCATTGGTTTGCATTTCCCCAGCACGCATCAGATGTTTGCCTTAGCATGCCATACATTCTCCAAGCACGGGGAACATGAAGACTCACCCCAGGCACGGCTGTCACAAAGCTTCATCTGGCTGCAGCCTCTTTAACCCGTTCTCCAGTGCACAGGCTCATCCTGGTCAGACTTTTCTTCAGCATCACAGAGCTTAGAATCTGATTCTGAATTCCCCGGGCACTGTTTGCCATTGTTGTGCAAGCCTTCTCTCCAACAGTTGGATAGTCTTAAATGTGCTCTGACCCCATCATCTTCATAGGTATTCAATAAATATGCCCTGAATGGAGAGGTTAACAGAGCAAGAAGAGTTGAGCAATATCACTTCTTGGCATCAGTTTTATGTGGCATCGGTATTCTGGAGGGGTTGAGGCAATGCGGAGCAGGATGGACTCCTTTAAAACCTCTTCGTTTGTATATATGTCTCTCCCACAGAGAGTCCTGCTGAAAATAAACATAGCCTGCCCTGTGTGTCTCCACCACAGGAGGGGTATACAGCACAGATAAGAACCGTCTTCTCTGGGGGGAGATTTTCCAAAGGACACTATCTGTTTACTCAGCAAATATTTACTGAGCGAGACGGGAGGAGGAAGGGCATTCCAGGGAGAGAGAACAGTTTGAACAAAGCTAAAGAGAGGAGAAACCAGGGGGATGCATAGGGTCTAGTGAGTAGTGAAATTCAGGAGGGAACATTTGAAAGGTAGGAAGGAACTGATCAAGAGCTTTGAATGCTTGGCAGAGGAGTTTGGGCTTATTTCAACAGGCAAGAGGGAGTCAAAGAAAGATTCTGAGCAAGATGGATTGTAATCAAAACTGCTCATTAAGAAAATTAATCTGACGGTAGTGCCTAAAAAGGAACGAGATGAAGAATAATCATATAAAGCAGCCAATGACTGGGTATTTACTATGCACCCAACACCATGCCAATCCCTTTATACACATTCTCTTGTTCCATAAAAGTAATGAATAATAGATTTAAGACTCAGTGCCTGGCTCATAGTATTTTCTAATCTTCACAATCACCCTGTGAGTTGACTATTATCATTACCTCAATCTTACAGATGACACCTATGCTCCAAAGAGGTTAAGCATGTTATACCCAAGGTCAAAAGTGTTAAGTGGCAGAGCCAGGGTTTAAACTCGGGTTGGTCTGACTCTAAAGCAGACTCTTAAGGGAGGGAGATGTTAGGAAGTAATTGCAAAATCCTATTGATGGTGATGAACTAGAAGAGAGGCAGGAGGGAAGAAAAAGAAAATGGATGTACACCCGAATTATGGAGACATAACAGACATGATGTAGCAATTGATTGACGGTTGGAGGGACAGAGTGGTTAAGGTTGGCCCAAGGTTCCGAGCATGGGTGACCAACAGAAGGTGGCACTATGGTGAAAGTCAAGAATACAGGATGTAAAGTAAAAGAATTCAAACTATGTTGAGTTTGATGTGTTCATGGCATTAGCCAGTAGAGATATCTTGCAAGCATTTGAAAATCCACCTTATTCCTTATGCCTTGTTCTTCACTTATAATGTCTCATTCTTAAATGTCTCATTCTTTTCTTTTATTTAATGGTACTTTTTTAAATTTTTTTTTTTTAATGTTTATTTATTTTTGGAACAGAGAGAGACAGAGCATGAACGGGGGTGGGGCAGAGAGAGAGGGAGACACAGAATCGGAAACAGGCTCCAGGCTCTGAGCCATCAGCCCAGAGCCTGACGCGGGGCTCAAACTCACGGACCGTGAGATCGTGACCTGGCTGAAGTCGGACGCTTAACCGACTGCGCCACCCAGGCGCCCCTATTTAATGTTACTTTTAAATGTTTATTTTTGAGAGAGACCGAGAGAGAAAGAGAGAGAGCATGAGCAGGGGAGGGGCAGACGGAGACAGAGACAGAGTGCAAGCCGGGGAGGGGCACAGAGAGAGAGAGGGAGACACAGAATCCGAAGCAGGCTCCAGGCTTCGAGCTGTCAGCACAAAGCCCGTCACAGGGCTCGAACTCACGGACCATGAGATCATGAGCCGAAGTTGGACGCTCAACTGACTGAGCACCCAGGCACCCCTATTATTGTTATTTTTAAAAAATTTTATTGTGCTAAAATACACCTAACATAAAATTTACCTTTTAATCATTTTAAGAGTCTTATTTTTTAAATTAACGCGAGGCTGACTTCTGGTTTCTGGTCCAGCACGGAAGGAACTTGGAAGTCATCGGTCCATCCAACCAACCAACAAGTGAAAAGCTGAACACACCGAAAAATCAACTTTTCTTACATCCATCAGAAAAGTGAGCTCACAGAACAAACTACTGCCCCCAAAATGGAGAGATAGACAGGTACATACAAAGAATTGCGACTTCATGTAGCAGAAACCTCCATGGGAGCCAGTATTAGGATAGGAAAATCTAAACTGTAGCTGCCAAATTGCTGGAGGCTCAGTGTGGACACATCTGAGAGTTAAAACCTCTGGGCATGGGGGGAGGCAATCCTGGGGGAGGCGCACGCTTTTGTCACTTTTAGCTCTAGAAGCTGTATCAGCTTCTGGAGAGTATCAGAGAAAAATCCCCCTGTCCCTCTTTCTGGCAGAGGAAGGGGGAGAGTGACCATTTTGAAATACGCCAGAGTGTTCCATTCTTCTTAACGAAGGCTTCCCCCAAGAGAACCTATTTTACCGGAGCCTAACCTATTGGGGTTTTATCAGAACTTAATCCTTAATTAGGAGAAGGGACATGCCGAACTCTAGCCTCTTATTCCACCTAAGGGGAGAGAAAATGGAGGAGCCTATGTGAAGCTCACAGCCCAGGGCCGCAGCCTCACTAAAAGACTAAGACCTGTGGCTCCTGGGTGTCTCAGTCAGTTAAGCTGCCGACTTCGGCTCAGGTCATGACCTCGAGGTCCGTGAGTTTGAGCCCCACGACCTGCTCTGTGCTGACAGCTCAGAGCCTGGAGCCTGCTTCGGATTCTGTGTCTCCCTCGCTTTCTGTCCCTCCCCTGCTATGCTCTGTCTCTCAAAAATAAATAAATGTTAAAAAAAAAAATTAAGACTAAGACCTATCATTAGACTACAGAACGCTTCCCTCCTTCCATGCCTGACCACCATACCACTAAAGGCCTATTTGCCAGATTTCCTTAAAAAAATGTTTCTTTTAATGTTTCATTTCTTTTTGAGATACAGAGAGAGACGGAGTGCAAGCAGGGGAAGGGCAGAGAGAGAGGGAGACACAGAATCCCAAGCAGGCTCCAGGCTCTGAGCTGTCAGCACAGAACCCAATACAGGGGCTCAAACTCACTAATTGTGAGATCATAACCTGAGCTGAAGTCGGACGCTTAACCGACTGAGCCACCCAGGCACCCCTACCAGATTTCCTTTTATCCAGCACATCATGTCAGGGTTTCAACAACCAAAAAAATTTGCAAGCCATAACAAAAGGCAAGGACCCACCCCACAGTTTGAAGAGGTAGAGGAAATATCAGGACCAGATTCAGAAATGGCAGGGATCTTGGATTATCAGACTGGGGACTTAAAACAACTATGATTAATAAGCCAAGGCCTCCAATGGAAAACATAGACAACACGCAAGAGCAGATGGGTAATGTAAGCAGAGAGATGGAAAAGTCTTGGAAGGAATCGCGAAGAAATGCTAGAGATAAAAACAAACAAACACAGAAACAGAAATAAAGGACGCCTTTGATGGGCTCATTAGTAGACTGGACACAGCTGAGAAAAGAATCTCTGAGCTTGAGAACATGTCAATAGAAATTTCCAAAACTAAAAATCAAAGGGAAAAAAGACTGAAAAAAAAAAAAGAGAGAGAGAGAGAAGAACAGAATATCCAAGAACTCTGGGATATAACGGGAATACCACAAGAAGAAAAAGAGAAAAGAATAGAAGAAATATTTAGAGCAATTATAACTGAAAATTTCCCCCCAAGTTAATGTCAGACACCAAACTACAACCCAGAAAGCTCGGAACACAGGGCAGGATAAAAATTTTAAAAAACAGATAGACAAACAAAACAAAAAATGACACCCAACCATATTATACTGAAACTGCATAAAATTAAAGAAAAAATCTTGAAAGAAGCTAGGGAGTTGGGGGGGGGCGACACCCTACCTACAGAGGAAGAAAGATAAGAACTAATTTGGCTTCTCAGAAAGCATGCAAGCAAGAAGAGAATGGAGGGAAATATTTAAAGTGTTGAGGAAAAAAAAAAAACCTACCAACCTAGAATTCTGTGCCCTGTGAAATTATCCTCCAAAAGTTAAGGAGAAATAAAGACTTTCTCAGACAAACAAAAATTGAGGGAATTGGTTGCCAGTAGGTCTTGATGTGCAAGAAATGTGAGAAGTCCTTCAGAGACAAGGGAAATTATGTCAGCAAGAAATTAAGATCTACATTTTTTTTAAAACGAAGAGTGTTAGAAAAGGAATAGGTTAAAATAAAACACAAACTTTTCTTGGGGGGCCTGGGTGGCTCAGTCGGTGAGGCCTCCGACTTCGGCTCAGGTCATGATCTCTTGGTTTGTGGGTTCAAGCCCCGAGTCAGGCTCTGTGCTGACAGCTAGGAGCCTGGAGCCTGCTTCGGATTCTGTGTCTCCCTCTCTCTCTGTCCCTCCCCTGCTCATGTTCATGCTCTGTCTCTGTCTCTCTTAAAAATAAATAAACATTAAAAAAACTTTTAAAAATCTCTTTTTTTTTCTTCTTTCTTTTTTATTTTAGAGAGAGAGAGAGAGGGCGTGCACAAGAGGGAGCAGGGAAGCGGCAGAGGGGTGGGGAGAGAGAGAGAGAGAGAGGGAGAGAGAGAGAGAGAGAGAGAGAGAATCTCAAGCAGTCTCCATGCTCAACATGGAGCTGGACATGGGGCTCAATGTCACGACCCTGGGATCATGACCTGAGTTGACATCAAGAGTTGGGTTCAACCAACTGAGCCACCCAGGCGCCTCCCTTTTTCTTACTCTTAATTAATCTAACAGATAATTGTTTGGAGGGAGGAATTTGGAATATTTTGTTATGACAAGACACTTGCACTAACCACAAAGTGGTACAGTGTTATTTGAAAATGAACTTGGATTGGCTATAAATTGTATATTGCAAATTCTAGGGCAACCATTAAAAAAGGTTTAAAAAGGGGGCACCTGGGTGACTCAGTCAGTTAAGCGTCCAACTCTTGGTTTCGGCACAGGTCATGATCTCACGGTTTCATGAGTTCGAGTCCCATGTTGGGCTCTGCACTGGCAGCATGGAGCCTGCTTGGGATTCTCTCTCCCTCGCTCTCTGCCCCTCCCCCACTTATGCTGTCTCTGTCTCTCTCAAAATAAATAAATAAACTTAAAAATAAAGGTTTAAAATGGAAGCATAATTGATAGGGTTGAAAAAGAATGAAAATGGAATCCTATAAAATACTCAGTTAAAACTCTGAAAGCCAGAAAAAGAGTGGAAGACAGAAATGCGAATAAATGGAAAATAGCAACAAATATGGTAGACACGAAAACAACTATAGCCATAATGACCTTGAAAATTTTTTTTAATGTTTATTTATTTTTGAGAGACAGAGCACAAATGGGGGAGGGGCAGAGAGAGGGGGGAGACACAGAATCTGAAGCTGGTTCCAGGCTCTGAGCTGTCAGCATAGAGCCCGACGTGGGGCTCGAACCCACAAACCGCAAGATCGTGACCTGAGCCAAAGTCAGACCCTTAACTGACTGAGCCATCAAGGAGCCCCTAGCCAGACTCCCTTTAAATGTCAATAATCTACTTTGCCAATTAAAAGACAGAGATGTCAGAGTGGATCAAAAAACAAGACCCAATTTAGGTGCCTGGGTGGCTCAGTCAGTTAAACAACCAACTCTTGGTTCAGCTCAGGTCGTGATCTCACGATCTCACAGTTTGTGAGTTGGATCCCTGCACTGCACTCACGTGGAGCCTACTTGGAATTCTCTCTCTCCCTCTCTTTTTCTTCTCCTGCTTGATCTCTCTGTCTCTCAAAAACAAAACAAAACAAAACCAAGTCCCAATTAAATGTTGTCTACAAGAAACCCATTTTAAATATAACATAGATAATATGCATAAAGAAATATGATTAAAAGTAAAGGGATGGGGAAAGATATGCCAATACTAACCAAAAGAGAGAGAGCAACTTCTTTTATTCCACATAATACATTTAAGGGTCACTAACGTTGTTTCATGTATCAATAGTTTGTTCCTTTTTAATCCATTGTATAGATGAACCACAGTGGTTTTTTTAATCCATTAATTTATTGAAGGACAATTGTACTATCTCGATTTTTTTGGCAATTATGAATAAAGCTTCTAGCAATGTTCCTTATAGGTTTTTGGGTAAACATAAATTTTCATTTCTCTAGCTATGAGTGCAACTGCTGGATTATATGGCAACTTATGTTTCATTTTTTAAGAATTTATCCAATTGTTTCCCAGTGTGGCTGCACGCGTTTTCATTCTCGCCAGCAATGTATCAAAACCATGTTCCAATGCATGAGAGCATTCCTCGTCATTGCTTGGTGTTGTCAGGGTGTTTATTTTAGCCGTTCTAACATGTGTGGTGCTATCTCATTAAGGTTTTAATAGGTATTTTCCTAATGGCTGATGATGTTGCACATCTTTTCACGTACTTAACTTGTTTCATCCTCTTTAGTTAAATGTTTAAGGCTCTTACTCAGTTTCGATTAAATTCTTTGCTTTCTTACCGTCCAGTTTTTAGAGCTCTTTGCATATTTTTGTTACAAATCCTTTGTTGGACATATGACATATAGATATTTTCTCCCAGTCTGTGGCTTGTCTTTTCATTCGGCTTCCCTTATTACCAAAAGCTTTTAATTTTGATGAAGTCCAATGTATTTATATTCTTCTTTCATGAATCAGGCTTTTCCTGTCAAGTCTCAGACTTTGCCTAACCCTCAGGTTGTAAACATTTTCTCTTGTTTTCTTCTAAAAGTTTTATAGTTTGATGTTTTATGTTGAGAATTACATGGATTAAACATCCATTCTGAGTTCAAATCTGCACACGGTGTGAGGTTTGTTTTTCTACTTGTGGATATCTAACTGTTTCAGAGCAATTTGTTGGGGGGAAAAATCCCGTCCTTCCTTCAGTGGTTTGCCTTTGAGACTTTGTGAGCTATCAGTCAGCCACAGACGTGTGTATCTGTTTCTAGATGCTGTATTCTGTTTCATTGATGTATGTGTCTCTCTTGTTGCTAGTACCACATTGTTTTGATTACTATAGCTTTGTAGTAAGTCTTAAAATCGGGGGATAGTGTGATTCTCCCAGCTTTGTTTTGTTTTGTTTTGTTTTCATTGTTTTAGCTATCCTAGGAGCCCGTGGGTGGCTCAGTCAGTTGAGCGGCCGACTTCAGCTCAGGTCATGATCTCACAGTTGGTGAGTTCGAGCCCCACCTAGGACTCCATGCTGTCAGTGCAGAGCCCTCTTCGGATCCTCTGTCCCCTTTTCTCTGCCCCTCCCCTGCTTGTGCTCTCTCAAAAATAAATAAACATTAAAAAATTGTTTTAGCTATCCTGGTTCCTTCGCCTTTATGTATAAATTCTAGAATCAGTTCATCTATATCTACCAAAAATCTGAGATTTTGATAGGAACTGAGTTAAATTTGTTTATCAAGTTGGAGAGTATCAAATCTATACTCTATTGAGTCTTCCAGTCCTTGAACATGGCATGATTTTCCATTTTTTTAAGGTCTTCTTTGATTTCTTTCATCAGTGTTTTATAGTTTTAAGCATATAGATCCTGTATATGTTTTAGGAGATTCATATCTAAACATACTATTTTCTCAGCTATTGCCAAGTGATAATGGTTTTTTTTTTAATTTTGATTTCCAATTTTTTAAATTTAACATTTATTCATGTTTGAGAGTGAGAGAGACAGAGCATGAGTGGGGGAGGGGCAGAGAGCGAAGGAGACACAGAATCCGAAGCAGGTTCCAGGCTCTGAGCTGTCAGCACAGAGTCTGATGAAAGGCTCGAACTCACCGAGTGTGAGATCATGACCTGAGCTGAAGTCAGACGCTTAACCGACTGAGCCACCCAGGCGCCCCTGGTTTCCAATTTTTATTGCTAGTATACAGATATATGATTTTTATGTGTTGATCTTACATTCTGCAATCTTGCTAAACTCAAGTATTAGTGCTAGATGATGTCTCGTGCGTGCATATGAATTCTTTAGGGTTGTCTGTGAATAGAGATAGTTTCGTTTCTTCCTTTACAATCCAGATAGCTTTTAGTTCTTTTTTCTAAAATCATAAACAGAGGGGCGCCTGGGTGGCTCAGTCGGTTGAGCGTCTGACTTCAGCTCAGGTCATGATCTCACGGTTCACGAGTGTCGGGCTCTGTGCTGATAGCTCAGAGCCTGGAGCCTTCTTCAGATACTGTGTCTCCCTCTCTCTCTGCCCCTCCCCTGCTCATGCTCTGTCTCTCTCTGTCTCAAAAAAAAATAAAAACATTAAAAAAAAAACAAAATCATAAATAGATGTGAATTTTGTCAGGTGCTTTTTATGCACCTGGTTATTGCTTTAATCCTGTTTTTTTGTTTTTTTTTCCTTCAAGTGGCAAATGTGGGAATTACATTGATTGGTTTTCAAATAATGAACAATCCCTGCATTCCTTGGATAAACCTCACTTGGACAATGGTGTATTATTCCTTTTTTTATTATGTTATTGGATTTGATTTTCTAATATTCTGTTGAGGATTTGTGTCTCTGTCCATGAGAGTTATTTGTTTTTAATTTTCTTTTATTGTGATGTCATTTTCTGATTTGGGTATAGTTCTATTCTATGAACGGACCAATCCTTTATTTTAAAAAGGATCAAAACTAAGAAATGACAAGGATTCTGCAAACATCCCATTGAAGACAATTCCTGGATTCTTGAACCAGTGCCATTTGCTGGGCTGTGAATTGCATATAGTTTCTTTTATGTTTTGCTCCTGAATCCAAAATACAGATGGTTGTCATGCTGGCTGCAGTGATAACTGACTTTTGTAATCTCAGTATCTCATTGCCAATTATTAAAACTAGTCTTCCCTGGTGACACAGTTTCAGTGATTGACGTAAAATGTAAATTTTCCTACAGCTGCACTATCAACCTGATCTCTTTTTTTTTGCTTTTGTTTTGCAGCCACACCTAGAACAGCACAAAATCTACCAGCCAGGTAAGCCCAGGCCTCTGTGCAGTTCACAACTACAGGCAGTCCCTCACTGCATGGTTTGACTTAACACGTTTCGACTTTACAAAGGCGCAGAGGCAGTATTCAGTAGAAACCGTACGTTGAATTTGGATCATTTCCAGGGCTGCCTATGCACCTTACAATCCTCCCTCGTGATGCTGGGTGCTGCTAGCCGGCTGCAGCTCCCTCCTGGTCAGCCACATGATCATGAAACCCCTGTGCTAACAACCCCTAGGCTTACAACCATTCTGTGCCCATATGGCCATTCTGTTTCTCACTTTCAGTACTTTATTCAAGAAGCTAAATGAAATATTTGACACTTTAATATGAAATGCTATGTTATAAAAGGCATTTGTGTTAGATGAGTTTGCCCAACTGTAGGCTAATGTAAGTGTTCTGAGCACGTTTAAGATAGGCTAGGCTAAGCTATGATGTTCAGTGGTTTATGTGTATTAAATGCATTTTCAACTTAAAGATATTTTTAACTTACTATGGGTTTATCAAAATGGAACCTCATCGTAAGCAGAAGAAGATGCATATATTGATTTGAAGACGGCTTAGGGCATTTCTGCTTCCTTCTCTCCAGAAAGGTACAAATAGTTCGGATACCCCAGGGCCTCTAGGTAGCAGACATTTATTTGGCTGAATAGATTGCCCATCGGGGGCTCATGGTCATTCAGGTGAAGGGTCATCAATGGGAAAGTAGATAAAGGGGGAACTTGCCACAGGAAGCTCTTCTCCAAGCCATGAGGGGAAGAGATGAGTCAGCTATTCATTTGTTTAGTTAAAAAAAATTTGTGGGGCGCCTGGGTGGCTCAGCCGGTTGAGTGTCTGACTTCCGTTCAGGTCATGATCTCGCGGTTTGTAAGTTCGAGCCCCACGTCAGGCTCTGTGCTGACAGCTCAGAGCCTGGAGCCTGCTTGGGATTCTGTGTCTCCCTCTCTCTCTGGCCCTTCCCTCTCGAGCTCTGTCTCTCTCTCTCTCTCAAAAATAAATAAACATTAAACATTTTTTTTTAATTTGTATTTTGTCCTAAGTATTAAGTTGATATAGTCTTAATGTGGAGGGATGTCTATAAAATAGAGTGGGAAATTAAATAATAAATACATTAAAATTGTGGAAATTCCGGTAGTGCTTTTTATATGTGAGGCACTACCTAAGCTTTTTACATATAGTAACTCATTTGATTGTGACAAAACCCCCAATAAGGTAGGCATTATTGTAATCTCAACTTTACTAGGTAACTGTCACAAGAGGGGTTGTAGAATACTATGAATAACCTTATGTATACAATAAAAAAAAATCCACCTATGAAAATGCAAAAAAATATTGTGTGGAGGTAAGTTTCCCCACTCTAAGCCTAGAGTTGTGTGCATGTACAGGGAAAGATTTTCACTTTTGTTGCACATACTAACATTTGCTTAGATTTCTTTTTCTGAGTGTGTATTACTTAGATCCTTTAAAATTATGTTTTTCTTCAGGAGTGCCTGGGTGGCTCAGTCGGTTGAGTGTCCGACTTCGGCTCAGGTCATAATCTCATGGTTCATGAGTTCGAGCCCCGCGTCGGGCCCACTGCTGTCTGTGCAGAGTCTCCTTCAGATCCTGTCTCCCTCTCTCTCTGCCACCCCACCTCGTGCACTTTCTCTCTCAAAAATAAATAAAACATGGGGCACCTGGGTGGCTCAGTTCGGTTAAGTATCCAGCTCTTGATTTCAGCTCAGGTCATGATCTCATGGTTTCATGAGTTTGAGCCCCATATCAGGCTCTGTGCTAACAATGAGGAGCCTGCTTGGGATTCTCTCTCTCTCTCTCTCTCTCTCTTTCTCCCTCTCTCTCTCTACCCCTCCCCCACTCATGCTATCTCTTTCTCAAAATAAATAAATAAACTTTAATAAATAAATAAATAAGGGTGCCTGGGTGGCTCAGTCAGTTAAGCATTTGACTTCGGCCTAGGTCATGATCTCAGGGTCCATGGGTTAGCCTGGAGCCTGCTTCGGATTCCGTGTCTCCCTCTGTCTTTCTGCCCCTCCCTCGCTCATGCCCTGTCTCTCTCTCTCTCTCTCTCTCTCTCTCAAAAATAAATAAACATTAAAAATTAAAATAAATAAATAAACAAAACATTAAACAAAATTATATTTTTCTTCAAATTATTCACCAGAGGTAGTATGCACTTATTGTCGATTTTTTTTTTACTTTTTCTTTAATGTTTATTTATTTTTGAGAGAGGAAAGAGAGCGCGGGGGAGGGGCACACAGAGAGGGAGACCCAGAATCTGAAGCAGGCTCCAGGCTCTGAGCTGTCAGCACAGAGCCTGGCTCCGGGCTCAAACCCACAAACCACGAGATTGTGACCTGAACTGAAGTCAATCTGAGTCACCCAGGCACCTCTCAAGTTTTTAGAGAAGAAAAACAATCACAAATGAGAAAATAGAAATGACCTGCAATCTCACCTCAGAGAGGAAATTAACATTTTGGTGTTTACATTTTCAGGTTTTTTTGGTATAAATATATGATTTTACGTTCATCAAAAAATTGGTTGACACTTGGGGATAATAGAAAATATATATTGGCCTCTTCCCCCTCATTTCCTGGCACAGAGCTCCTAAAACCGTTGTAAGTTCCCAAGTGCAGAGCCCTAGGACATCTCTTGTTCTAATGAGGTGACTATCGGTGGGCTCCTGGGTGGGGGCTGGTCACTGGAAAGACCAAGATTAGAAGCTTGGAATTCTAAGGCTCTCCGAGAAGGGAGAATGGCTGAAAATGGAGTTAATGATGGATCATGCCTGCATGATAAAAAGTCCATCAATTCGCACAAGCACTTGGAGAGCTCAGAAAGCACATGGAGGTGTGGGGAGAGCAGCACCATATCCTTTCTCATATCCTTTTATAAGAAGCTGGCAGGGGCGCCTGGGTGGCGCAGTCAGTTGAGCGTCCGACTTCAGCCAGGTCACGATCTCGCGGTCCGTGAGTTCGAGCCCCTCGTCGGGCTCTGGGCTGATGGCCCAGAGCCTGGAGCCTGTTTCCAATCCTGTGTCTCCCTCTCTCTCTGCCCCTCCCCCGTTCATGCTCTGTCTCTCTCTGTCCCAAAAATAAATAAACGTTGGGAAAAAAAAATTAAAAAAAAAAAGAAGCTGGCAAAAATAAGTCAGTGTTCCCCTAAGTTCTATGAGCAGCTCTGGCAGATGAATCAAACCCAAGGAGGGGGTCATCAGAATCTCTGGTCTACAGCTGGCCGGCCAGAAGCACAAGGGACAGCCTGAGCCTGCGACTGGCATCTGAACTGGGACTGGGGAGGGGTGTGGGGGTGTCGGTCTTGTGGGACTGAGCCCTTAACCTGGGGCATCTGACACTGTCTCCTGGTCGATGGTGTTGGAGTTGGGTTGAATTGTGGGAGCCCAGCTGGTGTCAGAGAGAATTGCTTCGTCGTGGGGAAAAACCTCTCCACATTTGGTGACCAGAAGCAAAGTGTTCTGTGTCCAGTAGAGGAGACACGCAGGAGAGACACAACGGTGGGGAGGGGAAAGCAGAGCCTTTCCGTACACAACACCGTAACACGGTTTTAAAAGCTACCCTTTCCGGCTAGCAATTTTGTCATGGGCATCTTTCATTTCCTTAAGCATTCTCGCACGGCATGGCTTTGACCATATTTTTGGTCGCCTACCGCCGTACTTTGCTTCTGCCATTGGAAATGGGAGAGGGTGATTAATTGAACATTTAATGTGGTGGAATAATGTGATTGAGAAATCAGCTATATGTGGTTTTCTTGGCTGTGGACTCTTCAGGAAAAAATGTGAAGTATTTTCCCCACATCCTCCCAGGAGGGGGGCCAGAGCTTCCAGTCCTGGAGGCTGGAGAGGATTGGAGCTAGTTTTCCAGCAGGGGAGGGAGAGCCTTACCTGCGGGACAGTGACTTCCTGTATCTGAGAAGAAGGTGCAAGGTCACGAGTGTCCACAGGTGACAGAAGCTGAGATCCAGCTGGAACACACATTCCCACCCCCCTGTGCCTCCCAGGTGGCAAAAACCTGGTATGGGATGTCTGGTTACGAGGAGGAAGCGGCGTTCAGACAGGAAGGAGCAACATTCAGCATGTACTACAAGAAGCAGATGCAACTGTGGCCTTTTTCACTGAATAAGGACCAGCTGCCCCAGTTGTACAAGATCAAATCCTTTGTTTGCTTATTTGGAGATTTTTGGGGTTTTGGTGTTTTTTTTTGTTTTTGGGTTTTTTTTTTAACCCAATGGGCCAGGGGATGAGGCCCTAATAATGACTTTAAACTTCCCACCAACTGTGGATGGGACTTGGGATCAGATTTATTTATTTTATTTATTTATTTTAATTTTTTTTAATGTTTATTTTTGAGAAACAGACAGACAGACAGACAGTGCAAGCATGGGAGGGGCAGAGAGAGAGGGAGACACAGAATCCAAAGCAGCCTTCAGTGTCTGAGCTTGTCAGCACAGAGCCTGCTACAGAGCTCGAACTCACGGACCGTGAGATCATGACCTGAGCTGAAGTTGCACACTTAACCAACTGAGCCACCCAGGCGCCCTGCTTGGGATCAGATTTAAATAAACCTGGCAGGGTGCCTGGGTGGCTCAGTCGGTTAAGCACCTGACTCTTGGTTCTGGCTTAGGTCATGATCTCACTGCCGTGAGATCAAGCCCTGCATTGGGCTTTGCACTGGGTGTGGAGCCGGAGTAAGATTCTGTCTTTCTCCCTCTCTCTCTCTGCCTCTGCTCCTCCCCTGAGTGCTCTCTCTAAACAAACAAAGCTGGCAAAATAAGGAATATCAGTATTTATTCCCCATCGAGTGTCATGGAGCTATTTATTCCTTTCTTAAGCACAACAACATGAGGAACGTTCATGTGGCTGAATCTCTGTGCTCATCCTTGATCACACAGGCTGTTCATCTCAAGCATCTTGGCACCCTAAGGGGTGGCAATGTCTGCTGGGCCAGTCAGCTCAATGGATTAAGCTCCTTGGGTTGAAAGATCAGAACCTGGCAAAGACAGACAAGGTGGGGGAAACTGGTTCCAGTCCCCACGTTGTCACTAATGTGTTTTCTACCTCTGAGCAAGTTTCTTTACCTCTCTGTGCCTTGACTTCCCAGTCTGTAAATTTCTGTGGACTCATAAGCCCTTGCCTCTTGGGAGCCCTCAGCCTCTAGGAAGTCTAGACCACTCACTGATAAATATTAAATGACATAGCCATGGAAACCATAAGCAGCTCAATATTCTCCCGTGTGCTCCGGTCAAACCAGATTGTGGGCCATGTTCCAGAACATACTCTGGGTTTTACACCTCCATGGTTTTGCTCTTGCTGTTCCCCTGGAATGGGGGGCCCTCATTCTTGCCTGTGACAATCCGACTGGTCCTTTAAAATTCAACAACATCCACTCTCCACGAGGCCACCCCCAGAGGGTGGACTTCTTTCTTTCTTCATCCACTGGTATCTTAGGCCTGTGACTACAGTCATCAGGGTACAATTTGCAAGCTCCCTGAGGGCAGGGGCTGGGCCTCACTCATCTCTGCGTGCCCCACAGGACTCAGCCCAGGATGTTACGAGTTATGGTGCAGCCAAATGTTTGTGGAACTAGAATTGGGACCTGGGCCTAGGCTTGGCTCAAGTTTCAGGCTATTTCAGGCCCTGGGATGGGTGGGGTGATGAAGGGAATGCTGGGGCTGCAAGATAAAAGGCCTGAGCGGGAATGTGGCCTGGGCTTCACTGCCTGGAAGGGCCTCTCTGCCTCCCTCCTCTCCCCACCACCCAAGCAGGAGCAGGGAAACACTGTGTACTAGAGACTCTTCCATCAGACCCTTGTGGGCCCCTTAGGACCTTCGCCCCGCCCACTCTGTCCCTGAGTCCCTATGGGGGGGGGGGGGCAAGGGCCCAACCAGGTCTGCAGGAAATGGCTGGAGGGGGGGCTGTGGGAAAAAGTTAATGTCCTAGCTCCCGGGCTCTGCTTGGGCCCCACTGTTGCCCTTGGTCTAAAACGTTGTGTTGACCCTTTGTCCAGGCTCTGTTTGGAGTGTGGAAGTGGCATGAGCTCATGCAAGAGGCTGAGGAGTCTTTCCTCACTGCTGCAGAATGGGACAAATGTTGAGGGCGGGGAAGAGGGGGGTTAACTCTTTTCCTGGGGAAGAGGCCAGGCTCGCAATGGGTAAAGGTGGAGCCCCTGACCCTCAGAAGGCCTCCCCGGCAGAACTCCTGCACACGGCAGAGCAGAAGGGAGGCCTGCGGGATTGAGACAGACAGGTATGAGGGGCAGTGCTGGCAATCTGGGCCAGCTATAGGAAGAGCTGGGAGGGTGAAATGGTTAATGGTTTGTTGAAAAACAGGGAGAGTCCCTCCTCCAGGGGCCCAGCTGGCTGCAAAGCCAGGAGCAGCGGCTCCAAGGGTGATGCAATGGGGCCCGCCCTGCACACCAGAGAGGGTGAGGAAGGCGAGCTCCCACCCAGCAGCAGCCTCCACACCAACAGCTGACCACTCTCCTCCGGCTCCAATAAGCCAACCACAGGGCAGGGCCTTTGGGGCAAAGGGGGCAGGTGACTGGCCACCAGAAAATTCGGGAGTTGCAGCTCCTGCCTGTCCCACTGCATCCGGCCCCAGTGCCCTTCCAGCCAAGGCAAATCCCTCTCCTGGCACCCAATGACAGACCTAACCAACCTGGCCAACCTCCTGTCTCTTCCAAATCCAAGACCATTTCCAGTCCTAGGGGCCGGTGGCAGGTAGCAGGTGGGGAACCTGGGCCTATGAGAGGTGTAGACGCACAATGCAGTCTCTGATCGCAGCAAACTGGCACCTCCTCTCACCAGCCCACTCTCCATTGTCTTGAGACAGGCTACCTGCCAGGGAGACAATATTTCAGAAACTTCTAAAAGACTCAGGACAAATCCAAGAGTGGGTATGTTGATGTGAACTCTGGAGACGGAGTGCTGCCCTCCTCCCCACGCCGGGGTCTGGCATGGTAAAGGCAAGTTTGCTTCTCAGAAGGACTTTGCAGGGTGGGGCACATGGAGAGAGGGAGGAGAAAGTATCCAGAGGCCCAAATTTTGTGACAAAGTTCAGCTGTTGACTCCAAGCCCGGTGAGGACAGGAACAGGGTCTGTCTTGTTGACCGCGGGCTCCCTGGCAGCCAGCACGGCTCCTGACACAAAGCCTGTGCTTAATAAATAACTGACTGGCAGAGACCTGGGCACAAGCTGGTGCCCAAGGCCAGTTTCACAATTTCTGGAGTCTGCTTTTTTTGGTAAATGCCTTACCACACACACACACACACACACACACACACACACACACACATACACACTCATAGGGGCAGGAAAGTACACAAAGTAGCACAAAGAACCATCAAAACAGATTCCTTGAACATTGTTTACCATTACTGGAAGCTTGCTCAGCCTTAACTTTAATGGGCTGTAGCTTTGAAAGCTGAAAACTGAAGAAAGATACATCAGTATTTCAGGTCCAAGTTTGAGGGAGTTTGGAGGGGCTGCTGGATACACAGTAGCCAGACCCCAGGCCAGACTGGGCCAGGGGAGTGGTGTGCTGGCGGCTCCCGCCGCTCCAGCCCCAGTGCTGGAGGCAGTAATCCCCACGTAAACACGTACTCAGCACCAGCAGTGACAACCTTTCCCGAAGCAAGCAGGTTTCTGCCGCTGCTCCTCATTCTGGGAAGCAGGGCACACAGAGAATTCCAAATCCTCAACAATAATGCATTCCCCTCCAGATTTTTAGCTGGAGCCACATTTTAGTGCCTTACATTTGCACAATACTTGTAACTTGTTCAAAGCTCTTTTATATTTATTATCTTGCTAGATTGGATCATCACAAACCCCAGATGGAGAGCTATCACCCGGTTTTGCATGAGGAAACAGAGGCCCAGAAGGCCCCAGAAAGTCCCAGGATTCCGGCAGCCAAGTTGGTAGCAGAGTCAAGACTTGAGGCCACATCTCTGTCTTCCCAGATGCCCTGCTCTGCTCCACGCTAGACACGCAGCCTCCCCATGAGTCAGCCGTCACGAGTTCCAAGCACTGGGCCTCACATCCCCTGTGGCCGAAAGGTGCCTTTCCCTGGGTCCTATTCACAGCCAGGACAATTGGCCCCACTGTTTACATTTTTGCTCCTTCCCTCTGGCAGGACCCGGTGCCATGAACCAACCTTGTCTATTTTGCTTGAAAGCCTATCCCGCTGTGCCTCCTACACTGACACACGCTATATTCAGGTTGCACTAAACTGGAAACCAGTGCCCAGCGCTGGGAGAACGACGGAGACAACTTTTATGGCAAGATGAGGGAACGTTTGGGAAACACTGACAAGGACAAGCGTGTTAGCAGTCTGCATATGTGGTAATGTGTTTTCGAAATACTGTAATCTGATCAGAGTAGGAGGACACAAAGCAACATGCATCTACCGAGCACAGGTATGTAAGAGTCGAGCTTCTGTGAATTGCCAAGAACCAGAAGTGAACTTAGAAAGACGTGAAGAGATTTTTTATCTTCACAGGTTTTTCTTTCCTACAATGTTCAAAACAATAATAAATAATAAATAGGATCGTAACAGGGGTGCCTGGCTGGCTCAGCTGGTAGAGCATACGACTTAATCTCAGGGTCATGGGTTCGAGCCCCACGTTAGGCATGGAGCCTACTTAAAAAAAATAATTTAAAAAAATAGGATCATAATAAGCAGAGGAGGAGGCAGAGAAGCAGAAGGCCCCCAGGGGACTATCCATCTTCCCCCAAAGGCTAGAGTTAAAGAGGGTGGCAGGGGGAGGAGACTGGCCATGTGGGGTGAAGGAGCTGGGTGGGAGCCAGTGCTCAGAGATATAGAGGTGCACCTGGGAGCCTCGTCTCTGGGAGTCCCTCAGTGCCAGGAGGACACGTAAGCAATCTGGAGTCCTGCTCCAGGGGCCCCCTTCACGTCAATTACAACATTAATGGCGCCTCCCAGAGTTGTGCAACATGGAGGCCTTGGGACAGAAAGAAGTTGGAGCGGATCTGTTGAACGTGGAGCCACTGAGCCTTGCTTACCTGCTTCTGTTGTCATCTGAGATCTCCTGCAATTTTTCTGCACCTTTCATTTAGGAGGGTTAAAGCGCCGCCTGGCCTATAGAAGATGAGAGGCTTCCAGGGGGAGCCTGGCCTTGCTTTGGTGGGGATGCCAGCCTGGCGGGGAACAGGCAGGTGTGAAAGGCACCAGCCTAGGCTCCCCTGGGACTCGGGGACAGTGCGCTGCACAGACATATCAAAGCCGGTATGTCTGAAGCAGACTCCTTATGTCAGCAGCCCCTCCACCCAGACCTGCTTTTCCTCCCATGTTCCCCATCCTGGTGGACATCCCTGCCATCCACCCACAGCTTGCCAGGCTCTGCACCATCTGGCTCCAACTTCAGCTGTCACTCTGCCCCATTTTGCACCCTGTGCCCCACCTGTGCTGAAATAGTTACAGTTCCCGTAATACATACCAAGTTACTTCATTGCCCTGCCTCTTTTCATGCTATCCCTTCCCTACCTTGTCCGGCTGCTTATATGTCAAGAGTCAGCTCAAGTAGCAGCTGCCTCTACAAAACCATTCCTGCTTGTCCCCACCCCTACCCCCCATACCCCCCCCCACACCCCCGCCATCTGTCCCCTGGTAGAGATCAGTACTTCTTTTGTCTCTGTAGCCCCAATATCTGGTGTGGCTCCTGACACATCTTTCTCATTCAGTGTATATTTTATGAATTAAAAAAAAAATGAATGAATGTGGAGAGGAAGTTTTGGGGTAGACAGAAGAGTGAATTTGACTGACAAGACTCAGCCCATGTGTGACACCCCAATGCCACCACATTTCTGGTGATGGCATCCCCCAATTCATCTCTACCCCCAGGCTACTCCTTTCTAGGGCAGGGTCCCTTCTGGTCCTTAGGCTCTTTGGCAGCTTCCCTCCACCACACACAACAGGTGCACCCATCCTTGGGTCTCTACTGTTCTCAAATGTTGGCGCCTGCTCGTTGGGTGTGGGTTGTGCCGTTCAGGGGAGTGAGCCCTGACCTACCCACCTGACCTTGCTCAGAGCTGCTGAGTCAGCTAGGTGGCTGGGTGGGCTGAGGACAGGTCAATTCTTTTTTTTTTTAATTAAAAAAAAATTAATGTTTACTTATTTTTGAAAGAGAGAGAGAGAGAGAGAGAGAGAGAGAAACAAGAGGGAGAGGGGCAAAGACAGAGAGGGAGACACAGCATCCAAAGTAGGCTCCAGGCTCTGAGCTGTCAGCACAGAGCCCGACGCGGGGTTCAAACTCATGGACCGCAAGATCATGACCTGAGTCGAAGTCCAAAGCATAACTGACAGAGCCACCCAGGTGCCCCCAGGACAGGTCATTTCTTGACATCCATAAGAGGCAACCTCCCTAGCTGGGCCATGTGAGGCCATCTAGGAGGGGGGGGGGGGGGCAGCACACAACAGCTCTCACCCATGTTATGTCATCACACTCTCTGGCTGGGTGAGTCCTCTGGGTTCCAGCCCACATATGGTGGGGGCAGTGGCAGCCAATCATGTCCTTTGCAGCAGGCTAATTTCCAGGAAGGCCCTGGACCCTGGCCTGACATGAACCACATAGGCCTGCTGCCTTTTCCAGGGCAAGGAGTACTGTCCATCCTGCCTTCTAGCCTAAGCACCCAATTCCCGTAGGTGGACCACCCCACACCCCCCCTTGGGCCAGGCACTCAGGTAAGTGGAGTCAGCCTCCTTCCTCGTTCAAATGGCAAAGGAGCTGCTTCTTCTAGGCCTGTTCCTGTCTTCAGCATCCTCAGCAGCAGCAACGGCCAATTCTGTGAGCGAGGTGTTGACACCTGTTACCCTGATTCAGGAGGACTCAAAGAAGGGCTGAACTCCCGTCTCCAGGAAGTTGGCAGTTTGGTTGCTAACATGCATGGCAGAACTTGGGATCTGAGAGACAAAGCTCTCAGACAATGGGGGTTTTTAACACATCAAATCCAAAAGGCACATCTATGTTTTTTTGTTTTTTTGTTTTTAATAAGCTATCCTAAGTCACATGTTTTCCTATTCTGGGGATGTGGAGTTTTCACCTCTGTTCCAACTGGCTCTCCCTCTGTTCTCTGAGCAGGCAGCTCTGATCCCTGGACTCTGACAACAGTTTGGGCAAAGCCACAGGATGAAAGCTACTTTAGGCCATATATCCAAAGACTCCTGGGTGGGCAGGTATGGCTCCTGGCCCCAGCTGGGAGATAAGGAGAAAGATACCAGTCTGGCACGCTGTGGATAAATCTGGTATCGTGGTCCCCTACTCTCTGTCCCTTCTGATACAGGAATACCCCTGAGAAGGAAGTTGGGGGATTGAAAAAGTGGGCAGTTAAGATGAGGATATGCAGAAGTATGCATCCTTTCAGGCACTTCCGCGGCCTCATTCAAACAGATGGCCCCATGGGGCGGGGTGGTTGGAACATGGGCTTCTCTGACTAAGACTTCTGGGGCCCCAGAGGCAAGTATTTTATACTCTTCCCACTCCTGAACACAAACCAGTGGAAAAGATGTCATTCCAAACCACAACTGCTTTCTTAAAAGAGTTGAACCTGTCAGAGACCTGGTGGGGTTCTGGATAGAAAAAGGTGGGCTTGGTGGGGCAGGGGAAATTTCAGAAAAGGGCACTGGGGGGGAACCTGAATTACTCATCACAGTAGAGAGGAATCTGGCCTTCCAGAGTCAATCAAGGAGGAGAGAGGGAGGTGGGGGGATGGAAGGGAGTAACAAGGAAGCCACATTAGGCAGCAGTGGGCTAGGGCAGCTCTGTGGGGTGGTGTGGCCAGTGAGAAACCCCAGGTGACGAGATCGCCAAAATAACTTTACAGAACATTTCAGAAATGTGATTTTAAATTGTTTGTTAGGTGATGTAATCTCTCCCCTGTGGCCCACAAACCTTCACTAAAAGTTCTGCTACATGTTACAGCATTATTTTTGCAGTTGTTTTGGAATAGGGGTGGGGGTTGAAAGGAGAAGGGGCCGTGTTCCGTATTTGAATTGACAGCAGGAACTGAAGAAACAGTCACAACACCAGAATAGTGAGTAACACTTCAGATGAGGCAGAAAACTAGAGCCAGAGGTAACCATGAAAATCTAAGTCCCCCTACTAATTCACAGAAATCCTGGGGAGGGCACTGGACTTTCCACAGGACACGGGCGGGCCTTTAGCCAGTGTCATTTCACTCTCAAAAGACATGCTACCTCAGCTGACATTAGGTTACAAACAGGCTTTGCCTCTCCAGCTGGTCTAATAAGACTTGCAAAACATACAATGTATCGCACACACCTTTTCCATCCAGGGCCTTAGCACAGAGCACATGGTAGGGACCAGTAACAGCATGCGAATGCCCTGGGTGCCACTGGGAACTGGCAAAATCTAATGCTTCTAGGGATGAGCAGGAAAACCATTCAAGCCAGGGACTTATCTGTCCCACCCCAAATCCCCCCTCCTTCTCTCGGCTCCCTTACCCCTATCCCAGGGGCCAGATAACATCAGCTCCGCGACCTGAAGGTCTTGTAAACAGGCAAGACCCAGCGGAGACGGTGGTGGAAGAGGTCACAAAAGGTTGTGCGGAAACCACACTGCTCTCTCAGTCTGTGCCGGGGGGGGGGGGGGGGGGGGGGGGGGGGGGGGGGGGGCCGGTGAGCAGGAGGGGAAGGGGCTGCTGGTTCAAAGGGCCTGGGGCCGTCGGTGGGCTGTCTCTGGCCCCGCATATTTCCTAGTACTGGCTGTAGGACGTGTCGTGTGGGGCTCTGGGCTTTGCTTCCAAACATCCCCCTTACACCTTCCTGAGTGAGGCCTTGGAGGGAACCCCACAGCCCAGAGACTCCCTCCCAGGTCCGAGGCATTCTTGCGGAAACCACGCGCGTCTTACAGGGCTGATGTCGCCACCTGGCGGCGGAAAGGGTCTGACTCCCTCTGGGAACTTCGGCAAGGCAGGAAGAAGAAGGCGTGGCTTCTGCGGCCGGGTCCAGCGTGGTGACGTCATGACAGGACGCCGTTTTTCCCCGCCTCTTCTCTCCCCAACTCGGAGCTGCCAGTACTTGACGTGGCGTCACCACCCTCTACCCTTACTTTGCGTGCGTGTTTGCGTGCGGCGGAGGTGGCGGCGCGGGCCGGTCGGAGCTCGGCGCTGCTGCTCCTGGTGCTCCTGTCGCTGCCGTCGCTGTCCGGCTGGTATAGACTGCCGAGCGGACGAGGCGCTGGCCACAGCACTTTAGCACCGGACGCAGCTCCGCGCGGCCGGGGCGGGAGGGTGGGCGAACGCGTGTCGGAGGGCGCCGCGCGGGCGGGCGGGCGGGCGCCCGTGAGGGAAAGAGGCGGGGGCGGCGGGTCGGCCGCGGGCCGGGCCGGCCGGGGGATGTCGATGCCTGACGCGATGCCGCTGCCCGGGGTCGGGGAGGAGCTGAAGCAGGCCAAGGAGATTGAGGACGCTGAGAAGTACTCCTTCATGGCCACCGTCACCAAGGCGCCCAAGAAGGTGCGGGGGCTCTGGGTGGCGGTGGGGGCCTGGGCTGGGGCCTCGCGGAAGGGGCGCGAGCTTGCCCGGGGCCCGGGATCCAGCGAGTTCGGGACTTCAGGGGCCAGGTTTGAGGAGGTCCGGGACGACTGAGGCGGTGTGAAGGGTGGCGAGTGAGTGGCCCCAGGCCTATCCCGAGCTAGAAAGGCCGTCCCTGACCTCACTTTCCTTTGTCCCTCGGCCCTAGTCCTCCGGGATCTTTCTGAAATCCGCCAGGGCCGGGCCTTAAATTTGAGGCTGACTTTTCCGGGATGCAGGCAGGGCCTTTCGAAGACGGGAGTGGGGGCCGGGATTGGGGTGAGCCAACTCACGACCCCTGTGACCAGCCCCAGGGGCTGGGGCTGAACCGAACCTCTCCCCTCAGGTGAGTGGATAAATCTGGCAGAGCCGCTTTGGGCAAATCTTTGGGAGCAGCGGCTGGTTTATCCGACAACTGCGTGCTAGCTCGGAGGCAAGAGGAAGAAATACGTGGGGCTAGCTCGTTTATGCAGGTGAAAGCAGCGAGGGCAGTGTGAGATTGGAAAGGACACTGTGGTTTTCACCTTCTGTGGTCATCTGGTTGCTTGGACGTATGTAAGATACTAACGTTTGGGGGTTGGTGACAGCAGACACTGCCATGGATACAGGTTGATGGTAGTCATGTGAATAGATCACTTAGGCATCCCTTGGGAAGGGAGCTTGGGTGGGTTGGAGGGGTGGGTGGTAAGGAAGGATTGCTCATTCTGTACTGCACTCAACTAAGGCAGAACAAGTTTAGTCTATTGTGCTGCGGGGTTGAGCTCAGAGGACACCCTTCTAATTCTCTTGTCCTGAAAGATTAAATAGCAGGCTTTGGAGATTTTAGTCTCACTAGCTCTCCGAACGGTGGAATTGGGATCCCGAGTGCCTTGTGAGTGTTTGCTGCCACCCACATCTTGACTTTCCACATACCTGGCACCCAGTTAACAGACTGGAGAACCTTTGCAGAGAGGTGACCTTTCTTGAAACCAGTGAGAAGCTGGATACATATTGCCCCCCTTTAAAGACGGTATTTCAAGGCTGTCCGGGCCTGCAGCGTTTGTCGGGGTGCAGTGCTTGTGTAAGCTGAATACAGCAAGGTTTGCAGGACTAGATAAGAGTCCTTGAGGCTCCTACACCTGAATTAGTCAAGCTGCCATAGTGGGCAAGATGACTTTGTTTTTAAAGGAGATCAATCTACCACTCCAGGAGGCAGATGCAGGATTGAAAAGACAGTTCACTGTTGTGTGCCGTGGGTCTGTTTTCCCGTAAAATTCAGAAACTTACCAATAGATGCCTTAAAAAGGTGGTAGAAGTTCCTTTGTTTCTGTGAAGTCTGATTAACCTTACTTTTCGTGCTGTCACTTCAGCTGACTGCTTTGTTGGGGGCAGTAACTCTAATCTGCACTATTTGAGGAGACAGTCACAGCTTTTCTAAGAATGCTTGAGGGTAGTACCTATGATGGGTTAGGGGAAAGCCCTCGTACCCTAGTTCCCTGAACTCTTCCTCTCCCCATTAGCCTATCCTCGTTGGTCTAATTGCTTCAGAGATTAAGCGTTTTTATTCTTTCTTGCCTTAATTTTAGTAAGCCGGTATCCTTGCGAGTGCCACTATTAATAAGACAAAGTTTGTTTTGTGGGTTGTAAACTCCATAAAGGCAGGGAGGGACTCTTGTTCACCATTGTACCTACTGTACCCAGCTCTGTACCTAGCACATAGTAGGTACTCAAGTATTAATTGCCCACCTGCCAACTAGTAATTGAGATGTCTGTATGACCACCTACCAGGAACAAATATCCCTTTTCCTCTTTGCTTCCCAGGAGAAATACTGTTAAATGTATATTATAGTCAGGACAAATGCTAATGATTTTAAAGACTCGTATTCCGTTAGCTGAAAGAAGCAGTCTCTGCCAGGAATGTGGGAAGACCCTGTTAGAAGTTCCCATTTGCTAGTAAATGTACCCCATGTTTCTTATTAATCTTACTCTTTCTGAGCTTTTACACAGCACTTTGTATTAAAGTGATTTATGATGACTAATTACCCTTTCCCTAGTGATAATAGAAGGCATTTATTCAGTTAATGAGTTGGTTGAGGACTAGTCAAGGTCACACAGCAAGTCCCAGGTGATCTGTTTTTTCACAACTACTGAATTGGATGTTATGACTTAAGTCACTTTTGTACCTCTGCCATGTATTGATAATGTGAGAAAGCATGAGAAGAGAGGGAGAAAAATGTAGCCCAGCCGTGTACTGAATGGTACAAGAAAAAGGCCTCTTCAAAAGGTGCCGTCCTTAGCCTGTGAGGACTCCAGCGTGGCTCTAGACCAAGTAATCCTTAGGTCATTCCAAGCCCTGAGGCCCCTCAGGAAGTGAGGTGCTAGTCAGGCTACAGGTTACGTTAGGGTGACCTTGATGGTCCTCAGATCAGATTCCAGTGTAACTGGTGAAAGTTTGTTCACTTTGGGGACAAATTGTCCGTCAATTCAAAGCATAGATACATTGAAATTCTTCAACTGTAATCGTAACTTAGTTTTGTGTGCCCTAGGGTCTAGCACAGTACTGTGAAGTTAATAGGACTTGTTGGTTTGATTCAAGGCTTGATCTGGGTGTCAAAAAGTCAACTAAGTGGCTACCACCTTAAGTAAGGGAGCTTCTGTGCCTCAGTTTCCTCATCTACCAATAAGTGCTTGTTATTTGGAACAGGTGGAGATAGGTGCATGTTAGGAGCTAAGATAACAAAAGCGGTTTTAAGGAAGTCTATTAGTATTCTTATGCTGCCTGTTTTTAGTGAGCATTTGAGATGACTTATAACGCAAGACATACACAATTTAGATAGAAAGTCAAAACTGTACAAAGGAAAAAAAAAATACCTTTAACCCTGAGGGCTAAGACCGTTGATGAACCTGATCATCATATGCAACTCCAAGCCTCCTAGGAGCCAGAGGATAGAGGGAATCACGCTAGCAGACATGGGAAATAATACATACCATTTTCTTGGGAAGACAGCTTTTGCTGACACATAAAGTTCTAAAAGAAACTTTCATGGGATGGTATTAACAGCTATAGTAAGGCTTGTTCACAACTGTTCCTGTTGATTTCAGATTGTACTGCCAGGAATATTTGGGTGATAAAAGGGGTCCCTGAGTTGTAAGGGTAGTGTACATTGTACCACAGCTAAAGAGGATTCTTCTTTAATGTTGGTGGTTATCAGTCAACCCAGGTAAGTCAGCTAGTTCCCCATAGTCACTGGGTATTTTTCCCTCTTTCTGCTACTTTGTGTTGCAGGGGTGATGGCTGTCCTTGGACCTTTGGAAATTAACATTGTGTCAAGTTGACTTTTTTTTTTTTTTTTCCTTAGAGTAAACTCAGATCTCCAGCTTGTTGATGAAACTTTGTAAGATAGATAAGTTTCTCTGGAAGCCTTATCAAAGCATTTGCTGTTCTCTGCACTTCTGAACATTTATTACTGGGGGAGTTGGGGGGGGTGGCGGGAGCGGGGGTCTCTCCAGAGTGGTACTTAGGTGTTGTACCTAAGATCTATGCAGACAGACTTTTACCGCCAGCACAGTAGAGGAAAAGAGAGACAAAACAGCTACTTTTGCTTGTAGGATATTCTTTATTTGAGTAAGGCATGTATAGCACCAGTTCATCAAAAAGGTGGGCTAAGACTTAGGAAAGCACACCGAGTAGAGCTTTAGTGAGTACTGTTTAGCTGTTCATGTGTTGGGTGGAATGCAGCAGGATGCCCCTCTTCTCATCAGGAAGGATTATGTTATGACTAATTCTTGGTGCAGTTTTGTAGAATTTGCACCGATACTTCTTAGATTTACTGAGGTTTGATAGGTGGATGTTTCTTATCTTTTCTACGTCGTTAGCATCTCTCAGTTCTCGGACTGGGTGGCTCAGTCCGTTAAGCGTCTGACTGTGGCTCAGGTCATGATCTCACAGTTTGCGGGTCGGAGCCCCGCATCGGGCTCTGCGCTGACAGCTCGGAGCCTGGAGTCCGCTTCGGATGCTGTGTCTCCCTCTCTCTCTGCCCCTCCCCTGCTCACACTCTGTGTGTCTCTCTCTCTTTCTCTCAAAAATAAATAAACATTAAAAAAAATTTTTTTTTTAAGTATCTCTCAGTTCTCTTTAGAACAGCTGTTTTAGTGGAGGTCTTCAAACAGGAGTCAGGGATGTATATAAGAAGATCTAGTTTGGATTTCTCCACAATTACTGATTATCTCTCTTTTTCTTATTTGTTTAATTAGACACTAGTTGCCATATTACTTTGTTCTAGTTCTTTTGCACTTTTATGTTGTAACAGAGAGAAATTTGTTCATTGTCTAGATCCCTTGCTGGCAAGATTACAATTGTGTGTCTTATCAGGAGGATATTATTTGGATCCAGTGTATGTTGCCCAATGTATTCTTGTAAGGTTATTCATAAAGGATATTTTGATATAGAATCATGTAGATTTCTAGTTGCCTATGACTCTTGATAAATTTATTCTTCCACCTCAAGTAATTATGATCTGTAAACAAGTACTTTAATGCTCTCTTGGGACTGTTAATTAAAGGAACTGGCCAGTAAAGGAGAACCATGTATACTTACCAGTTTCTCAAGTTTGGGAATTTGAATATTAAAATTTTATAAAGAAAGGCTACCCTCATTATACTGCGTAGAAGAATTCAGAACACGTCATGTTGTGGTAGGTCAGAAGCATCCTCATCAAGTATGAAGAACAATACATTTGCATAGGCCAGAGTTTTTTCCAACCTGAAATCTAAGAAAGAACCCAAAGTTAAAGACTGATTCTTACCACAAATTTTCCTTCCGACCCTTGTCAATAGTGTCAGTATCTTGCATATGATAAGCGGTTTAAACTTCACTTTGAGGTGTGTTCACCTTTTCTCTTCCGATTCTGTATTTCCCTTTGACCCGCTCAGGTATTTCACTAGCTATCCCCGCTGTTGCTTGGCTAACTGAGTAGTACCGTGTATGTTAGGCACTTGATTTTTGGAGTCAGGTTTACCTTCAGTTCCTCTCATCTGATAACTGTGATTTTTGGACAAGTGACTTAACCCATCTGAGCCTCCGTTTTCTTGTCTGTAAAATGAGAAGTAATGATAGTACTACAGGATTGTTGAGGGGATTAGCATTTCGTAAATTTACTAAATTTACTTAGTGTTTTTGTTCCTTTGTAACTAGAGTGACCATATTTCTGGTTTGCTTCTTGCAGTTCCAGTTTATGTGTTATCCCAACATGCTGTTCAGTGACTACCTCCATAAACTCTGAAAAGTACCCTGGTTTATATGGAATTTTGAAATAGTCTTAAAGAGCCAAAACAAAGATGTTTCTATTGGAATGGCTTCTCACCAGGAAAGAAATTTTCCCTGAGAAAAATGTTTTCCCTGAGAAAAATGTAGAGCTTAAACCTGCTGAACACTAAAATATTTGATTTCCAAGAAGGACATAGACAACAGGAGAACTTCGAGTTCGTACTGGAAATGGGATGGATGTGCTCTGCCTGACCACCACCCCTCCCTTGTCCACCCCCCCACATCACACGATGTACCTGTGGAAGGTGGGCACCTATCAGACAGTGGGCCAGCTGAGTCCACGCGTTTATATCCTCAAACTGTAATTATCTGGGAGTCTTCCCAAACTAGAATCCTTGAATTACATGAAACAATTCCAAAGACTCTTTTGAGGTATGACTATCTTTTTATGTGGTCACCTTCAGATCACCCCCCAGTGTATTCCACCTCCTTCCCCCAGGTACTGTTTCTCTTTGCCCTAAACAGCCTGCTCCTAATTATATTTAACTGATTTTCTCCGGCAGAAGTGTGTGGCCTTTGCTCCAAGGCAATTACAGAACTAGGGTGGAACCCTCATGCCTTTGTTGACACTCAGACTGGTTTCATTTTTTTCCTATCTCTGTTCAGTTTTTCTAAAGGCTTCAGTCCGGTGCCTTAATCTCACAATGTGTATAATGGCTGGTACTACTTAGCAATATACAATGGGGCTTAATCATTTACTACCCAAACTGGCCACAAAGAGAAAAAATATAATGAGCTACGGGTAAAAGGTAGTATATGGAATACCGTAGTGGAGATGAGGAAAAGACTTTGAAGAAACACAAATCTACGACTGGCCCTGCATGCTCCTGCTTTCTTGCCACAGAAGTCCCAGTGCCTCAGCTGACATGCCTCTGTACTTAGCCTGTAGGGCTTAATGGGCTTAAAATGTTCTTTACCAGCCCAAACCAGTTCACTTCTAAAATGGACACCCTGTGCGCAGTTGTATGCTAGAGTGAGGCTTAAACGGGAGGGGCTTGGGACTGCTCACTGCTGCATGCGTTGGTCTTGGCCCTGCCTCAGGCCTAGTTCTTTACAATCTGAAGAACTGCGAGCCCTGTTTGTATATTTTTCTCCTCTTTCCTGAAGAGTGTGTGCACAGTGCCATCCGTGGAATCCCCCTGAACATGCTATGCGCTCAGGGTGCCAAGGAGAATGCTAATGTGCTGATCCGCACTGGTGCGCGGCTCTGTGAGCCAGATGGTGGATTGGTGAGTGACAGAGTGAAGGGGCGAAAGGCCTGGAGGAGAGGACTGTAACCATGTTTCATTTTGGCCTCCTGAATGAAGCTGTCCATATTACCGTGTTTTGAGTAATGTCAGGATTTTGGAAGTTCTGTTTTTAATAAGTGTTTTCAGCTCTTACAGTACTTACCAATTAAGATGAACTTTTGGGACACAGGTTTCCATGATCATAAGGGGAATTACTTTATTCCCTTCTCCCAGGACTGGCTTGACCTCGAGTCCAGGCTTTTGGGCTGTGACTTGTTTTCATTATGATCATAGGATCCTGAAATTAAAAAAAAGGGACTTGTCAGGAAAGTAAGTAGTGGACAGTGGTTCTGCTCTGCCCTTCTGGACCACCTCTACCCTGTCCTCTTCCTCATAGGTCTTAAGGAAGATTCATTTGGGCTCTCATGATGGCTGGCTTTATTTTGGAGATGTAGAAAAGAGCTCTTTGCCTTGAATTTTTAAAGTACACACTCTCATCTCTGTTTCTAATTTTAGAAGAGAGGTCAATAAGTAGACAAGTCTGTAGAAGGTAGAGAACTGAAATAGGTTTCTATTTTGCCTGTTTGAGATATTCACTGGATTAGAGACTCTAGAACAATGGTTCTTAATCTTTTGTTCTTAATCTTTGTTATACTTTTCAAAGGGCTTGTGGTACTCCCTGAAACTCATCCATGGATCCTGGGTTAAAAACCCTGATTTAGAGGAGGAGGTCTCTAAGCCATAGTATCTCTTTCCTTTACAGATCCAGAAACTGCCGATTGTTTCCAGCTTGCAGTTTGTCCTTGGAACGAAACTGAGGTTGTTGGTGTTCTTTGTCATCCGCCTCTTTGGGATGCTCCTTGGCTTCCCAAGAGCCTCATTATCAATGCCTTGAGGGTTCAACTCAAGAACTTAGGCATACTGAAACCAGCACATCAGCAACTTTTGGGGATTCTTGTACTACCTCATACCCACTGCCCTTCATATGAGCTGTGAGTGCCTGTAAAGCTTCAGAGCTGAAGTGTTCAGAGTAGGGAACTCACATGCTGCACTATCAAAACTAAATAAAATAACTGGCTCCCCTGTATGTCTCAAAAACAGGTTTGACTTCAGTGTAGTACTTCTCAAAACTATTTTCAGAACTGGCTTGATATCTGAATCATACTTTTCATTTGATTTCTCTAGACCAGACATTGAGGGCAAGGACCATGTGCTTGGCGTATAAGTACTGCCAATTGTTTAGTGAGTAAAATATTGTGAGATGATTTCTCTAGGAGAAAGTGAGTTGGACTCACTTCGTGGCTTTGGCTCACCATCCCCTTCAGTTGGCAAGGGTTGTTTTTCTAACTTAGATCCCTCTCACATGGGTGATAATGGGAATACAGAGAACTGCAGGTGAGACATTGATAAGAATTTCCAACAGCTTAGTAGATCCCTTTATAACGCTAGCATCAGGGACTAAGGGAGGAGACTGTTGAGATACAAGGCCTCTAGCTTCTTGGCCCAGTTGCTTGAGAATCACAAGGCAGTAGGTTAGAAGCCTAGGGATATTCTTACTTGTAATAGGAAGGCAATTTGATGTCCCACCCGGTTTTAAACCCTTAGCAGTAGGGACACTGCCCTAAGTTGAAAGTGGTGTTCTGGTTTACACATGCTCTTGATTTAAGGAACAGAGGCTCACCTTTAGGGTGTTTGAGATTTGAGGGCCAGCAGTTAGTTGAACAGTTTCATTTTGGAATTGGTGTTGGAGTCCTGAAAGTAATAAACAACAGTGCTGCCCAGCAATGATGGGCAAACTTCTGATTCTTCTCATTCTGCAACCCTAGCTGCCCCTTCTGAACCAAAAGCTAAGCTCCATGTTCAAAAACTATATATGCCCTTGTCTTTGAAATTCACCTCCTTTAGAGTTACAGGCTTCTGGGAACTGGGCCAATGCTTGTCCTAACCAGGAATCAGGCCCTAGTTGGCATTGAGGATTTTGTGTTTTGTTTCCCTAAGTATGTGATGTAAGCAGAATTCAGGGGAAAGGGAGACCTTCAGAATTTTGTAGTTTTGGAAGCAGAAGTAGGTGCTTTGTAGAGATGGCAGATGTGTTCAGTTATTCTGGTAACTAATTCAGTTTCCTGTGGGTAGCCAGGTAGTATCCTGCTTCTAATTCAGTACTTAAGTTTTTAGTGCCCAGCTTCGGGAGCACCAGACTCCTTAGCAAGCAAGACAGGAAGATTCCCAATGTTCAGTTCTTACGGAGAGTAGCCCAGCTGGCTTGTCATGCTGGACTAGATGAATTGTGAATGTTAATTACACTGATCAATACAGTGGCCTTGGTAACAGACTTGTAGCTGCTGTAGAATCTGTTTACTTCAGGTTTGTAACAGAAAAGAGACCAAGCTGGTTGAGAACATGATGTTCTAAATGTAATAAGCTGTATTGTAAGTCCAGGGAAAATGCATGCTGGAGGCACTGACCCTACTGCACCCTTCCCCAGGGTTTCCCAGAGGGAAACATTACTCTGGGGGTGGTTTCTGTTCTTATTTGCCAGTTGAGAATGAATTGAGGTCAGCAAAGGCATGGCTTCTGTGAGATGGGGTATAGGATATTTACAGATCATAAAGGTTAGAAGGAGAACACCCGTGTAGGGAGGCATCTCATTCCTCTACCCAGTTTGTAATTCGGAGTGGAGAGTTGATGGGATTAGTTTCAACCCTTGCATTCAGAAGAAGGAACCCCTCCTATTTGAGAAATAGAGGGTTCAGAATTCTGCACATTCTTTTCTGACTCCACAGGGAGAGGATTAGCTGAACGCTGGGCATGTTTGGAATGAGAGCACCTTGCCAATTTTTACTGATTTTGGACCAAGCCATTGTAAAAATATAGTCTCTTTTCCTGAGACGAGCTCTTTGTCATGTGCTCCTAAACCCTGTGGATCCATTTGATGGATTGGCTGTACCTGACAGATGGAGTTGGTATTACAAAGGCAGATTTTCTACTTTCTTTGCCTTATTTGTTTTCTCTCTGAACACGATGTGTCTAACCCATTTGTTCCCTGTGTGCCTTCAGTTGCTTTATCAAGAGCCTGGTAAACTCCGTGTGCTTGTGTTTGCTTTTTCAGATCCTGCTTAGATTGTCTCAGATGAGTACTTCTCATGGAATAGAAGGAATGGAAGGAATCAGTCACCTAGGGAACTTTTTTAAAACATTCATTTCAGGGCCCTAACCTAGACCTACTTAGTCAGAATGGGGAAGGGTTGATGGTAAGGGGCAAGTGGAGAATAGGATAGTATGTGCTTTTCGAAACTGCTGAAGCCTAAAAGATCCCATATTTAGAACCACTTAGGTTATCTAACAAGGCTGGCCAAAATTGTTATGATATCTGATATTGGAATGGTAATGTAGCTACCATCTATCTCGGACGACTTTGGCCATGAGAAAAAATCTTGTGCCCCATGTGAGAGGTCCTGAAAATAGCCTATGGTTACTCTTCTTTTCCAAAGTATTCAGAGTAAGCTATGACCAGAAATTATGTAGCTCTGTTAGCTCAGGGTTAAGCACCTACTACTGTCTCCCGGGACCTGGGCACTTAGGATTAATCAGTGAACAAGACAAAGATCCATATCCTGTGGAGTTTACATTCTTGTGAGGTTATTATTTGGGTCATATAAGTCTTGTACAGTGGTTCTTAATCATTTGGAGTTTGGAGCCCTATCAGAGTTGTGTTCATGTTCCCGAAACACAGACACACACGCGCGCACACACACACACACACACACACACACACACCCCAATTTGCATATAAGGGGAGTTGGCAGCCTGAGGCCCGTCCCTGAACCCAGGCTAAAAACCTAGAATGCTTGTCCAGGATTGAGAATGTGGTGATTGGGGTAAAGCCAGGCCATGAGTTGTGTATTTGGGACTATTATCTCCTAGCCACATTGGGTTGTAGTTTCTTCATCTGTACAGCCAAGGTCCTTTGCAAAGAACTTGAGAGCATCTCAAAAAAAGAATAAGAATTGCTAGGCCTCCACTACACCAGTCACATTTCTTAGTCTGTGCTCTCTTTGAATGTTAAGAATGATTTTGACTCTCTGTTCCCATTCCCACCCCTAGTTTCTGGTTGGCTGAGCTTGTTGGACTCAATAGGTTAAAAATCAGGTCAGAATATGAGAATTTCCTTAACATGATATATACTATCAATTCCTAGACTAAGAGTGACAGTAAAATTATAAAGATCATGAGAGGGCATTATAGTGAAATCCTGGCTTCAAAACACAACATCACAGAAGGAGTTGATAAATGAGGGGCTGAGGAAATACCCAAGGAGTAAAGACTGGAGAAAGATGATAGGAAAAAAAAAAGAGGGCAGAACTCAGAAAGACAATTGACTGAGCTGGTAAGCCAGATAACCTGAAACCAAAGAGAGTGGATTTGAGACCCAGACCAAGAAAGAAAAAAAAAAAGATTACATTTTAGTTCTAAAGGGTCTGTCACTATTGTTTTATTATCAAACAGAACTCAAGATAAAAGGAGAGGGCAGATAAGGCTTTGCTTCATGTATACCAATATTAATGTGTCTCTATCCTTGGAAAAGTTGGTGTTTGACTTGAGCGAATGGCTAAACTGTGCTTCAGGGTTAGTATAATGTATAGTACAACATGTGCTGCAGAAACATGAGTGAAATTTTGTTTGGGACACTGGGAGAAAGAATTATGTAGAAATAACCCGGCCAGATAATAGAGATTGGAGCACAATGAACACACTGAGTCCTGTGCCAATTCTGCCTTTACCTCCCTAAAATCTGACCTTTAGTGTAACTACAGATCAAGACCTCTTTAAGGGTGGTCTTTATGGGGAATTCTTGTCACTCTGCCTGACGTCTAAGGGGAACTTTCCAGACCCACGCTGAGGGATGCTGAAATTGTGCTGTATTCAAGGTCTTCCAGGCCGAACTTTTTTTTTTTTTTTTTTTTTGAGAGAATGTGAGCTGAGGAGAGGGACAGAGGGGGAGAGAATTTTAAGCAGGCTCCACACTCAGTGCAGAGCCCAACATGGGGATCAGTCTCAGGAATGTGAGATCATGATCTGAGGTGAAATCAAGAGTTGGATGCTTAACCAAATGAGCCACCCAGGCCAAACTTCTATACACTCAGAGCCCATAGTCCTCCCCAAAGGAGCCTGGAGGCTCTAGATGATTCCAGTTGTAACTGCTCCAGTTGTCCAGCATATGGAAAAACTGTTCTGCTATTAAAGTTTCTAACCTGCTATTAATATAAGGACATCTCATTGTTTGCTCAGTGATGCATTAAACCAAAACTCCCTAATCTAGGGGGAATATAATCATACCACCAATTATGTTTACTTTCTATTTTTAAAGAAGCCCCTTTGAGTGATCAAAGGAATTTCAGGCCTCACTTCCTGGGACTGTTTAGGTCTGTTTTAAGGTTCTATTCACCATACAAAGCTATACAGTTAGTTATATAGATTGTACTGTCGTGTGAAAGAAAAGTTCCCCCATTACCATTGTGCACAACATAAATAAGTTACCTTAAAAAGCACATTTAAAATATATTCTTTGTTGTATGTTTTAAAATATGGTCATTTAAAATGAAAATAGCAGGTTTCAGGGCACCTGGGTGGCCCAGTTGGTTAAGCATCGGACTTTGGCTCAGATCATGATTTCACGGTTCGTGGGTTGGAGCCCCATGTCAGGCTCTGTGCTGACAGCTCAGAGCCTGGAGCCTGCTTCAGATTCTCTGTCTCCCTCTCTCTCTGCCCCTCCCCGGCTCATGCTTTCTCTCTGTCTCTCAAAAATAAATAAATGTTAAAATAATAATAATAATAATTATAGGTTTCCCAGATGATGAAAGAAAACAAATCATTGATCAGTTTTAATCATACCAGATTGAAAACCTGTTGAATAAATAAATAACAGGTGGAATTTCTAAGTTGCTTTTGATGCCTACAGCAGGAAGTTCTGGGGTCATTTCTTTCATCCTAGTGGTCTGGATTAGATTGCCTGTACGTTCCCCTCCTCCCCATTCCATCCTCAGAAGATGGTGGAAGTGTATGCTAGACCAGAGCTTTTTGCCTCCACTTTTGGGCTCTTACTCTCTCCTCACCCTTTCCACGTCCAAGGAGCAGCACCTCTTAAAGCAATTCATTGGCAGCTTTAAAATACTACATTTCTCTGCATCATTTCACTTTTCCCAAAATCAATGTAGATTTTGGAATGGAGAGAATTCTCTTCCTTCCCTAGAGCTCACAAGTCTTCATATGGAAGCTCAGAAAGCTTCAGTGCAATAGTGGACTATCCTTTAACTGACCTCTTGAAAATAAAGGGGAGAGCTGCTGTTTCCCCCAGCCTATTCTAGAAGAAGGATAATATAATGGTACTGGGCTTGTAGGGATTTTTTTTTTTTTTTTTTTTGCTTTTTCTAAATCTCAATTTGTTAACACATTTGCCTTCAGCAAGTCACTTAACCCCAACCCCTGTTCTGTTTTTTCATCTGTGAAGAGTAGATCTCTCACTCGAAAGATTCCAACATGTTCTGAAAATACAAATCTTCTGTAAAGAAATCATATCTGTGGGCCACTGATGTTGAAGCAGAGTGCAAAACTAGAATGTCATAGAAATTTAGGCATTCAGGACCTTGGTTTTTTGATACCAGTAAGTGTGGATTTCAAATCTATAATCAGCTTTAGGTAAAAGTCCTGATGTAATGCTTGCAATGGTTTTACTTGTTATTTATATGCCAGAATTTAAACAAGAATGGTTTGAAAGATATTTAGATCAGTGATGTTCTCACAGTGTTGGTTATTGATCACATTTGAAGGATAACTCTTCCTATACCAAATTTGATTTTGACTTTTGGTTTGCAGTACAGCCTAAAGGAAGAGATCTTTATCCTTGTGCATCTGTCCACTTTTCCTCATTAGAAAATGGCTGTTCAGAAAGTCACAGGTCAGGAAAACTCACTTCTGTGTTCTGGTTGGGGAGCTAGAGAGTTTGGGGAATTGCACTGTATTCATCCTGGAGCAATAGGTGGTTCTTATTGTTAAATAGCCCCAGGCACATTGCAACCACCAATTCCTTTCAACTACCTTGTTTCTTTCTTTCTTTCTTTCTTTCTTTCTTTCTTTCTTTCTTTCTTTCTTTTTTTTTAATGTTTATTTTTGAGAGAGACAGACTTCCGGAGGGGCAGAGAGGGAGACAGAATCCCAAGCAGGTTCTGTGCAGTCAGCACAGAGCCTACCGTGGGTCTCCAACCCATAAGTTGTGAGATCATGACCTGAGCCAAAACCAAGAGTCAGACGCTTAACCAACTGAGACACCCAGGTGCCCCATCAACTACCTTTTTTCTTACAGACTATCTAAGGTCATGATTTCATGCTGAGACTTTTATCTAAAATTGAATATATACATCTCAAATTAGAAAGTCAGGAAGGGATGGCAAATATTACCTTTCTAGAATGGAAAATACAGTGTGATTGTATTTGATGTGACTGATTGTCAGATTCTTGTCCTTGAATTATGTTTCTAATCTCCTAGATGTTTGCTATTTTGTGTTTTTAAGAGCTGTGGAAACTAAAGCCGCCTACAGCTGATCTTTAAAGTGATTTTTACCTTGTTTTTTGAAATCGAAACTATTCCATCTGTCTACAGGGCAGATTCTGAAGGATCCCATTGACCCACCCACATTTGGAAACAATACCTGTTACTACATAGTTAACTATTCAATATTCGGTCTTTAAAGTCTGATTATTATTTTATTTGGTGTTGAGTTTTGATGGCGTTTTCCTCCCTTGAGCCTATACTTTATGGGAAGCAGTAGATGGTAACAAAAAACAACTGATACTGTTTCTGTCTCATTAACCTTTGTTGGGTATTAACCTAGGGTTTAGAAAGCACACCCAGGTCCACTCAGCTGCCACTTTTTTGGAGCTGCTTGTAGCTCTTTTGCCATAAACTATTTGGCAAAGATTTTCATGTCTTTCACCCCTCAGTGGATATAGCCTTCCCATTCACTCAAGCAAATATGTGTAGAGGGTTTGAATTTCTAAGATGTAATTGGCTTTCAACCTCATTTAAGCTAAACTTCCAAATTGAAGGAAGGAAGGAAGGATTGTTTTTATACGTCTCCAATCTTGTTTCTTCTTGGCAGGCTAAGAAATTATACAGATGGCATTTATTCAGTCTGTGTGGCCACCTTCCAAAATGTCAGAAACTCCATCTTCTACACCTGTCCAATGATCGATTGCTTGCTTTCACTGTTAACTTTTCTCTGATAGAAATTAATTTGAAGAATACACATTTGCCTATTTGTAAGCAGTTGGCAAATTTTCATCTTAAAGAACATCCCAGCATACCTTGCAGTGAGGTTTGCCAGTTTAACTTCTTGTGAGTTTTATTTAAAGTCAAGATAGGCTTTAGAGAGGACTGTGAATTAAGTCTAATGACTTTTTATGACAAACATATAAGGTGAACAGTAGTAACCTGGCTCAGTCTTTCCCAGCACTTAAGAATTATTGATTTTTACACTCTGAACCAATACAAAGTGATTGCTAAGTGAAAAAAACAAGGTGCAGAATATTTTAGCAGTCTATTTTTTGAGTAAGAAAGACAGGGAAAATACAAGTATAAGTATATACTTGCTATTTTTTTTTACCTGTATTAATGAACATAAACCAGAAATTAATGAAAATGGTGAGGAGGGAGGAAGGTTGGGGAGATAGAAATGGCAGTGAGACTTCTCTGAATATACCTTTAAAACTTTTGAGACATGTGCTTTATGTGTCAAAAAATTAAAGAGAAAGGAAACCTTAAAATTGCTTGTGAACAGAAACAAATGAATCTAGCTACATATCAAATTGATATTAACCACTCAGAAAACCATACTTCACCTATATATCCTTCGTGAGATATTTTCTAAGGACAAAAGGAACTTCAGTGAAATATTGACACTTCACTACATAGAATATTGTTAGTAACATTAGTCTTGTAATTTTGAAATTGTTTTATTTGTATTCTAGAATAAAACAAGTAAGCGTATCATTGCTATTAGAGACCAGCATTGTCAACCTAAGACAGGGGATGCCTGGGTGGCTCAGTCGGTTGAATGTCTGACTCTTGATTTTGGTTCAGGTTGTGATCTCCTGGTTCATGGGATCCCGCATCAGGCTCTGCGCTGTCAGCACAGAGCCTGCCTGGGATTCTCTGTCTCTCTCCCTATCTGCTCCTTCCCTCTTTCTCTTACTAAATAAACTTAAAAAAAAAAACAATAATAAGAGAAAAGAAATACAAATAGGAAAATTAAAAGTTTAAAAAAATGTTAAATTTGAAATGGAAATATCAATATAAACTCATGAGTAAACGAAAAGATTTATTTCTCTATCCCCTGCAAGAACTTAGGAGCACTGACACTTCTATTAACAATTAGCACATTTTATACTCAGATATTATTTTCTAAATACCATTCCCCACTGAAAGAAACCAGAGCTTGGAGAAATGGAGAAATCGTTGATTCCAGATCTGAAGCAGAGAAAGAACAAGGTGAGCCTGGTATATCTTCTTATACCAGAAAGGAAGGAAGCACTTAAACAGAAGAATCAGCTTGAAGGAGACTCCCACTGGCCCAGTTTGAGACAATTGGAGCATTCAGTGTACTCATTGTGTTATTGAGTGTAACAGATTGAATAAATAAAAATATGAAAGACAAGTAAGGAAAAAAAATGAAAGAGGGAGAAGAAAAGTTTCTCCTTACAAAAAGTAATGCCAGCTAATATATGTGATAAGAATGGTAAGGGAAAAAAACATGATTCTATAACATCCCCCCACCCCCACCACAATATAATTGGTTCAGGCAAGGATTATGAACAGATGGTAAAGTCACTAGGGAACAGGATATTCACAAGCTGACAGATACCACCCCACAATTTAACCTTTACTTGCAAAGGAGAAAATACACCTTTCAGAGACTGATGATCTCACTTTAACCCAGGGTTCAGTTTAGTGTCACTAATAATGGAATGACCTAACATGATACGCTACCTAGTACAATGCAAAGTAAAGTATACAACATTATCTATGAAGTATTCTTGCCAAAATCTTAATCTCTTTCTAATCAAACCTCAAAGCTGAACTTCCAATTTATAGGAAAAAGTAATCTGAAAAGTGGGAGATTCCAAAAGGCAACTGGCCTGGACTTGTCCAGGAAACGTCAATATTGCAGGGGGGGGAAAGAAACACAGGAGAACTATTCCAGATAGATAACCAGGCACTGAAGGAACCTAACAACCAAATGCTTTCGTGAACCTTGGTTCTATCCTGGGTTGGAAGAATTGGGGAGGCATTTAGGTCTACTATGAAAGACACTCTTTTTTTAAAATTACTCAAGTACAATTAACACAGTGTTACATTAGTTTCAGATGTACAATATAGTGATTAAATAATTCTACACATTACTCAATGCTCATCAAGATAAGTCTACTCTTAATCTCCTATATCTGCTTCACCCATCCCCCACCCACCTCCATTCTGGTAACCACTAGGTTTGTTCTCTGTCCTTAGGAGTCTGTTTTTTGTTTCTTTTTTCTCTTTGCTTGTTTTTTAAATTCCACATACAAGGATATCATATGGTATTTGTCTTTCTCTGATGGACTTACTTCACTTAGCATTATAGCCTTTGGTTGCTGCAAATGTCATTTCATTTTTTATGGCCATGTAATATTCCATTGTGCATATACTACATCTTTTTGAAAGAAATTCTTGAGATGATTAGAGGAGTTTGAATGCAGACTGGATGATACAGGATTATTGTTAATATTCTTAAGTATGATATTGTGGTTCTGTAGGGGAATATCCTTAGAAAATTCATTCTGTAGAATTTATTGGTGAATTTTCATATTTGCAACCTTTTTTTTTGGCAGGACCACTTGAAAGTGTGCATGTATACATGTGTATATATGCAGAGAAAGAAACCTAATGTGGAAAATAGATTCAGTGTAGATGGAGGGTATAAAGGTGTTCATTATACTACTCTTGTTAAGTTTTTGTATGTAGAAAATGATCATAATAAAGTTGGGAAAATGAAACAGTGGGGGTGCAGAGGGAGTTGGAAGGGAACTTTGGTGTATCACTAAAGTCATGGGTATGTTCCAGGAGCCTAGATTTCTTTAGTCACCTCTACATAAATAAATGGGGGACCTGGGTGGCTCAGTTAGTTGAGCATCCGACTTTGGCTCAGGTCATGAACTCATGGTTTGGGGATTCCAGCCCCAGGTTGGACTTTGAGCTGACAGCATGAAATCTGCTTCAGATTCTCTGTCTCCCTCTCTCTCTCTCTGCCCGCCCCCTCCCCCACCACACACATGCACGCTCTCTGTCTCAAAAATAAACACTGGTGCGCCTGGATGGCTCAGTCAGTTAAGCGTCCGACTTTGGCTCAGGTCATGATCTCACGGTCCATGGTTTCGAGCCCCGCATCAGGCCCTGTGCTGACAGCCCAGAGCCTTGAGCCTGCTTTGGATTCTGTGTCTGCCTATCTCTCAAAAATAAATATTAAAAATAAATATTTTAAAAATTAAAAATAAGCTAGAGTTGATGATAATTGAATGTTAAGAGAAAAAGAACAACAAGCATGTTTTCATATACTATTTGTAGCAGATTGAGGATGAGGAAAGTATGGACAGGCCAGGCAGTTGGACGGGCAGATAGCTAAATAGGCATTGAAACATAGTCGGGATGTGTATCTAGTGTAAATTGCAGTTTTCAAAAGATTAGGAAGTCCTTCCCTGTCCTATTTGTTGCCACTTTTTAACCTCTTAATTTTACCTCTAGTTGGCAGTTGGAGGCCTAGATCACTTATTTTCATTAGAGCACCTCAGGAGATAATTAGCAAAGCCAGTGAGGTATGTTGTCTCATATGAAGGGTGGGAGATGGGGTAGAGAGTAGCTGATAAGGATAAAACTGCTCTTTGCAGAGGTATTCAAACTTTATGTTCCTTCCTCACCAGCTAAGTGACTTGGCATTATGAACCCTGGTATTGCCTCACCGCTTCCTCCCACCAACATTGATGAAAGATGAACTTGATTCCCATTTTTGAAAGGAGTATTTCTTCTGGAACTGGATTCTAGCAGTGTGCGTGTGTGTGCGTGCATGCACACACTCACATTATATCCTGTTACCCTCCTGTTACCCAGAGAGGAGTGGAGTGGTGGAGGGAGATACGTGCTGTGATTAGTCAGCTTGCCATTCCCTCCCCCTCCAGAAGCTCAGGCCCCATCTGGGGAAACTGAGAACTTAAGAAACTTGAGACAGGGAAGGAGGACAGGGAGCAGCCAAAACCTGCTGAGTCTCAGAAGACTGGTTTCTGCGCTGGGAAATGGAAGTGACTGAAGGTGGCTGTGGATTTGACTCTGTGGCCTGAGATTGATTCCCTTGAGATAAATTGTTTTCTGGTGGTGTACCTGAGAGCAAAGTGTTGGGAAGAGGATACCCTTCTTCTTTGGGAAATTTCTTTTACCTAATTGGAGGTTTGAAAGATGTGCAGACTTCTGTAGTTTTTGTACTTAAAAGCTGGTGTTTATTGATAACTGTTTCTTTTGATTCATCTGAAATGGAATCAGACTGATCAGTGGTAAGTATCAAGGAGAAAAGTCTTGTACCTATTTAGTTTAGGCTGACAGCCATACCCTCTTCCTTTCCTCTGAATAAAGAGCAGATGAGGGTAGAATCTGTAGGAGAAGGAATACATTAGCCAGAAGATGTGTGAAAGAGGGATTGGAAGAGATGTAGGAATCCTGGAAGGTGTCATAATACATTGCTTAGTAATTGACTTGTTAAAATTGCTAGCTTCATTAATAATCATCTTTTTGCTCAGTTGCTAAGAAATATGCTGACCATAACTTCAAAACAGAAAAATCTGCACACACAACATGCTAGAAGAGACACTGGAACAGATTATATAAATTTGGGGATGTCTCAGAAAATCAGTAGTGTACCAGGAGGAGGGGTACTGACTGGCCCTTCTTCAGATATTCCTCAGCAGTTGAGACAGACTGATCCCTTTACTCACTTCTAAGCTATGCTTTCTTAATGATTTGTTTTCCTAATAATTGCTGTTTACCTTTGAGTCTAGTCCTTCACCCCTAGGAGGAAACCTTTCTGAGGAAATGACAAGCTGTTAGATAAGCGTGTGAAATAATACGTTTAATAAGATGTCTAACCTCTGATTTTTGGAGGCCTAAGCTAAGCAATATCCAGATAAGGCTGTTAAGACCACAATATCTAGTATCTTTCTTAAGAAGCAGTAAAATTCTCTCGCAGCCATTTGTGTTATTACCCTGTCGGTCAAAACACATCTACAGATTGTGCATATTTCATCTCATAGATCTTTCCTGAAATACCACTGGGTACTTAGTTGGTGCCTGCCAAATGTGTTGATTAAAAGGATATAATAATGATTATTCTCCTGATCACCATCCATTGGCCATAGTGTCATAGTGGAATTCCTATGGCTTTTAATTCCCTGTGATTCAGGAGCTAGACAGCAAAATTGGGTTGGACCGGGGACAAAAGTGTGGCTAAGCTATTTGACACTTGAATAGATGGAAGAAATGTTTGTGGAAAGAAGCTTTTCAGCTTCTTATGGTAAGAAATATCAGTTGGGATAAATTGAGTAGTATACAACAATTTTTCTTCCTTGGAAGCTTATAACTTTTGGATTGCCTGTGATCCCTTTTTCTTGATAAATTACATACAGCAATTCTTTCAGCTCACTTTGTCACCATACTTAACCACTAGGTGGTGGATGTACCATATCCCAAATTGTTTCTTTGGTAGAGCTTCTCTTTATCATTTTCAGTGTCATGTTGAAGGGAGTCAGCCATTGTACCCACTGAGCCCTTTGAAAAGGTGCTCTGAAATAGCACACTAAATTGGCCTGATATTTAATTGAGTTTTTAAGGCACAGCAAGTAGACTTCTGTATTTGGATGTGCTATTTGGAGAATGGGTCAATCTGACCTTCTAGCCTTTCTCAGATGTAATACTAGTTCAAGAATGAAATACTGGCATGCTTGTTGTGGGTAAGGCTGTTTACAGGGTGGTGAGCCTTCAAACACAAATAGTTCTTTAACGTAGGACTTTTTGATGATCAGATACTTTTTGGATTTCCAATTACTGTATCTCTTTTTCCCCCTCCCCTCTTTCCCATTCTGCATCATATTTAGACCTAGCCTTCCTTATAGATACAGCTTTGAAGAAACACTGAAGTATACCAACTAAAAATTATGTTTGGAAGAAATCATGACAATAGGAAATAATGTAAACAGAACAATCCATCTTGGGATTTTGTTTTTACTTAAGTGATCGTATTGGGTGTAAATGCAGTGAATCCATCCCAATTAGAAGGCTGTTACAGAGATCTGGTTTCATTAGAGGGAAAACTGTGATACCCAAAATTGCTTTTGACAGCAGTGTCTTTGTTTATAATGTGAAGGTGAGCGGCACTCCAGGAAGTACTTCGGAAGGAAGACGGGTACTAGCTGTAAAGACCTCCAGGGGGGCAAGCAGGCCTGGTGGGAACTGGCAGGGCAGATCTCTTTGCGCAGTTTGGTGGTGGGAGAGAAGACAGGTTATCACGCATCTTTGTAGAGCTGGACTACCTTATTTACAAGCAGTGAAAGTGTCAAAGAGTTGTGAGACTAGACAGCCATCCATCCATGTCATGGCTTGAATTAACATGCTGCCCACTTCAAATAGGCACCATATTAATGATTTGAGAGATGGGGCACAGTACTGATTGGTAAGCTGCTTGCAACACAGTCTAATATTTTTAGATGGGAAAGATTTTGCTAAGCTTTAGGCTACTGACGAGCTTCATTAATACAAGGTGGGATTATGACTGTTAAGTCACTTCTTAGGTTGCTGAAGAAACACAGTTCTATCTTGCCACAGCCACCTCTCTATTTTTTTATTTAAGAAACTGCAAATGTTACTGCATTTCCCTCCTCCACCGCCAGGTAGGTGGTGTTTGGGAATATGCCCAGAGCCTTTTGAAAAAAGATGAACAGAGGAGGGAATCATAACAGCCAAGAGAGAAGACTAGCTTCCGACTAGACTGCCCATGCCAGGAACAAGAAGGCTGTTGGAGGAAGGGCTGCCTTTGGAGAGTGTTAAAAGCCATTGATGGTATCTTGACTCTATTTTTTCTGCCACCAAAAGAACTGCATATTGGGTTGAAAGTCATTACCTTGGTCTTGGATTAATCTCTTCAGTAAAACTAGCTTTGCTGACTGCAGAAGTCATGTGAACATGCAGTGGAAAATCCTATCGAGAAGGGCAGATGCCGACCTGTGGCCACTTCAACGGAGTAGGTGGTTCCCCCCGCCCCTCCCGAAAGGAACTAGTGCTTTTGGCATTTAAGCTATAAAGTTTTAGCATCTAAACTGAAAAAGCTGCTTCAGATATACAAAGATATTTGTTAGTCAAGTTCTAGTGCCATATATATGTTGTTTAGCCCGAGTCTCTTTTATTTACTTATTTATTTTGCTGTGTTGCACATTTAAGCCTGATTCTTCTACTGCCAGCTGATGCTACCCTATCTCAAAGGTACATGTGACAGAGGAGAGGAATGTTTTGCAGCTGTAACAAATGGGGAGTTTACTATTCCTGGCTTCAAAGTGGCTATAACCATGTTGCTAGCATTATGGAGAGAAGATTTTAATCTGTAATAGCTTTTACATTTCCAAAGATATCTGCTAAAGACTTAGCTTAATGGATTCTCCATGGGAACCTTTCAGATTTAGTCAGGTTGTGAGGAGAGGAGAATCTTAATTCAGAGTCTCAAACCATTCTGTTTTTCAGGAGGCTGAAGTTTATTTCTTATATCTTGAAGGGTTTATCAGAGTTTAAATAAGAGTTCAGGAGGAAAGTTTAAGTCATTTAATGGAGGAAAAAGTTTTCATATACTTTAGAAACATCCGCTAATTTGACTGTAAATAATATTAATTGTATTTGCTATTTATTAAAGCCAGTTTTCCAAATATCCATCAGACAGTTACCTAGTTCTGGTGTATTTCATTTAAGGAAGTTTTGAATACAGAGTTTACCAAGTCATTTCTTTTCTCCTTCCTTTAAATTAGTCCTGATTAGTTGGATTTTACTATGGTGTGCATATATTTTTTAATTTGGCTTTCTTTAGTGTATTCCAGCATTTTACTGGACGTAGCAGGTTCTAAGAACACTATATTGACTTTGTGAGGTACGGGTATGATTGGACTCCGACTTGGCACCCACCATCACCATTTCAAGGCATCGCCATAATTTTTCAAACAACAAGACCTCTGCTAATTTCAGGATAAGAATGTGCTACAAGACTATATTCTGGAAAATGAAAAAGAGCAGAATCACAATGAAATGGTGCCTGTTTTTTGGTAGAGTTGGGAGGAAGAGTGAAGGGTTTGATGTGTCAAGGTTGTAAGAAGAAATAAAACTTTATGGATTGTGAGAAGAGGGACTTGTGAATTTTGGACAGATGGTACAAAAAGCTGGGTCTTGAGCTCTGCCCCCCTCCCCCCGCAAAAGGTTCTGAAACAATTGGAAAGAGATAGTAATTGGCATTTGGAGAGGAGTCCACAAGTAGCCTCTGCCTGCCCTCATTCTGGTGGGAGAGTTGCTGGCTTGGTAGGGGCCACGTGATCACCTGAGGTTTCAGGGAAGGAAATGTATGGCCTTAAAAAATGGAGCATTTCGTAGCATCCTTGTTGTAAGTTTTCAAGTGTGTGTCTTCCTCCTACAGCAAATCCAGTTTGCCGATGACATGCAAGAGTTCACCAAGTTCCCCACCAAGACAGGCCGCCGGTCTTTGTCTCGTTCCATCTCCCAGTCCTCCACCGACAGCTACAGTTCAGGTAAGTGCGGGCTCTGAGTCCACTCCGATCTTTCTTCTCTGTTGCACGGTCTTAAGCTAGTCCTCTACCCCCTGCTCTTTACTTATCTAGAATCTGAAAGGACCTCATGTCAGGACTTCCCACCTTTGTGCTAAAAGCTGATAATTAGCAGTTGAGCACTGGAAATGTCCCCAGCCAGGCTTGTAGCTGGTGAGGCTTTTGTCATCTGGAGACTCTCTTCCCATGCGTGGCCGTGTCTGTGTGTGGTCTGTGGCCAGTGCCTGGTCAGTAGTACTGGGCCAGTTCCCATTCCCACGTTTATCTGCCCACGTACAAAGGGAGAAAATCAATTCTATTTTGGCTGACAGAACTGGCCTTGAAAAAGAGGTGTACTTTGGAAGTATAATTTCTAATTTGGTTGTATAAGATACACCCTGCCACCTGACTTTTTCTTTCTCGGCTCCAAGACTGCTTGAATTGTGACAATAAAAACTAGTATTTTGGCTCCTTTCATTCACTAGGTTACCCTTTATGTTGAAGTGTCCTCCCCTGTTAACCTTTTGAATAGGAAAGGTTCAAACTACTATAATGTGTCTCTAGTTCTGTTTCTTTCTAGTTCCCATATCCTATTTTAACCCTATCTAAGTCGCCTTTTTTTTTTTTTTAATTGTGCCCTTCTCAACTTTAGACGGGCTACTAGAAAGTTAATGTGGAAAAAGATATAGAATTTAGGATTTGAATACTGGAAGATCCACAGGGACATCCAACCTAAGCCCACCTCATTTTTCAACTGAGGAAACATCGTCAAGAGGTTCAGAGGCTTGCCCAAGGTCATAGATTGCCGTTAGTGTCAGGGATTTGTACCAAAACCCATTTGTTGACTTTTGCCAGAATACTATTTGTATGGTGTTGTTATTTTTTTTAAGCTTATTTATTTATTTTGAGAGAGAGCATGTGAGCATGAGCAGGGGAGGGGCAGAGAGAAAGAGAAAGAGAGAGAGAATCCCAAGCAGGCTCCACTCTGTCAGCACAGAGCCTGATGTGGGGCTTGATCTCAGGAACTGTGAGAAGCGTGACCTAAGCTGAAATCAAGAGTCCAGTGCTCAACTGACTGAGCCCCCCAGGCACCCCTATGGTATCGACATTAAGGATGGACTCAAGGTAAAAGGAATGTGAAAAAACAAACAAGTAAACACATTTTTAAAAACTTGTCCTTTTGTTCTGTGCCGCTGATAACCCAGTGTAAATAAGATAGGCAGATGAGAACAAAGGGTGGTACACAGGGTTAAGTACTGAAATAAATGAATATACAGAGTCGCTGTGGGCCTGTGTACAAGAAAAGGTTCCAAATGTAATGGCTGTCATAAACAAAAGGTGTCTTGGAGTGACAGGTACAAAAGACTGGGGGTCATAAACGGGCTGATCACAGCTAAGAAAGAATTAATTGTGAAAGGCTGAGTTAAAAGAGGAAGAAAGGAGTGAGTGAAGAAAGCTTTAACGAAGTCCTCAAAGATCTTGACGGCCATGTGTTAACAGGAACCTGTCAGGGCATTTTGAAAAACTTTGTGATATAGTTAAACTGCTCTAGTGGGACAGATACCTTTAGGAGTATTTGTGTTAGCAAGTAGTATGTAGGAGACAGTGAGAGACCTGACATACCGGCTGAGATCAAGATCAGGAAATACTCGATTCAGAGAAGAAAGAGGTGATTTAAGAGTCGATTAAAAAAGGTGATTTAAGGTGATTATTATATGCCTTCCTGCATATCTGTCTGAAAGGACATTTTTAGCCTTTATATGAAGCTGCTTTTTTAATGTTGAACATCTTGAGGGATCTTAGGGCTGACAGTAGAACCAGAGCTGCTCACCTTCTGAGTCCTTTCTTTCCTTCTCTGTATTCTTTGAGCACAACCTAGTATAAAATCCCTTGTAAGATTTTCTTGTCGCTGTCATCCGTATTAGTGGTTCTGTGAATGTGGTTTTCTGAACAGCACTGTCAGCAACAGCTGGGAACTTGTTAGAAATGCTAATTCTTGGGTCCTATCTGAGACCTACTGAATGGGAATTTCTGGCGGTGGGGCCTAGCCATTTGTATTTTGACCTTCCATGTAATTCTGATGAGTGCTTTAGATGCTTCAGTTTGAAAACCAGTGATCTACAGAAATTGCATTCCTTATATGCCCTAAGTTATTCTTCCATTTTTGCCATGTCTGATTCCAGTCCAGGTTGGGACCAGGTGCCCCTGTTATCTTGGGATTCACGAGGGCCGGTGCAGAATTGGGATCAGTAGCTTCTTGTTACAAGCAGTAATGGCACAGTATCATCAGGGTGGATAGAGGGGCCACAACACTGAAAGATCCCCAACAATTGCATTCCTCTGTTATTCTGGAGGAGTAGGGCTGAGGGTGATGTAAAAGATGGCCGCAGTTAAGAGTTCACTTCACTTAAATGAGTCCTTTGGGGAGTGTGCTTTGTGGAGTTGGGGGCTATTGAGGTTCTCCTATCCTTGTTTCTTTCTCTTCTGGCTCCAGCTGCGTCCTACACAGATAGCTCTGATGATGAGGTTTCCCCCCGAGAGAAGCAGCAAACCAACTCCAAGGGCAGCAGCAATTTCTGTGTGAAGAACATCAAGCAGGCAGAATTTGGACGCCGGGAGATTGAGATTGCTGAGCAAGGTAAAGAAAGGGAGTGGTAGGGGACCAGAAGCAACCCAGTTGCTGGTCATCAGGATCCATAGACAACTTCACACTTGAAAACTAACTTGAAAAATCCTCTGGGAACGTTCAGTGTTCCGGATTCTTGTACAAGCAGATCTCTCTGTTGGAGCCGGAGCCTCAGGGTTCTTGTTCTCCTTGCTTCCTGTTCTCAGCACATAGTAATTACACAGTGTAGTTTCTGTTTTCCTCCCCCATGACACCATATTCGGAGATCTGCCTGTGGAGTCAGCAAGTCCCAGAACACTACACGGTGGTTAGTTCTGCGGGATCCTACCATAGCTGCCAATCTCAGAGACCCACATTTCCCAGAAGCGGCAAATGTGGGAGGGTTTTCAGCTAAGGATGTGGTTGCCTAGGGTCTCCTTCGGTCTCTGGTCCTGAGCACCCTCTGCTGGAGCTAGAGTAAAAGTGACTGACAGTTAAATTTGGTTTCCTCACCGACCCCATTCCTGGTACAGTCTTTTTTTACTCTTGTTGCTTTCCCACTATAGGCATGCTCTGTACTGGGAGGGGGTAGTACAGAAACCAGACAGACTGACAGAATGGGCTTCGGTAGCAGAGAGAAACAAGTGCTCGTCTGCTGAGGGTGAAGTCTTCCTTCCTGGTCTGATGATTATATATAGGAGCCCATTAGCCACTGCCATAACCATTTCCCCCTCCTCCCAAATGAATGAGGAGACTCACCCTCCATTTGGATCAGATTTGAGAAGTTACTTCATTCTCCATTCAGCCCTCTGTACACAAGGCTGAAACAGTGAAAAAGAAATTCCAGGTGATTGGCTGGCAGCTCCCCACTGTTGTTCTGCTGTTGAAGCTGCCAATTCATCGAGGAAATATACTTAGAGTTTTTCTACCTTATCTTGCGATATCTCAACAGATACAGACCAGCCCTAGATGTTGCTGGGGCAGGAATTGGTGATATTGCTGGTGCAGGCCTGGCTCAAATCCTCTGTTCTTTCACAGACATGTCTGCTCTGATTTCACTCAGGAAACGTGCTCAGGGGGAGAAGCCCTTGGCTGGTGCTAAAATAGTGGGCTGTACACACATCACAGCCCAGACAGCGGTGAGTTTGCTGGGAGAAAAAGGAGGGACTCGTGATGAGGAGAAAAAAACAAACTCTTTTTACTTGCTTTTCCTTCCCTGTCTATCCAGTCTCCAAATGCAAATGACCATCAGGTGGGGCCTCCTGTTACCCAATAATGGGGTTTTCTTCTTTGTATACATACGTATAATCATAACCTGACTTCGGGAGATCTAGAGTTGCAAAAACATGGTTGTTAGGAAAATGTAATGACTTTTAGGAGCACATCTTTTGGGTGAAGTTAGATGCCAGTGTGCTGCCTCGCTGGATTATACCTTCTGTAATGTCACCTTCTGTAATGTCACAGTGCGGCTAGGTTGCTGCAGAGTTGCCCGTACTGTTCCCACACATGCCACTCCTATCTGGCCCTCCTCTTTCTCACCCTTTCTTGCTCCCATCTGCATAGGTGTTGATTGAGACACTCTGTGCCCTGGGGGCCCAGTGCCGCTGGTCTGCTTGCAACATCTACTCCACTCAGAATGAAGTGGCCGCAGCACTGGCTGAGGCTGGTAAGTTTGGCTTTTTCACCACCTTTGCCTCAAAATAATTATCTAAATGTAGTATTTATGTATTAAAATAGTCCTTACAGTATCATGTATGTCCAGGGGCTGTAAAATTTGGAGGGTATTAAGAATATCAACAGGAAGAAAATGGGTAATAAAATGAAGGTCCATATCCGTGATGAAATATCATATGGTCATTAAGAATGACCAACCCTTGAAAAGAATCTTAATTACATGGGGAAATGCTTAATTGTAATGTTAAGTGAACAAAGAAGAGTATTCAACTGTGTGAGGTATACAAGTTCAGCTGGTCTTTTTTCACCAAAGGCTCATCACTTTTGAGAGAACACAAGTTAAGGAGTGCCTTCTGTATTAGTAGTTCATTGAAAAATTGTCGACTGCTTGTAAGTTCACTTAAGCATAAAACAATTTTTATTGTTAAAATGTTCAGAACATTTTAACCATGAAATTTTTTTTTTTTAATGTTTATTTATTTTTGAGAGAGGGAAGGGCAGAGCATGAGTGGGAAGGGGCAGAGAGAGGGAGACACAGAATGCAAAGCAGGCTCCAGGATCTGAGCTGTCAGCACAGGGCCCGATGTGGAACTCGAAGCCACAAACTATGAGATCATGACCTGAGCCGAAGTTGGAGGCTTAACCAACTGAGCCACCCAGGCGTTCCAGAACCATGAAGTTCCTTGAAGGACCTCCCGTCTCCTTGAGATCCTCAGCAATTTTATAATAGTTCTGTTTTTCTTGTTTACCTTTTTCTGGTGTTTATTGCAGAAAATTTAGAGGAGTTTCCAAATAATAATAATAATAATCCTAGTACACAGGGATATTTGACACATTTTTTCCTTTTTTCAGTTCACTTTTTACAGAGATAAATAAATCTCTGTACGTATACAATTTTATAACCTAAAATACAACATTTTCAGAAGTAGTTTTCCATGTCACTGAAAACTTGACAGCATCATTTGTAATAATCATATGGCCACGTGGTTTTACTTCACTATCAATACTCATGTTAAACATTTAGGTTGTTTTAAGATATTTGCTAATACGAATAATGTTCCAGTGAACAACTTTATTTTAATTCCCACTTCATTTTATCTCCTTAGGACAGAGTTCCAAGTGTGAAATTGGCCAAAGAGAATAACATTTTAAGGTTCTAAAATATTTTTAAAACAAAAATCTCTTAAATTCATTGCCGATTCCTCAACGAAAGGTGCTCTTTTGACTTTTTGCCCCTTCGAAGTTGTTTCCTTTCCAACATAGGTTCTGTAGCCTTTTTCTCTTCACGTGGATCTCAGAAAGTGGTATTGGTATAGGGAACTCCCGGAAGGAGGAGTCAGCTGATTTGTTCCCATCCCTACAGGAGTTGCAGTGTTTGCTTGGAAGGGCGAGTCGGAAGATGACTTCTGGTGGTGTATTGACCGCTGTGTGAACATGGATGGTTGGCAAGCTAACATGGTAATGATACATATTCATCCTACACTTTGACCACAGATTTGTTTCCTTTTTTCCCTCAAAGCATGGTTCCCTAAATATGTTTTGGATGTTTGTTCTTCATGCACTTACTTTGTTGCTTGATAACCTATTCAGAATGGGTCGGAGTACTGAATGGAAAGGTGGGGGAAGGGTAAGACTAAAGTGAACACGTGTGGCTCAAACACAGCAGAAAGATATAGAAAGAAGTAATGTGGTACCTCTTTGGAATAGGATTCTGGTTTCTTTCCTTCCTGCCCCAGCTCTCCTTTTGCATTCCAAGGAGTTATATATTTCAAGACTCTAGACTAAAAACGAGTCTATGATTAGCCTAATACTCTTCCCTCTAGCCAAGAACAAACTTAGGAATCCTTTTAACCATTTACACCGACAAATTTGACTGTGTTTCCACTGTCTAAACCTGCTCTAAGGAGCTCTGAGGAGTGCTCTTCCAAAACATACAGGGCTCTCTTACTAGTACAGAAAGTGGGTTCAAAGTTCCCCCCAGCTCTAGCAGCCTGAATGCCCATAGAAGTCTTCTGGCTGTTCTATAGATCCTGGATGATGGGGGAGACTTAACCCACTGGGTTTATAAGAAGTATCCAAACGTGTTTAAGAAGATCCGAGGCATTGTGGAAGAGAGCGTGACTGGTGTTCACAGGTAACAGATTCTGGAGTAGCTGCCCCTTGTGTTCTTGCCTCAGCAAATTCTTCTGGTCTCTGTCAGGCTTTAGGGCTGTGTTTCAGACTTGTAACTAAATTGGGAGTATCTTCATTAGATAAAACTTCTGAGTTTTTCCTTTTGAAGAATCCAGGAGGCCCTAAGAGGAAGTTATCTCAGGTTCTCGTTCACACATTTTTCTTTCCCACTTAACCCACTGTGAGTCTCAGCCAACGCTGGGAGGTGTAGGGAGTGAATATATCTGGAAAAACTGTATTCAATATTGTATTATAATTTTATATTTGAAATATAAAAAAAATCCTATTGTAAAAGTATACATTATACACACTACAAACAGCAAAACTGGGCAAAATATTCTTGGCTTGTCGGAAAATCTAAAAGATCTCTATCTGAAAGAGTGTTTCTCAGTTGGGAGCACATCGCACATGCTCACACACGCACACGGAGGGAACCAAAGCAGAGTCATTGATAATCTTTGTTTATCAGGGGTGGGCATGTTTTTTTATATATATTGAGAAAATGCTGGTCTAAGGAAATAACATCCCCTTTTATGGAAGAGAAGTAAATTTCTTCAATGGAAAGGGGTTTTTTTCCCTTCCAAAAAAAGGGGGGGGGGAGAGGGCTAAGGGGGAGAGAAAATGAAAAGAAGTGTGAGGAGGGATGACAAGGAAATGATCTTGGTTACTAATGTCCTTGGGGAGGGCAGCATGAAGCTTGAAGAGAATTAGGCAGATTTTGCTGCATATTGTTTCATCAGCTAACTTTGTTTTTGTTTGTTTTTGTGGCTTCTTCTCCCTTTAGGCTATATCAGCTCTCCAAAGCTGGGAAGCTCTGTGTTCCGGCCATGAATGTCAATGATTCTGTTACCAAACAGAAGTTTGATAACTTGTACTGCTGCCGAGAGTCCATTTTGGATGGGTGAGTTGAAATGTAGAGATACTCAGACTTACAGGGGACAGATCTGGGTTGGGTTGCAGTGTTAATCTGATACCACTCCAGTCTTGTCCCGTGGTCTTCCTTTGGCTTTAAAGGTTTGTCAGAGGGGTCCATTTCATACCGAGCCCAGGCAGCTTCCAGCCAGAGTTCTTTTAATTGTGTGCAGAGGGACTGTGTTTGGGCTAATAATGTTTAAGTTGAGCCCTTGTCTGTTTTCCACAGCCTGAAGAGGACCACAGATGTGATGTTTGGTGGGAAACAAGTGGTGGTGTGTGGCTATGGTGAGGTAAATAGCTGGGCCTCAGTGTGTCTTTTCGTAGACTTACCAGAAATGTGGAGTGCAGGAGATTTGTGCTGTCAGGATGGTCACTGCTGTGAGGTTAAAACATGCTTTTAGATAACGTATCTCAAAATAATAGCAAAAGTGTTTTATTCAGACTTAGGAATAGAGATGCACAAAATGAATCGAATCTTCAGATCTCACCGCATTGTCTTGTAGAATGGAATGTGGGCATCACCCCACCGCCCCCTCCCCCCCCATAACACTTACTTTTTATGAGACTTAATTCGAGTGAATATGTAGCATTTTAGCCACACAAGTGCCCTGGTATTGGAGTGAAGGGTGGGAGCCAAAGTGATACATAGTTGATTATCTGTAAACTAGAAAAGGTGAAGGAGATTTTGTTGTCATCTGTGACCCATGGAAGTTCCTGGAGCTGCTGGGCTTTCCTTGAGTTAGATGCATCTTAGATGAGAGTTAATCAAGTTTTTCTGGACTAAGATAGAAGAGGTTACAGTTGCTCTTCCTTGGTCTTGTTTTCCTAATGGTAACACCTATTTGATCTCCTGATTTCTTTTACCATCCCAAGCCCCAGCCCTTGCTATGAAATGTGAGTGTCCGCTAAATCACCTCTCTGACTAAGGGTCACAGCATAATCTGGATCTGTTTCTGCTCTGCTTGGATTGGAGCATCCCCGCAAGGGCTCACTAGATGGTGATTTCAGGGAGGTTCATCCCCATCTCCCGAAGAGCCTACCTGCCCCAGTACCCATGCCGTGATGGACCTGTCACCCCGACTTCTTTCTTACGTGCTGCAGGTGGGAAAGGGCTGCTGTGCTGCTCTCAAGGCCCTTGGAGCGATTGTCTACATCACAGAAATCGACCCCATCTGTGCTCTGCAGGCCTGGTAAGAACAGAGTGGTGATACGATTAGATTGACCCCAGTACTTCGTGCTTCTGAGAGTTCATGATGGATCGTATTAACCATTCCTTGCAGAAATCTCTCAGAGGAAGAGAAGGCTAGGATGGCTCTGTTCCCTCCATTGTAATCCCAGGGCGCTCCGGGAGCTTCTTGGCATTTTCCCTTCCTGAATGGAGTCTTGGGGAGTCTGAAGAGGCCAGTCTGTAGTTTAGCACAGCTTGTCACTTATCATCCCTGTGAGGTAGCCCTGGACCTGACTTTGCAAGGGAATTTAGCAGTCTCATTTTGTGACCAGCTTCTGTCCCACTGCTTCCTTGCTTTGCTCATAATGTTCCTTCCTTTTCTTCCAGCATGGATGGGTTCAGGGTTGTAAAGCTAAATGAAGTCATCCGGCAAGTTGATGTCGTAATAACTTGCACGGGTAAGTGTCCGTGCTCCGAGGTGCGTGGAGGAGTGGTAACTCTGAGGCCAGATCGTGAAAATGGTCTGACCGTCACATAAAGTAGGGGAGGCCTGTGCTCGGAGTAGAAGTCTCAGAACTAGCATAAGCGATCAGAACCTCAGTGTTTTCCAGAACAAAGAGACTTTTTCCCTGATGGCTTTTTATACAGTTGAATCTTAAAACCAAATCAGTGAGCCTGAAGAGCAGTTATGCAGCATACACTTTTCTCACAGAGTATACATGCCCTTTCATGCAGCGAAACTCCTCTTTCCCATCTTCTGCTGAAATCTGGTTGGTACCTTTGTTGCTCAACATCTCCTTCAACCGCTCTCCCTTTATTTTTAGGAAATAAGAATGTAGTGACACGGGAGCACTTGGACCGCATGAAAAACAGTTGTATCGTGTGCAATATGGGCCACTCCAACACGGAAATTGATGTGGTATGGTTTCTCTCATTCATTGACCGCAAGGCCTTTTTCCCCTTCCTTCCATTAGAGCCACAGTCAACTGTGCTGTCTTCCTTTCAGACCAGCCTCCGCACTCCAGAGCTGACATGGGAGCGAGTGCGTTCTCAGGTGGACCATGTCATTTGGCCAGATGGCAAACGCGTCGTCCTCCTGGCAGAGGTACGCACTCGGAAGGGCTTTGGCAGTGCGGCACAGGCACCGTAGTTAGATCTGCGGCAGGAGGAGGGGCAGGGAGGAAATGTTATGCCATGTTTCCCTGAACTCTGTCGTTGGATACAGATCTCCTTCGTACATTTTCTGGTCCCTAACATAGAACCACTCAAAAAAATACCTACCTTTTCCCAAGTAACATACTCTTTCCTGACCACAGCTCATTCTTCATTTGTCTTACTCCGATGGACTTAAGAAAATAAGATAAAATCTCGAGTCCTGATCTGGAACTGTAATGCTTTCTCTACCATCTGAGTTGCATTTGCTTAACTTGGATGACCCTGGAATCTGAAACCCGAAGGGGAGCAAAACTCATCCCAGGGCTCTCTTACCTTTCCAGGGTCGTCTGCTCAATTTGAGCTGCTCCACAGTTCCCACCTTTGTTCTGTCCATCACAGCTACAACACAGGTATGTGACTAAATGCCTGCTTCTCCTGCCCTGGGATTAGTGGGACGGGGCCTCGGGCATAGTTCCAATGAGAGTGTGCCCTGCTATGTTCTTTTCAACACGTTTCAGGTCGTGGGTGGGCAAGACAGGCTTTCTCGAGTGTAGAAGAGAGTCTTCAGTCAGGCAGACTTGGAGTTTGTGTCCCTTTAAGTTGGCTGTGTTAGCTGAGAATGTAGTGTTCTGGCTTAGTTGTATTTAGTCTGTTCTTTTATTAGGAACTAAACAAAAACAGCAGCAAATCCTTTTACGATGTGTGGTGGTGGTTATTACAGGCCAAGTCCTGGGTGCTGTCACTATGATACATCACTGTAGTACTTACCCAAGACCCTGTTACATCTAGTTTTGTTTTTGTGTCCCTGTCTAATAAGTGTTTCTGTGTTTTTTCACCCTCTTCTCTCAACCTAGGCTTTGGCACTGATAGAACTCTATAATGCACCTGAGGGACGATACAAACAAGACGTATACCTGCTTCCTAAGAAGATGGGTGAGTGAGAAACAGTAGGAACCTGTACCGATCTTCAGACTCTTGAAGGGTTTGGTGAAATGATTATCATGAAAAGTATTAGATTTAGAGTCAGAGTTGTAATCCCCATCCTAACCTCTCATGGTTTCTGGACCTCGGGACACGTTCTAATCGCTACGGGCCTCAGTTTCTTCATCAATAAAGTGAGACTAATACATACAGTGCAGAATTGTAGTAAGAATTACAACTAACGAGCCTAAGTGTTTAGCATGGTGGTTTAGGGTAGATGCTCTTAGTCTGAGTAGCCTTATGAAGTTCAGTAAAATTCCTACCACTAGTGACTTCAGCCTGGGACCAAGATGAGAGAAACAGAAACAAATCTAGGTTTTATTGTCCATCCTCTGTGTAAATAATGCAACCTCTGAGATTCTAGGGGACAGCTGTGTTGCGTTCATATGGAAAACATGTCCTCTCTGATTCTTTCCCTTCTTGAATAGTGATGCCCACCTCCCATCTATAATTGATCAGCTCCTGTCCCCTTGATTAAAGCTGAAAGACCTCTCGCTCTCATCTCCTCCAACAGATTGAGTTTTTTTCTTTAATTCATATTCATAAAAGCCCAGGAAGTTTATCCAGGGAAGAGTAATAAATTTGCACCAGCTGCCTTAGAAATCCATGATCCTAAAATTCAAGGCCCTTATGGATGTTATTCTAAATAAATCTTAATGACACAAAGGTCTTTTGAGCTACCGGTGTCTACTTTGTTCTATAGTTTGAGTGTAATTCAGTTAAAGAAGTTGTTGCAGGAAGATGAGAGTGATACATAGCATGTTGGCCACTGGGGTAAAGCCAGAAGCTTTGCCAGAGAAGGATGCAGAGGTACAAGCCCACCCCATTTTGTTACCCTGGCAAATGCCTTTCTGAACACACTCTGGATGTGCAGGGGGGGTACCCTGCCAAAAAAGGCAACTTTGAGGGCTCTTTAAGCAAATATTTTGAGTTGTAGATGCTTGCAGTTATTCCATTCCTTGTCCTCTTTCTCAAAAAGCTTCAGATGAAAATAGGGGGAGGTTATGTTCTGAGAGGCAGGTTGAAATGGGGTCTGCTCCCCCATCACTGTGTTCTTCCTAGATGAGTATGTTGCCAGCTTGCACCTGCCATCATTTGATGCCCACCTGACAGAGCTGACAGATGACCAAGCAAAATATCTGGGACTCAACAAAAATGGGCCATTCAAACCCAATTATTACAGGTAACTTGGGAAAAACAAGTGAAAAGCTCTTTTACGCAGTATTAAACCAAGCATGTTAGCTGGCTTTCTTAAATAAAGTGTTGTGCCTGATTTTGAAGAGTATAAGAACTCTGCTCCAACCTAACAAGATAGGCAGAGAAATTGTGTTATCTAGTGGTAGATATAAGGAGTAAGGGTTTTCTAGAGTTGGGAAGCTTGGGCCTCACTCCCTGACAGTCTGATACATTTGGTCTGGCTTGGGGCCCAGACTTACTTGATAAAAAACTCCCTAGATTAATCTAATATACAGTCGGGGTTGAAAACCACTGGCTTATGTTTTCAGGGAGCAGGAAATGAAACCAAAGGTGGCACTGTCATAAGCCCTGTGGAAGCACAGGGAAGAATGATCCCTGGGGAACGGCTTTAGGGATCCCAGCTGGGGCCGGGGAAGGACCCTGGGGAGTGTCCCCTGTTTCAGATTTTTCTCTTGGATCTCTCAATGTGGAAGACACAAGTGCTAACCAACCAATCTCTTTATTTACAGATACTAATGGACCATATTCCCAAGGACCAGTCCACATGAACCACACAACTCTAAAAGAAATATTTTTTAAGATAACTTTTATTTTCTTCTTATTCCTTTCCTGTTGATTTTTTTTTTCTATAATTTCATTTTTGTTTTTTCATCTCATTATCCAAGTTCTGCAGACCACACAGGAACTTGCTTCATGGCTCTTTAGATGAAACTGAGGTTCAAGGTTCCTCACCCTAGTCACTAAAGAAGGATTTTACTCTCCCAGCCCAGAAAGGTGATTCTTCCTTTCCCATTTCTGGGGACTTTAGTCTTAATTGGGTACCTTATTAACAGGAAATGCTAAGGTACCTTCCATGTTGAACAATCTGCAATGTCTAAATTGCCTTAAAAGAGCCCATTTCTTAGCTGCTGAAATCAGTGCTCTTTCACTTCTTCAGAGGAGCAGGGATGGTACCCACCAGCCAGGTAGGTTAGATGTAGGTGGCGCATGTTCATTTCCCCAGATGTTCCAAGCCCTGTTTCCTGTGTGAAGGTGGTGTGTCTGGTTCAGAGATGTGTATTGTTAAGATCCAGTTGGTCCACTTGGATTTAGTACAGCCCTTCCTCCACTCCCACCAGACCTTCTCATTTTTCAGGTTTTTAACCAGACTGCACTCTATTCAGTTGAATTTTGTCCCTTAGCATTGATTTCTGTTGTACAAAAAAAAAAAAAAAAAAAATGTTTAGTGTTAACACTGAGGAACTGCTTGGGCGATTAGTTGTTACCAGTTTCTCTTTTGAACCTTTGGAGCTGAGAGTACACAGTTGAGTCTAGAGAAGTGCTGATCTCAAACTCTTGATAAGTCCCTCTGTTTCTAAGCCCATAGTTTATAGCATCAATGAACTGGGGCCATAACGGCAAATTCTATCAGCTCTGCCCCATACAGCTTGTGCTGATGGCGAATTTCTTGAGCCATTACTCAGTCTAAAACACTGAGCTCTATCTTTAGGATTTATCCTTTAAGAGCAAATTTCTGGTCAGCTGTGCTTTTGCAACCTAAAATATTTAAAGGGAGGTAGATGTGGATGGGAGGAAGAAGGATAAATTGGGCCAGGGTGAGGGAAATATAGTTCCGTATAACTGGTCCGGGACTTTAGGCCCCCTGTATAATGTTAGTTTCACGGAAGTGGTACCACTTTTAATTGACACATTTCACAAAGAGTTTTTGAACCAAGATCTTAAAGGGCAGTTTGTGCACAGAGAAGGCAATCCGTGCGTCCTGGCCCATACTTGGAAAGAATCCCTAGAGAGGCCCTCAAAGATTAGAGAGGTGTGTTCCCATGCCATGCACCCTGCTTACCAGCATTTCTGCATGGTCCAATGAGCTTTATGCTCATGAGCTTTAAGTATATAATTATCCAGGATTCCAAATCCTCAACTTGTTCTAGCTGGTGATCCTTCAAAGTTGGGTCAGGCATTAGTGCTAGGTACTAGAAATGTTCATTTCTCTGTTGCCATTGATCAGAGAGACAGACATTAAAAAACAGTAACATACGAAAGGAAAGCTTTCACTCTGCCTCCTTCTAGCAGAGTCTTGCCAAAACGTTTTTCCTCTTCCTCTCCTAGTTCTCCCCCACCCAGCCCCTTCCCACTCCTTTTCAGTGTGACCATGCTTTCTTTTCTGTAGACGCTAATGGTTCAAGCCCTTTTTCCACAGGGCATTGAACCAGCCAATCAGAACACCCCATCCTTTAGGGGAGGTAACCTGGCCAACAGTGGTATCCATCGCATCAGCTCTGCTGGAGGGAAGGGGCCCAGGTCCCGCAGCCCTCTGGCCTGCCCCCTGCTCCCCATCTATTTCTGTGTCCATAGGAATAATAGGTAAGGGTTCCATCTCTGTCAAGCCATGTAACAAAGGACACTGTGGGAAAATGTCTGGCATCAGAGGGAGCGTGTGGAGAGCAACTTGGGAGGAACAAGTTTATTTTGTATTGAATGATTTTTAATGAATGCAATATTAATCCTTGCAGATGAGCAATAATCATTAAAGTCAATTAAAATGATAAGACCTTATTGGAATTCTGTGTCATTCTTGACTGAACAACAGAACGTCATTAGAATTTGTTTTCGAGGGTGGGATGAGTCATGGGCCACTCTGATAGAGATTTGCTGAGGACCTAATATGGAGAGGAGCAGGCTGGGTGCAGAGTTCAGTAATATCTCCATATATATATGTGTATAGAGAGAGAGAGGTGAGAGAGGGAGAGAAAATCTCATTCAGGCTCCGCCCTCAACATGGAGGCTGGCACAGGGCTCAATCCCGCAACCCCAGAATCACAACCTGAGCCAAAGTCAAGAGCTCAACCGACTGAGCCACCCAGACGCCCCTGTAGTGATATCTTAAGTTTTGTTTGCCTGCTCTGTGCCAAAGCACTTTCATTGTAAACTCCATCAAGAAGCAAATCTGCGGGGCACCTGACTGACTCAGTCAGTGGAGTGTGCAACTCTTGATCTCAGGGTTGTGAGTTTGAGCCCCACATTGGGTGTAGAGATTACTTAAAAATAAAATCTTTAAAAAGTTAAAAAAAAAGACAAATCTGCTTACGCTTCAGGGTTCCTCATTTGTGCAGTTCCCCTTTAAGACCCTGTACCTTTTTTTTTTCCTTAAAGTCTCTAAAGTTAGGAAAGCTTCAGCCCCTCCCACACCTGTAGCCATCTCTAGAGTTATCTCTGTGGCTTCTGATGTGACTATATATTAATAATCTTTCAAAAGTAATACCTTTTCTAGGGTGCCTGGGTGGCTCACTCAGTTAAGCGTCAGACTTCAGCTCAGGTCATGATCTCACAGTTTGTGAGTTCCAAGTCCCAAGTCGGGCTCTGTGCTGACAGCTCAGAGCCTGGAACCTGCTTTGGATTCTGTGTGTCCCTCCCTCTCTCTCTCTGCCCCTCCCCTGCTTGTGTTCTGTCTCTCAAAAATAAACGTTAAAACAATTTTTTGAAAAAAAAAAAAAAATACCGGGGTGCCTGGGTGGCTCACTCAGTTAAGCATCAGACTTCAGCTCAGGTCATGATCTCACAGTTCGTGGGTTTGAGCCCCGCATTGGGCTCTGTGCTGGCAGCTCAGAAGCTGAAGCCTGCTCCGGATTCGGTGTCTCCCACTCTCTCTGCCCCTCCCCTGCTCGTGCTCTGTCTCTCAAAAATAAATAAACATTAAAAAAAATTAAAAAAACACAAAACCTTTTATGTTTTGTTAAATTGGCCCCAAACAATGTTGATGATTTCTATGCAGACAGAAAAATGACGTGTTTTTAATTCTGGAAGCTTTATCCATACACATAAATCCGAATTTAAGATAAACTTCATATTGCCTAATTAGTGATTTAAACTTTTAACCGTCTTGTGAATCTATTTGATAACTCTTGAGATTATAAAAAGTCATCTGTTATGGTGGGAAAATATCTTAAATATTTGAATATAAGGAATTTAAATGAACTGTTGACCTTATAGTTTCATAAAACTGATTCTTCGAAGTTTTCTTATCGCCTACTATGTGCCAGAAGTCTGTTTTAGATACTTGAGATACATCAGTGAGAATCAGATTTTCTTCTTTTGTGGAGTTTACATAAAATTCCAATAAGTCTCAGATTCCTCTTTCCTTTTTCCTTTACCCACAATTCTGCCATTCGGTAGGGCAGAGCAAGCTGGGCACCTACATGGATTTGTAGCCAGGTATGTAGATGTGGGAGCTGGGGTGAGGCCCAGTGCAGGGAGTTATCCTAAGTGGGATGAGGGGGACGTTGACACAGGGGAGGGATGACAGTGGCAGGTAGGATAGGAACATGGGACTTGATCAAATAAGCAAACATAGTAAGAATAATAGAAGCCAATTTTTCTCATTTTTGGAGAAGGTGTTACCAATCGGAAAGAGAAAACTAGGATGAACTCTAGTGTGTTTGAATAGGAGGTATTGCTGTGAATTCATGAATTCCAAAATAAGTATAGGTGTGTGTGTGTACAAACATTCCCTAGCTCTGTCTAATACGTGAACCTGGCAGCTGTCTCCTTCCCCCATTGTGGTGCACACATCTAGCATCCAGATTCAGGTACTACATTTTCCACTTAAAGGAGCCAGGACTGACTGGAGAAAGGGCTGATTCCATGGCTGGGCAGGAAAAGTACAAGGTGAGCCAGAGAGAAAGGAAGTACTGAAAAAAATGATGGGGGCATGTCAAAAAGACACAGAGGCCAGCTTTAAGGGATTCACACTGGGCAAATCTGAGACAATCTGACACCAAAATAATGGCTTATAAACCATTGAATAAATAGGAAACCATGAGTCTATATACTGATATGAATGAATGGCTTAATAAAAAATGAGAGGGGCACCTGGGTGACTCAGTTGGTTAAGCGTCCAACTCTTGGTTTCAGCTCAAGTCATGATCTCATGGTTTGAGTTCAAGCCCCATGTAGGGCTCTGTGCTGACACCTCAGAGCCTGGAGCCTGTTTTAGATTCTATTCCTCCCTCTCTCTGCCCCTCCCCTGCTCATGCTCTCTCTCTCTCTCAAAAATAAACTTAGAAAAAAAAGGATATTGAACAAAGTATTCTAGTCTAGGTAGCGTATGCTAAATCCACCTGCATCCTGGCCAGGATTCACTATGGTATTAGGAAATCTCAGCAGACTGATAAAGCAACTTAAAAATTACCTGGGAAAGTAATTTGTGATTCCAATTAGGGTGTGTAACGGCGTGTGTGTGCACTGTCTCTCAAAACCGAACAAAAAAAAGGAACTCAAATCGGAAATGTTTAAAGGAGTTTAAATTTATAAATAAATTGGGTATTCAAATTTCTCTCAATTAAAAGTAATTAACATTTGCTAGATTTATAAATAAGATCTATAAGCTGTACTTGAAAAAGCTGAAGTAATGTTTTTGTTGCTTTAATAAATTGAATATTCATTTTCTTGGCAGTGGTGTCTTCTCCTCCATACCGCAGCCCTTGAATATATTTTAAAACGTCCTCTAGAAAGAATTGTTCTAGATTGCGGGCCAGAGGGTCTATTTGTCTCTGATGTTCAGGCTTTCCCCTGCCCATCCTGCCCTCCGTGTGACGTGGTTCTCCATTGCAACCACCAGATGGCGACTTTTCTCACATTCTCTGGTTGTCACACATGGTCTCCTGCCAACAAATGATAATAAAATATAGCTCCACAGTTCCTTCTCTGAAACCTTGTGTTTTGAAGTTGAGAATATTTCATATTTTTAGGAAATACACAAATACTCAGTATATTATGTAATACCTATGGGGGGGGTGACATTCCATAATCAAATGTGTTGATATTTTCTCAATTATGTTTTAATATTCACAGAATAAGGGATAAAGACTATCAAAAGCCTCCCATTCATTTAGATCAGGTTTTGCTGCTAAACTGATTTGTGACAAGCTTCGAGGGGAATTTCTGATTTTAAAAATTTTAATTTTGGAGTTGTGGATGAGGTTTGTGGCTATGGAATAGTAACACATAGTGTTTGCTCTAACTGGCTCCATTCTAAATGCTTTACACAATAAGCATACTTGATCTTCACAATAACGCCATAAGACAGATATTACTATTATCTCCATAGTACAGATGGGGAAATTGAGACAGGGAGGTGGAGTAACTTGCCCGAGGGTATACAACTCCCAAGTTGGTGAAGCTGGAATTAACCCAGACAGTCCGGCTTCAGGGTCTATGCTTAACACCACGCAATATTGCTTCTAAGAAACAGCCTCCAACCAGGTTTGGTTTGAATGTTTGGTTTGAAAAAAAGGGATCCCAGGATCCTGCCCCAGACCTGCTGAAACAAACTCAGAGCCATGAGGAAACCACGTATCTCCGGTCACAGTGCCACTGACAGGTAGACCTAGGACTTGACCTCCAGTCTTTCTGGCTCCCTTGTGACCTTTCTTCTGAGTCACCTGGAAACTCCCCAAGGGTACTTTCAGGCAGTTTCCCTATGGTTCTTATTTCTTAGCGAAGATCCTTTCAGCAGAGGAAAGAGCATGGGCATGAAGACCCAAACTGCAGATGTCATGACTTTGCTAACGGCCCTGACAGCCCAGGGAACCTGCTGCCTCCTGGCGTAAAGAATTGTGCTTCCCAAAGCCAGAACCAAACCAGGTCAAAGTTACCCACTCTTGGGGCCCCAAAGATTTACTGATGACCCGTGGGGCCCTTGTGCTCTGGATTTGGTTGTTTTTAAACCACAGAAATTCACACTCAGGTTCATTACTGACGCCACTATTTCAGCGCATCAACACCAAACGAAAGGTCCATTCTCTTCAATGATTCTCTGGCCTTTGTGTTTCTATCTGGGCAAATTACTTCCACAGGGCCACTTAGAGGTGTTTTCTCATCAGGGAAAGGAGAAAGAGCTTGAACTGGATAAATATGAGCATACTGCTCTACTGAAGGTTAAGTGAGCACAGCCTTCTCTGAGGTGCACTCACTCCTACAGCTTGCTTTCATGCAAATCTGTCGACAGAGGGGATAGCTGAGTGTGAACTTTTCTTTTAAGCAAAGGTGACTTTATCTCAAATCTAATAGGTATGGTAAGAAGGGAACTGTCTTTCTCTGTCACACATACAATGGGGAGCAAACCACCGCCTGTGGCTTTTTCATATCTATGCTGTGGGCTTACTAAAGTGTATGCTTTTATTGTTGGATAGAGTGTTCTTTTTTTTTTAATAGTTTGTTGTTAAGTTAGTTAACATACAGTGTATATACAGTGCACTCTTGGCTTCAGGAGTAGATTCCCATGATTCATCACTTACACACAACACCCAGTGCTCATCCCAACACATGCCCTCAATGCCCATCTCCCATTTTCCCCGCTCCCCCATCCCCCACCCCCATCAACCCTCAGTTTGTTCTCTGTATTTATGAGTCTCTTATGGTTTGCCTCCCTCTCTGTGTGAAACTTAATTTTCCTTCCCTTCCCGTTTGGTCTTCTGTTAAACCTCTCAAATTCCACATATGAGTGAAAACATATGACATCTTTCTCTGACTGACTTATTTCACATAGCATAATACCCTCCAGTTCTGTCCACATTGTTGCAAATGACAAGATTTCATTCTTTCTCATTGCCAAGTAGTATTCCATTGTATATATAAACCATATCTTTTTTATCCATTTATCAGTTGATGGACATTTGGGCTCTTTCCATAATTTTGCTATTGTTGATAGTGCTAATAAACATTGGGGTACATGTGCCCCTATGCATCAGCACTCCTGTATCCTGGGGATAAATTCCTAATAGCACTATTGCTGGGTCGTAGGGTAGTTCTGGTTTTAATTTTTTGAGGAAGTTCCGCATTGTTTTCCAGAGCGGCTGTACCAGTTTGCATTCCCACCAACAGTGCAAGAGGGTTCCCCTTTCTTGGATAGAGTGTTCTGTGTGCCTGTTACATCTAGTTGGCTTATTGTGTTGTTTGAGCCCTCTGTTTCCTTGATTATCTTCTGTCTGGTTGTTCTAACCATTATTGTGAGTGGGGTATCGGAGTCTCCAACCGTCACCGTAGAACTGTCCGTTTCCCCCTTCAATTCTATCAGTGTTTGCTTTATATATCTTGATGGTCTTCATCAGGTGCATAAATGTAATTATCATAGCTTCGTGCTGTATTGAGGCTTTTATTAAGACATAATGTCCTTCTTTGTCTCTTCTAATTTTTTTTTGATTTAAAATCGATTCTGTCTGATATTAGTATGGCCATCCCTGCTCTCTTTTGGTGACTATTTATATGGAATATCTTTTTCCATCCTCTCCTTTCAACTCGTTTCATCATCTGCAGATGTGCCTTTGGATCTCAAGTGAGTCTCTTATAGACAGCATATAGTTAGGTCATGTGTTTGTCCACTCTGCCAATCTCTGGCTTTTGACTGGGGAGTTAAATCTATGTACACTTAAAGTAATTACGTATTAAGGGGGACTTACTTCTGTCACTGTGCTATTTGTATTCTATATGCCTTACAGTCCCTCATTTCCTGCATTACGGTCTTCTTTTGTGTTTAGTTGATTTTTTTTTTTCGTAGTGAATTGTTTAAATTCCTTTCTCATTTCCTTTTGTGTGTATTATATAGCTATTTTCTTTGTGGTTACCATGGGGTTACACTGAAGATTCTAAACTTACAATGCTCTAATTTGAACATATACCTTCAATAATATACAAAAACTCTGCTCCTTCACTCTGTTCTCACCCCTTTTGGTTGTTGATGTTACAAAATATCATCTTTATACGTTGTATACCCCAAAACAGACTAATAATTCTTTAAAATTCATTATTCTTCTAAGTTATGTAAAACACAAAGTGTGGAGTTACAAACCAAAGATACAGTAATACTAGTTTTCACGCTAACAATTTTTTTCTTTATTATTATTATTTTTTATTTTTTTGAGAGAGAGAGGGAGCCCTTGCAAGAGGGGGAGAGGGAGGGAGAGAGAGAATCTTAAGCAGCGTGAGCTGGCCACAAGCCTCAATCCCATGCCCCTGGGATCATGACCTGAGCCGAAATCAAGAGCCAGACAGACACTCAACCCACTGAGCCACCTAGGCACCTCCAATTATTTTTTAAATGTATTAGTCTCGTATAGAAAAAAAAAAGAGAGAATAGTAACAAGCCTCTGGGGAAGGGTAAATTGTGTACTAAAAGCTGAAATTGATCAAAGTTAATCATAAATTACTCTCCAGCCCTTCCCCTGGAAGTTGCAAAGCCTTCAACAAACTTCAGGGTTCCAAAATAGTTACATCAGACAGATTCTGCCAGTGCAACTCTGCTCTAGGTGGGGAGACCGAGTCCTGGTGCTTCCTAGAAGCCTCTCCCTGCACCCCCTATGATTTTAACACTTGCCTATCATTTGAATATGTCCCATCATCTCTCCCCTCCCCAGGTCAAGCTGTCAGATAAGACCACAGCCCTGGACAATAGCTTGACTGTAACCTCATGACAGACCTTGACAAAAAGACGCTCTGCTTGTCCAAACTGGAGTCAGGCTCCTCTGAGCCCTTTTTCTTTTCTTTTCTTTTCTTTTCTTTTCTTTTCTTTTCTTTCTTTTTTAAGAGAGAGAAAGAGCAGGGGAGAGGTGCAGAGGGAGAGGGAGAGTAAGGGGGGATCCTTGCCAGGCCTGCATAGCCAAAATGTAACAAGAATCCCACTAAGTCAGTTTAGCAAGAATCTCCTCACTCTTGATATCTGATCATATTCTTCATTCTCTATCCTTGATATCTGATCACCTTGGCCTGCCTTCAGCAAGAATTCCTTTTGAGTCAGTTTAGCAAGAATCCCCCTGCCCTAGCTGTCTCCTCTTGGTAACTTTTTTTCATCCACTGACCCCCTCATTCCACTTGTTGGCTACAAATCCCCAGCTATCTTTGCTGGATTTGGAGTTGAGCCCAATCTTTCTCACCTACTGATAGCCTTGACACCTATTGCAAGGGTACTGACTAAAGTCTTCCTTACTATGTTAACAAAGTGTCAGAATATTTTTTTCTTTAACATCCTTGAGCGAAATGCACTCAGCAAAGCCATCCCCAGATTTTTGACCAATAGAAACTATGAAATAATAAATGTTTGCTGTCTCGATCCTTAAATGTTAGGGTCATTTGCTGCACAGAGCTAGAAACTAATGCCTGATGTGGCCTGGATGCTGTGATGCATGGCTCAAATTCTCCTTCCAGGACTGGGCTCTCCTGCTTCTATTGCACAGAGTGTTGGCTGCTAGCAGTTTGCAGCTAAGTCCTTCTCCAGCTGTTGCTTTTGGTAAAGAGAGCTACCTTGCCCAAGGATATACCCCCTTCCCAGGCAGTCTGCCGCCCAAGGATTTGTCCATGCAGGAGTATAAAGGCCTGGCCCCTTGGCCTCCAATATGGGATAACCCTGAAGGATCCACTGAGATCTCTGTGACAACTGTGTCACAGTTGAACTTCTCCCTCCTCCAGCCCCCAAGTCCTGTTTCTCCCACCTTTGTACAGGCGTTATTACCAGGATCAGTCTCCAACATACCTTCTAAATCTCTGCCTCAGAGCCTGTTTTCCAGGGAACCTGACCTAAGACACTATGTGACCTTGAGCAAACCCTTTACCTTTCAAATTCTTGGCTTCTCCATCTGCAAAATGGGAGAAATACCATGATTAAATGAGTTTAAGTCCTTGGCATGGTGCCCGCCATATATATATAGTAAACACATATAGAGAGTTGCTGTTGTTATTGTTACTATCTACGAAAAGAACATCCCAAGTTCCCTGCTCCCCTCACTGCAAAAAACCAGCTAGTGCAAAGGCCTTGAGATGGCTGCAAACTTGGCAGGCTAGAGAGAGAGAGAGAGAGAGAGAGAGAGAGAGAGTGCGGAGGGCCCCGAGGCTAAAGGAGGAGCATGGTAGGGGCTGAAGTCAGAGAAGCAGGGAGGGCCCTGCTGGGCCCATGTGGGCCTTGTAGAGAGTTACAACTTAAATCTAAGTGAGGTGGGAAGCCATGGCAGAGTGAGTGCAAAGAAATTACACCAGTTGATATGTGGTTCTAAAAGCTCAGTCTGGCTGTGGGGAGAAGCAGGAAAACAACAGCAGCGAGGGAAGCAGGGAAGACGAGTAATGATGTTCGTGAAGGGCAGGGAAGGCGCCAGGACAGGTTTTGATGGGAAAGTCACTGCCCCACTAGATGGAAGGGGGAAGGAGAGAGAAATTAAGGATGTGTCTTAGGTTTTGGCTTGAGAAAAATGGGCGGTTGGTAATATCATCTATTCAGATGAGGAAAAGCAAGAGAAGAGCAGGTTTGGGTAAAGGGAGGGACAATTGGGAGTTCTGTTTGTAACATGTTAAGTTTGAAATGCCTATTAGCTATCCAAGTGAGATGTCAAAGCAGTCATTGGATGTGTGTGTGTGTGTGTGTGTGTGTGTGTGTGTGTGTGTGTTTTAATTTTCTTTAAGTTTATTTATCTATTTTGAGAGAGAGAGAGGGAAAGAGAATGAGCAACGAAGGGGCAGAAGGAGAGGGAGAGACAGAATCCCAAGTGGGCTCTGAACTGTCAGCCCTGATGTGGGACTTAATCGCACAAACTCAACTGTGAGATCATGACCTGAGCCGAAATCAAGAGTCGGACCCTTAACAGACTGAGCCACCCAGGCTCCCCTGGATGTATCTCTGTGTCCTCTTTTGACTAAGCCATACTGCATGTAAGAAGGCTAGGAAGTTATAAATTAATATGTCCCGGGACAGACAGCTGATTCCTTTGGGAGACAAGATTCAGGTTATTTGCCCTATTCACTAACTAACTAACTAACACATTATCCATATTTTCTTCTTCTCATAGCCATTAATGGAGAAAACGCCATATGGCATTGCAACTAGATAGAGGTTAAGACAAGTCATGACTTTAATATGCAGCATTTCATGGACTGGTAATAACCTGACCAGGGCTAAGACAGAAATTGCCAGAAAGAGGCTCACTTTGCCTCCCAGCATGCAGTTAGGTATAGACGGAGGTGAAGCATCTTGCTCAGTAGATGACACCCTGGAGGCACACAGTATGTGTCAACTTCCTACTCCAGAGCCTAACTGGGAAAACCACCGTCTTCTTGGTACAGCCCCTGCCATGCTGTAATGACTCAGATATGAAGTTTAACTTCCTCCGGTCTCTTGAACCATAACCACTTATGGTAGAGGAAGGGCCTTCTCACCTGGGCTTCACCTTTTGGCAATAATTCTTTTTTTTTTTTTAACGTTTTTATTTATTTTTGAAGGAGAGAGAGACAGAGCATGAGCCAGGGAGGAGCAGAGAGAGAGAGGAAGACATAGAATTTGAAGCAGGCTCCAGGCTCTGAGCTGCCAGCACAGAGTCCGACGCGGGGCTTGAACTCACAAACCGTGAGATCATGACCTGAGCCGGAGTCGGACGCTCAACTGACTGAGCCACCCATGCGCCCCAATAATTCTTTTTTAAAAAATGCTTTATAGTGATCAAAATGATTTCACATAAATTAGCTCATTTGATCCATAGTCTCATAAAACAGGGGATTATCATCATTTTACAGATGAGGAGAGAAGGAACCATTTTCCTAAGGGTCTCTAAAAATTCTGAATTATTAAACACAAATATCAATGGTTTCTGTATATTCTGTTTTGTCAGTGCTCCATTATTTAGTAACCCATTTTCTTATTGGCTATTTCTCATATTAGGTTGGCCCCAATTTTGCACAGCTGAAAATACCACTGGCTGGAACATCTCATCATACATATATCTTTGTCTAAATCTTTGTGTCCTTAGGACCTATTACTACAAGGGGAATAACTGAACTAAAACCTTAAACCTTCCCTGTCCTGGATGTAGCTGAAGCAATATAGGGTGTTTAAAGGCCTATTTTTCCCCCCAAGGAGATAGAGTTTGTGGTAGGCCAGTCTTAGACGTTGGCCCAACCAGTTACTAAAACTAGAAAGCAGTTATGTGTTGGGTTTTGTGGGATCTGCTGATTTTATCCAAGAACTGCATGGGTCCCTTTCCTGCAAATTCCTTCATTTTTCCTGTCACCTTGGCCCAGCCCAGCTTGGATGAAATGCTAATTTACCAAGTGTGTTACTGGATATGAAAAGAAACAGGGACAAAGGACAGGAAGATCAGCAGGAAGAAGAAGCAACAGAGTGGCTTTAGATTCATTCATTATTTTACAGCAAAGACTTCTAAAGCACCTACTAGTTGGGACCCTGGTGGAAATTTCGCCAAAGCTGCATCACAGGGACTTTCTGGGAATCGAGCTGGAGCAGCAAAAGTGGCACTCTGGAGAGAGAAAGATGGAGAAAATGCCTTTAAGGACTTTACCACACAGTAACAGGTAATTATGACACATCACCTCTAAGATGTTTAATGGGCATCTCAAATGTGACATGTCCAAAACTGAAATCTTGATCTTCCTCCTAAACCTGTTTTTCTTTCTCCCAGACTTCCCTATTTTAATAAGCAATACAACCACTCACCTAGTTTCTCAAACCAAAAATCTAGGACCCATCCTTTATTCCTCTGTATCCTGCTGATAGGATTCCAGCCTTTCACTAAATCCTGTCCAATCTACCCACACAATGTAGAAATATCATAACTACTCTGGTGCAAGCACCATCATTTTCATCTATATAATCTCCTACCCATTTTCATCTATATAATCTCCTAATCTGCTTACCCTTATCCACTCTCAACTCTCTAATCCCTTCTCCAAAAAAGCAGCCAGACTGGTCTTTTAAACATCAGACCATACACCTCCGTGGTTGACATCCTCTGATGGTTTTCCTTTTCACTTAGAATAAAATTCAAAAAATTTTCATGCCCTTCATGGCTCTGCATGTATCTGGCCCTCATCTCCTCCTATCCTCTCCCTAATCCCCTCACCTGCCACACTGACCTCAAGGGCTCTGTAGCTGGCCGGTCCCTCCACTTGAATTGTCTCCATGGCGCTTCTTCAGAACTCATTTAAAATCACACCCTCAGGCTTGTTTTCCCTGGGCATCCAACCTAATATAGCCATGCGTCCCATCATCACTGCCAGTTCCTAATCTGTTACACCTCTTTTTGTTTCTTCTCAGCACTTACTTCTCTAATGTCGTATTGGTGTGCTCATTGTTTACCTCTCCCACTAGGTACTAAGTTACGTGCCATTCGAGCAGGAACTTGATTTGTTCCCCATTCTATAGCACTGCCTGAAAGTGCAGGAAGCATTTCGTGTTTATTGAATGATGATGAATGCATGTTTATCACAAATCTGTTTTACTGACTTATTCATTTGTTCCCCGTATTTCCCCCAAGTGAATGTAAACTCCGTGAAAACTGGGATCGTGTCCATTTTGTTCACTATTATATCTCCTAACGTTTGGAACAGAGCTATAGCAGTGACAAGTGCAAAGCTATGTTAAAGAACGGCAGGGGCAACTAAACTGACCGAGGGAGCTACGGGAGTACTCACAGATAAAACTGCACCTAAACCGAGAATGAAAGAGGTGAGAACCAAAAAGACTGGAGAGAGAGAAGAGTCGCGGCAGAGGCAATCTCGCGAGATGTTGGGCAGCCAAGATGGTTTCCAGCACTTGCCGCCACACTTAATATGGCGATCGGGGAAGGTTCCTGGGGGAAATCACGCGAGAGTTGTGGCACGCCTACAGTCCGTGAATTGAGCCGGGGGTGTGGAGCAGCCAAGATGGAGCCGGCAGCCGGCGGCCCCGGCCCGCTGATCATGAACAACAAACAGCCCCAGCCGCCACCACCTCCGCCACCCGCAACCGCGCAGCCTCCACCCGGAGCCCCGCGGGCCGGCGGAGGCCTCCTGCCCGGGGGCAAAGCCCGGGAGTTCAACCGCAACCAGCGCAAAGACTCGGAGGTCAGGAGCTTCGGGGGGCGAGGACGGCACCCGGCGGGCGGTTGCGAGGGGCCCGGGGCTGCTTTCGGGTTCCAGCTGGGCTTCCCAGAGGGTTGGACATGGCCCGGCGGAGGAGGTGTCATTTTACAGAGAAAGGAGCAGGAAGCAAGGCTGGCACCCCCGGAGCCGGGGGCGTGAAGCCGGGGTCCCATCCCCGAGCTCCGCCGCTCGGGAGAACCTCCCGAAGCCGGCGAGTGCTCGTTTGTTCCTCTGGGGCGGGGGCTGAGGGTGCGGCCTCGGGGCCCCAGCCCCTGGGGAAGCCGCTCCCGGTCCCAGTTCGGAGATGAGGAGTCAGGGGTCTGCGTGCGCTCCAGGGGGCGGGCGGCTGCATCCCGACCCCTAATCATCTCTGTCCGCTGGACCTGTGGGCTTTGCAGCGCGCGGTGGGCGGCGTGTGTGGGCTGGGAAGGGAGCTCAAAACCGGACGGAGCCAATTATCACTAATGGTACTACGGGCCCGGCGTTTTCGAGTGTAGGAGGGGGTAACATTGCCTATTCACTCTGACCTTAGCTAGTACAGGTCCTGGCCCTAGTTTGACAGTGCCTGATGCGTCCGATGCTGAACTGTTAACAGTCATAAATATACATTGTAAACATGCATTAGGGCTCAGCATTCCCTCTCTTGCTAGTGGGCTGTTCCTCTGGTTCCGGAGACACCGTAGTCTGGAGCTGACTAGTCACCTCACCCGGAGTTAAAGAATTCCTCCCACTGCCTCCCATTGTAGATTTCATGAATGAAGACACACGCGTCACAGCACTTTAGGGCTTCTTAATCAGCACGTTCCCAGAGTTTTTACCGTGAGGTCTCCACTTGAGATAACTCAGGGGCTGGTCAGCAGTGAGGCGCTTATTAATGATGGGGAATTAATTCCTCCTTGTCCAAGCACAGTGTCCTAGGTCCTACCATAGGCGGAGGATACCATCTTTAGATAGGTGAGATCAGTTCCTCTCAAGCTTTTGTATTTTGTTGGCGAGTGCAAACCTCTGGTAAAACGTGTCAGAATTTGCCAAGTCCAAAATAGAGGTACTTTAAGTTTGAAGCGAATTATTTGAAAAAGCAATGAATCTGACTTTTTAGAAGCCTTTGCATTGTGGGGTGATAGAGGATTATGAAAGTGGTGGGGGTGAACCTGCCTTCATCAGAAGAGGAGTTTTAGTTTAATGTTTGTTTATTTTTGAGAGACAGAACACGAATGGGGAAGGATCAGAGAGAGAGGGAGACACAGAATCGGAAGCAGGCTCCAGGCTCTGAGCTGTCAGCACAGAGCCTGAAGCCAGGCTCGAACTCAAGAACCGCGAGATCATGACCTGAGCCCAAGTCGACGCTTAACCGACAGAGCCACCCAGGCGTCTCAAGAAGAGGAGTTTTAGTTTAAAACTAGCCGTGGAGGTGCCTGGGTGACTGTTGGTTGAGCAGTGACTCTTGGTTTTGGCTCAGGTCATGATCCCAGGGTTGTGGGATTGAGCCCCATGTCCGGCTCCATGGTGAGTGTGGAGCCTGCTTAAGATTCTCTTTCTTTCTCTCTCTCTGCCCCTCTCCCTTGCTCACTCTCAAAAATAAAAATAAATAAATAAAACTAGTGATAAATTTTCCTAAGTAGCCACAAATGATCAGATAAATACCCTTCGATGCATTTAAATGTCTCTTTCTACCCTTTAATTTCCGTAGAGACTAAACACATGAAAGGCCAGTCAGTGAACACGTTCAGGCTGAGAGGCCTGTTTCAGTTCGTTTTCTTAGAGATCCTGGTGCTGTACTCAGCTCTTTGGGGCACAGCTGGAATCCGTGGGCTGGGAGCCTGAGCAATGCCTGGAGGACAGGGAGGCCGACACCTGATGAGCGCCCACTGTGTGCTACATAATTTTGATTCGGTCTTAAAAACTTTGAAGATTGGGGCGCCTGGGTGGCTCAGTCAGTTAAGCGTCCGACTTCGGCTCAGGTCATGATCTCGTGGTTCGTGGGTTCGAGCCCCACGTCGGGCTCTGTGCTAACAGCTCAGAGCCTGGAGCCTGCTTTGGACTCTGTGTCTCCCTCTCCCTCTGCCCCTCCCTGACTCATGCTCTGTCTGTCTCCTTCAAAAATAAACATTAAAAAAAAACAAAAAAACACCTTGAAGATAGATTTTTGTCATTCCCATTCCATAAATGAAGAAACTGAAGCTCAGTAACTTGTGAAAGTGTACCTTCTGTTGCCTCTGATGGAGTAGAGTTCATTTTTTTTTTTTTTTCAGTTTCTGTGGGTTTGTTATGTCACTTTGTGGGTGGTCTTTGTCTTCCCAAGTAGCTTGTAATTAAGCCTGAGGGCTCTACCTGTTCATCACCTCTTCTATCTTCCGAGCACCAGGCTTCCCAGATGGTGTTTCTCCTCCTCAGTGATCACTTATCCCCGTCAGTGAAAAGATTGTCTTTGTCAGATTCTCTCCTGTGTGTGGGAGGGAGACCATTCTGTTAGGTTGCTACCTTCTCTGTCTGTCAGTTCTCACTGAAATTTGAGAGAAGCGCAGGAAAGCTGAGAGCGTCAATACGCATTTTGTCCTGAGCTGTTGATGGCCTACTAGCCAGAAAGAAGTGAGGCTTCCGGAATCTTAGCACCATGTGGAATGGTACATTCACTGCACAGAACACATAGAAGCTTTGTGTTCATTCATCTAATGAGAATTTATTTGACTATAAACTCCTCATTCATGCCCTCATTCAGGCCAGGTAGTGTGCTGGGCATTGTGGAGTCATTGGTGAGCAGACTGGTGGACAGAGTTCTCGCTCTCAGGGAACTTGCACTCTCGTGGAGGGGCAGACACAAAACAAATACACGTGCCGGTATATAATGGTCAGTTGTAAGCGCTCTAAGGAAAAGTGGAAGGTGCTGTGCAAGGTCTTAATCGGGAGGCCTGAGCTAGCCCAGGAGGCGAAATGTGATAAAACCTCAAAGGAGTGGAGGCGGTGGTGTCTTGTAACCCAGCAGTGTCTCTGGATGCATGTGTGTTTCTTCCTTTGGAAAATACTCACAATGGTCTTTTGCGTTACTCTCTCTCCTTTTCTGAAAAGGGCTACTCCGAGTCTCCAGATCTCGAGTTTGAATATGCTGACACGGACAAGTGGGCTGCAGAGCTCTCAGGTAAAGCATAGACCTTCATGTTATTTAGGGGTGTTTTTTCCCGTATTGGTCTTTAATACAATTAAGAGTGAATGTCATTTTGGAGTTCATTTTCCCCCTTGGCTAGCCTAGTAATGAGATAGATAGATAGATAGATAGATAGATAGATAGATAGATAGATAAAACATGTTAATTATGGGATTCAAGTCTTGTATAGCTCATAACTTTGGCTTTCCCCTTACTTTGGCAAAGCACCTCTGTGCGGTCAGGTCGGTTGACCATGGCCCAATCACAGATGGTCATGCTCCTCGGCCATCCGCTGCCTGCCTGGCGGTGGTGTCTCCTAGGGCGGCAGGTCATGGGGCGTGCCGACAAGCGTGCCTGCATCTGTGCACATCTGTCACTGCCGCTCATGTGTAACGTGAGCTAGCCTGAGCTGCTCCATAGTAGCCACTGGAGAGACACGTGTCCATGGTGGCAGTCAGCCTGTGGCGTGGCAGGATCGATGTGCACTGGACTGGAAATGCCTGGATTTGTCCGTAACTGGCACTCTGATTATCTGCTACAGGGGAAGTCAGCACTCTCTCTGTCGGGCCCGTCAGAGCACTAAGACCCCCTTAGTAACTGGACAGGCCCGGAGTCACTGTGACCAAGGGACAGAATGGGGCTTAGAAGAAAATGCCTTACGTTCTCTGCTACATATGAGGCCCCTACAGAACGTGGACATGGAGCTGATGGGGCTTTGTTCTTGACAGAGCTTTACAGCTACACGGAAGGGCCAGAATTCCTGATGAATCGAAAATGCTTTGAGGAAGACTTCCGGATCCATGGTGAGAGGATTCCCCTCACTTCTTGGTTCCTTTGACCCAGCACCATGAGGGCCGCAGGGTTTCTCTTAGTCATCTGAGTGACTGGAGTCACCCTGGACTGACCTAAGAAACCTGCTGAACCACGGTTGTTCAAAGCCACATGTGACCTTCAGGGTGGGCCTGCTGGTGCTCTGGTGGTGGCTTTTCAGAGTGTGAGTATTGGGGGGAAATAACTTTTTATGTGATTGAAATTGCACCAAAAATAGCAGTGTTTCAGTCTGAAAACTCAGATGCATAGAGCAGCAGTGTGGCCTTACGCTGCTGTAAGAGAGTAACTTATCTTTCTGAGTTTTCTGATCTTGTGGCAGGCCTGTATTCGGGAAGTTAGCATTGTACCCATTCCATTGCGAGGATTTTTCTGGGCTCCCGTGTAAGTGGTCTCTTGCCCTGCAGTAACAGACAAGAAATGGACCGAGCTGGACACCAACCAGCACCGTACGCATGCCATGAGGCTCCTGGATGGCTTGGAAGTCACTGCCAGGGAGAAAAGACTCAAGGTGGCTCGAGCAATCCTCTACGTTGCCCAAGGTACCGAGTGGGCCCCCAGGCACCCCGGCACCACCTTGTCGGATACAGGGAGGGACTCAGCTGTGCCCCGTGTTCGCAGGCACCTTTGGGGAGTGTAGCTCAGAGGCAGAGGTGCAGTCCTGGATGCGCTACAACATCTTTCTGCTCCTGGAGGTGGGCACGTTCAATGCTTTGGTGGAGCTTCTGAATATGGAGATAGAGTGAGTTCTGGGGAGCTTGAGTAGGGAAGGGGAGGCAGGGGATGAGGGGACAGAGCTTGCAGAACCAACTGTTTTTGAGAAGGGCGAATGGGCCACATGGGGCGGGGCGGGGGGGCGGTCCCAGCTCCGTTCTGGTCACGTTGAACTGTGGCCTCTTGGGCAGTCGTAACACACGATAAAACGTTTTGTTCCCCAGCACTTGTCAGGGGAACTTTTCATCTTCCTTCCTGGAGGAGGGCCTGACTCCCCAATCTCTCCTGCAGCAACAGTGCCGCCTGCAGCAGTGCGGTGAGGAAGCCGGCCATCTCCCTGGCTGACAGCACAGACCTGAGGTGAGCAGGCAGCGAGCCTGGGCTCCCCGAGGATGAGATCGGAGCAGGGGCAGGAGGGCATCCTCAGGTGTCCTCGCCACGTGTGCACTCCTTCTGCACATGCTGACTCAGTGTGGGCCGTGGCGGCCCTGCTGAGGGCCCTCCCTAGGTGGGGCTCGGAGGAGACTCCTAAAGGAAACGTCGGGTGAAGCTGCTTACTAGAGCCGTGGCGAGGGGCGGCCTCCTGCCCGCGCTGCTGCCGAGACCTTGGCGGTGTGGTATTTTGTGTTTGGTGAAACACACGACGTGGTTCCTTGGGCTCCGCCTTCTGTGGGTAGCTCGACCCCCACCTCCTTTGTGGCGTTTTGTGGCCGCATGGGAAGTAATAGTGGCTGCTAAACAGTAAGATCACCTTCCCATTTCCGTGAGGCTTAGAATCTGTCTCTGTTTGGGAGTTTTCAGACTGGCTGTTTGTGGTGTTCCCCACGGTGGTCGGGGCACCGCCCGCTCGCTCCCGATTCCCGCGCCAGTGTGGTAACCCTTGCTTCTTGTTGCCTTGACCCTGCGTTGCTGCTTCTGATCCGGCAGCTACTTCCACAGCTCGTGCCCAACTCTGTGTTTTTCCTGCTCCAGGAAGCTTAGGGCAGTAAATGCTTATGGCCGTTCTTGTTCATATTAATGCTTTCAGCAACCATTTATTTATTAAGCACCTGCTTTGAGTGAGCACTTAGCTCAGTGCCAGAATACAAAGCAGGGTAAGATCTGGTTGTAACCTTAGCTCTTGGGTGAGAAGGGCACACCAAGAGGGGCCCTGTGAGACTCTCAGTTCTCCCCGTGTCACAGCCATCCGCCACCAACTAGCCTTTGTGCACGAGCTTTCCTCATGTCAGCTGGAATGTGAGGAAGCCAGGACGCCCCTTGATTCCCCATTCTTCACCATTATGACTGGCTCTTGTTCCCAGGGTACTGCTCAACATCATGTACCTGATTGTGGAGACCGTTCACCAGGAGTGTGAGGGCGATAAGGCCGAGTGGAGGACCATGCGACAGACCTTCAGGGCTGAGCTGGGTAGGGCCCTGGAGATCCTGGCGTCTTGAGGCTGTGCCTGGGAGCTGAGGCTGCTGGCCTGTGGGAGGGTCCTGTTCCTGCTGGTGGCCCTGATCACTTTGTGTTGCCTCTAGGTTCCCCCCTGTACAACAACGAACCATTTGCCATCATGCTGTTTGGGATGGTGACCAAATTTTGCAGCGGTCATGCCCCTCACTTCCCCATGAAGAAAGTTCTCTTACTTCTCTGGAAGACAGTGTTGGTGAGTACCCCCTTGAAGGGGAACTCAGCTGCTAGGGCTTGGGGCGGGAGAGAGACTTCACTGTATATCCTTTTAAATGTTGAATTGTATGAAAATCTCTATATAAATTAACATGTAATTAACTGCTTTGGTTTAAAACAAAATAGCACGCTTGACTCACTGCAGGCAAAGAGGACTTGGCCCTTGAGTCAAAATAGATTGTTGACTCCCTGACTCCTGGAGTCATAAAACACCTTCCCCCCCGCCAGACATGCTGCTTCTGAACCTGGAGTCAGTAAAGTGATTGGAGGCAGAATTAGAGCTGGTGTAACTGGGTCCCCTCAGTCAGAGGTCACTTGAAGGAAGCAAGAGCAAGCCCTGGGCTAGCGCCGTCTTCCTCGGGGTGTGGTGTGGAGCCTGTTTCTGGCTAGGGAAAGAATGGCCAGCACCCTCGGCTTGGGGCCATTGTCAGCAGCCGAGCTCGCCGCCTTTCCCACCTGGATGAGAGACCTCAGCAGAGAGTGGAGCTGCCGTCGGGACTCCTCCTCCCCCTGGGGCTCGCGTCCCTCTTTCCAGAGCAGGCCAACTCTGCAGAGCCAGGCTCGTGAGTTTAGGATCTCTTTAGAGTAGTGTGCACATTATATTTTGGTGAGACATCCTCTTGGTTCCTCACAAAGCCTCGCTGAAGCCAGAGACAAAAACTGAATACCACTGGGGTTTTAGCTTCTAGGGGGATGTTGGAGTATCTAATGATGTATTCCCAATTTGAATTTGAAAGACTGGTAGGTACAGCTTTGGAAGCATGTGAGTCACAGGCTTTTCTAGAAACCTGAAAGGATAGGCTCCTGAGTTTGCTTTTTTGGCACGAAGAGTATATATCCTACGTGCAGAGTTAAACCTGTGTGTGCTGGCTCAGTCAGCCCGCATAGCTCCTTCCCTTGGTCTGTTTTCTCCACTCCCACGTTGGTGTCGCTGAATTCTCGTGTGAGTGGGTTTAGTCCCTGGTTCAGAGATTGATGCAGGTCATGGTGTCACGCATGCTTTCAAGCCTGATGTGGGGCTGAGGGACCCATTTGTAGATGTGTGACCCTGGCCCCGCCCCTCGTTCGCGATGCAGTGCACACTGGGCGGCTTCGAGGAGCTGCAGAGCATGAAGGCCGAGAAGCGCACCGTCCTGGGCCTTCCCCCGCTGCCTGAGGACAGCATCAAGGTGATCCGCAACATGAGGGCCGCCTCCCCGCCGGCGTCTGCCTCAGACCTGATTGAGCAGCAGCAGAAGCGGGGCCGTCGGGAGCACAAGGTGAGGGTGACCGGTGTCCCCGGTGACTCCTGAGGGTCTGAAGGGGCACATCGCGTGGCAGCCTGATCCCCGGGTGAGCGGGGTTGTTGGAAGTCCTCTCTGAGCAGCTAATCCAAATGAAGGCCTCCAGGCTGGGGGACGCTGTGTCTCTGAGTGGACACTCACCACATGGCACTCTTGAGGCACTGCGGCAAGAGAGGATTTGTCCTCTGGGCCCAACCTTGACTTCCTCTCTGGTTTTTCCACTGCCCTTGGCTCTGCCTTCCACCTTTGTGTGTTATGGCTTGTCTAGCCTCCTTGCCCTCTTATGGTTCCTTGCTTGGCACTTGTCCGATTCCCCTTCCCTCTGTTTTCAGGCACTGATAAAACAGGACAACTTGGATGCCTTCAACGAGCGGGATCCTTACAAGGCTGATGACTCTCGAGAAGAGGAAGAGGAGAATGACGATGACAACAGCCTGGAGGGGGAGACATTCCCCCTTGAGCGGGATGAAGTGATGCCTCCCCCACTGCAGCACCCTCAGACTGACAGGCTTACCTGCCCAAAGGGGCTTCCGTGGGCTCCCAAGGTCAGGTGAGCCTCAGACACCTGGAACACTCCTGGCTCTTGAAACCAGAGGCCTTCCACCCCTAAGCCTGCCCCAGGCCTGAGTCACCACACGAGGTCCTCTGCAGGGCCAGGCTGACCTTGGCTCTGGGATGAAGCTCTCTTAAAGTACCCTGTGTTGGCCTAGAGGCCTCAGGGTGCCGGCCTTGGACAGAGAGACCCGTGTATGGCTCTTGAATCAGTAGAATTAGCTCTTGGTTAGCCATACTAATGAAGGGGGAATAGGGAAAAATGAGAACAAGGACTCTTAACTGAACCCATCTCCACTCACCCTGGGGTTGTATGTGGTTTTTAACAGAAAAATTAAAGATTAAGGAAGAGCTTTAGAATCCTAGGTAAGGTGTTTGAGATATGTATGCATAAATCAGGTGGGAAGGTACCTGGATATGAGTGGTTTCTGTTTAAAAAGTCACCAACTTAAGAAATAGGTGAGTATGTGAAAGGGCAATGCAGAAGTCACTTTTTCCATCTGAAACCCCAGTTTTCAGTGATCTGTGGATGGGATTACAACGCAAGTCTTCAGAAAACGTGACATGTGCTGCTTGTCTGAGGCAGGAGAACAGGACTCATGAAAATATCAGAAGCGTATAGATCCAGTTGTAAAAACTTTACATATTTGAGAAATTCTTTTGACAAACTTGTTATTGGTATCTGAATGACATGTGCTTTAAGTTTGATGTGTCACCTTAATTTTACAGGTAAACTGGTTACATACACATAATACACTTTCAGGTTATTGACCCAACAACGTTATGAAGGACATTAAGACAGTGTGAAGATTTTCTTTTTTCTTTTTTTTACTAAAAAGAAAAACAGTGGGGGCGCCTGGGTGGCTCAGTCGGTTAAGTGTTTGACTTCGGCTCAAGTCATGATCCTTTGGTTCATGGGTTCAAGCCCTGCATCGGACTCTGTGCTGACAGCTCAGAGTCTGGAGCCTGCTTCGGATTCTGTGTCTCCCTCTCTCTCTCTCTCTCTCTGCCCCTCCCCTGCTCATGTTCTGTCTCTCTCTCTCTCTGAAAAATGAAAACTTAAAAAAAAAAGAGGTGGGAGACCTTTTCTTCTGGCTTTGCAGTTTCTGAAGCTTCTATGTTTTATTAACCATGACACCTTGAAATAACTTTTAATAAAAACTTTGTTCTCTTTGGCAGAGAGAAAGACATTGAGATGTTCCTCGAGTCCAGCCGTAGCAAGTTTATTGGTTACACTCTAGGCAGGTGAGTGTGATCTGAGTTCCTTTTGAAGGAAGGTAGTGGGAGTGCACTCTCCTGGCCTCTGGTGTTTGTGGATCAAGGCGAGTTGATGTCCGGGCTCAACACAGGGCTTTCTTTATTCTGCAGTGACACGAACACAGTGGTGGGGCTTCCCAGGCCAATCCACGAAAGCATCAAGACTCTGAAACAGGTAGGTGGCCTTGGGTGAGCTTTTGGCCTACTTTGGTCCCAAGTGAGTAAAGTGAGAGCAGCCTGTTGGGATAAACCTTTTGAGATGGTTGTCTGCCTGAAGGAGCCTGGGGCGGGGGAATGGGTGGACCACAGCCATACCTTTAACACAGCTCTTTGTAAGTTTTACTTATTTTAGCTGAGTTCTTGTTGGGGACTTAACTGGGCCGTTATTAAAGATATACTTGAGGGGCGCCTGGGTGGCTCAGTCGGTTAAGTGTCCAACTTCGACTCAGGTCATGATCTCGCAGTTTGTGAGTTCAACCCCGCATCAGGCTCTGTGCTGACAGCTCAGTCTGGAGCCTGCTTCGGATTCTGTGTCTCCGCCTCTCTCTGCCCCTCCCATGCTCATGCTCTGTCTCTCTCTGTCTCTCAATAATAAATAAACATTTAAAAAAAATTAAAAAAAAAAAAAAAAGATATGTTTGATAGTTGGAGTTTTAAGGGGCCTGAGTTTTCCTAGCCTTAGTTCTAAAGCATTTGAGATCGAGAAGTGGGCAGATGGAGATCAAAACACCAGCTTTACTGCTGATAGAGCTACTGGAGAGTGAGCCATAAGAACATGGTAATGATATGCATCCCAATGCTTTACTTCCAGAATTAGGCAGCCAGGGCCAGGCAGGGCTGGAACTACGCTAAGCCTGGTTGAGGAGCAGAAGAGAGCCCAGGCTTTTTTTTTTTTCTAAAGAGAAGAGAGAAGGAGGTTGGGCTCAGAAAGTCCTATTCCTCCTCCCATACCTGCCAGTCAGCAAAGTGAGGAAAGAGCGTGTGGGAAGAAGCAGGGAGGCCAGGAGTTTTTACACACACATGTCTCTCCACATGGGAGGAGGCATCAAGAGTGGGGAAAGGATGTCTTCCCTGACAACGTGTCGGCGTGTGAATGTCGGTATGTTTTTGAAGTGTGTGTTTGAGATTTGTAGTACGAAGCGGGCCTTGTGCGGCTAGGCTTTTGAGTACTAGCTTCTGAGTACTTGAATACTTGCTCCTGAGTACTTGATTCTCCCTTTAATAGTTTTTTCTTCTGTCCTTATAGCTATCTGAAAAAACCCCTTTCCCTTAGTTTGTGTCTAATGTGTGCTTTTAGACTGGTTTTAAGTATGTGCCCACTTAGAAAATATTTCAGGATTTGAGTTAGGGATCTTTGTGGTGACTTAGCCCTCTTTGAGAAACTCGGGTTTGAGGAAAGTTGCCTGGGGTCTTTGCCAGGGTGCGGGGCTCTGGCCAGAGACTGAGAGGCGTTCCCTCTTTCTCTCCAGCACAAGTACACGTCGATTGCAGAGGTACAGGCGCAGATGGAGGAGGAGTACCTTCGCTCTCCTCTCTCGGGGGTGAGTCTGAGGCCTTCTTCAGCCACTGGACTGCCAGCAGCTCCCAGGCACTGCTGGGCCCAGACTACAGAGCTGCTCCAGGCCCCGTCTTCAAAAAACTCCCAGTCTCGCTCCCACACCAGGGCTGGCGTATGTCTAGGGTGGGGGTCAAGAGCACAGTCACCTGCCTCTGACTCCCGGCTCCACCACTCAGTAGGTGGCAACTTAGGCAAGTTACCAAATCTCTCTGTGCTTTAGTTTCCTTGCCTGTAGAATGGGAATAATGATAGTCCCTCCTCCATAGAGCTGCAGTAAAGTTGAAGTGAGTTATTACAAGTATGGTGCCTGGCACGTGTAGCACGTGTATTCTTCAAGGTTTGCCATTGTTACCGACATCATCATTTACATCAATACTTAACAGATTTCTCCTCCAGCCAGCTAGTAAGCTGGCTCAGGAGAGCAGAGTCAGGACTGGGGTTTTGTATTTGTACCTGTTGTGTTACAAGGGAGAAGAGGAAGTGGAGCAGGTACCTGCGGAAACCCTTTACCAAGGCTTACTTCCTAGCCTGCCCCAGTACATGGTGAGTACTCCTGCTCTTGAGGTGTCGCCTCCTCTTCGTGAGTGCTCTGGGTCTGGGACCCCTCCGGTGCCCATCAGTACCTGCCATGGGACCGCCCTCCCCGCTACACTGGCCTTGAGAGGATGCCCTGCCGGTGTCAGCCCCTCCTGCCGCCCGCCCGAGCACCTCCCGAAGGACCACTTCTCAGGCCTTCGGTCTGCTGCTCCCCAGATCGCGCTGCTGAAGATCCTGCTGGCTGCCGCCCCCACCTCGAAAGCCAAAACAGACTCAATCAACATCTTAGCAGACGTCCTGCCTGAGGAGATGCCGTGAGTAGTATTCCTGTGAATGGAGCAGGCTAGGGGCCGCCAAGTAGAGGAGCCAGGAGAAGCGGTTTCCTCTCGGTCCCACTCTTGCTCGGTTGTTTTCTTTTTTTGGCTCAACTTCTCTGTAGGTTAAGTTTAGGGTGTTCCTGACTTAGAAGAAAGAAAATGTATCTATTGGATTAAATATTTGGTTTTACTGGTTGGGGAAGTGGCTTAGTGTGGTTGGCCTGGATTCTAGTGTAGACTTTGCCGCTGAGTGAACTAGGGAAAAGTCGTTTTCTCCTCTATAAAATGAATCAGGCTGTGTTCGACATTTCCTGAAACCTTCCCTCGAAAGCTGTCTGAGCAACACACCCAGGACCTGTAGGTTTAGCTTCTGGACAGTTTACCAGCCAGCAGCTGAACCTGAGCTGGGTGTAGGATTCTTTCCTATTGGCTGGCGATTTGGCATGTGGAGTATTTGCGGATATCTCTGGCTGATAGTGAAATCCTTAGGGGTTCTTTTTCCCTGAGGCACTGACCTCATCGCTTTGATGTAAGAGTACAAAACAAGATCATTTTCTGCTTTGAGAAGGACCTGGGCTTTGATCTGACCTCCTTCCTGCGTGCCAGCTCTGAGCCGGCTCCCTGGGGGCTTGGGGGCTGGGCCTCTTGAGTCTGGCAGTGATAGCCCGTGAGGGAGGAGGCAGGGATTGGCTACTACCAAAGGGAGTGTCCCAGAACCCTAGGCCATCATGATGGTCCTTGGAAGAAGGGTCCCAGAGTCAAATATTAAATCTCCTCTTAGATTTACAGTGAGAAGTCCTGAATTAAGAAACCGATTTAACTCAGTGCTTCTTCCATTTATCTGACTCCAAAGCCCTTTTTTCTCCATAGCCTGAAACATCTCAGTGTGCTAGCGTTCCCCAGAATACACTTTGAGGAACCTAAGTTCATCTCATGGCAAAAGTGTAGGAAGATCTTGAAAAGAAGAAGTTCATTTTGGGAGGAAAAGCAGGGCAATAGGCTAAGAACATGTTTGAGGCCCCCCAGGAAGCAAATTGTGCTGAGCTGGATTGCTTGTTGAGGTGGGTGGGAGGAGCCCTGGCCCTGATCGCAGAGATGTCCACAGGGTGGGTGGTGAGGTGGAAGGCTTTGCCTGGGGAAGGCTTAGGAATCCCATCTCTCCTGCGAGTGCACAAAGGGTAGCGCTGCCCATGCTGGTGGCTCACCCGGAAATTGTGTTTCCAGTACCACCGTGTTGCAGAGCATGAAGCTGGGGGTGGATGTGAACCGCCACAAAGAGGTCATTGTTAAGGCCATTTCTGCTGTCCTGCTGTTGCTGCTCAAGCATTTTAAGTTGAACCACGTCTACCAGGTACCTGCGGGGCCTTCCTTTCTGTTCACTGGGCCAGGGCCTCAGGCCGCGCTGCTCCTCCAGCGAAGAACGGAGGCCTTGCCCTTCAAACCCCCTTGAGCTCTGCATGAATGTTTTAAGATCCAGTCCTCCAACTAAGGCCTTTTATCACTGGAGGGAGGAGGGTGAGGTCCTAAAGGGCATGCTTATTTTTTTCTGTTGGTTTCAGTTTGAATACATGGCCCAGCACCTGGTGTTTGCCAATTGCATCCCTTTGATCCTAAAGTTCTTCAATCAAAACATCATGTCCTACATCACCGCCAAGAACAGGTGATAAGGATGAGGGATCAGGAAGGGGTAGGGATGGCCAGAGGCCCGGCTGGCCTCTCCTGAGCTCATTCAGCACCTACAAGCCAGCACTCTGCCAGACGTCAGGACACAAAGATGGACGAGTCATGGTCTCTGCTGTGGAGAATGCCAGTGTGTCAGGTCTGAGTCCAGCTAGTCTAGTGACAGGTGACTCAGTCTGTGCCTGGGTGGGAGGGTTCTCATCCTGGGCCCTCACTGTTGTGTGCTTCTTCGAGGACACTGGCCGGGCCTCCTGTTCTCTGCGGAGCTCTGCCATGTTCACCATAAGGACCCATCTGCTGACTCTACCCCTGTCCCTGTCGCCTGGTACCAGCTGTATTTGACGGTGCACCGCAGAGTGAGCTGTGGGCCAGATGCTGTCTCCTTTAGGGGCTTGGCATACATTAATTGCCTAGAGAAATCTTCTGCCCCAGCCCCAGACTCATTGCTGTTGGGAAAGCAGTCTCTCTGAACCTTACCAGATGACAGGCTGGTCTCTGGTCATAGAGGGACCATATAAGTTCTCTTGAAACGGGGATTTCATCATCCTCTAGCTGGGGAAATGAGGGGAGTGCAGGCTAGGCGGTCCTGCTTCCACTCCCAGCAAGTAAGGAGGAAGGCCGGGAGCCAGCCACGTCCCAGCTGTCTCTCCAGCCCCTAGCTTTGCTCACGGTGGTCGCCCGGCTTCTCTTTCTCCCTGCAGCATCTCTGTCCTGGATTACCCTCACTGCGTGGTACATGAGCTGCCGGAACTGACTGCTGAGAGTCTGGTGAGTCACGCTGTTCCTTTGGCGTAAGGGGGGTGTTGGAGGGCCTGCCTCCCCCGATACAGAGATAGAGGGGCTCACAGATGAGGTCACCCGTTGGGTGCTGGCTTTTAAAGCACTGTAATTGCACAGAAGGGCCGGAGGAGGGACCTTGCAGAGTGGAAAGATTTGGATACAGGGAGTAGTTCATCAGGAGTGTGGTGTTCAGGGGCTGCTGACCCAGAGCTCACCTGGTCGAGTGGTTTCCCTCTCCCACACTGGATCTCTGTGGGGCACAGCTGTGAGGGAGCCTGGGTGTGGGTGCCCCGGGTGTGGAGGCTGATGGCACAGCCCCCTCAAATCATGCTCCGTGTTTCCTGCAGAAAAATTCTAGGGGACTCCCTTATCCCTGCCAAGCTCTGGGATGGAAGTACCCTGGGCTGAGGAGAGGAGAGGGCTGCTGCTATAGACGAGGAGAGAGCTGGCAGTTCCGAGAGAGGTGTGAGGGCCTTGGAAACCACTGAGCACCCTGCAGCTGTGAGAGTTACAGGCATTCCTGGCTTTTCCCTGCAGGAAGCAGGTGACAATAACCAGTTTTGCTGGAGGAACCTGTTTTCTTGCATCAATCTGCTTCGGATCTTGAACAAGCTGACAAAATGGAAGCATTCGAGGACGATGGTGAGCTAGTACAGTCAGCAGGCACGCAACTCGGAGCTCAAGGCAGAGGGCCACACTTCGTGCTGTCCCCTCCCAGGACGTCCGTGGAGCAGGCTTGCTGCTGCCCTATACCCTTCTCACTGGACTCTTCCTGTAGCCACATCCTTGCATGTTAATGGCTGATGCCTGGCCCCTTGCTGAGTTGAACTAGAAGCTAGAAGAGGCTCGGTCATGGCCTGAAACGAATCGACACTTAGAGAAGGGATTTTACTATATTCTCTTAATCTCCATCAGTAACACAACCAGGGTTCTAGGAGTTTCCCTTAACCTTGAGTCTGAGGACGCCTTTGGGGTAGGGAGGTCCATGAATCCTCGGAGATTTTACATACATGCACATAGGAACGTTCACAGTGAGAGACTTCATGGCTTTCCTCAGATTTCACAATGACCTGTGATTTGGGCAGTGGGGCGTCCATGCCCGGAAAGCCCTCTCAGTCTGGGGAAAACTGGGATGGTTCGTTACCCTTAACCCTAGAAGGTGATAGTGCAGGAGTTTTTCTCTGCCCTCAGCCTGGTCCTCGTGCCTCTTCCCAGATGCTAGTGGTGTTCAAGTCGGCCCCCATCTTGAAGCGGGCCTTGAAGGTGAAACAGGCCATGATGCAGCTCTACGTGCTGAAGCTGCTCAAGGTGCAAACCAAGTATCTGGGACGGCAGTGGCGGAAGAGCAACATGAAGACCATGTCCGCCATCTACCAGAAGGTGCGGCATCGGCTGAATGACGACTGGGCGTACGGCAACGGTAAGGCTCTGGCACAAGCTGGGCCGGGCCGGGGGGCGGGGGGGGGGGGGGGTGGAGTAGGGGTGACAGCTTTCCAGAACCTCGAAGAATCTAGTTCCTGCTTTTGTGGCCTCAGGATAGGAGCTCCAGGAAGGACTTTGAGAAGCTGCCTTGACTTGGTGCCTGTGATCATCCCCCAGTCCTCTCTTCCTCCCCCTGAACTAGTTCCTTTTCCAGAAACTCTCACAAGACGCTCTCCCATCTTTTCTCTCCTCACTACAACTGCTTTAGTTCTGGCCACTGAAATTCCCACAGAGCCTGATGGCTTCCTTGCCCCCAGTTTCTTCATCGGTGCCTCAAAGTGTGCCCCAGTGATCTTTTAAAAATTTTTTTTCTTTATTTTTGAGAGGCAGAGAGAGACAGAGCAAGAGTTGGGGAGGGGCAGAGAGAAACGGAGACACAGAATCCCAAGCAGGCTCCAGGCTCCGAGCTGTCAGCACAGAGCCCCATGCAGGGCCTGAACTCACAAACTGTGAGGTCATGCATGACCTGAGCTGAAGTCAGATGTTCAACTGACTGAGCCACCGAGGTGCCCCGCCCCAGTGATCTTTTTAAAAAGCATATCCTGTGGGGCTAACTCCCTGAGTGAAATCCTTTGTTAGCTTCTGATTTCCCTTAGAATTTGAGCCACACTCTTAAGGCATGTGAGGCTTGCCCAGCCTCCCTTCCCCTCCTTCATAATCTGATCCAGCTTCTCTCCAGCCCAGCCTCTGTCGCACACAGGGATCTTGGCACATTAACCACGTTGTCCCCCACTTTTCTTGCCCCTGGCAGGAAGCCTCCCTCATACGCCTCACTGTTCGGTATCTGTATGTGTCCCTCCCATCTGGGGGGCTCCCTCAGCCTCCAGGCAGAGTGGCTCTTCCCTGGCTTTCCTGAGTGTGCTGCCGTACCATACCATTCTAGCCCACAGCCCCATGTCCAGGTGACCACATCTGTACCCCGATGCCCTGAATTTGTGTAGACCCAGCGTGGCCCCCAGTCCCTGGTCAGGGAACTGAGGGAATGAGCAAATGAGGGAATCTGCAGTTTCCTGCCATTGATCTCAGAGAGCCAGGAGAGTGTAACTTTCAGAGAAGTATGTCATTCCATGGCTCTCCCTGGCTGGGTCCCCCTAAACTGCAGTGTGGCCCCTTTCCCTGTAGATCTGGCTTTTCTCTTTTTACCTGAGTTTCCTTTGTGTCTAAGGAAAAAGCCCTGTTAGTCTTCCTGAGGATAGAGATTGGAGGTCTCTGGCTCCCAGTTGACATCAACATTTCAGGCCAGACACAGCCTGGCCCCAAGCTCTAGTGAACCCAGGGGGAGCTGCCATGAGGGCTTGGCCCCTGAACGTGTCTTCCTGCTTTGTCTCAGATCTTGATGCGCGGCCCTGGGACTTCCAGGCAGAGGAATGCGCCCTCCGTGCCAATATCGAACGCTTCAACGCCCGGCGGTATGACCGAGCCCATAGCAACCCGGACTTCCTACCTGTGGACAACTGCCTGCAGAGTGTCCTGGGCCAGCGGGTGGACCTCCCTGAGGACTTCCAGATGAACTACGACCTCTGGTTAGAAAGGGAGGTCTTCTCCAAGCCCATTTCCTGGGAGGAGCTGCTGCAGTGAGGCTCCTGGGCAGGGGACTGACTGCAAAGGAAAGAAGGGGTGATCTGGAGGGGCCCCAGGGGCTGTCCCAGTTCATTGCCGCAGTGCTCCCACCTCCCTCCAGGTGGCAGCACAGCCCCACTGTGCCCTCCCTAGGCCCCGCTGGGCTTGTGGGTGAGTCAGATTTGGCCCTTCATTCATTCCCAGCGTCCTGCTCAGAGCAGCGAGCTCTCTGCGTGGGATCCTATCTTCTTCACTCATCCCCACCCTCTTCTCTTGGACGTGGTCGGTTGCGGCTCATTTCTCAGTCAGCCCAAGGCTGGGAAAAGCCTAGATAGGCTGGGAAGCCATTGCATCTGAGTTGCAGGGGCCACACTGAGGCTCTTCCTGAGACACACACATCCTTGGAGTCTCAGCCGGCCGAGGAGGAGGGCTTAGCATTAGGCCAGGGTCAGAAAGTCGGAATTTTGGTTTTGCTTTGGGGGGTTTCTGATGTCACTCCAGCCTCCTGCTTTCGTCCCAAGGCAATTGCAGAGGCTCCTACAGCTGCCTCAGTACTTTGGTTTTGGACAGGGTTGGGGGGTAGGAACGGAAGCTGTCCTTAATCAGAGGTGCCATTTTTCCTCTTGGCTTGCAGGGGTCTGTAAATACCTATATATAAATCTCTGTGTATTCTCTTGTGTCACGTTGGGGTTTTTAACGTGTTTGTGTATTCTGTTTACATTAAAAGGAAGCAAAAATGACCCCCATTGCTTTGTCTGCAGGAAATACGGTCCCTGAGTATCTATGAGTCTAGAAAATGGGTTTTCCTGCCAGCATTGATAGGTCACCCACTTGTTCCCTGCCAGGCTGCCTGCCTTTGCCACCTGAGGGGGAGGTACTGGGGGAGTTGGCATTTATCCAGAGTCAATCTAGGATTGTTCCAGCCCAGTTCAGGGCTCTGGGCTGCTGAGGTGATAAGTTGTCCTGTACCCCTGTGTTTGATAGAGTTGCAGTAGGAGCCCCAGGCATCTCTGGATCGCTCTCCTGAGGGGGCCTCAGCCAAACCAGTTTCAGTGCTAGGGAGGGGGAGGGGCTAGGTCGGCTGCTCTGGGCCCTCGCAAGGGTAGGTGGTTGGGACTGAGAGGAAACTTCTTTGCCCAGAGTCTGGGGAAGCAGACCATCTGGAGTCAGCCTCACAGCGGGAAGGAGTGTGTCCGAGGGCCCAGGAGCCCACCTCGCTGGGGGAAGAGGCAAGGACAATCTCCGGGAGGTGTTGGTTTGCAGACCTTGGAGCCTGCACCTGGCCTTGCGATCCTGGGCACGTCTGCTTCCACCTAGTTTGATCTTGAGGCTTTGTTTCTGATGCTTATGAAAGTACTGTTTCCTTTCCAGAGTGACTTAAAAGGTCCCTTGTCTTACCTTTAGGACATGTGTACGGGATCTTAAGTCTCTTATATAGGAAATGTACTCTGGGGAAAATCTCCCTCCCATGGGTTCTTCTGTTCAGTGCCTGCTTGGCCTGGGTTTTGACTGAGCCTCAGTGCAGGCCCCAAGCTGGGCTTCCAAGAGAAGCCTGATGTGCCAGCGTGGTTAGGAGCAGCAGAGGGGAAGCGAGCACTGTATTTTTTCTAAGTCACACAGCCTCTGAGGTAGGAATTCCCTGTGACTGATCGACTTTTTGCCCCTAAGCAACTTGCACAGGACAAGGGAGTTTGACACAATTCATGTGTGCGTGATGCATTTTGTGCTCTTTCATGCCAGGACCAATAGGAAGCATGCATCGTGAGATTTTAGTTTGGGTAAGATAGATTTTCACATTCATACTCCACCAGGTTGCCTGGCTCACTGAGCCAGCTTGTCTGACAGCTTTGCTTCCTTCCCCTTTTTTGATTTCCCCATTGTCCTCTGAAGCTTCCCTTAACCAGAGTTGCCATTTTTTCCTCTTAGGTTGCAAAGGTCTATAAATGTCTATATAAAAATTTGTGCAGAAAAGAACACGGGATATCAAAGCTGCAAGGGCCATAAAGCCCAGGTGCGTGGGAGAATCCACACATCTGTAGGCCCAGGGCCTGGCCTAGGAGAGTAAGAGCCTTATCACAGCTGCAGAATGTGCTAGTGGTAGATTGGCCTTTCAGATCCAAGCTTTGTACAGAAATGTCTTTTGGAGCAAGTGGCCACCCACAATCTCTGGCTTCGTTTCTCATATGGGTCCTGAGACGGGCAAGGTATGTGAAGACCCTTTGTAAATGGCTGAGTTATATAAAATGTTGATTATTGCCAACCAGGCTCGAGGTCCAGTGCTCCTTCAATCCACTGAGGGATGAGTTACCCCGTGGCTTTATCACCTGAGGGAACTGTCCCCTGTTAATCAAGAGTTACCACTTACTGAGGGCCAGTTAGGTACCAGGCCGAATATTGATGCCTCTTGAAAGTTCATTTTCCACACAGGAGCTAGCAAATGTTTAGTGCTTACTATGTGCCGGTCACTACTCTGAGCACTTTATATGTAATAGCTTCTTGCTTATAATAACCCTGAAAAGTAGTACCATTATAGTGCTTATTTTGCACATGAGAAACTGGCACAGAAAGGATAAAGAACTTGCCCAAGGTCACAAAATAACGAGAGCCAGAGCCTGGATGCCAACCCAGGGCTCTGTTTGCAAAGCGTGTATGCCCCGTTCCCCACCCCTTCCACCGTGCCCTTTCTCTAATGAATCATTTTTATTCCCAAGCACCTACCACCAGTGCATTTATTTGCTCTTTCAGTCACTTTAGTCGGATACAGTCCTTGGCAAGAAGATTCTGAGCAAACGTCAGCGAGGCCTTGGCCCGGCCTCTGGTATGTCCCACATGTGCCCCTGTCAAGGTAATTTGGGGGCTGTCGCTGCTACTTTCCTTTTCAGCCTGAGCTTAAATGTCTTTCTCTCCTGGGCCCCAGAGGACTTGTGTGGCTGCCCCACCAGACCTGCTAGGCTTCTCTCCCAGGAGGCCGGCTTCCCGTTTGTCCCCTACTGAACTGCCTGCTCGGGGATGCAGTAGCTGTGCCATTCATTTGGCACTTGGCACGGTCAGCGTCAGGCTGCAGGCTCTCCCATTTACACACTAAAGGGCCTTGAGCTCCTCCAGCTCCAAGCCTCAGTTGGCTTATCTATAAAAATCAGTGTAAAAATAGCACGGTGGTCACGAATAAGACCACGGTAACAGAGACCTACATACCTGGCTGATGAGGAAGAGCACTGCTAACTAACGGCAGCTATTAGTCCTGCTAATGGCCCTTCCCCCTCCAGCCGATGAGAATTTGCATCCATTTCCTGAGGCCCCTGGAAAGGAGAACCCCCTTCGAGGACCAGAACCATGTCTTAGGCCTCCTTATATCCCTCATCCTGAGCTCACTGCTCTAGATAGAGGCGGCTTTCAAAGTCAGCCACTCACCTAGCAACTCTGCCGTCATCCTTTGAAGGCCTCTTCTGGACCAGGCCCCGTTCCGGGTGCCCTGGGCATCCAGCTAAACAGAGTACCACACTCTCACTTTCCTTGACAAGCTCTCAGTCGATGGACAGATGGCTACAACAGCAAGTGAGAGCAGTAATGTGGTCGGCACCGAGGAGGACGTCTGCAGGGCCACATGGGTCCCCCTGGTCCCAGCCGGTGCCCTCCTGGAGAAGAGCCTGGGTGGGATGCCTGCCATTGTCGATGGGGAAGGGAGGGGGCTCGGGCATCTGGGCTCTGAGAGCAGGTACTTTATGCTCATTGCCCCTGCTGAAATGGCTGGGATGAGCCTGGGGCGGGAGGGAGGTATGTGCTCCCTCTGCCTGAGACAGGAAATGCCCAGTTCTGGCAATGCTGGGCTCTGTTCCTGTCTGGGGCTGCAGAAGGTCTGCACTTCAGGGTTGTAATTCAGGTTGATGTGTAAATGCTTGGGGGGAGGTGGGGAAGGAAGATTGAATGCCTCTAATGAGAAGCATTTCCCCATGCCGGCCTGAGACCAGAAACCTGGACTGAAGGGCCTGCTAGCAGCTAGGGCTCTCCACTCTGGGCCTGGGGTCTGTGCCCTGGCCGGGATGAAGATTTAGGGCTTCTCTGGGTGGGCCTCACTGGGGCAGAGGAGCCCTAGCAAAGGGACACTGAGCCTAGCATCTGTTAAATTTGGGATTGCAGGTGGGGCCACTAACCATTTCCTTTTCCAGAAGGGGTGAGCATCACCCCAACCTGGCTTTGGGGAAACCTGGGACCTAGGCTGAGGGCTGAGGTCACCTTTGGAGTGAGGCTGGGGGCAGGGGCGCCTGAAGACCTGGGCACTGTGTCTTAGGGGTGAGACGCCTAGGGTGTGGAGGAGGAGGGGAGGACGGGAGGACGGCTAATGGGAAGCAGGTGGAAGGGCTGCCTGTGTCCCAGCCAGGGGACAGGCCGGCTGGGATGGCCTAGTCAGTGGGAGAAACCATCAGCTCACAGATAATCCCAGGGAACAGGCTCCGGGATACCCATTCATATTCATTATGTGTGAAGTGGGCGGTTGTAAAGTTCGCTTTCTCTTCATTTAGCTGTCACTGGACAGAAAAATATGAGCTGTGGGCAGATGCCCCTGGATGAGAGCCAGTAGCTGGTCTCTGGCCTCCCTGTGCCCTCCCCCACCAGGGCCTCCCTCCCTCACGGTTCGCTTCCAGCCTCTGCCTGCCTCTCCCACTCTTGCTGCATGGATCTCTGGCTTGGCTTTACTGTCTTCTCTAGTCTGTCTCTTTCCCACTTCTGCTTCCTTTGCTTTCATAGATCCTTTCCTCTCTCCCCCACCCCCCACCGCCCCCAAGCTGTGTAAGAGAGGGAATTGTGTTTTTCTTGACCGTCATTCTGTCCCTGACACCCAGCACGATGCCTGGCACAGAGTGGGCCTTCAATAAATATCTGTAGCACAAACTAGTCTTTCTGCATCTCTGACTTTTTGACAACAGAACTCGAAATCTTGCTGGTCGCTCCTTGGGTGAAGAAACTTCTAGTGCAGGGCTCTTAGCCCTGAGTTAGAAATTTGGATTTGAGCCCCAGTTCACTATTGGCCAGCAGTACGAAGGGGGTTGTGTTCATCCGAGGTGCCGGGGCTGCCTCTCCCTACTGCTCGGGCTCTCAGGGCTCACACCTGGACCTCAGAGCCAGTGTCAGTACAGAGAGAAATCACCAGAAGCCAGGCCCTCAAGGGAGGGGAAGGAAGACTGGTTTCTTCTGGGCGATGCTTGAGCCTAGTCACAGTGACAGTCTTGGCAGGAAAATCTGACCTGCTGGGGGACGTGCTCCCTCTTTGGGAATAAGCACAGCCCTGGTGTCTTTGTGTGCTTGGGCTTCTCTGTGCCTGGAAGAGGAGGCACGGGGCGGGGTGGCTGGGCTGCTGGCTGAGGCTGAGCTCCTCTGAGCAATGTGGTTGTGTTTACTGGGAGGGTGGGAGGCCAGGCCTGCTTTTTTCCTGCTTTCCCGGCTGTGGAGATAAGGCAGAAAGTGGGGGTGAAGGATAGAATGGCTAATACTCTGAAACCACAAGAAAGAGTCCTGGCTTTCGTCTCTGCCCCACAGCTCAGACTCGCTCCTGGGGCATCTGGGAGCAAGAGGCTGCCCCACCCCCATTGCTCTGGGGTTCTGGCCCAGGGGAGCTCAGAGCTCTCAGTGGGCCCCCATCTTTCATTCCACCTCCCTTCCGCTGCCAGTTCAGCCACAAGCTTATCTCCACTTTCCCACTGGCCTTCCGACCCTCAGGCCCCGATTGCCCCTTTCCCTTTTGACTCTAGAGTGGGGCTGAAGCCACAGAGGTCCTGGGTAGGTGACGGGGCCGGGCATGGCATGTATCAGCCTTGGGGGCTCTGCTGCAGCCTACCTTCCCCTAGCCCCCAGGATCCCTGCTGGCCCCTCAGGAGGGCCTGGCTGAGCCTGAACCCTGGGCACCGACCAGCTCTAGCATAACCGAGTGCCAAACCCTGAGGATGCACAATCGCCTGGTCTAGGAAACACTTGCCATCTTTATTATCATGTTGGGCAGCACGCCTTTTTTTTTTTTTTTTTTTTTTTTTAAACCAAAGTCTGGGTTGAGATCTCAAGGGCTTCAAATCTGTGGAAATCTGTTTTATTCTTACCAACATCCAATGCGTAAACCAAGGAAGCCTGCTCTGGCCTGATTCCATAGAAGAGAATCCAAATTTCCATCCCCTTGGAGGGGAAGAGGACTCCATGGCATGTTGGGGGAGGGGCACAGGACCAGAGCAAGGGATGAGGGATGGCTAGAGCAGAGGCTGCGGGCACCGTTTACACCGACTGGACTGCTGGCTTCTAGGCCCTCGTGAGCTCCAGACGCTGAGCGCTCGCCCCCTGGTGGCGGGAGGGGGAAGTAAGGCTGGCCCTAGATGGTCATGCAAGACTGGTTTCCCCTAAGTCACAAAGAGCTTCTTCTGGTTCAACCAGCATCCTCCTCCTTTTATTTTATGGTGTTCCCTGAATGAGGAGCCATTTCAGCTGGAGGGATGACAGTTAAATTTGGACAACATCTGAAGGAAGCAGGGCAGTGTCTTCCTCCAGCCCAGAGTTGGATGAAGGGACCTAATGTGTAATAGGAAGAATCCTACCTGCTTTGAACCCCCCTTTCTCCTGGGCAGCTCCACCTTATTCTAAGAGAGAAAAAAAAAAACTCTAGCTTATTCCCTGCGGGAGGCTGAGGATCCCAGCTGCTCTGCCTGGGCCTCCGAGAACCATCTGGGGTTTGGAGGCAGAGGTGTGTCCTCTCTGACATCCAGGCTGGGGTGGGGTGGGAGCAGCTGGGAACAGAAAAGGGGATGGGCAGCTTAGTCTGTATGTCCATGCAACCGATCACGTGGTCCAGTTCAGTAGGCTGGGTGGCTCCTTGGATTTCACCCTGAGCGAGATGAGGCTTGGAGACTTATAGTCGCCATCTGGGGAAGACTCAAAGCTGTGGGCCCCCAGGGCAGGGGAAAAGCCGTGGATGGAGTAGATGCCAGGATGGGCTCCAGGGGAGGCCGGCACCCCCATGAAGCCGGCCACATTCCCATGAGTGTGGGAGTATGGAGACATGCACGGGGAGGGCATGCCCTCCGGAGACACGAGGCAGGGTCCCGCGGGGCTCCCAGACCCTGGACTGGGCCACAGGGAATTCTGCAGCTGAAAAGAGAAGGAGGCCCATGAGTTAGTAACCCAGGGGCTGCCACCCTCACCTAAGGGTTCTGTCTTTGCTCCTGGGGCTCCAGAAACCTACCAGGAAACCTGCACTTGGCCCAGGTCTAGAATCTGCTCCCTCCTACCCCCAACACTCGAAATGGCATACTCAGGAGACCCCTGCCGTGGCTCCTCCAGATGAGGTTTTCTCCAGTGCTTCCTTCGTGCCAGCTGCTCTGCATGCCCCACTCACGAGACAGAAGAGCCCCATTTTGCAGAGCAGAAGTGCTTTACCCACGGTCACACAAAACCCTAATGCTGCTTCAGGTCTCCCTGGGGACGGAGCTACCCCCACGGGACTTGGCCAGGCCCTGCCTCAGGGGAAGAGGGGTCTCACCGGGGGGTGGCTGTCTGCTCGGGGCAACACAGAGATGTCATAGGGAGACGGGAAGGGGTTCCGCCCCTCCTGGATCTTCCCGTATCGCTCTCGCTTCCGCCACTTCGCTCTGCGGTTCTGGAACCAGACCTGGGGGACAGAGGGGGGAGGCGGAGAGAGTGACAAAGCAGCCCTGAGGAACAGAGCCTGCTGGGGAGAGAGCTGAGGGTGTGTGTCCTCCTGCAGGGTGGGGCGCTGGCTCCTGCCTGGGGGATCTTGAGCTGCGGGAACTTCTAAATCCGTGTTGTTCTCAGGGCCAGGAGAACCTGGAATGGAGCCTAGAACAGGCCCAAGCTCAGAGGGGGCTTACTGGTCCCTTGGGCCACCCCCCACCCCCACTCACCAGGCTGAGTCACTCTCTTGGTTCTCCAGCCGGGTTGTGTCACTCAGGGTGTTGTGGGATCTGTGTGGCCTCAGAGGCCCGGGCACTTCCGAGGTGTACCGGTGCCCAGGCTCTAGCCCCACCCTGCCTCTTCTTTCCGTCTGCCCACCTCTCATCCTCAGCCCAGAGCCCGGCCCCTCTCCACAGCCACATCTCTGGCTGGGCAGTAACACTTGGTTCTTCCTAGTTGCCTCCCACCCCAGCTTGCCTTTGAGACAGTCTGCTACCTTGCTACTCCCCGTCTTCACTCGGGCTTCCCCTGCCGGGGCTGCCCATCCCCTCCCCCTGCCACTCTTCTGCCACAAACACACGCGTACATCTCCCCTGGACCTGTGTGGTGTGGTGCTCTGGCATCTCTCTCGTACTTACCACACCCTATTGCCATTATCCATTTTGTAATCTGCGTCTCCTGCTTATTTGCGAGCTCTTGGCAGGTCAGGGGAGCCTGTGTGCTGTGCACATCTGTGTACATATCTGTGACGAAGCTGCCGTTGGGCATACGCCGTATGACCGTTACGTTTACGTGTACCAGTGCGTACATTTTGTATTTCTATCACTAAACATTTGTGTGTCAGGCCCCGGGCTAGATGTCGGCAATATCAAAACGAAACCAAGCCATCCTCTTGCTTTTCAGGGATCTAGCTGGGAACCACAACAAGAGAAGCTGTGTGTGTATGTGTGTGTGTGTGTGTGTGTGTGTGTGTGTACGTGTGAATGCAACCCCACCCCAGCCCCTCACACTCCCCCCATGATCCCTTCACACTCCTATTCGTTCAGGCGGGCGAAGCCACGACAGTTCAAAAGCTCGGCATACCCCCAGCCCCCTAACCCCCAGATACAGAGATCCCAGAGGAGACCTGAGGCAAGGTCAGGGACACACCATCCCAGCCGCCCAGCTGCCCAGCCTCTCTTTCTCTACTCTCCCTCCCCTGCAGGCAGCTGAAGGAGTCGAGCTGGTGAGCTGATTGCTTTACTGGGAACTCTTCCCCATCATGCCGTTATCTCTAGAGTCCCCACCGTAGACGTCCACTTGCACTCTGGCCGTGCCCTCTGCATTGTCCTGGGTGGTCGTTTGTTGCTGTCCATGGGGCAGGGCCTACAGGTAGATGCCACGTTCCCGTCAGAGAAAAGAGCCCTACTCTAGGGCCTCAGCCCTCGGGACTCTTTGGGACTAGGTCTGGGAGCCTGCGGCCACCCATGCGACCCCCTTCAGGGTTGAAGAGTCCTGGAAGAGGAGCAGGAGGGTGCGCTCCACTTCTCCACAGCAGTTCCACAGCAACAGCTATGCAGACCCTACCCTAGAGGCTCGCTGAAGCGCCCGAGACTCAATGCCCTGGACGTCCCCAGCTCATGGAATCTCATGGGCTCTTGTGAATGTTTGGTCTCTCATCCTGACGGCCTCAGGGCCTGGGGAACCCTGGGAGGACCGTCCTAAAAGTCTGTTTCGGGAGGAAAGCGGAAGCAGGAGGACCCAGCAGAGAAGGGGAAACAGCCCAAGCCCCTCTGGTCCTACACGGAATCCAGCTGTAGGGCCTTCTCAGCCAGGTGGCAGCTGGCCTCTCTGTGGACTGGCCTGCGGGCCCCCACTTTCTTCCAGAGCAGGCCCCTGCCCCAGTACCTTCAGACAGAGTGTCCTGAGAGGCTCCATACAGGGTGTGCTAGGCATGAGCTTTGTCCCTATTGAGTCTCCCCTGTGGTGGGAGAGAGAATGTCCTCTGCCTAGAGGTGACCTCCTCACCTCTCCCGAGAAGCCCGAGTCCCACTCCTCTCCCAGTGCCTCCTGCTCGGTTTCGGGGAGCCTGTCATGCATCATGCCAGTTCAAAACAAGGCAACAACCACCATCTTCCTCTTGGGCCAGGCTTCGACTGAAGCCTCCTTTCCCACTCCCACACCCTGCTGTCCACCTTCATGTTCTTTCCCACTTCTGACATGTCTTGGACATGGGCTTCCCTTCTCCCTTTCCCCTGTTCCCTTCCCAACATCCCTCCATCTCCTCACCCCGCCCCCCCCCCCACTTGAAGCTGGCCACAGCCCCATCCGGGAAGCCATGGGGCCTGATCTCTGCTGGGGAGTCTGTGGGGTGGGGAAGAGTCCCTGGCCAGGCTGTCCCGGCCAGGGTCTGGGAGCTGGCAGGACTGACGGTCGCCGGCTCAAGATGGCTTTGAGCATCATGGAGCCTGAGACACCCCCCGCCCAGTGGGGACCCTCCGACTCTGAGCGGCTACCTCAGGAGCAGCCCTGATATGTGTTCAGCATTTCGTGGCTTCCAAAATGCTGTCACATCTGTGGTCCTCAAAGACTCCCTAAGTAGGGAAAGTGAGGCTGAGCGATCCAATGGCATGCCCCCAGCTAGAAAATGGCAGAGCTAGGACTCCTAGACAGGTCTTTGGGCTCCAAGAGGCTACCACTCCCATGAGGCCTAGGCCTCAACTTGGACTGCAAGCCTGTGGCTGCAGCAGAGCTGGGCATGGAGGGGGAGCCCAGGGCGGACAGGCAGACTGGGGGCAGGCACCTGGGAAAGGCAGCTCTGTGTGGCACTAGTGCCCACCTCTCCCGCGGCCGGGCCCGTGGTCAGGGTGGTAGAGGCGGCCAGAGAGGCCCATGTCCGGAGCGCCCTCACCTGTACCCGGGCCTCGGTTAGGTCCGTGCGCAGAGCCAGCTGCTCCCGGGCATACACATCAGGGTAGTGGGTTTTCTGGAAGACTTTCTCCAGCTCCTCCAGCTGGAATGTGCTGAAGGTCGTGCGGTTACGGCGTTTCTTGCTCTTGTTCTTGGCCAACTCCATGGAGTCAGGGAGTCCCGGGGACAGAGGGACACGCAAGCTGGCCAGACAAGGGCCTGGGGAGCCTTGCAAGTTAGAGGGCCCGTCCCTGGGGCCCCCTCGGCAGTCCAAGGGCAGCTGGGGGAAGCTGGCAGCTTTGGAGGCCTTCTCCTCAGCTGCAATGGAAAACACAAAAAGGAGGATGGAAACCGAACCAGGAGGTTTTGTGGGTGGACTGGGGGAGGGGGAAGAACGTTGACGCTTCAGTCCCCGCCTCCCCCTTCCTTTCTCTTCCCTTGTCCCAGCAGCCACCCTCCATGGGAGCCTGGCATTCGGAGGCCTGCTTGCTGAGCCTCCAGCTGGGGAGGGGGCCCTAGGGAACCATGTGCTCTGTGGTCTGGGCGGATCTGCTGGGGCCGGAGGAGGGTTCATTTCAGGGAAGTGCTTTGTGGTGGTGCATCCCACAGGGTGTGGAGGTGCCAGGATTGGCACCGTGGCAGGGCCCAGCACAGAGGCGCAGGGGCGGGAGGAGGGGGCGAGGATGGGGTGTTCGACATCTCCTGCCCCTGCCAGGAAGTGCCTCCTTGTCCCTGACTGTGGGCCTTGGTTCCCAGGTCCTCACGCCCATGCATCGGGTCCCAGGTCCAGGCAGGCAATGGACAGGGGCACTCAGATCACTGTTGGCTGGTCTGGCTGTGCCTCATTCTCTGGACCCCGAGTCTCAGGACAATCCCGGCCCTGGGGTATGAAGGGCAAGATGGGATAAAGATGCTTCCAAAAAGATTGTCTCATGCCTCTGAAAACTGTGATGTTTGGGTAAGGACTCGAGCTGCAGCGTTAGAGAGGCAGGAGACAGGCTATGCTCAGAGAAGGAGAGACAGCAGACCAGTGTCAAAACAGCATCCAGCCCCCAACCCCATCATTCTGGTTATTGTCTGCCCCCTCCCTTCTCAGCGCAGTTTCTGATGGCTCCCCCATTGCCCTTGATTAGCAAGCAGCGGGGTGGGGGGTCTTGGCTGCAGCTGGGCCCAGCTGCCAGCAGCCCCACTCTGACATGCTAGCCCTCAGGAAGCTTGGAGCTCTGTCACAACCCCGGGGCATGATGAAAAATAGGTCACTGCTGATGCTCCGCCCTCTCCTCTGGAGAGGCCCCCCAGCAGCGCCGCCATGAAATCTCTCCTCGACAGTCCTCCCAGGAGCTCCCGCCACAAAGACACCCCACTGACTCACGCAGCCCTGCCCTGGCCCTGGCCCATCCCCAGCAGGGGCCTGGGCCCCAGCAGGCCCAGCAAGCTGGCACCAAGAGGCAGTTTCTTCCTTGGGACTTGGTGTCGGGATCACAGCTGTCATCAGGGAAGGAGGGGACCAGAGAGATGGGATTTTCAGGTTCTGGCTCCCTGGCTGCATTACGGAGGACAAGTTGGGCAAGGTCCCCCTCAGCTGGAAGGTGGTGGGTGACCTGCCTGGACCAGCCAGGCTGGGCAGTAAGCTCCATGTTGTGAGAGCCTGCCCCCCGGGGGCTGTGCACGGCAAAAGCCTAGGCACCAGGTCACAACTCAAGTGGAGCATAGGGAAGAAAGGGCACCAGCCACTGACTTCCATTCTTAGCCAACATGTTTTGGTTCTAGAGGGAGGTGCACTGGTAGCAGCTGAGGAATAAGGACTCATGGGAACGGGACCAAATAACTGAATGGTCAGGGAGACTGGGAGACTAAAATTTTCGAGGGCACCCCACATACAACAGCTTTGAGAAGTAGAGTCTTGGGAGTCCTGGGTTCTGAGGGAGGCACTGCTGGACTCCAGGCAAAAAAGGCTGAGAGTGGCTCAGGGATGGGGGTCAGGGGAGCACCGATGTCACTGTAGAGGGCTCCCCAAAGCTCTGAGGCCTGCTGATCCGGCTCTTGAGCCTTCGGTGGCTGTCCTAACAGGATCTGCCCAGAGGAAGGGACTAGCTCTGGGCTCTGAGCTGCCAGAGCAAGAGAGACAACGGGCAGCAGGACTTTTCAGAATAGCCACCAGAAGAGGGGGCCAAGCCTGCTGGCCTCTGCTGGCCTCCCATGCCTGCCCATTCTACAGCCCTCCCAAGGGATGGGAGCACTTCTCCCGTCCCTGTTGCCATTGCCCTGAAACCTCCATCTGCCTGGAGGGCTCCAGGGAAAAGTAGGCATTCCTCCCTCTTTGGGGGAACAGGGTCACACCTCATAGAAGAGCAAAGCCCAGTGCTCTGGTGCAGGTGGGATCAATGAAGGGCAGCGGTGGAGGAAAGGAAGGAAAGGCAGAGTAGTTAGGCAAGCCAGCAGTTTGCATCTGAGCTTGTAAAGAGAAGGGTGCATGCACCCCACAGCGCCCAGCACTTTCAAGGTGTGTGCAGGCTGTGTATAGGATTCACTTGCACCTGGTAGGGACACCGTGTGGTTGAGGGGGAGTGCTCACTGCGGAGACTGGTATCCATCCTGGGACTCAGCACCAGGGTGTCCTCAGCCTGCAAGACCACAGCACCACAGCAGAAGTCTGTCGGGCCTGAAAGACGGGAGCCCAGACGGAAACCTCTGAGGCAGCGACGGTGCTGCGTCCCTGACTCTGCTCTCACGCCCGCTGCTCTCCCCCACCCCGGGGGCGCCAGAGCCCCTGCTAGAGGCTGTCTCAAAGCCAGGGCAGCAGCTCGGGAGCAGTACCGCTTGGGACGCCAACCCGGAGCCCCACTGCCCCCTCAGAGAGCGTCCCCTGAGGCCGCACGGCCAACCATCCGGCTTTCAGCTTCCGTGGGAGCCTTCCTCCGAGCCGGCGCCCGCGCCGTTTCCCACGCGATCCGCAGAGCTCGCCAAGGCCTGGGCTCTCGAAGCTCCGGCTGATAACCCGAAACCGTTGTGGACAAGAACGCCGTGCGCCGGACTCTAGCGGGGCCTTGGCGCTCTCCCTAGAATTTCCAGCTTTGGCGTAGGGGCCTCAGCCGAGGGCCAGTGATTGGGAATCCTCGAGGTCTGCAGTCGGGCCGATGAGCTGGCCCTCCAGTTACCCGGCTCGGGGCCTCCGAGTCGGTGGTTCCCAGGTCAGAGAGCCGAGCCAGGGGCGGCCCGGGCGGCCCCGGCGGAGCAGGAAGGAACGGCCGGGCACTGCTCCGGCCCTGTGAGCAGCCGCGCGCACCGGACTCCAAGGGTGGCTGGCACCGCCAGTACGCGGCCGGGGTCTAGGGCAGGGCTGGGCGCTCTCCGCCAAGGGTGCCGCAAAGAGCGGGAGAGAAGCGCCAGACTCGAGCGCGCGACTGCCCGGCCTCGGCAAAGATCGCGCCGCAGATGGGGCGCAGCTGCGCGCTCACTGGACTGAGCTGGAAACGCTCGCAGCCCGTCAAGTTAGAGGCCGGGAAATAAGGTGTGTTCCCCCATTGCCACCACTTCCTACCTCGTAGACCGTGCGGCCCTAGTCCCCCGCGGCTGTCCCTCCCCAGCAGCCCCGCTCCCCCGCAGGGACGCGAGCCTCCCGCGCCCGCCGAGTTTCGGCCCTGGGCACCCGGGAGGCGAGCGGCGGCCCAGGTCCCAGGCTCGGCTCGCACCCGCTGCGCCTGTTTTTCGTTTGGCCTGTCGTCCGCTCAACTCGAATCGTCAATTTTCTTCTCCCACTTGATCTCATTTTGCTGTTTTCTGCTCTTTTAGGATGTCCTTTATTTTCCTTTCATTTTTTTGCTGCTTCTACTCTTTTTTGTCCTTTCCCTCCTCCATGTACCCGCTTCGTTCGATCGTTGGAGCCTCTGCTTGCTTTTTCTTCTTTTTCTGTTCGCTCTCCGTGTATTTCCTAACGTTCTGTCTTGCTTGCCGACATTCGTTGACCTCTCCTTCTCGCCTCTCTCCTCCGTTGTTTTGTTCAGTGTTCCCTCTTTTTCGTTGTTGTTAACACTCTTCGGGTTTACTTCCACGCATTTCGTTGTTGACACCCTCGCCGTCGCTGGGCCGGTCCCTCCACGCCCCGTCGCTCATTCAGCTCCAGCGCTCTCCGCACTTTGCCCGTCCTGGCTTCCCCGCGGTGCGTGAGGGACCCGGTGCGCCCAGCAGGGACGCGGGCCCGCGGGGTGGGTCTCGCCCGACGCGCGCGCGCCCAGCCAGGCCGGGTACCTGTCCCCGGTGGTGCTCATGGGGCTGCGCGGCCGCCGCCGTCTGGCTGGGATCAGAGGAGCCAGGCCAACTGCTTCTCATTAAGTCCCAACTGTGGTTTTTATCAGGAGAGCCTCTTTCAAAGGGCACAGACACGGAGCTCCGCGGACTCGCTCATTTCCTCCGCTGACCCCCACACACCTCCCCGCCCTCCCCTACACATTCCCATTGCCCCGGCAGAGCGAAGGCCTGAGCTGCCTGACCACTCTGTGGAGGCCCGCGAGGCGCCAGCGGGGTGGAGGCGGATTGGGGCAGACTTCAGTTGATTCAACTCTGGGCCTAAGGTGCGGGATGCGGCAGCGCAGATGGGCGGGCGCCCAGACTCCTACAGGTAGGTCGGTGCGGCGGGTGTCGGCGGGGCTGCGGGCCCGCGTTGCATGCCCCGGTGGTCAGGCGCGTTCTGTGTCCATCTGGCCTCAGCTCATGGGGCACCGGCCCGGGGCCCGAGGAGCCCAGGGAACAGGCCCGCCGGGCTACTCTCGACGGCCCATTGGTGGCGATCCAGTGCGAGGAAGCCAAGACTGCGAGAAGGGCGGCCCTCCCCGTGCATAACGACGGGGAGGCCAGGTTGGTCTGAGAAATAAGAACACAGTTATTCGGTATCGAGAATGGCCCCGGCACTCCGGGAACAGCCGCGGCCGCGCCGCCCAAAGCCTAACGCGCTGGCAGCGCCTTCCCTTCGGAGGCCGGGCTGGGAGGAGAAGCCAGTGGAGGCCAGGCCGCAGCCCCCTGGTGTCCTGCTTGGCCCCTCCAGGTCGGGGCCCAAGCTCAGGACCCTGAACGGACGCCAGACACAAAAACCGAGCTTCTCTCCCTGCATCGGGACCACGGGCTCAGTGCGGGACCCAGGCCCTGGGCCCGGTCCCGGCTTCTGGGTCAGTGGCAGTTCCAGGCCAACTCCGGCCAAGCAGGATTTCTCTTTCCCGCCTCCGGTCGCCTTCGGGCCCGACTGGGCCGGGGGCCGTCGCAGCTCCACCCTCGAGCGACCTCCCCCTCCCCTTTCCCGCCACCGGAGGCTTGAGCGGCTCTGCCTCCCGAACCGCGCTGGCTTTGCCCGGCCTGGACCAGCGCCGGTGGGCCTTGTGAGGGACCCGTGGCGACGACGGGCTAGAGGGTCAAAACAGTGGAGAGCTGGGCGAGCGGGAGAGGGAAGCAGGGAGGCCCGGGCGGGCCGGGGAAGGGTGGGTGAGCGGGTCGGGGCTGAGCGCTACGCCCGCGCCGCGCGTTACCTTCCGCGGGGCCCTCGTAGAAGTGGCTGCCGTTGAGCACCGGGCCGGGCCCGAGGTCCTGCAGGTACTTGGCGGGCGGCTTGGCCGGCTCTGGGAGGTAGGGCTCCAGGGGTCCGCAGGCCGGAAAACGGGTCAGGCGCGGGCCGCGGGGCGGCGCGGGGTGCAGGTGAGGCGCGCCGGCGGGGGTCCCGTGGGGGCCCGGTGGCTCGTCCCCCGAGGCCGCGTAAGGGCCGGGCCCGGGCCCCACGCCGAAAGGCGCGCAGCGCTCGGGGTCCATGCCGGCTCCCGGCGCACAGGCCGCCGGGGCTCCGGGCCTCGCGCTGCCCGTGCGGCCTGTGAGCGGCCGCCAAGGGGGAGGGACCTGGGCTCGGGGGCGCGGAGCCCCCGGGAGCGGCGCGCGCCGCGGGGGGGCGGGGGACAGGGGAGGGGGCCGCGCCTCTGACTTAATGCTGGAACCATCCACGTCACGTGCAGCCCCGCGCGGGTTAACCCCTCGGAGCCCGGGAGCCCCCTGCTTCACCCCAGCCCCCGTATTCGGAGGCAGTTCGAGCACAGGGAGGAAGCCACCTTCTCTCGACGGCAGGGTCCGCTTTGTCTGCACACCTTGGTGAGTCCCTCGCTCGGAGCAGCAACCCCGGTCCTGATACCCTGCCTGGAGGCTCTTGCCCCTAGGGGCTTGAGGCACCTGGGGGGAGAGCCTCCGCTCCCAGCGAACACTTTTAGGCCTGGGCTCCTGACAGAAACCTGGGATCAGGGCGGGGTGGGGGAGGGGCTGGGCTGGGACTTTAACCCAAGCCTTTGCTAGGAGCTGGAAAAACGTTGCCTCCAGCAAAAACACCTCTCTTGGGGATCCCTTGTTCCTCACGGGGACGGGAGCCCTTGAGAGAGATGTGTGGAAACAGCACTACTCCGGGAAAGGGGGCTGGGAAGCTTGGGCCTGGGCACTATCATTAATTAGCTCTGGGACCTTGAACTGTCACTAGTGTCCTCATCTGACTCTGGAGGCTGGATTGAGTCAATCCTTAGAGCTTTTCTGTATATTCCTGGTGGGTCTGAGAAGCGGAGACAGGGCCAGAAGGGACAGGGTTCAGCAGAGGTTGACTTTGGAGCAGGTGGAGGAGTACCTAGAGGGTTTGGGGTTTGAACAGGAGGCATGGAGTGGATACCTCTCAAATGATCTGGAAGTGCCTGGGGATCCACTGGGGAAAGGCTGGTGGTAGGTAGCCCAGACCTCAGGGCCCTGCTGCCCCAGGCCTGCCATTTTGCAGGGAGGTGAGGGTAGGGTGGTATGTCCTAGAAGTTGAGCCTCCCAGCCAAAAGGAAGCATAGGACTAGCGAAGTAGCTTGGAATTTCTGAGAAGAGAAACAACCCCCACCCTAAGACCTGGGAAGAAAGTCCTGAGGACCCTGGAACCCTGCTCACTTGTGTGGATTGAGGGGTTCCTAAGTCTGGGTTACACTGCTTTTTATTTTCAGTACTTCCAGGGACTAGTGAGAGGGGTGGGGAGTCAAATATCATTTGTATTTCATTTGAATTCTAAATTTTTAAAGGAATCCAAGAGGTCTGGTGTGAACACCTCCCTCTTCCGCTGGGGGCTTAAAGGGGGTTTCTTGGCTGTCCTCAGCCAGAGTTGGGCTGTAAATCAAGGCCAAACAGGAACCAGAAGCCTTGCATCTCACAAGTAGTCATTAAGCCATTATTAAACATACCGTAACTTCTCTGAAGCCTTATTGGTTTAAACACCACATTGGAGGCATTATGGCCATTAGGGCCCCTAATCACAGACTGCAGGCTGGGGCGGTGGGATGGGAGCACCTGGGGCTGGTATTTCCAGCCAAGAGGGAGGCTCAGCTCAGAATTAAGCTTCCTCTCTGACCTCACCAGGAAGATCCATTCTCTAGGATCCAGTGGATCGCAGCTCTGGGCAATCCATTTGCATTGACCACTTTTGCTCGTTAATAAGGTTTTCAATAGTTATGGGGCTACGGCTGTGGATACTGTCGACTTTTTAGGAGGATGTCAGCGTCAACTCAGGACACTGCTTCCGTTCAACAAATCATCAAGCAGCTTATTGTGAGCGATGCGAGTAGGACGCAAGAAAAATATCACCAGCAGTTTAAACAAGGCAGCTTGGCTTCAATGCCAAGTGTTTTGCCTCAGGTGGTAACCTTTCTCAGCCTCAGGTGTCTTGTCATAAAAATGGGCCATGCTTGCGGGATGGATGAAGGATTTTTGAGAAGCACTTCTTTTTTTTGTTTGTTTTTTAATTTTTTTTTCAACGTTTATTTATTTTTGGGACAGAGAGAGACAGAGCATGAACGGGGGAGGGGCAGAGAGAGAGGGGAGACACAGAATCGGAAACAGGCTCCAGGCTCTGAGCCATCAGCCCAGAGCCCGACGCGGGGCTCGAACTCACGGACCGCGAGATCGTGACCTGGCTGAAGTCAGACGCTTAACCATCTGCGCCACCCAGGCGCCCCGAAGCACTTCTGTTTTGATGGAAGTGATGAACTGTGTTAATTAGCGAGATCATTATTACCATTACAATACCCAGAAACAGCAGCCCAGGGTTCTGAGTTCCATCACTGAATTGGCGGAAGACTCCTGGCCCCAGGCTGCATGGGCTACAGGCTGGGGCCGATCAGAGAGACCTAGGGACTCACACCCCAGCCCAAGCGCAGAAGCCCCTCCTGCCATTCCCCACTCTCTGAACAGAACCAATTTCCATGCTGCCAGTTGAACTGAGGCAGCAGAAAGGCCCAGCGGACATTCAGATTGGATGCGTAGCTAGAGTTGCCCTACTGAGAGGCTTTTTTCCTAGGGTCATGCAAGACAGGGTACAGCTTTCCTGTTCCCCTTTTATTTATTTATTTATTTTAAATTGTTTTTTCAAAGTTTATTTATTTTTGGGACAGAGAGAGACAGAGCATGAACGGGGGAGGAGCAGAGAGAGAGGGGAGACACAGAATCGGAAACAGGCTCCAGGCTCCGAGCCATCAGCCCAGAGCCCGACGCGGGGCTCGAACTCACAGACCGCGAGATCGTGACCTGGCTGAGGTCGGACGCTTAACCGACTGCGCCACCCAGGCGCCCCTCCTGTTCCCCTTTTAAACCACTGGTGCAAACGCTTATCTGTATGAGGTCTGGAAAGAGTTTGATGGGGCAGAGGTGCATAGAAAACACAAAAAATGGCACTCTTAGAGATACTTAGTTTTTCTGTTAGGAGGGCTGAGAGATCCTGGAGTACACAGGGGCCCTCATTTTACAGATAAAAACAACAGCTGATTTATCTTGCAGCATGCCAGGCACTGTCTGACGTATCCTGTAGACACCGGTTTGTTTAATTCTCACAACAACTCCATGAAGTAGGCACAACTATTATCCCCATTTTACAGAGAAGAGCCTGAGGCCACAGAAGGAGCCATTTGCCCAGAGTGGACACAGCCACTTAGTGGCAGAACCAGAACTTATGCCCAGATCCACGGTCTCCCACCTGACTCTGACCATCAGTCCTTCTTCAGCCAACATGACAAATCTGAAATGATTCAGTGCACACCCTCCTTTTCCCGGAGGAAGGTTGGGACTTTTTCCTGAAAAGGAAGTTGAGGCCAGAGTGGATCAGGGACAGAGTTGGCCCAAGGTGGAGCCACACTACTGCCTTCCTGATCACCTAGTGGCAGTTTATTGAGACATGCCTCACCCAGCTGTGGTGGCTGGGATAGTAGGTGGAGGGTGGTTTCTGCTAAGCTGATACCAAATGAAACACAGCGGCTAACACCTGAGAGGTTTTTATGACCCACTGACACAGCCAGATGTGGGGCAGAGGTTTAAGAGAATTTGCGAGTTCCCCCTTTGTGCTGCTTAATGATAACCAGTTCCGTTACAATAGTGTTTGTCCCTGCTGTATTATCCACGGACTAAGTGAGATGAGCTGATGGGATGATCCAGATCATTCTAGGTCCTATCATGAAAAAACTCAAAACAACAAAACCCGCCACCCCAAAACTAAAACTTTCCACCTGCTGAGAAAAACTGCTTTTGAAATCAAAATGAGTCATTTGGGGCGCCTGGGTGGCTAGTCGGTTAAGCACCCAACTCTTGATTTTGACTCAGATCATGATCTCACGGTTCGTGAGTTTGAACCCCGCGTTGGGCTCTGCGCTGACAGCGAGGGGCCTGCCTGGGATTCTCTCTCTCTCTCTCTCTCTCTCTCTCTCTCTGTCCCCCACCCTCCAAATAAATAAATAAACATTAAAAAAGTAAAATAAAAATGATGCTTACTGGCTATGTCTATGCAGCTGTTTTACATTAGCTAATTGTTTCATTCATTCATTCATTCATTCATTCATTCAATAGGAGGACTCACTATGTGACGGGCATTTGTTGACTCTGCCATACAGACGTGACTCCCGCCTTCATGAGGCACACACTTTGCTGGAATGGAAGTGTCTCCCCCACAGCTGACACAAGCATCATTTGGATGTGAATTAGAACGGGATCTGGTCTCGAGAGCAGAGTTCCTAGCTTCCAGCCTCACCTGTAAGGTCAGTTCTTGAATTAGGGAGCCGGTCCCAACTACTGCTTTCTTTGGTTTTGGACCACCCTCAGCCTGCACCACATGAAGGCGAACGCTCTTCCCTTTGTCCCCAGTGGCTATCCAAAAGGGGCCGGAACAGCGGGAAAGATGTAAACCCAGATCTGCCGCATACGAAACTTCCTTCCAGACAGGAAAAACTCTGTTGCTCTGTATTTTTTTCTTCCAAGGGAAGATAGTTGGTATTACCCTTGTCTTGTTTAGACTCTGAAATCCTAAATTGATCCCTATGAAAATTCTGGGTTTGGGAGCCTAAGTAGATTGTTTCTCATTAGTGACATTCTTCCTGGAAGGTCAGGCTAAGGAATGGTAAATAAACCCTCAGATCCGGTGCTTCCTCCTTACCCATGATTTTTAAAAGAAAGAAGGAAGGGGGTGGGAAGCTTTGGGCTGTGGATATACCCAGAATCCTGGGCTGTGATTCTGACAATCCAGGCTGTAGTCTGTGCTGTGGGGTGAAGTTTCTGGGGAGTTACGAAACTATTTTTTCTCTTCCGTTCATTTGATCTGTTTTGCTGGGAGAGTCACTTAACCTGCCGGTACCTCCGTTGCTCTCCTGGAAAAGGAGAGGGATAGGATTTTGTAGGCCAGCTTCACCGGAATGAACAAAACAGTGTTTATACAGATGTTTCTTGAGCCCGACTCCACCCTGAACCTATATTTCCTTGCTTTTGCTCTCTGCCCGCCTCCCTGGGGTCAGGTCGGGATGGGGGCAGTGAACAGAGAGGCGGAGCTAGGTCTGGGATGTGTCCTGAGTGCCTGGTGTGGCCCGATGTCTGCCTAACTGCCTTTGTGTGAAGGTAAATGAGTTCTGTGGCAAGGGCCAGCTCAGACCAGGAGAAGTGATTTTGTGGGAGAGTTTTCTATGAACTCATTCTTGGTGTAAAACAGAAGGAGGCAGGTTTGGACTTCTTGGCAGTTCGAATACTTTGATCAATTAATATCGTGCATTCATGTATTCATCCAGCATTTCAAAATTTTTTTAATGTTTATTTATTTTTGAGAAGAGGGGCAGGGGCAGAGAGAGGGAGGGAGACACAGAATCCGAAGCAGGGTCCAGGCCCTGAGCTGTAAGCACAGAGCCCGACATGGGGCTCGAACTCACGAACCACAAGATCATGACCTGAGCCGAAGTCGGACGCTTAACCCACTGAGCCACCCGGGCACCCCTCATCCAGCATTTATTGAATGCCTGCCATGTGCCAGACATTGGGGCTGCACAGTGAGGACTGAGTCAGGGAACAGAACACTTACTCCCACGGCTTTTCCGGGCTGGCAGGAGAGACACGGAGCAATGGGCGTGTAGATCACAGGGGCCATGGTGGCCGTGAGACAGGCACCTGTCCCGGCCTTGGGCTGGGGGCAGCTGGTCAGGGAGCACTTCCAGGTAGAAAACTGAGTGGGGCTTAGGAGGGGAAGAGGTATGGAGGGGGCAGGGAGAGAAGGCATCCAGAGAAAACGGCTCAGAGGAGGGGAAAGAGGAAGCCAAGTTTGGGGAACTTGGATTTGTTGAACTGCTGGGGCCAGGGCAGGAAGAGTCCCTGCTGAAGTGGGAGGAAGAGAGACAAAGGCAGAGGCATCCACCTGAATGAGAGACTCCGGGGGAGGGCAGGACGGTTCCACGGGCATCCATTCATGCCAAGCCCAGCTTCAAGCACCGGATTTGCAAGTGGGAGATGAGGAGGAGCAAGCCCCGTGGCCCAGCGGTCCCCTGACTTTCAGGGGGCATAAGGACCCATACCTAGCAGGCAGGTAGTAAATAACATGAAGAGAAAAAGTGGAGAAGAAGAAGAACCAAGTGCATCTGTTTGCTGGGCGCCCTGAAGTGGAGGGTTGGAGGAGGGGCAGCGGGGCTGCGTGATGCAGGCCAAGTGTGGCAATCTGGGAGGCCTTTTGTAGCAGAGTTTTGGCTCTTACCGGGAATGCTGGCTGGGGCACCTCTTGAACTCATTCCAGCAGGAAATCCATTGGTTCCAGAGTGTAGATTCCAGATTTGTTGTTTTATAGGGCTAACAAGTATGTAATTATCACATTTGGGGCCCTTCAAAGGAAATGCAAACACACACCACCGAACACCCTCAGCCCTGTGAGCGGGGTGCACCCCAGAGTTCCAGAAGGCGCTCACCACCTTGCCACAGATATACATCCACCCCAGTCCGCTGCCTGCTCCTGCACTGGAGGAAGGCAGAGAGTGAAGTTTACGAGAGACTGGGAGAAAAGTAAGTGGACAAGGGTAAAAGGGCCTCTGCCTGGCCTCCTCTGGGGTCACCAGGGCAGGAGACGTAGTGGGCCAGGTAAGAGTAATAATAATAATAATAATAATAATAATAATATCCCCCAGTTACAGAACACCTACAATGTGCCAAGCAAACAACATCTCATTTTGTCTTTACCTTGTTACAAAGTTGGCGTTAATATCCCCATAGTCAGTCATCCAGTACTGAGTAACCCATCACCCCAACACTTGGTAGGCTTAAAGCAACAATGGTCAGTGACTGTGGGCCAGGGATTCAGGAGCAGCTTGGCTGAGTGGTTGCCAAAGCAGCTTGCCTTGGGGGGCTGCAGTTCTCTGAAGGCTTGATGCAGGCTGGAGCATTGATTTCCAAGGTGGTTCGCTCACATAGTTGATGTTGGCTGTTGCTGGGAGGCCTCAGTTCCTCCCCGTGTGGACCTTTCCATCTGGCTGCTTGGGTGTCCTCACGGCGGGGCGGCTGGCTTCCCCCGCAGCGAATGATCCAAGAGACCACGGTGGAAGGTGCAGTGCCGTTTATGACCTGGCCTCTGAACTTACACACCATTATTGTGGCCATATTGTGCCGGCCACACAGTTCTTCTCGGTTCCGATTTAGTGTGGGAGGGGATCTCACAAGCATGGGGCCGTTGTGGAGACCGGCTACCCAGATTGGGCTCAGAAATCTCCCCATATCCCACTGCTGCAAAGTACTGCAGCTATTCACACTCAAGGCGCCTGACTCCAGAGGCTCTAATGCCAAATGTTGGCTCAGAAAGACTGGCTGTACTGATGAGTTCAGAAGAGTCCCTGAAGGGACAGGATGAGGAGGCTGGCAGGTGAGCGGCAAAGCCCGGTGGCCGGTGAGAGCCACGCTCACTGCCTGTCTTGAGGAAGACCGAGGAGGTACAGAAATGGGGACAGGTGTGCCCTGTTTTTTTCTGTACCCTGAGTGTTCAGCGGTCACAGCACACGAACTCCTAGGGGCTCCCTTAGTACAGCGAGCTGATCTCGGGGTTCCACGGGGGCTCTTCACCCATGTGGGTGGAGGAAGGAAGCCGACTCACCTTTTCCCTGAGCAGGATACTACAGTCCACTATATGCATTGCTGTCAGCTTAGCAAAGGGAACCCTGGCCTTAGGCCTTGAACTGAGTGGCGGGGGATCGGGAGGGGGGCTGTGTTGAGAGCCCACTCTGAGTTCAGCCTGAACTAGGCACACCACTTTTTAAAACAGCATACAACCCACCCAGGAGGTAGATGTTATTATTTCTGCTTCACAGATGATAACACAGAACTCCGAGAAGTCGTCCAGGGTGTCATATACTTCCTAAACGTGGAACCAGGATGGACCTCTAGGCGGGCAGCCTGATCAGCTTGCACCGTGCCGACTTGAGTCTTTTCAGACAGACCTGGGGGATGTGAGCTGTGCTTTCCCCCCAGCCATTCAGTGAATCTGAGTCTTGGGTGGGGCAGAGATGGTGCTGGGCAGAAATTGGGGTGAGGGTGCATTTTTAGCACCCCCATTCCAAATTCTGGGTGGATCCTTCTTACTAGACTTTGTTTCCTCCTGGGGAGACAAGATGTGGACACGTGAACAATTGCCCAGTGAAATGAGAATGTTTGCTAAGTGTGAGACAGGCCGCGGTTGCTGAGGAACAAACACAGGCAGGAAGGCATGGTGTATGCCAAGTCCCCTCCAGGTGGAGAAGACAACCGCCGGGTGGTCATGAGCATATCAGCACCCATCGCTGGACTCCCAGATGCACAGCCCTGGGGACCAAAGCAGAGGGCCGTTGCCCCTTGCAGAGAGTCCTTGGAGATGTCTGAGCTGTGGTCTGAGAAGATGTGAAGGGTCAGCAAAATATGGACAGATGGAGAGGAGGGTAGTTGCTGAGCCTACCTAGGTCAAGTGGTCAAGTGACCAAGGCTGAGCCTAGACATATATATATATATATATATATATATATATATATATGGTTTTTTTTTTTTTTTAAATTTTTTTTCAACGTTTTATTTATTTTTGGGACAGAGAGAGACAGAGCATGAACGGGGGAGGGGCAGAGAGAGAGAGGGAGACACAGAATCAGAAACAGGCCCCAGGCTCCGAGCCATCAGCGCAGAGCCCGACGCGGGGCTCGAACTCCCGGACCGCGAGATCGTGACCTGGCTGAAGTCGGACGCTTAACTATATATATGGTTTTTTAATGTTTATTTATTTTTGGGAGAGAGAGAGAGAGCATGCAAGTGAGGGAGGGGCAGATAGAGAGAGAGGGACAGAGGATATGAAGCGGGCTCCATGCTGACAGCAGCAAGCCTGATGTGGGGCTTGAACTCTCGAAGATCGAAATCGCAAACTGTAGCAGACTGAGTCGAAGTAGGATGCTTAACCAATGAGCTACCCAGGTGCCCCCCCCCCCCCCCCCCGCCGCTGCCATTATCTCCATTTTAAAGATGAGGAAACTAGAGCACAGAGAGAGTCACTTGCCCCAGGTAGCCAGGGGATATGGAAGAAGGGGACACAGTCAGTGTGTAAGAGAGTGGTCCTGGATGACGTGACTAAAGCCTGAACCTAGGGTGTGGCTGAGGGAATGATGAGGGATGGTTGGAAGGAAGAGATATTTAGTCGGAAGAAGTGACAGACTGATTGCCATGGTGGGGGGGGGGGGTTGTGGTGTATGGATGACCAGCAGCCCAGAGAATGGGCGCTGCAGAGACAGGGCACAGGGATATGCCTTCAGGGGACATTTTGAACCTCTGAGGCAGATGTCCATCCAGAAAGGGGTCCTTCACTCAGTATACATTGCCAGCTGCGAAGTCAGGGCTACTCTCTGGACTTTGGGGCAGAGGGAGGAAGGCTCCAAGTGGACTTGCCAGGCTCTGGAATCCTGTGATCACTGCCATTCTGGTGCCAGCACTGGGCATACCAGGTTCTGAGTGAGAGCAGGGCTGAGAGCTGGCCCTCTTGCCCCTCAGGGAGTATGGGGCCTGGCTGGGAAGCCTCCGGAGGGAGTGGAGGCAGAGAGGTAGAGAGCCCAGCCCTGGGGTTGGCATGATTCCTGGGAAACAAGCAGGATGCTTTGGGTGCTGGATGAGGAACGCTGGAGAAGACCAGGCCTGCAGCTGTTCTGAACTGACCTGTGTAGACTGTCCAACACTTGGTCCCTTTAAATGGGTGGGCAGAGCCTGAGCCCTGAGCTGCAGGGAAGATGGCTCTCTCCACAGAGGTCCCAAACCTTGGGATTGAGAGGACAGTGATGGTCGCAGAAGCAGCTCTTGCCTTTGGGGGTGGGGGTGCTGCGCCAGGCCAGGGCTCTGCGGTGGGGGTACCAGGGGTTGCCGGTCTGCTGTGGGAGTCTCGGGCTCTGTCAGAGGGGTGTGAACATGGCGTGTGCATGTGTGGAGTATGTGTAGCTGGGTCTCCCGATTTGGGAGAAGCCTCAAAGCCTGCATCTGCTTTGCAGGGGGGCGGGGTGGGGGGCCTTGCAGCCGAAGCAGGCAAGCCCTGGATTTGGTGGGGTGCATACAGGGGAGGGTATCCGTAACCACACACAGACCCCGGGACGTCTGGGGAAAAGCAGCTCTGTAGGCACATTCACACCAGATCCATCGGACAAAGAGACCGGATATTTTGCTGTTTGATAAACTTCATAAAACAGTGGAGCTGAGTGATTTTGCTGCTGCCTGAATGGAAGTATTCTAAGAACCCATGCCAAGAAGATAAATAAGGCTGTGGCTCCAGGAGAGGAGCTGAAACAAATGTGCAGCGAGAGGTACATCAAAGTAAAACTAGTTCTCCTGACGACCGGGGGTTCTGCGTGTGGCCAAGTGTGTGCGTGTGCGTGTGTGTGTGTTGGGGCAAATGTTTGGCAGACACTAGGCTACATCGAGGGGCCTGGAGATGTACCCTGGGCTCCTGCCAATCCCTCTGAAGGCAGCCCTCTACACAACAGGACTGCTCGGGGATTTAGTTAGGATTAGGCCCAGCCTTGCTTGGTACAAAGGGAAACCAGCGTTAGCCACTGTTGGAGATTCAGGCCCCCGCAGTCAGCCAGCTGGGGTTAATTCAGACTGGAATACGTGCACTGAGGGGTCAGGAATCCCTCGGGGGGCAGGATGGTCGGCCCATGTTGGCCAGTTGAAAGATTTATTCTGTACTGATGACAGGGGCTACAAGCTTGAGTATAGAAACATCAAGCCTCTCATATTTGGTTCCAAACACTTCAGGGGGTGAGGGGGAAATACAGGGGCATAGAATGCTAGACCTGGAAGGGCATCACCTGAACATCATCTAGTCCAAAGGTTCTCAAAGGATGGGCCTCAGGCCAGCAACAGCGGCAGCATCAAGGAACTTGTTAGAAAGGCAGATCACTGGTCCTACCCCAGACCTACCAAGCCAGAAAGTCTTGGGGGTGGGGCCCAGAAAACTAATACTTTTTTCTGGGTGATACCGATATCATTGGGTGATACTCAGTCTAAAGATTGAGCACCGTTGATCTAGGCTGTCATCTTCATTTTAAAATAAGGGAAGGGAGGCCTAGAGAGGAAACTTTTGCCAAGAGCATATAGCTAATTAGGACACAGCCACTTCCCTCCTCACCCATATGTTCTCAGCTATTTATTTTGCAAATAACATGGGGGGGGGCGGTTAATACATTTTTTCTTAGAGGCAGTTGTTATGTGTTTATATATTTTCCATTTGTTAATAAGCTACTTAGGTCAGCAGTGTTGCTGTTCCAACCATGGAGTTATATGCCATAAAGTTCAGGCTCTGGGAAGTAGACTCTCCAGTTGGGCCCCAAGCCCAGGAAGCCGGGCTGGGTTCCCTCAGCTGCCCCCCAAGTCACCAGCACCTTCTTTCCCTGTCTGTCCCCTGATGTGCTCTCTGTAACTGCACCACCAGCCCCATCAGGCTCGCCCCGTGCAGATGTTTTGGTCAATAATCCCTCCCTCAATCTGCCTGGCCTAGTGAGGGTGGACGTAGTGGGATTAGTTTCGCCTACTGGCCTTCACTGCCTTCCATAGAAGACCTGCCTCTCCTTCCGGCTCTCGCAGTGGGCCCAGCATGTTTCCAATATTGCCTCAGTGTTTTCCCCAACGGAGTAACGCTTTAATGGGGCAGATTTGTTCTCTGTACGGGAAACATGTGGGCTCCTGTCAGACGCCGAGAGAGTGAGCTGCCCTCTGCCACAGCCATCTGGTCACCTCTTGGGGCTCTCATCCCTGAGCTCAGGAGAAGGGCAGTTTTCTGGATCTGGAGGTGTGAGGAGGAGTGAGGGGCTCTCCAAGACTTCTGGGTGAGTTACTCTTGTACAAGAGCAGAACCGTGACAGATAGTATGTTTACATTCAGCCCAAATTCCCGGGGAGTTCATGCAAAAAATTCTGTTGTGGTCTGAATTCAAACAGTGAAGGAACTGCTGTGTTCAGTGTAAATTGCATTTTAGTGAAGAATTTTAGATGGAAGTAGAATGGGGCAGTGGGGGAGAAACCCGCTCCCTTCCTCCTTCAAACGCCTAGCTGGAGATGGTTGGCAAGAGAGTGGGGAGCCTTCCATGGCCCCAAACCTTACTAAACTAAGGCCCTGACCTCCCGGGGACTTGATTTTCTTTGCCCGAGTCCGGGATTCTTTCCCGAGCCCTGAAATTTCTGAAGCTGGCATTACTCACCTTCAGAGAGCTGTGACACCCTGGGATGGTTTGCCTGATTCACCAACATTGTCCTCTGCTTTCTCCTGCCCAACGAGAGGTCCATAACCTGCAGTTAAATAATTAAAGTTAATTGAAGCTTATTTTGTCTTGAGCATTTCACAAAGCCCCAGAGATAATTGGAGTTTCCCTGGAGTGTTGCAAAACTGGATTTGGAAATCTCAGATCAAGAGAACGTTGGGCAATGGATGATGGAGACAAAGGAGAAAAAGAGAGAGAAGTGAGGGAGAGGAGGGAAACACAGCTTTCTGTTTCCACTGGGTCTCCGGACTGGGCTGGAGGGCTCTGGTGGGTTTCCTAGTGATCTGGTCCCCAAAGCGGTTGATTCCATTCTGAACTACGGAGAACAGAGCCAGAGCCCAAGGAGAGACCAAAAAGACAAAGAGAGAGGCTCTCGGCTCCCCCGCCAGGACAGTCTCATCCCGGGGAAGAGACACCCTGTTGCTCCTGAACCCCCTTTCCCCCTGTTCCACAAAACCCCTAAGGGATTTTAGGGAAACCCCTCTTTCTAAATGTGAAGTCTGCTGATTTGAGTTGGGCCCCTGGAAACTTGCCTCCTGCCCCAGAAGATTTATTTTATTAAGTGGCCCACACCTGAAAGTAATTCAGCCTCTCGGCATGGGTATGGGGGCTGCGGAGGGAGGACCGAGGCGCGGCGGTGGCGGCGCCCAGTTCCTGTGCAGCTCCGCGCCTTGCGCCTGCCTCCCGGAGCCCTGGTCTGTCCGCCACTCCTGCACCGCGCACCCGCCTCCCGCGCCGGCCTTGCGGAGAGCGGCCTGGCGCGCGAGGGGGGAAAGGGGGTAGCCAGGCGAGCGGGTGGGGAAGGGGGATACGCCAGGCGAGTTGCGTGTGCATGTGGGTGGGTGCTGCGACCAGCGTCGCCCCCGCACCCTCGAGCTTCCAGATCTGCCGATCCCGGTGCCCGCGAGTCCTGCTCGCTCGAGGGAGGAGATTGTTTGCCGCTCGGGCCCAGGAGTCCCCTCCCAAAAAGGGAATAAGAGATTGAAATAGATAAAAGCACTCAACGTTTAATGTCAACATCGAATCTCTATAAAACCAGATCAAAGGGAACAGGCGCTTGGTTTCTTCCCGGATGGATGGCCGGGGGCCTTGGGGCTCGGAGAGTCCCGAAGGTGGAGCCCGAGGCCGCCCGGCGCGGTCTTCTCTCCAGCCGGGGCCTCGGACTCCAGCACCGGGGCCCGCGCGGGGCCAGGGCGCGCACGCGGGCGAACGGACGCGGTGCCCGTGAACTTGAGGCCTGGTGCTTTGACAGCAGCCCACAGCTTGTCCGCGGTGCGGCCAGGCTAGCCCGGAGCCGAACGGGAGGCGACGGGCCCAGGAAACGCGCTAGCCGAGAGCGTGGCTCCTGGGGTCTGCGACTGACAGATGGCCCGACGGGCTGCCGGACAGGCGGCCGGGTGTCGCCTGCTCCGACCCCGCTGCTGCAGCTCCCGGGCCGCCCGCGGTGAGCGGCCGGGCAGAGAATCGTCGTGTTCCGTCGGTTGTCCGCGCCCTGCCGTGCGGGCTCCCGCGCCTTCCCGGGGCTCCCGGGGCTCCCGGGGCGGCGTCAGGCCCGGCTTCTGCTTTCGTTTTCTCCTGCCCTTTCTCAGTTCCATCTTTCGATAAACATACGTGTGCGTTTCCCTTTCCGCTCCCGAAGTGATTCTTCTAAGGTGGGTGACTCAAAATGGAGCTTTCTTCTCGTGGTCACTGGGAAATTTTGCAGGAGTGAAACACCCGAGCGTTTCCAGTGAGACGCGCGCGACTTGGGCTCGTGTCTAATCGCAAACCTTCAATCCAACAGAGCCTTTAAGGTCACGGCCACGAGAAATGTGAATGAAGAGAAACTGTCACATCCTGATGATAAATATAGAGAACTTTATTAGTAGCAAAATTACAGTCTCTTTCTTTCACCCCACATAAAAAAAATTGTAAATTAAGAAAGTTCTCAGCGTGTATCAGTTTTATGTGCTGTAGCATTCCATCCCTCCAGACATAAATTTCCATGTCTGCAGAGCCAGCTCGTAGGTAAAACCACATGTCTATTTGGTGTGCCTGTGTGTGCTGGCACAGTTATATTGCAGGGATGGACAGTTCATGGTGATGGACTTTGGGAGAAGGGTCCCGGGATGGGCATGCATGGAGGGCCATTTGTGTTTGCAGAGCTGGGGGGAAATACCCAGGACTCACATTGTTAAACAAACTAGTTAAAGAGGATTTCATCTTATTTATAGTCTGAAATTGCAGGAAATTCATAAGCAGAAAAAAGGGGCAGAAAAAGTAAAAAGAAGCCAAGGAAGCAAGGTTGTGGCTGTGGAAGGAAGGAAGGAAGGAAGGAAGGAAGGAAGGAAGGAAGGGGAGAGAGGGAGAGAGAGAGACAGAAAGAAAAAAAAGAAAGAGAAGAAAGGGAAGAAAGAGAAAGAAAAAGAAAAAGAGAAAGAAAAAAGGAAAGAAAGAGAAGAGACAGATCTGGTGCTGAAAGACACGAAAGGGATGGAAATTCACAAAAAACAAGTGGAAGTGTCACAAAAAGATGGATGGTGAGAGGAAAATGTGGAGAGAAGAGAGAACACTATCAGAAAAAGAAATGTGGAAAGAGATATGGAGAAGAGAGACAGATGGAAGGAGAAAGACGCACAAAAAGACGTGAAGAAGAAAGATATCAAGAGGGATGGAGACAAAGAGCCAGAGCCCAGACTGGGGGTGGGGTGGGTGGGGAGGAGAAGATAGAAACCCTGCAAGCTGGGAGCCTCCCCAGGGCCTCGCTTCTCAGATTTCCCCAACGCAAGGGAAATCCAGGGAAGCCTTTGTGGGCGCCGTTTGTTTGCTCCAGACCCGGATCTGATGATGCTGTTGATTTGGTTTTTAAACAGTGGGTTTGCAGCCTTCTGGGCTGGGGCAGGGGTCTGCTAGCCATCCTCAACCCTGCAGATTGGATTGAATTTCGGCCACTTTGATGGTCCTGTGATTGTCTCCCAGTTTTCCAATTTCCAGTCCCCTCCACCGGCTGGGGGTTGAAGAGGGACTTTAAAGACGCCTTTGATAACCGTCTCACGGTTACATATTTCCATAACAATTTTCTTTACCAGACGGTTATGTCTGATGCAGCCCCAGATGTTCTGCGGGAGAAAAAGGGAACCAGTCCCCTGTGTCCCAGCCTACGAGGCCCCAGAGACAGGCGTGGGGAGGCAAACTCTGGTGTGGGAGCCAGGGACCTTCTCTCCTCTTCTCTACCCCCAGCTCTTCCTTGGCCACACTCTCTGAATCCTTCTCGGGGCCAAGGACGCATCCGCTGTGCGCGTCTCTGGCACTAGTGAGGCCCTAAATGCCTCTTTTCCACCCAAACTTCCCTATACTAGATCCCTTTCTACTCGCACTGCTTGGTGACAGTTTGTGGAATGGATAAAGCACTCCATGCTAATATCTTAGTAGGTCAAATTGATTCCAGGTGCCCCTCTGGAGAATTTTAACAGGGCTTTCTGGAGACCTGGTACCCTTAGGAGCATGAGGAGACGTTTCTTCTTCCGCAGATTTATTAAATATTAACTGTGTGAAGGCGCTGAGATGGGTGCGGAAGGCAATCAAACGTGTCTGGCCCTTAAGAGGTGCAGCATCTACAGGGCGCCTGGGTGGCTCAGTCGGTTGGGTGTCCGATTTCGGCTCGGGTCATGATCTCGCGGTTCGTGGTTTAGAGCCCCGCATCGGGCTCTGTGCTGACAGCTCGGAGCCTGGAGCCTGATTCACATTCTGTGTCTCCTTCTCTCTCTGCCCCCCCCCCCCACTAGCACTCTGAGGTGCCGCAAAAGAGGTGCCGCATATGCATTGCTGGGGAAATGAGACTGGCGTGCACATAACTTGAGCTGAAGGCTGAGTGCATGTAAAGAATGCAGGAGAGAGGTGTAACGAAGTGGCTTCAGCATTCAGCATTCTGGGAAGGCTTCATGGAGGAGGTAGCATCTGTTCTAGGTTCTGGAGGACATGCAGGGCTAGACTGTGTGGTAATGGGGAACGGTAGGCACTGTGATAGGTGAATGGGGGAGACTTTGGGGTACAGAGGCATTTTTTGGTGCTGCCTCCCCAGACCAGACTTGGATAGTCTTTGGAACAAATGTATCTCATTCAATTCATTTCACCCACTTGGTGTGGAAACAGGGCACCAAATTGGACACCTGCTGTACAGTGGGGCACAGTGATGGAGGAGACAGGTTCCTGCCCTCGTGGACGTTGTTGGTATAGATCACGTTCTACAGAATTCCAAGGGGCTACTTGGGGCTGCTGGGCAGAGAAAGGGGGAAGCCAAGGTGTTGGTGGCCAGCCCTCACCCCCGCTGCAACCAGAGCAGTTCTACTTTTTACGTACTGGGGTTCTATGTGAAATTTCCTTTGGGATAAAAGGCGGGGGAGCTCTGCTGCTTTAAAAGAAAGAAAACGCCTGGTTCATAGGTTCTTGGGCGTTATGAAAAAATAGCTAATTGAATAATGAAAGCATAAGAGTGCATCAGGAACCAAAGACGGTGATTAAGCCATAATCCAATCCTGGACACCTGAGTTTCAGTGACAATAATTGCAAAGTCCCTTCTGTACAGTCCCTGTCTGTGGCCTGTGGATAGAGCACACATCAGGTCCCAGGCTGCTGTTTTCTCCAGCCTTGTCTTCCCACATCCTGTTCTTTTCTCCCACTCCCCAGCTGGTTGGTAGTGACTGAGTTCCAGCTGTTCCCAGAACACCCAGGGGCCCTATCCTAATGATACCCCAAGACCATCTCAGGGGGCTGAGCTCAGCGGCAGTCAGAACCCCCACTTCTGGGAGCTTGTTGGATCCTGTGAGTTGCCATACAACAAACTGCCACCAGGGGGCAGAACAGAAACGTGGGGTCCTGTTCTCCCCGGCCAGGCTTGTTTTTGGCACAGTGCAGAGAAAGTGTGGAGAGCTTGCTCTAAACACTGCCCTGTCGGGAAGACTAAGATGAATGCATACAGCCCCTGCCCCTGCCTGCAAGAGGCTTACAGTCCCATGGTGACTTCAGTGATTCAATTCCCTACTCCTTAGGTGGGCAGCTGAGTCTGTTGGAGTTGTAGCTGGAACTCCTAACCTCTTCCAGCACCACCACCCACGCCCCCGCCCCCAGCAGTCCTGGATGTCCTAGCCCCAGCTGCCTAGCCTCCCCTCCGGGTTCCTGCTGGCTTCTCCAGCCGCAAGGCCCAAGGCCCAAAAAGGGTACGTTCTTGGGCTCTGCCTCCCCATGATGCCCCTGGACACACACGGGGCATGTTGACTCTTGTGGGCTCCCTGTAGGTGGGACCCCTAAGGGAACAGGATGGCAGAGCCCAAGAGGAACACCTCTCAGCTAAGGGCAAAGCCAGCTTTGGTCCCCCCGCCTTTCATCTCGGGGCCCACCGTCCCCCAACCTGGGCTGGGTCTGCCCTCAGGCTCGCTGTGTTTCCCCCTCTCACTCCCCAGCTGAGAAGCGTGGGTGCCCCACTGTGCTGGGTTGGGGAGAATGTCCTCATAGACTAAGTGCGCCCCGTGTGCACATGTGTGTGTGTTTGTGGGGTGGGCTGGTGGTGGGCTGTGGGCATTCACAGGTCGCTGAGGTGTTCCCACTTCCAGTCGTCCTCAGTACTTTAGCCGCTCCATCCAAAGACATGTATTAAGCACCTGTCCCGCACAGGGGCCTGTGTCGGGCACAGTGGGAGGTAGAGCCATGAACTAGATGTAGTCCCCACCCTGGGGGTTGGGTAGATAGAAAAGAGCTTCCCAGAAGCATGCCCTGGAGCCATGATGCGGTGGGCCGACTGGGCAGTGGTGGCGGTGGGTGTGAGCCATCCGCCTGGGCTTTGAGAGAGGCATAGGGACAAGTTCTGGACAGCAGGGGGCAAGTCTGTCCTTTCACTGATGGCCCCCCAGTGCTTGGCAGCAGGCCTGGCATAGAGGAGGCATCCCTTAGTATTGGATGAGTAAAGGTGGTTGGGACGGGGGCGGGGGGGGGGGAGGCGAGCCTGGGACAGTGTGGGGGATTCTGACAGTCCCCCAGCCAGGGCCGCTCCTGGGGTGACCATCCATCTGGTCTTAAACCTGGAAGCCCTGTTTTACAGGAAGCCCTTCAGCCCCAGGCAAAACGGGATGCTCCTAGCTGCTCCTCCCCTTGGCAAAGGGTTTGCAGTCAGTCCTTCCCCGGTCCTGCCTTTCTCTTTCTCCCCCACCCATCGGGTCTCTCTCAGGTCTCCTGGGCCCGGCCCTGCCCCCGCCATGGCCCCCAGCCTGACCTCCAGGGCCGCCCACTTCCCTTCACTCGGCTGTTCCTGATAAGGAGACTGGAAACAGGTTTGCCCTTTCACCTCTGCATAGCTTTCCCTGAGTCTTTGGGTCCCCACATCCTGGGTCACACCCGAGGGTCCCTGTGCCACCTCCAGGCTGTAGGCCACCAGCCTGAGGCTCCACGTGGGAGCAGACTGTTGGGACGAAGGCGCTGCTCAGGCCACGGTCCTCAGGAGGTGGGCCTCTCCCTGGCCGAGGACCGTCCAGGCGCCTGCTCTCTGAATGCAAGTGCTGTTGGACAGGATGGCTGAACTGACCCATTACTCCCCTGCATTTTGACTGACATTCTTGATGGAATTGGCCGGATGTTTCTCCTTCACAAGAGACACAGCCTCAGGCCAGACAGCTGTGCCTCCCTCAGCCCAGCCGCAGCTGGAGGTACTGAGAACCCAGGACCCATGCTTCCTACTTCCGGGATAATATCACTGGACCAAAAAGGCTCCAGGAAAGGGGCGTGGCGGCTTCTACAGGGTCCCAAGAGGTCAGCAGGACTGGCTTCTGAGCATCTTCTATCCACGTTCTGAGCTTGTTCTCTGCCTGGGTCTGTGGACCCCACACGTTTGCTATCATCTGACACGGCACAGAGAGCCCTTAGGTCTGCTCGGAGCCAGGCTCTGGAAGGCCCTGAATCGTGCCCAGACCCACTTCTTAATTTCAAGAGTGCACTGTTTACAGAAGTGATTGTCCAGAACTTCTGTCTCCATGGGTTAGAAGTATGACCAGATGCAGCCATTACTTAAAGGGCATGTCATAATCTTTGCTGACTCAAATTTCATGAATTTGCAGCACTTGCGGGGGGGGGGGGCTCTCATTGATAACAACATCATTTTATGGCCTTGGGATGGTGAAAATTGTATGTTTAGAGAATTTTCCCCTTTGGTGAAATCCATTCGTGGCAGGATACCAAAAGCCACACGGAAGAGGGACTCTTACCCACTTCTGGCCTGCAGGGACTATGGAGGGAAAGGAAAATGTTACCATCCTTGATCTTGGGGTGACTTGGGTGATTATAACCTTGTATATGAATATGAGGCTCAGGGCTGCTGTTTTCATTTCTGCATCTTACATAGCCATGTTTTCTTCAGACTTTAGTTACGTAAGTAGCACCTTCGTGATTTTGGCCACATTTGAATGCCACTTGGGCCATTAGCATTTTTCTTTAAATTAACTCACTACACACATATGTGTACGTAGGCATACACGAGAGTATCTTTTAAAAGGAAATTTTACATCCGTATCATAAATGGAACACTGGTAGCACTTGTTATAAACAGGGAGTAGCCATAAAAACAAATAAAACAGAAGCATAGCGGTGTGATTCCATTGTGGCTAGATTCCATTGTTGCCTACAGAAGGCGTTGAATCCAAGGTTTGCTTTCTTTCCTATAGCAGGAATGTTAGCAAGTGTTAGAGGGCATCAGAGCTCCGTTGGCCACATTGTTGGTGACCAGATACCCCTGCTACTTAGAGGGCACATTGTAAGACGATATGAAAGGGAATTGGAGAGGAATGATGGTCTCACTCTTTCTTCCAAGCACCATCTAGGATTATTGCAGGTTCCTGGGGCACTGAGTGGGCCTGCCCTGGAGAAATTGTCCCCTGGCCATTGGCCTAAAGCCTCCCTCTCAGCTAGTTTTCAGACCACACCTTCGAGAGAGCTCCACCACAGACATCTTTTCCACTGAGCCATGTTCTTCAGGCCTCAGCGAGAGGACCCACAGAGTTGCTGGAGACAAGGGGTGCTGGTCTCGCCACCTCTGATGCTGCCCAGAATATCCCCACTTTAATGAGACGACCCTAGAAAGACTGTTTGCACTTTCCTTAGCAGAGCTACAGGGAATTTTTGTAATGCTTATGAGAAAACCCCAAGCATGAGAACCAGCAGGGCATTTGAGCTACACTCCCGGCTGATGACAATTCCCAAATGGTATTTTCAGCTCTGCCTGCTCCCTTGAGGTCTAGACTTGTGCATCTGGCTGTCCAGTTGTTCTGCCCAGTTGCGGGCCTCAGAGACATCTTAAACTTAACATGGCTGAACAGGGCAGGACTCTTGATTGCCACCCCCACCCCCACCCCCCGCCCCCAGACCTGCTTCTGTTCCAGGTCCCCCATGTCTGCCACAGGCACTGCTACTCTCCAGTTGCTAAGGCCAAAATATCCACTTGGCCCCTTTATCCAGTCCATTCATTGTTTGATTGGCTCCACCTTCCAAAAATATCCAGAATCCAGTCACACCCCACCCCTCCCGCCTTCTGACACTGTCCTGGTCCGTGCCCCGCCATCTCTGGCCTGGACAATGCTTTACAGCTCCTCTCTGTTCTCTACACGCCAAAGCCAAGAGTGAGCTATGAAGATATAAATCAGGTTGTGTCACCTCTCAGTTCAAATTTCTTCAATGGCTTCTCATGGCACGCAGAACAAACTCCAGACTCCTTCCATGACATGGGCTCTGTGCCTTTCCTTCTTCACACCCTCTGCCCTGGGCTGGCCATGCTCCCGCCGTGATGGCTTCCTCGTGTTGCACCAACACTCCCTCCCACCTCAGGGCCTTTGCCCCTACAGTGCCCTGTGCCAGGGGCTCCCTCTCCCTGATCCTCACATGGCTCCTGCTTCGAACCTTCACTTCATTCAGGTCTCCACAGAAATGGCACCCCCTTGGAGAGGTCTCCTGGCCTCCCCAAGAGAGCATCTCCCCCCACCATTCTCTAACCCTTCACCCTGCTTATTTATTTATTTATTTATTTTTTTTTTCATTAAGTAATCTCTACATCCAACATGGGCCTCAAACTCATGACCCCAAGATCAAGAGTCGGATGCTCTACCCACTGGGCCAGCCAGGTGCCCCTACCCTGCTTTATTTTTCCTCAGAGCACTTACCACTGTTGACATGGCTTGTCTGAGAAAGTCTTTATTTCTCTTTCACTTCGGAAGGATAATTTCACTTGCTCTGGAATTCTAGGTGGGTTTTTTTTTTTAATTTCAACATTTTAAATATTGCATTCTGCTTTGATCTTGCTTGCATGGCGTCTGAAGACAAGTCCAACGTACTCTTACTGTTGTTCTTTATAGGCAAAACACATTTTTCCTTCTGGCTTCTTTCAAGATTTGCTCTTTGTACTGATTTTCTGCAGTTTGAATGTGGTACATCTACATGTAGAATTTTGGGGGGGATTTATCCTGACTGGTATTCTCTGTTAACATTATACATTTATTTGCTTATTTGTTTACTGACTATCTCCCGAGGGAGAATGTAAATTCATGAGGGCAGAGACTTTGTCTGATTCACTGCTTTATTCCCACTCTCTGGAACAGTCTCAGAAGCTAGTGACATTCAGTAAATATTTGTTGAATAATGAATGAGTAATCATATAGAGAGCCTCTAATACGTTTGTGTAAGAGAGCAATATCATATAATGTGATTCACCCTATAAAATGTCACTATGTTTTCTTTCCTTGATGCAAAGTTGTCCAATCTATTTTTATATTTCAGCATAAAGTTGGCAGCTGCACTTTCCTGGCATAATAACAAATACCACTGAGTAATTACTACAGGGCAAATACCATGTGATGGGTTTCACATGCATTAACTCATTAAATCTTCACAGGAACTCTTTGAGGTCAGTGTAACTATGATTCCCATTTCAGAGATGAGGAAACCGAGGTACGGAGAGGCTAGTTTGTTCAAAGTCACAAAGATACCAAGGGTTAGAGCTGGAATTTGAATTTGTGAAGTGTGGCCCCCAAGTGCACAAGCTTCCTTGGGCTCAATGTCTGACTTGTGCCTCGTTTACTTTCTTCATTTAGGGGTGACTTACATGGTCACGTGCACTACTCCCAGATGGACAGCTCGGTGAACATCTCTGTGTACCATAGCTCTGTGATGGCTGCCGGGATCTGGGACTTGCACTTGACCCATGCCTCCCAGGCCACCTGGTGTCCCTTTCAGTCGTTTCCCCCCAAAGCTACCCCTAGCTGACTCTTTATCTCTAGTTGATATTGAAAAGGACTGTTTCTCATTCTATCCTCTTTACTTCTTTCAAAACAAATGTTAAAATCCTTTTCTTTTGTGATTAAATGAAAAGTAAGAACATTATAATTTGACAGTCTATTAATACCAAATTTGGGAACCAACAAGTTAGTGGTCTCTCCCTACCCCAACAACCCCACCCCGTTCTGAAGTGCCTTCCTGAGTCTCCTAGACCGAGGAAGAAGTAGGCCTTTGGGGCCTTCTGCACGTTTGTCACGGTGTCGGGTCTGTGGTGGGTATGCATGAACCTACACCTGTTGGTGGGTACGTGGATGGATTGATCATCTCTGTGAATGGTCCATCCCTGCCCTTGTGAAGTTCCTGGGGAGAGGCCTGCCCAGTCGGGGGTCATGAGATCAAGTGCCTCAGGCTGCCGGACTGGTACCATCAACTGTCCGTTGCCTCCTGAGGGTCCCTGTATTCACAGTGGATGCTCACCACCCTCCCCCCAGCCCCATCTCCGTCCCCACACTTACCCTGGCATCCTGGTGGCTTTCTCCCAACAGACTTGCCCCTTCCTGAACTTCCACTGAGCCTACTTCTACTCTGCACCCTCTGCTTCCTCCCTCCTGGGGCTGCGGCTAGGCTGGGGCAGTCCAGGACCAAAGCTATGGGGGGTGTCACGGTCCAGGACGGAGCGCTTTCATCTCCGGTGGGGTGGGGGACGGTGCAGTTCAAAGGGGAGAGATGTCCACAGATGTTTCTTTGCAGGTGGGGATTGGGCCCGGCCTCCTGTAAGTATTGCCCCTGAGAACCCAGAGTGCTGTGTGTCCCCGGTCATTCCATCCCCAACAACCACACACTTTGTGGTGGAGAACCCAGAGGGGCAGTAACAGTTGGGGGACCTCAACTCCCAGTCTGAGGCTTCCTCCTGCTGCTTACCCCCAGCCCTCCTCAGTTTCTGCCCAGGTCTTTGAAATACTTAGGAGTACCTGGGAGCTGATGCATGTTTTTATTTTAATAAACAGCAGAGAAGAGAGAGGTAGCAGGGGAGGGAGAGAGAGAGGGATGGCACGGGGGGGAGGGTGCAGAGCAGGCTGTCTAGGACCCAGTGGGACAGCAGCACAGGGGACAACCCACGAGGAGGGGGACATGATCCCCATCCAGATTAAAGCTGGTAGGGGGACACCTTGAGGCAGCAGGCATGGGTCCGGTAAGGGTGGGACAGCTGTGGCTTTCTTCCTGGAAGGATGCTGAGGCGCCAGTTTGTACAACCTTGGGGGCAGGGAAGTGGAGGGGGTCCTGTGACCCTCTTGTCCTTGCCTCTTCCTCTCCCTTTCTCACCCCGTGCAGCCAGGTTGGCCACGAGCTCCAAAGCTCCCCAGCCTCCCTGGGGACAGCTTAAGAGGAGCAGAACCAGGATGGAGACGCAGGGCCCAGCTCCGTGCTGCTAGAACCCCCTCAGCCCACAGCTGTCCCCCTGCTCCAGCCCATCTCGTGCCTGCTCAGAGCTCGCTGACTGCGCAGACCAGGTCCCCCACTCCCCAGGCCCTTTCCCAGTGTCAGCAGCAATTTCCCGGCAGGCCTGGTGACAGTAGCCTGAGCCAGCCCAGGGGAAACCCAATGCCATGGCGTCAGCAACGGGTGCCCCCTGGTGTCTGGGGAATGGGGCTGAGACTGTGCAGAGCTGAGCTGCCCGAGGGGCAGAACTGCCCCCACATCCCCCCACAGCTCCCTGTCCTTTCCACACTTTGTGGAGGCAGTCATGCCCTCTCCCCTGCACCCAGGGACCCTGGCCAAGACGCTTCTTTCCAGACCCAAGCTGGAAAATGTCACCCACACCCTGGAGACAGTGCCTGTCCCAGACAGGCCAGGCCCTTCCTCCCCCGGTTGGTGTGAGGGCCCTGCTTCAGGGAGGAGCAGAGCGGCCTCGGCCCTTCCCCTCCCGATTCTAACCTAGCTCCAGCACTCAGAGAGACATCTTCGTCCGGCCCCTTCGATGGCCAACAGCCCATGCCTTCTGCCTCTGGTTTTACCTTGTTACTGGGTCTGTGCCGAACACTCACCTTCTCCGTTAGCCAGAATGCTCCCTGGGGGTGGAATGGGTTTCCTCTCTCCTGTGTATTCCTTTCAGGTCGGTAGGGGTGTTTTTCAAAAGCTGGTCCTCAAGGGCAGAGACCGGTCATATTTTATTTAGTCCAATTGCCTCTTAGCAGACTTGACTACTAGTCGATCCTCATGGACACTTACATCCTAAATCAAAATGAGGGAACACTACTGTGTGCGTTTTCCCAGATAATGCGTGTGCCCCCCACACTTGGCATCAGAGCAGGGGCTAAGCTGAGGTTTGCTGCACCAGATCAGATGGACTTGACCTATAGAAGGTGGCATGACTCATGGTGGAGGGGAGGCTCTGAGACCGGTCCCAGCCTGGAGGGGCAGGGAGATGCAGCCAGAGGCTCGGGACAGTGGGCGAGGGGCCGTTCATTTGGTTTGGGCCTGAGTCCTGGCTAATGTCCAGTTATACTCTTTTCTTGGGGCTAGCAGCCCCTCTGTTGCTGGTCCTGGAGATTCTCTCACACGGGCCAGCTGAACAGGTACATCCCCTTGTCGTCCCCCCACAAGTCTTCTACCTGGCCACAGCTGCATGCACCGTGCTTGAGACCGGCCCTGTCTGTTTTCCAGGAGTTCAGACTTGCCCCTCCTTGGCTTGTGGAATGTTGCCACCAAAATTCATCTCAGGGTCGCCAGATGGTCCTGTCTCCTCCTCTTTGCAGAAGAGGAAACTGAGGCTGAAATGCAGTAATTTGCCCAGGCCTGCACAGCCATCTGAGGTTCTAGACCCCAAACCTCCCCACCCATGTCCCTGTTGACCTAGACTGTGAGAATTCCTGTGAGCTGCATTTATTAAGCACTTGTAGCATGCAGAGCTTTGGCCTGTGTCTCGGGCTAGGTAAGAACGTCTCCAAATAAATAATACAGCTGTTCCCAAACTTGGGGATTATACGGACCAGCTGGTTAAAAATTGCTCTTAACTGAAAAGAGGAAAAGGTTTGACAATTTTTATTTCGCTGAGAATAGACTTTCTAGAAGTCCTACTTTCATTATGTTTTGTGACAAGAAAGGAAGAGCATTTCAAATCAGAAAAAAGGATGATATCATTTCTAACTTAGAAGCTAACTGAATGTAACCACATAAAGAATTCACTACTGGTTTTTCTCCTTTACCTCCAACTGGTAATAGCATCATCATGGACCAGATCCCTTCTGTGAACCCAGATTAGAAGACCCAGATCTGTCCCCAGGAGCCCATGCTCTGGTCTAAAGGCTGGCCCAGACTCCAGCCATCACCTCACAGTTGCTTCCAGGCAAGGGTGGCCCAAAGCGCTGGAGTGTGGGCAGGGCCCATCCAGACCCTTCTCCTGGTGGCTGGGGAGCAGGAGGGTTCTGGGGAGGGCCTCTGAGAGTTCTGTCCTCAATGTCTGACATCAGACAGCATTATTTCCATCTGGATGCTTCGACTTCAGAACAAGTCGAGACTGTTCAACCCACAGGGGTCAGAGTGCCAGCCGGTTATCCCGAACGTTAGGTAACTATACCAGCTTTTACTCTCATTGGCTGTGTGATCTTGGACCAGTCCCTGAACCTCTCTGGGCCCCTTTCCTTGGCTCACAGAGCTAATGTGAGTATAGCCATTCATATAGCAAGCGTTTGATTGTATGGCCACAGGGGCTTCTTCTTAAGAAGAGGCTAAATATCCCAGGATCCCTGGGCACCCAGGCTCCTGGTCCCACCTCAGAGCCCTTCCTCCACACCTCACAGCCTCCAGGTCTTCATCAAATCTTCCATCTGCCCAGAGACCAGGCCTTTGTTCCCTCAGTCTGGCCCTGACACCTCCCGTTTTCCACTGGGTTCCACATGTTTGACTTAAGGTTAGCACCTGTGTCCCCTAGTGCTGGCACATCAGGGCATGAAGTTCAAGTCCAGGCACCATTCCTCAGGCTCAGTGGCAGACTGTGGTGGGGGTTCTTCCTGCAATGGGTGATGGAGATCATCACTGACCCTCCCTCACCTCCTTCCCGTCATCCCTCATTCCAGAGACCCCGAGGAAGCCCCTCCTCTGGAAAAAATTACTCCCTGCTGCTCTTCTCCACAGGGGCCTCCTCCTTCCCTCCTCTCCCACCTCACTCCAGCACTCTCGGGGCGGGGGAACCTATGTTTCCCCTCCCTCCTGCCATCTTTTTCTTCCTCCCTCAGCCCCGGCCCTCGGCCCTCGGCCCCCAGGTCTCCTCCTCTCAGCCCTTATCTGCCCCAGGATCTGACCTGCGGATGCACTCCTGCTTGGCGCGCTCCTGACCCTGGGATGGCATCACCGCCCGGCCTGCCTGCCCCGAGGCCAGCTCCGGCCTGCTCTCCTTCCCTTTAAAAGCCCCCATGTCTTGAAGCTGATTAAAACAAACACAGCTCATATTTTTGTTCTTAATCCAATTCTGCACTGGGCTAGGGTCGGGGAGGGAGGATAGGATGACAGAAGCACATTCTTCCCTGTGCCAGCGGGGAGAGCCAGACCAGGTACCCGCCGAGAAGTCCCCAGGGGCTGGGAGGCCATGGGCCCAAGCGGGGTGCGGCTGGACAATCGTGGGGCAAGATTTAGCTGTGGTTCCCAGGGCAGGGTCAGGAGGAAGGGCAAGTTCTTCAGGGCCTTCCCGGAGTGGGGAGGAGGCAAGAGGCCCTTCTGGGAGCAGCCAGCCGGGGAGGGGGAGGGCAGGGGCTCCGAATAGAGGCCTTTATTCTCTCTAGTCTGGAAACAAGACAGGATCTGCTTGTCTCAGCTGACCCCTCCCTCTGACATCCCTTCTCAACACTTGGCCTTGGAGTTCCTCAGGACACACAGACCCAGACCCACGCTCTGGACACTTTCCTCTCTCGTGGGCAAGACCCACAGGCCTCTGTCCGAACCACAGGCCGTGCCTCCACTTCCCTGAATTTCCCGATGATGGGACCACCTGCCATAGAGCATGGGGGAGAGGGAGAACCCAGTGCCGGTGCAGGCAGAGGCTGGAGGCAAGTGCCTGGGGTTGGATCTTGCTCTGCCACTTATTGGTTGTGTGACTGTGGGTAGGTCAGTCTCATCATCTGTAAAATGGGGGTAGTGTATACCTACCCCATAGGATTGTTGTGAAGCTGTGTGTGCTTAGAATAACAAACACTAAGAACAGCATCTGGCACTGCCCTGCACACTACTTCTGGAATGCCTTGTTATAGATTAAAAAAATTTTTTTTAATTTTTTTTTAACGTTTATTTATTTTTGAGACAGAGAGAGACAGAGCATGAACGGGGGAGGGGCAGAGAGAGAGGGAGACACAGAATCGGAAGCAGGCTCCAGGCTCTGAGCCATCAGCCCAGAGCCCGACACGGGGCTCAAACTCACAGACCGCAAAATCGTGACCTGAGCCGAAGTCGGACACTTAACCGACTGAGGCCCTAAAAAACATTTTTTTTTTAATGTTTATTTAGTTTTGAGACAATGAGAGAGACGGAGCATGAGCTGAGGAGGGGAGAGAGAGAGAGAGGGAGACACAGAATCTGAAGCAGCCTCCAGGCTCTGAGCCGTCAGCCCAGAGCCCAACACGGGGCTCGAACTCACGGACCGTGAGATCGTGACCTGAGCCGAAGTCAGACGCTTAACCAACTGAGCCACCCAGGCGCCCCTAAAAAAAAAATTTTTTTTTTAACGTTTATTTATTTTTGAGACAATGAGAGAGACGGAGCATGAGTGGAGGAGGGGAGAGAGAGAGAGAGGGAGACACAGAATCTGAAGCAGCCTCCAGGCTCTGAGCTGTTAGCACAGAGCCCGACGCGGGGCTCAAACTCACGAGCTGTGAGATTCATGACCTGAACTGAAGTCGGACACCCAGCTGACTAAGCCACCCAGGCACCCCTGTGCTGGGTTACGTATTATACTACACTATGCATTGCCACTCTAGGAAGTCTTGGTTGTCATTGCTGTTGTTGAAGGCAGCTGGAGGTTGTCGTAAGTCTGTCATCTAATAGGTCTGTGGTTCTAAGCAAGTCACGCCTGTCTGCTAGCCTCAGCTTTGCCCCTGTAAAATGGGAAGAAGCCCAACCTCAGAGAATGGTTGTCAGTTTCCAATGTAGTAATAGACAGGAGAGAACCTAACATTTACATGTGTGTGATGTATATTTATTGGGTCTTAGAATTATGTGATTCCATTGTTAAATGAGACCTTAAGAGACCATCTTGTCTAGGAGAGGAGGGAAGAAGATGGTTAGGTCATACAAAAAGAGAGAAAAGGCAAAGGGGAAGGGAAAAAAAAAGGCACAAACCAAATGGAATGGTTCAGAGAGTGAGAACAGGGGAGAGTCTGAGGAATATGAAAAGGGAAGAATGAGGAGGGAGAACAAAAATTATTCCCCCAAATGGAGCAAGGACATAGAAGAGGGTCGGGAAGGGTGGGAAGGGGCCAGGGAGAGGGGACAGCTGGCAGACCCCGATGCGGGGCTTGGGTATCTGCCTTGGGAGCCTGTAGGGCTAGGAAGACTCCCTGGCTGAGGTCTCTGGGGTGGGGGTGGGGTGGGAGAAGGTAGGAAAAGGTAGAGATCCTTCCCGCCACTGCTTCCCCACCACCAGGCTCTGTCAGCTCCCAAGCTGGGAGCTTCCCTCCCCACGTGCCCCACCCTCGCCTCCTGGCTAACAGGCACTTAGAGCCAGAAGATCTCTGGACCTGCCGGGATCAGAGGCACAGCTGGGGAAAACCTCTCCCGGGCTCTTCCTGACGCTGTTGGCCTGGAGAAGTCCTAGCTCTACATTGGAGAGATGCTTAATAATGCTTCCCCCCAAATCCTCAGAAGTCTCTAGCTTCACAGTCTTTTGGGGCTAAACAAGATCTTAAAGGTCCATCGTTTGAATCCTAGCCTAAGACAGTTCATCTGCCTGGCCACCTCCAGAATGGGCCACCTCCAGAATACCTATTGAGACAGGGCCCTCATTGCCCTTCAAGGGCAATGAAGGGTAATGGGCCCCTTCCCATTTGCTGGGTCCCTTCCAAGACTGACTTACAGTTACCGTAGCTGCAAACCAGTCAGTGAGTAAATAACAACTTTGTGAGTCCTCATTTTGTGCCCTATCTGAAGGACAAACGGGTGAATCCCAGGGAGGTCCTACCGGCTGCCCAACCCATAGAGGGTGTGTGGGTGGCCAACCTGGCATCCTCGCCTTCCAGGTTCAGGGGTCTCCCATCCTCCTTCCCGGCCGCATAGTCACTTACCTGGACTGTGACAGTTCCCCACACCACAGCTAGAAACCAAGATGCATCAGTAGGTCAGGGGGAAGGAGACTGGAAATGGCCCATAAAAGTCTCGGGCTCCCCGTAAACACCAGAGCGGGGCTTTGAAAGCCCAAAGCACTTTTATGTGCTAGTTAAAGGGCCTTCCTGTTGTGTTGCCAGGATTTACAGGGAGGTGGGGGGGGGGGGGAACTTGGTGAGGTAAGGCCAAATGCAGCCTCCGCCCTCTGACACTCCCCAGGCTTTGGGCTTTTCAGAGGTCTAATTCTTTGGGTCCCAGAGGAGAATGGAGGAAGAGTACGGTTTAGCAACTTCTTGGCTGTCACACTCCGTTTACCAAGCATGGACCGTGAGGCTCCTCCTTGGTCCTTTGCAATCCCAACCCAGCCCCCGGGGCAGTGGTTGACCAAGGCAGTGGCCTATTCCAGACCAGCAGAGTCCATTCCCCCTGGAGACAGAGGCAGAACTCTCAAGAGGTAGAGGCCAGCTACCTATGCAGTTTTTAAGAACTAGAATGATCCAAATGGCTTTATTTAGGAGAGCTTGTTTCACGGCCAGTCTTGCCTATGCACTACGTCTGATGCCAGCAGCAAGGGATCATAGGGAGAGAGCAGGGCATCTGTACCTGTCTCAACTCCATGAGTTAGGGTGCCCATCCATCAACCTGCCTCCGTGGGACAATAACCGTGGGCATGTAACCATGGGCAATAACCATGAATTTAAACTTAAAAAAAAAAAAAAACCTACAAAACCCTGAGAAGCTCCACGAAATCAGTGTGTTATTCCAACCCACTGTCCCTCTTGGAATGATGGACTGCATGAGTTTACTTTTCTCTCTGGGACAGCTGAGAAGGAGTTTCTCTGACCCATGTTGGGGAGGGAGGGAGTCCCCGGTTCTTCCCCAGTTTCCTGTGTTTACACACTCAAAAGGCCTGTCGGCATCATTTAAAGACCCAGTGGGTTCTCTCTCCCTCTCTAGGCTCTGAGCTGGGTACCTGTTGCATAGAACTAAAGAACCAAGTCACTGACCAACTCTGGAGCTGGGCCATATGCCTGGTGATTCACGCACGTCGCCCAATTTCATCCTCCCTGTGAGCGAGACACTAGTATCCTCCCCATTTTTCTGTTTGGGGGAATTTGCCAAGGTGTCGTTTCCCAGAGCCTTTGGCGGAACAGGGTATGCCTTCTTTCCTTCAATCTTCCCAGCCTTCCAGCTGGGCAGTGTCCACCCCAGTTTACATAAGAGGAAAATGAGGCCAGTAGCGTCCTTTGTTTCATGTGAGCTGTAGGTGTCTGGATCTCCTCCCACCCGATGGCGGCATGTTGATCTCCCCTTTGTGGATGCCTGAGGCATCTCAGTCTTTGCCCCTCAGGCTGGACTTGTCTTTGTCTTTCCGACAGCCCTGTGCCCTGGGCTACTTTCCCTCGGGAAGCAGTAGCCCGAGCACACTCAGCACCCCTAGGCGTGGGGCCTGGGACTCTGTACCCGGGCAGGGGGATTCCTGCATCGACCTTACCATGACCCCTGTCCCCTGCCTGCTGGCCCGAAGTGCCCACCGTGGCCTCGGGCCTCTGGCATTCTTCCCTGACGCTACAACTCCCCTCTGCTCCTCTGTGACCCTATTGAGTTTCCCCAGGTCTGGCCAACCAAACACTGCCATATGGGGGAGAGTTACATTTCCTGTATATGTGTCAAAATATCTGAGCGGATGTGAAATAGATCAGACATGTATAAAAATAAACTTATACGGGGTGACTGACTACTCCCCTCCAGGGGGAACCAGCGATTCACTCCTCATCTGGGGCCCAGAAACTTGGCTGGGGCCTTGGGGACCACTCCCCACACACGGCTCCCCAGGCTATCCTGCCTCACTTCCTTGGGCTTGGCTCCTTTCCTGGAAGGTATTCTCCCCAGGGGACCATGGGTATGGAAACCCCTTGCAAATAGGGCTGAAATTAGCAAGTTACCTCTGGGCCCCGGTTTCTTGATGGAGGTGGCAGGGCTTGCTCTTTCAGCTTCCCTTTCCCTCTGACAGTCTGTGATTCTACAACCCAGGGGTCCCAGGCTAGGCCACGGCAAGGCCAACGGCCACCTCTTCTGTTGGTCAAAACACCATTACTCATCACTTGGCCATTTCCTGTTGCATCGATGTGAGGCCCGGTGGACAAGAGGACAGGGCTCTTTCTGTCCAGGCACCCTGCCTGAGTTCACTACAAAGGCTGGTGAAGGTCATCTGCTTATCAAAGTCATGTTGCCAATCTGCTCCCCCCCCACCCCCCCGCTTCTGGCTAACTCTGCATCTGACTTGATTCAGTTAAACAGAGCTCATTTTCTTTATTGCTCAAAGTTTGCAGGAAGCAGCATCTGAGCCTCATATCAGAAACTTCTCCCTAAATGTGATCCAAACTCCTTCCTCGCTCAGAACCCCTTTCACCCTTCTCTCCAGCTGTGTCCTCGCAGGGAGGGGGCCGTGGGGGCAGTGGAGTTAGGTAGGGAGTTTGAGAGCATGCACTGTGGTTTTGGACAGCTTGGGAGATTCCTGCACCACCACTTTGTGACCCCGGAAGCAGCTCAGAGAGAAGAGCCACAGGATCCCCACCACACCCCATTCTCGGGCCATTGGTTCCTAGCTGGCAAAGAAACCAGCCTAGTCACAACTTCTGCCTTTGCCCACCCAGCCAAGGGACTCAAGGATCTCAGGGCTGAAGACCCAATGTACAGTACCCATGCTTAGAACACATAGGCGAGTGTCTCTTTTCCATTTCCCGGTAGCTGTCCAGGCTGGAGGCATCCTTCTCCCGTGTGGGCTCAAAACACAATCACTTCACATGCCTCCTCCGCCTTGCTTCCTGCCCCTAGGCCGTCACTGCAGACACACTACTTCTGACAGATGGGCAACTGCCATTCTGCCAGGAAGCTGGCGTCCACGCTGGGGCAGCTCTAGCCTCCATTCAGTCCAGCCATCCCATGACCCGGCCACCTGCCCCCTGCCCCCCAGGCCAATTGCAAATGCCAGAGATGGTCTCAAGCCTGCAGTTCCTGAACCCAAGGTGCAGGACTCTGCTGGTTAGGTATGTTAAGGGCATGAGTAGGGGCAGTGTTTTGGAGAGGCCAAGGGAAGGGCAGGCTGACAGCTGGCTCATGACTCCCTGGACATCCCAAGTTCTCTCTGAGGCAGAGAGCCCACAGACCCGCCACCCTCAGATCTGGTCCCACTGTTGTGTACTCCCTGCCTGGCCATGAGCCCTGCCCCTGCCCACTAACTCTTAATCAGGTCCCTGTTGGTGAGAGTAAAGAGTGGACCTGTCTAGGAGTCCCCATAGCGGTGGACTTAATGGACAAAGGTAGTCAGTCCAGTGTGATATTCTTATAGCTCAGGAAGCATCGCAGGACAGAAGCTCTTGAGCCTGTGGACCCTGAGAGGACCATCTGCTGGGATTTTAGGCTGTCGGCCCAGCAGCTTGTTGCTTGAGTTTTAACATCAGGAACAGCTCAGTTGAAGGCATTCTGTAATCTACAAGGGAGAGGAGGGTAACCTCTGATTGGTCCTGAGTTTTTCTATTGGTGGATACATCCCATGCTGCTCCCAGGAATATTCAATCAGCGATTGGCTGGGTTAGAATTTCCTCTCGCTTGCTTTTGGCTCCAGGCTTTTCCAACGACTGGCTGCTTATGGTTAGTGCTACCAGCTGGACAGCAGGCAGTCAGCTACTATAGTAATCAGCAATCTGTCCAGTCCAATGCCCTACCTGCCGATTGGGCCTCCTTAAGGTTAATGAAGCCTGAATCAAATCCAAGTTCACTAGTGCCTTGTTCAGCTGTAATTTGACCCATCTTCTCCTGACGGAAGCCTGCCTCCCAGGTAGCTCGGTTGCCCCCAAGTCCAGCCTCACCTAGTCTGTTCCCAGCTTTCTTCCCTCTTTCCCCTTATGACCTCCATTTTGGTCCCAGTGTTCTTTGGGGCAAAGATTACACAGCCGACTACATGCCATCCTCCCTGGCAAGAACCTGCCTTTAGCTCAACCCAGAGAAGGGGCCAGCGGGCAAGAATCTTTTCCAAATGTGGCCTCAGCACCCTTGGGCCAACAGCCAGGTTGAAAGGATGACGTAAGCTGAAGGGCCAGCCTTGGCATCTCTCCGGGAGCAGCAGAGAGCCCCTTTGGACCCGTGGAATCACTGTGGCTGCATCTTCTCCAACCAGAGCCGGCTGTGAACTTAGTGCAAAGACCAGCAAGACCGGGAGCTATTCAGGGCAGGGTTCTGTGGGCACCTCCTCTCTCCTCGCTTTTAATGCATCATGTTTGATCTTTTGCTGCATGGTAGAGGGTTCCTGCCACTCTGATTGATGACACAGATCTTCAAAGGAACAGCCACCCCTAGAGGGAAGGGAGCACTCATCAAAGCTGTTCCTGGGCGGGGGGGGGGGGGGGGGGAGGAGGGGTGGTGCCCACGAATGCCAGGCCCTCCAGGACCCATCTGGCCCTCAGACAGGTCTCTGTAGCTGCCACCATTCCGCCTGACCCAGGAGCCCCTTGCCCTCCCACTTAATCCAGCCTGGATGTGAATAAGTCTTTTTTTCTTATGGTTGCAACCAAGACGAGATTATAGATTTTGTATGTATGTATGTATTTATTTATTTATTTATTTAAGGAAGCACGTTATAAGGACACTGCAGGGGAAATAGTACTCTGAGACTGGAGGACACATGATGAGTTATAGAGAACCAGTCCTGTGAATCAGAATCTGCCCCAGGATGCTCCTCCTGGCCTGGCGCATCAACCCCTGCCCCAGCCACCGGGTCCCTTGGACTCTCCCCACTCCCGGGCCCCAGGTGAGGAAGGAGGTTTCCTCCTTGGCCCCACAGATCCTTCCCCAGCCATCTGACACTCTCTGTGCAGGTGCCACCCATAGCCTCCTGGAGGACTTTTTTTTTTTTAATGTTTATTTATTTTTGAGAGAGACAGCGTGAGTGAGGTGGAGGGAGGGGGGCAGAGAGAGAGGGAGACACAGAATCCAAAGAAGGCTCCAGGCTCTGAGCTGTCAGCACAGAGCCTGATGCGAGGCTTGAACTCGTGAACTGCGAGATCATGACCTGAGCCGAAGTTGGACGCACATGCCCTCTGGTGCCCCACCTGCCAGGTCCAGCCTGAGTGCCACCTTTTGTTCCTGGTAAATTTGCAGAGATCACTCCCCATGGTCTGGTGCACATAACATACCCGGCCCGTACTTAGTGTATGAAGTGGAAGACCGGGTGTGTGCGTGGACAACAAGCCCTGGGCCCCGCGGGTCTGAGCCTTCCCCTAGTTCTCAGTGCTCGCTGACGGTCCCTTGTCTGAGGGGTCATCTGGCTGAGGGGTTTGAGGATTTTACACTGAAGTCCAGAGTGCATTTAGCATGTTTAAATGAACATCACAGTACCATGGCTACAGGCTGACACAAACTATCTTTGTCACACAGCCCAGGGTGTAGATGGAGGGGATGCCCTGTGTGGATCACCGTTGAGGCGCCCCCATATGAGCTGATGGGCCACCAGGCACACCACGGGCAGCATCCGGGGCTCACAGAGATGGTGCTGAGGGAGGAGGAATCTCACTCTTGGCAGTGAAGCACTGGCTGGGGTCCTGGCGTTTCTGCAGCCCTGGCAGAGCTCAGAGACACTGTGGGCAGAAGCCCCTTCACTGATCTCAGCTTAGGCGGGCAGAGCATGTGTGTGTGTGTGTGTGTGTGTGTGTGTGTGTGTGTGTGAATGAGAGAGTGTGAGCTCTCACTCCTTTGAGACTCCCATGTGCGCTGCAGGGATTTAGCGTGTGTTATGTTTGACCCAGAGAAGTCTGGGCCCCTGTAAAGAGGAGTTCTGTGAAGGTGACTGGCCCCTGCCTGTTGTCCCGTTTTGCTCCTGCCATCCCGCCTGCCACCGCACTCCAGCTATGCTAAGTCCCACACTCCTCCCCGCGGACGGACGTGTGCTGGGCCCTCAGCCAGGACGCCCTTCTTGCCTTCTTCTCGGCTCGGGGGGGGGGGGGGGGGGTGGGCAGCTCCTCCCCCTCCTCTGGCCCCATTCAAAGTCCCTCCCTGGCAAAGCCTCTCAGTCTGGGCTGGTTGGGGTCCAGAGTTCCTTCCCTCTGTGGTAAAGTCTATGCACAGTGCCAAAATGGTGGTTTGATGTGCATGGATCCCACGGAGGGGCCTGTCCGACTATCCTCTCTTCCTGCCTCAGGGTGGGCACTGACGGGTGTGCCTGCGGATGCGGCCGGGGGGGTTCACTGGCAGTCTGCGGGAGGGAGGACGGGCTCTGGCCCCTGTTCCCTCCGCTTGTGGGGCTGGCTGCTGGAGCCAGCCTGGGAGGTCACAGTGACATCTAGTGGTCACAGCAGGCCGCAGCCCCACGGGGTTTTCCAGGTGTGGGTCTGAGTCCCATGAGGGACAGGGCTAGGCTTCTGAGCTGCTCCCAGCCAGCGTCTGACTTCTCTCTAGGGCCCCAGGACAGTAGCGCAGGGCAGGACCGGGGTTGTCTGGTGCAAGGACCAGGGCTCGGAGAGAGTCTGGGCCGCCTACAAGTCAGCGAGGGCAGGGCCAGGATGGTTCCTGCGGCCCAGGGCCATCTGCCACCCTTCTTCCACTTTGGCTCCCTTGGCCCTGCCCGGCCGGGACCGCACGCCTCAGCCTCAGCTCCCTAAGACCTGGCAGGGGGACCTTGGGGCACCCCTTGGAGCAGCCACAGACCCACTTTTGTGCAGCTGCTGAGACCAGTGGCAGCCAATGGATGAGGGCCGGGCAATGGACCTCATTTACCTACCAAGCACCTACTATGTGCCAGGCACCACAGAGGGCAACTGGGGGGGTGGGGCCGCCTAAAGAGCTGCCCGTCTGTTCCGGGCTGGGCCTGCCTGAGCACAGAGGAGCCTGAGAGACCCGTCCTCGAAGGGGTAGGGGTCCCTGGTGACAGCTACAGGAGGTGGCACCGGCTGAGTGGGGTCTCGGGCAGCACGGAGGTGGGCCTGGGGGCAGCCACGTGTCCACCCTCATCCTGCCTGTTAGCACTGTCACTACCAGGGTGTCCAAGAGTGTCCTGCACTGTGTGGCCCTCGCTGGTGCCCAGGAGATGCTGATGAAAGATGGGGTTGGTGTAGGGGTGGAGGCTGCAGGGGCCCTAGTCCTGACTGCTGGCTCTCAGCCCCTCTGTCAGTGAACAGCTGCCCAAGCTCCATTCTCGCTGCCACAGTTTGCAGGCTGTAAGGGGAGAGTAGAGGGACTCTGCTCTCAGAAGGAAGCTACAGAAATTCTACTGTGCTTTTTTTGCATTAACAGTTCCTTCCTGCTCCTCCTTCTCCACTCTTTGCTTTCCTAGTACAGGCGTCTCTGTGCTGCTCCTGGGCCCTGTACGTCCTCTCCTGTCCCTTCCTTGCTTCTCTCTGTACTCCCCCTTTCTGCCCCTCCTGTGCTCAGCCCTCCTGCTCCCCACCCCCTCCCCTCCTCTTTCTGTCCCTCCGTCTTTTGCTGGCTTTGTCTCCGTGACTGTTTCTCCCCCAAGCTTCTCTGTGTTCTCTCTTCCCTATGCCTCTTGGTCTCTCCCCCGCCTCCCTGGAAGGCCAGCCTGATGTTGCTCAAGCGCAATAACTTGATGACGTGCCCAGGGAGGGAGGGGGGCAGAGATCATCACTTATCTTTTTGATGAGCCTCTTGTGCAGCCCCAGGGAGTGGTTGTGCTCTCCCCAGAGCCCAGAGCACCACCGCCCCCCCCCCCCCGCTTCCCCCCCCCACCTCCCCGCCACCAGCTGTCATCGAGCACCTTGGGCCTTCTTCCCCCTTGACTGGCCAGGTCTGCAGATCCTGGATGGTCCGGCTACCTGTGCAGGCAATGAGAGCTGACTCCGGCCCCCTGGGGAGTCATGCTTTGGGCATGCTTCTGGGTGTCACGGGGTCTTCCCTGACAGCTGGGGGTGACAGAGCCCACATTTACAAGTTTATATAAATACGTACTGAATGCCATCAGGGACCAGACACTGTGCATGGCCTGCCTCTCCTGGCCGTCACAGCCACCCTGTGCGGGGGGCTGAGCAGTGACCACACCCCCATGAGAATCCAGAAGGCCTCAATAGCAGGCTTGCTTAAGGCAGGCCCCAGGATGGCAGATGGACACATGGCTTTTATGGAGTTCACGGCCTACTCGTACCAACATCCAGTCTGTTCAGGAGTATGGCCGGGGCCTCCAGGCACCTTGGCATTCACAGATGTGTCCCCAGAGCCCTCCCCCAACGCAGACATGGTGCTTGTTTCCCAGCGACACAGTCGTGTCTGTTGTTGTTTGCGAGAGGCTCTGAGCCTACCCTACTGCCCCGGTTCTCCCTTGCACGCGCTCATTCCTTTCCCCCAAGTCGCAAACCCAGCCATTCCCGCCAACCTTCCCCCCAATTATGGCAATCATTTCTGATTGCATGTTCTGATTAGACAATTGCATTTGCTCATGCTAATTGCATAATTAAGACAAGCAATTACATGGGAAAAATTATGAAATTTCCAGGTTCCAACTATGACTTGAGGGCCCAGCAAGGTGCCCCCTATTGTCCCCCTTGGGGAAGGCAATGGGAGCTCTAGGCACTGCTCCAGGGGGCAGGTGGTGATCTTCTCTCTCAGTTTCCTGGGACAGCGCTAATTCTGCCGCTTCTCTCCTCATGGCCCTTTAGGACCATGGGACTCTCTAGACCAGGGAGCCTGATTTGAAAAGCATAAATCAGCAGCTGTGGCCCTCACCTGTCACAGGGGCACCAAGTAGCCTTGGAGAGATGGAGCCTGAGATGGGGCTCTCACATGCTTCTAGAAGCCAGGCCCTTCCCCAGTATTGCCAGTGTCCTGGGCAGCACCCCCTGGGTAGATGGTCTGAGGCAGAGAGGCGAGGCAGGCGGCTTGTTTTCCCTTCCTCCGTGCTCAGAACTCTGACTCCCGCCACTTTCCTCGGAAGTCCCACAGCCAGTGAGAGAGATTGCAAGCCACCCTCTTCCCCATCTCACCTTCTTTTGTGTCCTGCAGAACACATCTCAAACTTTGGCCCCCTCCAGGAAGCCTTCTTGGATTAACTCTGCTCTGGGCATCTCACATGGTATGTCCTCAATCCTGCCCATCCCATGCGTTGTCTACCACAGGATCCTCCCCTCCAGAGGCTGGGAGCTCCCAGTTGGCCAGGGAGAAGCCTCATCCCTGCGTTACTCCCTCTGCGCAGATGCCCTGACATCATGGAATCCACGGGGGGGGGGGGGGGGGGCAGGGCACACACTATATGCACATTTGCAAATTCTGTCTTATTTCAGATGCACCAAGGGAGTTGACTATTTAAAGAATACTATAGCAGATCCTTTGGTAAAGATTAGAATCACTTGCTGATTTAATTTTCGTGTGAATTTGGATTTTCATGTCTCGAGGGGGAGGGGGAGGGGCAAAGGAGAGGCTGCAGGCAGGTTTATATCTTTCCACAGCCTGTCATACTGGATCCTGCATAGCTCAGCATGTTTAAATTTTATCTTCATTCAGAAGACGTGATTTGAAACCTTCTCTGTACCTGGCTCTGCGCCGGCGGTAGGGGATACAAAGACTGGTGCGACTCCCTCCCTCCTGATAGTGAGGGAGACACAGACGCGTGCCAGGGGCATCCACACAGGTGTGCTCAAGGCGGGGGGGGGGGTGATAGATGCAGGGACGTGGGACTGCCTGCACCCAGGACTGGGACAGCAGGGAAGGCTTCATGGAGGAGGTGGTTTTCAACTAGCATTACAGACTTCACAGGGGACAAGCAAGTAGAGGAAATGGCAGGTGGTTGGCTGCAGTGGAGGGTGCAGTGGGGGGAAGCAGTGAGGTTTGGGTGGCAAGCAGGGCGGAGCCATGGTGCCCACGGATGTGGGGCTGAGGAGGCTAATTTTGATTCCAAAGGCTAAAAGGATTAAACTGGATGGTGTTACGCACAGCAGGGACTTGGCTGCTGCACGAATGGACCCAAGGGGGTGGGACTGGACAGAGGAGATGAACTATGAATTCTGAGCCACAGAAAATGGAGGAAGGGGAGAACCTGAATTAGCTTGGGGTCAGTGCAGATGCGGACGAGACAAGACGTGGGTTTTGGAGACCTTTCCGAAGGAGAAAGGAAATAACAAGAGGGCTCATTTAAGGGAGAAGAGGAGGAGGGAGGTGCGGAAGCAGCAGGGGGCCCGTGGCAGCACTCTGGTTGGTGGGAAAGGGCAAGATGTCAGGGATTTCTTGCCTGGCGGGCTTGGTTTCCCTATGGACTAGAATTTGGGTCACTGCCGAGAGTGAGAACGTGGCCCGAAGCTGCCAGGACCTGAAGAAGGATGGTGTTTCGGAGCAACCCTGGGATCAGGGCTAGGTGCTGTGGAAGGGAAAGGTCTGGAAAGTCCAAGGTGTTGGCAGCTTGGAGGAGATTTTTTTTTTTAACGTTTATTTGTTTTTGAGGGAGAGAGCACAAGCGGGAGAGGGCAGAGAGAGAGGAAGACAGAGACTCCAGAGCAGATTTCAGGCTGTCAGTACAAGGCACAACGGTGGGGCTCGAACCCACGAGCCGTGAGATCATGATCTGAGCCTGTGGGATGTTCTACTGACTGAGCCATCCAGCCGCCCCTGGAGAAGGTGGTTTTTAACCAGCGTTCAAGTGTAGCCCAGGCTGAATGGAAGGAAAGGAGAGGAGGAGGAAGAGGAAGAGGAGAGCTCGCAGAGAAGAGTGGAGCGTGGAGAGTGAGGGAGCCGGGAGGGGCTCCCTGGCAAAAACCACCCCACCAGAGGTGCACCCGTTTCCCGCTGCACCTGTTTCCAAAATTCGGTTACGATGATACCTTCCTCCTGGGCTTAAATGTGCCAGCGTATATAAAGGGCTTGACCCAGGAGACCTTAGACAAGCAGACAGAAAACTGCCAGCACAGAAGTAGCTGACATGGCAGAGGCCCCGTGCGTGTTCCGTATTCACCTCGGAGCCCTGGGTGTCTGCCGAGTGCCCGGAACACCAAAGGCCCCGAGCAGATGTTCCTGGAGGCAACAGGCACTAACGGCGAAGACCCAAGCTATGCTGCCTGCGTGTGATCAAGCTGAGCTCCGTGGTCTCCTCTGGCAAATGGTGCCTCCGAGGTTGTGAGGATTCGACGCGGCGAGGCCCCCCGATGGAGACACGGGTGGTGAACCGTTCTGTCCTCTCCACGCTCACCTTCCTGAACGTCTGAGGCCTCCCCCTGCCGGCGCCTGCAGATCTCTGCCCAAGGGTTTTCCTCTGGTCACAGGAGCAATGGCACTCGTGCAGGGCACGCAGCCAAGGGGTTAGCACCGCCACCAACCAAAGGCAGGGGCCCAAGCACACACATTCGGATGGTACCACTCAGGTGGACTCCACGCAGCCTTCCGGAGCACCCAGCAGGATTGAAGCCTCCTGGTTGCTCACAAGGGCAACCTGCTTCTTCCTTCAGCTCTGTCTTCCCTCCCTTCCTAGTCTCACCTCCTCACCTCCCTGCTGGCGCTTCCCGGGGCCTCCTCCCAGCTAAATTCGCGCCCTCGAATCCCTGTCTCAGGATCTTCTTCTAGGAAACCCAATCCAAGGGAGCGTGTAAAGTGCTCGACAGGAAGAAGGCACTTGGTAAATGTTAGCCGGCTCGCTAGACTGAAAGCTTCGTGAGGGCAGGATGTATCCATTGCGACAGGATCTCCCCCATCCAGGGACAGGTCCTGGCGAAGAAGGCACCCCGTCCATATGTGTCGAATGAATCCACAAGGACGTGTTTCCTTTTGCCCTCTCTGCTTTGGGACCCTCCCGTTCCCTCTCCCGCTCTCCTTTCTCCGGGTCGTGTGCTTTCTTTCCTGGCCCTCCTTTTCCCCTCTTCTCTCCTCCTTTCTCTCTTCATGGAGAAACGAAGGGAGACATGTCCCTCTAATTTTGCCAAAGTCCCACTCTCAGAATGAGCCCTCCTGTAGCATTGTGACATCACTGTGCATTAGCCAAAGGCTGTCCATTTGGGCTGGCCCCCCTGGCCTCCGAGGGCCACCGCCCCCCATTGATAGGAGAAGTCACCTGCTCCGGCACTGGCCCTTAACCCTCAGGGCAGCTGCAGAGTGGAGCATGGATCCCTCCTGATTCCATTCTTGGCCCAATGTTCCTCACAGTCAAGCTGCTTCTGGGCCAGCGATGCAGCCTAAAGGTGTCAGGGCAAGAGAGTGTGGCCATGCTGAAGAAGCTGGTGTCGGAGCGACTGCAGGTGCCCGAGGAGCAGCAGCACCTGCTCTTCCGAGGCCAGCTTCTGACCGATGACAAGCGTCTCTCCGACTACCGCATCGGGCCCAACGCCTCCATCAATGTCATCATGTGGCCCTTGGCAAAGTCCGCTCCCGGGGAGGCCCACCAGCCCCAGCCCCTGTGGCACCATCTGGGCCTGGTCTTAGCCAAACACTTTGAGCCCCAGGACACCAAGGCGGTGCTGCGGCTGCTGAAGCGGGAGCACCAGGAGCATCTGCAGAGCATAAGCCTGGGTGACCTGGAGCGGCTGGCGCAGTGCCTCCTGCTAGAGGAGCCGGTAGTGGAGCCCCCGGGGGAGAAGGAGCCTGAGGCCGAGACCTCGGTGCCCCAAGACAAGGAGGAGGAGGAGGAAGCAGAGGAAGAGGAGGAGGGGAAGGCTGATCAGCAAACTGGCCCATCCTACTCATTTGCATGTTCAAATCCACCTGCTCTCATCCTTCTGTGTTCCCTGGTGACTCCCCACTAGTTCCTGCTGAGGGAGATGCGTCCGCACCCCTTTGTGAAACTTCAGAGCAGCTGCACCCCTCTGTCCTCTCTTGGGTCTGTGGTACCCGCTCTGAGACACAGTATGATTCCACCCCCATTACCATCCCTGACAGGGTTCTGATCACCCCATGGGTGGCCCTAAAGGGGTGGTCAAAGGCCGCCTCCCCCTCCTGGGCTGGACACCCCCTAGGCAACCTGCCAGGCTGCAGAAAACCTCCTGCCCAGAGTCTCCATGGCTTCTCCTTTGGGGCAGAAAGACAGATAACGTGAGTTCATTTTTGTGTGTCCCCAGGCCATGGCACCTGCCCTCAGGGTGTCTGACAGCCAAGAGATGAGGAATGTCACCCCCTGTCCTCTGAGTGAAGCGATCCTGCTGTCGCTTGTGCTTCCACAGCTCAAGGGGCAGGGCTAGCAGAGGTAGGGGGGGCGGGGGGAGCACCTACTGGGTGTCAGGCCTGGATGCTTCGGGAGATACACAGACCAAGAACAGCAGGAAACTGAGGCTTGGGCAGAAAAGGTGGTTTGCACAGTCACTCACTGTGGTCAGCGTGACAGACCCCTGCCTCACCCCCTGCCCCAAGTCTCACCCAACAGTGGGTGTCCCTGAGCCCCCCTTACCTGCCCAGCACTCCCCGGGAGCAAGAATGGTATCAGTCGACATCCTTGCCCCCACAGAGCATGCAGCCTGGACAGAGAGGGCAGAAATGTGACAAATAAAGCCGCGACATGACCATAGAGTATAGCCCGTGTGACTGAATATCCAGGTGAAGCCGCCACCTCGCAGGGCCCTGGGCTCAGCTTGGAGGGGCCAGTCTCACAGGCTACAGGAAAGCCGGGCTTCCTCCTCCCTTCTGGTGTGAGTGGGTGGTGCTTGCCAAGGGCTGAGGAGCCCCCACCCTGGGTGTGAGGGGCCACGGAGCTCCCTGAGAGCCTGTCCTCCCAAGTCCCTAAGGTGCCGTTCCTGTGGTTCTGTCCTGTGATGGAGGTGGAGGGAAGGCGATGAAGGACAGTGTCCTGAAAGGAACACGCAGGGTCACTTCCCTGGAAACCTTCTGTCCTTGGCCTAGGGCCCCTGCGACCAATTCCAGTCCTAGCTCCGCCGTGGTCTCGCTGTGTGACTTTGGTTAACTTACGTTCCCTGTCTCATGCAAGGTTTTGCACCTGTTAGATGGGGATTGTTATATAGCTGAGCCTTGAACAACACGGGTCTGAATTGTGCAGATCCACTTCTAGGTGGGTATTTTTGGATAAATACAGTGCAGTACTGTAACTATATTTTCCTTATGATTTTTCTTTTTCCAATTTTACCCATTTTTAAGTATTTTTTAAATGTTTATTTTATTTTGAGAGGGGGGAGGGGCCGAGAGAGGGAGACAGAGGATCCAAAGCAGGCTCTGTGCCGACAGCAGTGAGCCCAACGTGAGGCTCGAACTCATGAACCATGAGATCATGACCTGAGCTGAAGTCGGACGCTCAACGGACTGAGCCACCCAGGTGCACCCCCCCCTTATGATTTCCTTAATAACATTTTCTTTTCTCTTACTTACTTTATTGTAAGAACATGATATATCATATGTATAACATACAAAATATGTATTAATGGACTGTTTATGTATCGGTAAAGCTTCCAGTCAACAGTAGCCTATTAGTAGATAAGTTTGGGGCAAGTTAAAAGTTATACGTGGACTTTTGACTGGGTGGGGTGGGGAGGGGGTGGGTGCCCCCAAACCCTGTGTTGTTTAAAGGTCAATTGCCTTATGATGCTAGATGCTGTCTCGGCCCCTGTGAGGGCAGGAGAGAGAGAATTTCCCATCTCCAATGAGGGTGGGAGGGTGTGTGTGATTCGATCAGGGTTTTCACGTTGTATTGCCCTTTTCATCAGCCTGTTATTACCGGTCAGGCAATAGGAATAGTGTCTACTTACCCCACAGATGTTTGTGAGGGTTGGTTATGAAGACAGTGCAATCCAGAGTGACGTCTTCCGGCAGAGGGGGCCGTGGCATGGCTGGGAGAGACCCTGGAAAGCAGGTCTGTGGCTCTGTGAGCCTGCTTAGTGGCAGAGCGACCCTCGTTCAGCCAATGCCCATCTCGTCCAGCAGTGCCCCGGCCTCTGCCCCCACCAGCCAAGAGGACAGGGAAGTGGGGCCTCGGAGGGAGCGAGCTCCATCAGGTGTGACCTCTCCCCGGGTCCCTGAGGACTCGGCCTGCGGTGGCTGCCGCCAGCACCCACGGGCCTGGGACCGGGGGGGGGGGTCCCCCCTGCTCCTTGCTTCCTCTCGGCTCCTGCTCCTGGCACGTCCTCTGTCCTCCACGGAAAGGCCTTCCGAAGGTTCTGTGAGCGTGTTTGTGCTGGGGCTGTGCCATTTGCCAAGGGGGACGAGCCTATTATCTTTACATTAGGGGAACTAATAGCCCATTTCCCAAGAAATCTGTGAGCGATCAAAATAAGTGAGCCATTTTATTCCTCTTGCGGAGAGAAGCTGGCATGAAGGACGGGGAAGCCTTTGTTTTCTCTCTAGTTAGTGGGAGTGTCAGGGCCAACGGAGAGCAGCCACCTCCGATGCTTCTGTCCCTAGCGCTGCAGGGGAGGGCGACTCCAGTCCCCAAGGAGCGGAAGGAAAGGTGTTCAGCTCTTCCACACCACGGATGCCTCCTGCTGCGGACACCGCCCTTCCCAAGGACCCCCTGCCCCTGCCCACAGGAGCTGAGCATAGCAGAGTGCCATATCACTTGGCACTCCGTGAGAATGTGCTTCCCCTGCTAACCTCTCCCTGGGATGTTTTATTCAATGCCAAGTTCCTCAATGTGCGCTGACAGGCTTTGTCCCCTAGCGGGAGGATTTACAGGTAGCAGGGGGCAGCAGGTAGTGCATTGGGCAGGGGTGGGGGGGGGCGGGCAGAAACTCCAGAAATAGGTGAGAACCCTATTCTGCATGGAGAACCCTAGCCCCTGGGCTGCCTGCCATGGAGATCCTTCCCTGTGGCCAGTTTCGCCTGATTTCAAATTTAAACCTGTACCAGTGAACCCGCTGAAGGCTCCCTGTTCCCTTCTCGGCTTTCACCAGCGGAGGGATGTTGGGAATGGGGAAGGTGAAGGTGCTCTTTCTAAACGGCAGCCTTGGGCATATAGCTCTGCCGCTTGATTCCCCACAGCACCTCTCTCCTGCCATGGAAGGACACACAGGTCCCCTCCTCCCCGCTCCCCAGGGTAGCAACTTTGCTCAAGTAGGAAGCATCTCAGGACAGCCAGCTTTGTGTGTCTATCCACAGAGGAATCTGGCTTCTCCTTGTTCCTGCACGCATCACCTGCAGGCCAATGCCCTCAGTCCCCTGGCTCCTGGCAAAATGGCCTTTCCTCGTTCACATCGTTCATGCGTTATTTTATCAGCCCTTTGCTCTTCCTTCAAGAAACACTGGTGGCGGTCCTACTATGCGCCAGGCTTTGTGCCAGTGATTTAGGCTGGTAGATGAGGAGCTCTGTCTTTCTGACAAGGCAGAAAGGAGTGTGCCCCCTGCCGTCCCTTGCTGCGTGGAACAGCAGAGGGGACTCGGGGGAGCCCCAATGTCCCGCCACAGCCCCTGCTTGAGTTGTGCTGTGAGGGTAGCTAGCAGAACACCACTGTTGCGCCTAGTCCTGAGTGATGGGGCAGGGGATGGTCTTTCCGGATGGAAACCCTTGTAGATGATGGAGAAGGCAGGCACTTAACAGCGTTCCAGGGGCTACAGAGACCCCCACTGCCGGGTTTTACTAAAAGCGAGTCACGGGTCCTGCCCACATTTTTGAGGAAGAGATCTCACAAAGGCACAGACACCAACAGAAGGAGATTATGGGGGGGGGGGGGAGGGCGGGTTATCTTGCAGCCTGTCCACCACAGCGAGGGTTGTGGTATACAGTTTTGTATATGTGAATGAGATCATTGACGAAAAAATCAACGAAAGGGTTAGGTTCAGCTGTGTGGGAGCACAGGTGGGCAGTTGCTCTAGCTGAGCCTCAGGGAGGCTTCAAGGGGGAGGCAGCATTTGAGCCAGTGAAGGATGGGAAAGGAGGGCAGTCGAAGGACACGCGAGGGACTTTTCCTGACACCTAGGCTCCACGTGTCACACCTGGAGAACCGCCACTTGGCTTAGCACGCCCAGCTTCTGACCTCGCCGGATGCCCCATGACATCCACAGCCACACGGACACACCCAAGGCGCACACCTGTCCTGTAAACACAAACCCATAGGGTGGGGTGTATGGTGGCAGAGCCGGGTTTGCAGAGTGAGCGGGAGGCCGGCTGCCACTTGCAGGGTTGGGGTCCACATCTTGCCTTTTGGGGCTCAGGATGCTGGAGCCCAGCTGGCCCAGCCCGGCCCGGCCCAGGCAGTCCAGCCGGAAGATCCCACACAGCAAATTCAAGGACAGAAAAGGAAGGCTTTGTAGAGCCCAGCCCAGGAACGGCCGGGGCTGCGGGAAGAGGTGGCATGGCCCAACTTTGGTGGGTCCAGGTGATGCCTCGTGTGGTCAGGACACGTGGGGACATGAAGCTGGACACGTGGGTGCACACGTTTGTGTACCGGGTGGCAGTTGGGCTTTGCAGGGGTACCTGCAGGTGCACATCGGCCCATGTACGTCGGAGAACAGAGACCCTCTTCTCTGTGTGAACACTCCGGCGTGGCTTGCTTGCTTCAGCTCCCTGCCCCAGCCCGGATCGCTCTCCCGGTGCTCTGAGCCGGGCTTGAGTGGCTGCCAGCCTATGGCAGGGGGTTGGCCAGGGGCCAGGCTGCCTTGGGGGAGGGTCCTGCTTCGGGGCCAGCTGCTGCTCAAGGAGCTAGCTGAGGTGAGACCAGCTGCAAAGCCTGGGCGCTGGGGTCCTCTGGAGCAGATGGTGTTCCCGCCGGCTGGCTCGCCCCACTCTTCCCTTCTTGGCTCACCTTTCTCCTCTCCTTGTCCTTTCTGGGTTTCTTCCTACACTTCTCCTCTACCCTCTACCCTTTCCCTCCTGTTTTCTCTGACCACATGTGGGGCTGAGCTGACTGCATTGTGTGGACATCTGGGCACCTCCCTTGAGCGCTCTTTCTCTCTGCTCCGTATGTCTCAGTGCTCATCCACTGCCTGCCTTCCTTCCCTTTCTGCTCAGTCAGCCCTCGTGGTCCTACTGAATGCCACCACCAGCTTCTCTCCTTGTCTTCCCGGCGTCTTCTTTCTCCTGTATGTCCTTAGACTCACCCAGTGCACGGGCATGGACAGGGACCCAGAAGCTACTACCTTTGAATAGGTCCTGACCCTGCACCCCACCTGCCCACACGTGCAATACCAATTCACAGGTGCATCTAGCCAGCCCCGTGCTCAAGTGCAATGGGAAATGGCCTCATTGCACGCATGCCCCTGCTTGCTGACGTAGACCCCCAAGCAGACACACATCCAGAGAAAGGGCACAGATGTCCGCACACATGGCGTTGCCACAAACAGCCTTGCTTGCAGAGGGACATGCTGCTAGGGAGGTGGGACTGCTTAGGCAGGCACACGTGCGGCACCGGCCACAGCAAGGAGCTGCTTCTCCAAGTCACGGCGGCCAGCAGTTTCGGTGCCGGGTCCCCGCACGTGCATGGCTCCGGCCTGGCCAGCCCAGCGGGAGCTGGGCTCCCTTGTTCTTCTGGGTCACTTCCTGCAGTCCTTCCCGGCTCTTCCCCAGGTGGCTGCTTGGTTCCCCTGGGCTCCAGCACTGTCAGTCCCCTTCTGGAAAGGACTCTAACCCAAGGAGCCAACAGGAAGCCCAAGCCCCCAGGATGGCTCCTTACTTACTTGCCCTCCTCTCCCTCCGACAGCATTTCCCATCACAGTGATTTAAGGGCCCCCTCTGCCCTTGTAGAAGGGTGATAAATCTGAGGTAACTACTGTCGGCCGGCTGGCTGTAAACCTGTCACGGCCCATAGCAATGGGGCCAGGCCTGCCCGCTGAGGCCCGGCCGAGTCGGCCTTGTCAGCCAGACGTCCTTGGAGAAGCCCCCGGGCACCCGTGCCTGGGACATTAGTTATGAGCTCAGACCCTGGGATCAAAGCTGCTGTCCATCAGAGAGGGCAGAGGAAAGGCCCTCGGAGCCCGCCACTGGTTCCTCCTCTCATCCAGACCCCCTCAGGCCATTGCTGCTACTTAAACTTGGACGATAATGCATTGGAGAAGGACTCAGTGCTCTCAGGGCCCCTCAAGCCCCTTCCACTATCTCCCCTCGAACACCAAGTGCACCTCCTTCCACGCACAGTCTGGAACAGGGACTCTGGAGGGGCTTTGGTGACAGAGCTGGGGTGACAGTCAGGGCAGTAGCCTGGGAGGCTGCCTTTCCTGACCCCCTGCCGCCCCCTCTCCAGCACAGGCCTGGCAGAAGGAGGAAAGCAGGGGGCACTCAGACCCCAGGACTTGGACGAAGCAGCCCCGTAGAGACATCACTGGGCAGAGACATGTGGGGAGGATATATACTGATCTTAGGCAAAGTGAGGAGTCTTTCCAGACTATCTCCCTGGGCTGCCGTATTTCCTGCAGCCATCTTAGCCCTAGAGCCTCCGTCATCTCTGCTGTGACCGTGGCAGCCTGTGAGGAGAGGGAGGCGGAACAGCGAGAGACAATAGAGGACCTGGAATCTGAAGCCTTGGGACTGAGTCTTGAGACACTCCCTAACTGTAAGAGTTCGGGTTGGTTGCTCGGTCTGACCCGCTCTGGGCTCATCCTTTCAATGGGGATAAGAATGCCCCCCTTGTGGGGTAGCTAAGGGCACCCATGCCATGATATAGGTGGAAGTGTTTTATACACTCTAAAATACTGTGCAGAATTAAGGCTTATTCTCATGTGACCCCCACCCACCGCCTCAGTCAACAGAACGTTCTCTAGCCAGTTTGTGCGTAAAGGGATTTATGGCAGGTGGGGGGATGGCTTACAGGACTCCCGGGAAGACCAGGAGCTGCAGCGGGAGGAACACCCACATTGCCACCCCCCCTGCTGCTTGGCTCCTGAGCTTCCAGGGACAAGAGCCCGGAGCCCCCACCACAAGTGTCCGGGGGGACTCAGACACCTCCAGCACCACCCTGAAGGTGGCCTCTCACCTGGCTCATTGCCGCCTGAAAGACGCATGCGGGGGCACCTGCTTGGGAGACCGCAGGTTGTGATGACACCTTCGCGGAAAGACTCTTGGAAATGTAGGTTTTAACTTTCCAACAGGCGAAAGGGGGTTGGCCTGTGGGAGGTCTATGGAACAAACAGCAAGGAGGAAAAAAAGAGAGACAATGAGGGAGAGTAATCCATAGGTTGAAAGAAAGTTAAGATGTATTAACTAACTGCAAAGGCCGGAGTTATTTGGATCTTGATTTGAGCAAAGTGTTTAAAAAAAAAAAAAGGGCAAGACAATGGGGAAATTTGAACCTTGGCTGGATATTTGATTGTTAAAAAATTAATGTTATATATTAAAAAAATTTTTTTTATGTTTTCATTTTATTTTTGAGAGAGAGAGACAAAAATGCAAGAGGGGGAGGCGTAGAGAGAGAGAGGGAGACAGAATGTGAAGCAGGCTCCAGGCTCTGAGATGTCAGCACAGAGCTCAACTCGGGGCTCGAACTCACGGACCGCAAGATCATGACCTGAGCCAAAGTCGGCCGCTCAACCGACTGAGCCACCCAGGCGCCCAATGTTATATAGTTTTTACGTGTGTGATAATAGTATTGTGCTTATGTTTTAAAAAGTCACCTTTTCTCTCTTTTTAAAAATTTTTTAGTGTTTATTTTATTTTTGAGACAGAGAGAAACAGAGAGACGGAGAGACAGAGGGTGAGCAGGGGAGGGGCAGAGAGAGAGAGGGAGACAGAATCCGACGCAGGCTCCAGGCTCTGAGCTGTCAGCACAGAGCCCGAACTCACGAGCTATGAGATCATGGTCTGAGCTGAAGTCGCACGCTTAACCGACTGAGCAACCCAGGTACCCCACAAAGTCACCTTTTCTAGAAGCGTGCTGAAATACTTCTGAAATGTTTTTATGACATTTGCTTCAGAACAATCCAGTGAACTAGCCAGAGCAAGGTTCACTTCAGCAGCCGCTCAACTGCCAAAGCCTTGCCTACCACGGGCACCTTCTTGTGGAGGCCACAGCTGATGGCAGGAGCTGTTTCCTGACTGTGCCACCCACCCCAAAATTCCCTCCTCTGATGCTAACCAGTACTCCATTGTCTGGAAATGCAACTCATTCAGAAAACGAGTCCCAGATTCTCATTTCCTTGAAGGTTTCTTGCTTGGAATCTCTTCCGATACCAAGCTGGGGCAACAGATCCCACTCTGGATGATGTAAGCAGAAAGGAATTTATTCGAGGATATTAGGTGGTTCAGAGAACCTTGGAGAGATCCAAGACATTACCAAGCCAGGAGGAACACCCGAGCATCCCACAGGACTGATCTGGAAGAAACACAGCCCTCTGCTGCCCACTGCCCAGGAAGGAGGCTAGAAACCTACCTCAGCCGAGGACAGGTGTCAGCCAATGTTACATTAGTTTCAGGCGTACAACTTAGCGATTTAGTCTCTTCGTGGTTTATAGATTCTACTTTGTTCACCGCGAGTGTAGCTACCACCTGTCCTGTTGTGTCGCTAGTGTGCTATCATTGACTGTATCCCTTGTGTTGTTCCTTTTATTCCGTGACTTATTCATTCTGTCACTGGAAGCCTGTATCTCTGTCTCCCCTTCACCCCTTTTGTGCACTCCCTACCCCCGTTGCCTCTGGCAGCCATTAGTTTGTTCCCTGTATTTAGAGGTCTGATTCTGCTTGTGGTGTTATTAATTCATTTGTTTGTTTGTTTTAGATTGCATTTTATGAGTGGAATCATCTGGTATTTGTCTTTCTCGGTCTGATGTATTTCGCTTAGCGTAATACCCTCCAGCTCCATCCACACATTTGTGGTCTCAAATGGCACGAGCTCATCTTGGATTATGGCTGCATAATATTCCATCGCATATGTACCGCGTTTTCCTTATCCATCATCTATTGACGGATACGTGGGCTGCTTCCATATTTTGACTATTGTAAATTGCGCTGCAACAAACATAAGGGGTGCGTGTATCTTCTCGAATTCCTGTTTTCAGACTGACTCAGACTAATCAGTCCAGCTGCTGCCTCTCATTTCTTTCTAACTCTGCTCTCCCTCCCAATGTTAGACAGGGATTTTTCCTGGTGGAACTGTCACATGCGGGTCTAGCTGCAAAGGAGTCTGGGAAAGCAAGTTCTCTCTCTCTCTCTGTCTCTGTCTCTGTTTTTGTGTCCAGGAGAGCGTCTTGCTTGGTCCCCTAGCTCCCAGCACAGTGACCTGACCATAGCCCTGGGTTGTCTTGTTCGTTGCCTACCAAAGTTGAAGTTATTAAACCCAGGCATTGACGAAGCAGATGTTCCTGCCCTTAATGCAAACATCCATCGAGTTTAGAGTTTACAAAGAGCCCTCACATACTTTTTCCTCCTTTGGTCCTCTCAACAAACATGAAAGTTTGAGATTACTTGAAAGGTTTTGTATTTCAGGAGATCGAAACTCCCCTGAACCACGGAGCTGGTATAGAGTGGAACCAGGTACCCGAATCCTTTCCTCCTCTCCCCTACTCCCCCCCGCTTCTCCACCAGGGTGGGATAATTTATTGCAACTTTAGCTTGTGACTTGATTTTCTTTGTGTAGCTAACTGTCCTTCCTCCCTCCCAAGACCACAGACAAGCCTTGGTGCAAGCTGGCCTGACACCAGATTTTGGTGGGATGTGGCACAGAGGGCTGTGGGTATAACGGGCACAATCCCTGTAGTCAAAACTCTTACTTCAGCCTGTTTCTCACATGAGAGAATGGCCAAAGCAATAGCATCTACCATTAGAGGCCTTTAGCAGGATTAAATGAATTGCCACTAGCCAAGTGCTTAGAATACAGTGCTCAATAAGTTTGATCATCGTTCAGTATAATCACTGGTCATATTTGGGGTAGGGGAGGGCCCAAAACATCGGTTGTCAGGCACCTGGAAGACCACGGTCACCTTTTCCTGGCTTTTCTTTTGTAAAATTTTAGGCTCACTGAGGGGATCGTCTTTGTGGGAGGAGGCAGTGGAGGAAAATTTGGACGAAAGCAGGCTAGAAGGGAAGGGTAGGGCGGTCCCAAGGTTGGGACCCGTACGTGATTCCCTGTGGTGCTCCAGGGAGTGGCAGGGCCTGAGTGAGGATAAGGGTTGCAGGGTGCCCTGAGAAGGTTGACTCTCAGCAGAGACCCTTGCCCCAAATTGGCCCAAAAAGAGAGGACCCACCGCCATTCATGAGATCTGGTCAGTGAGTACATCTGTGCAGACAGGGCTGGGTGGAAGCCTGGAGAAGATTAAATTTAATCTTTAGAAGAAAGATTATGTAACCTAAGAAAGAAATGTGACCTTTTTAGCACCATGTGTGGGAGACTAAAATACCGGCAAAACCAAAGTTTAGGCAGATTGTCTTAAAGACGGGGTCCCTATTCCTTTCATCTCTCCTGAAGTGCATCCGGAAACTGAAGATCTTCTCTCCTTATCAAACTCACTGTCTGGTGAGGACATGAATGAGTCAGATCAAGGCAGGTTCAAGGTCCAGCTCTGGCACTTACCGGCCTGTGTGGGAGGTCGGGTGAGTCACCTGTGAATTGAAATAAATTAAATTCCCTTCAGAAAGCTGTCAAGAGGATTATGCAAGACAATGGAATTCAAATATGCTTTGTAGATGGTGACTGATGTGTCAACATGAGGTGGGACATTTGGTCTTTATGCAGATTTAAGCCACTGGGGAGCCTGCCGGCTTTGTGGCCTCCTGGCTTGGCTGGCTAAATTACTTTCCCCAGAATTCCCTTTCTACCGCACTTCCAGATGGGGAGCCGCAAATGAGCCCCCCCCCCCTTTCTCTCTCTCTCTGGAAAGATGGAGCACAGAAGGGGGCAGCGGCTCTTTTGTCGAATACACTGTCCTTCTCCCAGTTATTCAAACATGAATCCAGGGGGACTGCTGCAAAGGGAACTTGCACTTGTGATTAAAGTCCTCCCAGATCAGCTGACTTGAAGTTACGGAGATTCCTGGGTGGGCCTGGCTCAGTCAGTTGGAAGCCCTTTAAGAGAAGGCTTAGGCCTTCCCTGGGAGGAACTCGGGCAGGGCCAACAGCTTCTACAGGAGCCTAACGGTTTCGGGCTGCCCGCGATCTTCCCTTCCTGCTTGCCTGCCCCATGGGCCTCAGACCTGCTTAGCTAGCCCCACACCCACGTAGCCAGTTCCCCGTACTTGTGCGTGTAGATCTCCTCCTGGCCCTGCTTCCTTGGTGGAACTCCGCCTGCTACAGGGTGCTTCTTTCTGCTGGCGCGCAGCGTGGCGGGAGGCACCGGTGAACAAGAGGGGACATGTGTTTGGTGCAAGAGGCCCCCGCGGAAGCCCCTGCAGTGGCACCGGAGGGTCGCGCAGGCGCGGCAGGGCGAGCTCTGCTTCCGTCTGCACTGCCGCAGCGTTTGTGAAGCTCCCGCCATCCGCTGCTTCAGCAATAGACAGAGGGTCACACATTGACATTTTAACGGTGGGTAGGATGAGCAGAAAAGCAGACAGCCCGAGTGACTGATCACCCACTCAGTGAGTAGCAGGAGCGAGACGGGGCTGACCCCCAAGGGCCCTCCCAGCCCCCGGCTGCCCTGTCTTGTCAGCTGCCTTTGTAACTGCAGCACTTACATGGCCAGTGCCATGGATGGGAATTTGATGGTGAGCAAAGAGATCCTTCCCTGCCCTCATGGAGCTCCCGGTGGAGGGTGCCTCTGTGGGGTGTTCGGCTGGACGAGGGCTAATGCTGGACCTTCAGAGAGCTGGGGTCTGGAGTTGGCGTTCCCTGCTGGACCCAATTGCCTTGAGCAATACTCAGGCTTACAGCCTTCAGGAGAAGTTGCTGCAGAGGTGGGTGCTCGGGCCAGCAGGAAGAGTGAAGGGCTCTCAGGGCACCAGCAGGGACCCCGGTGGTAGTGCCCCAGGGTCCCCTGGGCCTTGCTAGAGGCACTGGTAAAGGTACCGAAAATGCCATCCAGAGGGAGACGTTGAGGAGGGAGGTGAGCAAGGGCACGAAGGACTGTCTTCCGCCCTCCTCTGCGCGCTGTCCCCCAGTGTTTACGTCCTCTCACGCATCCAGCCCTGAGCAAGCCATCTGTGCACCCCCCCCCCCGCCCTCCACAGATGTGGGGACACTGAGGCAGGTAAGCCCTCAGCATCAGCCAGGGGACAGCTCTCCTACTGCGTGTCATAGCACCTTGGGGAATGCACAACTGACAGGAGAATGTTCTTTGATCTGAGCACACAACAGTCATCTTGGGAGTAAAAGTGTTTAAAGTCAATTATTTATCTCTTCTGGCCCCAGCACGCCACTCTCACCCTGGCAAGGACCCACAACCAACTGGGGTGCTCGCTGGGGGCAAAGGGAACATGGACTGGCCAAGGGAGGAAAGTAATTATAGATACTGCTCTGGCCAGTTGTGCAAACAAGGTCCGTGTTTCCTTATGAATATGTTTATACATATATATTTCCATTAGGCAGATATTTTTGTCTCTTTCCCTCTTTCATTTCCTTAACATCTAACATAAGACGTTTTAACGGTAGTTAACTTTATATCTCAGGATTCAAGTTACAGGATTTTAAAAGGAGGCATGTGAATCAATGAGAAGAATGAACATCAAACAGATAAAAGTTCCTACCCTGACTGAGCTTACATTCCAGTGAGGGAGAGAAATAATAAATAAAATATATAGATATCAGTTGGTGATAAATGATAAGAAGGAAAATAAAGCAAGGAAGAGGTACAGGGAGCGTGTGTGTGTGTGTGTGTGTGTGTGTGTGTAATTTTGAACAGAGCAGTCAGCAAAGGCCTCCCTAGAGGTGTCACTTGAGCAATGGGAGAGGGCAGGTGTAAAGGTCCTGAGGTGGAGTGTTCAAGGAAGCCTGCTGTGGCAGGAACAGGAAGGAGGAGGCAGAGCACAGCATGAGATAGGCAGAGAGAGAACTTGGGCCGGATCACACAGGGCTTTGGGGTCATGCTAGGGACTTTGGTTTTTACCCCAAGTGAGATGAGGAGCTGAGAAAGGACTTTGAGTGACATGCTCTGACTTGGGTTTTCATACAAATGCCTCTGTTGCCCTGAAGCTTGACCCTGCACGTGACCGTCTCGATAAGGCTTGTCTTTAGCTGCCCCTGCTTCCCTTCCAGTCCCACCCCAGGATTGTCAGGGCGCTGAGGTCCTGAGCTTTGCGGGCAGGTGCCCAGAGAAGGGGAGTCTGGTGACTGTCCTCCCAGCCCAGGGCTCCAGCCCTTGCCTGTCTTTCTAGTGCCTTTGAGAAGTTAACCGTACGGTACGATTGAAGCTTGCTTGGTTAGATTCTGTGAAGGTGAGCCCAGCCCTCCTGGCCGGGTTGAACTGACCCTGTTGGGGAGAAAGCAGCTCAGAGGACGGAGCAGTTTATTCTGGAGGGGTCATGGTGCTGGGGATGAAGGACGAGGCGAGAGGATCCAGAGAATGGACAACACCAGAGCTGGAGTGTTAAACAGAGAAGCTGGTGGGGGCAGACCAGAAAAGGGGAATCAGCAGGAATAGGCCACAGTCACATAGAAGTGTGTAGAAGATAGAACCTCCATCTCCAACTCAGGTGAGATTAGTCAAACTTTCTTCATTTTCTAACATAGTTTAAAATCTCTTATAAGTCTATTGCCACCGAGTGGTGAAAATTTAACCTTGGTCACTCTGCGGGGGGCCTCCGTCACTTTCCCTCGGACCGCTTTAATTCTTGGGGGCTTATGGACAGCCAAGAGGGGGGTGGCGTAAGGGGTGGGGGCAGGGACATTTGCCACTGACGTTGCTGGCCCTGAAGGCCCTGCTGGTTGGTGCAGAGAGCCACAATCCCACGGCTGCCCTTGCGGCCTGAGGTTCCTCTGCTCCTTTCATACGGGTCTGGGGAGGCTTGGGCGTCTGAGAGCAGGAAGACTTCTGGTCCCTGAAAACCCCATGCTCCAAAGGATGCCGGGCCCTCTCTGACATGGACTATCTGTGGTCTGGGACTAGGCCATCTGACAGCTCTGGTCCTCTGTTTCTCCTGTACTTATTAGTTAATAAGTACTTGTGGGGTGGGTAGGTGGAGAAAAAGATGGGAAGGCAGACTGCCCAAGGACAGCAAAGGGTGTTGGAGCTTAATGCTGGCCGGGACCTTGAGCCCCACACAAGGCATGGGCCTGGCTCTCTGGGCCCTCTGGGCCCTCTGGGCCCTCTGGGTGTGGTTTGGGAGGTCACGTCCCTGCCACACTGTGCTTAGCCAGACGCCACAGGTGAGGGTGGGCACTGGAGCCCCTCATCTCCTGCTTGGTGTCCTTCAGTTCCCAGGGCACCGGCCGTTCTTAGGAGTGGGGAGGGGGTGCCCTGGCCCCTGTATGGGGCATTGGGGACCCCGAGGCCTCTCAGCAGGCATTCTAGAGGCTAGCAGCAGCCAGCCCTGCTGCTTCGAGACTCGAAAGAGGTGGGATTTATGTCTCTGGCTGGGGAGGACGGCTCATTTTTCACGGTGCCTCATGACTTTCCAGACTATATTTTCAGCCTTGGTTTGACGTCAGTCTCTCGCTCTGTCCCCGGGGATCTGCTTTGTACATTTCCAGGCCGACCAAGCCGGAGCCTCCCCATGCCCTAGGGCCTCTCGTGGGTCCCTCCTGCCGCCTCGGCGGTGCTCCCGGGCAACAGCTAGCATGTTCGTGCGTGCGTGCGTGCGTGCCGGGCTCCCGGGGAGACCGGTGGATGCGGGGAGAGGGGTAGAGGGGGTCTGCCGGAGAGATGGCTAGACGAGCTGGTGGAGCTGCGCTGGGAGGTCCTGTGTGGTGTGTGAGTGTGTGTGTGTTGCAGGGGGAGGAGTGGAGAGCCGGAGACCGGGAGGAGCGAGCCAGGCTGGCTGAGGCGGCACGTTTGTCCCTAAGCGGCTTATCTGCAGACATCCCTGCTTCCCTGTAACAGGCTAGGTCCCAAGGCCTGAAAGGAGGGGAGGGAAGATGAGGAAATGGGGGGGGGGGGAGGAGGAAGATGAGGAGGACGCCAGGGGGAGGGGGCGGTGGCAGAGGCAGGAGAACGGACTACCGGCACAATGACAGATCACATGTGCACAGCACATGCTTTCCCATTTCTTTACCTGAGTCCTCCGCAGCTCTGCCGTGGGGATTGTTCTCTGTGTACAGGGGGAGAAAACCCATTTTGCAGAGAGACTGCTCTTGGTTCATGGTGCCCAAAACTCAGCCCAGCTCCGCCCTCCGCTTTGATTTCAGAGTTTGAGGGGGCACGACTGCACTCAGAGCTGAGCTCATAGACCTGCCAGAACCTGCTTCAAACAGTGGCCCCTAGACACAGACCACGACTTGTATTTGGGGGTGTCTCCCTGTACATCCCCTTAGAAAATTTTTTTAATGTTTATTTACTTTTGAAGGAGAGAGAGAGAGAGCGAGCACAAGTGGGGGGAAGGGAAGAGAGAGAAGGAGACACAGAATCCGAAGCAGGCTCCAGGCTCTGAGCTGTCAGCACAGAGCCTGACATGGGGCTCGAACCCACCAACTGTGAGATCATGACCCGAGGCCAAGTCGGACGCTTGACCGACTGAGCCACCCAGGTGCCCCATTTTCATCCCATTTTTGAACCTAGGCTAAGGCCCTGTCTGTGGCAGGCACCCCAGATACAGTTAACAGACTTCAGTTCCAGTTTGTGCCCTCACACCTATAGGCTGTGTGACTCCAGGATAGTCACTAAACCTCTCTGGGCCTTGATTGCCTCATTGCTTTGTACCTGATAAGTTTAGCACGTCCTAGACTGAAACACATCTTCCCTCCCACAGCCTGCACCTGGGACCCAACCCCCCTCCCCCCCCCCGCTGCTCATCATCCCAAATGTTTTCTCTGGCTAATGTCACCCTCAGCCATCCCAAACCAGAGCCCTCCACGTCCAGTCAGCCACCATGCCCTCCTCATTAGGCCTCCTAAACACTTTGAGGACCCCTGACGCCCTGCCTAGTGTTCGGTAGATTCTGAAGAAGTGCAAGTTTTTTGCTTATGAGCTCCTCCTTCTGCTCTGAAAAACATCGAGGGGTCTGAAAACACGAATGCCGCTGGGATACACTGCGGTTCCCAAGCTCCCTCTCCTTTCCCTGCCAGTCACAGTGTCCCAACTCCCACCCAGGAGCTGTCACCCAGTTCCCACTGCATGGCCTGGGTTCAGGCTCTCCTGGCTCCCACGGGTGGCGGTACGTTGCATCAGTTAAGAATGTGGGCTTTTTTGGGCTCCAACCCCAGCTCTGCCACCAAGCTGTGTGACCTGGGCAAGTTAACTAATGTCTCTGTGCTGCAGTCTCCTCGCCTGTCAAATGGGAATGATGCTAGATACTACACCTTGTTGTGAGAATTAGATGCTTCCATACACACAAAATACTTAGAACAGTGCCAGCAAGGAATAAATGCTGAACAAAACTTTTGTGATTATTGCCTGGAATATAATAGCCTCCGAAATGGTCTCCCTGCTTCAGGTTTCGTCCCCTCTAGTGCATTCTTCACCCAGTGGCCAAAGAGCGTTCTCTGTCACTCCCATGCAAGGTTGCCAAATAAAATACAGGATGCCCAGTTCAAATTTAAATAGATGTCTGGTATTTTTATTTGCTAAATCTGGCACTTCTACTCCCATGCTTAAACATTTCTCCTGGCTCTCCACTACCTTTAAAATAAAACCTAAATTTTTAGCATGACATTTAGTGTGACTCAGTCCCCTGCTCCATCCGTTTAATCGGTCACCACCCTCAGCCCCCTCCTATGCTCCCGTCGTCTCCGACTGCCTTCTTGGAATCCTGGAAAATGCAGCTTAGCATTTTGGAGCTTGGAAGAACCATTGGCCACATTTTTAGAGGAGAGGATTGGGGCTCAGAGAGGTTGAAGACTTGCCCAAAGCCACACAGCAGTTAGTGAAACCCACACACTTCCCAGGCCAGTGTTCTTGCCAGAACCTCAAACTTTAGCTCTGAAACACTGAGCTCAAATGTTTGGAGCGACAAACATACTAGGTTTAAAATTCCTGACCTCCATGATCTCACGGTTTGTGAGTTCGAGCCCCACATCAGGCTCTGTACTGACAGTGCAGAGGCTGCTTGGCATTTTCTCTCCCTCTCTGTCTGCCTAACTCTCTCTCTCTCTCTCTCTCTCTCTGTGTGTGTGTGTGTGTGTGTGTGTCTCCAAAAATAAATAAACATACATTAAAAAAAAGAATGGCTTCCTTTAAAAAGATCAAAATAAGAAAGTAAAAATCCTGACCTTGGAGAACCAGCTGTGTGCTCTCTTAGGTTTAGGGGGTGAGGGAAAGCTAGACCTGCTGGCCCAGAGAAGTTCTTGGGGGACTGTAGGATGACCTGGAAGTGTTCTGGGCTCAGGTAAGGAGCTCCTTGGGGTGTGGAGGCAGTGCTTCTGGGGCGGGGGAAGCAAGGCCCTGTTTGCAGCTCTGTACTTGGGGTTTGGCCCAGAATGGTTTTATTTTCCCAACTCCAGGCAGCTGACAGGGAGGGCATGTCAGCATCCCGGACAGAGTAATCATGGCCAGCCCAGCAGCCTTGGGGTGACCTCAGGGGCTAGCCCAGCATGAAGGCCATCATGATGGCAGTAGGGACACTTCCCCTGTCACCTGGGGGGGGGGGCAGGTGCCACCACTCTGCAGTGACTCCGGCACCAGCCTCGACATGGACCAGCTTCCCGGCCAGATCCCTGGGAGGCTCTGGCTCCGTGACAGCCACGCGATGAAAATATCTCCGCTCAGTGCTGAGAACTTGGTCTCGATAATTGACTTGTATAATGTCCAAAGACTGTGCATATAACCAGCCCAAAGTGATGCATCATCTTTAGCAAAAAGATTTATCATGGAATCTGCAGCAGCTTCCCATTTGTCTGGAACAGAAATGAGAGCGACTCTCCCTGCCAGGAGTCATCCTTTGTCTTCAAAGCAAATTCCTCCATGGTTGGAGGCTTCTTGGGCCCAGGCTGAGGCCTGTGGCCAACTTCCTGGCCAAGGTCCCAGGGCCCTGGTGTCTCCATCCCAAGAATCTAAGCCACAGGCATCAGAGTGCAAATAAGAGAGTGGAGCACTGGGTTTAGGAGCCCTGCGTTCTAGAACTGGCTCTGCCATCAACTGGCTTCGTACCTGGGCAAGTCACTTAGTATCCAGGCTTTTACTTCTCTGTCTGCAATATGGAATTTGTGATTCCTGCTTGAACTGTCTCACAGCAGAGATGGAAGAGGAATCACCGATCCCCTACCTTGCAGAGAGGCTCCATGGAATCACGGTTCAGAGCCCAGGCTTTGAGGTCAGATGGATCTGGGTCACATCCCAGCTCTGCTGCTTGGTTATGTCACGCCGGGCAAGTTTCTCACCCTCTTTAGGCTGTGGTTTTGTACAATGGAGGTGCTGAGAGTATCGTCTTTGTGGTTGCGGTGGTGTCAGGAGGAAAAAGAAAAGGTGCACAGGAGCCCGGAGAACGGTGCGGTGCAGGCTTATGCCCTCGAGTCCCATGCTCCACGCTCTTGAGGCAAACCCGGCCTCCCGGGAAGGCAGGGCGCGTGAGTGGTAACACTCCCTGTTGGGAGCAGACCCACCGCTACATGTCACATCATCTCACAACTCTAGGTGAGGAAACACATGCAGAGGTCAAGGCCTTGTGTAGGGCCCCTCAACTTGTCCGTGACAAAAGTGAGCTTTGCGCCCATTTCTAGCTGCCTCCAGGATCTGTGTGTTTTTCTGCCACACCACGATGGCTTATATTATAGTTGGAGAGTGTGAAGATGGTCAGTGAAGAGTATAATTAGCAGCAAGGCCGCAGAAGCTTTGGAACCAGGCTGACTTGAGTTTACCTTCTGTCTTTGCCACCTCGTAGCTGTGTGACCATGGCCAAGTCACTTACCCTCTCTGTCTCAGTATGGTAGGTTCCTAGCGCAGTAAGTGGTGTTCTACACGATACCTCTTGTGACTGCTGCCGAAGGCAGGGTGTGCTGTGTGCTGAGGGACAATACGGTGGGACTGTGGCCAGTGGTGGTGCTGGCAACCCCCCTCCCCTGCCCAAAGGAAGCATCTGGTCTGCTGGAGGTGACCAGGCAAGCCAGCAGGGAGGCATGACATTGAAATGGGGCTTTGAAGGACCGAGAGGCTTCTGATGAGTGGAGCCAAATGAGAGGCCTTTCTAGGAAAAAGGGTTGGTGCCTAGGAAGGTGCTAGAAGACTCAGGAGAATCCTAGGGCGAGACAGCATGGCACCGGGAACCCATGAGGAAATGCTCCCCCCGCCCCCCGCCCCCCGGTGCACCCGGCGACTGCCTTTTACAACCACTTTCTGCGCGCCGGGCACTGTGTATCCTTCATCTCAAGTTTCCACCACTGTTCTTCAAAGTAGGGGTCGTTAACCCCTTTCACAGATAAGGAGCTGAGGCCCAGAGAGTCTGAACAAGCCCCCACGAAGGCGCACGAGTGAGTGACATGGCCAGGAAGGACTCCCACTTGGGTCTGTGCGCAGAGTGTCCTGTCTGCACCACCCAGCACGAGTGAGCGTGTGTCTCCATTCGGCGCCCCTGCTGTGCACCAGGGGAGGGTTTATAGATATAGGCTGGGCGTGACCGTGACCGGAGTCCCTGGACTCCAGCAGCTGGGGGGCCCAGTGAAGGAAACGCTCACAGTGAGGGTGCTCGGCGGGTTGGGAAGCCCAGAGGAAACGTGGCTTGTACTCAGGCAGCATGGCCTCCTCATCAGAGTCCCTGCTCCTAGCCTCTGAGGCTGGGGACAGGCTGCTGTGGTCAGCCCACTCTCAGGCTAGCTAACAGTCCGTGGGGGGGGGGGGGGGCAGGTGGGTCGTGTTGGTGAAGAATAAGGGAGAGCCAGCCGGCCAGAGGCCATTTGGCCGCTCCCGGCCCCCATCCAGCACGGTGGATTTTAACCTCTTTGGGGCCGGCTGGACATCTGTCCCAAGACCACATGGTGACAGAGCGCACGGCTGATGTCTGCTTTCGTTCTCTGTCTCCTTCAGCAATATTTCAATGCAAGAATTTGTCTTTTCTGAGTCCATTTCCTCCGAGCTCCTCCACCGTTGGCTGGTAAGCCCATGTGACTGAGTCATGTGAATCAGCTCTGTGGTCGCCAGTGTCCTATCCCAAGACCTGGCCAGCATTTCCCCCTCGGCCCATCTCAGGCAGAGCCCTGTCTCTGACCCAGCCTCTGAGAAAGATCCTCCCATCTCCTCCCATCCACCTGCCAGGCTACGTCCTCCTCCCCACCTCCTCCTGGAAGCCTTCCCTAATTTCTGTGGCCCACCCTGCTTCTGACGCGAGAATGTCCCCGAATACAGCTGTTAACAAGATTCTCTTCTGTTTGCTTATCCATGTGTTCCTCAGCGTGGTCGCTCTGCAGGGGCAAGGAGGTTCCTTTCCTGCCTCTTTATCTCATCCCCAGCACTGAGCGAGGAGGGGCGCGGGACATGGTGATGTCTGAGGGATTCAGCCGGATAGGGGCAGATCTGGGACAGTCTCATCAAAAAAAGATTTCCATAGATTACTGAGGGTGACATCTGGCTTTGTTCAACGCTACAGGACTTTTCATGATTTATTAGCCATTCTCTCTATGTTTAGGAGCCAGGGGCCTGGGTCTTGGCACCAATTAAATGAGCTCTGTTTTCAGAGCTCTGTTTCAGACCTATGACTCTAGCCAGGTGGAGAACCTGGGAGCAAAGATACCTACCTAAAGTCCCACTCACCAGAGTCACACTTGTATTTCTCACCGCAGCTTCCTCCCCGCCCAGAGCTGAGCACTGCTTAAGTGGAGATGAGCCTGTTAATGACACACACCCTGTTCTTGCCCCAGTTTGGCAACTGACTTGCTGCCTGACCTTGGACCCCACCTTTCTGGGCCCGGTTTTCTTCCTCTGACAACAAGGGTAGTGGCCGAGAGGGCTGTTCAGGTGACTGCAGGCTCTGAACCTTTGCTTCTCAGACTCAAAGGCAAGGATGTCGATGGCTTCTCGAATATAAATGTTTCTTCCCTGACAGCCAGCCTGGGAGATCAATAATTCTGTCAGAGCATCCTTGCAGGAAGGCTAGAGCCTAGAGGCAAGACCGGACACTTTATTCGTGGCTCATCCCCATTCTCCAGCCCCCTTCACCACCCCGCCCCCAATCCAGGATGCGGCAACCTGCCATGAATGAAGAGTGGCTGGTCACATGGCCTGGTAACCATGGTGACGGATCCCCCGCAGCCGGTAGGCATCAAAGTCACATGAGAACCCCGGAAAACTGGCTGGGGTATTTATAGAAGCAGGCTGGTGCTTTTATGGAAATGGGTCTATATTTGACTCTGGTACTAAAAGCTGCATGCTGGCCCTGGGGCCAGGCGGGTTTGCACCTGATTCTCCTTCCCTGCCTGTGGGGCACACGCCCCCCTCCTTTCCTAGGTCTCCTGCCACGTTCCCCTCCTCATCCCACTCCTAGAGGCTGCTGCTCCTATTCCAGCAGACACCCCCCCCCCAACCCCTTTCTGTGCACAAACAGTGCTTCCTTCTGGGCTGGGAGTTTGGGGTCCCAGGATGCAGGCGTGTAGGCAATTTGGGATATCTTCCTTCACCATCCCCCCACCCCTTAAATATCAGAAGGTACTGTGACTCCTCCAAGTCTTTACAGCTTCTTTCTTCCTCAAAGTTCGGAGGTAGCTGATAAAAGGGAGGCAATACACTTCCAAGGACAAGACTTCAAAGGTTCAGCCACCCGGCCCTCCATGGGTGTTATAGCCATGTTCCAGAAAAGCAAAGTTCCCTTATGCTAATGGGAACTATTGTTTATTGCGCACTCCCTGGGCGTATGTTATCTCATTTAATCCTCATACGCCCTATGATACACATAACTGCTGTTATCCCCATCTTCCGGATGAGGAGCTCCTAGTCAGAATGAAAACCTGGATGTGATCCGCAGTCCATGCTCTCTTACTGTGTCCCGTGCTCTCTGCAGAGCAGCCATGTCCCCCTGAATGGCAGGGACAGGAGCGAAAGTGGGGGGCCAGGAGACAGCAGTGGAAGGAGCAAGGAGAAACGCATTTTTGTTATTTTAATGAACAGATAATATATGCACATAGTCAAAGAAAAATTAAACCAAAGTAAGTCCAATACCAAGTTTCCCTTCCAAGGTCCTCCAGCCCCCAGGCCCCCCTCCACAGAGGAAGTGACCGTGGCCATTTTCGGGTATCCTCTTTCTAGAGATTGCCTTTGCGTATAGAAGCAGATATAGATATACCAGATATTCGTGGTACAGATACAAGGCCTAAAATTCAAAAGGTATGTGGAAAATAACTCTTTCCTTCTTGCTTGCCCACAGCCATACAGTTCCTCACCCTACAGGCAAGCACCATTATCAGTTCTTATGTCTCATTCCAGAAATATTTTATGCCCCGACAAGTACGTGAGACATACACAAATGGTCCCGCCCTCTCCACACTATTCTGCATCTTTTTTCATTTAACAATACATTTTGAAGACATTTCCAAATCAGAACATACAGAGCAGATTTGTTCGTTTTAATGGCTGCAAAGAATTTCAATGCGTGGAGGTACCGTAAATTATTTAAGCAGTTTCTTGTTGAGAGACATCTAAATTGCTTTCTTTTCTTTCTTTCTTTTTTTTTTTTTACAAACATGGCTGCAAGAACTATTTTGCAACAAATGTCTTTAAACAAACACATGTTCAGAATGAGTATGTGCCTTCAGAATTTTCATAAATGTGGTTTAATGGGCAATGGGTATGTGCCTTTGTCGTTTTGATAAATATGGTCTCGTTATCCTCTGCAGAGATTGTATAATTGAAGTCTTCTCCAGTTAGCAACTAGTGTGTTATCAGCCTTTTAAAGAAAATTTATTTACCGACATAATAGGTAAAAGATCATATCCCATTAATTTTCAGTTTGCCATTTCTTCTAATATGAATGAAATGGAACATCTCTTTATACGTGTAAAAGCCACTTGTATTTTATTTTCCATAAACTTTCTATTCATAGCCCTCTCACTCATTTCTTAAAAAGTTTATTTATTTTGAGAATGAGCAGGGGAGGGGCAGAGAGAGGAGGACAGAGGATCTGAAGCGGGCTCTGTGCCAACAGCAGAGAGCCTGATGTGGGGCTCGAACTCACGAACCGCAAGATCATGACCTGAGCTGAGGTCGGAGCCACTCTAACTGACTGAGCCACTCAGGCACCCTCTTACTCATTTTTAGGAACTCTATATATTAGAGAAATATCTCCCCCACTTTTAAGACAGTCACTTAATAGATATCTCTAAACACCTACTATATGGCAGGACTGTTCTAAGTGCTGGGGATATAGTGTTAGTCTAGTTGGGGAGCAGACAACAAGCAAATGAAGAAGAAAGTGAGTCAAATGCCAGATGGTGATAAGTGATTTGGGGAACAATAAAGGAGGGAGAGGTAAAAGGACATCAGTGAAGACCTTAGAAAGGTCTTCCCCTCCCAATATTAGAATAATTTTCCATGCCTTCTTTTCGTATTTTTATAATTTCATTTTCATTTCCATTTTAATTTCATTTCATTTCCTTTTCAAAGGAAAAACTTCTGATTTTGATGATCCTCTCTACTGTATGTTTACTTTCCTATTTCATTAATTTCTACATTGTCTTTATCGTTTTCTTCCTTCTGTTCCCTTTGAGTCTATTTTCCTAAGTTCTTGAGATGTTTGCTTGGCTCATTGATTTTTAATCTCTCTTCTAATATATCTATGTAAGTCCAAAAATATCCCTCTAAGTACTGCTTTGGATGCATTCCTATGGCTTTTTATTTTTTTTTAACATTTATTATCCCCGATACGAGTACAATTTGGTGTAAGGAGTAAGGAAGGCATTCACATTTACTTCTTTTCTGGTGGCTAAACCAATTTTATTTATTAAAAAATCCATCTTTCCCCTAGTCACTTGAAACATAATCTTTATCATAATCTAAATGACTAAGTCCGAGTTTATTTCTGGACTCTGTGTTCTGCCTCATGTATTTCTCATACTAGGACCGCATGAATTTAAACTTGCAACTTTATAATATGCTTCCTCACCTCGTGGGCTAATGACCTACACCACACCTATTGTGCTCTCTTTTCATAATTCCCCTGGCTATTTTGTATTCCTTTGCTTCTGCTTAAATGTTTTTTGTTTGTTTATTTGTGTTTTGTTTGTTTATTTGTTTGTTTTGCAGGGTGGCAGATCTCTCAGTAGCATTTGGGAGCTGCTCTCTCTATGTGGATTTTCTATACCTTTTTTAAAGTTTATTCCTAAGTACTTTTCTTTTCTTACTATTGTAAAGGAGGCGTTTCTTTTATCTTCTCACTGGCTGTGGGGTACCTAAATGTTCTAGATATTTTGCATGTTTATTTTTCATCCAATCATATTACTGAATTATACTGTTGTTTAACTTTTTCTCTTGTGAATTGTTTTTCTAAATGAAACTTTTAGCTTTTAAGGGGATAATGCACATTAATTTTAAAGTTCTCAGGGTAAGTGGCTATTTAATGATTCAGTGAATTAATAAGTGTAAGATGCTTACAGTAGTGCCTTATGAGCTACTGCTAATAGCAACAGCGATAATACTGCCTTGATTTATCTTTTTAATCCTCACAAGGACCTCATGAGATTAGAGAACTAAATATTATTTTCATTTTCCAGATAATATGAAGTTTAGGGCACCTTGGTGGCTCAGTTGGTTGAGGGTCCGATTTCGGCTCAGGTCATGAACTCGCAGTTCCTGAGTTCCAGCCCTGCATCGGGCTCTGTGCTGATGGCTCAGAGCCTGGAGCCTGTTTCAGATTCTGTGTATCTCTCTCTCTGCCCCTCCCCCACTAGCTCTCTGTCTTTCTCTTTCAAGAATAAATAAACATTAAAAAAAAGGATATGAAGTTCAAAGATATTAAGTGATTGTCAAAAGTTGGCTGGCAAGGCTGGATCAGAACCTGGGTTTATCTATGTCCATCAAGCTGTCTCAGAAAAGGAGAGCTAGGCGAGTCCTTGTGTAAAGTGAAGAGTCCCTTGAACTCACACACACTCATCCCAAAGGTCTGCTTTGATTTGTGCTCTGTATGCTCCTGCAGGGGTGTGTTCAGTTGGGGCACCTTATCCTGTTCCATAAGGACTCTGCAGAGTCAGATTCTCTGGGACAATTTTCCAGGCCACTGAGTTCCAAAAAGCAGAAGATCAGAGTTGCCTTGGGGCTGGGCAGTGGGGCTCAGCTTGAATTTACCGGGTGCTTCCTATTCCTGTGAAGAGCTGTCCATTCCTCTCCTCCATTGCCGTGCTTGACTATCTCACATCGATTGGGAGATGAGGAGCCAAGGGGTTCAAGGGCTTGCCTGAGTCACAGTGGAGGACGGGGAGGTGGTGGGTGCAGGAAAGAATTTGGTGCCTTCCTTGGTCCTCTAGGGCAGCTGATCTCTCGCTGCCTCTCTCTTTCCTCACATTCCTCTCCAGTTCTGCCCCACCTCCATCGAATTGCTAACCACTGGGGTTCTCTCAGACCCTGAAGTGAGGCTTCCACTTTACAGACCGGGGAGTTGAGGTCAGGAATGAAGAGACTCTTAAACAACAACAACAAAAAAAGGTTTATTCATTTGTTTTGAGAGAGAGAGGGAGAACACAAATGGGGAAATCAAGAGTCAGATGCTTAATGGACTGAACCACCCAGGTGCCCCATGAAGAGACTCTTGAAGCTGCTATGAGTTAGAACTGGGAATTGAAATTGGGGTCTCCTCTCAGGGGGCAGGGATGCTTCTGAAGGGCCCTGGTGTTGTCACATCCCATTAAAGTAGCTGGGAAGCCACCCCCATAATGTGACTGTCGTGCTCTAAAACTTTCCATGGCTCCCTCTTACCTTTCAATCTAAGTAGAGGTTTCCAGCCTAACACATCAGGCTTCCACATTAGAGAATCCCACTCACCTTCTGGCTTTGCCTCTCATTTGTCCCCAAAGCCGCAGCCTCTGAATGGCCCGGCTGGACCCAGACCTACGCCTTGGGGTTGGACATACGGTGAATTCACAAGCTCCTCCCAAATGCTTGCCCTCTATTTCTTTACAGGGGTCCTCAAGCTCCAGAGGGGAAGCTAGATGGACTTGTGACATCCACCCCTTTGTTGGAAAACGAGAATTCCATTCGTGAAGCTCAAGCTTAAGTTAGCAGCCATTTCACATTGTTGCTTCATATTTACAGCTTGAAATTTACTAATAACTCCAGTTATTTTTCACATAAACTCTGATGGAACCAGGAATGATGGATTTGGAGGAACAGGAAACAAACATGTAAAAGGCGACGAACTCATCTGTGTTGTGTCTTCAAAGATCCTTACTTGGATTACTATATATATTATATACACGTACATACATGCTACGTACACGCCAGAGAATCCTGCTCTTTCCTCCGGGCCACATAATGCTCAGAGCAGAAACTGAACTGAACGCACACGCCCGGGTGCTAACAAAGTTCTTTGTCACTGCTTTAGGAAAACTTACTTTCTCTTAATGGGGATGAAGTCTGTCGTTGTCTTCTCACCGCGAGGGCTGCCTTGGGACTTTTATTAGGCCCTGGCCAAGGCCGGGGAAATTGCTTAGCTCTTCAACACCTTCCATGCTGTCTGTCTTTGGCTGATGGTGTAAACCCTGCCTCTGAAGTGGGCCGTGAGCCCCCCGTGCTTTCCCGAACTAGTATTTGGTTAGATTTGCAAAGAGACTCGCCGCACACAGACGGGAGCAGGTGGACCCGGAGCCGTAGGAAGGGCTGCTGCGCCCACGGCTGCACCAGATGGGCCGGGTGAGGGGGTGGCTGCCTGCTGTGTACTGACCCCAGGAAGTCCTGTCCCGCTCAGGTTCCCACCGCTCCCCCCTCGACACCCGGCTCGAGTTTGGACAGGTGACTTTTCGACAGCTGGGATTGCTGGCAGGCCTTCCTCCCTGGGCTCAGTCCTGTTCCATCTACACAGGACCCCGGGGCACAGGGCTCTGGCCTGAAGCACCTGCTCCCATGCTTCTGGCCCAGCTCTTTACTATGTCACTGTCATCATCACAGTTGTCATTGTCATCATCATCATAGCAGCCATTTACATGCGTCGAGTCCTCGCTCTGGGCCAGGCCACTGTTATACATACGTTCCTTTGAATGCTCAGCATCCTGTGAGGAGGGCACTCTCCTTATCCCCATTTCACAGGTGAGAACACTAGGTCCTGAGAGGTCACAAGGTGAGACCATGAGTCCTGGCACTGGCCTGCAGGGGCCGAATGAGCCTCCGGCCGCTGGCTCGCTGTGCTCCTGCACCGCTCTGCTCCCGTGTCCCTGCGTCCCTGTGTCCCTGCGTCCCTGCGTCTGAGAGCTGACACTCACTTTCTCACTCACTTACTAACTCAAGACGCCGTGTATGTGTGTCGTTCCTCCTGCTCGCTCCAGCTGATTGGTGAGCTGATGAAGCCCGTGGGGTCTCCGTGGCAAGGCAAACTACGGTGTGTCAGGGATGGCAGCCATTGGCCAGGAAAAGGAAGGAAGCAGAAATGCCACGAATGAGGGCAGCCCTGGAGGAAATCGGAGCTCCTGTTCCAGGGTCCAGCTTCCATTTCCCCCGGCTGGTTAAGGTGGCATTTGCCTCTTCATTCGGGTGAAACTCCACCTCCCACGGGGATTGGCTTGATCCTCAGAAGCCATAACAGGATAACCATCTTCAAGGAACTGCGATAGTCCTCGCATTTATTCTAAAGACACACAGGGGGGCCTGGGTGGCTCAGTCGGTTAAGCATCCGACTTCAGCTCGGGTCATGATCTCTCAGTTCGTGAGTTTGAGCCCCACGTCCGGCTCTGTGCTGACAGCTCAGAGCCTGGAGCCTGCTTCGGATTCTGTGTCTCCCTCTCTCTCTGCCCCTCCCCTGCTTATGCTGTGTGTGTGTGTGTGTGTGTGTGTGTGTGTGAAAAATAAATAAACATTAAAAAAAATAAAGACACACTTACACAGTAACAGTGGCACCTGGGGACTTTTATATCAGCTGTATTTTAGATTCTGAACCCTAATTGGGTGAACCCCAATTGCTCCTCTCCTTTGCTGATCTAACTCAGTTAATCTGGGAGGATGGGGTTCCGATGATGGCTGTGGAAGGAGGCCCATCTACTGCCTCTAAGTCAGGGGTGAGGGAGTTCTCCAAGGTGTGAAAGTAGCACATGGTCACTGACCATCCTGCGACTTCCCTACTTATCCAATAAATACATGGCTCTTCTGGTTATTTATTGCTGTGTAACAAAGCACCCTAACATGTAGCGGCTTGGAGCAATAATTATTTTTCTCTATCTCATAGTTTCTGTGGGTCAGGCACTTGGGAAGGACTCGGTGGGACAGTTTGTCTCTGCCCCGTGCAACATCTGCTGGGGGCTTGAGTGGGCTGGGAGGGATTGCTTCCAAGATGATCCACTCACGTGGCTGGCGCCTGCTGTAGTTCAGGAACTCAGCCAGGGCTGGGGGTTGGTGGCCTCCTCCCCACATGGGCCTCTCTGTGGGCTGCTTGGGCTTTCTCACAGAATGGTAGGTTCTGAGAGCAGGCATCCCAAGAGAGAATGGAAGCTACCATTTCCTTATGGCCTGGGTCGAGATACACATGACTTCCTTCTCTTGTTCAGGCATCACAGATCAGATTCCAAGGGAGGAGATACGGGTATCACTTCTTGAAAAGAGCATTCAAAGAATGCTGGGACCATTTTTTAAAACATCCACCCTGGAAAAAACTCTAAGAACTGTGCCGTTCGGAACAAAAGAGAGATCATAGTTTAGCATCTGTGTGTGTTTAAGATACTCAGAAACACAAACAATTGAAGTGAATTACAATTTGGGCTGTTTCTCTGGGTCCTGGAAAAGGCCACGGCCAACACTTCCTCCTACGTCTTACTACTTTACGATCCTGGGGGTAGCGTTCCTTGGATTCATGTAGTGAGAAATAAAAATTAAGGGCATTACTTCAGTGTCTTTCTTTTCAGGAAGACGCGCTTGGGTGGAAGAGGAAAATCTGGGGAGGGGAGCTTCGCCAGGAAAAGTATCTCCTTTTCTGAGCAGGACCAGTATTGAGAAGAGTGGATTAGGTCTTGTGTTGGTCCCTGCCAGATTTGACAGGAATGCCCAGCCTGTAAGCTTTGACTGGGCACTTATTGTGTGTAAGTCCGGTGTGTGAGGGGGCGGTGGGGGAAGTGAGGCATGGAGAGTTGAAGAGGAAGAGGTCCCTGCCTTTTATGTAGCCACACTCCAATTTGAGAGGCCAGGCATAGATACGTGAAGGGAAACCTACATTATATGGCCCTGAATGTCAAGATTGAGAGGGAGGATGGACCTCACCATTTGACTTGGACGCCAAGGTTGAGTTTGTCTGTGAGTAAGCCAGGGATACTAATAGTCTCACCTAGTAATATAATACTAGGTACTTGAAATATCTTTCTATAGGCCTGGCAAGGAAGAATCAGTTTTCTAGATGTTCAGAAGGGAGATGGTCACTGAGCGCTGGAGGGGTCAGGAAGACTTCCTGGTGGAAGCCTTCCTTCCCCTCTCCATGTTGGGGCCTTCAGTCAGGGACAGCTTCCAGGCTTCATCTTCTTTCACCGCAAGGCAGATGTTGACATTGTGGACTGCCTTTTCCTTCTAGAAACGCTTTCTTCTGTGACACACACAGTCCTCTCACCTCTTGAGTCTTCCTCTCTGTCTTCTCTCCTGACCATTCCTGCTCTTCCTGCCCCACGGAAGCAGGCCCGGCACCCCAAGTTCTGCTCTCCCGACTGTCTTCTACACACTTCTTCTGGGGGGGGCATCCTTCCCCTCTGCTTAGCATCCTCTTCTGCTCATGACTTCCAGGTCTGTGTCTCCAGCTCTCTCTCTCTCTCGGACTTTATACCCGTATTTCTAACCACACTTTATTCTTTCAGCCAATCTTTATGGACAGTCCGTTCTGTGGTAAAGATGGACGTGGTCTCTCCCCTCGTGGAGCTCTCCCATCATCCAGGGAGACCATTCTCCGGCATCCAGTCACACCATTGAGCATCTAATTACAAATCATGACAGGGCTACAAAGGAGAAGAAATGTCTACCTGGGAGGTTGACTAAATTCTTCATGGTCAGGAGAGCCATGAAGAATTAGGGTTTGAGGTGAATTGGGTGGGCAAGCAGGGAGCGAAGGAAGAGGAGGAGGGACTGAGAGGCTCTCTGGCAGAGAGGGCATATGGCTGAAGTCCAAGTTTGGAAGGAGTGGGCGCGCATAGGAGGGCCAAGAGAAGGTCAGAGCAGGCAGTGGGTTGCAGGGAAGGCCATGGGGGAGGGTGTGAAACAAGGCTAGGGCTGAGGAAGGGCCTGAAAGGATGTGTTGAAGGTGTGGGCCAAACGCTGCAAGCTTGAGAAGGCTGTGATCATATCTGGACTTCTAAAAGGTCACGGTGCTGCTGCTCTTGTACGGAGAAAGGCAGCAAGACTGCAGTTGGAATCAGGAGTTGACGGTGAGGGTCCAGGCGAGTGATGATTCTGGTGTGGATAAGCATGATGGCAGCAGAATGAAAGAGAAGTGGCCAGATTCTAGAGGTACTTAGGAGATGAAATCTCCAGGATTTAATGACAGATTTCACGAAACAGTGATAAAGAGGAGGTCTCAAGGGTGATTGTTGGGTTTCTGGCTGGCTCAACTATTCATGGAGCCAGGGAGCACTGCAGGAGGAGCAAGAAGCAAATTATGGAATGTTTACAAGGTAGAACTTCGAATGTTGAATTTATTTCTTGCAATCTGTGCTGGAAGTGACTCCAAGGGAGTCAAGTAGAAAGATAGAGTAGGAGGTTGCATATATGGAGCTCAGAAGGGTGTCCGGAAAGGAGATGTAAAGGTGGGAGCCAGTGGTGTGGGAGATGGTCTCAGAGAGACGTACAGAGAGTGAAAAGGCTAGAGCTCTGGGAGGTCCAGCATTTAAAGGTCAGCAGGGAAAACCAAGCGGTGACCAGAAGGGTAAGAGGAAAACCAGGGAGTGTGGCACCTGTGAAGAGAGTTCTAGAAAGAAGTCTTGAGAGGGCAACCAAGACACGTATCACAGAGAGGTCAGGGAGATGAGGATTGGAGACTGCTCCGTGGATTTAGTGACATAGAGGTCACTTGTGACCCTAGTGAGAGAGAGCCCCCTTGGCAGCATGATGAACAGAGGTGGGTTGAGGAGCGAGTGGGGAGTGAAGGAATGGAAGCAGGGTGTGTGGAAGAAAACGAGAAGGTGAGGATGAGAGCTTTAGTGACTTTGTGAAAGGAAAATGCCTGCTAAGAAGGATCCAGTAGAAAGGAAATGGTTGATAAGACAGGAGAGAAGGAATAACCCACAGTGATTGAGGTTCTCAAGGAGGCTGGGGCCAGGGGACCCAGTGGACTGGGGACTGATCGCAGGGAACAGGAGAGACTCTCCCCTGCTATGTCAGAAAGGAGGAGGAGAGAGCAGGTGCAAATGTAGGTGCAGATGGGGGCAGGTCTACTTATCCTCAGTGGAAAACCCAGAGGGCTTCCAACTGGCTGGGGGCGGGGGGGGGGGGGCAGCAGGGTGGGTGTTTAGGAGAGCGCAGAAGGTGGGAGTGGCGTCCATCAGACTGGAGAAGTAAGTTGACCGGAGAATCATAGGAAGCTTGATGTACTTGAGAGCCCATTTGAGGTTGGTGACCATGAAAGCAGAGGGACACTCATGTGCCCCATGGTGTTTTTCTCTAGAGAACTTTGTACAGAGAAACCAAGTATTGCGTTCATTCAAGGTTGGGGTTTTACTGGGTAAATGTGATACAAGGGCAGAGGAGCAAGGGCATCTCCTGGTTATTGTCTTGATATCCCGCAGACACTTTATTTTCATATATCCCAAATCCATGATCTCGTTACCTTCTTCCTACTGCTCCCCAGATCTGTCCCTCTTTTGAGATCCCCATCCTGGTTAATAATAATACAATTATCTAATAATACCACTAATAGCAATCATTTATAAAGCACACGTATCAGATATAATACCAGATATTTTAAAAAATCCTCTCACCTGGTCAGCATAACAACCTTATGGGATATGTATTATTCATTTTACAGATGTGGAAACTGAGGCTCAGAGACATTACGTCACTTGCTCAAGGTCTCTAGTAAACGGCAATCAGAATGAAAGAAAACAGGTCTATAAGGCTCCAAAGTCCTACCCTTTCCCATGAGCACACCACCGGCGAGCTCCCCTGCCCTAAAACCACCCATCTCTGACCCCATCCTTCTCCCACATCCCCCACCAGGTCAGCCATCACATTCTGTTTGTTCACCTCTGGCATGTCTCCCGTATCATTTGCTACTTCCTGCCACGCCCCTTCACCCCACTCCATGTTGCTGGATGGGTCCACCTCAACGTAAGCTCCATGAGGATAAGGATCATTATCTGTCCTGTTTTCTGTGGCGTCCTCAGGGCCTAGAACAGTGCCAGGTAAACACTATCTAACACTCAGTAGCTGTTGAGTGAAAAGATAGATGCCCATTGGGAGATAAATCTCCATGGGTGTCTCACATTTCTGCAAGTCTTGTGGGCAGAGGCACTGATGGCTTTTTGTTCCAGACTATCTTTTTGAGGATATTTGCATAGTGAACAGCTTTGGAAGACAGTTTCCCTCAGTGGAGGACAAGTTTGTTTGCTGTCTAAGATAATAATGTCTCTCTCCAGGGCAAAGGTTGGCAAATTTGCATGCGGTCCATTATAAAGGATTGGGGTTCCTAAACTTAGAATTCTTCAGAGTGTGCAGGAGCACCCAGAATCAGCCCCACGTCCTTCCCATGGGACTTGGGGGTCAAGGGAAACTGATTTGAAAGTGCAGCTCGCACTGCCTACTGCGCTATGGGTGATAAAATCCTTTGTCTCTGGCCCAGGAGTCTCATGTCTTCTGCCAGCATCCATGAAACCATGGCACCATGAAACCATGAAACCCTCCTTGCTCTGCAAGGGTAAAATCTCAGAGTCTTCACAGTTCATGGCACGGTGCTATCGCCTGTCAATAGGGCAACTGAGAAACAGCCCCCACCTCCGCCACCCCCTCCCAAACACTGCCTCTAATGCTAAGATCCCCTAGAGCAGAGAGAATTCATCCCAGACTCCCCACACAGCCCTCCAAGGCCCAGGAGGATAGCTCCCACCTCCCTAACCTCACCCCTGTTGCTCCACCCCTCCAGCTCAAGCAGTCACCGCCTGCACACTTCTCCACTCTCTGCTAGCTTTGCTCTTGTCATGCTCTCCCGTCCACAAGGGCCAACCTTCTCCCCTTGCATCTGTTGAAGTCCTATCCACCCTCTGAGGCCAGGATCCCAGCTCACATCCTTAAGGCCTGCCCAGAACCCAGTCAGAATTTTCCTCTCCCTTCATAGCCCCCCACTTTCCCCATCTTGTAGAGTTCCTCAGTCCTTTGGGCTGGTATTGTGGCTATCAAGGTAAAACCCCACTCTGCCGGTTCCAGAGGCGCGGCCCGCAGTTCGGCGATCTTCTCAACCCCTGCTGCCCACAGCATACCGTAGGAGCTCAACAGAGGAGTACTGTGGTGAAGTTGAAATGCACAGGGAATGGTCTTGCAAGATGGTAGGATGGAAGGACGGTGGAGTGGAAAAGGAATTGCAAGTAGGGGAAGAGTGAGCAAAGGCACGGGGGTGGAGGTGGCTACAGCAGGGGAGTAAGCACTTTGGGTGAAGCCCAATTCATGAAGGAGGGTCAAAGAGCTGCACCTGATAGGGTGACGAAATGGGGCCCAGGATCCCAGAGACCCTTGGCCATTGGGGCCCCATTCTTCTGATAATGGAAGCCACCGTGATGAAGCCCCAGGGTCTGGGTGTCCTGGGGAGGGGCCTCAAGAGGCCGCTCCTGGGTTAGCCCCTCTCCCTCTCCCTGCCCACCCCCTCCGCCTGCGTCGTCGGCCATCACAGCCTCGCTTGCGGCCCCAGAGCCTCGCACTGACGCGGGCCCGAGCGTGAGTCAAGCCTGCGTCACGGCGCCCCGCCGCCAGGGTGGCCTTTCGGAAAGCGAGGGAACAGTGCGCGCTGCGCTCCGCCCAGCTCCGTTCCGCTCCGCAGAGCCGGCGCGGCCGGGGCGCGGGGAGGGCGACACTCGGCGCTGGCGCCTGCAGCCCCCACGCGCTCCCTCCGCCACGGAACCTGGGTCCCAGGGCTGCTCCCCAGAGAGGCTCGAGCGCGCCGCGGGCGGGATCTGAGTCGGAACCGGCGGCGAGGGAGGGAGCGAGGAGCGAGCAGAGTCTCGTGCGCGGACGCGCGGCTCCGGGTCCCCTCCCAGCCCCGGCCGGTGCCCGCCGCCGCCAGACTCCGGCTGCCCGCGGGAGGGGCTGTGAGCCGGCGACCCGTCGGGGACCGCAGCTGCTCGGCCGGAGTGCAGGGGGTCGAGTCCGCGCGACGGCTCACGCGGGACAGGTGAGTCTCGGGCCGCGCCCTGCCTGCCTGTACCCGGCCAGCCACCGCAACTTTAGCTGTTCTGGCCCCGCCCCAGCCTGGAAGGCCTAAGGACAGAGGTGCGAGGCGGCGCTGCCCGGTGCCCGCCCGGCCCTGCGCGGGCCCCGGGCTCCTCCCGCCGCTCCAGCCGCCGTTGCCTGGCGACGAGGCCCCGGGGCCCGCGCTCCTCCGGCGCATCGGGGGTGCCCAGCTCCGCGCTCATGGGTTCACCCAACGGGCTCCAGCTTCCAGGGCTCAGGAGGGCCCAAGAACTCCGGAGGTAATCCGGCAGAGCTGCAGAGGCAAACGCCCGCGGAGCACCGGGCGGGAGGCCCGGCCGGTTTGGCCGCCCGGAGCTGCGCGCCCAGGGCGCAGTTCCCGCGGGGAGGCTCTTGCGCGGCCGGAGACCCCAGCCTCAGCCGCTCGGCTTCAGGCCCATGACCTTGACAGTAACATTGGCAGGAGTAGCGGAGCGCTCACGCCCGAGATGAATATTTAATTCCGAGTCCGCGAGCTGGACCTCGCTGAATTCGGAGCTAGCGGGGAACCCACCTTCCCTCGAGGGAAGCGCATCTGGGAAGCGAATGGCTGAGATGGGGGACGTGCGCGGGGTGCAGGTCTGGAGAGGGCGCCGTCTCGGGAGAGGCCTCAGCCACATTTATACCTGTGCAACCAACGTCCTCCCAAGCTATGCTCACGGTAGTCGGGGGAGGGTCGCTCCCCCAGGGGCGCGGCTGCCGTGGAAGGAAGACTGGTGTTATCTTTTTAAAGGCCAAACAGCCCTTCGGAAATCCTGAGGCCAGTCACTTGAGGGGGCCCAGTGGCTGTCAAGTGGCGTTAAAAAAAAAAAAAGTTTTGTTTTTATTTATTTTTTAAAATTTCATTCCTCTTTCCTTCTTTGAGAAATTTGTAACGGATCCTTCGGATTAGGGAATTTCTAACCAGAACTACCTTTGGGGCAATTCAGCTGTGAAAGGGAGGCAGGTGGGTCGGGCTGGGAAGACAGGGTCGTGGTATAGAGAAGGAAGATTTTTCTGAGGGCACTGCCCTTGTTAACAGGAACTTCCAGGAACTAAGCAAATCCTGTAACGGCTCAAAAAAAAAAAAAAAATCAACCAAAACTTTAGTTCGAGCCTAACTGTAAGGCTGTCTTGCACATACTGATTGATGTCTGGAGAACAAGGTCAGAGTGTGTTGAGGTTAATGGTAAAGAATTCTTGTATTTCATGCTGTGCTTACATTACCCCATGGTCCAGCCAGGTGGACCCATCACCCAGGCAGGAGGAAGGGCTTCGAGGTCACACCCGATTGTCCTTGGCTGTGGCTCATCCATTGGGGCCGTCAGAGGTCTTAGCTCCCATGCTGGCTTTTTCTCCAACCAAGCAGCTGTGGCTAAGTAGGTGGTGAGTCTCAGCAAATCCCTGCAGCTCAGCCTGGAGAGTGACTCAGTGCAGGAGGCAAATCGTGCCCACCAGCTCTGATTGGAGTGAGTTCGTTTGGCCTGAGTCACACAGAGTTGTGTGTCAGCTGTTTGTGAGCTGAATGGAGTTCTTTACCAGGGCTTGTAAGCAGCGATGGCCAGGGCTCCCGGAGTTTGGGGGCCACTGACTAGAGGTAGGCAGGTCCTCAGAGTGAGGCAAGCAAAACTCAGGCACTGGGCAGGTGTCCTAGAGCTCTGACCCCACAGGGAAGGCACGCAGAGCCAGGTTGGGGTTGGGGGATTGGAGCAGGGGCCCAGGGGGAGGCTGTGTGCTTGTGGTCGGAAGTGGGCCCAGGGCTCTGCCAGGTGCCAGGGCGGGGTGACCTTGGGCAAGTCACTTTACGTCCGGGGCCTTGGTTTCCTCGGTCATAGAAGAGGGATGGATGCCTGTGGTGCCTTTTCCTCAAGCTTATTTTGAGCCCAGTGCTGGACACGTGGCAGATGCTCTAAAATGTTAATTCCCCACCCCTTTCTTTATGGGCCTTAACCAGAGGTGGTTCTTTCTCTCCCTGCCCTTGTGCCTTGGTGTGAGAGGGGGTATGGAGACAAGTGAAAGTGTCAGGGCTTCACATGTGCTTGCGAAGGACCCCTAATTCAGCTTCACATTGACCTCTTCCCAACCTTCAGGTCTCCCCAGGACACGCTGAGTAAGAGCAGGGTCATGGACCATGAAAGACTCTTAAATACAGAGAACAAACTGAGGGTTGATGGCGGGGGGTGTGGGGAGAGGGGAAAATGGGAGATGGGCATCGAGGAGGGCGCTTGTTGGGATGAGCACTGGGTGTTGTATGTGAGCGAAGAATCAGAAGAATCACCAGAATCTACTCCTGAAACCAAGAGCACACTGTATACGATGTATGTTAGCCAACTTGACAATAAATTATATGTAAAAAAAAAAAGAACAGAGTTATGAAGGGTGGGGTGGAGGTGGTGGACATTGCTGTGCTGGGTCTGATGGGTGCCCTCAGCTGTCTCTGCAACAGCTCCAGGGGGAGACTCCAGCACAGGCCCTGACTCCTTAGAATTGTTCATGACCATGGCCTGGTCTCAAGTTGTGGCACTTGCCCGGTGGACTTTGGGGGCCCCTGCCATATGGCCAGATCTTGCCATCCTCCTCCCTCTTGTCCTATCCATCATGGAGTTGGAAGCTGCATGACAACCATCCTGGGGAGGTGAGGCTGGCCTTTCCTGGAGAAGAAAGGAGTGTGTCGCTTGCCTTCCCTGAGGGATCCTGGCCCCTTGCTGTCTCTTTCTGTAAGATGTCTAGGCTTGGTGCTGAGCTAAGATGTGTGTGCCTCAAGAGTGAAAGGCAATAATGGTGCAGCCAGAGAGGCCGTGCTGACCTAGGGGACTCCAGTCTACTACTGGCAGTGTGTGTGTGTGTGTGTGTGTGTGTGTGTGTGTGTGTGTGTGGTACATGCACCCTGGATTGATGCTCTCCCCACTGGACCTGGAAACAAATTTGAAAGATGATCGAGACAGAGATGAGAGGGTTCTTGAGAAGCAGGCTCCTACTGCCGGCGTGTCCCCCCTTCTCTCGAGCTCCTTTCCGATCTAAGTTTGCTGCGGCAGGACAATTCATCATGAATCCCTTTAAGGCTGTTAAGATAAGCAGCCACATAGTTTAAAGGGAAGGTGGATTTGGGCTTTTTTTCCTGGAAGCAGATGTGAGTTATCACTCACTCCTAGGCTGGGCTGCAAGAAGTTCTCACAGCCAAACATCTGGAGCACCAGGCAGGGAAAAGACTCTGTCACTCAGCCCCTACAAAGCCCTTGTGCATCACCCTCCCCCACCTAGCGTCCCAGACTGTGTTAGTGTGGGTCTGCGGGTCTGTGTTAGTGTGCTACCCTAGAATCAGGCAGGTCAGTGGCCTGTGGGGAAGCGCCTACTTTGTGTGCTTTTATGAGGGGCTGGTGCAGTTCTGGATTCCAGGAGCTCATGCCGTGCTTGGCAAACAGTGAGAATATCCAGGTTTTTACTGAGGCTTCTGTGTTGCACTAAGTGCTTTATTCGTATACCACCTCGTTTAATCTTTGCTACAATCCCAGGAGATGGACATTGCTCTCTGCAGTTTACAGATGTGGGCCTTGAGGTTCAGAGAGGTTAAATCATTTGCTGAAGGTCACACCAGCAGTGAGTGGCAGTCTGAGAATTTGAACTCAGGTCTGGCAGATTCTTAACCACTTCACAGTAAGTTCTTAATAAATGTTTGCAGACCACCTAGGCATTTATACCCAAATGAGGCTGTCTAAACCTGTGGGTCTAGTTCTTTAAGCTAGCACCCTGAGGAAGGGAGAAATGGGCCTCCAACAATGGGAATTTGGTGGAGAATGAACATACCTAAACTTCCAAGGTCTGTGGTGCCAGGGGAGCTGGGATCCAGCGGGAGATCCTAGGCTCCATCATGCTGCTGCATTGTCCTATCTTGTCTTGCCCCATCCCCACCCCTACCCCGACTCTACCACTCCTGACCTCTTCCTTAAAGTTTGTCCAAGTCAAGGGTTGGTGCTGGAAGCAGTGAGGGAAGAGTCAGAGCACAGTGGATGTCGCCCTGAGGATTTCCGCATCTGCAGAATCAAGGACGGTCAGTTGCTGTTGGGAGCTCTGGTGTGTCAGATTTCTCTGCTGGAGAGTGTGTGCCAGGGACGGGCAGCAGTTTCTGGTGAGGCCCCAGACTCCAGAGCAAAACTGCGAACACTCCAAGATTATGCATGGCAGCTGCTGGCTGGCGTGGGCTGCTCAGAAGGACGCTGCTCGCTTCTTCATCTTGTCCCGTGGAGAGCCCACTCTCCTCACCCTTGGGGTTCTGCCACTGGAGTCTGGGGCTGTGCTGGGAAAGTTGGCATCAGATTCTTCCTGCTTCTTCATCTATTTCCTCTCTGAGAAACCACCATCCCTGGCAGGACAGGCCCGTATTGTCCTAGCCTGCGTGGTACGTCCAAACAACCCTTGATCTTGGTGGGGAAGTTCTTGTAAGTGAGGGTGGATAACTGGAATGTAAGCATTGATGTTCCCCCACCCCCAGAGGACAAAAACGGTTTTCCCAGAAGCCCTGGCTCCACAGGCAGCCATTTTGTGGAGACAGAGTCCTTTGAAAAGTCCCCCCATCCCCCACCCCCATGAGTTATTATTCAAGTTAAAACACTGTTCAACTATGGATACATCCAGTTGTTAAAAGAAATAGATATTCACCGTGCACAGAAAACTTACAGGTGAGCACATCGGCTCAGGTGCAAGATGGATTGCTGTACCCTATTGTTCTCATGTTCACAACCAGGTACATTTTGTTGGAGCATAATTCTGGGTCAGGGGAGTCCTGGGCAGCCTGAGTGTCTAACTTGGGAGTTGAGACTTAAAGCCCTATTTGCTCTGGGACCTCTTGTGGAGTGAGGGTGGGGCAGGCACGAATGGGAGGAAATAACGCCCCAGCTCCTGGGCCTTGGGGTCATCTCATCAGCTGCATTTGTGCCCCCGAGCTGCCTCTGTGCCTGCCAAGGCTACTCACAGTTCATTTGAAGATAACAAGTTGCCTCTCCGTGTACTCTGTCATTTCTAATTACTGGTTTCATGAGAATTTCCACTGGATTCTGTGCACCACTAATTTGCCACCTATTCTTTCACTTACAAATAGAATTCATTGGTCCACACCCCCAGATTCCTGCTGGTTGCATTTTCTCTTTAATTATAAGACTCCTGGGCTCCTGTGGTTTTAAATCCCACTCCAGGTCAGGAGTGCTGTTTGATAAAGCTACCTGTCAAGGGAAGTGAACAGTCACCTGCTGGAGCGGCTCCATCAGGTGCTGCCAGGTGAGTATCCAGTGGGGATGCGGACCTCCTCTTCCCTGGGGGGTTGGAAGGGAAGGAGAGCAGGTGCAACCCAGCACCAGCGTCCTGAATGGCCTGGTGGGCGCTGTCCACGGTCCTGGCACACCACCGAGACGACCTGCCTGCTAGTAATTTGGGGACTCCTCTAGAGCAGCTGGAAGGAACCTCCTTGACCAGTCCCCCAACTTGCATTGTGACATTGGCTTTGGGAAAGGACCTGGCCAGATGAAGAAGCTCCTAACCTCAGGGAGAAATGGTGGTAGATGGACTCACCTCACTGTCGACTTGCTGAATGAGATTCGGGTATATCACTTTGCACCGTGTCATGGTACATTGGAAAACTTCCTAACCAGTGCCGCAGATGGGTAGCATGGGGCCCAGAAATAACGATGCCTCTATTCCTTGGAGTTGCCTGGAATGGCCTAGGGTGCTGGGACCGCTTACCCCAGTGTGCCATATCAGTGTTCTCTTCTCCATGTGTCATGATGTACAAAAGATTGGAAAGCACTAGAATATCAGAAAGAAAATGGGTTACGGAGCTCAGGGGCCCACAGTGTGAATCTCCACTCTTTCACTTCATGGCAGGGTAATTTTGTACCTGATAGTTTTCTTCCCTCAGCCTGGGTTTCTTTGTAAAATGAGAATTACATTTTTATCCCAAGTTGTTGGGGGTATAAATAACATATGTAAGCATAGCAGGTTTTCAAAAATACTTGCTCCCTTCACTGCGATCGGCTGTCCTGTGACCTGTTCCCAGTAGGGGCACTTTTCTGCCCACCTCTCCACAAAGCTACACTGAGGGTTGATGAGGAAAGAGCCACAAACCCTTCTCATTCCCAGGAAAGAGACATCATGTTGGGACTGTAATTAAGGGTTTCTGATCACTATTCCTTCAAGTGCCCTTCAGCAGTCTGGTGGGTAACACAGGTAATTGGACACCCTTGGTTCCTTCTGTCTCTCTCTCTGAGGCAAGACAAAGTAGTGGCTTTAAGAAAATCCAGGTCCGGGGCGCCTAGCTGGCTCAGTCGGTTGAGCGTCCGACTTCAGGTCATGGTCTCGAAGTTCGTGAGTTCAAGCCCCGCATCAGGCTCTGTGCTAACAAATAGCTCAGAGCCTGGAGCCTGCTTCAGATTCTGTATTTCTTTCTCTCTCTCTCCCCCTCCCCCGCACATGCTCTGCCTATCTCTGTCTCTCAAAAATAAATAAATGCTAAAAAAATTTTTTTTAATAAAAAAAGTTTTTTAATTAAAAAAAAAAAACAGAAAAAGGGGCGCCTGGGTGGCGCAGTCGGTTAAGCGTCCGACTTCAGCTCAGGTCACGATCTCGCAGTCCGTGAGTTCGAGTCCCGTGTTGGGCTCTGGGCTGATGGCTCAGAGCCTGGAGCCTGCTTCCGATTCTGTGTCTCCTTCTCTCTCTGCCCCTCCCCCCTTCATGCTCTGTCTCTCTCTGTCTCAAAAATAAATAAATGTTAAAAAAAAAAAAAAACAGAAAAGAAAATCCAGGTCAGAGAATTTGGACAGATACTGTGAGGACCCATCTGTTACCACCATGGGCCTCTCATGAATGAGGAAAGAAGGTAGTGAGGCTTTCACTCCTTGCTCCTGGAATTTTATTTTAACACGTGATTTTAAAAAACTTTTGTCTTTTTCCAAATTGGGACAGTCCCATAGGTTGTCTACCTGTCGGGGACCTGGTATGTTCTCCAGCACTCTGGGGCTCTATGTTTCCCTCTCTCTCTAAAACCTAAACCTCACCCACCGCCCCGGCTCAGGTCACCATCCCCTCTTACCTACCCTCCCTGTGTCTTCACTTGTCCTTCAGTCATCTTTTTAAAAACAGTTGAGTCACATCACTCTCCTGCTTGAAAACTTGAAATGGCTCCCTATGAGCCTTGAAAGGAAACCCAGTCCTTTCCATGCTCTGCAAGCCCTGCCTACTCTGGAGTCTAGCTATCCTCCTGAAGGCACTTCCCATTCTTCCCTTGTTTAGGATGCCCTAGGCCCAGGTCCTTCTTTCTAGTCCTCCTACTCACCAAGCAGGAGGCCTCAGGGCCTTTGCACTTCCTGTTCGCTCTGCCCTGAATGCTTTCTCAGGATATTCACATGGCCCATTCTCACCCTCCATCAGGTCTTTATCAGAGTGTGCCCTCCTAGTCCCTCTACATATTGTAGCACCCCTGTCTCACTCCGTCCCCTCACATTCAATATTACATATTTATGTGATATGTTTATGTATACTGGAGATATATGTCTATACATATGGCAGTAATTATATATTTGTCTGTTTTTAAATTTATTTATCTATCCTGGGAGAGACAGAGAGAGTGTGAGTGGGGAAGAGGCAGAGAGAGACAGAGAGAGAGAGACAGAGAGAGAGACTGACTTTCAAGCAGGCTCCATGTCACCAGCGCAGAGCCCAACACAGGGCTCGAACCCACGAAACCATGAGATCATGACCTGAGCCGAAACCAGGAGTTGGATGCTTAACCAACTGAGCCACTCAGGTGCCCCATATCTGTCTGATTTTTGTCACTTTACCCTAGAATATAAATCCCACAGGGGAGGGGCACTGCTTGCTCTGTTCTCTGCTGTGCTAGAACAGGGTCTGACACATAGTTAGTGTTCAATAAATATTGGTTGAAGGAAGTAAAGGAAGCGGGAAGTCAGTTGGAGCACCAGCACCCCCTCCAGCCCCCCGCGTCCTCGGGCACCCACATGCTTGTCACACTCTGGTGCCAGGGCACCGCAGGACAGTGGGCAGCTATGCCCCTAGGCTTGGCCACACCCACTTTCCCCATGTGCTCACGTGAAGGGGCAGCTGGTGCCAGCTCACGGTATGCCGACTGCATCATCTCATCTTGTCCTCATGACCAAGAGGCCCTCACCTTTGGGGACTTCTCCATCTTTTCAGGTCCAGAAGCCAAGACCCTGAGATTCTGTGTTCTTTCCTGAAGACTCACAGCTAGTAAGTGGCAGCAGGACTCAAACCAGACCTCCCTGCCTCCAAAACCCATCTTTCTGTGATAGTGTTGTGGTTTAGAGTCAGATCCCAGAGTCAGACTGTGCTGGTGTGGACCCAGGGCCTCCAGTTTTTGACTTGTGCCCGTGGACCTGTCGCTTTGTTTCACCAGTTCCAAGATGCTTTTTTTTTGGCACACCGTCACATCTTCAATTCAGGACACAATGTACAGTCAGTGGCATCTCAAAATGGCTGTTGATCAGGTGGCAGTGGTGACCTGGTTGGGTGAAAACCTTCCATTGAGCCTCTCCGGTAAGTTCAAGAAAGCACCAGCATCGCAGGGCCAGCGGTTCAATGAAATCAGCAACCAGTCCCGCTGAGCCTCTCCTTCTTCATCTGTAAGATAGCAGTAAGTGTGGTGCCAAACTCATACGGTTATGGGCAGGGTTTAAGGAGATAATGGGTGCTCCACACAGTGGCTGCTACAGAGCCAGCCCTCAAGAAGGATCCCTGTGTTGTTGTTTGTTGTTGTTGCTGCTGTTGCTGCTGCTGCTGCTGTTAATGATGACACCCCCCCACCGCCTTCAGAAGTTCCCTTAGCGCCTAAGTTCTGGCACAAGGTTAATGCATCTGTGGGGTGGTCATGGCACTGCTCTTGCTTCCACAGCGACTAGGCATGCCTTTCCCCCTCCCATGAAATGGTAAAACTGAACCAAAAGATTTTGTTTGCACTGGCCCCACCCACATATTCCAGTGCCAGTTCCTCCCCCTCTGGACCATCTGCCCCTTTTCCTGCTTCCCTTCCTCCTTGACTAAGAAAACAAAATACCAACTGCAGAGAGCACGCTCGGCAAATGTAACAGGAAGGTGAGACGGGCCGCAGAAGGTTCTACTGGCTCCTCTGCCTGAGCTGCTGTTTGCAATGGTCCCACCAGCCTCGTGGAACACTCCGTGCCGAGACGGTGCCCATCCGGTGTGTACCTGTCTAAGGTGAAGGCAGACCCTGTCTACAAAGTGGAGAGAGTGAGGCACAAATAGTGGATCCTTTAGAAGAGGCAGAAAGTCAGCGAATGACGGCCAGACTTCTTAGCTTACCTTTGCTTTACACTGCCACGTGGGGCGTCTTTGGGACACTGTGTGTTTTGGGGATGGGAATATTGCACCAGAAAATAGGAAAGTTTTGAAGCTGGGGAATTATGTCAGGTTCTAGAAAACTGGGGGAATTCAGAATGCACCTGTCATTCATGCACTCATTCACTTCCTTCATATCGCATTCACTGAGCACGAACAATAGTAATACATGAGGATTTGGTCTACAACAAATCTGTGAAATGGAGTCAGAAATTCCTGTTCTGTTTATTTGACTTCCCAAGAATCTTCTCTTTCTCTTGCTATCCATGTGGTAACCAGATGCAGTTGGTAGGTAAGCACTGTTCCCTGTTGTACAGATGATGACAGAACAGAAAGCTGGATTCCAAGTCCCAGGGTCCTCCCCACATGGGCTTCTGGGCTGCACTTCATTCATACCCTCCCCCACCCACGTCCCCCCCACCCCCCGCTCCCATGGCTGGGGCACGCAGGCATCTAGTAGGTTTAAATGTGACTCAGTCAAGTGTGTTAGCTTTTTGTCCTTGCTGCTGTTTCAAAGGTGAAGGCAGTGGTTAGGATTTCAACCTAGGAAGCAGGTTGCTCTTAGAGGGTGGGGTGGCAGGAGCCCTGGAACATCTGCAGGCGTCCTATTCCGCCCTGTGTGTGCCAGGCACCGGCTGGGCTGGGGGCAGTTGCGGGTGGACGCAAAGCTGGATATGCTTTGGTTCCTGCCTTCGGGGAGCTCCCTGTTTAGAGGATGAATCGGGGGTGTGCACAAGGAGTTATACTAGAAAGCCAAACAGTCAAAGTGTGGAAGAGTATTACAGGTTGCGTGCCGAGAGGGGAAAAGAAAGGAGCATTACTTCTCACTTACAGCATCACAGAACGTGCGACAGAGGCGAGGTGGATCTTGAGCTGCACCTTCAAGGTCAGTCAGTGAAAGTATAGCTAACCCCTCTGAGCCTTTGGTTCTTCATCTGTAAAATGGGAGTAAGTGTGGTTCCCTTCAAGGGAAGCTTCAGGAGGCAGACACCCGGGGAGGGTTTTCTGCACAGGGGCCCGGCGGAGAAGTGGCAGCTGAGGCTGGGGAATGGAGAAGTGGCAAATGTCTCTGGCAAGGGCCGTGGGCTCTCTCCCGTGGGAGTGGGGTGATGTGGTATTTCAGGAAGCCGCCTTTGAAGGCCCAGAGGACAGTGAGCCTGCTCCAGGCATCGAACTGAGAGAAGGGCTGAACCAGAGCACAGGGCAGGGGGGGGGGGGGGGGAGAGGACGGGCTCAAACGTACTGACGGGGCTCTGTGCCCTCGGCATGGAGGGGGAGGGAGGGAGGGGTCCAAATGGTGCTGGCCAAGAAAAACCAGGAGAGCAGCCATCACCAAGGCTGGTCAGGAGCAGTTTGCCCCAGGTGACTGCCAAGAGGTTTCAATAAAACAATTAAAAATAATTTGTAGGACAATTTGTATCTCTGATAACAGTCGACCTGCTTTAGGCTCAGCTGAAGCCCAGGGGCTCCGAGGTAATTAGGAGAATTGTTTGGGCCACCACGGCTTGTCGCATGGAAATCAGGAAGCTGTGTAGTTGTGTGAGAGACAGAGAGACCCCGACCTTGCTTCCTTCTTACCTCTGATCAGCCTAGAGTTAGTTGGACCCTGGCTTTATGGCTGGGGCCACTGGGTGTCCTCCCACTGCTGCCCGCTCCTGGGGGCTCTTCCCAGCTCTCCGTTGTAGAGGTTTGCATTTAAGAATGTGCAGTACTGTCCCCAGAGCCGCGAGACCCAACAGTGGCAAGATACGGCGCTCCCCGTGGGGCTGAGGGAAGCAGGGCCCTGGGGTGGGGGGGGTCTGTCGTCATCTCTGCCGCCTGCTTTCCCAAAGATGGTGGCCTCACCACCCAGTCCCCCCCGGGGGGTCTGGCTTGGAAAAGAAATGATTCCCTGGGGTTCGTCCCCAGGGTTACTGGTACAACCCTCCCGAACGAGAGAGACTGTGACCCCAAGAGGCAGGTGCTCAGGGGGCCGACTGGACACCGCGTTCCAGAAGGCCCCCACCTCGGGATGCTTGGAGCGGCGGGGCGGGGCCTGGCCCCAGTCACAGGGTGAGCGGCCTCCCCTCACCCCTGAGGTGATGGCCGAGTGCCACGCTTTGAAACTTGTGGTGGAGCCGTCAGCCCTCCGGCAGGGGATATTTTTACCTGTCTGCCTCCTAGTCGCACAATTTTTTTTTTCTTTTTAAGGAGCTTTACTCCCTGGTGCTGCTTTTCTCACGCGAGCTTCTGAGCTGCAGGCTGCATCTGTTGCTAAGTGACAGGTCTGGCCCCAAGGGCTCTCTCAACTCTCGAGCCCCCCCTGCATTGTGCTTTGAGTAATTGAGGCGGCCCTTCAGTGCCTCAGAGCTCCATCATCTGACGCGCTGCTCCTGGAATCAGCTTCACAGCCTACCCCAGCTCCTGAGCAGGGGCAAAATTGGAGTACGGCTGGCTGGCTGTCACAGCGTCCCCACGACACCCCAGTGAGCTCTCAACTGGCAGAGGTGGTAGGGCCTCGGAGATCATGAAGACCAACCCATTTTACACACGGGGAAACTGAGGCCTAGAGAGGTCAGGGCAATGGTGCCAGCTTGCATGGTTGGTTGGTGGGTGGTCGGGACCAGCACCTGGCCGGCCTCCTGATACCTGGATCACGGCCGGCTCCAAGCCCCATAAAGTTAGGGGTAGAGAGGAATCCGCCCCTCCTGGATCCTTCTCTGACCCTGCTGCTCGTCCCAGGTAATGCGTCAGGGTTGTTGGCTGGGTACACGCTGGGTTCCCACGCCCTTGGTCTGCAAGCTTACCTTTCACCAGCCCAGAGGCTCCAAGGGAACTGGGGGTTGCGGGAAAGGATGATCCATACCACTGGTGCTGTGTCCTCTTTAAACCATGGAGGCAGCGGAGGCGAGAGGAGACTTGGGACTGCCAGCCATGTGATGTGAGTCAGGTGCTGTCCTGCCCTGGGGCGCAGCTGCCTCACCCGCTTCCCGGGCTGGCTGTGAATCCAGTGAGATGACAAGGAGAGGCAACATTTGTGAGCACTTGCTGGGCTCCTGCGTGGTTCTGAGACCTGTGCAACCTGTTCTGTCCACAACGTTGTGAGGTGGGAACTGCTGTCCTCCTTTGACGGCTGAGGAGATGCAGCTCTGTGGCCTTACGAAACCTGCGAAGCCAGGCAGCGGGTAAGCAGGGAGCTGGGATTCGAACCCGTGCAGTCTGGCTTCTGAGCAGTGTCACCACCCCATCCCGTGCCAGGAGACGGAGTACAAAATGTTTGCAAGTGATTTCAAACCATAACACATATGAGCTACAGCGTGACTAATAATATTGCTAGACTTTACTGCGAGGCCATGTTTTTTTTATTAGTAATAATGTTGCTGATCTTTAGACCCAAGACCAGGCCTTTACCTGCTTCTCTTTGACACCAGGTGAGGTGGGTGGGCTGGGCTTTGTGGGGTGCTGTCCCAGCAGCCTCAGGGTGGTGCCAGCTCTTGGTAACAAAACCCGACATTTCTGAGGTGGTGGTGTTGGAAAACGCTTCTCTCCATCTCCACCCCACTTCTGCCACAAACTGACTCTGGCTTTTGGCATTTATGTGACCAAACATAAATGGAGGGGTTTTTTTTACATTTTTTAAATGAAAAACAAAAAACAAAAAAGCAAACAATGCAGGGCTTCCCAGGAGCAGGGTCCTTCCTGGTGCCAGGCCCTGTGCTGGGCACTTTGGATGTGTCTGCTCATTGAGTCCCCAGGGCAGCCCTCCCTTGGAGGGGACAGCTGTCATTATGTAGACCCTCTGCACTCCCCCCCCCCCCCCCAGAGGCCTGACGCCTGCATAATTAAAGCGAAGTGGCTGCCCACCTCTCTCAGAGCACCAGCCAGAGTCCTTACGGTCGGTTGTGGTGGTGGAGGACAGGGGCTTTGAAGACAGGCAGGCCAGGGGTTGAGCGTTTCCATTTATTCATTCACTCACTCACTCGACATCTGTTTCCTGAGTGCCTCTGCTTGAATGTCCCCTCCTCAGGGATGCCTTTCTGGACCATAAAATAACAGCCCTTCAGTTTGCAACACCCCCTCCCCCCACCCCATGTTATTTGTCTTTATGTCACGTATCACCACTGGCCTTTATATGTTTGTTTGTTTCTTTCTTTTTTTTTTTTAATTTTTTTTTTCTTTTTTTCCAACGTTTATTTTTGGGACAGAGAGAGACAGCGCATGAACGGGAGAGGGGCAGAGAGAGAGGGAGACACAGAATCGGAAACAGGCTCCAGGCTCTGAGCCATCAGCCCAGAGCCTGACGCGGGGCTCGAACTCACGGGCCGTGAGATCGTGACCTGGCTGAAGTCGGACGCTTAACCGACTGCGCCACCCAGGCGCCCCTATGTTTGTTTCTTTCTTTAGTATCTGGCCCTTCCACAGGAAATATAAACTCCACAAGGGGAAACATTTTGCTTATTTTGTTCACTGCTCTATCCCTGAAACCTAGAACAGAGCCTGGCACAGAGAAGGCACTCGGTAAATGGATGTCAAGTGAGTGAGGGAATGAACGAATGAATGAAAGAAATGGGAGATCTCAGACCCAGGTCCATCTGATTGCGAAGCCCCTGCCCTCACCACCACTGTCTTCGTCCTGTTTCCCACCTCCCTGCTGAGTGTGACCCAGTGGCTTTGGGCAATTGGCTTCCTCTCTGGGCCTCAGTGTCCTCATACATGGAATGGGAATATTGCTAGGGCCCCTCAAGCTTTAATATTCTAAGTGTCAGACACTTTTGTCACCTGAGCATGTTCCTGGGCACAGAAGGTTCTAGTCATGATTGCAGCCCAGGCCAGTGCCTCCGCTTGTAAATTTGTGCTTTTCGTCCTGCAAACCTGACGGCACAGGGGGCCTTCTGGCACGCATCTTGGGAAGAAGGAAGAAGCTCCCATCGTGCCTGTGGTTTCTGTGATGCTGCTGTGGCTTTACCGGAATGTGCCGGTTTTGTCCTTGAGTCCTCCTCGTCTGAATGACGCTCTTCCCTCCTGCAGAACTTTCTCCTGTTGGTGACGAGAGCTGCCACTCTCTAGGCTATTTTTGGGAAAGCATGTTCTCCAGTTGGTCAGCGTCAGGATAAATTCTGCATGCTTGCGGGAATCCCCTTTGGTTTCCTCCAGTTGTGGGATGATGAGCAGTAAATCGTACTTAATGCATCGCGGACTGTTCTCATCAAATTCCACGGCAGGCAGAGTACCTGGAGACAGGCTCTGAGCTGGCACCCTGGTAACTGCAGTCTCCAGACGGACCCCAACCCTTCTCCCCAGTTCTAGTTTTTGCTTTTTAATTTTTTTAAGTGTTTATTTATTTTTGAGAGAGAGACAGCAAGTTGAGAGAGAGAGGTGGGGACAGAGGATCTGAAGCAGGCTCCGTGCTGACAGCAGAGAGCCCGATGTGGGCTCAGACTCCTAAACCATGAGATTATAACCTGAGCTGAAATCCAGAGTTGGACGCTTAACCCACTGAGCCACCCAGGTGCCCCCCACCCGCCCTCCAGTTCTAGTTTTTAATAACAACTCTTGTTTAAGCGGCACCTGGATAGCTCCGTGGGTTAAGTGTCTGACTCTGGATTTTGGCTCAGGTCATGATCTCACAGTTTGTGAGTTCAAGCCCCGCATCGGGCTCTATGCTGGCAGTGTGGAGGCTGCTTGGGATTCTTTCTCTTTCTGCCCCTCTCTAGCTCTCTCTCTCTCTCTCTCTCTCAAACTGCCATTGCCTGTGCTTAGGTTTTCTCCATTTGAGTGCCCTGGGGACAGGGATCTGCTGACCGGGGAAGGGGAAAGGGCTCATCCTGACAGTCCAGACAAGAACAAAAGCCTCCCCATTGCATAACTCCTAGGGGCACCATTCCCTTAGGTCGTGTGGGCAGGAGGAGGAGGGCTGAAAGGTCCCCAGACACACACTCCCTCCAGGACGCAGTGGAATGTTTGGCTGGCCCAATGTGAAGTGGAGTCCCAACAGAGAGCTGTGTTTCTTTTTTTTTTTTTTAATTTTTTTTTCAACGTTTATTTATTTTTGGGACAGAGAGAGACAGAGCATGAACGGGGGAGGGGCAGAGAGAGAGGGAGACACAGAATCGGAAGCAGGCTCCAGGCTCCGAGCCATCAGCCCAGAGCCTGACTCGGGGCTCGAACTCACAGACCGCGAGATCGTGACCTGGCTGAAGTCGGCCGCTTAACCGACTGCGCCACCCAGGCGCCCCGAGAGCTGTGTTTCTTATAGGGAATTCTGAGTTCTTTTTGGCAGGCTGGTTCTGTCTGGGTCACTGCAAAGCCCAACACCTCGACCGTTCCTGGAGTGGAAGGGGGAGTCACCAAAGACTCACGGTTTCCCTTCGGGGAGTTGTCACCTGCTGCTGTGGTCCATGGCCTGGCCCAGGGAGGACTGGCTAACCACACAGACCAGCGTGGACAGTCCCCGTCTGTCGGGTGTCCTAGCTTCACTACACGTGTAACAGGATCCGGCTGGCCAGGTTCCCTTGAAGTTTGGGGCTTTACTGGAGTCAGCCAGGAGGTCCGGGTCAAGCTTCTGCTGCACGGTGCCGTTGCCCGCGCTGTTCCGATGCTGCAGACCAGGAGGACAGACTTCCAGAGGCGGCTCCTTCCCCTAGTAAAGCGATTACCGAGCCGGGTAATTTACATCCCTAGAAAGACACAGGGCAACTGCAGGCCGGGGTGTACGTGTGTTTAATTTTAAATCCTCCAACCTCCCCTTAACGAGGAGGTGCTTTGAAACACAGCAGCATGTTGATATCCTTCAAAGGGCTCATTTCCTTGGTGCTTTATTTCTTTAAGGGAAAGCCTGAGAGACGGATGGGGAATGGCAGGAGCAGGGGAGGGTTTGCCTCCCCCGCTCGCATCGTGCAGACATTATCTGCTGTAAAACTGTCACCGGAGGATGGAGAACTGGCTCTTGGCTGCAGTGGCCCTCAGATAATGTCAGTGCTGAGCGATGACCCAGCATTTGTTGGCACTAAGCAAACACCTCTAGGGCTTTAGTGCCAGAATCCTTAGCAGAACCTGGTCAGCGCTCCTGCCTGGGGAATGAAGGTTCAGATGTGGGGCTGGTGTTCAGGGTCCCCATGGTGAGAGCTCTAACCTTTTGGGTTTTTTTGTTTTGTTTATGTTTTATTGTTTTCTTGTTGTTGTTTGTTTTCTGTTTTTGTTTTGCAAGCATTAATGTCCCTTTTAATCACTAAGGGTTCTGTAAACATACAGAGAATGGTTCGGTAGGTCTGGGGTGGGCCTGGCATTCTGCATTTCTTTTCTTTTCTTTTTTTTAAGTTTTCTTTTATTCATTTTTGAGAGAGAGAGAGAGAGAGCAAGGGAGACAGGCAGCGAAGGAGGGTGAGAGAGAGAATCCCAAGCAGGTTCCACACCATCAGCACAGAGTCCAGCGCCGGGCTAGAACCCACGAACCATGAGGTCACAACCCGGGCAGAAACCCAGAGTCGGACGCTTAATCAGCTGAGCCACCCGGGTGCCCTCTGCATTTCTAACAAGCTCCCTGTGATGCTGCTGGCCCATGCGCTGTATTTTGGAACAGAAAGACCCCAGAGAAGGCAGACACTGGTTTCCCAGGGTCCCACCAGATGGTTCAGCTACATAGCTAGAGCTCAGGAGGGCTAGGACTTGGCCACAAACCTGCACCACCTGGGAGGAGAGGGCTGTGGGGGCCTCCGAAGGGCCTGGAACACTTCAGGATATGCGGTTACGAAAGGGGGCAGTGGCATCATGGATGCCCCTTTATTTGGGTTTGGTGGGTGGGTTGGCCCCTCCTACCCCATTAGGTTTACCTTTCAGGTATGCTCAGGCACGGCCTGTGAGAAAACTGAGTCTGCAGACTTTGAGCCCCTCGGTGGGTACCCCCTGACAGGGAGAAAGACAAACGCAACATTCCAGGCCACTCACAGCCCAGCCTCCGAGTATGTGCCCGGAGTGATGGCGGATCTGGGTCCGCTCGGGCTCCCCACCTCTGTGGGGTGGTCAGCTGATCCTCCCCTGCTCACCTGGTCTCACAGGTCCCTGGATGAGAAGGAGCTGACAGCAGCTGAGCCCCACCTTCTCTGAGTGCCGGGGAGCGGGGCTGCGTGGCCCAGGCGGCACCAATGCCTAAGAACAGCAAGGTGACCCAGCGTGAGCACAGCAGTGAGCATGTCACGGAGTCGGTGGCCGACCTGCTGGCCCTCGAGGAGCCCGTGGACTACAAGCAGAGCATCCTGAACGTGGCAGGTGAGGCCGGCGGCAAGCAGAAGGCGGCAGAGGAGGAGCTGGACGCGGAGGACCGGCCGGCCTGGAACAGCAAGCTGCAGTACATCCTGGCCCAGATCGGCTTCTCCGTGGGCCTGGGCAACATCTGGAGGTTCCCCTACCTGTGCCAGAAAAATGGAGGCGGTAAGAGGCAGCCCTGCCTACCTCAGGGGGGCCTTGCAAAGGGGCCGGGCTGAGGGGTGGAAAGGGACGCCCCTTTGCTGATGCAGAATTGGAGCCCTCATAGGGTGGAGCTCGGGAGTCCAGAGGAAGGCTCCCCAGAAAGAGCTAATGGTTCATAGCTACCAAGAGGCTGTCAGGCACGATGATGCTAAGAACGTGGGCTCTGGCCCGGGACTGCCTGGGCACAAACCCCAGTGCAGCCAGCCGGCATTGCAGCCCTGTGCAAGTTGCTTGATCTCTCTGTGCCTCTCTGTCACCATCTGTAAAATGGGAATAATAGTAGATCCTGCCTTACAGCACGGTTGGGAGGATTCGGTGAGCCTTCTGTGTGGAATGCCTAACACCGTTATCTGACGCATAGTAAAGAGCAACTGTTGGCCATGACACTTAAAGGCTTAGCGGGTGCCAGGCACTGCTTAGCACTTACCGGATATTAGGCCGAAATGCATGAAACTGCTGATATTTAAGTGTCTGGGACCAACCAAAGCACCCATTTCATACAGTTCAGCCATCGAATCCCCCTAGTCCCTGTGTGAGGAAGGAGTTACTGTCATGGTAGAGACTGCAACATGGAGGCACAGAGAGGTTAGGTATCTCGCTCAAGGTCACACAGGTAGTGATAAAGTAAGGATTCTAACCAGAACAGCTTGGCCCCCAGAGTCTGAGCATACCTGCTGCCTCCCAGGTAGGAGGGGGCCTCGCACTGCCCCCCGAGTTTTAATCCGCCTACAGGATCTTGCCCCTGGAATCAAACCCCTTCTACTAACCACTTCTAGCCACCCAGGTGGGTAGCAGCCCCCCGGGCCCTTATCCTCCGGCCCATCTGAGGCAGGCTGGAATGTTTCAAAGGTAATTTGGTTTGAAACCAGGGGAAAACTAACAGAAAATAAACACAGAAAAACCTAGCAGGCTGAAAACAAGGACATTTACAAGCTCAGACATCTGGTCCTGGGAAAGTGATTGGAGCCAGCAGAGAGCCCTTGTGCCTCCTAGTCCCTGTGGCCTGGGACTGCCACACTCCAGCCTGATGGGTGGCCACGGCTTTGTAGGCATTCTCACCTGACTCCTTTTCTCTCTGCTCTGTGGGACTCTGGCCATGTAGCCTCTCCCAGAGGTGCAGCCCCATTCAGGGATGCTCCCTCCTCTGCAGAACACTCTCTCGTCCAGAGGCCGAGCCTGGCTGGAGACTTCCCTTCTTTCCAATTTCTGTTGAAGGGTGGGAAGTGAGCATGCCCCCTCGAGCCGGTGTAACTGAGGCCAGAGGCTTTTATCTTGCCACTATGGCACCATTTATTCACTGTATGCTCTCCGTGCTTTGCAAGGTCTTCCCCCCACCTCTAATAAATCAATAAATAGCTACCAATTAGAGCTTTTCGCCTATATGGCATGGCCAGACTCAGGTCACTGAGTTGATATAACTCTCAGGATTTTGAGCTCCCCATGACTCATTCCTGCCCCCATCCTTCCCCCCTCTCTGATTCCTAGAGTCCCTTTCTATCTCTGCCTTTGACTCCAGTATTCTATGGGGTTTATGATAAGTCATCTTAAATATTTTTTGGAAGGAGATAAATTATCATGTTTCACATACAGGAAAGAGACAACTATTCGGTCCAAGAGTGGAAGCTCTGTGGTTCCGAGCCGTGAAGGATCCAGTTCGACTTTGCTTAAATCTGGGTGGGAACTCTGGAACTCTGCTTAGCGCGACTAGATGCTGACCGTTTCTTTATTCTGTGTCCTCTTAGTTTGCTTTTTTTTTTTTTCCTGTTTATCTTTATGAAAAGAGGCAAATGTTCATCAAGTGCTTACTAAGGGGTAAGGAAGTCAGTGAATCCTTGAAACAGCCCTGTGCCATAGGGGTAGAGTTGAAGCATGTGAAATGACCATTTTTGTAAGTCAAAAATGGTCAGAGATCAGCAGTTTCATGTGGTTCTACCTAATGTTATTATCCTTTTTTAGGCAGAGGACAAAACAGTGGTGTAGAGAGATCAGGTAATTGGTCCAGAGTCACACAGCTAGTAAGTGGCAGAGCCAGGATTCAAGCCCAGGGGGTCTGGCCCCCCCCAGATCTCAGCCCCTACTTAGTACGCATCTCAACAGGCTGAGACCAAGGTGGTGCTTCAAAGCCCAGAAATAACCTCAGGGTGTGCCGGAAGCAAGACCTAGAATATAGACCAGGACAGAGACTGGAGAGATCCAGGAGGCCTCAGAGATCACACAATCTTACCTTCCTAGAGCCATGTTCTTTGGAACTTCTAACACCGTGCACAGCACTCCTGGCTGTTCAGGCTGACGACCTGAAGCTCCCGAACGTCCCTGAAACGTCAAAGGAGATCAATCTAGTGCCTCCAGGTTGTATTTTCTAAGGTGGTAGAGGGTGCGTTTCCAAATGATCTCAGCATAGGTTGGTAAGAACAGTACCTCTGCCTAACCAGCAATTCTCACCCAGCCCCCAGCCCCCGAGCGCTGCGCGTGGCTAGGCCGTGGCCCGGTCAGAATTGCAGCCAAGTCAGTGCCCTGGGCCTGGCGCAGGCGACCGGCCCGAGGGGCAGGTGGCGGGTTGCCAGGGACCGGTCTCTGCTGTGGGGCCGCTCTTTGGACAGCACGGATGTGGAAGCTTTCCCTGGTTCTTTGGGGCAGAGGAGAGAAGCATCCCCAGAGGATGCCAGCCTACTCTTCTGCTACCCCGAAACCCATCTTTCTGCACATCTTGCGCCACCCAAGGGTGTGTGGGTGAAATACGAAACTAGGGAGGCTGTGTCCCTGTGCTTTTCTGCATGTCACTTCTCTCCTCTCTCATTTCCCCGAACCCCGGACCAGGAGACAGAACCGCGAGTCCTTCGGGCCCACCCTCTTTTCAGGCTGCTTGTTAGCGACACGTGGAATTTACGTGTACGTGTGACTGTATGCGTGTGGATGTTTAATGAATCAGATGCTGTTGTGTAAGGTTTGGTGGGTAAGTCCTCCCCTGGAGGACTTTCCTGATGAGTTCTGTCTGACCCCTCCCTCAGCATGCGTGTGCTCGGTTGGCTGTGTGTGACTGGTCCGTGTGTGTGTGTGTGTGTTCATGTGCTGACGTTGCTCGTGTGAACCTGAGGGTCTTGCCTTCCAGACTGTGAGCTCTCCTGGGATAGCGGCTGTGCCTTCTTTCACCCAAGTACCCACCCCCTGCACCCCGCACATGCCAAGCGCATGGTAGGCCTACAGTCAACAGCTGACTGTTGCCGAGCGCTGGGTCTTGTGCCCAAGAGACGCCTGATCCCCCGGGTTCTTTGGCAGATGGGACACATACGGATGTCATGTTATGGGGGCCAGAGCCATGTGGCTGGGGGTCTTCTGGATGCTCCAAGCTGGCAAGGCTCGGTCTGGGGGTGCTGGGTGGCCCTCATGGCACTGGTGACGGGGGCTGTGTGACAGCATTGCTAACAGGACTGGGTTGCTGGCACATCTCTCAGCAGGGATCGCTCATCTGTGTCCAGACACGATTTTAATTCTCCTGCTAACTGCCCTGTCACTTGGAATTGAGATTGTGTCTGCAGTGAGGCCAGGAACAGTGAGTTTAATTTCTCATCTGGAATCTTTATCAAGATCCATCCTGTCTATCCGTTATGATCCTCTCGGCCGTGCTTTTCTGAACTGCTAATTTCTCCCTCGTTCCTCCCAATTAGCTGTAGATTAATGGTGATGCTGGTCAGACTCTCTCTCCCTGGAGAGCTTCCAAAAGCTCCGCTTCCCTGGAGCTAACCGGTCTGCTGTGTCAGCATCTGCTTCAGATGCGGGGAGGGCTGTGCCCCGGGGCTGTGCCTCTGGGGGACGAGGGAGCAGGGTCCACTCCATCTGGGGCTGCTTCTCTGTGGGCGGGAGGGGGTGTGAACAGGTGTCCACAGAGTACGTCGGGAGGGGAGAGTGTGTCTATTTGTGATTTGACGTGTGGATTCCTGAGAGTGCGGCATCTGTCTGTCTGTCTGTCCATCTCTGAATCCAACCTTGTGAGCGAGAGGCACGGACCTACATCTAGATCCCCCCTTAGCATTTCAGGGCAGAGGAGTCAAGGGGGGAGAAGGAGGGCCTGGGCGGCCAGTGTGTGGTGGGCCACACGTATGAGCCAGACCATTCCTGGAGGAGCACAGGACCGCTGGCACTTTGGGGGTGATCAGAGATGTGGGCAGGTCTGCAGGACATGGCCGTCCTCCTTTACCCTGGTGCTGTGCTCTGGACACCCCGTGATGCTCCTCTCTCCTCCCCAGGTGCCTACCTGGTGCCCTACCTCGTGCTACTGATCATCATCGGGATCCCACTCTTCTTCCTGGAGCTGGCTGTGGGCCAGAGGATCCGCCGTGGCAGCATTGGTGTGTGGCACTACGTGTGCCCCCGCTTGGGGGGCATCGGCTTCTCCAGCTGCATAGTGAGTCAGAGGCAGACACTGGGCACTTAACCGGCAGGCAGAGGGGCCTCTCTGGGGTACGGGGCTTGTAGACGGGAGTCTTGGGCCAGGGCGAGGGCAGGAGGGAGACCCTCAGCGTGAGAATTGTTTCCAGCCGGTGTCTCAGGGCCACACAGTGCCTAAATTACTGCCTGAGGCAGGATATAATATTGGGAATTGTTGCCAAGGAGGAGAGGCTGGGACATCGTCTCGAGGGGGTGCCTGGGACATCTCAGCCGAAGTTCTCCGTGGACACGTGGACCAGTCCCAGATGCCTGTGCTTCCCAGCCCATCAGCTCCCCGTGAGAGAGGCCCTTCCTCTCTCCTTGACTGGGGAGTATTTCAGTTGGGCAGGTGTGTGGCGGGAAAAGGCAGTCCTGGGGCATGGGGGTTCCTTGCCACTTTGCTGTGCACATGAGCAGCGTTGGAGAAGGTCTCTGATGAGAGCCTGTGGCTGACCTGGCTTTGGAACAGCAGGAGCCGGGGACACCCCACGGGCCTGGATGGGGAACTCCGTGAGGCTCATTTACGGGCCTGGAGGTGAGGTTCCGCTTAGCTCTCGAGGTGAGGAAACTGAGCTTCCCTTATGGGCAGAGCCCATGGGTGCACGTGTTCACACCTGCCTCTGGAAGGAACTGAGCATTCCGTTAGGCCTGGTAGCATGGCCAGCCCAAACCTGTCTCAGGCAGAGACTGGGGAGGGTCTGTGTGGCTCCCACAGTCATGGCGGGCATTACCTCTGCCCAGGGAGACACAGCCAAGTACAGCATACCCTGCCGGGGCTGGCCATGTGTACGCATGTGAGTGTGAATGGGTCTCCCCTTGGCCTGAAAGCACCCAAGTGAAAGAAGTGGGGGTCCCTCTCCCTCGATATTGCGGTTAAGGTGTGCCGTCCGAGCATCTGCTCTTGCACGCCAGGGCTTATGACATTGATGCGGTAAAGGGCCCTCGGTGCTCACGCCGATCAGCATTACCGAGCAGGCCGCTGGAGGCGGAAGGGGCCTCTCGGCATCCAGAGCGGATACGGCCAACCCCCGTGCGTGAAAGCATTGCTTTCTGAGAAACCACTCGGACCCTCGGTCAGAATCCGTGTACTCCTATCTCAAATGCAATTCTGCCAAGGGTAGCGATCATGTTTCCGAGACATGGAAAGTGACATCTTTCTGGAGGCGGGCTGCTGACAGTACCGAAGAGTGGGGTCCTGAGACGAGGGAGGACGTAGGAAACCAGGAAGAAGCATCCACGAAAGCTCAAGGAACACTGCAGTCTGGGGCCATTGTCTGTAGAGGCAAAAAGTGAGCAGGCCTCCAGGGTCCCGGAGGGCAGCTCTGGGATTGTAATCCTGAGTCATCAGGAAATGATGGGGAAGTGCTTTAAGCATTTTTAGAAGAATTTCAAACTGGAAAGGATTACCATTTTAAGAGTTCATTTCTTAAAGGAGAGATCTTTAATATCTGAAACATTCTTTTGTGGATTCCCTGAATACCAGATGAAGGGAGGATTAGGAAGAGGCCCTCAGTGCCTGTGTCTCATCCCTCCTCCCCCTCCTCCTCCTCCTCTTCCTCCTCCTCTTCCTCCAAGACTGTGAGCAGTGTTGTGTGCAGTCAGCCGGAGCCTGGGCCTAGGATGGGGAGTGGGGGTGGGGTGGAGTTGCCTGCAGCCTTCATGACCCCTCCCCCGACCATCGACCATTGTCCCCAGGTCTGCCTGTTTGTTGGGCTATATTATAATGTGATCATCGGCTGGAGCATTTTCTACTTCTTCAAGTCCTTCCAGTACCCACTGCCCTGGAGCGAATGTCCTGTCACCAGGAATGGGACTGTGGCAGGCAAGTATAGGACCTCCTGAGTATGACCAACTGGGTTCTCCAGCCAGCCTGTCTCAGGAAGGGGTGGAAGGAGCCTCAGAGGCTCAGGCAGAGATTTGAGACTTCATTGACTTGCTGTGTCGCCTTGAATAAGACACCTACCTGACCCACGTTTCCTGTTCTGGTGATCCTTGCCAGCCTATCCCGTAGAGTTCTTATGGGGACTGAATGAAGTGAGTGTAGAGAAAACTCTAGAAATTGTGACTTGTGTTTAGTTGTTACAATCCTGTGTAACTCTAACACCATCCTGTCTGGAAACAGCCTTAGTTTGCATGCCAGTCATATAAAAGGCCAAATGATGTACCCCACCTCACAGAGGGGTAAACTGAGGTCCAGAAGCAACTTTCCTGTGGTTGCACTACTGATTTAACCAAGGATCTTGGATGAGAATCCAGATGTCTGGCTCCTAGCTCAGAACCTTTCCCAGGGAACTTGAGGCCAGTTCTGCCTAACCCTTGCTGTCCTCCACCGATGGAGGCGGGCAGGGAGTGGCATGTGTGAGAATGCAGCCAGGTCAGTGTGTCCCAAAGCCTCCTGGGCCCCATCTGGAGCCCCATCTGGAGGCTTCAGGGTCTGCCAGATCCTGGCTAGCCCAGAACGAGCACAGTCCCTCCCTGCTCCCCACACTCAGCTGGCCCCTCGCCCACTGCTGCCCTCGTTGGGGGTCAGGCAGAGGAGGGGGACCCAGAGCCCCGACTGAGGCACTGTGGCCTTTGCTGCTGTTTCAGTGGTGGAGGCAGAGTGTGAAAAGAGCTCAGCCACCACCTACTTCTGGTACCGAGAGGCCTTGGACATCTCCAATTCCATCTCGGAGAGCGGGGGCCTCAACTGGAAGATGACCCTGTGCCTCCTGGTGGCCTGGAGCATCGTGGGCATGGCTGTGGTCAAGGGCATCCAGTCCTCCGGGAAGGTGAGTCAGGAAGGGACTCGGGGCGGGGGGTAGAAGAGCATGGAAGGCAGGGGTCTGAGGACACTGGGATATGCTATGCAGGGTCTGTTGGGTGGGCTTGGCCTCTGAGTGGCTCAGGATGATGACACAGCTCCCCCCCCTGCCATGGAGGCGACGGGAGTGTCACTGCTGGATTATTGCCCACCAGGAGGGGGTTGGAGTGGGCTTGTGGAAAATCGTTGCTTTGAACGCTAGCCGCCTCTGTGCTCAGATAACTCAGGCCTGCTCTGCAGACTTGAAAGGAAAAAAAAGCTGGGAGTGCTGACCCAGGGACATTCGTCTACATCCTAACCCTTAAGGTTCCCAAGCAAAAGCCCTAGAAGCATCTGCTCTGAGCACTTTTTGGTAAAACTCAGCAGCTCGCCCTGTGGAAACGAAAGGGCTCTTTGAGCAGGTGCATGATGTGAGTACAGGCACCTTGGGGCCTCGAGGACGGCTCTCCGTGGCTCTCTCGAGGTGCAGTCCAGCCAGCCCCACACACCTTCTCCCAGGAGCTCAGACCCCTTTCAAGTAAGGGCCCTTTCTTCTTTGGCATGTACGGTATTCATGGACTGTCGGGGCCGCAAAGGACATTAGGGACCCCGTGGCCTAATCCATTCATTCTACAGATGAGTGAACTGAGGTCCAGAGCGGGGAAGGCACCTCAGCTGCGATCAGGCGGCCAGTGCATCCCAGAGCTGGAACTAGAGCCTTGGCCATCTGTCTGAGGCTCCAGGTGTTATAATGGACTCAAGAGTAAGGAAGTTGAGCCTTGGAAAAGTAGAGTGTTCTCCACCTCTTCCCTCTCCAAAGGCCACAAAAGTAGCTGAGACTTCGTGGCACTTATCAGGCACTGCCACATGTCTGACTGCTTTGGGTCCACAACACTCTTATGAGTTAGGAAGCATTACACCCATTTTATAGATGAGGAAATGGAGGCACACAGAGGTTAAGTGAATCGCTCGAGGTCACATGGTTGACAATGGTAGAGCCAGGATCAGGACTCAGGTGGTCTGGCTCTGGACACACCCGCTCTTTACCTCCAACACCATCCTGCCCAAACGACCCTCTTGATTTGTTTCAGCGCAGCAATCATTCCGTGAGCATCTCCTTTGTGTGAGGCTCTCTGCCAGGCACGTGGGGAATCTAGAAGTGTGCAAAAAATGCACATGCTAGAAAACAGCACACAATTTATGGTCATAAGAGGCAGGACCTTTTCTGATTTTTTGCTTGGGAGCCATGTCTGTAACCTCCGGGAAGGCTTCTGTCAAAGGAGTTCCAAGGACACAGGAGATCCTTAGGGGGTCCCCTGGAGTCAAGGATAGAAAAGCAGGCAGGAGACATGAAAACAGGAGGAGGGGAGAGGAGACGGTTCCTCACCCCCGTGGTGGCCCTTGGGGGTGGGGAGGCCACAGACCCAGCCCTACCAGCTCTTGAAAGGAGGAAACTGGCCCCAGGCACAGCCGCGCCGACTCCAGCTTGTCTGTGCTCCTGCCTTGGCTCGAGGCCAGATGTGGGGTGGGTTTGGCCCTGTGCCCAGGGGTCCCAGGGCTGCACTTTCTTCTGCCATCAGAGGAGGGCTCCTGTGCCCCAGCTGTGAGCAGGGAGGGGGGTGCCAGCTGCGGGAGGCATTCTGCCCCACAGCGGGTCCCTGTCTTCTCTGCAGGTGATGTATTTCAGCTCCCTCTTCCCCTATGTGGTGCTGGCCTGCTTCCTGGTCCGGGGGCTGCTGCTGCGAGGGGCTGTCGATGGCATCCTACACATGTTCACCCCCAAGGTAAGGGTCTGGGAGACACTGACCATGCCACTGAGCCCTGCCGGCTTCGTGCAGTTTGGCACTCACTGAGGACCTGTTACGTGTCAGGCATAGTCACGGGCCCCGGTTCCAACAAGAGGGACATCACGTCAATTTGGGTGAAATCAGGAGAAGCTTCAGGGAACGGATGACCCGGAAGCAGATCCGATTTCAGCGAGTGGCAGTAGGACATTGCAGTGAAGGGAACCGCATGAGCAATTGAAGGAAAGCACTGGGCATGCTTGAGGCAAAGGTGGGACGTCAGGTGGGACTGGGGCAGGGGGGCAGGGAGCAGTGGCAGGCTCCGTCAGGTCAGCGCATCTGTGACAGCAGGAGCCAAGAAGATGCCTAAGAAAAGAGATCTCCCCCACCGGGAATCACAGCTTGTACCCAAATCAGGGGAACGGTGTCACTGTTTAACTCAAGATAATAGGCCGTGTGGGTAGCGATTTTACCCTGACCAAATCCATCCATATCTTCTCTCCTTTAATCCTCCCCATAGCCCAGTGGGGGACCACTGTGCACATGTCACAGGGCACTAGCAGGGCAGTAGACATCCCGAATGTGTACACACGGGTTTCTTAATGGTGGTCTTTGCCCACCATGTGGCCTTGCCTCTCTGTTCCCCTTCAGACCACTGGCCACAGCTGGCAGAGCCAGTCCCCTGAGGAATAAGGGGATTTCAAATGCAGATTGGGATGTCCTTCAAGGTGCCCAAGCAATGTACGTTAGTAACTCCAGCTGGCAAGGCTGGGGAGGTCCACCTCCAAATGCCAGCTGATCAGTGAGCACCCAGCTCGTGGGTGAGACTCCAGTCTGTAGGCATGGGTCAGAACTCCACCGTGTTGAGCCCCTAACACTGCCATGGCACACACGTGCCCACACACACCAGGGCTCACACAGTTCATACAGATGAGACTGGGAGAAGAACCCAGATCTGGTGGGGATTGAGATCCCCATTCCCTCCCAGCTCTGCCCTGCAGCTGGGAACAGCCCCTGATGTTTGGAGGGTGGCAATGGGCAGGATACACACGGCTCTATATTCATCAGAGAGGGACTAAATTGGCCCCCAGCATTCTTAGCGGTAACATCTGAGGTTTCTATGTGAACAACCACAGAGGTCCTCTTTAGGAAGAGCTTAGCAAACCTCCTGAGGCAGGAGTGTGCCTCCCGAGCCACGTGGCTGGCATAAGGTTGTTGTGAACATGGGATGTCTGACAAAGAAGACAATAATGTGAATCTGGTTTCTTTGGGAGGGAAATGGCCGTGAGAAGAAAGCCAACAGTTTCTATGAATTACTTCAACTGTATTTTAGAATGATGATCTGTCCAACGTTTTCACTTGAATCTTTTAGTTATACTTTATTGAACCTTATGAGGAAACTGTATACTCTGGAGATGTTCATAAATGGGGAGATTCACACAGGTGTCCGATGGGCCCCTGGGTGGGACCCATGTTGAGAGAGCCCAGTATGGAACAGATTCATGAGATGGGCTTCTGGTCCCAGCATACACAGTACCGCTCTCCATTTGATTCAGATGCTTTTTAAAACATCCTTTTTATTTATTTTGAGAGAGATAGAGAGAGCAAGTGGGGGAGGGGCAGAGAGAGAGGGAGACAGGATCCCAGGCAGGCCCTGGGCTGATGGGGGGCTCGAACTCACGCACCGCGAGATCATGACTTGAGCCAAAATCAAGAGTCGGATGCTTAACCAACCGAGCCACTGAGGCGCCCCTAAAACACCTTTTTAATTATGAAATATCTCAGGCATGTAACCACACATATATAATATAATAAACATTTTTAAGAGATCAAAATTACAGAGGCCATAAAAAATGCCCGTATAGCTTGACCTGATCCCATTTCTTTCCTCCCCTAAAGAAAACCACTATCCGGAATTTAGGCTTCATCCCCCTAGTACATTTTTTAAAACTCGTAATACATATTCGTGTGTGCATAAACAACGTATAGCATTTGTGCGTACTTTTAAACTTTACGTAAGTGGCATCGTATTTTATGCAACTTCCTGTGACTTGCCTCAGCTTTTATTTTTGTCCCATACTGTTATTTGAGGTTTATTTATAGTGCTGTTTGTAGTTTTGGTGTCTCCATCTCCCCTGGTGGACAGTATTCCACCATAGCACGGAACTTTATTTGTTCATTCTCTAGTTGATGATCACTTCTGTTGTTTCCAGCTTTCACTATTGCTAGTAACACTACAGTAAACATTATCACACAGGTCTTCATGTGCACAGTTTTTTTCTAGGGTGTCTAGAAAAAATTCAGGAGTAAAATTGCCATCCCAAAGGATATGCATACCTTCAGTTTTACTAGATGGTGGCCAAATTGCTCTCCAAAGTGGTGGCAACAGGGCACCTGGGTGGCTCAAGTCAGTTAAGCATCCACTTTCAGCTCAGGTCATGGTCTCACAGTTCATGGGTTCGAGCCCCGTATTGGGCTCTGTGCTGACAGCTCAGAGCTTAGAGCCTGCTTCAGATTCTGTGTCTCCCTCTCCCTCTCCCTCTCTCTCTGTCCTTCTCCTGCTCATGCTCTCTCTCTCTCTCTCTCTCTCTCTGCCTCTCAAAAATGAATAAACATTACAAAAACAGCAGCAAAGTGGTGGCAACGGTCGACACTCCCACCAGTTGTAGACAAGAGTCCTTGTTGCTCCACGTTTGTTAGACCTCAATTTTTGCCAATCAGATGGATGCGAGATGGTTGATGTGTACTTTGCATAACAGAGGACATTCCTCTCCAAAACCTTTTGCTGGATGTTCAGGAAATGGCGTGATGTCATGTTAGCATGTATATGGGCCAGAGTCTCCGTGAAGTGCAGTTTAAAGTAACCTGGAGGAGCCAGGTTACCAAGACCCAGCAGGTGTGGTGCCTGGCCCATCTAGCTCTTGTGACTTTCAGTCTGGAAAGAGCCTGCAAGTTCATCTTGAGATCTTGCTCACTGAGCAGTTCTTTGGGGCAGCTCCCACTCTTGACCTTGGACGGATGTGTTGAATGGGGAAGGGGAGACCTAAGGGCCTCAAAGGCCAAACTCTTCCATCAAGGATGCCCTTCACAGCCTGTGCTGCAGGTAAGGCCAGCAACGACGGCTGGGTGAGGGTGGACAGTTGTTCGACTGTCCATATGTGGCAGACCACTGTTGCAGAGCTGTGACTGTTCCAGGACAGGATCGGTGAGATGGGGAACCCTGAAACCATTTCAAGTCCTTGACCTAGAGCAGTGTTATAGAATGCTGGGGTCCTTGCACACAGCTTCCCAGGCTGTGCGCTGCTCCATTTAGACCGACCACCGTGCGAATGACATCTCCAGGGGTCATGCCATTTCGTAGCCATGGCAGAGTCCAAGAAGAGTTTTGGCCAGGGCATCTCAGAATCCACTCGAAAAGAGCACAGGCTGTCTGTGGATATGCTGAAAGTCCTCTTCTGAAGTCTTCCAATACCAGAAAGGATCCAAGCCATAGGATCTGGACTTTCAGTCCATGCCCCCAAGCAGTCACTGGACGTATGGCAAATGCAGTGTGGCCAGGATACCGTGATGACCCTCTAGCATTTTTGATGGGACAGTCATTCATGTTGACGGCTAGTTAACTTCTTGGATTCCTTGGGCAACATCTCTCCTGATTACTTTCTTTCCATTCAGTGAAAAACCCAAGTCAGCGTGGCGTGCCACACAGTTCACCATGTGACTTGCTCAACACAAAGTGGTAGATTGTGGTAGACTTACCACCAAAACTTGCGGAAAGTGTTTCTCAAAATCATAACTATTCGTGTCCTTTGACCCAGCAATTCCACTTCCAGTTATTTGCCCTGAAGATATATTCCCTCAAAACAAAAATGACCTGTGAACCATACTGGCCATTGTAGTACGTGTTTTAGTGGCCAAAGGTGGAAAACAATCCAAATGACTGTCATTAATTTATCCCTTCAGTCCTCAAAGGTTCGCTGAGTGCCTGTTAGGTTCTGGACTCTGTGGTGGGTCCTGGGATCCAGTGGTGAACCAAGCAGACGAACTTCCTAGCCCTCATGGGAATAATAAGATAATAGAAGATTAAGGACGTGCTGGGTGGTGTTGCTAAGGAGAAAAATAAAGCAGAGAAAGGAGGAGTAGGGACGCCGGGGAGAGGGGTTGCTTCAGGTAGTGTTCAAGGAAGGCCTTCCTGAGAAAGCGGTCTTTGAGTGAAGAGGGGAGGTGGGAAGCAGGCTGTGTGGATATCTGAACGTAGCGCATTCCATTCCGGAGAGAACAATAAATGAAAAGGCCTCGAGGTTTGGAAGTGTTTGGCATCCAATTCAAGGAGGCTAAATGAGTCCGGAATGGGAGGGGAGAGAAGTAGGACATGCGGTCAAGGGGGCAGTGGGGAGCCAGAGCACGAGTGTGTTATGAGCCAAGTAGGCCTTTGGTGTCTACTCTTGGTGAAATGGGAGCCACTGGAGGTGCCGAGCAAAGTAGCAACGTGATCTGACTTCCATCTTCGAAAGACCCCTCTGGCTGCCGTAGACAATCTGAGGGAGCAAGGGTGGAACAGAACGACCTGCCAGAGGGCTCCATCCAGGTGAATCCAAGTTCTAGAATTCCTCCAGGTGAGAGGAGACTGTGATTTCAGCCCAGGTGATGGCAATAGGAGTGATGAGAAGTGGTCAGATTCAGGACATATTCGGGAAGCAGGGTCACACGATTTGTTGTGGAATTGGATGTGAGGGCTGAGAGAGGGACAGTGGTCAATTGGGGGATGACTCCACGGTCTTTGGCCTGAGCGACTAGAAGCACGGAGTTGAATTCATGGAGATGAGGGCAGACGGTGAGGAGAGCAGACTGGTGGGGAACATCAAGACTACTGTTTTGGACACAGCAGGTCTAAAATGTCTAGTAGATATCCAAGCGGAGATACTGAGTAGGCAGTCGGACAGCTGAGTCTGCAGGCCAAGCAGAGATATAAACTTGGGAATCAGAGACTTCAAAGCTGTGGACTAGTGACGGTCGCCTGGAGAGTGAACACTGAGAAGAGGACTGAGCAGTGAGCACCAGGGCCCAGCATTTAGAGGTTGGGGGAAGGGTAGCCAATGTGGGAGGAGAAAGAGGAGGAGGAGGAGGGGAGGGAGACATGGATACATCAATCCCAGAGGCAAAGCAGAGAAACGTCTTTAAGGAGGGAATGATCTGCCATGTCCAAAGTTGCTGAGGTCAGGCAGGCGGTGAGGACTGGGAAATGAGCAGTGCACCTGGCATCAGGGGGGTCCCTGGAGAGAAAGAGAGTGCGCGCGCGTGCACACACACACACACACACACACACATGAGCCAGTGGGGGAGGGGCAGAGAGAGAGGGAGAGAGAGTCCCCAGCAGGGTCCTCGCTGTCCGCGCAGAGCCCGATGCGGGGCTCAACCTCATAAACCGTGAGATCATGACCTGAGCCGAAACCAAGAGTCGAACGCTCCACCGACTGAGCCACCCAGGTGCAAACCCAGGCGTTTTACTATAAAAAAAAAAAAAAGCAGAGAAATGAGAAATGGGTGGAAACTGGAGATATCCATGGGATCGAGGGTGTTATTTCAGAACTCGGTACTATGATGACAGAACTCCATCATACGCCGCTGGTGGGAATGTGGAATGGAGCAGCCGCTTTGGCAAACAGCCTGGCAGCATCTCCAAAGGTTAGACAGAGTTAGCGTATGAGCCAGCAATTCCACTCCCAGGCGCGTTTCCAAGAGAGCTAAAAACATGTTCACACAAAAACTTGTACACAAATGTTCATCGCAGCATCCTTCACAAGAGCCAAAAGGTAGAAACAGCTCAGATGTCTGTCAACTGACGAATGGAAGAATCGAGAGTCGTGTGTTTGTACGAGGGTGACTTCTTAGGCCATAAAGGGGAATGAAGTACTAACAGGTGCCACGACATTGCACGAACCTCTTTGGTCTTTGGTCTTTGGTCTTTGGTCACCAAAGACCACATGTTGTGTGATTCCGTTTACGTGAAATGGCCAGAATAGGCAAATCTGTAGAGACAGAAAGCAGATTAGTGGTTCCTTAGGGCTGGGTTTGTGAGGAGGCTGGGGAGAAAAGGGGAGTGACTGTTAATGAGGATGGGCTTTCTTTTCGGGGTGATGAAGAAGTTCGAAAATTGTGGCAATGGGGGCACAACTCTGTGATGTGCTAAATACCATTAAACTTTATGCTTTTAAAATGTTTATTTTTGAGAGAGAGAGAGTGGGCATGTGGGAGGGGCAGAGAGAGAGAGACAGAGGGTCTGAAGTGGGCTCTGTGCTGACAGCAGAGAGGCCCATGCAGGGCTCGAACTCAAGACTCATGAACCACGAGATCATGGCCTGAGCGGAAGTCATACACTTAACCTGCTGAGCCGCCTAGGTGCCCCAAATGGTACACTTAAAAAAAAAAACAACCAAGAGTGGGAAATCAATGCTTTTGGGTGGAGGGGGACCAGAGTCCTTGAGTGAGCAGGGAGGTGGGGCCCAGCGCCCACGTGGAGGAGTTGGTCTTATCGGGGAGGAACAGGAGGCAAGGGCCAGCCGGCGGGCACAGGGGCTGGCAGCTGAGAAGCTGTGGTGAGGAGCTCCTCATTGTGAGAGCTCTCTCTTCCCATCGTGTCATTTTCTTCTGTGAAGGAGGAAGCAAGGGCCTCAGTTGAGAGTCCGAATGGCGGAGCGTGGTGGACGCCTAAGGAGGAGCGAGTGTGAGGTGACCGTGCAGGAGACAGGGAGTGTGGGCAGCACGGAGCACAGGCTGGCGGTCAGGGGGCACACGAGTGTGCGGTGAAGCCAGCCAGCATGGCGTGGCTAACGCTTCTCCAGTCCCAAGCTGGACAGTTCCCCCTAGTTTAACACCTCTGAAAGCACGCTATTTCCCACAGTTGGAGGGATACTGAGAACAATCATGTGTTTTACAGTGGACGATGCTTACGTGTGCCAGGCACCGTTACGTGCACCTGACGTACAGTCACTCATTGAAGCTCATAATAACCCTCAGGGCAGGTGTTATTTTAGCCAGTTTGCAGGGGGCGGGGGAGGTACTGATGCACAGAGAGGTTACATAACTCATCAAAGGTCCCAAGGTGCGCCTTGCGTGATTTCTCCAGCTATGCCTAGCGGCTTGGGGGCAGGCCCAGAGTCGGTGGAAGGTTGGTTGGACTTCACCAGGGTCAGGAGGTGATAACAAGGGATGACCATGGGGAGAGGCGGCAGGGGAGTTAAGAGGGTAGCAAGGGAGCAACCAAATGATGGACCATCAACCAAGCCAATGAAGAAGGGAAGTTATGCTACAAACAGGATGGGGGTGGTGAAGGGCAGATAGTCCCAGTATGGGTGAAGAATTTTAGGAGTCAAGATACTAGAAGGAGTGAGCTGGGAAGACAGTGCTCTGGGGTTCAGGGTCCTTGACTTTGAGGTCCGAGGTGGCGCACCGCTCTTAGATATGACAGGGGCTATGGCACAATCCTAGGAGTGGGGTGAAGGACGATCTCAGTGGAAGGGAGGAGCTGAAGGGACCCAGAAATATGATAGCTGTAGAGCTGGACAGAGACAGTGTACTTGGAATAGCGACAACGACCTGGAGGAACAGGGAGCCCGCTCTCCGCCTCCAGGCCCGATGGCAGCCTGGGCGTGTAAGAGGACAGCCTCTACTCGAGAGGGCTGCAGGGGAGGCCTCCGGATCGGGCCCACCCTCGACCAATCAGACTCCAGCCAACAGACTGAAAAATCAGGATCCCCAGGTGTGGTATCCAGGCAGTAGGAGCTCTTGAAAGCTCCCAGTGATTCTGATGTGTGGCCAGGCTGGAGAACCACCGAGTCGGAGCAAGAAGGCATGGGGGAGGGGGGCATCCAGGGAAGGCTTGTGGAGATGGGGGAGTGGGAGTGACAGACTGTGAGTTCCAGGGGCCGGCGGCAGGGTGCAGGCAGTTAGGGAGGGGCAGGGCGTGAGTCAGAGCAGGGGACAGACCCAGCCATCCTGAGATGAAGTCCGGATGAAGGACAACCCAGGAGTCGTGGGAACCTTGCAGCAGCCGAGGTAAACGGGGCCCTGGGACCGAGGGACCAGGCCCAGTGGTCCCTTAGGCACACTGTGGGAACAAGGCTGAGAGTGGGCAGGGGCTGAGGGGGGCAGCTTGCCAGAAGCCCCAGAACTCTGTGGGTTCCTAACTCAGCACGACGAGGAAGTGTCAGACTGGGGGCAGGAATACACACACACGCAGATATATATGTTGGGGTGTGTGTGTGTGTGTGTGTGTTACTGATATACACATAAAATGTCACTGGAAGAGCACGCAAGAATACGAACTGTCTGGATACGGGGTGGGGTAAAGGAGCCCTTACAGTGCCCTTTTGTGCCTTTTGAGTTTTAAACCATGTGTCATCGGTTGAGATGAGAGCACACGGTCTTCCGGGACAGGGGCCCGGCACAGCCTCAGCTACGTGCAGCTTTGGGCATCTGCCTCTCGCTTCACCGCGTCTGGGGTCTAGACACATGAGCAGTCTTCACCAGTGAGCCAGACTGGCCCAGGGTCAAGGGTACGTGTTAACCCTTAGAGAAGTGGGGTCCTGGGAGGCACTCAGGGCCCAGGGGCAGAGATCAGTGGTAGAGCTCCTTGACCTCCACAAGCAGAGGAGGGCTTCTGGGCAGGATGACCAGGGCAAGCCAGCCTTGGGCGGGCTCCGGAGCCAGACAGTCTGGTTCCCGGCTCGTCACTCAATGGTCGGAGGGCAAGATCCCTGTGGGAACTTACTCCGTTTACTCGGCTGCGAGATGGGGCAAACCATGGTGGCTTCCCCACAGCCTTGTCGGGAGAGCACGGGGGACCTGCTTCCGGTGCGCAGAGAGCGCATGGTAAGCCTTAGCGATTATTCTCTCCCTCGTGAAGGTGACACTGTTCTTGGGCGCTGGGAACCCGGCGCTCCAGTGCCATCTGGTGTCTCGTGGCCCCAGCTGGCTGTTGCACCGGCAGGTGCCCAGCAGGGCTGAGGAGCAAAGGTGTGTGTGCTCCAGTCACGCACCAGGTCAGGCCAGGCACTCAGGGGCTGCTTGTGGATTCCAAAAGCATCTTGGTGCCGCTGAGTCAAATGCGTGAAACACCTCGCTCTCCGCGTGAGGAAGTGACTCAGCCCTCGTGCCAAGGAAATGGCAGGAAGCTCTTGCCGTATTTTAGGGCAGGCACCCCAAGGACGGCGCGAGCCTTGTCTTTTCGTAGGGAGAGCCCATTCCCCACCTCTCCTCTTGCGGTCACATCCTGATGTTTGGCAAGGACATTGGGCTTCCTGAGGTCTGGCCGCGGGTTCATCCTCTGTAGACCCCATGATCGGGGCCTTGTTGGAATTATGCACCAGCACCCCAGGAATCCTGATAGAGCCCCTTTAAATTCAAGGAACAACAGGCTTTCCTGTTGTTCTGAACAGTCCTGAAGGTGCCTGCCTCACTTTACTGCCAGGTGAACATTGGGCATCTGGTCATCTCCATCAGCAAGAGAGCCCCTCCAAGCTGCAGGCTGGAGGGGTGTCCAGGGGCTGCTCACACAGGGCACGTGTGTCCTCAAAGGTCAAGCTTTGGCACAGACTATTTCCTGGGACCTCATTAATATCAGATTTGGAGCCACCAATTTTCTTCAAGATAATCTAGGGATGGGGAATGGGGCAAGAGGAGGTGAGATTGGCCATATGTTGGTAAATTGTTGAAACTGAGTGATGGGTACCTGGGGGCTCATTATATTTTCCTCTCCACCTTTTGTACCTTTTACAATCAATGTGCCATAATTTTTAAAAATTAGAAAAGAACAGCAAATAGATACAGTCTTAAAAACATAAACAAAATTCTTGTTCCCATCCCAGATCGTTGCATATAAGACTTGCCTACCCTGTCCTTGGAGAGTCTGTCCCCCAAGTTACAGGGTCAGCTCTGATGGTGCAGTTTGGGATTATGGTGGTCTCCCTAGGGTGTGGCTGCCTCCATTTATGGAACTTGGCCCTGAAAGTGGCTGGGCCTAGGAATTTACCCATTTTGAGGCTTAGAGAGTGATGAAAATCCTGACAATGACATGTGTTTGGACCTCACAGATGGTCCAGACCCTTTTGTAAAAACTTTGGTAATAACTGATGTAGATGAAAACTGAAAGAATCACCAGAAGAGGAGGAGGAGGAGGAGGAGGGAGGAGGGAGGAGGGAGAGAAGGAAGAAGGAGGGTGGGGATGGGGGAGGGGGAGGAAAAAAGCAAGAGAGAAGAAAAGGAAAGGAAGCCAGCATTAAAATAGCCACGTTTGAGAAAGCAGAGGTTTAAAGCCCTAAGGATCTTCTTGTCCTAGAAGCCTGATCCTAGCACAGAAAGGCCGGTACAATTTCACAGCGCCTGGTGTGGTCCCTCCCGCGCAGTTCACCTTGAGGAAGCAGCCTTGTCCGTCTCTCTCTCTCTTGCTCCCAACGCTTTCCTTCTCTCCTGTGTGTCAGACACTGCTTACACAGTGGACAGGAGATGGGCTCCACCCCTAAGAAACACAGAGTGTTGAACAGAAGGCAGATATCTAAACCTGGAATGCAGGTATTGACTGGAGCTACAAGAGCCCGAGGGCTGTGGCTAGCTCTGCCAGAGGCATCAGGAAAAGCTTCAAAGAGGAGGTGATATTTATGCTGGCCTTTAAGAAAGAAGTAGGAGTTTCACCGGTGTGTGAGTAAGAGGAGCGGAATTCCAGGCAGAGGGAACAGCCTGGGCAAAGGCCAGAGGTATGAGACTGCGGGGCTTTGGAAGAGTTAGTTCGCTGCATTCGGAGTGGAAAAGAGTGGAAAAAGGTTTTTCAGCACACAGTGGGGAACCATCAAAGATTTTTCAGCATGCAAGGGGGACGGCCAGGGCGGTGTCCATCTCAACCTACCCTCTGTCACAAAATCTGGTGCTTCTTCCTGGCGGGAACTCACCAGACCGCCCAGAGCCCTGCCATTGTGTCTAGGTTCCTAGCCTGAGGGAAGTGCCCAGTTTCCAGCTGATTGGTAGAACTGTCATGAATGATCATTGGCGAGCGTCAGTGAATGCCAGCATACCTCCCAGGCATAAGTAATCCCCCACCCATTTCTAGAACTTTCTGGGAGGATCTTTTAAAAACCCACCCAGGAGAGGGGAGGTACAAAGGTCCTTGCCCCGTCGGGACAACGATTGTTTTGTTCTCCTGTTTAAAATAATCTTCAAATTTCCATGCAGGCCTCTGTCTCCTTACTCACAATGCCAAAATCCAAATAGCCCTGAAAAACAAAAGTTGTTTTTTCTTTCTCCCGGAACTCAGTTGGCGGCAAAATGACCTGAACAGATGTGAAGCTATTTATAGTCATTATTGATTCACTTGGTGTGAATTTTCATATTCTGCTACAGAAATACCAATGCGTTTGATTACAGGGTGCTGCCCCAGACCCTGCTGGGGGATTATGTAATTATGTGGCATATGCACCATATTACCTTTCTAAAATAAAGTTAGGAAGAAGAGCCCGAGTTCCAAAACCAGTCTGGCCTTGGGGCTTTTAGGTAGGGAAACGTGGGCCTGTCCTACTTTTTGTAAAGACGACATTGCAAACACAGTGAACCCTCGACAATGTGGGATAACCCGGCTCCATTTCTCCGTGCTCCACTGTGACCGATTTAAACCTCTTCCACCTGTCTGAACGTGCCGGCTTCACCCCTAACAGGTGAGTCAGCCTTCTGCGTTACGGGGTGAACAGAGCCACCAAGACAGAAACCCCCTCAGAGACAGACGCGGAACATACAAACCCACCCTGCAGCTGCCCTGTCCTGTTCTCTTGTCCTGCTCCCTCCGTGAGTAGCTCCAGGGTTCCCTGTGGAAGACAGCCCCCCTCCCCTCTAGATCCCCTGTCCTCCATCGGCCTTTACATATCAAGTCACTGCATTAAAGACAAACACATGGGACGCCTGGGTGGCTCAGTCAGTTGAGTGTCCAACTTCGGCTCAGGTCATGATCTCATGGTTCATGGCTTTGAGCCCCGTGTTGGGCTCTGGGCTGACAGCTCAGAGCCTGGAGCCTGCTTCGGATTCTTTGTCTCCCTCTCTGTCTGCCCCTCCCCCACTCGCAGTCTGTCTCTCTCTCTCTCTCTCTCTCTCTCTCTCAAAAATTAAAATTAAAATTAAAAAAGCAAAAACAAGATACCAAATAAAAAAGCCACACTTCCTTGATGGCCCGAACCTGCCACGTTTCTCCTCCCGTTCCAGGGCTAGCTTCTCCAAGGAGTAGATTATCTGCTTTGCCTTCGTTTCTTCCCCTCTGCTTCTCACTTTTCCTGGCATCTACGTGACTCTGGCCACATCGCTTCCCGAACAGCTCTGACGGAGCCCACCCATGACCTGCTCACCGTAGCATATCATGCCTCAGTCCCCCTCCAGCCAGGCTTGTGTCCTGTGACCTCTGGAGCCAGCCCTCTCTTGTGCTTCCTCCTGTCTGGGCTGCTGCACCTCCCTCTCTGCTGCATTGAACTTGGAGATGTTGCCCCGGCCCCTGGCTTGCCTCTTCTCCCCACCCCGGTGAGCCCTTCAGTTCCTTCCTGCACACCTACACCTCACGAGTTACATCTCTGGCTCAGGCTCTCTTCTCTGGGCTCCAGGCTCACTTGTCTGCCCGCCCACTTGACATCTCCTCTCGCCTATCGTAAAGACACATTAAACTCAGCATTTCTACAGCTGACATCTCGATCGGCACCGTTCCAACCCCATCAAGACCTGCCCCTTCTCCTCGGTGTCCATCTCTACCCTCTCAGGCACGCAGGCCAGAAGCATGGCTGTCACCTTGGCATCTGACTCTCCAGCATCCCCCCACCTCCAGTCCAGAGCGAAGGTCGACTTGGTTTTTCCTGCTGAAATCTCTCCACCCTGACCCTAGGCAAGGCCATCATTACCCTGCCTGGACCCCAGAGGTGCTTCCTAACAGGGCTGCCTCATTGGCTCTGGTTTCTGTTAGAAATGCACATCTGATCACTTTTTTCCCCCCGGATTAAGTGCATTCTTGGGAGCCCTGTAAGACCTTTGATCTGACTCCTCTGCCCCCCAGCCTCACCTGTACCTCTCGCGCCTCATCCTTGCTGCTTCAGGCAGCCTGGCCTCTTTCTGTTTACACGCCCTCCTCTGTCCTGCCTTGCCTCGGGGCCTCGGCCGACGCTGTTCCCTCTGTCCGAATGCTCTTCCCTGCCCTCTTAACTTCGCTTTCTACCTCTCAGATGTCAGTTCGAGGATCCCTTCCTCAGGGGAAGCTATCCCTGGCCTCCTGACTGGCTCAACCCCCCGCTTCCCCCCACCCAGTATTGGGTCCTGGCCTTCACAGCCCTTGTCACCTTTGCAACTTAACATCTGTTTGTGGGGTCATTTGACAATTAGAATATCAGCTCCACAGGAGCTGGGACCTTGCCTGCTCTTACTCTCTGTGGGTCCCCACACCTAGCCCCGGCCTGACCCCCAGTAGGTGTTCCGTGTTTGATGGATGAGTGGCTGCGTGTCATATTCACAGGGAGGCTACAACACGTTACTATTGAGTGTGCGGAGACAGGGAGGGGATGGGGAAGGTGTCCCCTTCTCATGGAAGTCGGGTACTGTTAGCTCCTTAAAGCCTGGGTTCTGGGTTTTCTTGGTGGACCAAAGATGACTTTATTTTGTGCAAGGAGAGGGGACCTTAATCTCCCCCAGAACACACATACTCGCCAGCCAGGCCTCCCTTTGTGCACTGACCCTGAAGACTCTACCACCGTGGTCCTCCTCTTCCTCCCCAGCCTGGGGCGAGGCTGGGGTGAGCCTGGAGGCGCCTCTCCCAGCCCTCCAAGCTTGCCAGCATCTTCTCAGCCAGTGGGGTGACTCCAGGCGCTCAGCTATGCCTAGGGAGCTGCTGAGGTGGCGGGAAGATGGGCCTCCATCCTGGGCGTTAGGGCTGTAAGGTAGCACTGGGCGGAGCCTCAAGTCCAAGGCCTCAGTATACACACGGGGAGTGGACTTGGCCACAGGCACACAGCGAGGGGCGGCCAGGACAGGACCAGTTCGGGCTTGTGCCTGCAGGGAGAGCAAACTCTCTAGAACCTCCTTGCCTCCTCGGTCACTTGGGTCGACCTCAGCAGCACAGGCGCAGGAGGATATGGTCTGGGAAGGGGGGGTGCTAGGAGGGTGTCAGGGGCCAGCATCAGAGCATCTGTACTCGAGTCACTCGGAGCGAGTAATTTTCACCTTGGGGTGTCTGTTCACTCTTTCAAAATGTGAACAGTAATTCCTTCCCTCCACCAAAAAAACCACAAAAAAACAAAAAACCTGTCCTGACCAAGTCAGAGGCACTTTGTCAGGATTAACTTGTTATTTATGTGCCAGGCATTACTTGTTGCTGCACATCTGATCCTCACAACTGCCGTGGGAGGGATACTCTATTATTGTTCCCATTGTTCAGATGAGAAAACTGAGGCTCATAAAACAGGCACTGTCATTTTTCTAACCCTTCTAAGCTATTTAAGGATGGGCGTCAGGTTTAGGCCTGGGTCCATCTAACTCTACAGCCCCGTGCTGGGTCCAAGCCACGGTCCCTGTCGTGAGGGACAAACAGTAAAAGGAAAATGGCTACGAAAAGCACTTTGGGAATTGCCCCATACCCTCTACAGGCTGTTGTGGTGCAGGGTTCCATCAGGTCTGAAGGCAGATGGAAGGTCAGGAAGGGGGTTTCCCCTCTCTAGGAAGTGTCTGTGCTTCAAGTTGGTTGGGTGGGAGGGGGGAAGGGTCTTTCTGTGACCTAGAACATGTAGAAGTGCAAGAATGAACATGGGGCCCTTATTTTTTTCCTGGGAAAAGAAGATCAGGTGGGCAGGAGGGAGGAGCTGGTGTCCTTTTTCATGGTTTGAAGTGGAGAAGGTATCGGGGAAATACTCGTGTTCTCAGTTCTCTAGTGCTGTTGTGCAGGTTGTACACTGCACAACTCAAAGAGGCACCATTCACACTATAGTCCAAGTGAATGGCCCTCCCTCGAGCTGTGCACCACACATCATACCTAATGGCCCTGAAGATATTCCTCAGCATAATAGCCCCATGGTTAGCAAAGGTGGCAGTTCAAATGAACTGAGAAGTTACTAAGTAAGCACACAGCATTTATTTTATCTCACTTAAGCCTCACAACAATCCTCTGAAGTTAATGCTCTTGTTATCTGTGTTATACACGTGGGCATCTGAAGTTCAGAGGGGTCAGGGGAAAACCCAAGGTCACCCAACCACAGCTTTCCCACCATGCCATGCGGCCTCTGAACTCTGGTGAGGGTGAGGAAGGGGCCGAGGTGGGAGCGCCACTGTGCGTGAATAAAACCATCATCTGTGTGTCTCTCGTCCTCCCCCGACAGCTGGACAAGATGCTGGACCCCCAGGTGTGGCGGGAGGCAGCCACACAGGTCTTCTTCGCCCTGGGGCTGGGCTTCGGGGGTGTCATCGCCTTCTCCAGCTACAACAAGCAAGATAACAACTGTCACTTCGATGCTGCACTGGTGTCCTTCATTAACTTCTTCACCTCGGTGCTGGCCACCCTCGTGGTGTTTGCCGTGCTGGGCTTCAAGGCCAACATCATGAACGAGAAGTGTGTGGTCGAGTAGGTGGCATCTTGGCTGCTGTCCCTTCTTCTCCCTGTCCACCTTACCCAGGCGGGGCAGGTGGGTTACGGAGGCAGAGTCCCCATCCGCCCCGGGCTGATGGCTGGACATCAGAGGACCTCTCTCCGGCCCCGGCCCTGGATCCCAGGGATGGGTTCAGAGATGTCTCTGTCAATGGCCCGTGTGGGCTCCTGCCTGGGTGTCTGGGAGGGGCCTCAGGGACCGTGCCCACTCCTGCCTCTTTACCTGGCCCTCCCCTTTTTGTGCTGCAGGAATGCCGAGAAAATCCTGGGGTACCTCCACACCAATGTCCTGAGCCGGGACCTCATCCCTCCACACGTCAACTTCTCGCACCTGACTGCCAAGGACTACACGGAGATGTACAAAGTCATCATGGCCGTGAAGGAGGACCACTTCTCAGCTCTGGGCCTCGACCCCTGCCTCCTGGAGGACGAGCTGGACAAGGTGTGAGGCAGGCTGCCCTTCCTGGGGTGGGCAGGAAGGCATACGTGGGAGTGTGGGACCCAGAGACAGGCCAGGGGTGGCTGGAGCCTGGATGCAGGCCTCAGAAGGCCGCCAGGGACTCATTTGCTTGCTTGATAAACCAGGACCCACGATGTGTCCAGGGAGGGAGAGAGGAAAGCTTTCAGCCAAACCTTTGGCACGAGGCACACACACACGTCCCAGAGATCACAGGAATCGTGCGGAATGACTTTCAGATGCGTTGCACAGGCTTCCTGCACGTGGGTCACGGTCATACATGATGTACTTGCAACAGGGCTTTGTACACGGCTCACAGAAAAGAAGCGCTTCCATTACTGAGTGCGCTCTGCTGTCTGTCCCCTCTGGCCCTCACGACAGTGCTGTGAGTGGAGTATTAATACGGCCTCCTATTTTGCAGCTGTGTAGCCTGTAAATTGGGAGCTTGCTCCAGGTCTCACAGCTAGTAAGGGGAGCCAGGGTTCAAGTCCCCATGTTCTGAGTCGCCCCTTGATGCTTCGGTTCCCTCCCCCGGCTGTCCCCACTCACTGCAGCTCCCACTGCCGCAATGACCCTTAGTCCCTGGGACAGAGCAGGTGACTACCCCTCCCTCCTTAATGCTCAGGCCCAAGTTTGGTCGCCTTGCTTCTATTCCCACTTGCACAGCTGGAAACTTTCAAAGGGACTGTTCTGTTAGTAGGGGTAACAGGATAGAGACATGCCCACAGGGTCTTGGGACCCAGCTGGTGCCAAGATTTCCATGGGGCAGAGCCAGCTCCCTTCAGCCCAGGCCAACTCTGCCCTCTTTATGAAGCTAGGGAAGATGAGCTTTCCTTGTCCTGATGCCTGAGCTCGATGTGAAGTCCTCTGCATGCTGCTGGCACTATACTAATGCCAAGGGAGCCGTGTCCTGTACCCTCTGCCTCTTTCCATGTGATCGAGAGCAAACGATCCAGTCTGGTTTCTGCCCCCAGGTGACTGGCAGCACAAAGGGCCCCTCCCTTCCGTGAGATCCCGCCCCATTTTCCTGGGCATGGCCCGGTCCTCTGAATAAAACTAGGATTGGAGCCAGGTTTTTTTCCTTATACGATCCGTCGTCGATAACATCCAAGTGACAAGAATTATACACTCACGCAGTTGGGGGAGGTGTTTCCCCACGATCACGGGTCCCTACGGGACAGCGTAGAAGTGATGTCCGTGGGCAGTGTGTGGTCACTTGCCCCATGAGCAGGGGCCCAGGCATGGGTGCAGTGGCTCTCCACCTTGGCTACCCATTGGAGTCCCCTGGGGGCTTAATAAAACCCACATACCCAGCTTTTAGCGCCAGACCAATCAAATGATCATTTCCGGGGGGGGGGGGAGGGGGTGGGGGGCGGGGAGTACTCAGGCGTTGGTGTTTTAAAGGCTCCGGTGTAGTTCCATTAGGCACTGGAGGCTGGGCCCACTACCTTAAAGTCTGGAGCTCAGAACGGGGCGCTCCCAAAGTTGTGGCTAGAGCCATCAGGGAAGACTTCTTAGAGGAGGAGGGTCTCAGGCTGGGCTAAATATGAGCATCTTCATCTAGATCACCTGGGATCCCTAGACAGCTCATAGCTCCCAGATCCCACAGGTGAACTTCTTGAAACGGTACCTTGCTCCCTGGGGGAGGGGGGGCTGCTGATGCTCACTCAAGTTTGAGACCCGCTGGCCAAAGACGAGATTTAGGTGGGGGCAGGGATTCCTGTGAAGGAGGGAATCGTTATTCTTAAAGCTGCAGGGGCAGAGATGAGGAAGCAAGGGGCTCCCAGGAGTGGTGTGGGCTTCGCTGAGCCCTCGCCCTCCACCCCGTCCTCAGTCCGTACAGGGCACAGGGCTGGCCTTCATCGCCTTCACTGAGGCCATGACGCACTTCCCGGCCTCCCCGTTCTGGTCTGTCATGTTCTTCCTGATGCTCATCAACCTGGGTCTGGGCAGCATGATTGGGACCATGGCCGGCATCACCACGCCCATCATCGACACCTTCAAGGTGCCCAAGGAGATGTTCACAGGTAACTCTTCCCGGCAGCGCCCCGGCCCCGGCCCTGTGGGCTGCCCTCAGGGGCGACCATTGTGCCTCTGACTTTAGGAAGACTCCATACTGAGAAGGCTCCCTGCTGCCCCCCAGGATGCAGTTGGGGCCTGGCTTACCACCCAGAGGAGAGCACTCAAGAGCCAGGAGAGGGCTGTTGGGGAATCTGTGCCAAACCCGAGCTGGAGGATGGCCTCTTTCTTGGGTCACGTGGCCCTCTCTCTGAGGGCCTGCTGAACCCCCCTTGGGGGGTGCCCTCCCTCCACGTTGGCCTTGCGCCCTGCTCTGCCTCCGCCACTCCCAGCCCTGGGCCACTCCTCTCCTGGTAGAGTGGGAGCTCAGAAGCTCAGCATCTGGATCCCTCCCTTGAAGGCCTTCAGGGAGGAGGGGTGGGAAGGGAGGGGCCTGGGTGCCCCCCAAGACCCCTGGGCCCCGCCCACCCTGCACCTGTGCCCCCACACCGGCCTCCCGGCTCTCTGTAGTGGGCTGCTGTGTCTTTGCATTCTTCGTGGGGCTGTTGTTCGTCCAGCGCTCCGGAAACTACTTTGTCACCATGTTTGACGACTACTCTGCCACCCTGCCGCTCACCGTCATCGTCATCCTTGAGAACATTGCTGTGGCCTGGATCTATGGAACCAAGAAGTAAGGGGGGGGGGAGGGACATGGGGAAGGTGTGGGACAGGAGGAGGGGTCTGTCCTATTATGACCTCCTGGAGAGTGCCATGTCCCCAGGGCTGCTTCTGAGTGGGCTAGGAGATCACAGAGTCAGAATGTTAACACTCAAAGTGCCCTTAGAGATCTGGGACTCAGAGGGAGGACGTGACTCCCCAAGGCCACTTGGCTGGTAAGAGGCAGAGCCGGGCTGAGGGCGTGAGTCTCCTGGGTTCAGGTCCTGGCATCACCCTAAACTGCCTTAAATTACTGTAGCCCCTTACCTGAGTACCAGCTCTTCAGACTTCTGTTAAGCTTGTTAAGCACTTAGCAGCTGTACAAGAGCCCCCCCCTGCCCTCAGAGAGAACTGTAGGACTTCAGCAGCCCGACTCAGTGTTGGGGTGAGCAATCTGGGGGTGCGAGATGAGGTGCGGTTGGGGACCTGTCTGGGGGGTGAGGTAAGGGAATTCAGCAGTAAGGAAGCAGTGGGGCTCGTGGCCCGAGCCCACGGCAGAGCCACATCCACCGTCAGCCCCCCAGCCTCATTCCTTGTTTAACAAATCTGTGGGCCTGGGGAGCCCCAGGACCGGGCCCCTCCCACTCTGTCCACAAGGCCAGAGCCTCCGCTCATGTCTGGACCTGGTCTTGGAATCAGGCTCTGTCACGGTCCTGCTACAGCCATCTTCTTCCTACAAGAGCGCAGGCAGGGACGTGGGGTAAGACAGGAACAGCCGTGGGAGCCGGGGCTGGAAGAGGCTGCTCCTGCAGAAGAGGCTTCTGCAGTCAGGTGAAGCCCCAGAATATTATTCTCAAGTGGATAAGATAAAATATGTAAGATACAGGAAATGAATGAAGTTGAAAACTAGGAAAGTGCTGTTGAAAATCGGATACAGTGACGCACAGGTACCTTATTTTTACTGCATGAAGTTACACGACCTAGCTATGGCAATCATCGTGAGATAGCGGTGGACATAAATGGCATTTGTAGGCGGCTTCGATTGTAACGTGATGGGAAGGTGTCTGTGATGTAATGATTTGGTGACAAAGTCTCAGGTACTGCCAATTCCGCTGTGGTGGCTTGCATTTACGACAGTAAGAAATGCAAGATTGCACTTAGGTGTTATTGAAGTAGAAATGATGTTTTTTTCATGACATTCATGTACACAGCCTGACGGCTATTGTAATTCTACCCACAGACCCAGGCGTTAGAACCCCTCAAGTCAGGGCCCCTGGACGCTAGAGAAGCGCCCTTCACCTCTCTTCCAGCAGGGGGCGTGTGGAGCCAGACCAGTGTGAGTGGGGTGGGGTGCAAGGCGCACACAGAAGTCCTGCGGCGCCTGTCCAGCTGCCCAGGCATGTCCCGTGAACAGCAGCAAATCCCTGGATGGGGTGAGCTGTTAGGTATTCAGGGGAGGTCAGCAGAGGGCACCAGAGCCTGCGCAGAGGCCAGCTGGGCCACTGAATAATAAACTGGGAGCGCTGGATGTGAAGAATGGAAGAGCCTGGGAGGGAGGGACTGGTCAGTGAAGGCTTCCTGGAGGAGGCAGTTGTGGGGGAATACGCAGGCGCGGTGGGGGTGTCGAAGCTGGGCTTTCTGTGCACCTGGCAGGTTCATGCAGGAGCTGACAGAGATGCTGGGCTTCCGGCCCTATCGCTTCTATTTCTACATGTGGAAGTTCGTGTCTCCACTGTGCATGGCTGTGCTCACCACGGCGAGCATCATCCAGCTGGGGGTCACACCCCCCGGGTACAGCGCCTGGATCAAGGAGGAGGTGAGGGGGGACCTGAAACCCCAGGGTCACTGGCATCTCCCCAGGCAATAGAGATAAACCCTTCTAGGGGAGCTGCTGTGTGCCAGGCCCCTCCAGGGCCTTTGCACACCTGATCTGTAATCTTTACAATGGCCCAGAGAGAGAGGTGGCATTACCCCTAGAGCACAAAGGGGGAGACTGAGGGTCGGAAAGTTTGGTGCACCTGTCCAGTCTTCCCAACCCGTGTTCTCTGTCCGTGTCTGTAGAGCAGAATTACCCATCCACTTTCCAGATGTAGAAACCGAGACCCAGGGGAGCTCGGGCCCTTAACCAAGGCGACCAGCCAACTCGAGTAGCCACCCCGATTCCTTCCATCTCTGCTGGCACCTGGCCAGGATGGCGCGTGGGGATGGGAGAGGGCAGGAGGAGTCAGGCCTGGAGGTCCCGGGAGGGTGAGGTGGTCACAGCGTCGGACAGCAGCCCTCGCCCCCGTCCACCCCTAGGCTGCGGAACGCTACCTGTACTTCCCTAACTGGGCCATGGCGCTCCTGATCACCCTCATCGTCGTGGCGACCTTGCCCATCCCCGTGGTGTTCATCCTCCGGCACTTCCACCTGCTCTCTGATGGCTCCAACACCCTCTCCGTGTCCTACAAGAAGGGCCGCATGATGAAGGACATCTCCAACCTGGAGGAGAACGATGAGACCCGCTTCATCCTCAGCAAGGTGCCCAGCGAGGCGCCCTCCCCCATGCCCACTCACCGCTCCTACCTGGGGCCCGGCAGCACGTCGCCCCTGGAGACCAGTGGCAACCCCAATGGACGCTATGGGAGCAGCTACCTCCTGGCCAGCACCCCCGAGTCGGAGCTGTGACCACCGCCCCACCCTGCCCTGCCCACCTCTCCCCCGACACCCATCCAGCCTGCTCGTCCCGGCCTGGCCTCGCTTCCTAGGCTAGGCCCTCTGCCCACGGAGAGGGGGGGTGCCCTCCCTCATCCCCCACCCCAGTCCCGGCCAGCTCCTCCCTAGACCTGAGCAGGGGCCAGGAGAAACTCTGTCCCCAGTGCAGGCTCCCAGCCCATCTCACCTCCTGAGATCCGCTCACCAAATTGCAGCTGATTAACGAGAACAATCCAGAAGTCCGGATTCCCAGCACAGTGGAGACTGCAAGTGGCCACTGTAGGGGTCACTCTCCCTACCCGCTCCCTGTAACCTGGCACCTGTTGTTCTTAGGTCCTGGGCATCCCTCCGTGCCACCAGGTGGTGGTGAGAGGCTCGGCGTCGGGTAGGACGGGGTGTGGGGCAGCCCAGAGGCTGATGAATTCAAGGTTGGGGACAGGACGATTGTGTCAGGACTCAGGGCTCAGACCTGGGACGGAATCTTGTGGAAGTCCCCAGGTTCTGTCTTGTGGGCTGGGCACGGGGGCCCTTGGCCTGGGCTCTAGGTGGAATCTCCATGTTCCTGACCCTGCCTGGGGCAGCGTGTGTCCTGCGTCCTGCCTGGGAGGGTGACAACTGTCCGGAACCCTTGCCCGCCTCCATGAGGGCTTAGCCGGCCCTCTCCGTCCCCACCCTGGAGCCCACAGTCCTGGCCTGTGCCTCTTTCCTCTAGAGAGGAGGGGACAGTACACAGAGAGGTTTCCAGAGCACACTTGATGGTTCACAGCACAATTCAGATGGTTTGGAGCACAATTGCGAAGCACACTCCCTCTCTCACCCGGGGGCCCAACTTTCTCACTAGCGGCAGCTTCTCCCCTGGAATGGGGGTCCCTGGAGTTCAGGGGCTCGTACCCAGCAAACCTCATCCCTAGGGAAAGACGGATAACTTCACTGCCCCTTTGGGCTGCCACTCACTCTCCTTGTTCGAGCACAACCAGCGCCGTGTGCATGTCATGTGTGAATATCTCGGGAACCTTCCCCAAGCCGCCCGGCCCGTGACAGGGAGGGCACGGGCAGTGCTGTGGGCACCGGGGTTGCCCAGGAGAAGGGCCGGGTCTCTGTCCTGGGGCCCAGCCCCCGCCGCATCCCCACCCACCCCTACCTGAGGCCTCCCCCAGAAGAGGGCTGCCCTCGGAGTGCAGGCTGGGAGGACTGGAGTCTGGCTGGAGAATAATGTCTGCAGAGCGCTGGATGGGCTCGCGGAAGGATGGTCGCGTGGATGCACAGGCATGGATGGATGGAAGGCAGGCAGCCTGGCGGGGATGGCAGAACTCCAATTGTGAGAGCTGAGGTACACGGGGCAGCAGCGGGCCACAGTGCTAGGCCCGGGCACCTTCACGCAACGTCCCGAGTCACTCCCGTGTTCTCAGCGCTGGGAGGGACAGGCCACGCCCAGGGTTCCCTCCTTCATCACCTAGCACCATGGTCCCCCCCACCAACTTGCCAAGGGGTCCCTCCCCCCGCATCTGCTCCCATTTCCAGCCCTCTGGCCACACCTGTCCTTTCTCAGTGTGAGGGGGGGAAGGAGACCCACATGTCCCCGAAGACATGAGCTTTTGGGGCACAGCATCCCGCCTCAGGCACCTCACCAACACCTCCTACCTGGCCCCATGCCCAATCCCAGCAGACTTAGCAACAGGAAAAGCAAGGCCCCAGGAGAGACACTCTACTATATATACTCCTCTATATATTCTATTTCTATTGTATATTCAATCTGTACATGTGGGTGTAAATGCTGTTAAATGACAAACCCAATATTATACTGTGGCTGGTGGACTATTTTCATCCTCAGTGCTGTACAGATCTATTTTCATTGTATATTTGATATATTTTTAATTTTGTAGCGTGTGGCTGGGCCAGGCCCCAGCCTGCCAGCCTGCACCAGGGCGGTTGAGCGGGCCGTCTGCTTGGTTCTTACGGGCTGGGTAGTGCTTGTAGCCTTTGGCTGCAGGCCGGGCCCCGTCCTGGCTGTGGCTCTGCTGTGTTAGACGTAAGGCCTGGAGCTTGGTGCGTGCGTGTGCGTGCGTGTGTGTGTGTGTGTGTGGTGCGTGCCCCTACCTGGGTGTGGGTGCGTGTAGGTGATTCGTGCCGGCCCGTGTTCACCACATCCCTGCAGACCACACTGGCCCTCTCCCTGCCTCCCCCCTGGGCTCTGTCAGGCAAGGCCTCGGGGCAGGGTGCTGTGGGGAAAGGCAGGTGTTTCTTGCTGGTGGCCCATTACCTTCCTACCCCTGGGCTTGCCAGAAACAGGGAAGGAGGGGCTTTGGGGTGGGGGGGGGACAGCCCCCAAATTTATTTTCTAGCCAACTTCTTGCTGTTCCCTCTGGAGCCACAAGGTTTTCATCCTGAGGAAAAGTGCTGGGTTTCTTGAGATGGGGAGACCCCAGGAGAGCCTCTCCCAGCGCCTCTGTCCCGTGTTCGTCCTTGAGACAGTCCTGAGAGGGCTCAGAAAGGAACAGCTTCCCTTTCCCTGCGCTTTTGACACATACTCCTCACTCCTCAGGGGGGCTGGGAGCGGTTGGTCGAGGCCAGAAGAGGTGAGGCATCTGACAAGGTGAGCTCCAGCCCCAGATTCCCTGGAGGAGTGGGAGGGGCAGGCCCCCACATCCCTGTGCCGGGTCCGCGTCCCTTACTGGCTTTGGTGCTGTCCATGCAGTGCCCACAGGAGACAGCGGACTCAGGGCAGGCAGGGCGGGGGGGGGGTGCCTGAAAGTGTCCCCCGGTCCCTGCTCCTGCCTGTCCTCCAGCCCCGGTCACCAGCTTCTTCCTCGGGGAGCCCTACTCTGCTGAGGCGATGCGAAGCCTGGGCTCCAGATGGGGGTGGACAGGTGGGGCATACTGGCGAGGGGTTGGCTTTTCCCCTCCAGCAATAAATCTGAGGGGACATCTTTCCTAGTGCCAGGAGAAGCCTTCCTGAGTCAGCCTGCCATAGGTGGTGAGGCTGGGGGCCACAAGCTGCGTGGTGCCAGGCCCTCAGCAGGCCTGTAGTATTATAGGCAGGGGGCTCCCCCTCTGCCCTTCCTCACAGCTATACCCGCCTGTCCCCCCAGAGTACTCCCACGGTGGGAGAGAGCAGAGACATGAAGTCCGTGTGCCCCGTGACTGGCCAGGGCCCTGGGTCCAGACCGCTCAGCCCAGGGGAGGGGCCGAGGCATCATCATCCCCCGACCCCCTCCTTCCTTTCTACTCCCCCCACCCACGGTGTACAATAAAGTGTTCTTACCAAACCCCTCTTGCCTTTCTGACCCGCCTCAGGCTCAGGGAGAGGGGATGGGGGAAGCCTTAGAGGCCAGCAGCAGCTCCGGGGGAGAAGCTTGGACAGGACGGGGCAGAGAGGGTTGCCGTGGGTTGTGGGTGCTGGCTGGCTGAGGAGTTTGGGGGAAGGCTGAGGAGGGATGCGTGTTTCTTTGCCTAAGCGTTGCCCTGGGTGTTGAACACACACGCTTCTAGGAGGCCTTATTGGGGTCCGAGTACTCCACACGTCTAATCTCATGTGAATAGCACGCTCTAAATTCTGATCTTTTGCAAACTTTAGTGGAAGGTAAAGGCCCCCCTACCGCACCCTAATCCAGTCTGAACTGCTGCCTGATCTGCACACGCAGCCCAGGCCCCCAGCCACCCTCTATTTCCTTCTCCTTAGAAGTAAAAGGTGTCATTCCAGAAACAGCCACTAGATGGCAGGAAAACCTTTCTCTCCAGATCTTTGGTCCCCTACCCTCCTCTCCGACTCCAGCACTTCCGCCTTGTGGGTTGTTAGTGAACAATTAAGCGTCCACGGTGACAGGTTCTGTGCCAGCTATGGACACGCAAACATAGGTAAATCAACCCCTGCTGTCCTGAGTTTTCCAGAGGGAAACCACCCTCTATGTCCCCAGACTCTATATCACCCCATGTACCTCTTAATTGAGAAAGTCCCTGTGCTGAAAATGTCCCTCCTTGTAAATTCATTCAATCCTTTGGTTGAAGGTAGTGTTTTGGATTGAAATGTCAATTTCCCTGCCACGAGGCACGCATAAACCCACTAAGAAGCAGTGGGTTTGAAGGAGCTATGGAGTCAGACTTTCCAAGTCCAAGTTCAAATGTCAGCTACCCCCCCCCCCCCCCCCGGTTCCTAGGAGACCTAGAGCAAGTTATTTTATCTCTCTTATAGCTCATGATTTTGGGGGTAAGGAATTCAGGCAGGGCATGTCTGAGGGACCGTTCTGGTGGCAACTGAGGTCACTTAGTGGTGTTAAATTGGCAGAAGAGCTGGTCTGGAGGGTCCAAGACAGCCTCACTCACATTCATCCGAGTGGCTGACACCTCAGTAAGAATGGCTGGAAGGCTGGGCTCAGCTGGGACTGTCACCAGAAGAGTGTCTACACCTGGCCTCTCCAGCATGGTTCATCTCCGGGTGGCCAGACTTCTTTTTCTTTTCTTTTCTTTTTTTTTTTTTTTTTAAATTTTTTTTTTTCAATGTTTATTTATTTTTGGGACAGAGAGAGACAGAGCATGAATGGGGGAGGGGCTGAGAGAGAGGGAGACACAGAATCGGAAACAGGCTCCAGGCTCTGAGCCATCAGCCCAGAGCCCGATGCGGGGCTCGAACTCACGGACCGCGAGATCGTGACCTGGCTGAAGTCGGACGCTTAACCGACTGCGCCACCCAGGCACCCCTTTTCTTTTCTTTTTTAATGTTTTTTATTTATTTTTGAGAGAGAGACAGAGACAGAGACAGAGAGAGAGACAGAGCACAAGTTGGGGAGGGGCAGATAGAGGGGGAAACACAGAATCCGAAGCAGACTCCAGGCTCCGATCTGTCAGCACAGAGTCCAACGTGGGGCTCAAACCCACGAGCTGCGAGACCATGACCTGAGCCAAAGTCAGCTGCTCAACCAACTGAGCCACCCAGGTGCCCCTATTTATTTATTTATTTTTGAGAGAGAGATAGAGAGTGAGCGGGGGAGGGGCAGAGAGAGGGAGAGAGAGAGAATCCCCGGCAGGCTCTGCACTGTCAGCAGGAGCCCGATGCGGGGCTCAAACTCACAAACTGTGAGATCATGACCTGAGCTGAAGCCAAGAGTCGGATGCCTCACCAGCTGAACCACCCAGGCGCCCCGAGAACAGCTTCTTGTGAGTCACGGCTTTGTCACCGATCGTTTGACCTTGGGCAAGTCACAAACCTGTGAAACTTCATTTCCTAATCTGTAAAAGGAGGATGACGATCAAATCTCTTCCTTGCGGAGATTGCTGTGAGGAAAAACTGACGCTTCTGGAACCCCTCCTAGAACACAGTACAGAACTCTTTCCGTACTGAAATATAATAGGTGCTCATTAAATAGTAGCTCCCTTCCTTTTTGCAGCTGGAGTAGGTCCATGGGGCCTGTTTCATTCCGAGGGCCCCATTACCCATGCAATGAGCCATTCTTGCAGAGCTATTCAGAAAAGACGGATTCAGCCTAAAACCCAAAGAAACTAAGAAAGGAGGGGAGAGAAGGCGTTGTTTCCAAAGAAGGGAGTATCACAGATCCTATACACTGCTCCCCCCCCCCCCAAAAAAAAAACACCAGCCTCAACAAGCCACAGAGTCTCAGCCAACCATAAGGGCTTGGGCCAGGGTTGAAGGATTCTACAAACCACAGGGATGTGGTGGTTCAAAAAAAAAAAAGCCCCCAAGTTCTTTAATGCTTCAAGTGGAGTCCATGCTCCTCCCCTGGAATCAGGGTGAGTAAACGTCTCCTTCGACCAACAGAGTATGGTAGAAGTGACACTAGATGGCTTGTGAGGCTAGCTCAGGAAAAGTCATGCCATGTCTAGGGATGCATTCTAGGGATGGTGGTCCTGGGGGATCCCAGCTGCCGTATAAGAGGTCTATCTGCCCTGAGACTGCCAGTGCTAGAGAAACTGTGTGTTTGTAGGTGGTCCCATGAAGTTTCAGCTCAATTCCCAGCTGACAGCCACTATCACCTGCCAGCCACATGAACATACCACAGCGAGCACTCAGTCGAGCTGAGCTGGAGAGGTCTGAGGCTCCAGTGGACATTGGACTGTAGCTGCATGAGGGACCCTAAACGAGAACGGTCCCACTGGGCCCTTCGGATCTGCCGGACCAGTAGTATCCGAAGCAAAATAGGATGTTCTTTGTATTTACACCGCTAAATTTGGGGGGTAATTTGCTTCAGAGTGATAGCAACCAGAACATGAACCCTACTGATTATGTGGCCCAAGCTCCTCATAGGACGATTGGAGAAACTCGAGCCCAGAGAGGGGAAGAGATCTACCCAGACTTCCCACAAGCAGACAGGGGGAAAACCAGGGCCAAAGCCTAGACTCCCAATCTAGGTACTGCAAGTACTTACAAGGAAAGCTTCCCCCCTTGCCCACCCTCATCCCACCAACATTAATTCCCTGCCTCAAGCATGACCTGAGCGTCTGAGTCCTAGGGGTGTGCCAAGCGCTGAGAAAATACAAATAAGGGTCAGGCGGGGGCACCTGCCTCATGCAGGGTAGTCATCATGTGACTTGGAATGTCCTGCCACTGTCATGCCCGCTGGCTGGTTCCAGGCACACGGATGCATTCTTCACAACACTGTCTTATGTGGGAGGAAACCCAGGAAATGGGGAGAAGATGACGTCTGTCACTCAACAACAAACCAACCATTATTACGATTACTCCGTGCCAGCCACAGAGCCAGCTGCAGAACAGAGAGACTTGGTGGAGATCCCCCCTGTGGCTCCCTGGGGCAGAGCTGGCTGGCTTCTGGGTCTCTCTGTTCTTCCCAAGACTGACCCAAATGGGGAAGGATCCCTGGGCTTCATGAGCATCCAAGAGGAGCCAGTGTTTGGTCTGCCTCTCCAGACGACTGCGTCGTCTTTCCCCAGGACACTGCTGGAGGGGGCTGGGCCCATAAGAACTAATTAACCACTCTAATGGAATGAACCAATTTTGCTGGAATTTAGCCCAGGTGGGAGGAAACTGTACTTTTCTAGATGGAGAGATGCTGAGTGCCAAGGAGTCCTGCCAGGTGGGCCCTGATTTAGGGTGTGTGTGTGTGTGTGTGTGTGTGCATGTGCACTTGTGCACTCTGTCTCTGGACACAGGCGGAGTGTCTATCCCAGCAACTTTGAGCAAAGAGAGCTCTGGGGGTATACTGAGCTGGTCCTGGTACTGTGACTCCCATGAATACTGTTCTACGGGCAGAGGCCACGTGTGACCCCATATCATTCTGTACGCCTGGCCCAACCACAGGCCCAGCTCAGTCTCCCAGAGCTCATTGCTGCTCCTTAGGCCAGAAATCTCTCAAGGAGAATGTACGTGTGAGGTAGCACTCAGGTCCCTGCCAGCCCTATGACTCGGGGTCCATGATTTATGAGGCTCTGAGTCTTGGCCAGGCCTGAGCTTGTGGCCTGCACCCTGTTGGCACTTTAAGAGCTGGGACATTAAAGTCCATCTTCTGAGTTCCCTAGGGCCCTAAACACACCTTCGCTGGGATTATCACAGCCACCCAACCCTGCCTCCTGCCCCTGTGCGGAAGAACCATTACAGCTGACCTCCACAGGGCCCCGAGGGCTGTCCTCTATGCTTGGCTCTCCCTGGATCCCACTTGGGAAGGCTCTCAGCATTTCACCTGGAGCCTGTTAGTCTCTGCAGGCTGCCTGCGATGGGGGTGGGAGGCAGGGTTAAATGAACTGATAAGCAAACAAGAGACTTCCAGCCTCCTCTGGCTCTCTTCCCTAGTCCCTCCATGAGAGCGAGGGAAAGGCTCTGTCACCCTCCCCGCAGTGATGAGATGATGGCTGATAAGACAATTCAATTAATTGGGCTGGGGAGCAGAGCAGGCTGGGAAAGGATGCTGGCTCCTTGACCTGGGCCTCAGGGAGGAAGGGTCAGTCCCTGGCCAGAGCTGGAATGCCAAAAGGGGGTCATGTGAGTATCATTGGAGAGATCCTTGCTTGACAGCAGTGGGACTTGCTCCTAGGCCTGGAACCCTTCAACACAAGTGGAGTCCAAAGCAAGAAGACAGAGAGGATATTGGATGGCTCCTGTCACCCCAAGGTGACTGAGCCCCACTCCAAGCCGCAGTAGGGAAAGGGGAAGGGCAAAGGGCTTTGATGTCAGGCTCTCCAGCTTTGGGTTGGCGGGGTCAGCCTCAGCTCTCAGAGACCAAGGGCCTTATTTGAAGGGCTATAGAAAGGCTTGCCAGCCCTCATCAGTGTCACCCTGGAAGCAGACATTGCCCTGTTTTCCTACACTTTTGCCACACCTTTTATTGCTGGTGAGGGAAGCCCACTGTGGCTGCCACTTTCGTGTGAACTAGCACCCAGATGGGTGCTCTTTTCTGACTGCTAGAAGAAACCACAGGGCCCAGGGAAGGAAGGTGGAGAAAAGGTGACACTAGAGGGAACTAGGCTTGTAGAATTAGGAATTTCCAAGCTATTTCAATCTTGCTTCAACCTGCTGGTTATAGAGGTCTTGGAGGAATGGGAAAAGGCAAGAGAATGCAGGGTCCCCGATGGGAAACTGGAATTGACGGGATGCCCAGAATCTGTCCTCACCCCAAGCCTTTAAACCCCTTTTCTCCTCATCCCCACAGGCCAGAGGTGCAATCAGGAGCAGGGACTCCTAGTACCACCAGGGGGCAGCACCCACCCATCCAGAGTAGGCCGTCACAGGGCGGGCTGGGGTGGGGGCTCTCATCTATCCTGGGCTCTGTACTTTGGGGAAACAGCATGAGCTCATGCACACAGAACCAACGTGGACAAGCCAGCTGCAACGTACTGAATCCCCCAGAAAATTCCAGAAAGGCTAGGTAACAGGTTAGCCCAGAGCTCTGGGATAAAACCTTCAGCAAAGTGGTGAGGACTGCTCTTGGGGGCCTCCGGCCTGAGGCTTAGTTCCCATCTTCAGGAGCTGGTCAGCGCGCTGAGTCAGGGACGCTACCCCCAGTGCACATTTACTCACTGCCTCTCCCAGGCTGGGCCCTCTGTCTTACCTGGCTCTTCCTGGGTTTCCCTACCCCCACGCCAGCTTCTTGACTTCCCCTCCAGGCCTTTTATTTCCCTGGCAGCTTTCTCCCTCCACCCGTCTCCCCACATGCTTATTACTGTCCACAAACATTGCAGAAGCCCCAAGAGGGCAGAGATTTGCTGGGATGAGGTTGGGGGCAGGGGCAGGTAGGGCTCTGTTTTATTCATTGATTTCCATTGCCTGAATGGCACACAGTAGGTACTCAAGAAATATTTACTGGATAAACAAATGACTCAGCTGTGGGATGCTAGGATGTTCGTTTGTTTGTTTTTCATTCCCCCCCACCCCACTCCCACCAATTTCTCACTCTTTCTGGAATGACTGAGTTCAGCCAGGCTGAAAAATGCAAAGTGGGGGAGACCCCAAGGGAGTCTGCCAGGACACAACCAGATAGCACTTGAAAGCTATTCATCAGTCAATTCTTTAACATCCTTGCTATGGCTCTCCAGCTTCTGGACAGTCCCAGGTCTTCTCTTCCCAGTCACATTTGGGATATTTCTTCTTTGCTGCAGCAAACCCAAAGCCAGCCAAACTCTGAAATGCAGATATTAAGGACTGGACACAAAAGAGGTACCAGCAAATGTGTGTTTCTGGCTACAGTCCAGGATGGTACCCACCTCCTCTGCATATTAGTACCAATCATCAAAGACCACAGTCCCTTTGTTTTTCTGCCCTCATTAATGAGACTTTTGCTGACAATCCCTTGCATTTGCACTGAGCTTTTAACCTTTCTTTGGAGCACACCAGGACCTTGTCTTGTTTTCCCACCGTAGCCAGGTACTACCTGATCTGGAAGTTGGATGGTACATGGGTATCCGAAGAAGGTGTCAATCCCCTTGTATTTCTGCCTTAAAACCCTCCGTATATCGTCCCGATGGACATGGAGACAGCCTGAAGCTGCAAAAAATGAGAATTAACTTAAAGATGTAGAAGAGGCTCTGGACTTAAAAACAAATAAAAACAAACGAATCTGGAAATTGCTCTTGGGATGAGGCCAGTAAGATCGGGCTGGTGCCTAATGTTTTGGGTATGGCAGCTTCTCAATCACTTAGCAAACAGGTTCTCCAGGCAGGCCGTGTGGGAGGTATCAAGATGAAAAAGCAGTGCAGGCTGGAAAGACCTCAGGGTCAGAGAGGGGAGAGGAGACAAATTGCAATGAGTGAAACAACACTGAACCAGGAAGGAGTCACACGGCAGGACGGCAGGCTGCGGCCACTTTCTATGTGCTTTCAGGGCAACAAGGAGCCATGGCTTTAACCTAATGATCTTTCAGGACCACCCACTCCACACCCACAATAGTGCCAGAACTCTGGTTTTCTTCCACCCAGACCAGGAGCCAATTCTGCGCAAGGCCGCCAGGTCCCCCGTTCCACCGCAGGCAGGGTCTTTGTTGACTGTGATAGAGGCTGGTATCGAGATCACAGTCATCTTGGGCCTAGTTGGGCCTCACAGGCGCAAGATGGGGGCGGGGTGGTCAGGAAGCCCCAACACGGTGTCTGGGACAGGAGGGGGCAGCCTCCTCCACTCGACACTGTCTCTCCACCCCCTTTATTCCCCGTCCTCCAGTCCGCCGCAATGAAACCGCAACAAGGAGGGGGAGTTGACTAGAGCGGCCAGAAGGGGCGGGGGGAGGTTAGAGGTCAGGGGTCGCGAGCCCTTCGGTGTCCCAGGGGCTGCAGTGGGAGGAGCTGCGGGCTCGGGGAAGGCGGGGAGCCGGGCCGAAGGGGCGGAGGGGACGGTGGCGGACGCGCGCAGGGGCGGCGCGCTGGGCTGGGCGCTGGCGGTGAGGGGGTTACGCGCCTCGGCTCGGCTCGGCTCAGCGGAGGAAGGCTGAGCCCCGCCGCCCGGGCCCTGCAGCGAGTCCGGTCGGCCCCGCGCCGCGCCCCGCCCACCCCACCCAACGGAGGGCGCGCCCGGGCGAGGCGGGGCCGAGAAGAAAAGGCGCCACCAGAGAGTGGCATCCGCTACCAACGCCGGAGGGAGATCGAGAACCCCCTGGGCCCCAGCCCACCGGCGCCCAGGCTCCCCCGCCCTTAGGCCACCTTTCGCCCGCCTCCTGCCGCGAGCCAAGGCCGGCGCCCCGCCCGGAGATGGGCAGACGCGCGGATGGCGTGGCTCCCAGTGCCGCCAGATCGCTGGAGCCCGGCGCCGGGGCGCTGCGCTGAAGCTCTCGATCCGCGCTGCCTGGGAAGCCTGCAGGTGTCCTTGGCCGCTCGGCCGCCGGAGCCCAGAGCCCCGCGCCCCAGAGCGGCTCCGCCCCCCGGGCTCGGCGCTGCGCAGGACGCCCCGTCTGAGGCCCCCCCGCCCCAGCACGGCCCCCGCTGCGCAGCGCCAGCCCCGCGCCGCTCCTAGCCGCTGCCGAGCCGCGGACGCAGGACGGGAGGCTCGCTCCTGCGGGCGCGCTTGTTTTTCTGCGGCCGCCTCGCCCTGCGCAGCCCCCGCCCGCCTGAACGCCGCGCTCCGCTCAGCCCCGCCCGCCATCTGAGCCCTGAGCTGGATTTATGAATGGGGGGAAGAGGCCACATGCCGCCGCCGCCGCCTCGTGTTGACCGCAAGCAGCCCGGGCCCGCGGAGCTCCGCCGGCTGCCGTAAGAGCGTCGGCCCGGCCCCGGCAGCCGCTCCGAGGACTTGTTGCTGCTGCGCTGCCGCCGCCGCGGGGAAGCCGGCCGCTCCCGGGACTCGGGAGCCGGAGGGTGGCCCCTGTGAGTGTGAGTGTGAGCGCGCGCGCGCCCCAGACCTTCGCAGTGAGCCTGGACTGTGCGCTAACTCGCCTTTTGAGGGTGAAAGGGGGGGCGTGTCCGGGGGCCCGAGCATCTGAGTGTCCAGTCCTAGCCGGGGAGCGTGAGGGCTTGTTCCTGCCTCCCCGGGCCCCTCGCTTGGGTCCTCGGCTCGCCTTTTCCCTCCTGCCTCCCTCGCCGGAGCTGCCTGCCCAAACCCCAACCACCTGTGCACCGGAGAAACCCAACTCCTCCTGCTCCGCGCTCCGGGGGGAGGCAGGGGCAGGGCCAAGCCGCAGAGGGGGCCGCCGCCGCCTCCTGCCTCCTCCTCGTCTCCTCCCCCTCCCCCGTCTGACGCTGCCTCCTTGGGAAGGGTGTTTGGAGGGCAGCGGCCGCCCCAAGCCGAAGCCCCGCAGCGCTTCTTATGATCAGCTCGGTGTGTGTCTCCTCCTACCGTGGGCGCAAGTCGGGGAACAAGCCTCCGTCCAAAACATGTCTGAAGGAGGAGATGGCCAAGGGCGAGGCGTCGGAGAAGATCATCATCAACGTGGGCGGCACGCGACATGAGACCTACCGCAGCACCCTGCGCACCCTACCGGGCACCCGCCTCGCCTGGCTGGCGGATCCCGACGGCGGGGGCCGGCCCGAGTCCGATGGCGGCGGTGCAGGCAGCAGCGGCAGCAGCGGCGGCGGGAGCTGCGAGTTCTTCTTCGACCGGCACCCGGGCGTCTTTGCTTACGTGCTCAACTACTACCGCACCGGCAAGCTGCACTGCCCCGCCGACGTGTGTGGGCCGCTCTTCGAGGAGGAGCTCACTTTCTGGGGCATCGACGAGACCGACGTGGAGCCCTGCTGCTGGATGACCTACCGGCAGCACCGCGATGCCGAAGAGGCGCTCGATATCTTCGAGAGCCCGGACGGAGGCGGCGGTGGCGCAGGGACCGGCGACGAGGCCGGCGATGATGAGCGGGAGCTGGCCCTGCAACGCCTGGGGCCCCATGAGGGAGGTGCAGGCTCCGGCGCGGGGTCGGGGGGCTGCCGTGGCTGGCAGCCCCGCATGTGGGCGCTCTTCGAAGATCCCTACTCCTCCCGGGCGGCCAGGGTGAGTGACAGGAGCCTGAGCCTCCTCTCGGGTGTGTAAGTACCCGTGGTGGTGGGGATGGGGGCCGGGAGGAGCGGGCTGGGCCGAGACTGACTTACCTTTACCACTGCCTCCCTCCCAATTCCCTCTGTCTTCCATGGAACCCCAGGGGACTCCCCCCGCCTGCCCCCTCCCCCCCCCCCCCCCCCCCCCCGACACACATACCCTCTCTCCTGCACGCCTCATCAGGAGATTGCACGCACTTGACTTACTACTTGGACCTAATCCCAGCTGCCTGCTTTGCCGCATCCCCTCCGAGGGAGTGGGTTGCCCTTAGCTGAGCTCTTCCTCCCCCTTCTCTGCACAGGCTGCCTCTCTTCATTTACCCCCCACTCCTCCACAGGGCCAGCGGCCTGGAGAGCTGGAATTAGGCCTCCTGCCTGAGTCAGGGTTTGGGGGAAGAAAACTGGGTGTGCTAAGCGCCTACTCTGTGGCAGGCCCATGTGTTAGCTTCTTCCACGGGTGCCACCTCCTTTAAATGCTCTGGGCAGCCGGGTACGCTGTGAAGTATGAGTTCTGTAGAGGGACACCAGCTCCAGCCCAGGCAGGGCTGGGACCGGAATGCAGGCCTCTCATCCAGGTTTCTGGTGAGCCCTTTTTTCAGGGAGATAAGTCAAGATGTCTGCCCCTTGCCATGCCCCTAAGGCTTCCTGGTCACCTGGGATGTCTTGGCTTCAGTTAGACAGGAAGGGCCTAATGTTCTGGGTGATGCAGGCTCCCGCGGTCAGTGGCCAGCCACAGGCTGCCTGTGATGATCCCAAATTTGTTGCCACTTCTTTTCTTCCTGCTGCGGCACAGATTGGCTTCCCAGAAAGCCCTGGTTCGGGTTACTGCCTGAAATGGGTATGTGGGGGGAGAAGAGGGTGGCATAGATCTAGTCCTATCCCACCACCTCCTCCCCAGGTCAGTCCAGTTTCTCCCACCCCCCCTTAGGTGAAAGGGATTGGAGGGATGGGGATATACTTGGACGGCTTAAAAAAAAAAAAAAAACACAACCATGAAGGATGGCTTCAGATTCTTGAGAGAGAGAGAGAGAGAGAGAGAGAGAGAGAGAGAACCCCGGAGGCTGGTGCCTGGCTTCATGGCTGGCAGCCTAAAGCCTGGCTGTTCCTCACCTCTGGCATCCCAAGTCATCCTATTAATGAGTCTCAGAGCCCTTGCCACCCTCCCTGGCCCCTCCTATGCTGGGCCTCAACCAGGTCATGGAAGGGAAAGTTCCACTTCCCCACGAAGGGGAGGGCAGGAGGCTGGGAAGGGGGGCTGCAGGGCGGGCCAGGCTGGTGTTAACGCTAGACCAGGGCAGACACATCTCTGGCCTGGGAGGAACAGAGGTCTTGGTGGCCAAGGCATCCCAGGGCAGCCCCCGGAAGGCAGACCCCTTTGTCAGGACTGAAAGGGAAGTTGGGGCCAGGAGCTGCCTTTGTTTCTTCCCTACAGCCCTTAGATCAGCCCAGATGATGCCCTGGCCTGGGTCTGCTGTGAGTTCTGGGGGCTTCTCATGCAGTTCATTAACCCTGCCAGTGTCTGCTGTTGGCTGTGGGTACTAGGGGAGAGCAACAGGTACAGGCTAATCCAGGCTCTTTTTAAGTTGGGGCTGGGGGGAGGCAGTAGATTTGGCTTCCTAGAAATGGGGAAAGGGGACAAGGCAGGGAGGCAGAAATGAAACGATGTGGTTAGGGGAGCTAGGTCCTGTTCCTGAGCATTCTGGGGCCTCTGGGGAACTTTTCATCTCTGCTTCTTCTCTCTTGGATTCCAAGGGGCTGTGCCATCTATGAGTTTACCTTCTGCTCAACAAACCCCAGGGTCGGCCGGCCTGGGGGTTCGTTGAATAAATGCAGAGCCTAGTTGACCTCTTGAGTTTCTCCAGGAGCCCGAGATACTTTTGCCCGTTTGATGTGGAATACATCCGCCAGGGCATTCAAGCCGAGGCCAGGAGTTCGGGGCCGGGCAGGGTTAATTCTAATACTGAAGCAATGAAGAAACCACGATCCAGAGGTGTTCGATGCCATCAAAGACACTTAAGGGCAGAGCAGGAACCTCCCTTAGATTCCAACTTTCTGGTCAGTAACACTGATGTGAACAGCTATGTGGAGCTTAATGGCACTCATGCCAAAAGTGGACTTGCTTCCTGCTGAGGAGCACCAGGCAGAAGCAAGCCTTCAATTCAGCTGTTCCTGGGACAGACAAGTGAGAATACATAATTGTTAAAAAATTGCTAATGGCTTTTGGTTTGAGTATGCCATGCAGGTACTTGCATTAATCTCTAGTCTTCCCGATAAACTTAACGGTGGAGATCTCCTCCCCATTCAGTAGATTGGGCCTGTGAGAGGGTAAACATCTTGCCTGAGATGACACAGCCAGATAGTGGCGTGCTGTGAGTCAAAGCCCCTGCTCCTCCGATTGCAACATGTTCTTTCCACTGAACGAGGCTGTTTTGGAGGTGAAGGGGTGGTTTGTTTCTTATTCTGGCCTGGAAGGTGTTCTGAGGTTCTGTACTTCCTGTGGATGACATCAGAAAACCCAGGGGCAGATGGGGACATCAGCAGGGACATTTACTCTGCCACCCCTCAAGGTCTAAGGGCCTGGGGCGTAGGCGATCTGGGGCCGTGCCCTCCTCACTCTGTTTACCCGCAGCCAATAACACTGCCCTTCCAGCAAGTATTGTCCACTGGGTCTGTGCATACCCTCCCTACTCGGGGCCCGCAGCATCAGCCGTGGGCGTGGGGTGCCCACTGAAGGCCAGTAGGGCAGAGGGGCAGGGCCCGCCCCAGGCGTCGGTTTGCACCCAGCTGGCCAGTTGAGTAGTGTGTTATGACAGGAGCAAAACAGATACAAACGGAAAGTGAACTCAACTGATTGTGGAGCCTGTTGCGTAGCTACTGGCCTGGCCCGCAGAGCTGTTCCCATTCAGGCAGGCTCTAGGTCGGTCAGGGTGCTCACCCCTGCTCCCCTCACGGTGGCCAGGCCCGTGGCGGCGCTTTGGTGGCTCTCTTTCTGTGGCCTGGTGTGGGAAAGCAGGCATGGGGCAGGCTGGTCCTGTCCCCACCTGCCCAGCGCCCACAGTCCCAGCCTCAGCCACAGCCAGGGTGGCTTGCCAGACTGAGGGGGACCAGCAGGGTTTTGGCAGCAAGGAGGTTGGTAGAATAAGACCTTCTTTATTTGCTGAGGGCACACAGGAGGCCCGAGGAACGGGACCCTAGGACACTCCCCTCCCTTCACTCCCAACCTCTTGAGGACCCAGGGGTTAGACTGACTTCAGCTGTTATCAGTCCTGTTAGGAACGATAGTGGTTTGGAGCGCCTGGGTGGCTCAGTTGGTTAAGCGTGCAACTCGGTTTCGGCTCAGGTCATGATCTTACGGTTTGTGAGTTCAAGCCCCCATTGAGCTCCACGCTGGCAGCACGAAGCCTGGTTGCCTCTCTCTGCCCTCTCCCCTGCTCATGCTCTCTCTCCCTTCCTGAAAATAAATAAAACTGAAAAAAAAAAAAAAAAGGAGGATGGTCGTTCTCCTTTGGCTAAATCAGTACCTGGATTCGTTTTCCCATAATGTTCCCCTTCCGAGTAGAGGATGTGGCCCAAGGATCCCTACTGTCCCAGGAAGGCAGCTGGAGCTGGGTTTTCACTGAGCACCCACTGCGTATCAGGTCACTCTTGCTTTGTTCTAGTATCTCATCTGGCCTCTGTGAGGCAGGGATCATTAACCTCAGTCTACACTGAGGGAAACTGAGGCCCAGAGGGGCTTGCTCACACAGCTGGTGGTTGAACTAGGCTCCAAACCCAGATCTTGTGAACCCACGTCTGTGCTTGGGCCACAGCTTCAGCTGCCTCCTGTGCCTTCTTGCCTGGAAAAGGCCTCTGACTTTAGGGGGCCCCAGAGGGGGCCTTCTGCTCTCCTGCCATCCCTCCCTTCACTTCCTCCTCCGAACTGAAGCTCCCATCCCCTCACTCCCTAGAATTGCTCACATCTGAGCTTGCTGTCTGTTTTTTCTCACTGTGGGACTCGCATAGAACAAAAAGAAAGGGGACTTAGTTACAAGAGGTGACGAGGTGTCCCCTGGCCCCGCAGAGGAGTGAAATGGAGGCCTTCTTGGAAGAAAATGCAGAGCTCTGTTCCTACTTATCCTTTCTGAAGGCCCCCCAGCTTCTCTGACATGGGCATTGACTGGGACTAGCTGGGTGGTGGGCAGGACCCCCTGGTCCCAAGCCGGCTGGGCTAGGGAGAGCCAAGAAGCCAAGCCTGGGAGGCTCGGTGCCCTGGCCTGTCCCCCAACCCTGTCCCGAAGCAGCCTCCCAGTCTCTTCCTGGGTCTGTTTTGTGTTTTTCTTTTTTGTTCTGAACAGACCAACATTTGCCTCTGAACATCTTGTCTCTGGATAATGAGGTGTTTCTGTTTGTCACCATTTGGGGTGGGGTGTAAAGTGGGGGAGGGGCTGAAATAAACTTGGGCTATTTTGGGGAGATGAGGGAAGAATGGGCAGGAACAGAGCCAGGCATTTGGGCCTTGGGAACGGGGAGCCCCCAGGCTCCTTGCCTCCCCCCGTGGACATTGTCCTGCCCTCACTCCGAACCCGGTGTGCTGGGCACCAGGACGTTCAGGCCATCCTTGTTCCTGGGCACCCAGCCTACCACAGCCTCTGGCCCAGCTCCCTGCTAGGGTTTTTTGGGTTTTTCTCAGGCTGGGTGATGTTTACCCAGCCTCTGGCAGGGGGCCCCATCAGGCAGTGGCCTTGGCCCACCCTGGAAAGCCACAGAGTCTGAGAGCCCATGTGCCTGGAGGTATTCCTGGGCATTTCGGTCACCCCTAGCCCGAGTTAGTGGGGCTGGCCACGTCTCCTCCTCGTGACAGGTTCCCCAGGACCTGGAGAGGAAGTAGGCAGTCCCCTTGGCTCCAGTCATTCAGAAAACATTTATTGGGAACTTATCACATGCCGGACACCAGGCTGGGCCCTGTAAATACAGAGACGAGTCAGACATGGTCCCTGTTCCTGAAGGGAGCTAGGTCAGGTGGAGTCGGTGGCAGTTGAAGGAAATTGGGTGACAAGAAATAGTAATAACACAAGATGGATCATGAGAGGTGCCACAGTACTCTTAAAGAATAAAGCCCCACAGGAGGTGAGAAGAAAAAGCCATAAATCCCACCTCTGTGTGAAGTGAAGCGAGGTGGGGGGATGGTTGGCCGGCAGGGAAGCCTCAAGGAGGAAATAGAAGTTAAGCTGGATAGGCCCTGCAGGATAATGACTTAGCTGTCTTAAATAATTTTTAGAAGGAGGCAGGCTATAAATAAATATATAAATAAATAAATAAACGTTCACCGTGAGTAGTGTTTTAACCATGCGGAGTTAGGGAAGGGGCGAATTTTCTGGCCAGGCGACCGGCCCCGGCAGAGATAGGACAGCACGGAACACAGATAGGCAACAGCCAGGAATCGCATTTGGCTGGGCACGTTCCTGGCCGGCGATCTGGGCTGGACTGAATTCCTTCTGGGGCCGGACTCATCAGCTCCCGGCAGCCCAGAGGCCCTGAGGAGCCCCACGTGCTGGCTTGGCCGAAGGGGGGCATAGGTGGCGGCGGGCTGTGGCCCCTGGAACCAGGATAGGAGGTCCCAGGGCCAGGGTCTGCTCCCAGGGGAGCCCATGAAAGGAGAGGAACAGGGGTCGCTAGGCTGATACCCGCACTTTGAGGCCCTCACTCAGGAGCCTAGGGACAGCTCAGAGATGCTTTGCCTGACGCGTTGTCTCTCTTTTCCTGCCTCTGAGCCCGCAGGGCTGCTCGCTTCTTTTACAGCGCTGCCTGGGCTCTAGGACCTCACTTCCCCGGAAGCCTCAGCGCCTCATCCCATCCCCACCGATCTTCTCTGCAAGTGTCTTTGGCTGTGTTCTCAGATTTCTCTTCTCCTACACTTCATCCTTAATATAGGTTTTGGGCATGAGTCTTCTTATGTTTATCGGTCCATCTGTCTCCTTGGCCCTTTCTCCTTGGGCCCCCCTCCCCTGCCCCCGCTGATTGTATTCAGTTCCCAATGACTGGTGTCTGTCACCTCCCCCCTACCCCCCCGACCCAGCCTGTGCCAGATTCTTGAGACACTCTAGGCTCTGTGCTGAGTTTTACAAATATCATTTCTTTTAATCCTCAAAACAGCCCTATAAAGTGGGTACTGTTCTCATCCCCCTCAACACATCAAGCACTCTGTAGCCTCAGGTCCTTTGCAGTGCCTGTTCCCTCTGCCTCTCCAGGTGTCCTGGATCTTCATATAACTCACTTCCTCACTCCTTCAGGTCTCTGCTTAGATGTGTCACCTTGGCATTGAGGTCTTGCCTAATCACCCTATTTGAAATAGGTCCCTCCGCTCACCTGGGTGGCTTAGTCAGTTAAGCGTCCAACTCTTGATCTCGGCTCAGGTCATGATCTCATGGTTCGTGGGTTCGAGCCCTGCATAGGGCTCTGCGCTGACAGTACGGAACCTGCTTGGGATTCTCTCACGCTCTCTGCCCCTCCCCGACTTGCGCGTGCACGTGCTCTTTCTCTCTCTCAAAACAAATTGAAAAAAATAGTTTAAAAAGAAAATGAAATAGTTCTCTCCTCCTCATACTCTACCTCCTTTCCTCTTTATTTTTCTTCCTGACACTTACACCATCTGGCATACTATGTATTTGCTTATTTGTTGATGGTTTCCTTCTCCTAGAATGTAAGGCCTAAGGGGCAGGGGTGTTCGTTTTGTTTCCTGCTGTTCCCCAGCGCCCAGAACAGTGCCTGGCACATAGTAAGCCATTTTATGGGCAAAGACCCTAAGGCTTAGAGAGGTTAAGAAATTTGCCTAAGGTCTCTCAGGCAGTGAGTAGCAGAGACCAGCTTGTACCCAGAAGCACGTGACTTGAGATTCCTACCATCGGCAGTTTTAGGATGAGCTTGGTGAAGGAGGCTGATAACAGGGCTGACTCACCAGCCAAAACACCTGGGTCTCCGGACAGGTGGGTCCCCTACAGGCTACAACCAGCCTGTGTGTGGGGAGCCCATGGAGCAGGAAGCTGGAAGGGGCGGTGCTTTCCAGCACAGAGGCTCGGAACCTCCTGTCCAGGGTGGTGAGACCCTCCCGCATCCTGCCAGCGGGGAGGAGCGTAGCTGCTGGCCAAACCAGATCACATAAGCAATTTTCCGCTTGGGCAGTTTTGACTTCCAGCAGAATCTATGTCCCGTGTCCTCAGGTAGCATGGAAAGAACTGACATCTTCCACCATGGGAACCGGGGCAAGTCCTTTCTCCCCAGGCCTCGGTTTCTTTGGTTGCAAAACCAGCAGAAAGGGAATTGAACTGGGTGAGCTCCTGGGGTCCATTTGCTTCTAAAAGGCAAAGATTTTTGTGATGTTTCTGGCTCCAGGTCCAACTCAGCCTCTCAGAAGCTGCATGTAAGGGTCCTTGGAGACCATGCCCACACCCCTGGCTGGGAGCTAGTGCTGGCCCCATTTTGTAGTGAGAGACCCGTACAAAGCTCAGCATTTACCTAGTGAGTGGCTGGGCCAGGATGAGGGACCCAGGCAGTCTGACCCCAGGGCTCCTTAGCTCTTTGTCCTCAGTCTCTGCCCAGCAGGTACCATGGGAAGGAGGTACAAGTGTACCCCACTAGCTGTATGCGATGGCCCAGCAAGGGCCGCTCAGAAGGCTCAAGGCCTTGATGTCTAAGTTGGGTGCTGTTGCAGCCACTGCCTCCTTCCTCAGTCCTTTTTTGTCCCCGGAAGCCCCCAATAAAGAGAGTGGGAGAAAAAAAAAGCAGTGTCCCTGCTGCTGGAGGTGAAGGGCCTTGATTGCACTTGCTTAGGACCACTGCTTACAAAATAATTCAGTTCGGGAATAACCTAGGGAGAAAGGAATCATTGGGGCCCGACAGGGGAACCTGTAACCTCAGGACCCACCTGGGGCAACACACCAGAGCCCAGGTGCCTGCATCTGTCCCAGCTCAGCCTCAGGTGGTGTGCCTGTCTCCTTGGGGAAGGGGGGGCTTTCTGGGGCCTGCCTTGCACCTGCTGCCAGCCCTCGAGAGGTCACAGGGGAGACTGAGACCCCGTGAAGATGTCACCAAAGAGGAGTGGACTGTTTGGTTAGAGGACCAAGTGGAAAGAACTCTGAGCTGAGAGTCAGGGGACCTGGCCTCTGCCTGATCCTGAGCGAGTCATTTGCCCTTTCTCGTGCCTGGGAAATGGGCACATGTGGCTACCCTTTATCAGCCCCATCTCCTGGGAGGGCCAAGGTGAGTGGTACGAGAAAACAGTTGCAACAGCTCTAAGGAAAAACAGCAGGAGTGGACACTGCAGGAATTCAGGGGGCTGTTCCCTAAGGCAGGAGGGGTGGTTTGTACTTACTGGGCGGCTGCAGAAGGAGCCCGGGCGCCAGTGAGGAAGGCACCAAGGCCGGCTCCTTGGCCCTGTGGGTAAGAGGGTGGCCGGCACACTGCCCTCCCTCCCCTTCTCCCCTCTCTGTGCCCTCTGCTCAGCCCCTTGGCAGCTCTTCCTGAACTTGTTTTTCCAAATCACTAATTAACCTCACGCTCGGCTCCCAGGTGGGCCAACTCTCCTGGCTAATTTTTCCTCGGAGAGAGCAGGCTCCTGCTTCCCATGCTTCCTGGCAGAGCTAGGGTATGCCGTCTCCACGCCTTACCCCACCCCTTTTGCTGCTGGGGATGGGAGCAGCGCCCAGAGTTGGTTCCCAGCATCACGGTGGCCACTCAACAGGTGCCACCACCAGCTCATCTCTGGATGGCCACGGAGAGCCCCCAGGCTGGAGCCGTTTGCCTCATACCCACATCGGTCTGTATTGCCTTGATAGCACCTTTCTCGGGGAAGAAAGATGACATCAGGGGCACCTGGGTGGCTCAGTCGGTTAAGCACGTGACTCTTGATTTCGGCTCAGGTCATGATCTCATGGTTCGTGAGATCGAGCCCCACATCGGGCTGTGTGCTGATAGCGTGGAGCCTGCTTGGAGTCTCTCTCTTTCTCTTCAAATAAATAAATAAACTTAAAAGAGAGAGAGAGATCAGAAAAGGAACTTGAAATTTACCTTCATAGGAGAGACACAAACAGGAGAAGCTCCAGGCAGCTCAAGTGGGGAAAGTGGTCTGCTACCTCCATTCTCCTTCCTTGCTGCATTTGATCAACCTGTCCATGGTCAAGTATAAATAAGATGTGTTACTGTGCAACGAGTGTCTGTCTTAAGTCCAAGGTACACAACCCTAAGGGTAAAATAGTAGTCATCAAGGAGTTGGCTAGGAACACCATTGACAGTTCAGAGAGGACTTTCCTGGGTCTGTGAATTGATCGTGCCTGGGAGGTGGTGAAGAAGGCAGTGCGGTGTGAAGAGAAGGTACGGCCTCCAAAGGTAAACAGTTCTGAGTTCAAGTCTGGTTTCCAACCCTTCTAGGCTATGTGACCTTAGGCAAGCGTTTAAACCTCTCTGATGCTTAGTTCCTCCTCCTTAAAAGGAGATGATGAGACTTCCCTCACAGCGTCACAGGGAGGACCGAAGGTGGTAACACGTACCAAGTGCCCAGCTGTGCCAGGACAAAACAGACAGCTAATGGATGTTCATTCCCAAAGTTCTCTCAGACTTGCTTCTGCTCCAGAAGCCCCGGAGGTGCTGCTGTTTCATTTTCCCAGCTCCCCTTGTATTCTCCATTGGTGTTTTGCAATACTAAGAACAAGGTGTGCCTTCTCCCCCTCTCTCATGCAGACTCTCTGGGAGGAAAGCATCCCTGAGGGGCACCATTAGCCATGGCCAGGTGGAAGTCAGTGTGTGGGGATTGCCAAGTGGCCATGGGGCCACAGTCCTTCCCCGTCCACCTATTTAAGCTCGGCCCTCGGCCAAGGGAGGAAGCTCATCCCCATGCACGGAGCAGGACAGGCAGCAGCAGGGGGCGGAGACCCCAGCAACAGGTGCCCCGACAGTGGTGAATGGCATTGCATGAATAACAGATGAGGGTTCCGTAATTGGTGTTATTACACATGCATTTCATCTCCATTCATAATGATTGGACACTTAAACCTAACTGTTCCTCTGCCGGGTGCCACTGTCATCATTCTACCCGAGATCCGAGCCGTCTGGATCAGCCCCTGCCACACTCCAATCCCAGTGGGTGCAGTTTATTTTTTGTTGGAGCTCAGTGTCCCAGGAAATGCCAGGTGTCGGGAAGGGGAGGGGTGGTTATTCTGGGCAGACCCCCCTTGTCTCCTGTTATGGAACGTGCTACCTTCCTTCAGACACTTCTCACTGTCTGGGCATTTGGCTGGGACATTCTAAGCTGCAAGGTAGTAGAGAGGGGCTGGGACTTGGGACTTGAGGTGGGGGGTCGTGGATGGAGTTCTAAGACTCAGCTGGCAGAAAGAGGCCCGGACTCATTCCCTCCAGGCCCTCTCTCTGGGCATATCCCTAACACAGTGGACCTCAAAACTTAGCCTGCATCAGAATTACCTGGAAGGTTTGTTAAAGCAGATAGCTGGGCCCTACCGGCAGTATTTCTCATTCAGTGAGTTTACGGCGTCAAGAATTTGCATTTCTAACTAGTTCCCAAGTGCTGCTGCTCCTGCAGCTGGTCGGGACCTCACTTTGAGGACCACTGCCCCTAAAGCCTAATTACTCCAAGTGTAGTCTGTGGACCAGCAGCCTCTCCTGAGAGTGTGTTAGAAATGTAGAATCACAGGCCCTACCCTGGCCCTGAATCAGAATCAGAATCAGATTTTAACAAGATTCCTAGATGATTTGTATACCCATTACAGTTTGAGAAGCTTTAAGGCACGACCCTTCTACGGGGGCGCGAAGGGGCGCGGAGCTAGGCAGGAGGTGGGGCCAGAGTCGGCAGTGGGCGGAGCCAGAGCGTTAAGGGCGGGGGGGGGGGGGGGGGGGGCGCATCATAGGCAATAGTATAGTTTCCTGTCCAGTTGCCTCCAGCCAGGAGCAGCCTGTCTCTTCTGTGTGCCGTGACAAAGATTGGGAAGAATTACCTTAAAATACCCGAGCAGATGGGTAAAGACCCTCCGAGGAGGGAGTTCCAGCCCACGACCACCTTCATCCCGCCTCTCACCATCTAACGTCCTTCCTTCCGGTGACCCATGCCCTCACTCTCCACAAACAGGACGGCGCCCGTCCATCCCTGACAACCGCCCCACTCTCCTCCTCGCCCGCAGGTGGTGGCCTTCGCCTCTCTCTTCTTCATCCTGGTCTCCATCACCACCTTCTGTCTGGAGACCCACGAGGCCTTCAACATTGACCGCAACGTGACAGAGATCCACCGAGTGGGGAACACGACCAGCGTGCACTTCCGGCGGGAGGTGGAGACAGAGCCCATCCTGACCTACATCGAGGGCGTGTGTGTGCTGTGGTTTACACTGGAGTTCCTGGTGCGCATCGTGTGCTGCCCTGACACGCTAGACTTCGTCAAGAACCTGCTCAACATCATCGACTTCGTGGCCATCCTGCCCTTCTACCTGGAGGTGGGGCTGAGCGGCCTGTCCTCCAAGGCAGCCCGAGACGTGCTGGGCTTCCTGCGCGTCGTGCGCTTCGTGCGCATCCTGCGCATCTTCAAGCTCACACGCCACTTCGTGGGGCTGCGCGTGCTGGGCCACACCCTGCGTGCCAGCACCAATGAGTTCCTCCTGCTCATCATCTTCCTGGCCCTGGGCGTGCTTATCTTCGCCACCATGATCTACTATGCCGAGCGCATTGGCGCCAGGCCCTCCGACCCACGGGGCAACGACCACACCGACTTCAAGAACATCCCCATTGGCTTCTGGTGGGCGGTGGTCACCATGACGACGCTGGGCTATGGGGACATGTACCCCAAGACGTGGTCGGGCATGCTGGTGGGGGCGCTGTGTGCACTGGCTGGCGTGCTCACCATCGCCATGCCTGTGCCGGTCATCGTCAACAACTTCGGCATGTACTACTCCCTGGCCATGGCCAAGCAGAAGCTGCCTAAAAAAAGAAAGAAGCACGTGCCCCGGCCACCCCAGCTTGAGTCACCCATTTACTGCAAGTCTGAGGAGACCTCACCCCGGGACAGCACCTACAGTGATACCAGCCCCCCTGCCCCAGAAGAGGGTATGGTTGAGAGGAAACGGGCAGGTGAGATTGGGGGTTGGGAAGGAAAACCACCTCCCCTCCAGTGGTGGAGGGAGTCCCCAAGTGAACCTCAGCCCTTGGGACTTGGGATTGTCCTTTATTGTCCCGGGCTGCCCTAAGTGTGTAAGATGTGTCTTTAAAAGCAGAAAGTGTCGAGGCCAAATCTCTCTCTCTTCTGGTTTTTCAATAGCTTTCTGAAATTAGGGTCTGTGGAGTGAGTTTACCACCCAATTTAGGCTGCGGCGGGCGGTGCACGGGGCTGTGAATTCAAGTACCATCTTGGCCACGGTGCTGTGTGACCTGAGGCCAGTCACTAACCATCTCTGATCATGGGTTCTTCACCTGTAAAATGGGAGTCATCTCCTACTCCCCAAGACTTTGAGGAGACCCAAATGAATAACAGATCTGAGAGTATTGGGAGAAGTGAAAACCACTCTACAAGCATCAGGCGCTGTCGTTGTTAGCTAGAGAGCAGGGCAGCTGTTCTGCCAAGGTGCATCAACACGTGAATCATTTCTTTCCAAACGTTGGAGTCTGATGTCTCTTGGCCTAATAAATGTGATAACGTAACAGCAGTGGGAGGCTGCCTTCTGTTCAGCACAAGCTAGACTGAGTCCTCGGCTCAGGGTTTAACATGGGATGGGAGGGAACCGAGAGGGAGTAGCCCAGACAGTGTCGGGCAGGGGAAAAGGAAGGGTAGAAGAAATGGCTTCTGCACCCTGGAGGAGGAGGGCCTCTGGGTCTGGATCCTGTTCTTCAAGGATGGGAAAGGCCACCCCTGGAAAGCTGGCTTCCACCTGCGTCAAGAGAGGGGAAAGGAAGTCGGCTTAACCCACAGAAACTTGGAGTTAGGCTGGAGAGTCGGAGCCTAAGTGTGGTGGGAGGGGCTCCGGAGGGAGGTCTGGGATTCCTCGCCTGGGCAGCCCTTGGACGCCAGACCACCGGGAGGCTGGGGGTGGGCCAGGAGACAAAGGTAGCAGCTTTTGGCCAAGCTCTGGGGGCAAAGTGGGACTCACTCTCCAGAGGGGTGCCTGACTCATAACACTCACCTATGGCCTGTTGGGGGGTGGCGGTAGTACATGCTGGGGCTACTCACTCCCTGGGGTCATTTGGGGGCCTTGATGGAACAACCCCCCTCAGGCTCCCCACTTCACCAAAGTGGTGCCCCTTCCCCCATCCCTGGGTGGAAATCTCCCAGCCAGGGCCTCGGGGAATTTCAGCTGTACCCCGAGGCCCGTTCAGAGCTCGGAGGGAAACCTAATATCAAAATGCGCAAGTCCCTGCACCAGCTCCTGGATGCACACTTACCCGCGGCTGCTGTCAGCTGCACCTCAGCCTGACCCTAACTACTTGGCCGTGGTCAGGGCATTCCTGGCCCATGCTGAGGCCGCTGCCTTCAGAGCGAGCCAGCCAAGGGCCCACTGTGCTGCCTGACGGAGGCAGGGGCTTGGGGCTAAGAGCCCACAGCAGTGGGAGCTGAACTGGAGCCTCCTCTGTGCAGGGTCTTCCCCAGACAGGCGAGCCCCAAGCGGAGGGCTCCAAATCCTTTAGGTACTTGACTCTGCCTGAGGTGCCTGATGAGCAAGATTAACCACCTACAGGGGGTCCAGAGAGATGGCCGTGGAGGCCTATTTATTGGTTTAACCCTGGCGGTGCCAGCCCTCATCCCAGCAAGCCGGGTGTTCTCTGAGGGAATGCAAACTCATCCAAGTGTCAGCCTGAGCCAGCCCCAAGGAGGAAGCAGAGTCGGCCGCCTGCCTCAGGCTAATCTCCTGGGACAGCCTGCGGCAGACAGAATTCAGGAGCCCCGGCTTGGGGTATCTGTGGCTCCTTGTCCCGGGAACGACCCTAGGCCAAGGCTGAGAGGGAAGGAGGGCATTCCGCCCCCTGCCCCCAGGGCCAGGCCCACTCGCTGGCCCTCCCAGGGAGATGCCAGGCCCCCTCAGGTGAGGGAAGTCACGCTCTAGGGCTGGGATTGGAGAGCCCCCAGGTGAGCCCATGAGGAAGGCCGGAGCAGCCCCTCACACAGCCTCCTTTCTGTCTGCTCCCTTTAGACTCCAAGCAGAACGGCGATGCCAATGCGGTGCTGTCCGATGAGGAGGGAGCTGGCCTCACCCAGCCCCTGGCCTCTGCCCCCACCCCTGAGGAGCGCCGGGCCCTGCGACGCTCTGGCCCCCGAGACAAAAACAAGAAGGCAGCCGCCTGCTTCCTGCTCAGCGCCGGGGACTATGCCTGTGCCGATGGTAGTGTCCGGAAAGGTATGGCTCCCCAGGCCGGGCAGGTGGAGAGCCCCCAGGGAGCTGAGTCTCCCCAGTGTCCCCTGCAAACCTTGAGGTCCCCTCCTCCCCTGAGGCCTTGGCCACCATCTCCTCTGCCTTGGATGTGCCCCCGCTTTTAAGATGAGTACCCTGATCTCCCACTCCCTGGACTAGAAAGGCCTCCGGCATCCCCCAGAGGTTCACAGAGCCTAGCACCCACACCCCTCCCAGCCCCCCACCATGGCCACAGGGAAGAAAGACTAAGTGCTAGAGGCTAAGGGCAGGCCAAATCAGCGGCCCCTGCCTTTCCCTTCCATTTGATCACCACCTCTTCCTCTGGTTCCTGCCACGACCTTGAGGCCTGGCTCCACAGGGTCACTGCCAGACTTTCCCTAGACCTCCCTTAAACACAGCTAAGGTTTCCCAAGTAAGTCCCGAGAGATACCAAGAGCCTTCGGGAGTCAGGATAAGAATGAGCTGCTGGTGTGATGTCTTTGGAGAGCCTAGCACAGGCCTGACCTCCTCATCCTGCCCTGGGGGTCCAGGAGCCTGGGAGGGGCCAACCCAGCTCTGCACGCCTCTTGAGGCAGAGCCAGCAGGTGACCAAGGGGTGGGGAAGGGGGTAGGGATGGGTAGGGACTCTGTGTCCCCTCTGAGGTGTGCTCTGAAGGATTTGGAGGATTCAGGAGAGTAGCCCGTCCTCTCCAGTAAGGAAAGGCTGAAATTCATCGGCAGGCCCCTAGCTGTGGCAGGAGCAGGGCAGAAGCTGGGCCGTGGACTTAGGGCTTCCTTACTTGCAAAAAGGGGGTCAGCAATGATGGAGGATGGTTGAGGGTCGGTAGTGGCTGAGAACAGGAGTCTCAAGAGCAGGTGCTCCTGCCCGGTTCCTGATCACTTTTTTGTCATTCTTGCCCTGTCCCTGTGACTTAACCTGCCTAAATGCCCTACCTAGTTCCAGAACAAACCCTGACTCCTCCTGAAACAAAGCTTGTCCCTGGGTTCTCAGGCCACTTCTTAACCAGCCCTCTTTTAACCAAATCCACACCCCCCCACCCCTGCCACTTCTCACTGTCCCAAACTCCAGTCCAGGTCTGGGTTGAGTGAGTCGGGGCAGTGTCTGTGATGCCTCTGTCCCCCCAAGCATGTCTCCTGGCCTGCTCATCTCATGCAGCCTGCACGGGCACCTTCCCAGCCTCTGCCCCCACGGGATCCCCAGGGCACCCTGACCCTAATGAGGCGCTGAGAGGTGTGTGTCCAGCTGTGCTGGGCATATGTACTGTTGGGTGTCACCAGCAGGAGCTGCCATCTGGCAGCTGGAAGGAGATGGCCCAGAGGCCCCAGCTACGGGGCTGCAGGTTGAAGGTATTCAGACCATTTACACTCTCTCCTGCGTCTCTCTGGTCTCCCTGTCCTCTGCGTGTCCCAGTCCTTGGGCTCTGAATGTGCCTGTCTCTCCTGCCCCCCATCACAAATACGCAGCGGCTTCTGCTGCGTCCTGGTTCAGACCCAGAGACTTGCTGTGGCTGGAGCATGCTGAGTGATGACCCGGAATGTGGGGCAGAGGGGACCCTGCCTCCCATGTAGGCCTCGAGCTGACTGCCCGACAGCCCTGTTTGCACTCCAGTATTGTGAGGGGCTTGGCGGAAGTAGCAGTGTGGAAGAGGCTGTGAGGGTACAAGTCAGGCGGGACCGTGAGGAGGTGGGGAGCGGGTCACACCCGGGGCAGGAGGGGCACGTGCCTGGGCTGGGGAGCGTGTACCGCACCGCCAGATCTCTCTGGGAGCTCGTGTGGCCCGGCTGCTCTATTTTCAAGATGCCTCCACACTGCTTCTTGGCAACAAGCATGCAGCTCAGCCAATTAGAGTGACCTTCGAGAGGGAACAGGTGGGTTGCTGGGAAACAGGCCCTGCTAAGCGAGCGTGGCAGTTAGCATCGCCAAACTCCCAGCAAGCACTCAGCAACTTTCCCCATGCCAGACTGTGCCTCCCTTCTCTGCACTGGGGCTACGTGTGGGACCTGGCGTAGGGGGCCCAGGGCTCCTTCAGCCACGGGCAGAGACTCCCTTGTGAGCCTATAGCTGCCCAAGTGTCAGAGTGTGAACTCCCTGGGGGGGGGGGGGGGGGCGGGGAGGTGACCGGTGCTGATCAGGGCTTCCGAAGATGGTGTAGAAAGGTGCTGGAGGCTGGGGGGTGTATGTGTAGCTGGAAGGGAACTTACTTGGGGACAATGACAGGGCAGAGATCAGCTGTGTGGCCCTGGCATCTGTCCTCTGGAGCCCAGGTGACCTGGAAGCCCAAGAACGTCAGGGAGCCTTTCCCAGGCGGGCCAGACCCCTCAACCAGCCCAGGGCTGACTGCCCCGCGGGGTCCCCTGGAGCATGAATCCCACGGAGCTGCTCAGATGAGGAACCAGGCCCCTCTGACCCATGTGCCTTTTCTTCACCAAGGCTGCGCAAAGTCCCGGAGTCTAAACAACATAGCTGGAGCAGCTGGAACCAGTCTGGGGCTGTCTCCACTGGCATCAAGATACAGCTCACCCTACCCTCCAAGAAAGCTCCCGCTCTCCCACCCCTTCCACCCTCTCACCAGCCCTCCACCTGGACATCCGGCCCCTTAGCGGCACCCTCGGCTCTCCCCACCCCCGGGCACACACGCTCACATGCCCTCCAGCCCTCATACCTCCTGGGGCCTGAGGGAGCCGGGCGGGATGCAGGAGAATCCAGGCCCCTGAGCCTCTCCTCCACAGCACCCAGCTCCCCAGAATGTTCAGCTCTGGAGCCTGAGAACAAGGGGGAGATTACGCCCAGGGCTCGCACCTCCCCGGTCCCCATCCTGAGCCGGACGTGCCAGCCCCCCACCCAGGACCTGTGCCTCTGGGCCTTGCCTGCCCTCAGGGCCCCATCGTAATCACAGCAAATGCATTTTCATTCCTCGTGGCCTTCAGTCAGCAACCAGCCTGCCACTGAATATCTCTGTCTGTCTGTCTGTCCGTCCCACACCCAGACCAGCCAAGAATAAGGCTGTCTCGTGGGGCGTCTCTGCTGGTGTGCAGGGAGCTAGGCCCGTGAGGGGAGCAGTGCCGCCCTGGGAGAGGAGGCCTGATGTTCCCCAGCCCTGGCCTGGCACGCAGGTGGGGGTCCCTGGGGCCCCACAATTGGCTGCCTAGGCGTGGGAATGCCCTCCTCTCCGGAGTGACACCCGGCAGCAGAGCCCCGCACCCCATCTGCGCCCCAGCAGTGGCGCCTCTCCCGCGCTGCTTTCTCTGCTTCCACGACAGTTTCTCCTCCCTCCTTCTCCGCTCCCCCAAACTCCCAGCCCTGCCTCTGAGTCACCTGCCGCTCCCACCCAGCCTCTGCGCTCTGTATTGCTGCCAGAACCGGAGACTCATCTAATTTCTATAATTAAGTGTATTCATTTACCTAACGAGCCCAGGAGCACAACAGGTTTGTGAGTCATTGAGTGAGCAGGGGTGCCCCCTGGGCAGGGGCAGCTGAGGGGAAGTGTGGGGACAGAAGCCATCCTGCCCCTCGCACGTGGCCACTCCCAGGCCAGGCAGGGCCGGATGCAGGCGGCCCCTCCCCAGCAGCTTGCCAGGGAGGCTCTCTGGGCCCCCTCAGCTTCAGGAACGCAGAAGGCCTCGGCCAAGCCATTTCCTTTTTCACCTGATGGGAATTAGACCTGACAGTGGAGCCGTGCGCCTGGCAATTTTTAGAGTCAGATTATGCAACTTTGTAGAGGGAATGACTAAGGTCCGTATCTGCTCCTTCCAGGGTGGGCAAAGATAGGAATGGAAGGACAGAATTCAGGGACTCGGCAGGAGGCTGGGGGATTGGGAGGCCACCCCGGAAGGTGCACTGGGCAGAAAGGTCAGACCATTTCATGAGGTTGGCTGTTGTGAAAAACCTGTGCCCGGAGCACCCCCATTTCCATGCCGTCTGTCTTCAGCCTTGGGCAGACACACGAATGTCCCTTCCGGAAAAGTGTGTTCACGATGGGTACTGGCATACCCCAGCCCTGCTGTGGCCTGTGGGGCCTGTCTCCCGCTTGTTCTCAGAATGAAATGTCCCGCTAAGAGATGAGAAAATACAGCGGCATCCATGTGGCCTGGACAGGCCCCTTTCAGTGACTGGGGCTGGGAAGCCCCGTGGAGCAGGATGGAGACATTAGGCACCGTCTCGTCGCTGAATCTGAGAGCCCAGCTGCTTTTCCTTCGTGAGGACGGATTCGGTCCCGGCCCCGCAGGGCTCCTTGCCCGGGGGTCCTGAGTCTGATGGGGATGTGGTGAGCTAGGTGTCCAGTTTAGCCTGGACGCCACAGCTATTTTCTCCTCTGACTTGCCTTTCTGGTTTGGGGAACTGAGTTGGCTATTTCTGTGGCAGCCCTCAAGTTGTCAGGAGCCCAAGTTTCCACGGTACCCACCTCCTCCTTCCCTCTCCTCCCTCCCACAGGGATGGGCATGCTCATGGCACCCCTCCGGTGGGCACAGATGTCCCTGGGCGACATGATGCAGGAGTGCCAAGCTGGAGCCCCTGGCGCCTTGGGAGATGGGCTCCCACCTGTCCCCCCTGGTTCTCTGGCTTCCGTAGGGGAAACAGAGGACCTAGCTAACAGGACGGCTGAGTAGGCTGCTACCTCTCAGGACCTCTGGACCTCCCAGGGCCCTGGGAAGGGGCAAAGTGAGTCCTGGAGTTTGCAGAGACCCACTGTACACGGGGCCCTGCCTAGGAACGCAGCTGCCTACGTGGGCCTCAGCCTGTCCAGACCTTGGGCCTCCTTCCTTAGGGGAAGGCTCTCCCTTCCACCTGTAATCTGAGAGCACAGTTGGCTTCACGTTGGGTGTAGACTTGGACCTGTACCCATTACTTTGTCTTCTAGAAGCCTTTCCCTCACAGCTGGGGCCCACCCCCTCCCCCACAGAGCAGGGAAGCAGCCGGGGTAGGAGTTGTTCACCTTACGAGTTTGTACCAGGCCTGCTGACAAACTTAGAGGCATTTGTCAGCCCCCAGGGCTTCTGGGAAGAGCTGTGAGCTGGAACCAGAGGTGGAAGATGTCTGTTCAGTGTAGGCCAGGAGTCAGAGGGGAGACTGAGTACCAGCCCGAGGGCTGGGGCTCCAGGAGTCACCCCCTTGGGCCCAGACTACCCTGTCACAGAGCTTCCTGGGAGAGGAGGGCCTCCCCTGCCCTGGTCAGAGAGTATCACCCCCAAATCCCTGCCCCCACAGCAGCCTCCTTGCCCGCCCTGCCTGTGCCCCTGCTGGGAGGGTAGGGGAAGGGAAGACCCAGGCCACTGACATTCCAGGCTGAGGCTGAGCTGCCGAGAAGGGCTCACTGAGAAGGGTTGGGTTTCTCAATAAGATGCTCCTTTCTGGCCTTCTCTTCTGAGATGGACACGTACATCCTCCCTGACCCTCCCCTTCGGCATCCACCCTCCAACTGCTAGAACTCTGTTCCTGCCAGATTGAGGAACTGTGGCCGGGCACGACAGGGCAGCACACTCAGGCACCTTCTTCACCAGCCACCCCCGTCCCTCCACCCCGGGGACAATGGAGTGGGCCCAGGTGGTAGGTGGCAGGTGGAGCTATGCGGGGGTGGGCCGCCCAGGTTGGACTCCAGGCCACACCAGGAACGTCCCCCACTCCCTCCGTGCCAGCATGTAGGGCTGTGATCCCTCTGCCCACAGCACTGGGGTTTTGAAGACCTGAGGGCTTGTGATTCCTGGAGCTCGTTACGTGAGCAGGTATGGAGATAAGCTGTAACATGGCCTACGAGTCACCTTGGCCTAGTGCTGGGTAGGCAGAGGGGTGATGAAGGGGCTCACCCCATTCGCTGACCCATCCTTGCTCTTCCTGGCCTCTTAGCCCGGGGTCCCCATGCCTTCCAGCTCTGCTCCTGGCCTAGTCCTTAGCCCACAGGCTGTGGGTCAGCAGCTGGCTTCCTTCTAACATCTCATTCTTTGTTTCTCCCTTTCTTTTGCTGAACTCCTTGCCCCCCCAGACGGCAATGTTGAGCCGAAAGCGTGCGTCCCAGTGTCTCACACCTGTGCTCTTTAAACACAGAGACCTGCCAAGACGCCCTCTCGCCCAGCTATGCCCAGGCTGAAGTCCTCACCCTCTCTTAAGCGGCACCAACATGAGAGAGGCAGGCAGACAGACAGAAAGCCAAAGGCTTAGGGAAACTCTGGAACCCTGGCAAGAATCTTTCGCTGGGAAAGACTCAGAGACCCTTGTTTGCACAGGACTGATGGAAAACCTCCCATGTGACCCTCCAGGCCCAGAGCCATCTGGGTCTGATGTTCTGTTCTGTTGTACACCGAAGAGATATATATGCACATATAGTATCTATATTCGTACGTACTATACTCGTGTGTGGTGCACGTGCTACTGGTGGTCTGTCTTCTCTGTTAGGCTGTGTCTCCCCAGGCCCAGGCCCCGCCCCCAGGCCCCCCTCTTCTTCACTGACTCCTTGTTTCTGCTGAACACGTGTGTGGAATGTCCCAAGAAAGAGCGTCTGGGCTCTGCCAGTCCCAAGGGCGGGGGGGGGGGGGGGGGGGGGGGCAGGCAGGCCAGACTTGGCCCCTCGGGGTTGTTTCCTTCCCCTGTGGCCGGTGGTCTGTGGGGAAGGCCCGGTTGCCCCCCGGGGTCACTGCTCCACTGGCCCCACCCCACCCCAGATTGGGGTTCTACCTCCCACCCCACGCCCCAGTTTTGGGGGACTTCCAGGGGACTTCCTCTGGAGCTTCTTCGACTCCTCCTCCACCTTACCTGTGTCCTGGACCGAGGGGGCGTTTTGTCTTTTTTTATTTTGGGGTTTTTGTTCTGTCTCCTCCGTCCATTTGTTTTCAAAGATGCTGCTGGGCAGACGGGCAGGGAAGGGGTCTGTCTGCCCCTCTGGCTCAGGGGTCTGAGAAGGGGAAGCCTCGGGCAAGCGGAGACCAGTTGCAATACTGTACTTCCTGGCCGGTGGCCAGAGGACGCGTGCAATAGCAGAGGCCAGGTGACCCCTTCAACCTTGGCCTCTGCCCCTCCCGCGGCCCTCTCACCGCAGTCCCACCCGCCCTGCCCCTCCCTGGCGTTGGTCAGTCCTTTTGTAAAGCTGTCCCCTCGTGTGTGTGTGTGTGTGTGTGTGTGTGTGTGTGTGTGTGTGTGTCTGAGGCATGCCTAGGCTGGGCCCTGCCGCCCTGTCTGCGCGCCTTCCACTGTCGTGCTGTGCTCGAGCCCCAATAAAGACATCTGGAGCGTCCTGCTGCTCCCGCCTCTAGTGACTGCGTCCGCCTCTCCTTTCTGGCTCTGTGTCTGTGGGGACCTCCCCGGGCTTCCACCCCAACACCTGAGACATGCAACACACTCCGATCCTAGCCCTTTCCCCACCCGGAATCACCGATGCCTGCCAACCCCTGCGTTTAGAGCTAGGCACGAATGCCCAGAGAAGGACAGTCTTGCCCGGGGTCGTGAAAGAGGGCTGACCGGGGACCCCCGGCTCCCAGGCAGTGTTCTGGTCCCCACCACCGCCATCTGACCCCCTCCGTGACGCGGAAGAGATGTGTTTGGAAGGCGTACCCCTGTATTCCTGCTTGCTTGTGCAGGACCCCCCCCCCCCCCCCACCGCCACCTTCCCTGGAATTGCACCAGTGCTATGTGGGCCAAGGCCCTGGGGATGCCAGAGTCATTGCGATGACTGGATGGCTGACGAACTGAGGCCGGCAAGGGACAGGTGGCACATCCGGGACCACTTAGCGATGGGGAATAAATGAATCCTGGGTAAGGGATGGGGACACGTGCCCCTCACTGTTGTTTCCCTGCTCGGTCACATGGAGGCACACGCAGGGCTGGCTCCCAGCTGTGCTGCCTTGTGCGCTCATTCCAAATGGCCCCACACCTTCATGCTCAGCCGCCACCGTCTTGAAATGATGGAAGAAGGGGCCCTGCGTGTTCATTTTTGCACCGGGCTCCGTAAATCACGCAGCCAGCTCTGGGCACATGTTTGTTCGCCTCACCCTCTTACTCTAGGCATAAACTAGGGTCGTAGGGCCTCAGTTCAAAGCCACTTACTAGCTGGGTGACTTGGGAACAGCTCAGCCAACCTCAGTTTGCCATTCTGTAGAAAGGGGATCACAACAGCCCAGTTTGGGTTTCAAAGACCGCGCGTGTAAGGACCGGGCCCAGTGCCCTCGGTGTGCCTATGACGTAGAGAAGATGCCCACAGCAAGTGTTCGTTCCCTCCTCACCCCTTTCCGGAGCTCTCAGGCTTTTCCCCACAGACTTCTGAGTTCGCCGTGTTCAGTCACGCCAAGAAAGGACAAGCGCATAACAGGGGGCAGGGGGTGAGGAAGGCAGAGGGGACAGAAGAAGTGAGAGGAAGCCTGCTCTTGAGGCACAAGAGAAAATCGGGCTTGGAGCCTGAGCCGGCCGAGGCAAAGCAATGGCAGGCTGCCAGTTGTCAATTAAAGATAAGATCTCGCCCGGCCGCGGAGGGCAAGCAGGGCCTGCGCCCCTGCCCCCCCTTTCCAGGCCGGAGAAAGCCATTTGCAGCCAGGCTGGCCTCAGAGAAGCTTGGCCAGGCCATAATGGGATGGGATGTACTTCTGGCTCCATAACGATATTACGCATCGGAGCCCACGTCCAAGATGGCTGGGGGTTTTTGTTTTGTTTTGTTTTTTGTAGATGAGTGTGGAACCGTTTCACGGTCAGGGGCCAAGAACCAGCAAACAGCCCCGGGGTACCAGAGGCCAGGGTGGCCCTCAGGGGACCCAAGGAGATGCAGGGTCCCCGGTGACACGCTGGTGCAGACTTCTGGAGGGGAGAGGGGCGTAGAGTTCAGCGAGAACAGACTACCCGTCCGCTTCACCTCACAGGAACAGCGGGCAGGGCTGTCAGGAAAGGAAAGCCGTGGCTTCCTCAAAAAAGCAGGGGCTGAGCCCAAACGAGGGGGCTGGTTCAAAGAACAGGACACCGGTGTCCAAGACCAACTTTGGGAGTCAGACACACTCACACTCAGCTTGGAGTCCTGGCTCCATGACTTCCTAGTTGTGGGACCTGGGGCAAGTCACTTAACCTACTTAACCCGTGTGAATCTTTATTTCCTCACCCGTTGAATGGGAGTATTGATGGCACCTACCTCATGGAGCTGTTGGGAGAACCCAGTGAGCAGTGCCTGTAAAACCCTGGGCACATGATCATTGCTTACAAATATTGGGGGGGGAGGGAGGAGGAGCGTTGTGGAGCAACTTCCCTCCAGTAACCCACCCCAGTTTGGTTTCTGGCTTCACCTTTCAAATAAGTGCTATGAATTAGCGTCATTTCGGTAAAGCCCTCATCTTCTTGTGAAGCAGGCAGAGAGAGTGGGGGGTCATAATGCCAAACAGCTAACATTTATTGAGTGCCGGGCAATACATCTAATGCTCTTAAAAACCCATTTCGAGACTGGTGTCATCATTATTCTTGTTTCACAGAGAAAACTGCAGGACAGCCATGTTGGGTCACCCAGCCAAAAAGGGGCCAAGCTGGGATTTGAACCCAACTAGTCTGACTCCAAGAGTCCAGTGCTTTCCTGCCTTGTAAATGGAATGGGGCTTCTAAGTCATCAGCCCCAGGGCAGGGATTTTTGCTTTTAATGGTTTTCATTTCATTCACCTCAATTGGAATTGGGCAAGTGGGTGCCCTGGTAGTGCCTGACCCCACCCCCCACAGAAAAGGGGCCGTTGTTAATTAGCATAACCCCCAACTCATGGAATTCTTGATTCTTTCCTCTGCAACCCACTGAGTTTTATTGTCTGAAGGGAGTGACTGGGATTGGGACGGGTCTGGAGACCAAGTTATAGCAGGAGCAGCTCAGCCTGCAGAAGAAAAGGGACCCCCATCTTCAGTATTTGAAGGCATCTGAGGGGAAGTGGGTTTAGCTTATCTTCTGATCCCGGAGAGCAGACCTGGGACCAGTAGGTGGAAATGTTAGGAGGACAGATCGGGGTCAAATAAAGAAGAACCTGGCTTTTTGTTTTCCTGCTATTACAAATTCCCCACATGGTGTTGAAAGCATCCCATACCAAATCAACAGGGAAGGAAGGCCCTGTCATCCTCCCTCAGTCCTACGCTCCTCCCTGGAGGCCACACTATTAACATCTAGCGTTGGGTCCTTCTAGGCCTTTGGTAAAAGACCTTTCTGACAGAACTGCCGAATAGGAATGACCGCCTTGTGGGTACGAGGTTCCTGTCCCTGGAAATGTCCGGAGAGACATTGGGTGGTCACGTGCCAGGGTTTGTGGGAAGAACTTCCGCCCGGCATGGAAGGTTGAATTAGAAGACCTCTTCCGGTTCTCACACGTTCTGACTGACAGGGGGCCACGCAGCTACTCAGCGGTGGAGGCTGGTCTGGAGCCCGGGTCTTCCTAACAGGACCCAGATAAGCTCTTTTCCTGGCATGATTTTCCTCAAAGTCCTTCGCTCTGGAGGGGAACTCCCTGCTAGACTCCCTGTCTGCCTCTTTCCAGCCAATCCTGGGTGTATGCCAGGGCTGAGACTGGCATCTGTGGTGCATCTGGTTCAATGACTCGGTTGATACCCTCACTTGGGTTGATACCCTGCGATGTGTGGCCAGTACCCGCCCCTGCAGCCTCCCGGGCCCTGACAGCATTATCACCGTGAGCACCTGCCCTCATTGCCCGGCTCCAGGCCTTTGTGGGATCAACACGACAGGTGGCACGTGAGCTGGCCCAGTCACCTGGGGCCGTGGTCACCACACCTCAGCCCCGGACAGCATGGTTTGCTCTAGGGGCCACAAGGGCTGCCAGGGATGCTCGGAGCTGCTTTCTCCCGGGGAACCTCACCTGGGCCTGGCCATAGCATCACGGGCTGAGGAGAGGGAGCCAGGAGAGCTGTGGCTCCAGGTCAGAGGGGTCAGAGGCCTTCTGCTGTTGGTGCTGGAAGCTTCTCCGTTTCTCACAGGGCTGAGGGGCCAGCCTGCACCCCCACCCCCAAGTCACCATATTTACCTGTCTTTAGGGCTATTCCATAAGAGTCTCCCAGAACGGCCAGGCTCTGCTTTTGCTAAGCTAGGCTCCCTGCTTCGTAAATCAGCAATTTCCGGTGTGGGGACTAGGGTTGGCCTGAGGAGGTCCCTTCCTTTCTCTCTCTACACCCACTTTGCTAGGTGATCTCACCCACTCCTATAGTCATAAACGCCTTCCAGAAGCTGGTGACAGCCATGTTTGTAGGTCCAGCCCCAGAACTCTCCTCTCAACTTCATTCATTTGTTCATTCATTCATTCATCCAACAAACATATATTAAACTTTTTCTCTATTCCAGGCACTGCTTTCCATGTTGCATGTACATCAGTGACCAGAGAGCACGACCCCCTCCCCTCCCTGCTCTCCACACCCACTCACCCTGCCTGCTCAGCCCCTCAAAAGCACCCCCACGCTCCCCTGACATTGGACTCTGATTTCACGGTTCTCCCTCCCTGTCCTCCTCTCCCCGTCCATGTGCTACCACCATCCACACTGAGACTGAGCAAAAACCAGGGTGTCATCGTTAACCCCTCCCTCTCATACCTTAACTCACTCACTCACTCACTCACGTTAAATCTTTATCAAATGCCCATACTGCATCCTGGGGAACCAACAGTGACCCAATCAGTGGGACCCCTGCCCTCATGGAGCTGACATTCTAATGGGGGAGCTAGGCCAAAAGACCGGTAGACTAAATACACACATAATAACCTCTCCCACCCTCATTCCAGCCCACCTCAATGCTGTCATTCCTAGTTCTGAAATATGCCTCGCAAGCCTTCCATCTCTCACCCCTTCCTCACTGGGCCCCAGCTGCCTGTCTACACCCCAGTGTCCTCCCAGCAGCCAGACAGGCCTTCTGAAAATGGACACTAGATCACGTTAACCCATCTTCAACCCACAGCGGCTGGATTCCCACTGTACTTTGAGTAAAATCTAAACTCTGTCAAGGTAAAGGGGGGCCCTCACGGCCCTGTGCCTCCTCAGACCCCTCCCTGCCTCTGTCCGTGCCCCCCCACACCCCTCTTCCCTCAGCCCCCGAACCTTTGTTACACACGGCGTCTCTTCCACCTTTAATGGAACACTGTGCCCACCTCACCTGACCCCTTTGCCTCACCCCTCTGGTGTGGCTTTAAATGTCACTTCCCTGGTGGCCCCCTCCAGTGCCCCGTGTTGTTTTCTATCACTGCAGCGGGCTCATTTTCTTCGGGGTGCTTAGCATGCTTCGTGACCATGTATTTGCCCCTTGCCTGCCTCCCTGTAAGTACCTGGGGCCTCGCACAGTGCTAGGGGCTCAGTAAATAGTTTATGAATGAATGAATGGGCAGACATGGCCGTGCCATAAGCAGCCGCTGAACTGCGTCCTATGTTTTTCCTCCAAGCTGTCTCCAGCTGGCTTCTGCACCTCACTTCTAGGGCATTCCTGGGAGTCCTTGGGGAGTAACGTGAAAGCTCTTCTCTTTACATTATGCATTTCCTGCCTGAGAAACTGTCAGAATAATGAGGACTGAGAGAGAGGGAGGCGGAGAGGGGAGTTCTCCTAGCTCTTCCTGCTCTTCCTTCCAGAACTTCGGAACTTCAGGAACTTGTCAAACCCCCTCCCCAACCGGTGAGCCACCTGAGGGAGCTCATTCACCCTGGCTCCCCTCAGGGCTGAGCCCTGTGGGGTAAGTGCTCTGGGGAAAAGGCAGATGGGAGGAGGCAAAAGACAAGGCTGGGGGGTTGGGGGGTGGGAAAGAGGGACAAAAAACAAGTTGCCTGGCCCAGCATGGCCCTCAAGCCAGTCCCCCTCACCCATATGCACTTTTTCTGGAACTCGGAGCCTCCTGGCCCAGCTCAGGCCTCTGGGTGGGACAGCGGGGCTCCTCCCGGGTCATCCTGAGCCCTCAGCTGACAGAGCCTGGGGCCACTGGGGTGTCACTACCCCTGAGGGGACCTCTGTAGGGACCAAAGCCTGGGATTCCTTAACCATGGGCAACTCTGTTCTTTATCTCCCTAGAGAGCCACTCACCACCTCCCCCCACGGTTTCTCACCTTTAGGCGCCAGGTCCAAGGACAGTCACTTAAAATTCAATATCCGTGATCAAATGTTCAAATCAAACAAACAAGGGAGGGGAGCCTGGGTGGCTCAGTCGGTTAAGTGTCTGACTCCTGACTTGGGCTCCGGTCATGATCTCATGGTTTGTGAGTTCAAGTCCCAAGTCAGGCTCTGCACACAGCGTGGAGTCTGCTTGGGATTCTCTCTCTCTGCGCCTCCCCACTCATATTCTCTCTCTCTCTGTCTCTCAAAAATAAATAAACCAAAAAAAAAAAAAAAAAAAAAAGGAGGGGGGCAACAAACAAAAACAGACTTTTCCCCATACCCTCAGTGTCCCGCCTGGCCCAGGCCCAGGCACCTGGCCCTCGGGAAGACCAGGGGTGATCCCAGGAGGCCCAGTGCCCCCAGAAGAGCGGCTCCTGGCCCGGCTGTTGCCATGGTGGCCCTCCCTGCGGTGGCGGCTGCCAAGTTGCTATGGAGAGCGGAGTTTTGCCACGGCTTCCACTACCGGCACCGAGAAGCTCCCCCAGGACCCTCCCCCTTCCCAGGCCAATACATGGTCAGCCTGGTGGCCAGCTTGTGCTGTCGTCTCAGTGGACCAGGGGGGCACTATAGGAATAGGAGTCAGAACCAGTTTCCTTCCCAGCACCCCAGCTGCGTCTAGCCTCATGCCTCAGGACTGCCTCCTCCCCCTGAGGGAACGATACTGTTTGTACTCCTGGCAGATCCATTAGGGACCTCATTTCTCTCAGGACCTTCCTTCCCCCCCCCCCCCCAGGTGGCAACCAGCTCCCAGAGAGCCTGGGGGGGGGGTGGGATGGTGAGGGTAGGGGGTGTGTGAGAAGGCTCCAATGGCAGCACTCTCCCTCTGGACATAGTGTGCTGCACTGTGACCAGCTGCATTTCCCTGGACGGAACTGGAAAATTGGTTTCTAGAACCCTCCATGTCTCTTCTTGAGTTTGTGTCTATCCTCACTAAATACGCTGCACCCTTACTGCACCTCAAACACCCGCACATTTCCCAGGTCCTTCTAGTCTCTCCACCCTCTCTTCATGTTCTAATATATGCAGAGAAAAGTATCTTGTGCCAGTCATCCACACGGTAGTATAAATCAGGGTCCATGTATATTTCATTTCCCAGGACATAGGATTACTAGACCTCCTCTCAGCTTATGGAGTAAGAGCTTGTTCTCTATTATTGGAAGTCCTCACACCAGAGAACTCTAGGGAGGGTAGGTATTTTGTTTGTTTGTTTTGACCAGAGGAGAGAGAAAGCAGGAGCTCCTTGTGTGAGTCAAGGTAGAGGCCAGAGTTCTACAAGGAATTTTGGCTTTGCTTTGATTACTAAAAGAAAATGGAGCGCGAAAGGGAAATCAAAAGTGATATGTGATAGGAGTTGCCTCTGTCTCGAAGACCCCCTTCCATATTTTGGACCCCCTTCCATATTCCAGTATTGAGTCCCCTGCCTGGCAAACACTAATACATCCCTCAAGGGACTTATACGTCCCTCAAGGCCCGCTCACCTGTCACCTCCGGTGAGAACCTTCCCTGGACTCTTCCTTTATACCCTCACGGTACCTGGTACGCCTCTCTAGTGTAGTACTTAGCACAGGGATAGCCTGTTGCTTATTTACTTGTTTATGGGGACTTACTATTTACTCACTTATTAACACTTTTATCTCCAGCTCCTGCTCGGTGCTCAGGAGCTCAATGATGAATGAATGAATGGAGGAATGAATGAGTAGACAGGGAATGAGCTAGCCGCTCACTCCTGACTTCTGCCATTCACACTTGTCATTCTAGCCCATGTCTGGTCTCAGAATCTGTCCAGAACAGTTCCCTGGGATGCTGGGCCCCTCCCTCTACCACCCACCACTGTGTGCCAGCCCAGCGCCCCCCCATTGCCAGCAGTGCCCCCATCCACAGCCCCCCACTCCCCTCAGCTTCCCAGGCTCTGGCCGGCCAGCGGGCCTTTCTCTCCTGGTGCTAATGGCTTCAGACCGTCCCTGGAGTCTCCGTGGACCAGCCAAGGGCTCGTGTCCCAGGTTCTTCCCTTCTCCATATTCCACGTTCTCAGTCTTCACCAGTGTTCTTTTATGAGCCTCCTGCCCTCTCCAACTCTCTGGGCACCAATGTGGGTAAAATCCCCGCTGCCCGAGTGGGCCATAGAGACAGAAGCTGGAGAGGGTCGTTTCCATAGGAGCCTGGCCCAGTCCCATGACATTGCTTGGCCTCAGTTTCCACGTCTGTGAAATGGGAATTAAACCTCCCCTGCCTTCATCCACAGGAGGTATGAAGGTTAAATGAGGAAGTGGGTAGACGGGTCTTCTGGAACCCCTGGAGCACTACCTGAGGTGAAAGGTTATCATTCCTCTGACCTTTCCTCAGGGGCTGGGGTGTTCCTCCAGAAGAGGAGAGCTGGTGCTTCTGGAAATAGTAATAGCTCACATTGAGCGCCTGACAGGCCAAGCATTGTCCTAAGCCTTCTGTGCGGATTCATCTTCAGAACAAACCTAGGAGGTAAGAGCTCTTTTAATCACTTCCATGTGACAGATAAGGAACCAAGGCACGGAGATCAGCCCGACAGCAATCTCACAGACAGATTTCACATCCCGATTTTGAGCTGAACCCATGCAGCCTGAGTCTGCCCCACCCCCATGCCCCTGACCCATGGCTCTACAGGCTGCAGCTGGCCCCGTGGCACTGGCCCCTCTCCTGTCATCGATTAACTGCCCACACCCAGAATTTTAGCTGCCACTGGCTTTGCTGCTTGTGCCTTTTTTTTTTTTTTTTTTTTTGCCAGGAGGAGCAAAGAGAGGTGAAATAGGTGAAACAGCTAGCCAGGCTCAGGCAGGCGAATGGTGCTCTGTGCACATCCGCCGTGTTGTAGAGACACAGTCAGGGGAATAGGGCTTGGCAGGTGTGACTTCCACAACAGAAAGCACTAGAAACCCTTTTCCCGAAATCTTTGCTAGGGCCATTCACTAGGGGGATGACAGGACGGAGGCAGTGTCCAAGCATGATGCAGGGCCCCGGGGCATGGATGCTCTCGAGGTGACCGGCTGGTGAGGCCATTTCCCTCCTGGTGGCCGTGAAGCACCTGTGTGATACCTGTGTACTTGACCGTGAAAAGCCCGCCAAGCTGCCTGCTGCCAGGGCTACCACCTGCACCCCACCTTGCAGTCCTCCTCTCTCCCAGGGCTTGTCTACACACACCCGTGAGCTCTGGGGCATAGGAGCTGAAGAGTAGGGACGTGGGAGAAAGCACTAGAGGAGAGACAGAGAGCAGGGATCCTGGAGGGGGGTGGGGGAGAGAGGCAGGGAGGACGGGTGGGAGACGGAGGAGTCGGAAGGGAAGTGGGGCGGGAGGAGTGAGAAAATGCGGGAAGAGGAGGACCGGGAAAGGGAGGAGGGAGAAGGAGGAGGGACCAATCCCGACCGTGGAACCTAAAATGAACTCAACAGGCTGGAAATAGAACAGCTGGGCAAACCCAAAACACTGTTTGGGTGTCTGCTGAGCAAGCACGTGAATGAACAGAACTGGGGGAGCAGTTCAAGGAAGAAATAGATCATTTCATCTCAGAGGTAGGTCCGAACAGGAGGCGTTTATTCCAGCCCGCCCAGATTACTCGGGATTCTTTTTCTGGGGGTGTTTTCTTTACGTAAGCATTATTTTTAACAGGCTGCCTTGGCGGCTGGGTTAGCCTGACGCCACCCCACCCTTGCTTGGCGGATGGAAGGTTTGGGTTACTCTGAGACCAAGACCACTCTGGGTTTTTATTGTCATTGTGGACACTTCTGGCTTCAGGGGAAGAAATCTTTTTTTTTTTTTAATCTTTTTTTATGTTTATTACTTACTTTTGAGAGAGAGACAGAGTGTGAGCGGGGGACGAGCAGAGAGAGAGGGAGACACAGAATCCGAAGCAGCTCCAGGCTCTGAGCTGTCAGCACAGAGCCCGATGCAGGGCTCCAACTCCTGAACCGTGAGATCATGACCTAGGCTGAAGTCGGACGCTCAACCAACTAAGCCATCCAGGCGCCCCAGGGGGAGAAATCTTAATCCGCTTGCCAAATGGAGGTTTAGAACTCTGAGTTGTGTTCCTGAATCCGTTTGTAGAACAAAACCCAGTTCTGGAATGGGCCAGGACTGGCCTGGGGGACCCTGCCCCCCTCAGCACCCCCAGGGCTCCATGATGCCTTCTGGTGACCTCACTTGATGCCAACACACTTCACCCTGGGAGGTGCCCCGTGCACCTGATGCTCAGCCCAGGGACCCCTTCCCTGGCCGTCAGTGGCCACCTCTCTGCTTCCGCCCTGCCCCCATAGCACTGTTTCTGTCTTCCTCCACCCTTCCAAACCCTGGCTCTCTTCCCCACCTAGGCTCCTATGCAGACTTCCTGAGTCTCAAAGACCATTTCTGGACTCTCAGGGTGCGTGCGCCCCCCGAAGTTGCAGCCAATGTTGTTTGTATGTTATATTCTACAGGCAGGATTCGAATCTTTCATCAGACTTGCTGTGCCCACTTCCCGCCAATGTGAAGAACGATTAGTCTGAAAGTTAGAGGCTGGGCCAGCACAGACTGTGAAAACAGGTGGAGCCAGGTGGCCCCTGGTGGCTCCTTTTAGCCAGCCGTCACTCTGGGGTTTTTGCTCCATCACAGATCTCTCTAGAGTTAGATCAGCTCTACTTGGGACTGACCGTGGACAGCTCTGGAGAACCGGAGCTCTAGCCTTGCATCTACCGCTGGCTGTGCTATCTTTGACAACTTGCCTGCTGAGCTACAGCGCTTACAAAATTGGGGATAATACTGCCCATCTTAGCAGGTTCCCCCAAAGGCTCGATTAAGATCCTGCATTCTTACTGCTTTAGCATAGTACCTGACATTTCATTCGTAAAGCTTAACTTCCTCCCTCTCCCCCTTCTTTCCTGGATGAACACTAAGGAACCTTCCCAAATTGAGCAGGTAGACTCTACTAGAGGATTATTGGGGAGACCTAAACCGGAGAGAAAGAGCCCAGGTCATCCTACAGCCTTTCCAGGAGGTGCCGGGGCAGGAGGGTTAGCTCTGGTGGAGGACGGAAGAGAGGAGGTCTTCGTCAGCAGAAGGTCTCAACCGTGGCGGGAAGGCAACCGCACCCATGTGGGATATTCGGAACACAGCCAGCTGGCGGATGGGCCACTTAGAGACACATCAGTTGTAAGGAAGCTGACCGAGGACCCCTCGGCGCCCACCCTCACTGCACACACCACCAACACAGACACTGATTACCAAGCCATCCTGAAATCTCTCCTTCCCTACGCTACCTCTCACCTTCCTTGGGGCCACAGGCTCTTGGCCCAAAGTGGCTTGTTCTGTGCACTTCAGATAGAACTAGAAGTAACACAGGTTAGCTTCCTCTTCCCTGACATTGATGAGCTGGGGGACCAAAGAGGGTGTCTCAAGAAAATTCAGGAGTTCTTCCTGGTTCTTGGCACCATTTGTGCCCGTTCCAGCTCTCCGTGCCCTTGTCTGACCCTCCTCTTGCCAGAGTGAGAGACCAGCATCTTCAAGAATGCCCATGAAGTACTCTGAGCTTCTCAGATGTAAAGGGCAAGAGAAATCAAAGGCAGCCCTTATCTCTATCCAGATGATGGGGATAAACACAGCCCAAAGCTGTGTCCTGGCCTGCCTCGCTTGGCCAGTGGCTGAGTGAATGCCAAGCTGAGATTTCTCTTACTTTGTACTCACTTGGCCCCAAAGGCTGCCAGGGTACTGGCTACTAAGTCACTAATCCACAAAAGCCACCTGCAGCCCCTCCACAGGTCCCAGAAGGAATCTTTACTCTGTTCTGACCTCAGAAGCCACCTTGCCCACTTGGCCAGTGCCTTCTTCACTCTGGATTTGGGCATCACATCTGTAATTTGATGCCTAGGAAATATTTTTAGCTACCAACCTTGACGCAGACTTCATCCCCATTCACCACTGGGGTAACGAGAGGGGAAAGAATTGGAAAATTCCACCAGCCACACGGCTAACAGCTGTTTGAAGGGTCTTCCTAATAGACAAGTCTGACCATGTCCTTCCCTTTCTGAAAACCCTTCTATGGCTCCCTGTTGGGTAGAGGTGAGATGCCCAAGACCCTTGACCGTCTGGCCCATCAACCCTCATTTCCTGTCCCTCCCTCCCCACACATTCAAGGAGGAGTGTTCTTTGAACTTCTGCACTGTCCTGCTTTAGCAGGTTGCTCGAAGCAGCCCCCACTTGGTCTACCTTGTGAAAACTACTCATCTCTTGGGAAGTCTTTCCTGATCCACCCATCCCACCAGCAGAATTTTCTCCCCGCACAGCCCCCGATACACCTTTACAAGAGCGTTTGTTTGCACTCGGTATTTACCTGAATGCCTTGCACAAAACTTTTTTTTTTTAAGTTTATGTATTTTCAGAGAGAGCATGATCTGGGGAAGGGCAAAGAGGGAGAGAGAGAGAATCCCAAGCAGGCTCCACGCTGACGGTACAGGCCCCACCCGCGGCTCGATCTCTCGAAACGCAAGATGGTGACCCGAGCCGAAATCAAGAGTCCCACGCTTAACTGACTGAGCCACCCACACACCCCTGCACAAACTGTGTTAAGAGTCCTAGTTTGGACTCACCTTTCCTGTACTTCTGCTAATTGGGCCAAGGAACCTATGTAGATGTTAGGATATTAACTATATTAGGGAAAATTTAAATTATCCAAAATTTAGATAAGGTCAAAAGGATGACTGCATACTCCTGCCCTGTCATAGTGAAGCTTTGTTTAACAGACCAACACAAAGCTTATTTAATTCTCTAAAACTGTGCTATCAACATAGAGCTTTTGAGCACTTAACGTGTTAAGTGCTAATGCCACATGTTAAAATGACAGTATTTTGGACCTGTTGGGTTAAATAAAGTATATTATTAATTAATTTTTTTTTTATTTTAGAGAGAGAGAGAGCGAGCGTGTGTGAGCAAGGGAGAGGATCAGAAGGAGAGAGAGAGACAGAGAGAGAGAGGGAGAATCTTAAGTAGGTTTCATGCTCAGCACAGAGCCCCACACGGGGCTCAATCCCACAACCTTGAGATCCTGACCTGAGCTGAAATCAAGAGTCGGATGCTCAACTGACCGAGCCACCCAGGCACCCCAATAAAATGTATTATTAACATTGATTTCACCTGTTCATTTTTACTTTTTAACGTGACTACTAAAAAAATTTGAATCACACGCATGGTTCCCAGTGTATATCTATTGGATGGCATGCTCTAGAAGACCAGTTCACCGTCCGGTAGAGAGTCAAATGATTTCTGGCTGGTAGGAGAGATAACCCGTTTAATTGCTCTCCAGGACACTTACCAGATTTGTCTCCAACTTACAAAGAAATTTATTTTGATGTGTCTTCCCTTTGAATTTTTTTTTTTAACATCCATTTATTTTTGAAAGACAGAGAGACAGAACGTGAGCGGGGCGGGGCAGAGAGAGAGGGAGACACAGAATCCGAAGCAGCTCCAGGCTCTGAGCTGTCAGCACAGAGCCCGACGCGGGGCTCAAAGTCACAGACTTTGAGATCATAACCTGGGCCGAAGTCAGACGCTCAGCCAACTGAGCCACCCAGGTGCACCGGTGTGTCTTCCCTTTAAATCCAGTTCCTTAAAGGCTCTTTGAACCAGCGTATTTTATTGGTCACCTCATTAATGGATGAGTTAAAGAAAATCTTTGACACGTTTATTCTGTATCTGTAGGAGACTTATACTTTCAACTTTTTAGAAATTACACTTAGACCTCTATCTCCTGTCCAGTTTAAGAGCATAGCCTGAATTATTAACATGCCTGGTAGTAAGTAGGGGCTTGATAGGTGTTTGTTGAATGAGTTAAAACACTTCCTTGGACTTGGGACCTCATGTTTGAACTGCCAAGCACCCTCTGCAGTGGGATCCCTATCTGCCATATGCCTGAGGCTAGTGGGGGGATGTTGGAAATATGAGAGCTTCTTTTCAGGACCCTAAACTATTTGGGGGGGTCCCCATAAAGATTCCCTAACTTTTGGGCCATGTGATCCCCAGAGAATGCTAGCAGAAGCAAATCCTGGCCCTCCTGCACCCCCACCCCCGCCCAGGGGCTGCAGGAAGCAGGAAACCCAGATAGGTTTCCCTTCCTTTCTGCCCATGACCTGGGCTCTTACCAACCTCAGCACTGTGACGATCCCACCAGACAACCCTGACTGTTCCTCCAGGTCTGGACACAGAGGCACTTTTGTGTTGAAGGTCAGTAAGCAGGGCTAGCCTCAGGAGCCAGGTCTTCTGGGGGCCCTAGAAAACTCTCTGGGTCCTGAGTCCAGAGAGACAATTGCAAAAGTGTATCATTTCCCCTTTCCCCTCCTTGCCATCTCCACAGTGGGGGATGGCCGGCTGGCCATAAGGGGAGAAGTTCCTTGTGAATTCCTTGAGGGCAGAAGCTTGTCATTCGTATGCCTGGCAACTGCTGAGCACTTTTCCCAGCCCACGGTGGACACTCGGTGAATGTTCCTCGGCCTCTCCTCCCTCTGCCTGACTCCAGTCTACAGCCAGCTTCCTTCCAAACAGCCTGATGTACAGACTCTTTGGCCTCGACAGAACATTGATTAATCAATCGCCCTCTCTGGGAGTCTGGGCAGGATCCGTTGATAATGAGGCAACAAGCTCAGGGGGGGTGACCTTTTAGAAGTGTCACACCAAGCTTGCGGTTGTCCACGTCCCTTATGAAGAAGAGAGAAGTCTGTAGAGGCTCCACTGCTGGAGAAAGAGAGTAAAAGCAACATTTTTTATTGTGATAGAATATACATAACAACATTTTCTATTTTTAACTGTAGAGTTTGATGGCATTAAGTACATCTACATTGTTGGCGCCCCTGGGTGGCTCAGTCGGCCAAGCACCTGACTCTTGATTTCAGCTCAGGTCATGATTCCAGGGTGGTGGGATTGAGCCCCGAGTCGGCTCCGTGCTGAGCATAGAGCCTACTTGGGACTCTCTCTCTCCCTCTGTCCCTCTGCCCTTCCCCCCACCAAAGTACATTCACATTATTGTACAACTGTCACCACCGTCCATCTCCAGAACTTTCCCATTACCCCAAAATGAAACTCGGCCCACGAAACACCAACTCCCCATTCTCCTCTCCTCCCAGCCCCTGGGAGCCACCATTCTGCTGTCTGGCTCTATGAATGTAACTACTCTAGGTGCCTCATATAAGTGGAATCATGCAGTATTTGTCCCTTTGTGATTGGCTAAGCCTAATGTCCAGTGTGTGTGTGTGTGTGTGTGTGTGTGTGTGTGTATCACATTTTGTTTATCCATTCATCCAACCTGGGTTGCTTCCGGTTTGGGGCTATTGTGAATAACGGGTGTACAAACATTTCTTTGAGAGTCTCCTTTCATTTCCTCTGAACACACCCGGAGATAGAATTGGATCATATTAATGCTTGTTTAATTTTCTGAGGTCAAAACCACATTACTGAGCACCTGTGCAGTTCCAGCTCTGAGCTAAGCCCTTTCTATGTGCCATCCCATTTAATCCATACAACAACCCTTTGGGGTAAAGAAGATACTCTCCGGTTTATACCAAGTGAAGATTCCAGAAACCAAATGACTTGCTCCAAGTTAGAGACAGCGATGGGCAGTCAGGTTTTGAACCCAGGTCGACTTGATGCCAATGCCACACGCTTCCCGGGCAGCAGGCAACGAAAACAAATACGGTTGTCAAAAGGAAGGGCCACACTTTAACGCTGTCGGCGGCTAGCACTTTCTTTAATTAACAACCGACACCTTAGCAGGAATCCGGCAGAAGGATCCCCCTTGCTCAGATCAGATGAAACACTGTCTTGCAGATGTTTCCCAGACCAAACTCCTTTTTTCCCGGCCTCCTCCCCCTCCTCCTAGCTTCCCTGGCCTTCCTTCCATCAACTAGACCCCCTGCACTTTGTGTTCCTGGCTGACAGACAAATTCCCTCCAGGCCGCAAACTCCCCAGGCCACAGCTCACATGGTCCCTGTGTATAGCCTGAACCTACCAGTGTCCCGCGCTCTGTAACAGTTTGAATCAATGAATCAATGAGTGACTCACTCAATCAATGACGGTAGGGAGGACAGGCACGAAGAAAGAGAACACCAGAATTATCCACTTCTCCACTTCTACTTCACTATTTGTGTAAGACCAGGCTGTGAGTTGCTCAGAATAATCTGTGTGCCATATTTGGCACCACTGCGCAAGCCTGAGCCATTTTGGGGTTGGAAACTCCCAGGGAAAGAGATGGAATTATCCTCTTGGAGAAATATGCCCGCGTGGCTGGCCCAAGGAAGGGGAGGAGGAGTTTTCAGTGTTGGGAGAGATTTCATGTCCTGAGGAAAACCAGATCCTCAGGGGATGAGACCTTTAGCACAATTCTTCCTTCCTTCCTTCCTTCCTTCCTTCCTTCCTTCCTTCCTGTAACCAGCCCAGTGATCAGGGCCACACTTGCTCTGAGCCAGGCACCCAGCTCAGCACCTGAGGGAAGAGAGGAAAGTCAGACCTGCTTCTGCAGTGCTGTGTGCTCAGACACAGCCATTGGGACAGGAGAGGCCGGCGGCCTCTCTGGGAGGCTCAACCAAGCCCACGGGCAGGACGTGGGTGGCTGTTCCTTCCCGAAGCCAAGTGTCTGCATTGCTGGGAGGCACTGGCCTCACTTGGAGGCTTGGCTAACTCTCCGGCCTTTGGGTGCCGTGCAGGAGGCATGGAGGGCAGGGGAGGCAGTAACAGGTGACAGAGAAAATGCCGGGTGTCCAGGGCGGCAGCCGCTCCCACCAGAGGGTCTTAGGGAGTGCCAGCAAGGCAGGGAGTTCTTGGCCAGAGTCCCTGTGGGACCTCCATGTTAGGCGCGGTGAGGTCCTTCCCCACCACTGCACGCTAGCCCGGCCTGGCTTAGGGGCTGTCTGGTGAGAGGGCTTTAAGCTCCACAGGCCATGAACATGAAAATATGTAGCAGAAAGAGGGACAGGACTTGAACTGGATTGGAAGGCAAGGGTTTGGGATTATTTACCCAAGAGGGAAGGAAGCATGTAAGCGACTTGGGCATTCATGACTGTCTGTAAGGTGTTAGGATGACAACATTAACCCAAACGGCCTGCACGTGGAACCTAGAGACAGGCAGGGCAGGACACTGTCCCGTCGTGCAGGCAAACAAGGAGATTTAACGCTAGCATTTCTGTCCTGGATCCACGGTTCTTGCTCACGCCAGGCTGCCTCTCCTGACTGCATAGGCCCAAGGGAGGTCCCACATCAGGGGGACTTAGAGACCAAGCCCGTGACGATGAGCTGTCTGGGTGCTCCGGGTAGCGGTCTAAGGACTGGCCACAGGAAGGAGCACCCAGGAGGCACCCCACAGGAAGGGATGGGCGGTTCCGAGTCACCTGGGGCCTGTGCAGCCTGCCGTACCCCACCCCCACTCTTCAGCCAGGCACCCAGGGCCCAGTGACCCTGGCAGCTTGAGCTCACTTACCTTTCCAGGCCTCAGCAGGGGTGTCTGGGGGAATTCGGAGGCTTCCTCCAGGGAGAAGATGTCCAGGCTCTGTGACTCAGTGTGCCTGCAAGAAAAGAAATTCACTAAAATGATTTCTTTTTCCTTCCAACAAAGAAAAGAGGTTTACAGCTCACGCTCGGCTGCCAGAGGAGAGCCCTCTCTGAATTCCTTCCCTGCCTCTGCTATAAAGCCGTTAAGTTGATCATTTGGGTCCAGGGTATGAAAGCTTCCCTGCAGGGCTGTGGTTACTGGCCTGGTTAACTCACTGGCTCAAGCCTGGGAGAGGCATGGAGAGAGGCTTTGCTCCCCACCGGGCTCCCCCTCACATGGAACACTCATGTGGGTGGGTGGCTTGGCTCAAACCCTTCCCCTCTGCTCAAACAACTTCCCGACTCCCCACCTCCCTCCAGTGGTTCTGGCACATTCCGCCATTCCCTGGGCGTTTACCCTATGCCAAATAGTTTACGTCCATCAGCTCCTTCAATCCTACCCCCATCCTTTGGAGGAGGTATAATCCCTACTCTAAAGATGAGAAATCTGAGACTCAGAGAAGTTCACTTGTTTGGGTCAGGCAGCTAGTGAGCCGTAAATTCAGGCCCGGATCTAATATAATCCTCACGCTAGCTATTGCACATAATTATGGCTAGCAAGTCTTCATAGGCGAAGAACCTGAGACTCAGACAGGCTAATTAAGCTTGTCCAAGACGGGGACGCCTGGGTGGCTCAGTGGGTTGAGCATCCGACTTCGGCTCAGGTCACGATCTCCTGATTCGTGAGTTCGAGCCCCACGTTGGGCTCTGTGCTGACAGCTCAGAGCCTGGAGCCTACTTCGGATTCTGTGTCTCCCCCTCTCTCTCTGCCCCTCCCCCACTCACGCTCTCTCAAAAATAAACATTTATAAATAAATAAACAAACAAACAAAGCTTGTCCAAGACAAACGACTGCTAAGTGACGCGCCTAAAATTGGAGCCCAAAGCCCGACCTGTGTTCACAAAGCCCGACCTGTGTTCACAAGCGTATCTCCCCACTGGGAGGGTTGTCTCTGTCGTGTCACTCAGAGCTGGGCCTCCATACCTTGGCTCACTATGTGCCCCCCACCCTCAGCGCCCTTCTCCCCCACCACCCTCTCAGCCACCTCTCCGAAGCCAGCTCTGAATACCTTCGCGGGCCATCTATGCAGTCCGACTCAAAATGGGCTTCCTTCACCAGGCCTCCCGGATGCTTGGGACCCTGCCCTACATACTCCCCTTTTCTCTCCTCCCCAATCTCCTTAACGGCCCAGAAGAGCACGGACTTTGCCCTTGGCCTGTTTCACACCTGTCACATGTCCACCCTGTTCCTGCCTCCTCTTGCCTTTCCTAAAGAACAACAACCATCAGGGAGGTCACACTGCTTGCGGCCCTGAGGCTCGCGGCCCTGAGGCTCCCGGCCCTGAGGCCCTGAGGCGTCAGCTCCAGATTATGCAAACTTCCTCAGGGTGGAGGCCACCATTTCTGTGTCTGCCATATCATCCAGCTCAGTGCCAACCACAAAGTAGGTGTTGAATAAATTCACACATCTCCATGTTATTGTTCAAAGCATCTGAATATCCCTTAGTTGGATGAATCTTCCTGAAAACCTGGTGAGGTGGGTTACAGATTCGGAGGGGTTCGCCACAGCTAAGGTGGCTGTCTGGTCGCTGGAAGACCAGGACTAGGACCCAGATTTTTGATCCTGGGTGCAGGGCGCTTTCCTCAACCAGGCCATGGGCATAGGCTCCGCAGTGCCATGGAATGGTATCCCTGATCAGCTAATTTTGTCCACTGTTTCTTCCCTCACAGAGCTGTGGGAAGGGCCCTGCTGGGACTCTGTTTCTGGAAGGTGTCTTTAGATGGGCTCTGAAGGCAGCTTGAGTCAGAGGGTAGAGGTGGTCGGAAGCACCTGAGGTGCAGCCCTGAATGAGACCAGCACCTGGCAAAGAGGTCCTGGTCCAAGAGAGGACCGTCCCGATGCCCCCCCCCCAACCCCCGCAAAGGGCTCGTGCAGCATCTAAGGTCTGTGGAGTCCCTGCTCCACCACAAGGCCCTGCAGGAAGCCACCAGTAGGGACAGGTGGTCAGTTACAGAGCAATCCCCAGGTAGCCACAGGATCCTTTCTCCAGCAGGAAAGGAAAGGAAAACCATCAGAGAGCTGCTACTCCCTCGGGCGAAGGAGGAAATGATCCGGGCAGAAGGAGTCAGGGTGTTGTTTTGCTCACAGAGTTGCAGGAGGGAACCAAAAGCAAAGATGCCCCCGTCGGGCAGATCTGGAGCTGCTTTGCCAAAAAAAGAGAATTAGGCTGCATGGAATCATTCTCATTCTCCGCCAGATGGCCCAACGGATTTGGGATGCGTCCAGGAGCCCAGCCCCTTTTCTTTGCTCCAGGCCAAACAGCCAGCCAAGGGATCTGAGGCCCTGAGGCTCAAGAAGTCAGTCAGGGTCGTGGTGGCACCCTCATGTGACCTGGTGCATCATGTGTGGGATCTTCCTGTGCCTGCACGGCGCCTGCCGCGTAACCCCGTCTCTCCATCTTGTGGCCCATGTGCCTTATGGCGGAGGCCGGGGTTCGAGCGGGGACTGGGGCCGGGGGCCGTGTGGCACCTGCTTTTCCGGAGCAGCCCTGGCACGCACCGCTTGCTCTAAACTCTGCACAGCTTCCGGCTCTGGGAAATGCAGGAGTAATTGAATGACATGTGCAGTGATTACGGGAAGAAGGAGGTGGGGGGTGGGGAGGACTGTCTGCAAATCCTGCCAAGGACACTAGGAAGTAATTCAACCTGTCGCTTTGTCCTGAACTGCCTTAACAGGTGTCGGTGGAGTGGTCACTATCTATCCTGAATGCAGTACCTCACAGCCCGAGCACCCCCTCTGCAGTGCTGGCCAGAGCGTGTGGGAGGCCCCCGGAGAGGGAGGCTGCCCCGGGTGGGACGGGCCCCGGCGGCAGGGGCAATGCCACTCAGCTCCATGCCATTGCAGTCTGCCCCGTGTTAGCTTGCCACCTACTCCGTGCGGCGAAACCCTGCCCAGGTTATGAGTCCAAATAATCTTTGAGCCGGGAGGCTCACGGCAGAGCAGAGACAGCATCCAGGAATACACGTAGTAGGCTTGCACTTTCAGGGATAATCCCCATTTCAAACATCCTGTAAACCGGTGAGAGCAGGGAACATGTGCGCTCTCTTTTTTTTAAATTGATGTATTTTCAAGAGAGCGCGCAAGTGGGGAAGGGGCAGAGAGAGAGAGGGAGGGGGAAAGAATCCGAAGAAGCCCCACACTGTCGGTGCGGAGCCTGACACCAGGCTCGATCTCACAAACCGTGAGATCAAGACCTGAGCCGAAATCAAGAGTCAGACGCTTAACCGAGCCGCCCAGACGCCCCACGTGGGCCCTCTCTTCTTCACGCCTGTAATCCCAGCGCCCCGCACGGACTCCGGGATGGAGTAGAGGCTTAATCCGCGGTTGTCGAATGAGCCAATGGCCAAATGCCGGGATCGTGGGTTGCACTGACAAGTTCACTGGCGCTCTGCAGGGAGTTAGTGCTGTCTGCTGGCTGTCCCCCGGAACGCCTGTTTCCTCTCCGGAGACCCTGCTCACTTGTCTCTCTTCTTTCCAGCAGACCCCTCCAGACTTGTGCCCCGTTCCGTGGCCCCCAGGCCCAAATTGCCTGAGGTAACTGATATTAGCAGGTCAGAGCACAGATGCACTTTAAGATGCTTAGCCTGGGCGGAGAGCCCCAGACAGAACCAGATGTATTTTTAGCTCCTTAGGTATCTGGAAAGGTATTGAGACGCAGCCGTGGTTACAGACACAGGACAAATCAGTATTCTGCTACTGGCCTCCCCACACCAGCAGTTTCCATTCAGTGTCTCAAAAGCAAGGGTTGCTATGGAGATTGAGTGTCAGGGCAACTGAATTTCCTGTTGGGAAACAGCAGCACAGGTAGAGCTCTGGGCCAATGGGAACCAAGGAGCTCCTTGGATGGCGGGAGCTCCTCTCCTGACAGCAAATGATGGTGGGAGTCCTGGCATCCTCAGAAGGAGGTCAGTGGGGAGACGGGGGGTGCTGTCTCTGGAACTTCATTCACGGAGGGATTGATTCTATTTCTTCTTCCTCACATCTGGCATAGGACTGGTTTGGTTCTTTCTCTGTTCCTTCGCCCAGGGACTTTGGCCATCTAAGAAGCAGTCTGGAAGATGCTTGGGGCGGGGGGGGAGTGGCAGGGTCATCCTGAGTAGAGGTCAGTCCTGGCAAATACCTAGAACCTAAGCTCTGTGAGGGGCAGGGGGAGGCCAGGTCAACCCAGTCCTGGAGGCATTTGAGTTTCGGGGATCTACTCTTGGGACGGCATTGTGCAGGCTTAGCTCATTTTATCCTTGCTATCATCTGGGGAGGCAACCAGACAGGTGACATGGTCCCCAACCTTCCTCATTCATTCAATAAATATTTCCTGCATGCCTGATATGCGAGGTGACTGAGATTTTTTTTTTTTTTTAAATTCAGGACTCCAAGAGGCTAAATGACCCACCTACTGCTACAAAATTAGCAAGATACAAAACCAAAAGAGTACCCAGGTCTGTTCAGTCCACAGATTCAGAGAGATAACAGCCAAAGAAGCTCTCAGAGGGGGCATTTACCCTGACCTCGTGCCTCACAGAAAATAAACTGAGACCCAGAGAGGGCACGGACTTGGTCACTCAGGGAGCTGGTGACAAAACAGGAATGGGATTCTTCAGCCCATGCTTCTTCTCATCACCCAGAGGTCTTTCCAGAGAACTGTGCGGCCCCAGACTTTTACTGGACACTCACTCTGTGTCAGGTACTAAACAAGCTACAAATTACTTTTGTTGTTAACAGAGACCCGACCCTGGTGACTTAAGCAGAGGAAGTCATTCTCTCTCATAAAAGAAGTCCAGAGGCAGGTATTACAGGGCTGTTTGACAGATGGACAAAGTCATCAGGGATGCAGGTCCCTGCTACTTTTCTGCATCACTGCCTTCAACACAGAGGTTCGATTCTCAACGCTGGAGTTCAAGCCATCACATCCACATTCCAGGCACGAAAAGGAGGAAGAAACTGGAACAAAAGAGCATGTGTGCCTGCCTTGTCTGCCCCCCTCTCTCCTTTAGGAATCTTCCTGAAAGCCCATCTAAGTTCCACTTCTAGCCCATTAGCACTTGCTAGTTGCAAGAAAGGTTAAGAAATGTCATCTTTTACCTGGGCGCATTGCTACCCTAAATAAAATTGGGGTTATGGTAGGAATGAAGAGCGGGAACATGATACTTCTAAATTTTCTTCAGTTTGTGTGTGTGTGTGTGTGTGTGTGTGTATACTTCTAGCATCTATCTATTATCTATCTATTTGAAAATGAGGGGGAAAAAAGGGGCCCCTGGGTGGCTCAGTCAGTTAAGCGTCCGACTTCGTCTCAGGTCATGATCTCACGGTTTGTGAGTTTGAGCCCCGTATCCGGCTCTGTACTGACAGCTCAGAGTCCAGAGCCCACTTTGGATTCTGTGTCTCCCTTTCTCTCTGCTCCTCCCCTGCTCACGCTCTGTCTCTCTCTCTCCTTCAAAAATAATAAACATTCAAAAACAATTTAAAAAAAACAATTAAAAAAAAAAGAAAATGAGGGAAAAAAAACACAAAAAACTACTCGTCCGTCCTCCTAATCATCCACATAGGTGATTATTAGCTCTGCTCAGGGTCAAGTATGTTATGCTACTGTCATCAGGACAGCACAAAAATTCTTAACGCAGGGTTTGAACAAACTTAGTATCGATTCAATTCAGTTTGAGCAAAATCTACAGACCTTGTGGAAATCCCCCTTGGAAGAGGCTTGGAGCAGAAGTGGCAAATTCACCAAGGAGCTGTAGAAAGTCACAGCTTCATTGCAGAGCCAGCTCCCCAGCCCTGGGCCTCCCCCGCTGCCAGCCCCCAGCTCATCTTGTCTGGGAACGCCTCCCACACAGTCTCCTGGACGCTGAAATCCAGCGCACTCTGGGGCTGCTGGGCTGCTAGGCTGTGTGCCCCCCTGGAGTCAGGGTGAACGGCAGACGGGGGGTGCTGTGGCTTCACCGGGGAGCCTCAGCCTTTGCACAGCTTCTCACAGATGGCACCGGTTATTTATGAATTGGAGCTGTCCTCAAGTACCCGCAAGGTAGGTCAAGGACATGGAGAGCCCCATGGTAAACTAAAGCCTGGGACCGGGCATCCTGACTCCTGCCACCCATACTCGAAGAGTGGACCGCAGGCCAGCACGGGGGCATGATGGGGCACCCAGGGAACCGGTTACAAGTCAGTGTGGTTCTTCCTGACAATATTTCTAAGTCATACATTGCCCAAGGCATGATGAAAGGTTTTTGAGAAGTGGGGAGTGAAAAAGCAAGGGTCAGTCTATTCGATATGAAATCAGGTGGTTCACTCACGACCACCCAGACGCTCCCGGTGCACTTAGAATCCATTCTCCGCTTAATCTTTACTAACTGAACACCACTCTGATGTGGGAGCAATGATGTGTTCAGATGAAATACCTGGCCTTTCTGGCTCACTTGCAAATGCCTACAGGGCTGGACAATAACATAGAGGTAAACGTCTCTGGGAAGACTGGCCCTCCCTTAATAAAAGGCAGAGTCCCCAGAGGAAAAGACTACATTTTGGCCTCACCCCTCCCCTTCTTCCTGCCTGGGGTGAGACAGAGATGTTTGGGAATGAAGGGGGCCATCCCACGACCCTGAAAAGAAAAGCCCCAACTAGGATAGCAGAGCAGGAAGCTAGAAGGATCTGAGTCCTTCATGACTCTCCTGACAACACCCCTCCCCTGCTTCCTGACTTCTTGTTATATGGAAAACTCAAAGCCCCATGTGGGTGAGCCAGTGTGGGTTCCTGTTAAGGGAAAGCCAAATGCAATCCTAACTGATGCCTAAAGATTGCCAGAGGGCTATGCCTTCTTGAGTGTGATCCCGGGCTCGCCAACCCATATGTAGATCCTGTCCTGGTTCTGTCCCCAGGCTCACTTCCTCAGAGCTTACAACCAGGCCAGCTTGGAGCAGACCACCCTGTGTATCGGGGAAGGAAACTGGCTGGATTCTCCCAGCAGAATTGCCGGCAGGCCTGGGCTTGCGTCTTGACTGTTCATCTTTATACATCCCTCTGGGGGAAAGTGAAGAATTAAGTCCCATGGACTGTTTTTACTCCTCCCAAGAGAGAACATGACATCCAGGAAAATGCTTCTTGGCTGAGAAGTCCCTGAGAATTAAGAACTTGATCCTCCCAAACTCAGGAATAGAATCTTCTCACTTCCCATTTCAAACCATTGAGGCCATAGGACTGCTCCCCACAGATGGGATCTATGGGATCCCCATAGATCTCAATCCTTTGAGAACCATCTTTTTTTTTTTAACCTTTTTTTTTTAATGTTTATTTATTTTTGAAGGAGAGAGAGACAGAGTGTGAGTGGGGGGTGGGGTGGGTGGGCAGAGAGAGAGGGAGACACAGAATCTGTAGCAGACTCCAGGCTCTGAGCTGTCTGCACAGAGCCCAACGCGGGGCTCAAACCCACAAACTGTGAGATCGTGACCTAAGCCGAAGTCAGACGCTCAACCGACTGAGCCACCCAGGCACCCCAAGAGAACCATAAGATCTTAAGGCTTTGTAAGGAGGAAATGATGACTCTATCATCTGTCAGATTTTTCTCTTATTGCGTGCTTACTATGTGTCTGTATAATCTTCACAAAATGAACAAGTGGCTTTAAAAGATTCTTGCAAAGAGACCTGGATTAGAGATACTATCAATAATGCAAACGTAAGAAACAATAAAAAAATAATCTGGGATGACCTTTCTCCTCCTGAATAAGCATTAGCTGGCAAAAGCAATGACAGTCTAATTGGACCTAAAACAAACTTGATGGGGCGCCTGAGTGGCTCAGTTGGTTAAGCGCCTGACTCTTGATTTCGGCTCAGGTCATGATCTCATGGTTGTGAGTTCAAGCCCTATGTCAGGAGGACTGTTTGGGATTCTCTCTCCCTCTCTCTCTGCCCCTCTCCCACTCTCTCTCTCTCTCTCTCTCTCTTAAATCAATAAAAACTTTTTAAAAAAGAAGTTGACAAAAAAACCACAACGTTTTCAAGATAATTCCCTGAAATGTGGTTGACATTTATTATTGTTAATGAAGGTTATTGCCCTAAGAGTTTTTGCCTTGAGATATTAGCTCTTGATAGTAGAAAGCTTCCAAATTAGTAAGACATTTAAAAATTAAGCATCCAGACAATGAATGCAAACTTCCTCAATTATTTCATTGATGCTTACAGTTATTAACAATACTTACCCCAGTATTTAACAAAATCTCCTTAAATGTGATGATAAGTGTATACAGGAGTCTTTTGGTGTTTCTTAGTAATTGCAAAACACAAAAAGCCGCATGCCCTTAGGGAAATGCTTGCTTCTTTACCATGAAAAATGGCTGAAATACTCGAAAAACACCATGGCAACAACATGAAATCTTTTGTCAGCAGACCTTATTGAAAGATGCATAGAAAACATTGCTGAAAATTTTAAGAAATGAACATGGAAACAGAGTATGTCTGATAGGAAGTTTGCTTTGTATACGACTGAACACAGAGAGCCTTCTAAGATCTCAATTAATGGGATTTGTTACTTCGTTTACGTCCTGGAAAGAATTATTTTTGAATCACCAAGGGAAACATGAGTAAATGACTTTCTCAGAAAAAAAAAATCGTTTATGGGAAAACGATTGACCAATATGAAAAGGGGAGCCTGGAGTGAGGGTACGAACGAGAGACACCCTTGCTACCCATTCACTTGGCAGCCAGGAAGCAAAAGCCAGATGTGCACGAACGCTGAGCGCTGTCATTCACGTCATTACTTTTATAAAAAATAAGGTCTTTAAAGTATGGGGTCTTTACCCTACTTTGTAATGGGGTCTCGAGTCACCAGGAAGATCTTCCATTTCACACGGGGGTTCCTCGGTTTTCTCATGGCAAGTACTTAAAAAAGCCACGAAACGTAACCATAAATCACACGGTTTTCTTATAAAGACAAAATGTTCCATTTTTATTGCTCTTCTCTGTGAATGACAAATGGCTGTCAGATTTTTTTAATACACACTCTTGATCTGTCCCTTCAAGATAAAGGTGATGCTCTATCATCGCCTAAAAAACAAACTCATGCCAGGAAAAGAGCGCTTGAATACAGGTGTTTGGATGTTGCCATTGTTACACTATTTTATCCAATGACCTGCCTATAATACCTTTCAATCTCTCCTACCTGAACACTGAGAAAAGAATTGGCAACAGAATTTTCTAACTTGTTTTAAAACCTTTTACTAAAAAAAAATTTTTTTAATGTTTATTTAGTTTTGAGAGAGAGAGAGACAGAGCGAGAGCAGGGGAGGGGCAGAGAGAGAGGGAGACAGAGGATCTGAAGCAGCCTCCAGGCTCTGAGCCATCAGCACAGAGCCCGACACGGGGCTCGAACTCACGGACCGCGAGATCATGACCTGAGCTGAAGTTGGATGCTTAACCGACTGAGCCACCCAGGCGCCCCTAAAATCTTTTAAATGAGAAGTCTCCATAGATTTTGACTACCCTTTAGTAAAATCATAAAAGAATAATTGTATAATATATTATAGTTATAAAAATGATTGTGTGCTTAAAAGAACAGATGTCCGGTGTTACAGCAATCATGTGGTGCTTATCAGACACTGCCTCACGCTGCAGGCTGTCTCATGGCAGGGGAGCGCGCACGTCGTCTTCTGACCCAGCAGGAGAAAGCTCCTTGGCTGTTTCTCAGTCTCTTTTCCCTGCCTCTCCTCTCTCTGGGCCTCCCCGGCCCACCTTGCCCCAAGGCGTAGCATTGCTCTACAGGTTTGTGAAGGGGAAGGTAAAGTTCAGGCCAGCGGGGGATTTCCCAAACCTTGCATCAAAACCTTGCATTTTGACACCTGTTGCTTTAACCTCCTCCGGCCTCCTTATCCGGTCACGGGATAAACTTTCAGTTGTAGGCAGCACAGAGAAATGCCGTGCTCCTGCCTCTCCTGGTCTCCATCAACCCCATCAAACCCCCTTTTCTCCGTTCTCCGGGAGCCTTCCTCCTGCCTACTCAGTGAGGTCTCGGTGTGCACCGAGCGAGACCGGCTCCGAACCCATTTTCTGCTTGGACCTCTTCCTCCCTGGCCTCTGTGGTCCTGTCTGGGCTGTCCCTCCTGTGGGAGCTTTCCTATAGCTAGCACTTACGTGCCCAACCGTCACTATCAGCACACAGCATGATGACAATGTCCTGTCTTTCCTGCTGGACTGTCAAACCTGCGACCACCAGACTGTGGGCCTCCGGGTAGGCCCAGTGCTGAGAAGAGAGCCTTGTAAACAACAGACGTGCGGTACGCAGGCCTCGTGACTTACCGTACAACACCGCTGTTGTATACAGCAGATGCTCATTGGTGACAGCGCGACACCTGGGGTCCGCGTGGGGAACTGTCCGCAACTGCCACATGCACATTTTTCTCTGGCGGGAGGAGTAGCCATGCACCGTGACCCTGGAATCACTGCCTGCCTGGCGGCAGAGGGGACCATGGGCTGAGGAGATATGCGAGCTCTCACCCCGTGCTGGGGACAGCTGGCCACCTCGAGCCCGGGGAACTGAGGGCCGGATGCTGGCTCATCCCTCGGGCAAAAGCTATGGTAATAACTGCTCTTCTGGACCAAAATACATTTAGTGACGCCTGGGAGAATTGAGTGTATGAGGCACACTTTAAAAATACATGAGAATTTAAGGGCCTTCCCCCCCCCACCCCCCCCCACACACCTGCTGGGGGAATATGTCCTCACGTCTGAGCTAATATTAGGGCTGTTTATTTTCTAGGGCTGACATTTCCTTGGGCCATCTACAATTGCTGTTGGAGACAGAGTGACTGATACTTACTTCGGCACCCTCAGTCCAGAAAGGATTACCAAAGCTAAGTAGGAGCATGTCTGGGCAACATAGACACACAGACGCCCAGAAATATGTGGGCCATTCCAAGCAGGGCCATCATCTGACCCAGTCGTTCTGGAATCCAAAGCGGCCCTTACATAAAAGAGTCCAGTTAGAGGGGGGTCATCTCACATGGGAACCGATGGGCCAAAAACCCGGTTTTACACATAGAATACGAAACAGTGTTTCCAATGGGGCGACTGCGTTGGGAAACAAATGAAGGCCTGTAAGGCAACAGTCTCCCTTCCTGAAAGAAGCCCAACTCTTCCAAGCTTTGAGTGAGGAGGGGGTGGCAGGGGTGGGGGGGGCGGGGCCTCTTTGAGAAGTCCTACTTCGCAAGCATCTCTTTGCCTCTGTTCTATGCCTCCCCTTTGAATACCAGGCTCCCCCACTCTCCCTGCTGAGATGAGTTGGGGAAAGGTCTCTTTCTCATGTTGCCCTCAGTACAAGTGAGGCAGATTGGAATTCTAAGAAGGACTTGACATTAAAAAAAATAAGAGAAAGAAAAACAAAGCACGAAAACAGTTGCGATATCAAAGCATAATTTATTGATGCTATACTAGAACTTCTTTTTTTAAAATTTTTAATAAGTTTATTTATTTCATTATTAAAAAAAAATTTTTTTAGTGTTTTTATTTATTTTTGAGACAGAGAGACACAGAGCATGAACAGGGGAGGGGCAGAGAGAGAGGGGGACACAGAAGCTGAAGCAGGCTCCAGGCTCCGAGCTGCCAGCACAGAGCCCGATGCAGGGCTCAAACTCGTCAACTGCAAGATCGTGACCTGTGCTGAAGTTGGATGCTCAACCGACTGAGTCACTCAGGTGCCCCGAAAGTTTATTTAAGAGAGAGAGCGAACACCAGCAGGGGAGGGACAGAGAGAAGGAGAGACAGAATCCCAAGCAGGCTCCATGCTGTCAGCACAGAGCCTGATGGCACGGCTTGAACTCACAAACTGTGAGATCGTGACCTGAGTCAAGATCAAGACACTTAACCAAGTGTGCCACCCAGGCACCCCTCGAACTACGTTTATCCTGTCCCTTCCCCCACACTCTTTAAAAATCTCTCTTTTATAGTGTTTAGGGTCTTCCTATGCTGGAAACCTTGGAAAACAGGTTCCCAAGTGGCCGATGAGTAAACGTAGACCGCTCAGGCTTCCTGGGTCTAGGTCCGCAGAAACAAACAAATTCCCCCAAACCACACCTTTGGACAGCCCCTAGCCATCAGACCCTGAGGCTGCTGGGAAAGGACTGTAGCCAGAGCCCAGAGGGGCTGTTAGAGAGGGCTGCCCATGAAAATCACCCTGGCCCCTCTCCCCAGTCAGCACTAGGCGTGATCACTGCACACTGTTCAAGGCTGCTTGAGTTCCTTGGATCACAACAATACTTACAGTCAAAATGTTACCCCTCACCTGCTTGGAGAGAGAGCTCAAGCAGACACCATCTTTGGTTTAGCACCAGGGAGACTCTTCTGGGCCCCAAAGAACTGAGGGCCAGGAGAGGGCCCTGGGAGGTGGGCAGGATGGGTTAGGTGCTGTCCAGAGCTAGGCCCTCTCCTCCTGACTACGGAGAGATACTAGGATGGTGGGGTCAGCGTATTAGTTAGGGCACAGTGGGGACTGGTGCCTGAGCCACACGAGGACAGAAGGAGCACCACTGAGCCCCTACTGGATGCGGGCACTCTGACGCTTAAGTATGATTCACTCGCCCCCCCCCCCCCGCCCCCGTCACCCAGCAGCCCTGTGGAATAGGGGCAGAAGGAAGGGCAACACAGTAAGTAAGGGGGGTCGGTCAGGCACGCAAATCCAGCCTTGGTGTCCTCAGGATTCCCTGCTGCGGGGGTGGGAGGAGGCTCTCCGCGGGGCTGAACTGAAGTGAACAGACCCTGAAAGTCGGCAGGCACAGGGCTGGACACTAGAGGGCTGAGTGAGGAGGGTACAGGCTAACGTGCAGAAGAACCAGGTCTCGAAAAGGAATCCAGCCTCAGAACGCGTGTGGACTCCTTGGAGATCCTCAGCAAACGCGATCAGCCATTGCTGCTAACCTTAACTGAGTCTTCACTATTGCCCAGGCTTGCACACGGGACAACTCCTCTGTCTCCCCGGCAGCCCTGGGAGGTGGGTACTATGACTGTCCCCATTTTGCAGATGAGGCAGTGGAGAGTCGAACAGGCCAAACAACTTGCCTTAGGGCAGGAGTCCGTAAGTGGCAGGGCTGGGATTTGAACCCTTGAAGTCCAACCCCATTCAGTCTCCGCTCTTAGCTCCCTGACTGCCACAGCCGTTGGTTGTCCCAATTCCTGGCCTTTCCTGGAATTTCTTGCCCTGATGTCCTTAGCATCTCTACCCCAAAGGGCCTCAATACCAGGAGATCCCTGAAATCATGGGTTCCCTAGGCCCCCCCCAAGAACCCCGGGCCTTGAGGCACCGTTGTCACGGGAATGTGTTCTCCTTTTTGAGGTCCCCTCGCCATCTCCTGGCTAGCTCCCCCGGGGCACTGGACTTTCTCTCTTTGGTGCGCTGGGCCGGCTGAGCAAGCAGCGGCTGCTGCCTGCCGAAGGGCCTGCAGGACAACGGACGCGGCAGCCGCACAGGTCTCTGGAGCTCCCACTTAGCAAGCAGCCTGCAAACCTCTGCAGGCGTTGGCCTTGGGGAGGGCTGTTGTTCATCACTTGTTTGCACGGTGCACAGCGGGCTTTGCTGGGGAGAGGGGCACTAGCTTGCCGGGGGCCGAGGGGTTGGGGACGCCTGGGGCTGCCGCTCGACCCCACGTCAGGCCTTCAGGCTGCGTTCAGGCCAACATCCCTGCTCCATTCTGGCGCAGAACAATGTCGTGTTTGCTTGTTTGCTATTTATACTGCAGTTGCTGTCTGGGGGTTTTCTCTGAAGCAGACTGGTAAGCTCCCAGGCCCGTAAGTACATTTCCGGCTCGGCGCTGCATGCACACGTGGGTTCAGCTGGTAGGAGGCCCGTCCTTACTCCCCCACGGCCTGCGTGTCCTTCCTGAGTCTCTACCTTCCAGACACCTCCACTGCCCCTCCCCTCACACACGCCCGCACAGAAGCGCACTCCTAAATATATTTAGAATCTGGCTCCTGCTCCTTCGCTGGCCAGTGCAAATCCCTCTCTTAGGGTTAGGCTGTACCCTTAGCCACGGCCTTATTTTCTCCCTTTAGCAGAATGTGGCCCTCCACGTTCAGTCGCCATCTTTAACCCTCCTTGCCACACTTCCCCCAGGTCAGGGCCACCCTCTGAGGAAGCCAGTGCCCCCCTAGGCCTTCCTGTAGCCTAGTGTGGAAACCACACGATATTTTGTTTTTCCAGTCGGTTTTATTGAGGTGTAAATTACACAGGTCGAAATATACCTCTTCGTGCACACTTCAGTGAGTTTTGACAAATCCGTAGGGTCATGTAAGCACCACCACAGTGAGGACACAGAACACTTCCGTCACCCCAAAATGTACTTTCGCACACTTCTGTAGTCAACCCCGCCACCCAGCCCCAGCCTCTCGCCACCGCCAGTCTGGATGGGTTTAATTCCTCCCTTGTCGTTTTGCCTTTTCCAGACTGTCACATAAATGGAATCTGGAGCCTGGTCTCCTTCCCTCAGCATAATCTTTTTTTTCTTTTTTTTTTTTTTAAGCTCAGCACAAACTTACTAGGCTTCATCCATGGTGTTGCACGTTATCACGAATCTCTTCTTTCTTCATGCTAGGTAGCATTCCCAAGTAAGGATGGACCATAGCTTGTTTATCCATCCACCAGTTGAAGGACAATTTGGGTTCTTTCCAGTTTTAGGCAACTATGAATAAAGTTGCTATAAACATTTGTGTAGAGGTTTGATGTGGACATACGTTTTCATCTCTCAGGTGAATACCTAGGACTGGGATTTCTGAACGGCAAGGTGCGTCTATATTTAACTTCCCAGAAAGTGCCACACTGTTCTCCAAAGTGGCTGGATTCTTTTGCATTTCTACCAGCAATGTACGAGAGATCCAGTGGCCCCATGCCCTCATTGGAATTAGGTATCACAGGTTTCCCTCAGCCCTCTCTCCCCAATTTCCACAGGAGGGGCCATGTGGTAGTCTAATGTTCCATTTCTGTTTCTTTCCCTCATGTGGCGTCCTAGAAGGCAGGGAATGGGGTCTGTTTGTTCCTATTTTGCCTACACAGAATACATCAGGGGAGGAGCTCACTAAGTCTTTACCACCTACCCGCGTGAGTGAATGAATGAATGAATGAATGCTTTCCAGGTTGTTAGGCCGTTCCTAGAGGACAGAGCTACTCACGCCCCACCCATCTCACCTGGAAAAATCCTGTGATTCAAAAAACAAAAACAGAGGCGCCTGGGTGGCTCAGTCGGCTAAGCGTCTGACTCTCGATTTCAGCTCAGGTCATGATCTCACGGTTCACGGGTTCAAGCCCTGCATCAGGCTCAGCGCTGACAGCACGGAGCCTGCTTGGGATTCTGTCTCTCCCTCTCTCTGCCCCTCCCCTGCCTGTGTTCTCCCTCCCTCCCTCTCTCTCTCTGTCTCAAAATAAATAAATAAACTTAAAAAAAATAAAAACAAAAACCTGTGATTCAACCAACTCCCCTGCAGACGGTGGGGCAGTGCCCACTCTTCTCACGCCTCTTGGTGCTGCCCTCAGAGCCTCTCTCTGATCCCCTTCTCTTAGGGCGCTGCCTACTCTATTATCTGCACTCCCTTCCTCACAGTGATGGTTGTCCCTTCCCCACAGTGATGGTTGCTGGGCCTGTGGCTCCCCAGGGACAAGCTACTGGGGAGATGTAAAGCCGGCAGGATTAAGAGGGATCTGCAACAAAGGATAGTTGTTTCTATCTGTAACATTCAAACCGAAGCCAAGGAGTTGGGTGAGGGGATATTGACACCGAGGGTGGACTGAGAGAGAGGCAGCCCAATGGCCAGGTGGCCCTGGGTCCCCGTGCTCCCTGAGAGTCTTGTGAGTTGTCCGTGTGGTGTGCTGGGCTTCTTTAGTGGGATAACCACTCATGGGAGGGGGGGAACACAAAAGGGAAGGGGAGCAAAGGAACCCAGAGAAAGAGCTCTGGAGGAGGAAGGCGAGGAGAGGCACTATGTGATGGGGGACACACGGCTGCCGGGTGGCAGCGGGTGCCTGCCGGAGCAGGCCTGGGGCCTCTGATGCAGCCGGACAAGCGGAGGGCAGCCGCCGCCGACCTGATGGCAGGAGGCCCGACCCAGCCTGGTGGCCACACTGCCTCCCACATCCCCTGCAGACCTGGCTCTGCAGTGGCCTCAACTCACAGTTACACGTTCTGGAACAACAAAGGGGTCTATTGATGTGGAAGGTCAGCCCTTCAGGAGATTTACACGCTGGGGTGCTGAATGGAACTCTCCTAAAGGATCTTTTCAGGAGAGCTTGGGAGCTAGTGGAGGGATGCTGAGGACTATAGTCATGGGGGGGGGGGTGGTGTAGAGATAGGCAGAAAAACAAATTGATGACTGGCCTTCCAGAGTCTAAGGTATTCTGTTCCCCTTATGCAGGCTGACAAGGGCCAGAGGTGGCCCTTTTCCACCTGAGAGCTGGAAAACTTTTGCAAAGAGAAGAGAGAAATGAAACCCTCAGAGAGGGGGTGGCGGTGCATTCAGCTTGTATTCCTGCCGAGGGGAGGCTGGCTGAGTGCCGGTGTGTGCCCTGGCAAAGGCTGGGCAAGAGATGGTCAAGGAGAAAAGAACCGTAGAGATAGATCATCTACTCCAAATTCTCCCTTCCTACAGGTGAGCTAGCTGAGGCCCAGGGCGAGGAGGGAAGGGACTTGCCAATGGTCACACAGTTAAAGTAGAAGAGACAAACGGGAACCCGGTCTCTGGGCTCTTTCAAGAGCAGTTTTGAATCCAGAATCCTGGCAACTCATCAGGAAACTCTAGTCTAGAAAGCTCTTAAAGAGCAAAAAGCTAAAAATGAATCCGGACCGTTTTGGACTGGTATATTTCTAGCCAAAGCAGCTACACTGGTATTGTTTCCGGCTCCACGGATTTCAGCCTGAGAGTGTGGTGAAAATGGACACCTGTCTCCTTCTTTAGAAAAACCGGTCCAACAGAAAGTGGGCTAGCTGCTCCTGGAAACAGTCAGGCCCGGTTTTGCCAGGAAACACACAGCCACGTGGCGCTGTTTCCAGTTTAGGGTATGGCAGAAGGGGGTGGGCTATGGAGTGGGGGAAGAGGCTGTCCCGCCACATGCTTCTGGAATCTTCCCTGTTACTGACAGCTGTACAGTGACTCAGGGAGGCAGCCAGTGGCGGAGGAGGAAGCTCTGCTTACATATAAACGGCTAACAGTGACCCGAAGCTTACACCACATAATCACTCATAATTACCCTACGTTCCCCTGACTTATGAACATCAGGACCAGGACAGATCTCCGCTTCCTGACACAATTTTCCCTAAAGTTCTGGACCTTTGATGACCTCCATAGTAACCAGACATAGTAATTTTGCTGTGGGGTACCTGGATCTATCTCTCTCTGTCTCTGTCTCTCTCATCTGTCCTAGTCTATCAACTCTACTGGAGGGACAGGCCCCGGCTGCCACATTTGTCTCCTGAGAGCCCCAGCTACAGCTGATTGGATCAGAATCAGATTCTGTCTCAGTGTTGAGCAATCTATTGGCTAGTCAGTAACCAATCAGATTCCCCCGTTCAAATCAGAGTTTTAAACAAGGGCTACAGAACCACGGTTCAACGGTTATGGAGAGCTGGGGACTTTACCCAGGAACGAAAGCTGTGAATGAGCGAAGGTTATGGGGAGGCAGAGAGCTTTCTGAGTAAGCTGGAGAGACTAAAATAGCACACCCATGTAAATGGATGAGATGCCATCGAGGCTTCAGAGAAAGAGAATCCGAAAGAGTGTCTGCCTGGAGTCCTAGAGTTCAAACTTCCTAGATCCAATTTCCAAGAGACTGGGCTATACTTTGTGTCTACGAGCTGCCCTGTAACCTTACGATAATTACATCCTTTGTTTTGAGCTGCATGAGTGCTTTTCTTCCTTTGCATCCAGCAAATCCATCTTAAAATGCCTTTATCTTTATGTAATCTGATTTCATGTATTATAAAAATGATCACTCCCAACTCTCCAAGGGATGGCCCTGGAGTTGGTGATGGTGTCTATCTAAGTCTCCCCGTGGAGATTTAGAACGAGAGACCATTAAGAAGCTGAGTGCAGAGAGGAAGGAGGAAGGCTTTACTTCTGTGACTGCACAGAAAGTCTCCCGGAGAAAATGAACCCAGGAGCTGGAAGGGGACATCTAGTTAGAGAGAGAAGAAGACTTGGCCTGGCCCCTAGAGATGAAGTGCTCCATGTTTCCTCAACCAGTTCCTTAATTCTTTCCAGAAACATTCATTGTGCACAAATGTGAGCCTGACCCTCAGCTTGGGGCCGAGGAAACAGGGAAATAAGACACAGTTTCCTCTCACAGTTTAGTGAGGGAAACAAACACGTTAGTACTTTGTTGGTTGGTACGACAACTAAGCCTTTATTATGGTTTGTCTTCATGCGAGTTATTTATCTCAGTCAGTTTATTCTGTGAGGGGAGGTGTCCAGAAAGAACAGAAACTCTGGAACATCACCTCTTTCCCCCCCACAGAGACTCGTGATGAGCCTGGCACTCGAGAAGTGACTGGAGAATTAACTGGCCAGAGGGTCCGGGCTGTGGGTTTGAACTGTGTCGTTCCTCTTTGTCCACTGATGGCCAACATGACCATGACCAGTAAATCTGGGGGAAATATGTGCTCATGGAGCTCCTGGCTCACATAAGAAGACCCAGGAAGGGTGGGAAATGTGGGTGAAACCACCCAAAGCCATGATGGGAAAAGAACTCAAAGCACACACCCTCAGGGTGGGGGTGAGCGATGTCTGTAGAGAGGTGCCCTAGGACTTACAGATAAAGCCACTCGTCTGGAAGTACAATCAGTAGCAAGGCCTATTGTCCCAAAGTTCACTGGATGCTCTAAGTTTTCTGAGAGAACCACCCACATTTGAGAGTCGAACCAGTTGTAGAGAGGACTTGAATACTCCCAACACTAATATGTCCCTAAGAACTGAATGCATGCTTTGTGACCTGTGTCCATGAGGAATGAGTTAGAAGAAATTAGTGGTTTTTATGGCATTCAGGCAAACAAGGCCAATGAGCATCACTGTCTCTAGCTTTGTCAGAAGACGAGGGAGCCCTAAGCAACTCCCAGGGGTACCTGGACTCCTTGGCAAGAGTTCTTCTAGACCGGAGATATACGTGCTCGGCTCCTGTGGCACAACATCTTGACCATTAAAAGCATAAACGCATCTGCCGCCCCACATTCTGCCTCAATACCATCCAGGCGACTCCTGATTCCAGGCTGTTGGAGAGTGACATTTCTGATTTACCATCAGGCTCTTAGGAGGTCAGTTGGCATGAGTTAGTCCTCTAGTGCATCTAAATGAAAGCGCAGCATCCTCAGACAGAGAGGGCGGGACATCTTGTACTCAACGCAGCGTAGAAGCAAGCGTCCTAACGGCCCCAACAGCGGGTAGGGGGGGCTGCAAAAGTGAGCTGATAACAGGCTGTCCTCCAGTAAATTCTCAACAGTGCTGAGACCTGGGTCGTGTGTATTTACCAATACAGCTCACACGTTTGTAATTACGTAGAGACTCAAGTCTAACTAGACTGCAAAGGACCTATAAACTCTCCTTTTCCTCTGAAGCCTCTGTTTTCAGCATTACCTACCCACGCCCCCTCCCAACCCCCAACCCCCTGGCAGAGACTAAATTTAGCCATCCGTCCTCACTTGAAATGGTTTTCATAGGGGCTCAGGCTCACTTGATAGGGGTGATATTATAAGTGAAGTCAAGAAAGAACACATCATTAAAAATGTTCAGGGCCAGCAAAATGCCTTTGAAATTGCTTGCTTTTTAGCTGGCAATGTGAACTAGCATAGCAGGAACACGTCTTGAAGCCTGCATTAGGAAGATAATAGAAATGTAATGCTATTTCTTGTGCTACTTTGAATGCCACGGGCAGTTCCGAGCTCTAACAAATTAACAGTGGGATGTTCTTTTCTTTAGGAGAAACAAAACAGGATTTATTGGTGAAATGGACGGCCCACCACATTTCTGACTCAGTCACCTGCTCCCCCCCACCTTGAAATAACTCAATGGCTACTAACCTTGGAGTTCCTCCCTTCCTGGTGAAACCTAGGTCCTGCTTCCGCCCGATACCAAGACCAGTCAAGTCTGACATTCAAAGCAGCAGGGCCACCCTGGGGGGTTGAGAGGCACAACGTTTCCATCTTTAAAGCCTGGTACATTTTGCTCTAAACTGGATTCCAGGAAGGGCTGAGTGGAAAGCAATGTTGAGGATGGCCTGGCCCTAGCCACACCGCAACCCACCCCCCGCCCCCAGCCCCCAGGAGAAGGTGCAGACTCTCCTCTTATTAATGTAGGTCAACTCTAAAAGTTTTTATGTGATTGTACTATACGTCGTATGATTACATTAGGTGCATGTGAACAAGATGCACTGTGGGGGGTGTTACAGACAAATTCTCTAGGAAGAATCACCAAAGAAGAAGCCAGAATTTCCTTGGGCAGGCCACATCTTGGACCTCAGTTTCTTTATCTATAAATCGAGATGACCTGAGTCAGTGGTTTTTGACCAGGGGTGGCTCTGCTGCCCAGGAGACATTTGGTAGCATCTGGAGATACTTTTGGTTGTAACAATATGGCAACAGTGCAAGCTACTGGCATCTATAGACGCTGCTAAACATCCTACAGTACACGGGAAGTCTCTTGCAACAAAAAATTATTTGGCTCAAAATGTCAGTGGGATCCAGGGGCGCCTGGGTAGTTCAATCAGTTAAGCATCCGACTTCGGCTCAGGTCATGATCTCACGGTTCATGAGCCTGAGTCCCGCGTCGGGCTCTGTGCTGACAGCTCAGCCCCTGGAGCCTGCTTCGGATTCTGTGTCTCCCTCCCTCTCTGTTGCTCCCCTACTCACACTCTATCTCTCACAAATAAACATTAAAAAAACTTTTTTTAAATGTCAATAGGGTCTAGATTGAGACACCTTGAAGTAGATGATCTCTAAGCTCCCCTCAAACTATAAAAATATCCGCCTCTTTGCGTGAGTACTAAAAACCCACGTGAGCATGTCTAATTGGGACCTCCTAAGCTTTGACGGCAAGGCCCCAAGGCACGTGTCTCGGGGATCAAGAAGGAATCTGCTTCATCCCTACCTCGCGGGGCTCACCTTCTAAGCCAAGACCCAGCGCCGTCTGCTGCCACCTTATCTGTCATTCCCAGTGTCCTCAGAACATGGGTCATCAAGGAATCCATTCCCAGTTAGGGAAACTGGAAGAGGGCGGGGACAGAGTCCTTGATGGCCTCGCTTCATCAGTCAGCTAGGCTATCATTGTCACTGGACTTTTCTCACTGCAAGATCTCTCTCATTGTCCAGTGACTTCTGTTCCCATCTGTCAGCCAGGCCTGTCAGGCGCCCAGGAGCGCAATCTTACTTTACTATCCATGTCTGTCCTCCCTTGGGACTTAGGTTTGCCTGCTCTGAAGATACATCTTCCCCTGAGCTGGGGACTCAAGCTCTTTAACTCCTTCTGGAGAATTTGGACTCACAGTCCTAAAGAATATATCAGATATTCAAGCTACAAGCTTTTGTCCCAGGGTTCAGAATGCAAGGAGATGTTCAATGTTCATGTCAATGGCCCATGTGGTATCACTTCTTCCCCTTGCACCCATGGCAGACATTACTAATCAACCACAAAACTTACCCCATTGAACTGGAGCATGACTCAACACAACACAGCCACTTCCCGTGGATCAGACTGCATTCTCGTTTTAACCAATTTGCTATGCCAGCCTCTGAACCATTCAAGTAAAAATGGCAGGGGTTGGGGGGCACTTGGGTCACTCGGTTGAGCTTCAACTTCTGACTTCAGCTCAGGTCATGATCTCATGGTTCATGAGTTCGAGCCCCTCATCCGCCTCTCTGCCGTCAGGAGACAGCCCACTTCAGATCCTTGGTCCCCCCCTCTCTCTGACCCTCCCCCACTTATGCACACACACCCACACTCTCTCTCTTTCAAATACAAACATTAGAAAGAATTCTAAAGACGGAAAGGGTTGGGAGATGAGATCCTCAACTAGATTATAAATTCCATGAGGGCAAGGACAAGGTCTGTTTCATTCACTATTCTATTCCCACTATATACACACTCAATAAAAGTTGTTGAATGAATGAAGAGCTCCCAGCATGGGGTCTCCCTAAGATGCACACTGCCTGCTTGGAAGTAGGTGTGTGTGGCCCCTAATCCGAAGCTCATCTTCTGGGCTAATGCAGAATGGAGCAGCCCTGGGGAAGGAAAGGAAGGAAGGAGGAAAGGCACTCTGGTGAACCCTACTCTCAGCTATAAAAGGGGACTGTGTAATGATGGTTTCCATGATTTCTTTTTTCTTTTTCTTTTTTTAAATGTTTATTTAATTTTTGAGAGACAGAGAACATGAGTGGGGGAGGGGCAGAGAGAGAGGAGAAAGAGAGAATCCCAAGCAGGCTCTGCAGCTGTCAGTGAGAAGCCCGACGTGGGGCTCGAACTCATGACCCGTGAGATGACCTGCGCCAAAATCAAGAGTCGGAGGCTTAACCATCTGAGCCACGCAAGTGCCCCCGTTTCCATTATTTCTGAGAGAGTCGTGATGGCTATGAGTGAGCACTTGCGGAACTTTGCCGTGTTTGTTCTTTGTTATTATCCCTTTCCTGGTTCCCCGGAGTCATCAGAGGGCTTTATACATTTTAAGCTATCATTTACTGAGTGCGAGGTTCTAACAGCTTTATGAATATTAACCCACTAGGTGATCACAGCAGGTTGGCTCTCACTTTACCCTCAGTTCTCAGACACCAAAGCTCAGAGTAGCTTAATTACATGCCCAGATGCACAGCTAGTGGGAGACTCAGCTCAGACTCACACCCAGGCCAGGGTGCCTCCAGCGCTGGCACTCACAAACCCTTCAAACAGCAGGAGTTGGTACTTGTGCTTAATGGCTGGGTGGGAGGAGATAGCAGTCTGGCAGTCCGTGGCTCTGAGTTCGGGGAGAGAGGAACCCCAAGGGTGGGAGTGGCAGGGGAGCAGCTGAGGGCCTGAGACCCTAGGGAAGGCAGAAAAAGGTACCTGGGAGTTGGCCTCGATGGGAAATAGGCTCTCAGTACCTAACTCCAGGATGGGGTATATTTCTAGTCTACTGGCCCGTGATCCCTGGTTACTACCCTCCCCCCATCCCCTAGTCTACTGTCTATCATTCTCCAGTCCGCCGCCCCACCATTTCCCACCCCCACCCCTACCCCATTAGGGCTGACAGATTTAGCAAATAAAACAGTCTGGCCAGTTAACTTTGAACTTCAGATCAACAACGAATGATTTTTTTCAAATTATTTATTTATTTTGAGAGAGAGAGAGAGAGAGAGAGAGAGAGAGCAAGCAGGGGAGAGGGAGACAGAGAATCCCAAGTAGGCTCCGCGGCTGTCAGTCCAGAGCCTGAGGCGGGCTTGAACTCACCAACTGTGAGATTATGATCTGAGTCAAAACCAAGAGTTGGACGCTTAACCAACTGAGCCACCCAGGCCCCACCCCCCGCCCCCCCACCAAATGATTTTTTTTTTTTTTAGCGTTTATTTATTTCTGAGACAGAGAGAGACAGAGCATGAACGGGGGAGGGTCAGAGAGAGGGAGACACAGAATCCGAAACAGGCTCCAGGCTCTGAGCTGTCAGCACGGAGCCCGACGCGGGGCTCAAACTCACGGACCTCAAGATCATGACCTGGGCCGAAGTCGGCCGCTTAACCGACTGAGCCACCCAGGCGCCCCTGATTTTTTTTTTTTTTTAATATATGTTCCATGTTCCATGGACTATTTCAGATGTATTTATACTAATTATTCGTCTCCCACTAGTTGTGCATCTGGGCATGTGATAATTTCGTGGGAATTATTCACGGTCGTGAGTTCAAGCCCCATGTTGGGGCCTGCTTAAAAAAAAAAAAGAAAGAAAAAAAAGGAATTATTTGTTGTTTATCTGACATTCAAATTTAATTGGTCGTTGTATATTTTATATAACAATTCTATCCATCATCTCCTAGAGAAGAAAAGCTAGTAAAAGCAAGATAAAAGGGGCCAGCCAGATGCCCGAGGCTGGATACTCTCCTTGCATACTTTTGGCTTCTGTAATCTTGCTTACCTCCTGCCTCCACCAACTGCCCTGAGAGCACCACCGATAAGGGCCCCCTTCCCTTTTTCTTTTGTCTCTCAACCCCCTACCCTCCCAGCCATAAAAGGAGGCTGATACCAAAGTTCGGGTCCCAGCCCTTGGAGCTGACTTCGCTGGGCCGGCACCCGCGCGCAATAAACAGCCTTTTCTGATTCCCCAAGCGCGTGTGGCTTGTCTCCTCCTGGGGGTCGAGTATTTGCTGTAACGTCCTGGCTTACTGCCCCAGCGTCTCCTGGTTTACTGATCTGTCACCCACCCCCTGCCCCACTGCCCTACCATCCCCAGTGGGAACTCCTAGCCCCACACAGACCCCTGAGCTCCTGTGTCGTCCTCAGCTTAGCCTCTCCTGGAGCCCTCCTTGAAGCAAACAGCTGCAGCCCTGAGGACAGCGCCCTGGGCATCCTTGCCGGGATCCTCCCGAGGGCATCGGACTGAGGTGGCAGACTCAGGCTCCCCTGGGGGTGGTGAGGGGGCTTCTGGTCCACAAAGTAACGAGGCTAACGAGCCACATGAAATGTCAACTTGTGGTTTGGAAAACTTCATCACTTCCCTAGCTCTGGGCCAAGACAATCATTTTAAGATGTTTGGGGGCAGGGGGACCGAGAAGAGGGTGGTTTGTTGCTCGTCTCTTGCCCGACTTGCCAACTTCAGACAGGATAGGTTCACGAGCTGTGGAAGTAGAATTCGCCCAGGAAACCACGCAGGGCCGCCCGCTGGGGTCCATGCCCAAAGACTGTAAAGCTCCAGGCGGGAGGCTGAATGGAGTGGGTGGAACCTGGAAGGTCATTGCCTGTTGCGGGGCTCCCTCTCCTCCTTCAGATATAACCATAGAGATGGGGAAGGATTCGGCCTTCCTTCTGGCAGGAACCTCAACAACTGAGGAACACGCGAACGGGGCCGGGAGGAGGAATTAGAGCAGCTCTACTGTCTGTATCCCCTCCCCCCGATACGTACATGAACCCACGTGCGCGCGCATGCGCTCTTAGGACACGGGAAGTTGGTTCTCACGCCTCTTCTGCTGCTCACGGTGAGCCGGTTGCTTTCCCTGTCTGGGTCTCAGTGTGTTCATCCATAATATTCAGGAGAAGTACTAGAATCTCTTAGGCCTTGCCTGTAAAGGCCCAGGACTTTGGGATACCCACCCTGCCATACATTCCCTGAAGGCAGGCAGTTGGGTTCAACCGCTGGGTGATCGACTGAGCACCCAGCACCCAGCCAGCCGCGGGGAGGGTCCGCCATGCCAGCTGCTTGGGCGGCTGCTGTCCCTAGACCTGGAGAGCTCTCACAAACCAGAGGCCTTTGTCAAAGCATGAGCCAGGACGTGCCCAGGCTGCTCTGGCAGAGGCCGCAGGAGGAACCCGCTCCTGAAGCGAGCATCCTGGATCCCTAAGCAGGCCACCCCGGAGGTACTCTGCACGGTGGCGCCTCAGGACCAAGCAGGAGACCTACCTGGCGAAGGGCGACGACACATCTGGCAGGTGGCTCCCAGGGTCCCACCCCCAGTCATTCACACGCCCAGAACCTCTGTGATGCCTTTCGATTTAGTTTAATTAAGCCATCTGTCCACATTAAATGGTAAATTATCTCAATCACTCCCAGAATCCCAGAAGGGAGAAAGAGATATAAAAGGGAGCCGTCATCCCTTGAGTGGAACTGAAGGCCCCCGACTTGCCTGCCTGCCTTCCCCGGTGGCTTCCAGGATTTACAAATCCACCTGTGCCCGGACTCTGACGTCACCTGTTGCCTTACGCTTCCTGCTCTTTTTAGGGGGAGAAGCAGGACTTAGGAAGTGTCTGACCATGAGTAGGAAAAAAGATGAACGCTTTCTTTTATCTTCCCTCTACTTCGGGGCGCTTGAGTGCCTGTGACACTCTTTTCTTCCAATAATTCTGTATCATTTTGTGCTTCCCCCTCAGGGAGCCCAGTGTTCTCACGGGACATCCTGAAGGGACCTGTGCGTGACCCTCACTCGACTCTGCAGCTTATGTGGCCGGGAGGCTGAACTGTGAGGGATTTCATTACAGACGTCCTGTGTGTATGCTGGGGTGGGGGGGTCTCCCAGGTAGAGGCACCTTCACAGGGTTGCTGTGGACCAGGGGACGGCCTTGGTTCTGGTTTGCAGTTCCAGATGTTGGATTCATAAACATTCTCGTCGTCATTCAGGCTCAAGAGGTATTGACTTAAAATGACTAATGTATAAGATACTGATGAACCTGACGCCAGTATAAAATCGGGAGACGAGGGCGCCTGGGTTGGCTCACTTAAGCTTCTGACTCTTGGTTTTAGCTCAGGTCATGATCTCATGGTTCGTAGATCTGAGCACCGCATCGGGCTCTGCACTGGCAGTGCAGATCCTGCTTGGGACTCTCTCTCTCTCCTCTCTCTCTCTCGTCCCTTCCCTGCTCGCTCTCTTTCTCAAAATAAATAAACATTAAAAAAAAAAAAACAGGGGCGCCTGGGTGGCTCAGTCGATTAAGCGGCAGACTTCAGCTCAGGTCATGATCTTGTGGTCCGTGAGTTCGAGCCCCGCGTCGGGCTCTGTGCTGACAGCTCAGAGCCTGGAGCCTGTTTCAGATTCTGTGTCTCCCTCTCTCTGACCCTCCCCTGTTCGTGCTCTGTCTCTCCCTGTCTCAAAAAGAAATAAAACGTTAAAAAAAAATTAAAAAAAAAAAAAAAACCTAGGCAACAGAGCTCAAGACTGATTCACAATCATTAAACTCCTAAGAGTCTGAGGAACCCAAGGCAAATGTAAAACGGGTTGACAGTTCCTAGCAGCTGTACCCTTCCTGTTATCAGGCTAACCTAGAAAACTAATCATCAGTGAGTACAGGGCCAAGGGACATTTTCACAAGTCTTTGGAAATTGTGATGAGCTCTGCCTGGCCCATGGCAGCGTCTCCCTCTCCAGAGCCAAAGTGTCTCCTTCAGGTGGAACTGGAGACACGCTGACTGGTTTTCTCCTTTGAAGGCATCTTCTGGGCTCCAGGCAGACCACAGATTTCAGTCACCATACCTTTTTCATCAATCAGTGTGACAACTATTGTTGGCACAAGTCTCTTTACTCCTTTTTGGTCCCGGTCACCTTTCTTGGACTTGGGTATTTCCCAATCTCTTCATTACACATTTACGAACCATCATTTGGAGTGGTCCTTTTTATAAGTGGCTAAATGTATCCATTTTTGTTCATTTTTAGCTGTTTGACTCTCCTGAAAATGACTTAAGCTCCAGGTTCTGGGAATACCTTTCCGAAGCTCCCTGGGTACATAGGGTCCTTACGACGAACCATAAGCCAGGCCACCTATCCTCAGACAGGATTTTATGCTGTTTCAGGGTGCATTTGGGTCTCTGTTGGAGGCTCAGCTCAGCCACTTGCTAGCTGTGTTATTTTGGCCAAGTCACTAAACCTCCATGAGCCTTGGTTTCTTCGGGACAAAAATGGGGATATTAATGATGATCTCACAGGGTGTGAGGATCAAGGGACATGATAAAGAGTTGCATCTCAATCACGTGTCAGAGTGGACTGTGTCCTTAGGATTCTGACACCAACTCCTGAATTGGAGAACAAAGGCAAAAGAAATAGAAAAAAAATTAAACTTTCTTGCCACTTACTTGACACGTACTTGGGACAGGGGTGACCTTCCCGCAGGCACTCAACTGCTAGAGGCAATGTTAATACTTTTCTGGAGGCAAAAGGCATCCTTACCTTGACAGAGCCAACCTCCAGGATCCTTTAAATCTTCTTTAACATATAAAAAAAAATCCCTTTGGAAACTTCCTTTATCTCTACCCCCACCCAAGATATTTGTGAGCAGTCATTTGTGAGCAGGGAAAATATGGTTCCCTGATGTATGTCTGAAGGGTCTCACGGCTAATGTTTTACTAGACAATAGTAAATGCCCCGTCAAGGTCCTGGAAACCTTGCTTCCAAATTCCTTACAGACTTACCCTGGCCCTAACCCCCTCCCAACTAGTCACTCTTCACCACCCCAGAGTAGCACGCCCTTTCCGCCCACGGACCCTGTCCCCATGCTTTAATAAAACCACCGTTTTTGTACCAAAGACATCTCAAAAATTCTTTCTTGACCGTTCACTCCTGGACCCCAACATTTCATATCAATTCTGAAGTGCGGGTTTTTTTCCCCCATACCACCTCTGACACCTACCAACCAGCAGGGTGTCCTACAATTCAGCTCAATCCTGACATTATTTCCCTGGACAGAGATCTCCCTGGAGATGTATTGAATCAGTGGCCATTAGAGCTTGAACTCAAACTCCAGCCCCTCTCCCCTCCACAGAGGTAGAGGAGATGGAGGAGGGTGGGGATGTGGGGGTGGGACTGAAAGTCCCAACACTCTATATCACCTGGTTGCCTCCACTGGCAACCAGCCCCCACCCTTAGGTGCGGTCCACCTGTCACCTCATTACCATGAGAGAAGACACTTTCCTTAGCTCCTCACAGGAAATTCCAAAGGTTTCAGGTTTTATTTAGTTGCTCTGTGTCCGGAACTGAGGAGGACCAAATATATAGATATATATAAAGTTTATATATATGTGTTTAAGTTTATTTATTTATTTATTTTGGGAGAGAGAGAGAGAGAGAGTGTGTGTGTGTGTGTGTGTGTGCAAGCACGAGTAGGGGAGGGGCAAAGAGAAATGGAGAGAGAGAATCCCAAGCAGGCTCCATGCTCAGAGCCTGACGCAGGGCTCGATCTCAGGAACCATGAGATCATGACCTGAACCGAAATCACGAGCTGGATGCTTAACTGAAAAAGGAACCCAGGTGCCCCCCCCCCCCAATATGTATTTCTTACTATAAACCACAATATCAGGGGCGCCTGGCTAGCTCAGTTGGAAGAGCGAGTTGTAAATGTTAGCCCCATGTTGAATGTAGAAGATTACTAAAAAATGCTGTATTTTAAAATTTTTTTAAGTTTATTTATTTATTTTTGAGAGACAGACAGACAGAGAGTGCAGGTGGGGTAGGGGCCGAGAGAAGGGGAGAGAGAGAATCCTAAGCAGATTCAGCACTATCTTTGCAGAGCCTGATACGGGGCTCAAACTCATGAACCGCGAGATCATGATCTCTGAGCTGAAATCAAGAGTCAGGTGCTCGGGGCGCCTGGGTGGCGCAGTCGGTTGAGCGTCCGACTTCAGCCAGGTCACGATCTCGCGGTCCGTGAGTTCAAGCTCCGCGTCGGGCTCTGGGCTGATGGCTCAGAGCCTGGAGCCTGTTTCAGATTCTGTGTCTCCCTCTCTCTCTGCCCCTCCCCCATTCATGCTCTGTCTCTCTCTGTCCCAAAAATAAATAAAAACGTTGAAAAAAAAATTAAAAAAAAAAAAAGAGTCAGGTGGTCAACTGACTGAGCCACCCACGTGACCCCATTAAAGAAATGTTTTTTAAGTTTGTGAACAAAATCAATAAACTTAAAGAAATAAGGGGCAGCCTGGCTGGCTCAGTCAGTAGAGCATCTTGATCTCAGGGTGGTGAGTTCAAGCCCCATGTTGAGGGTGGAGCCGACTTAATAAATAAATATACAAACAAACAAAAGAAAAATAAAATAAATCACAGTAGCGCACTCCTCCTTACAGTGACTGAAGTGATGCCTGAAGGGATGATTTCCCAAACAGGAGTAGCCTTGAGAACATGCTAACTTCATTTATTCCAAAAGCGTTTATCAAGCACCTACTATGTGACAAGCATGGTGCCCCGATAGAAGTAATATTCATAAATGCTGAAATAACTACTTTATCACACGCCAGCATGTTGGTAATGAATATTAGGAGTCTGTTGTGTTCCCGACAGGGTACTAATTGCAAGCATCATCTTATTGAACCCATACAACCGTCCAATGAGGTAGACGCCTTTATTACAGTTTGCCAAATAGCACACTGAAGCTTGGAGAAATTAATCAGATTCCTTAAGGTCATGCAGCTTGTCTGTGGTGTACCTGGAACCCAAATCTGAATGGCTCAAAGAGCCCTGGGCTCTTCTTACCCAGGGCTCCACAGAGGTATTATAGATTAGAAATGTGGAAATCAAGATTGGTACAGTTAGGCCCCCTTGCATGGTGTGTGTGTGATTCTCTTGCATGGTTATTCAATCTCACAAATTATATTCAAACATAATTGTGGGTTGAAGCTAAGATGTTTGGGTGGGTGGGTGGAAGGAGGATTTCCCACAATAGAGTGGATTGTCATAAAAGAACCTATAATGGGGACAAAGAGAATTCTCAACTCAGAGCTCAGCTAGTAGCCCAAGGTTGAGTCAGGAAATTCGCTCCTCCGAGGGGTGGCCTGCTGGGACGTAGAAGATGGCATCCACCATTTTGAAGTAGCCAGGAACCAGGAAGGGGGGCAGGGAACTCGCCATCTCCCTCCACAAAATCCCAGACCTCCAAAACCAGCACGGAAGGGAGCCGGAGCTCACCGTGTCCAACTCAGAGGTTCATACTCTTCTCGGGAATGATCTAGTAACTACTGCTGCCTGTCCTCTGGGGCTGCACTTTTTTAGGTTCGGCCTGAGAGAAGGCACAAGACCTGTCATGGTCCATCCCTGAGTGAGCAGGGTGTCTTGAAGTCACGGCCCATGGTCCTATTTTACTGTCTGCGTTTATTTTATATTCGCTACGCCCTTAATCAAGTCTTATCTAACTGGCCCAGCCTGGTTTCCGGCAGGCAAAGCAAAAGGTCTTGCGTTCAGGCTTGAACTGGAGCATCAGAGAGGTTGTAGGTTCCCTGACGCTTTGCCAAGCAGTGTGTCCCCTGCATTCTCTTTGGGAGATAGGCTGGGACAGCCTTGGCTACCGTGAAGTGATAGTTTGCTGAACTGCTCTGAGGCCCTGATGTCCCTAACCCCTTCTCTACCCACAGTAACTTATCCCCGGCTCGCGGATTCCCATAATGGTGCCGGGAGTAACCGTGACCTAGCACCTCATCACTGAGTGCATATCCCTGTCCTGCAGACCAGCAGCCTGCTGTCAGGGGAGGTTGTAAAGAATGCAGCACCTCAAGCCCACCCTACACCTACTGCATCAGGATCCGCATCTTGACAACACCCCCAGGGGATTCATTGGCACAGGGAAGTTTGAGAAGCATGGATCCAGGGCAGTGGCTCTTAACCTGGGCGCGTGAATTTCAGTGAGGAAGGAAATTTTATCACTAGTTTCACTAACCGCTAACCAAAAGGTAGCATTTACTTCAACCATGGATGCAGGCCACACGTCACAGAAGTATTAGCAATACCTGTCACTTTGTCACCAGTCAAAATTATGGCCGTTTTCATGACACATTACAGCAGGATCTCGTAAAATAGCATATATTTCAGCACTGCTTCAATATTTGAATTTTTTTTCAACGTTTATTTATTTATTTTGGGGACAGAGAGAGACAGAGCATGAACAGGGGAGGGGCAGAGAGAGAGGGAGACACAGAATCAGAAACAGGCTCCAGGCTCTGAGCCATCAGCCCAGAGCCCGACGCGGGGCTCGAACTCACGGACCGCGAGATCGTGACCTGGCTGAAGTCGGACGCTTAACCGACTGCGCCACCCAGGCGCCCCAGCACTGCTTCAATATTACAGTAGTTAGGGGACAGCCGGCTGGCTCAGTCCGCTAAGTGTCCCGCTCTTGGTTTCGGCTCAGGTCACCATCTCGCGTGTCGTGGGATCACATCAGTCTCTGCACTGACCACCTGCAACCTGCTTGGGATTCTCTCTCTCCCTCTCCCTCTGCCCCTCCCCCGTCGAAATAAATAAATAAACCTAAACAAAAAAATTAAAAAGTAGGTTTGATGGGGCCCACACTAAGGAGTAAAACCAAGATTTCAAGTTGGGGGATTGCTGTCATCAGTCCATTAAGAACCCAGTTGAGTGTCAGGAAAATTATTTAAGGCTTTGAGACATCCGCATGGCTGTTACTTTTATCACCTCCCCCTCTGTCTCCTGCAGTGACCCGCAGTAAACCCTTAAAAGGAAAATGGCCTGGGTGCCTGTCTTTAGGGGCTACAGGAAGGAGGCACTGGGAAAGCTGGCTCTCTTTGCAGCCAGTGGGGTGGAGAGTCCCAGGGGATGAGAATGGGTGGTAGCAGCTTTAAAAAGGAGGTTTCGGGGCGCCTGGGTGACTCACTTGCTTAAGCGTCTGACTCTTGACTTCAGCTCAGGTCATGATCTCACGGTTCAAGAGTTCAAACCCCGCATCAGGCCCTGCACTGTTAGCACAGAGCCTGCTTCGAATTCTCTGTCTCCTCTCTCCCTACCCCTCCCCTGATCACTCTTGCACTCTCTCTCTCAAAATAAATATTTAAAAATAATAATAAAAATGAGGAGTTTCCTTTGGGGAAGGATCACTGGGCCGGAGGGAATGGTGAGGGGCTCTGGGGAGACATGAGCCTGAGGTATAAGAGCAGGCCTTAAGGCTGATGAACTCCACAAACCGTTTAACATTGCTGGACTTTTCAAAGGTGCCCGAAGGCTGCCTTGATGCAGTTGTGGCAAAAGACCAAAGTTAAAGTCTGCTTCTGCCCATGAAAAACATAGGGAAAACTGTAAGCCAGATTCATTTGCCCGTCTTGAGAGCTTCAGTGTTTTTGTGTTTTTTTGTTTGTTTTTTGTTGTTTTATCTACATACTGGGAACAATCACAACGGAGAAGCCTTCCTCACTGTTGGGTGGGAGGTGGGGGTGGGGGTGGGGGGGGTCAGATGGCACAAGGGTGAGAAAGATGAAAGGCCTTGCTCTGGAAATGAAAGCTACTATTTTCTGTGAGCACATTTATCTTCTGTGTTAGTTTCTTAGGGTCGTCGTAATAAAATGCCCTCACCTGAACGATTCGAACAGCATAAATGTATGGACTGCCTAGATCAGGGCATCAGCAGGGCTGGTTCCTTCTACGGGCTGGGAGGAAGAAGCTGTACCATACCTCTTCTCTGGCTTCTGGTGGTTTGCTGGCAATCTCTGGGTTTCCATGGCATGTGGACGCGTCACCCCAATCCCTGCCTTCACTTACAAGGTGTCCTTCCTGTGTGGGGGTCTCCATCCAAGTTTCTCCTTTTTGTAGAGACATCAGTCATGTTGGATCGGGGGCCCGTCCAACTCCAGTATGACCTCATCTTGACTAATTACTGAGTCATGACCCTATCTCCAAATGAGGTCATCTTCTGAGGCACTGGGGGTTAGGACTTCAACATGTGAGTTTCGGGGGGACTCAGTTCAACCCCTAGCACCTGCATGAATTCATTCGACACTCTTCTGTTGTGGGCAGCCCAGCAGAGCACACACGGAGGTCAGGGGCAGGGTGGAGTAAGGTGGGGCAGTTCCAACTCTACGGGCAGGTTCAGCTTGCAGCTGGGTCGACTCTTCCACCTCCTCTTTCATTAAACACTTAAATATTTTTTTTAATGTTTTTATTTATTTTTAAGACAGAAAGAGACAGAGCATGAGCAGGGGAGGGGCAGAGAGAGAGGGAGACATAGAATCTGAAGCAGGCTCCAGGCTCTGAGCTGTCAGCACAAAGACTGACGCGGGGCTTGAACTCACGGAGTGTGAGATCGTGACCTGAGCTGAAGTCGGACGCTCAACTGACTGAGCCACCCAGGCACCCTAAATGCTTAAATATTTATTACATGTCTATACATTCCACATACAGAGGATATAAAAATGAATAAAATATTGTCCTTGACTTCAAGTGAAAAGAGAGACAGGCATGTAAACAAATCATCACAAGGCAGTATGATTCACACAATAGGAGTTATGGGGCAAAAAAGAGGGGGTCCAGGACAGGACTGTAGGGAAGGCTCTAGGAGTTAGCAGCGTTAGAACGGGAAATCTTTAAGGATGACTCCTAGATTTTCAGCTGACAGGAGGCAGAGGCATTTCAATCAGAATGGAAGTACAATGGCCTGGCTAGAGATAGGGGCTGTAGAAGACAGAGGTCAAAGGTAAGGTATGGCTAGGTATTAAGGGGGCTATCCACGACCTGAAGAATGTGAGCATTATCCTATAGCACAGCCGCACAAAACTCTTCCTCCACTGTCAGCTCTGAAAAGGCAGTGATCTCGGGGCTTGTGGGAAACGAGGCCAGAGTGGTGGGCAGGGGTTAGCCTAATCCCTGGCACATAGCAGGTGCTTGACGAGTGGATGGATGGATGGATGGATGGATAGATGGATGGATGAATGAGTGGCTTCTAAGCAGCAGAGTGGAATGAGAAGAGAGGCTTAGGGTTGGGATGAATTTGGAAGCAGAAAAATGCAGTCGGGATAATTTACTGCAGTCTAGGCACCTGTTGAGAGGATCCAACTGAACCTCCCAGAAGTGGGGCGACACCTGTGGCCTTACAGGGGCTGGAAGAAAGGTGGGAAAGGTGAAACTATGGATGTATTTGTAGGGTTGGAAGTCGAGGAAGCTCTTGCCCCCTGACTTCCATTATCTCCGTGCAGCCTGGTTCCTGAGGGAGAGCAGGGAAGAAGCTATGGGAGGACTTCTTTTGGCTGAGGAGCCTTGAGAGAGCAATCAGGGGGGTCTAAGAGTTGGACTCAGCTGCCCCCAGGTCAGAAGGGAGATGCTGACTGTGGTGACGAGCCAAGATTGGGGATTTGGAAGGCAGGTGCCATGGAAGGATAAGGAGCTCTGTTGTGGGTTAAATGGTGTCCTCCCGGCACATCCTGACGTTCTGCTGTCCGCCCAGAACCTCAGGATGTGACTTCACTTGGAAATAGAGTGTTCGCAGAAGTAAGTCAGGTAAGAATTGAGATGAGATCATACTGGAGTAGGATGGGCCCTAAATCCAACCACTGGCGTCATTACAAGAGACACAGAAGGACACGGATGCACAGGAAAGAAGGCCACGTGAAGGTGGAGGCAGGACTAGAGACAAGCTGAGGAACACCCAGGAGCCACCAGGAGCCATAAAAGGAAGGATTCTCCCCTAACGTCTTCAAAGGGAGCACAGCTCTGCCAATACCTTGATTTTGGACTTGTGGCCTCCAGAACCGTATGACGATGAACTCCGCAGCTTGTGGTTCTTGGTGACAGCAGCCATGGGAAATCAACACTGGGCCAGACCACACAGGCCGGTGAAGGTCGTTAGGTCAGATGGTAGACCAAGGAGTAGAGACCGGGTCAGGAGAGGAGCGAGGTCAGGAGGAGCCGAGAAGTTCAGAGGGGGGTTAGGGCTGAAGGTCCCGGGGAAGAAGGACCAGTTTAGGGCAAGGCTGAAAGACTGGGAGATTTGCAACCAGAGAGAGGCATGTTTGAAATGAAGGTTTCAGAGGCGGAGCAGCTCTAGGTGATTATAGCTACCTTCAGATCTGCCTGGGTGGCTCAGTGAGTTAAGCGCCCGCCTTCGGCTCCGGTCATGATCTCGCAGTTCGTGGGTTTGAGCCTGGAGTCAGGTGAAGCCTGCTTGGGATTCTCTCTCTCCCAGTCTTTTTTGGTCCCTCCCCTGCTTGCTCGCTCTCTCTCTCACTTTCTCTCTCAAAAATAAATAAATAAACATTAAAAAAAAAAAAAAAAAAAAAGCTGGGCCATTTGAGGAAATTCAGAAGGAAAAACGCCAAGCAGAATCTTAAGGCAATTCAGTGACCTTGCTACTGCAAGCCAGAGAAACTCTCTGAGTTGCCCCAGGGCCAGGAGTTACTCCATTAAACAACAAAAGCCTAAAGGGAAACGCAGGACCAGTGCCCCCTCTTACACATGAATCTCAGTTCCCCCACTCCACACCCCGCCCCTTGTTTCACCCCGTTTGCCCTCTGCCAGCAGCTTCTCCCCAGGCCCTCTCCTTAGACCAGCTTGCCTCAGATCCCAGCTGCCTGCTTCCTTGCCGGGGGACACGTGCACGACCTCTCCTTGCTCCTCTCCCTGTTTCAGGCTGTTCCCCACCACTTGCTCCCAGGGGCTTCCCTAGCTGAGCTGTTGGGGGCTTCTCTCCACGGCTGTCACGCATGGCCTCCTAATGCACAAAAAGGAAAGAGTGTTTGCTCTTAGGAAGTGGTCAAGAGGCAATGAGGAAGCTACATTTCCTTCCACGCACACCAGGCCACCCACCTCTCAGCTCCCGTAGTCCCCCATGGTTCTTTCTCTTTGCACCCCAAGAGTGTCAAGGGCATAACCCCCTGACCAGGTAGGTCTTCCTTTGCTCTGCCTCCAGCCCACTGCCCTTTCTCCTCCACTTCCCCCGATCCTGCCCCAACCCCCAACTCTTTCTCCAAATCCACCAAGTTGGGGGGGGGGGGGAGGTGGGCAGCTTAGCTTTCCTAACCCAGTGCGAGGATCAGCTAGGACTATTCCAAGGACCTCGATTGCCAGGGTGGATTATGTATTTAATCCGTGAAGGTATTTGTCTCCCAGAAGATGGCTGACCTCCCAGAGCATCCTGTTCATCTTCTCTTGGTATTTAGGGGGACAGGCAGCTCTGCTTGCCCGTCTCTACCTGAAGGTCAGTCTTCTTCCTCTCCCCCTCCTCTGGCTTCTCCCCAGTACCTGGGAGTAGGGCTTTCATCCAGATCTCTCCCGTGAGAAAAGCCCGCGGCTGCAGAGAAGATGAGGACCTGGGGAGGCAAAGAGGCTGAATATGTCAAAAAGCAGTGACAGTTTCTAGGGTGTGAGGTGTCTGGGATGGCATGGAAGGGGGTGATTATTTTGAGTCACCACTGATGAAATATTTATTGAGCAGTGAAGGAAAACGCTGCAGAATAAAGCATGGAACCAGCAGCTGATTTCAGATCCAGGAGTCCGAATCCTTACACTATTGCCTTGCTTTACAGGGACAGCAAGTCCTCTGCCCCCTCTGGGTGGCACCTTACAGACCTGGTAGGACAGGTCCAGGGCTTTCCCAAGCTAGTTAGTGGAGGAGGATAGTGTCCAGGGGGCTGGGAGGGAGCAAGGAGAACCTCTAGCCGAGCCCCATATATTAGAGATGAAGAAGTGGAGGGGCGCCTGGGTGGCTCAGTGGGTTAAGCATCCAACTCCTGATCTTGGCTCAGGTCATGGTCTCATGGTGGGTGAGATGGAACCCTGCGTTGGGTTCCGTGCTGACGGCAGGGAGCCTGCTTGGGATTCTCTCTCTCTCTCTCTCTCTCTCTCTCTCTCTCTCTCTCTCAAAATAAATAAGCTGAGAGCTTATTTATTACTGAGCTGCCCCAAAGCAAGGACAGCACCAGGAGCCACCCCAGGCCCTGGCCACAATCCTGTCTATCCACTAACTAGCTTGGGAAAGCCCTGGACCCATCCTACCAACAAGAAGCCATTGGCCTTCCACCCAAGTAAGTCCAAGAGGGGCAGGCTCCAGCGGATGCTAGGGGGCTTGGTCAGGCTCCGGCAGGAAACAGGACGCTCAGCTGGGATGGTAAAGGTTAAATGAATGGAGAGACCATTTGCAGAGGTGAGACAACATTAAGAGAATCAACAAGGGGCATCGAGGCAGCTAGAGAGCAACAGCAGGGAGCTGTTGCCAAAACTAGGCCCAGAGAGGTGCTTAGCGAAAGGTACCGTCAGGACCAGTCAGAGTCAGAGCCCTGCAAGGGGGCCACCAGAAGGAGCCATAATCATAGAATCAAGCAGGGCAGGGGAGGAGTGAGTGGAACAAATACCCCAACCTCTTTCTCATGGCTTGGGGATCTCCTGCTGAAGCTTCCTATTCATCTAACTCAGACTGGAAGGCAGACCACGGGGAGCCCTATGATACCATCTCCAGAGGTCCAGTCTCCCAGAGCACAGAGCAAAGGAAAATGGGTGTTGGGTTGGGAACAAAGTAAAATTACAAAGCCAGCAGGGGGAGTGTTGTGGATGGTACGCTCAGGAGAAAAAGCAAATCCTTAGGAGCCAGTAGTCAATATGAATCCTGAATTTATGGCTTCTAGCTGTGTGACCTTGAGTGAGTCACTTGACCTCTCTGAGCCTGGTTTTCTTATTGGGGCTAATTATACACTCTTAATGGAATGGCTGTGAGGCTTAAATGAGGTGCCTTGTGTGAAAGTGTCACCCATACTAGGTGCTTATCAAGGTCAGTTTCCCTTCTCTTCAGGGTCCCCCTTTCCATGCTCTGCTGGATCTTCTATTTTTTTTAATTTTTTGAATGTTTTATTATTTATTTTTTAGAAAAAAGAGACAGAGTGTGAGCAGGGGAGAGGCAGAGAGAGAGAAAAACACACACAGAATCCGAAGCAAGCTCCAGGCTCCGAGCTATTAGCACAGAGCCCAGTGTGGGGCTTGAACTCGTGAACTGCGAGATCACGACCCGAGCTGAAGTCAGATGCTTAACCGACTGAGCCACCCAGGCACCCCCAAGGGCTGCTGATGCTAAGGCACTGGGGTAGAGTGTGGAATTGTGAAAATACACAGGCTTAAGATCTGGACCCAGGCTCCTCAGCTACGAGCTGCATGACCTTGTAAGTCACTTACCCTTTCTAACTTTGTTTTCTTCATAGTAAAAAGGAAATATCCAGCTCATAAGGTTGCTATGAGGTTTAGAAATCGTTTTAAGTTAAGGTACCTAGTAATGTATTGAGCTCATGGTAAGTGGGCCTTAAAATCAGACTAATTGAAATCTCATACCCCTACTTGTTAACCATTTGACCTCGGAAAAGTTTTGGGATCTCTCTGAGACTCAGTGTCATCATCTATAAAGTAGAAATAATGACAGCACCTTTCACTTAGGGTTGTGGTAATGACATGAAATATTCCAGGCAAAGAGTCAGCCCTCAAAAGTTTGCCATTACTGTTGATCACTGCTGAGATCAGTGTTGCAAGGCTTTTTTCTCCAGTCAAGCATCCAACCCCTCTACTTGGACCCCAAGGTCTTTACTAGAGAAAAGCAAGCAGGGGCTGGGGAAAAGAGAGACAGCTAACCCAGAGGGGATGAGTCGAGGGCAGGAGGATGGCTTGGCTTGGCTGGCAAATGCCCTCGCCCAGCACACGCACACAGACACGAGGTTCAGTTAAACATTCAGCCTGTAACTCTCCCTGGCCCTCCTCCACCAGGTCACCCAGACAACAGAAAGGACTGTCCTGCTTTCCCATACCCACTCGGGGTGGCCTGATGCCTTGTCGTGACTCTGGCTGGCTTCCGTTAGATAGAAACAGAGGCAAGGGGGGACTGTACAGTATGACTAGGGCTGGAACTGTGTCCCCCTAATAATAATATGCTGAACACTCACGATGTGCTGGGCACCATTGGAGACAACGTGATTGGCTCTCATCAATTTCAACAATATTGTGAAGGCAGTAATATCGGGAGCGGAAGACCAGAGAGGTTAGGGAATTTGGCCAACATCACACGGATGGTAATTGGCAGAGTCCACATTTAAAATCAGGTCTGACTGTTCCCAAAACCCAAGCTGGGGCAGCCGTGCCAGGTAGCCTCCCGGAAGGATGGCCCATGTGTTGAACATCAGTGGAGGGGGTTGGGGAAAGAACGGGAAGACAGGAGTGAGGAACGAGCTCAGAACAGGTGTGAGAAAGTATGGTCTGCCATCTCTGGTCATTTCCCTGGGAGGGTTGGGTGCTGGGGATCTCTGGGGCTCCTTCCCCTCTGGCACCCTGTGAGCCAGACCCTAATAACTACCAGGGCCCTGGGGAGGAGAGAGAGCAAGCCCTCTCCCCAGACTCCAGAAATTTGCCTTCTTTCCTCTGCCCCATTGTGCTCCCTGGGGGCCTTGATTACTTTTCCTACCCTGAGCTATGGAAAACTTTGTAGCTAATGACTTCCTGTGCTAATTCTCTCAGAGGTGTGTCCCAGAGGGTGCCTGGAGAGCAATGGTGGGCTTGCAGAGAGCTGGGGTGGGGGGGACTTTCTTACATCTCAATATCGCAAGTACTTTCCAGCACTTAACGTGCCCACCCATCAAGCAGGTCTGTAGCCCTAAGTGCTGGCTGCCCGGCTGGCTTCAGGGCTATGGGGACCGGCTGCTGGACCCCTGTGGCCTCAGTCAGCCTCTCTAGAGCACAGGTGCTCTTTTGGGACCCCTGTAGCCAGGATAAGAGGAGAGAAGTAGAGAAACCCAGGGGCACCAGTGTGGTCCGTGGGCTCAGCCGTGGGGTTGCGCGGGTGGGGTAAGCACACAGCGCTGGGTGCCACTCACAACTGGACTCCAAGGCTGTGTTCTAATTCACCGGTTTCCTCACGGATTCTACAAACGCTTCTGGAAGCTTCCTCTGATGTCAGCCTTGTGTGGGTCCAACTGGACACCATCCCGCCCTCCCAATTGCTTCGGTCTGGCAGGAATGATAAAACATGTGCACACTAAAATAAAATAACAAAGCATGAAAATTACCCAAACTTGTCTTGGGCATTTAGGAGTTACAAGGGTTCAGAAAAGGGAGAGACAGCTGGTGCGGCGGGGCGCTTATATAGCCCTCACCCTCGTGCCAGTTGAGGTTCTACGTGTGGGGCACCCTGTCGTCTCAGAGCCGGTGGAGGGGCTACTTTCCCCAAGGGCCCAAAGCTGGTAGGTGGATTTGACTAGGCTGGGAGGTGCTCTTAACCCCTAGGTCATTATGCCTGCCCCCACCCTGCCCTCATGTCTACCTGATTTATGTTACTTTTTTTTTAAGTTTATTTATTTATTTTTGGAGGAGAGAGAGAGAGAGAGAGAGGGAGGGAGAGAGAGAATCCCAAGCAGGCTCTGCACTGTCACTGCAGAGCCCGACGCGGGGCTCGATCCCATGAACCGTGAGATCACAACCCGAGCTGAAATCAAGAGCGGGACGTTTAACGGACTGAGCCACCCAGGTGCCCCTTACCCCTTGATTTTGAAACACGATCACAAAATGAGCCCAGATGCCAGCCCTGGTATTATGTTCGGGGTTTAAAAAATCAGTATATCTACAGCGTGTTTGGCGTGTCATTGCTAGATTATAAGCTACAAGGAATCTCATTCAGCTACACTTATTGAGCGTCTGCCGAGTGCCAGACACTGTGGTAGCTGCTTTCGAATATTCCAGGTCAATTTGCTTCTTGCAACAGCCTTGGGAAATCGTGGCGATTTCCTCTGCTTTCCTGAGGAGGAAAACCGGAGACAGGGAGGAAAGAGACTTGTTACAGCAGTCACTTGTGGAACTTCACTCTGGACACGTTTGTTTTAATAGCGACTTGCTCCTTTTAATTTAATTTTATTTATTTATTTTTTTTAATTTTTTTTAACGTTTTATTTATTTTTGAGACAGAGAGAGACAGAGCATGAACGGGGGAGGGGCAGAGAGAGAGGGAGACACAGAATCTGAAACAGGCCCCAGGCTCTGAGCTGTCAGCACAGGGCGCGATGCGGGGCTCGAACTCACAGACTGTGAGATCATGACCCGAGCTGAAGTCGGACGCTCAACCGACTGAGCCACCCAGGCGCCCCTCCTTTTAATTTTAACAATTAACATTAATTACTGTTACGACACTTGATCTTAGCCGAAAGGCCGAGAAGCGGTAACATTATTACTGTTAATCTTTATTATATAGAACGACATACAGCGTAGCCTGAAATTGATATCTTTTTCATTTGTTTTGGCTTGTTTTTGCCTATGAGGTAGGCTTTATTTAACATTTTTTTGGGTTGGGGGGGGCACCTGGCTGGTTCAGTCGGTAGAGGCTGCGACGCTTGATCTCAGGGTCGTGAGTTCGAGCTCCATGTTAGGTGTGCAGCCTACTTAAAAACGTAAAATAAAATAAAATCTTAATTTTTTTTTTTTTTTTTTTTTGTCTGGAACTAGCATCTTGATCCTGCAAGAGCATGGAACGGGGTGCCTGGGTGGCTCAGTCAGTTAAGCGGCCGACTTTGGCTCGGGTCATGATCTCACGGTTCATGAGTTCGAGCCCCGCGTCGGGCTCTGTGCTGACAGCTCGGAGCCCGGAGCCTGTTTCAGATTCTGTGTCTCCCTCTCTCTGACCCTCCCCTGTTCATGCTCTGTCTCTCCCTGTCTCAAAAATAAATAAAAAACGTTAAAAAAAAAATTTAAAGAGCATGGAACGTAGGTGTTGAATTTGGTTCTGGGTTCAAGTTTTTCTGTTTTCTTTTTTTTTTTTTAATTAAGGTATCATTGACATGCGACATTATGTGATATTTGATGTGATATTGATGTGATATTTGTATATATTGCAAAATGCTCACCACAGTAAGTCTAGTTAACAGCCGTCACCGTAGACAGTTGTGGAATTTTTTTTCTTGTGGTGAGACTCAGTTCAAGTTTTCTGTCACTTTAGGTATTTAACTTGGGAGAATTTCAGATCTCTGAGCCTCTGTTCCCTCATCTATAGAATGGGGATTATAATCACCAACTCCGCAAGGTCATTGTGAAAATAACGTACAGGAAGTGCCAAGTACAATGCATGGCTCCCATATGGCTCCCAGTGAACAGTAGCTGTTCAATATGGAGAACCACACAGCATGGGTCCAACAAGCATCCGTGGCAAGTAATGGGTTTTACACAGCGCTCTAACACACATTTTCATTTCATCCTGTCAGTAACCTTGTGCGATTGATCCTCTTGTGTCGGAGATATGCATCCCACGAATAGTAGCTGGCAGAGCAAAATGTCGAATGCACGTCTCAAGGATCTCCACCCAGTGCCCTCTCTGCCTTCTATCATCTACACAGTGGGGAGTGGCCATGTTAGTCTCGCCATGCAGGGGAAGGTTGGGAGAGTCACAGGGTGGGATGGATGCCCAGAGGTGCTTTATAAGCAAAAGGACCACAAAACACCGGTGGCGATCACAAGGTGCTTCTTCCCTTATGGTGAAGACAGGCTAGTAGTGCCTCTAAGGCACATTTACCAAGGTGTGTTCCTAGACACGTCAATCCTATGAGGTGTTCAAGAAAAAAACCAAAACAAAACGGGGGTTTCTTGGCCAGATTTGTTTGGTTATGGCCAGTCCAGACCCAGAAAGCCCCCTATATTGCTTATAAGTCCTGGCTTAGAAACTTCTTAGATCTGTAGCTTAGTTAGAAGTTCTGTATCTACGGGGCGCCTGGGTGGCTCAGTTGGTTGAGCGACCGACTTCGGCTCAGGTCATGGTCTCACAGTTTGTGAGTTCAAGCCCCGCATCGGGCTCTGTGCTGACAGCTCGGAACCTGGAGCCTGCTTTCTCCAGGTCGCCCCCTGTGTCGCCCCCTTTCTCTACCCCTCCCCTGCTCATGGTCTGTGTCCCTCTGTCTCTCAATAATAAATAAATGTTAAAAAAATTTTTAAAAAATTCTGTATCTGGAATCTGGCTGTTGGGTTCAGTTGTATGGTGGTTTGAGTGAAGGTTTATTGGTTGAGCTATTGATCACAGCCCACTTCACCCTAGGAGTGAGGAGATTCATGCTCTCCTCACCTAATGGGCACCCCATCTGGTTTTGTGTGAGCCTGCGATCCAGAGTGCATCTTTGTGAGGCTGGCTTTGCTTGCTGACCTTATCCTAGTCTTTGCCCAAACCTGTTGCCTTCTATACTTTACCTAAGATAAGTAGATGTTCTCTACCATACTGAGTACTTGTCTTAGGGTCCTGTGCATGCAGGCCCTCATCCGTGGGGATATTAGGTTCCCACATCTTTTTTATTTTCTTGGAAAATTACAATGTATATTAACATATTAAAGGCTCTAAGAAATGTGCTTTAGTTGATCATGGGCCTCTAATCCTATAACACTTATTAGTAACCTGCAACCCACAGAACACACCTTGGAAAACGTCCTAATGGAAAAGATATCAAGTTCCATTGTCCTAATGGAAGAGAACCCATGTTTCACAAACGCATTAATGAGCCTCTACTTCTGAGTGATCGATAAAGGAGGCATTAACACTTACCATGTGCGAAGTCCTACGGGACCCTGTGGAGTATGTGTGGGGTTACAAAGCTGTACTTAGACCTGGAGCTTGTTCTCAAAGAATCCACAGCACAGTGGAGGGAGATCAAGCATGCCCACGTCGTTGAGGCTCAAGGAGGCCGAGTGCGGTTGGCGCTGAAGACAGCCCCGGCACTGCTCTAGGAGATGCACCCAGGGACGGGGCCAGGGGAAAGAAAAGGCGTGGTACATCGGTGATGGCCCAGGCACCATGCGTGTTCCTTCAAAGGAGCAGAGGCAAATCAGCCCAACTTGGAACCACAGAAAGCAAACCCGAGCGCAGCTGAGAACCCAGCCAGGTGCACCAGCAGGTGTGGAGGAGGAAACTTGGCAGGGCCCCGGCTGAGCAAGTGGCAGAGTAGGGGAAGGGCAGCCACCACCAAAGCCCTGCACAGAAGGAGCAGCCATGAATAAGAAGTCTTGGCTGCTCCCGGGAACGGGGGAGGCTGTGGGAAGCTGGTCCCAAGAGAGCAGTCCCAGAGATGGGGGAGAGCCTGCGGCCCCAGCTTTGAAACCTCTGACTCTGGGGAGGGGGGTGGGAGGGGGCAGTAGGTAGGGAGATGTGGTTCACATCTGTCGTCTCTAGGATGATCCTTTGTGCTTCCCTGTAGACCAGAAAACAACAAAGACTAAAACAACAGCAACCAAACTTAATCTGAGCTCAGCCTCATCCTGAGAGCTCAGCACTGGGAGTTAATCATCCAATAAATATTTATGGAGCATCTGCGCTGTGAAAGAGATTATGCCAGCCCACCTGAGTCTCCATCTTTCAAGGAGGAGAGGGCTGGGGGTAGAAGCCACGCATGGGAGATGTCACCTTTTAGTGTAGACGGTATGTGAAGAGCAATTGATAAACTCTGTCAACTGTAGGTCCTCGTTCGTTGTCCCATTTGTCACCTCTGAGCCAGGAACCACAACCTGGCTTCAGGCGGGGAGAAAGCCTCACAGGCCAGTGGTCAGGGTGAGTTTCATTTTATTCAACTGGCTGATAAGAAATGAACCCAACTGGGTGCTGGTCCTAGGAGCTGGTGTGGGATAAAACCACAAAATATCATGTAGGTGCTTTGCCAGAAGCAAGACCACTGCCGGTTGACTGGTGTTAGGGAGACAGAGCGTAGTTTACAGACGTGGTGTGACTGAGCAGATCTGAAAAGTAGTACAGGGCAAGCGTGTTCCTTGCGTAGAAGAGAAGTGAGCGGACTTCGAGCTAGCTCACGGCGAACTGGGAATAATCTTGGCCGTGCCCAGAGGGATAGACTTTCCATCGGATCATCAGACCCCATGCGTGAACTTCAGGGAAAAAGAAGGCCTGGAGAAGAGGAACAGGTTACGACATACCTCTTACGTCATGCTAAGGAGTCTGGCTTTATGGAGGGACCATTGAGGGCTCGCTGGAAGCTGTTACCCAGGGCAGGATGGCTTAGCTTTGCCCTTTATTTATTTTTTATTTTTTATTTAAAAAAAAAATTTTTTTTTGACGTTTATTTATTTTTGAGACAGGGAGAGACAGCATGAACGGGGGAGGGTCAGAGAGAGAGGGAGACACAGAATCTGAAACAGGCTCCAGGCTCTGAGCTGTCAGCACAGAGCCCGACACGGGGCTCGAACTCACGGACCTCAAGATCATGACCTGAGCCGAAGTCGGATGCTTAACCGACTGAGCCACCCAGGCGCCCCATAGCTTTGCCCTTTAGAAAGAGCTTTCTGGTCCTGTTCTAAGAAGGCCTGGGAGGCCTCGTGAGATCAGACGCAGGGGACTCAGGTAGGACTTGAGCCAGGGCTTGGGGATGGCTTCATTTCAGGCACATGGAGAGTGGGCAGCCTTTGAGGCCGGGAGAGAAGCTTGGGCCCAAGGAGAAGCTGACCCCAAGTACGGGGGGCAGTAAGCAACCAGGCCCCACATGGACTCCAATCCACGGGCCCCGAAGCCATACTGTGCGCATCTCTTCTTGTAAACTCCCTCTTACCACCTTCAAATACCATTCTTGGGACCAGCCAACCTTGGATCCTGTAGAGAGGATGAAAACTGGCTCTCCCCCGAGGCAAGAAGAGTAGAGACAAAGAGGAGAAAGAATTACGTCGAGAGAGGAGGGGTAGAGATGGATGTAGGTCCTGCCCCTCCAGCTTTGTGTCTGGGCCAAGAGGTGCCAGGGGCAGTCTTGAGGGGAGCGCCGACTCCAGGGACTCGAGTGTTGCTCTGAGCACCAGCGAGGCAGCCCTCGGCCTGGGGGTCCACACGGCCACATCTCCTGATGATATTCTTTAATATTTTGAAAGGAGACGATGACAGACACTGACAACAGGCTTCAAAGGAAAGCTGGTTCCGTTGGTCTGGGAACCGGGAGAGGGGACGTGCTGGGAAGGAACAAAGTGCCGATGGCTCAAAAGGAAGCGAGGGGGCGGGGGAATAGCGGGCATCAAAGCGTCTACCATTTAGACAGTCTGGGTGCCGAGCAGGTGAGTGGCAGATGCGACCATGTCTCTCATCCCTGAGCTGCGACACCGCCCCTGAAGTATCTTCCAGAACCCATTGGCCAGGCCTCAAGAGCTCAGACACTCCTACCCAACGCCTTGAAACCAAGAGTGGAGAACACAGGATCCATGCCCCTTCTGAGCTCCCGAACCAGGACGGTGAAGATCCGGTGACGCCTGCCGGCTGCCTAGCGCTCTGATTCACCTCTCTTCCCCATGGCGCGCTCCTCAGTCTCAGAGACCCACAGCCGGGTGAAGTGAATGAGAATCTCAGAGGCCAAAATTCACCCAGACCCAAGGGTAGAGCTAGACTCGTCTCCCACCCAGGCCTCACCTACGGGGCAAAGCTGAGGTGGAGCTGAGGGCCCCGGGGGAACAGAGTCCTGGATGAGCAGATTCTGGTAATGTTGCTGTCAGTCCACATCCCACTTCCCCTGAGCTGAAACTCTGCCCCTGCTGGCCACTAGGGTAGCAGCTAGCTTAAATGGCTATTTACATTTCAATTAAGTGAAATTAATACGACTTAAAAAATTGTGTTCCTCAGTCGCGCTAGCCACTCTTTATGTGCTCAACAGCCACGTGTGGCCTGCGGTCACCATATTGGACAGAGCAGATAGAAATGTCCATCCATCATCACAGAAAGTTCTATCGGATAGCTCTGCGACACCCGAAAGTAACAATATCAGCATTAAAATAAAGAGCCACACCTGTCCAACCATGTACAAGAGAGCCCCATGTCTCTGTTCCCTGTTCTCTGCCCTTTCTCCCCTCTCTGGGCCTCCCTTCCACAGATGCCTGGGGCTCTCTGATCTCCCCACTGTGGCCTGACCTTCCCGAGCAGCGGTACCCCTCTTGCCCACTGACCTCCAAGTCGGCTCCTCCTCCTAGGCTTTGGCTCCCTGGCCCCCCTTCCACAGAGATGGGCACAGGAGAATCACACACGGGTACTGCAGTGTGGAGTGCGTGACCTGGGCGGAACCTAAGGCACCCTGTAGCCTCATCTGAGTCCAGAGTTTGCCCTGAGGGACCTGGCCCTGCTCCCTCTTCAGAGCATTCTCCAGACCTCCAGGGCACCTGTTCCTCCAGGCCAAGAGCTCCCCAGTACTTCTAGTGCTCCAAACCACATCTTACCTGATTCTCCGCCCCTTCCCACCACCCCCCCCCCAAAGGCTTCCTCTCCCGCCCCCTGCTCCTGAGGCTAAGGAAGAAAGCACCTGTTAAGACTGCTTGAAGGTGGGATGCTGTCCCAAGCCCTCTATATCTCTTCAATCCGTTTGTTTCTCAGGGGCCTCTTCCCAACCCTCCATCATCAAATGTGCTGCGTGATTTGGGGGGTGTGGCAGACACTGCTGATAGCTTACCAAATCCATTTCATCTGTTTCCTGGGCACACTGCTAGGTTTCACTTCCCGGCCTCCCTTGCAATTTAGTGGTGTCCTTGGGAATGAGTTCTGGCCAATGGCAATGAGGTGATGTGCGCCACTTCCAGGCCTGACCATAAAGATGTCCCAGGTACAGTCTCCATATTTTGTCCCCAGCAGCTGGACGTTGGATCGAAGGGCCTTGGGCTGAGATGGCAAAAGAGGGCCACCTGCATCCCCGAATAAGTGCGTAGAGCAGAACCGCACCCCTACCAACCTGGGCCTGCATTGGAGTAAGAGGGGCCAGGAGACAGGGTGCACTCACGCAGGCACACATCTGTCCACGGGGTTTCTTCACATCTGGCTGGAGAGGCTCCTCTGGGCTCCTGACTCCTGGTACTATTCTGGTTAATAGGCAGGGAATGTCTGCCTCCGGGCTCTGTGGATGAAGGAACTTTTGCTTCCTCAGCCACATCACCTTTCAAGTTAGGCTGCAAATCGCTTTGGACACTCCCGCTCCGTGTGGAGGCCAAGACTATCTCTGCCCCTTCAGGCTGGTTAATGACTTGGCTCCCGCCACTTGGCAAGCATCTTCCTCTCTCCCTGTGCAGAAGCAGCTGAGTGATGGTCACAGGAGGGAGCAGAGCTCTAGTGGAGAGCAGCCCCCCTGTGTCTGTCTTATGAAAAGAAGCCCCTATAAGGTGCTGGGTGGCTCAGTCGGTGAAGCGTCCCGACTTCTGCTCAGGTCGTGATCCCACAGTTAGTGGGTTTGAGCCCTGCGTCGGCCTCTGTGCTGACAACTCAGAGCCTGGAGCCTGCTTTGGATTCTGTGTCTCCCTCTCTCTCTGCCCCACCCCGGCTCACACTCTGTCTCTCTCAAAAATAAATAAACATTAAAAAAAAAAGAAGCAGAAAGAAAGAAAAGAAAAGAGACCCCTAATCTCAGCCTTCCTCCCTCCCCCAACCTCCTGAAAGTAGAACACAGCCCGCCCCAGCATGGCCCCCGGCACCCCCCCCAACCCACCTATGTCAGCAAATTGCAAATTTTGATTTAAGTTGCAGAGATTAGATCTGAAACTCAGAAAGACCCTGCTTGAGTCAAGAAAGAGGCCCAGCGCACTGGCAACAGAAGGCCTTCCTCATACTTTCTGGCAACTTTCCACCGCCTCACCCCAGGGCTGACAGCGGGTGGCCTTCTCCACACTGGCCCCTGGGTCTGGGCACCTGCACCTCCCTTGCTCTCTGCTCCCCCTGGGTGGGGTCTTCACTGAGGCACGTGCTCCAGCCAGAAACACTTCAGGCCAAATGGCCCCAGAAGGCGTTTCTTAAACTTGCTGGAGAGGCTGCGTTAAGTGTTCATCAAGCCATAAATGAACAGCTGCCTCTTGCCTTGAGCCCAAAGCCTGGATTATTCATTCTTTTTGGCTTTCGGATCCTCCTTTTGGATCCAGACAGAAACTGCTCCTTCCACAGCCACCTTACTTTGTGACGCGCCCCCCCCCACCCCCGGCCACCAGCCCCCCACACCCCCAACCTTTTTCTTATTTTGGTTGGGTGGGCGTGTCTCTTCCTTCCCCAGGCCCCTCCTTCCACCCTGGACAGAGTCCCTGGGACTCTGCCTGCCCGAGGCTTCTCCTGTTTCTGGCCAATTCCTTTCCCCCCCTCATCCCAGCAGCCTCGTACTCATTTTGCTGGCTCCTCTCCATTTTACTGAACTTTCCTTAAAATATCTCTTTCCTTTTTCTCTGTCTCCATTCCGTGATGCCCTGAGAAGTAAGCACGTCCGCTGGTTAGCAGCGTCCTCGTTGCTGCGCGTCTCCCCGGGGTTCTTCCATCTTCCTCGTCACCACCCTCCACCTTGTCCAGTCTCCACCCTCAGCGTCATCATACAGATCATTTGCTGAGTGTGTATAATATGCGCCAGGCGCCGTGGAAATGCTCTGCCCACATTTTTTTTTTACCCTTCATCCTCACAGCACGCCATTGTGGTAGATACTTTTTTATCCCATTTTAGAGGTGAGGAAACTGAGGGAGGCCCAGAGAGGTTGAGTGACTTGCCCAGGGTCACACAGTCAGTGGGAGTAGGGATTCTGACCCCGGGGTCCGTCATGCTGTCTACCCACCCTGCCTACCACACACCCCGTGTCAACAAACACGTATCAAAAGCCGGAGGCATGCAAAGCACTTTGGGGAATAGTTATTTGGCAAGGAAACAAAGAGAAATGAGACGAGATTCTGTCTGTGCTCTCAAAGAGCCACCCCCTAGTGCCAGAGACATATGCGTAAACACACATAACATGGAAAGTGTAAGGGATGCACACAACCACACTGTTCTGAACACTTAGGAGAAGCGACTATTAGCGTGAGGGCCGTAAAGCCCCCTTCAGGAAGGTCTTGCTCACTCACCTAAACAACAACAAAAAACACCTAAAGACGGAATGAGAGCATATTTCAGGGAAGGATCCTGCAGTCACCGCACAAAAGTGGGAATTGTTGCGGAGAATCTTAGATGTTTAGCGCTTGGGCTCTGGGTCAGACTTTTGATCACCACGACCTTGGGCAAGTAACCCAACGTCTTGGAGCCTCAGCCTCTCTATCGGCAAAATGGGGAGATACATACCACCTGCCTCAGGCAGCGTTGGGAAGCTTAACTGAGATAGTACAGTATTAGAAGGGGACTGAGCACAGCAACCGGCATGTTCTAAGGGCTCGGTGATTGTCATTCCCATAATCTTTCTTCTTGCCACAGAGTCCCTCACTCCTACCCCACGAGGAATAGTATTTATTAAATATTTTCCTAGAGTTAGGTGGCCTCACACAGGCTAACTCACTCAATGCTCAGAACCAAGCTGTAAGTCTGAGTTAGCCGGGGTTGGTTTTACATCGTTTTATCACAGGAGGGTGCCCAGGCTGAGCCAGATCCAAAATTTGCTCAGGGTCCTTGGTTACAGGGAGTCCTTCACCAAGACCGGTGGGGGGGGTGGGGGGGCGGCGGGGAGGGCTTTGGAATTTTCCTCTACAAGAGTCACTAAGAAGTCCTGGAGTGTTGCCAAGCAGAAGCGGAGGCATCAAGAGCCAGGGGAACATGGGTCCCAAGCGGAAGTATCTGTGGAAGGAGGGAGCAGCTGGGAATCCTCCTGCTGACCCAGCAGTTACTAAGCTGTTTTTTCACTTACAGCGGGGCAGGCCACCAGAGCTGCAGATCTTCCCTGGAAATGTCCACATCTCCGGCAAAACCTGCCCAGTCTGCGCAGGACTGGGGCGGGGAGCGGGGGAGGGATGCCTGGCTACAAGGCAATGGGAGGACAGTGGGAGCCGGCCTCTTATTGGAACGGACCTAAGATCGGAAGATAGTTGGACATACCTCAGAAGCTGGGCAACCCGGGCGAGGCACTTCTGACTAACCCTTGCTGTGGCTGTTTACAAACAAGAATGGCCATAATCACACACACATCCAGTGACTCCAGACAGCCATCGCTAGAGGCCACGAGTCAACGCATGACCCTGACTTGACAGACTCACAGATGCCTGGCGTGTGAACTCCTGAATGAATGAGGTGGGCATTCAGTATGAATCGCTGCCCAGGGGAGGAACACCGAACTGTCTCCTGCCTGACGGAGTTGAGTGGCCATGTCCTGGGAGCCCTTGGAGCCCCCTTCCCCACCACTGTGTTTGTGGTCCACACCACGTACATTTTTCATGGATCAGAAAGCCTTCCAAGCCAGCCCTGTCTGACCCCTCTGACGAGACCCCCCACAGCCGCCACCTGCTGCCTCACACAGAGAGCCTGTCAACCATTGCTTATTGCCTGAGTCAGTGACGGTACCTGCTTGGCCCCTGCTTGTTTGCCTCCTCCCGCCAATACTTTTCCCCTCAGGCAGAATCCATTCCTGGGGTGGGGGGTGGGGGCTTTTCTAACCGGAGGCTTCCCCTGGGCCCCTGGCCATTGTTTCCTTTCAGGCCTTCCTGCTTCCCAGGTGGCTGAGGCTGTGGATTTCAAAGCAGGGCCACAGACCGTGAGCTCCAGGCTGTTTTTTCACAGCTTCTGCCAGCCCCGTGGCTCCTCCTCACCCTTCCCTGAAAAGCTTTGGCTGGAACCAGATGCCAATAGGCCAAAGCCTCTGTTGCCTGGCCCTTCACAGCATCCAAACCAGCAAACCAGGGGCTTCCCTGGGGCTGAGTGACCTCCTCTGGGAAGTGGGCCAGAGCCCAGTAAAGTGCTACCTCTTTAGCTGCTGTGGCTGTGTGAGGCCTGGGCTGCAGCCCAAAGAACGAGGGCCCAGCTCTGCGGCTGAGAGTGTCAGGGGGCGCAGGCCCTCAGGGACCTTGAGCTCACCGCGCTCAACCTCTCCATCATCCAGAGGAGGATACCGAGCGCCAAAGAGGCACAGCAACCAGGATATAGTCGCACTGCAATCTGAGGGCAGAGATATGCTGGGCCAGAGCCCTGGGTGATTTCTACCACCCTAAAGCTCCTCGTGTCAGGACGAGAAGATCCCAATTTCTGGCTTCCACCTCTTTCCTTTGGGGTCCTGCCATTAGACTTCCCCCAGTAAAAAGAAGGCCTCTTTAGTTTATTTTTGCTTCCAGTCTCAGCTTAAGAGGGACTGGAAAGAATAGTATCTATAAGGAAAATACCATGGCTGTCCCCATTTTATAGATGAGGAAACTGAGGCTTGGGATGAGAAGTATTTTGCCCAAGGTGTCACAGCTAGCACATGGCAGTGCTGGCATTCCAACTCAGCTGGTTTTATCACATGATGCCGCTCAGTCCTCCTCAACCTCAGAAACACCGGCTGCTCCTTGGAGCCCTAGAGGTCAGCCTCACACCGGAAGCTGGATAATGGCAGAAGGCGCTAGAGGCGAAGGAGGGAGGATCTCAAAGGTAGGAAGAGACTCCTAGGTTTGGGCAGCTCACTCTAGAGATCCAGCTACTTTCTCCAAACAATGGCAGATGAAGATTCTAGAAGCAATTGACAAGGGCAAGAACTTTCCTTTCCCTGCCTCCTTTCTCTGAGCCTCAGTGTTTTAGTGTTTTCTTTTTAATCAGTAAAACTGGGGGTTCAAATTTGTTCTCCAAGATTCCTTCCTGATTCACAGCCAGCAAGCCTTAAGCACCGGAGGAGCATCAGTACCCACCATCCCTCTACTGGAGAGGAAGGGGCAGCGCAGTCCTTGCTGCAGATGAATGGAGAAAACCCACAGTCTGAAAGAATGCATCAATGGGTCCTTGACTTCAGGTTCAAGTGGCCCTTCTAAGCATCACTGGGTCCACAGGAGGAACTGGTTTCAGGAGTGGCTCGTTTCCTGCTCTGTCCTCAGGCCCCTCATTCCAGGTCTGTTCCACCTCCCTGATTTGTCAACCCTCAAAGACCTCAAGAGACCACAGCCTTCCCCGGCCCTGGACTCTCCCTGTAGCAGGGTGCCGTGGGATAAAAAGGAGGGTGGAGAGAGGCTGTCCCACATCTATCTCTTCCTGTGACATCATCCCTGCGGAATGCTCTCACCCTGCCAAGACTGAGGACACCGGGGGCATCCCCTCCTCCCTGCCGTGCTCAGAGGGCCTCTGCTTCCATTGTTATCCACGGCAGATGGTGCCCACCAGGATGGGGGGAGGGGAGAGAGAACAATACTCACATCATTCTTCCACTTCATCTTTGTAATCGCGCCACCAGTTTCTGGAAAAATAAACAGGTATGAAAATGACTTGCCCAAGGTCCTGTAACCTATAGGTGGCAAAACGGGGACACAAGCAAATCTGACTCCAAACCTGCCTCCCAAGCTCTGAGCTTGGTCAGGTCTGGTGTCCAGTGTCTCACCTCGGCCAGTTAGCCCTTGGCACCCCACCCACCTGCAAATGGCTGTTTCAACCCTACCAAAGCAAACCCCCACCCCTCCCTGCCTTGGCAGGCCTCCCCCTGCCCATTCTCTCTTCTCTAGGAGGTGGCCTGGGGTGTGCCGAACCCCAGGAAACCCTCTGCTGGGACGAGATCCCTCCAGCCTTCTCCCCCTGGCCCTGAGTCCTCCGTATTTACCGATCTCATCCTTCCCTCTGCAAGCGGGGGCTACTTCCGCCAATCCAGGGGCCTGAGGGCGCCGACGCCCACCCCCTCGGGATGTTTGCGGGCCCGGCAGGACCGAGTGACCCAGTTTCCCCAGGGGAGAAGCTTGGCTGACGGCCGTGCAGCGTGGCATCTGCGTGTCTCTCCTGCCCTCTGCCGGTCGCCGGGCAAGAGGCTCCCGAGCGCAGACCCAGGAGGGTCTGCTGCGGGGTCATTGACGCTGGGGCGGGACAATGTTTGCCCAAGTACCTGAAGGAATGAGGGCATAGTGCACAGTCCCAGGCTCTGGGGCCCAGACCGGGACTGCCCTTGGCAAAACAGTGAATCCGGCAGAGCTGGGCGTGGGCTCCCTCAGCCTCCCCTTTGGCAGCCCTTTCCTCCCTCCCTGGTGGCCTCTCTCCGTCCGGACTTGCTGCCTTCCTAGGACCAACCAGAACTCCCAGGCACAGGTCAACTAGGCTCTCCCTACCTCATTGCAGGGTCCTTTATCTCATTCCCCACTGAGTGGCCTCAAGTCTCTGCTTGAATGCCTCTACCGACAGGGCACTCACTATCGGAGTAGTCTTTGCCACATTCTGGGAGCTATATTCAAAAGAATGATCTTCCTTTCTTTTTGACACTAAATCTGCCCCCTTGTCACTTGTACTCAGAGATCCAGTTCTTGCCTTTTGGATGAGTGACTCTGAAGTCTGATCTGCCAGCTTCCACAAGACAGCAGTCGCATCCCTGAGACTCCTCTCCCCCCAGACACACTGGGCTCTCTACTTCCTTGGACTTCCTTAATAAGGGACTCTCCTTAAAAAGCCTAGGAGTCTCTTGCAGAAGGAATCTCCAGTGGTAGAATTCTAAAAAGTGGAGGTGCTTTTAGTCTGAAGGCCTTATCTACCTACTCCTAGAAGAAGCCATGATAACAAAATGGCTCTATTTTGTCACTATTTGCGTGGTGTTTCAGATTTAGGATTTACAATGCTCTTTTACAGGCGCTATCTGGATTGAGTGAAATCATTTTCATAACCATTTAGGGATGAGAAAAGTGAGGCCTCAGACAAGAAAAATTCTGTACATGCGATCATACAGTAGACAACACATAGCTGGCACCAGGCCCGATCTCCTGACTCCCAAGCCTACCATCCTTTCCGCAAAGGCAGAAAAAAAGTATTGAGCCCTTACTATATGCCAGACACTGGTCTAAGTGCTTAATGTGTAAGTTAATGCTCAAAACGCCCATAAAAGATATGTACTATTTTTATTAACATTATTCTCATTTTCTTGCCAGGCTTGTAAGTCCAAAATCCAGCGCGGGAACCCATGCAGTCCAGCTCCAGAGCCAGTAATCCTAACCACTCCATCATACCTCTGCCTGCTTGCCCGAGTTTGTGCACACATCTCTGTGTCTCTTCCAAGGCCAATGATGTTGTGGAGAAAGTTCTGGGAGAGATCCCCAGGGGCAGGGTGGGGAGACCTCCCTACAGAGGCAGCGATGACTTGTGGCATAGACCAGAGGCTGGCCTGGCTCTCCACTTTCCAGCTGAGTGACCTGGGGCAAGTCTGTCAATCTCTCTTCCCCCGGGTGTCATCAGCCGTAAAACTCAGGTGACACTAGTACCTAGCCCGTTGGGTTTCCGTGCGTTTTGAGTTAACATTTCTGTAAAGTGCTCAAAGCGGTGCATTTTTGTTAGTAAGTCAGGAAGGTTGGCCACTTGAGGTGCCTGGGAGCAAACGCTGAAGGGTGAATTAAAGCAAAGCGACCAAGGAGAGTCGTGGAATGGGAGGGAGATTGAGCAGGGCTGGGGATGGAGGATTGAGGTCCCCCTTGAATGACTTACAGTGGGACCTGCTCTTTTCCTGGAGTCACAGGTTCTCTGAATCAAGGCATCTAATCCAACCAGGCGGTAGAGGGGCAGGAATCTGCAAGCTCAGCCAGAGGCCTTGGAAGACCAGCAGTTCCCTGCTTCCTGCAACCATGGGACAAGTGCACAGAGTAAGTGACCTTTGGAGGCTGGGATTGGGAAAGGTTCTCTTTGGTTTCATAAGGCAACTTGACAGCAGGGACATAGGGTCCAGACGCCTTTCCACCGGGCCTCAATTTGCTTTCACATCTGGTGAATTGTTAGGAATGATACAAATCGGCAACATACAAATCTGTACGAGTTCTAAGATAACAGCAACACCGACAACAACAGCCAACGTTCATGGAGTCCCACGCGGCAGGTGCAGTCCTCCTGCACTCTCATTTGTGTTCACTCACTTAACTTCTACATCATTGCTTTGACATTGGCGTGAGCTCCGCTTCACCCAGGAGGAAATGGACACACCGAGAAATTAAAACACTTGACCGTCATCACACCGCGGGTAGTGATGCAAGTCGGAGCATGAGAACCAGACCCTCCACTTCCAGAACCCATATTGTTCACCGCAGCGGGAAGCTGGCCGTTACTCTCCTTTCAAAAATGAGTACAATCGTGTGTTGAAAAATTCTGTATCTTCTCTGAAATTTTAAGTGGATCTTTAAAGGTTTCGGAGAAGCAGATTTGCCTTAGAGTACTTTCTCAGAACCAAGTCGTGCCATGGATAGCATCCTCTACTCCTCCAGAAGTCTCTCGGTACCTATTCTGTACCAGGCATCGTCCTAGGCCCTGGGGATGCTACACAGACTCAGTCACTGCCCCATGGAGTTTACAGTCTGGTGAGGCAGAGAGATACTGCACAAACAGTTCTGCCAGTGTATGGTCCCACAGCATGATAAGCCCTCTGAAGGGAAAGTCCAGCAGGCCCTGAGAGTACATCATGGGGGCAAGGACAGCCCTAGGCTGGTGGGGGAGAGGGCACACACCTCTAGGTGTGTATGTCGAAGTTCCTCATATGAAAGAACATCTTTTTTTAAGATTATTTCTGAGCGAAGGGGTGCCTGGGTGGCTCAGGCAGTTGAGCGTCTGACCTCGGCTCCGGTCATGACCTCATGGTTCATGAGTTCAAGCCCCTCGGCTTGAGTTCATGAGTTCTGACCTCGGCTCCAGTCATGAACTCATGGTTCATGAGTTCAAGCCCCTCATTGGGCTTGCAGCGGTCAGCACCGAGCCCACTTCAGATCCTCTGCCCCTCCTCCGCTCATGCTCTCTCTCTCTCTCTCAAAAAAAAACAAACGTTAAAAAAAAAAGATTATTTCTGGGCGCCTGTGGCTTAGTCGGTTGTGCGTCTGAGGTCACCTCAGGTCATGATCTCATGGCTTGTGAGTTCGAACCCCGGGTCGGGCTCTGTGCTGACAGCTCAGAGCCTGGAGGCTGTTTCAGGTTCTGTGTCTCCTTCTGTCTCTGCTCCTCCCCCACTCACTCTGTCTCTCTCCCAAAAATAAATAAAAACATTAAAAAATTTAAAAAAATTTTTTTTCAACGTTTTTTATTTATTTTGGGACAGAGAGAGACAGAGCATGAACGGGGGAGGGGCAGAGAGAGAGGGAGACACAGAATCGGAAACAGGCTCCAGGCTCCGAGCCATCAGCCCAGAGCCTGATGCGGGGCTCGAACTCACAGACCGCAAGATCGTGACCTGGCTGAAGTCGGACACTTAACCGACTGCGCCACCCAGGCGCCCCAAAAAATTTTTAAATGAATAAATAATTTTAAAAAAGATTATTTCCGAGTGAGTATAATTAATGAACATGGACTCACGTTTCCCTCAGAGAAAAAAGGTTCAATACTTACTTTACCTCCTGGAAGAAACCCAGAGGTCTAGACATTACCAAGAAAGCTTCTGAGGCTGTGTAGCCCCTGAGTGGATGAACAGGGTAGGATATGCCTCTTCTTAAGTGTCCAGAGTGAGCCGGCATGAGAGTACCCTCATCCTAGGACCCTACCGCACCCTGGCTCTCCTTGACAAAAAATGGCATTTCACGCACATTTATGGTGTTCACCCCAAAGTGACATTGTTAGGAGCCCGGGCTGTGGTGTCAGGGTGACACTCGGGGTACCTACTTCCTATGGACCTCAGTTTCTACTCTGCAAAATGGGTGAATAATAGTATTTGCTTCCAAGGTTAATGTGGGAAGCAAACGAGATCATGCCTGTAAAGCACCTCAGAATCATGCTGGACACGGGGCAAGTGGGCAACCAATGTTTACCTAGCATTGGCCCAGGACTTCAACTATGCAAGGTGAGGATGTGGGGATCCCCTCTGTATTTATCTCAAGGCACAAGATGGAATTGCGTTTCTTTCTAAATACGTAGCTTAAGTTGTCACCCCACCTTTGTTTCCTCCGTTTCTTCCTTTCCTATTTATTTTTCTATTTATGTTCTCTAACTCTACAAACCTTCAGGGAGAAAGGTTACAGATATGAAATTACTTGGCATTTCTTACGTGAAAAGAGAAAGAGAATCAATATGGAAATGGAATTCTGTTCCGCGTTCCCAATGGTTATTTATAAAATCTAGCCGGAGGGAGAAACAGAACTCTAAATATAAAAACCACGTGGAAACTTCCATTTAGGGGGCCCCAAAGTGCTTTACTTTTAATTTATTATTATAATTGTGGAGGCTATTGTTACATTTCAGACACTGGCTTGTGGCAGGGAAACCCCAAGAGAATTTTGCCCTTAACCTCTCTGGGGTCCGAGGGAGGGGTGTTGCCGTGTGGGGCCTACAGAGGCCAAGCGCACATGAAAGCCGCCTCGGTGGTGGTTTCTGGCAGTGTGCTTCCCTCTCCCTAAAGCAGTAATGAAGCTACAAAGAGAAAGTGATCCTATGGGGGTTTTTGGCTCAGTATGCCCCGGGTGTAAGAAAGCCATATCCATGGGGTGCCTGGGTGGCTCAGTCAGTTAAGCATCATGACTTTGGTTCAGGTCATGATCTCGCCGTGCGTGAGTTCGAACCCCGCGTCGGGCTCTGTGCTGACCGCTCAGAGCCTGGAGCCTGCTTCGGATTCTGTGTCTCCCTCCCTCTCTGCCCCTCCCCCGCTCATGCTCTGTCTCTCTTGTCTCAGAAATAAACATCAAAAAAATATTTTTTTTTAATTTTTTTTAACGTTTATTTATTTTTGAGACAGAGAGAGACAGAGCATGAATGGGGGAGGGTCAGAGAGGGAGGGAGACACAGAATCCGAAACAGGCTCCAGGCTCTGAGCGGTCAGCACAGAGCCCGACGCGGGGCATGAACCCATGAACTGTGAGACCATGACCTGAGCCGAAGCCGGTCACTCAACCGACTGAACCACCCAGGCGCCCCAAACACACTATCCTTTATCTCTCTCCTTCAACAATGTCCGGAATGCCGCCTCTCCAGGCAAAAATAACTGGTCACCATAATTATGCTTGGCATTTGGGCAACACTTCATAGCCGTTAATTAGTTAAATGTACGCGGCACCCTGTGAGATGGAGAAGGATCCCAGGCTCTGCTCTGTGGGCAGGAACAAAGGGATGGGAAGAAGGACCTCAGGCTATTGCTGGAGGCAGAATGAGGCTGACATCCAGGCCCTGGTCCTCCTCCTGATCCTGCAAAGCAAATTCTGGGCAGCCAGCATAGGTTTTACCTTTCCTCTACCCCAGGATGACAATGAGGCGGTAGTTTCCTAAACCGTTCCTTCTGCTATGGTAATGGAAATTGGAAACAGTACGCTCTGAGCAATCTCTACATTAATCAGGGGTTCTGGGTAACGGGAAAGAGGCGTGCCTCCACGCCTTCCCTCCCAGAGCGGAGTGGATACACGAAGTAATTGGAGAGGAAGTCAAAATGGAGAGCGTGATATGGAATGGAACTGGCTGAAGGTCAACTTGAAGTTGGCCCCGGGAGCACCAAGAAGGTGTGCACGGGTGATGTGACTGAAGAGGCAAAGGTACTGGTGAGGGGAAGGGGAGCTGGTGGGGGAGAGAGGGGAGGGGGGAGGGGGATGGGTGGTGGGAAGGGGAGGCTCTGGGGCGTGAGGGACTTGTTGCTCCAGCTCCCGGGAGTGTGGTGAGAGGACACCCGCAGTTGGAAGCCATTTCAGGGGTTCCCCCTAAGTGCAGAGAGCTACCTCTCCCAGGTCATGCTCCTTTGCGCTGTGGCCTATCTAATGACAGAATGGTGCAGAAATGTGAGGTCCCAGCCTCTCAGCCCACCTTGGGACAACTCTGAAGGCCACTAATTAGTGTGACATTCTAAGTCCAGGGTCTGAATGCAACTCCACCTCTTCTTCCCAATCCTCCTTCCTTCCCTTCCTTTCCGCAGGTGTCAGAGTCACTCCCGGAGAAATGCGCTCCATACTACAATTTTCTGTCTCACGGTTCACTTTCCAGAAGACCATTATCAGGAAGTGAGATAAGTGGACTTCCGTGAGAGGCCACTCCAGAATGTGCAGTAGGAGATCGGGGCGTGGGATTTGGGTAAGACGAAGGCTGGGGTAGGTAAATAGGTAGGAGCAAGGGAAACGATGCCGTTAAGTAGAGCAGCTGGCAGGCACCCTGTGATAAGGAGGAGCGGGACGGGGCGACAGCAGGGGATGAAGAGAATCTGAGAGCCAATGTGAAGAAGGAAGCCAAGACAGGCATGGGTGGCAAGGTCTTTTTAGAGGAAGAAAAGACAAAGATAAAAGGCTTAGTCTGTGTGTTTGCCTAGGTTATCACGTTAACAAAATAATAAGATTACGGAGATGGAGTGTTTTGTGATCAGTTCTGTTTTAGAGTTGACTTTGAGCTGACACGAGACTTTCGAGTGGAGATATCTTGTGGGCGGTTTTGTGTATACAACAGGAGGAAGCAGGTCAGGACAGAAGAGGTGGACTTGGGAGCTATGTCAGACTATATCTTCCAGAGACAGCCACCATATCTCCCATCCCACATGCTCTTCTATACTGGGACTGGGCCACTGCCCTCATCAAAAGGAGGAGACTGGGATGTCTGGATGGCTCCGTCAGTTAAGCATCTGACTCTTGATTTTGGCTCAGGTCATGATCTCATGGTTCATGAGTTTGAGCCCCGCATCAGGCTCTGCACTGACAGTGTGGAGCCTGCTTGGGATTCTCTCTCTCCTCCACTCTCTCCCCCTGCACAGATCAAGCTCTCTCTCTTTCTTTCAAAATAAATAAACTTAAAAAAAAAAAAAGTGGAGACTAATTCCCCTCCCCTTGAATCTGGGCAGGCTCGTGACTGTTTTGACCAAGAGAAAAAGGTAGAGGTGAGGCTGCTTGGCTTCTGGGCCTGGATCAGAAAAGGCCATGCAGCTCCCACCTGTTTCTCTTGCAGTGAAGCTGGCCACCGTGTAAGAACTGCGACTGCGCTCAGACTACCCCGCTGGAGAGGAGGCGCATAGCCCACGACAGCCGGGGTCCAGCACCAACCACGTGAATGACCCATGGTGGATGCCAGGCCCCGAGGAGATGACTCAAGCCTCGGCCAACATCTGACTGCAACAACATGGGAAATTTCCAGCTTGAACTGCCCAGGTTTGCCCTTCTCAAATTCCTGATCTGCAGTTGTTTGAAGCTGCAAAGCTCCGGGGTCATTTGTAATGTAGCAACAGTAAGGGGAACAGGCGTCATTAGCAATGGGGAGAATAGGCTGTCATCATAGTTTGTTACATAATAAGTTCCCTCCTCCAGTCTTGTCTGCCGCCCTGCATCCCGTCCCCACTACCATTCACCTCCCATGAGATGGCCAGGGATCCTGTGTAAAAGGTTCCCAGGTAATCTGATTAAATCGCTTCCCTTCCTAAGGACCCGTAGAGGTCTCAAATTTCAGAACACACTCTCTGGTGGTGTGGTGGTTAATTGTAATGACCGTAGGGCGCCCAGGACCTGTGGTCAAACATTATGCTGGGTGTATCTGTGAGGGTGTGTCTGAAGGAAATTAACATTTGAATTGGTAGACTGAGTAAAGCAGGTTGCCTCTCCTTGATGTGAGTGGCCCTCATTCAATCAGTTAAAGATCTGAATAGAACCAAAAGGGTAAATTAAAAGCAGCTCTGATCCTGCCTGACTCATTGAACTGGGGCACTGGTCTTTCCTGCCTTTGGACTCTTCTGGGTCTCCAGCTTGCTGAATGCCAATCTTCAGACTTGTCTATATTTATGTCTCTATCTATCTATAGCCAATTGGTTCTGTTTTCTGGAGAACCCAGACTAATATAGGTAGGGCCCAGGAATTTGCTTTTTTTTTTGTTTGTTTTCTTTTTGATGTTTGTTTATTTCTTTGAGAGGGGAGAGAGAGAGCATGAGCAGAGGAGGGGCAGAGAGAGAGGGAGACACAGAATCCGAGGCAGGCTCCATGCTCTGAGCTGTCAGCACAGAGCCAGACACAGGGCTCGAACCCACGAACCGTGAGATCATGACCTGAGCCTAAGTTATGACGCTTCACGTAAGTCAGATGCTCAACTGACTGAGCCACCAAGGCGCCCCAGGAATTTGCTTTTTAAAACGAGACTCCCCAGGAGATTTTGATTCTGACCCTGGTTGACAAATGCTAGCCTACAGGACACAGTCCTTGGCAACCCAATATTCTGCTCCCTCTTTGGTCAAACATAAAAATCTCATCAGTACCCTCAAGCACAGTGGCTTTGTTGCAGAACCTCTGTATCTTCTATATTTTTCTACTGGTTTTGCTAGTTTCATCTTCAATTTTTGTAATTTTTATTATGAAAACGATTTTATTCTCATTCTTGATATACAAGTGTATAAAATTGGACGTGTAAATTAATAATTTATATAATGTGGTTTTAAATATGCATGTGCATAAAATTTATCAGTTAAATAATAACAGTAGGAAAAAAGTCTCTCTCAGATAAATATTATCCCCATCACACCCCTTGAATGTCCCCACAGAATCTACCATTCTGCCCTACTGAACTGAAAATCACTACTTTAGGGGCGCTGAATGGCTCAGTGCTGACAGCTCAGAGCCTGGAGCCTGCTTCAGATTCTGTGTCTCCCTCTCTGCCGCTCCCCCGCTCACGCTTTGCCTCTCTGTGTCTCTCAAAAATAAATAAACATTTAAAAAATTTTTTAAAACATCACTACTTTAACCAGTAGGGCTCCCTGGAGATCCCCTATTCATGATAGTTGCTCTGCCTGGAAGGTTTTTTGAAGATTGAGCATATGTACCAGGCATTGCGTGATGCACCATATTCCCCTCCCACAATTGATTCTTCCTCGGGGCCCCAGCCCCTTGTTTGTACTTCTATTGTAGCCTCATCATTCCATGATCTGTTAGCATCTCTTTCCACCAGACTACGCAGCTCCTTAGATCAGGACTGTATCTTGTTCATCTGTGTATCTCTGTCACTGGCACGGTGCCCGATATCCAGTAGGAACTCAATTAATGTTGATGAATGAGTTAATAAATGAATGACGATAGCCCAGTGTCTGGCACATCGCAGATGATCGATAAATACTGGTGGAAATGCAATTGAATTGAGAGTGCAGGCCACAGAAACAAAGGGCAGAGAGGATTTCAAGAAGGAGGGCTGTGGAACGCTGTCAAAAAAGACACCAAAAGACCAAGCGAGGTGAACACTGGTGGAAAAAAAAAATGAAAACATTGCATTTGACAAAAAGGAAGTCAGTGTTAAATCCTAGAATAAATAGCAGTTGACGAAATGTGTGTCACAAAACCAACTGGTGAAGATCAGGATTTATATACCCTCTGAGTGTTAGTGGTACCTCTTTAAATCCCGTTACTGGCTAATATCCTGTGAACCCTGTGGTGTATCACGCCAGAGGCCTGGCTAACTAGCTAGTTAAAATACCCACACATTTTGAATCACTGTGACGTAAACCTAAAACTAATGTAACATTGTGTGTCGACTATACATCAGTAAGCAAAAGAACCCATAGGTTGGCTATCAAAGCTTCCAGATCTTCTGTTCATGCTTGAGTTTTGATTTTAACCATACGATTACCCTTTCTATTAAAAGATGGGACTACTGGCCGACCTGCCATCGCTCCAGAGACTTCCTCCCTCCATTCTTTCTTTGAACAAGTATTTATTGTGGTACGAATTCTGCTGAGTAGAGTCCATTCTTCAGCTAATGAGGCGGCTGCTATTCATAGAGATTGCGCGTGTGGCTTTATTTGTAAAATCTTAAATCCTAGACTTGCCAGGGCGGCTTAACTCTTGGGAAAGTCCTCTTAGGAACCATTTAGAACTCTCCCTGCCATTTGCTGTGTCCAGAAACCGCACTAGCATAGGCATCTAGGATCTCTCCCTTGAGCAGAAACGTTGCTGGAAGTATGTCGTGAAGGACGCTGGTTTACGCTCCCCGGTCAAATTAAGTTGAGGGCTTCTTGACGCAGGACTTGCCAGAGTCTTTTACGTGCAAGGACACATGGGGGTAAGAATAGACGCTATGGTAACATGGAATGAAGTGGTTTCTAAACGCATTTCACTTTTTTTTCTTAGGGCCATTATTATGGGATATTAGGTAATACTGCCATAGACACGTTCATTCATCCGCTCAACAAAAAACTACGTGTGCCAATTTCGTGCCTGGCGGCGTGCTGAGAACCGGGCATAAAATGGTAAGTAACCAGACACACAGGCCTGTCTTTATGAAGACTTGGGGGGAGACAGATATGAATCAAAGGCACTAAACTGCAAATCAAATAATCACAGCAGATGCAAAATTGTCACTGTGACACGTGCCGTGAAGGAGGTGCACATCACATGGCCAAACTGGGAGAGGACACCAAAGGGACCCCACGAAAACAAAAGCTTATTTTTCTCCTTTGCTTCTTTTCCTACCTCTATTCTTTTTTCTTTTTAATTTTTTTTTAAATGTTTATTCATTTTTAAGAGAGAGAGAGGGTAGGAGAAGGGCAGAAAGAGACAGAGACAGAGAATCTGAGGCAGGCTCCGCACTGTCAGCACAAAGCCCCACACGGGGCTTGAACCCACAAACTGTGAGATCATGACCTGAGCTGAAGTCAGACACTCAACCGACTAAGCCGCTCAGGCGGCCCAGATTTTTTTTTTTTTTCCCCAATGTTTATTTATTTTGAGAGACAGAGCGTGAGCAGGGAAGAGGCAGAGAGAGAGAATCCCAAGCAGGCTCTGGGCTGCCAGCAGAGAGCCTGATGCAGGGCTTGAACCCATGAACTCTGAGTTCATGACCTGAGCTGAAACCAAAAGTCAGATGCTTAACAGACTGAACCACCCCGGTGTCCCTCCTACCTTTATTCTTGTTAGAACCAGCACCCCTACTTACAGAGGCCTTAATGAATGTCCACCATGTAAAGGTCAAGGAGCTAATGATTTCTTTGGAGACTTCCAGCACAATAGATAACATCTAAAGAGTGGCCAGGCGAGGTCTTCATGAGCGTTCTCCAAGACCAGCCGACTCCAAATACCTTGGTGCTAAGACCTGTGGTTCCAGGTCACGAGTGACTTATGGAGGACACCTGAGCACTTGCCCTTGTTCGGCCAGTTCTCAGATGCCCGTGAGACATGTACTCCAGACCACCATCCTCAGTAAAAACTATAGACCCCCAAGCGAGCTCAAGACTCATGCTCCTTTTCCTTTCTGAGTGTCCCAAGCGCTCTGTCGTATCTGCTCTCTCTACGTCATCAATAAACTCTGCTCTTACTTCCTCTCGATTTGCATCGATTTCCATCCTGTGGGAAGCCAAGGGTCCTCGGACCCAGCCTGTCTGCCTCAAAATGAGAGCCTAGAGTAGGGAACTTCAGTCTGGTCAGGGAAGGCTTCCCCGAGGAGGTGGCCTGGAGCTGGTACCTGAAGTATGAGTAGGGGTTCACGTGGCGATGAGAATGGAAAAAGAATTCATTCTCTCAGGTCTGGATCAAGTATCCCTTCTCCTACAAAGCAGCTGAACCCACAGAGCTGGCTTTCCAAAGCACATAGCCATCCACCTCTCCAGAAAACTCCTCTCTGCACCTGAAGGATTGGGGTGAAGGGGGTGGTCTGCCCTTGCCTCAATTCATTCAAGCAAAACCCTGTACAGAAACATTTGTCCTTGGAACAGAGATGCTCTCTGCGGCATCTATCATCGGGATTCAAAGAGAGCCCAGGGCCCTCTTTCCAGTCTAGCCCCCACCTGTAACCATGTTCTCTGGGGCCTGTCCTTTAGCCTATGTGACTATAGGTTTCATTCCAGGCATCTGGGAATTTCAAAGCTGAGAGAGATCATGGAGACCATTTCACCCTTAAATGTTGCAAAAATTCCTCCTACATCTGTGAAGAAAATTCATACAAAAGTCAAGTCATTCGATCCCAAATTACACTAATGATTAAGATCCCAGATATGGCTTTCTCACCCTGCCCCCCAACCTCTGGGGTCTTTAGAAGCTTGAACACCATCTCACAAGCGCTCCGAATAATCCCTCATATACTCATAATGCACGTTACTACCTCATTTTCTCACAATAGTTTTAATTTACAGAGAGCTTAAGTAATGTGCCCAAGGTTACACAGTAAGGGAAATTAGGGTTGGCATCCTTTACAAAACATCACTTGGAACTTAATCAGAAGTCTACGTTGTGCATTCTGTATCGCTTGGAATTTTACAACGAACACATATAACTCCCCTGAGTCTGCACTGAGCACTCCCATCATGAAACTTTTATACTTGACTTAACTCTTTGCATTTTACATTTTAATAATTCATGGACTAATTTTAAGTGTACCTGATTTTTGTCCCTATCCAAGCAAATTCTGTCTTGTCATACAATTCTCCCTGTATTTTCACTGTGCTAGGTACATAGAATGCTTTAAAAAAAATGCACTGAGGGGGGACTCCTGGGTGGCTCAGTTGGTTGAGCGTCCGACTTCAGCTCAGGTCATGATCTCACAGCTTGTGAGTTTGAGCCCTGCATCAGGCTCTGTGCGACAGCTCAGATCCTGGAGTCTGCTTCAGATTCTGTGTGTGTGTGTGTGTGTGTGTGTGTGTCTCTCTCTGTCCCTCCCCTGCTGGAGCTCTCTCTCTCTCTCTCTCTCTCAAAAATAAATAAACATTAAAAAAAAAAAGACTAGCATGGTTATAAAGTTAATGGAACATGAGTGCTTTGGTTGAACAAAAAAAGTTGTAGATTCAGACATGCTCTGGTTGTGTTTAGCCTGTTAGTATGTTTCTCACACAAACGCAAGTTAACTTCTGAGATCTCACAAGCCATCTCTGTGAGCCCCCTGTTAGCCGAAGGAGATCAGTTTGGGGGAAACCCAGCCCCTCGACATAGCTGTAAATCATCTAGTGGAAATCATGGGCTTCTTCAAATGTTTATATATACATAGCATGAGCACACATGGCATAAATAGTATTTCCATGACTTTATGGAAAGTATGAGGTCTTTTACTAATCACTCAGACCATTTTAAAAAATATGTATCTTGTTTTTTTTTTAAATGTTTATTTTGAGGGAGAAAGAATGAGAGCAGGGGAGGGGCAGAGAGAGAGAGAGGGACAGAGGAGCCAAAGCAGGCTCGGTGCTGACAGCAGTTTTTATAGGTAGGCTGATTTTATAGGTAGGATATGCAAGAGATAGGAAGACCATATAGAATATACTAGCAGGAACTCTTTACAGTGGAATCTTCACCCGACATAGGGAGCATTGGGAGGATTTGGCCTAATACCCAGCAAGGTGCAGCAAATCAAGCTTTTACTGCCTTGGACTTCAGAAGTTTTGTCCAATAATTGGGAGTAGCTGAGAGTCCCTGAAGCCCCCTCTCCTTTTGCAAGACATCTAATTTTTGCCTCTACACTGCCTACAGTTGAACAAAATGTTCTCTTCCGGTTGCTACAAACTGCTGAGGTTAAAGCACCATGCTTGAAACGGGCAGAAAACATACTTAACGTATATTTTCCCATTACAGTGCTGACCTATGGAATCATCTCTATCACTTGTTACACAATTTTTCGCGTCAAAGTATTGTACCTATTCACAACAAAGAAAGGGAGAACGGATATCAGTTAGGCAACCAGGATTGTCACGCATGATATGTAAGCATGACTTCAGATCAAATGCTTTTCACAGACTGGAAAAAACACAAACCCTTCTGGTGAACACATATTAATCTTGTTTTTTTTTTTTTTTAATTTTTTGTGTTTATCTACTTTGAGGGAGAGAGAGACAGAGCACTAGCCGGAGGGTAGAGAGAGAGGGAGACATGGAATCTGAAGCAAGTTCCAGGCTCTGAGCTGCCAGCACAGATTCCGACACCGGGCCCAAACCCACGAATGATGAGATCATGACCCGAGCCGAAGTCGGATGCTTAATGGACTGAGCCGCCCAGGGGCCCCTGTTCTTAAGTATTTTATTTTATTTTATTTTATTTTATTTTTTAATTTTTTTTTTAACGTTTATTTATTTTTGAGACAGGGAGAGACAGCTCATGAACGGGGGAGAGTCAGAGAGAGGGAGACACAGAATCCAAAACAGGCTCCAGGCTCTGAGCTGTCAGCACAGAGCCCGACGCGGGGCTTGAACTCACAGACTGTGAGATCATGACCTGAGCCGAAGTCGGCCGCTCAGCCGACTGAGCCACCCAGGTGCCCCAAGTATTTTAAAAATATGTTGGGGGCGCCTGGGCGGCTCAGTCGGTTAAGCATCCGACTTTGGCTCGGGTCATGATCTCACGGTTCATGGGTTTGAACCTGGCTGGCATCGGGCTCTGTGCTAACAGCTCAGAGCCTGGAGCCTGCTTCCGACTCTGTGTCTCCTTTTCTCTCTCTCTCTCTCTGCCCCTCCCCTGCTCGCGCTCTGTCTCTCTCAAAAATAAGTAAACATTAAAAAAATAAAAATATGTTAGGTCTCTAAAGCTCGGTTTCTGTACCTGAGAAAAGGGGATTATAAACCGACCTATCTTCAAGGGTTGTTTGGGAGGGTGACACAAGCTAGTGTGAGGAAGGCATTAGCAAAGCGCCTGGTATGTAGTATGCACTCGGTAAAGGCTGGCTTTTGTTTTTATTATCTATTTATGAATGGGTGATGGAATAGGACTTGTTTGTTTGGATTTTTATTTTGGGAAGGAGAGGCTGATGCTGGAGGCCCTGTCATTTCCAGCAACCTAGTGGAAAGCGCCCCCCGGTGGCCATCAGTGGACCTGCTTCTGTCCCATCCCCTGCAGATTTATGTGCCAGACTATTTGCGAATGTCACTAAGCGTGGAATTGCAGGACTTTGTGGGAGGTAGATTCTGTCCAGAATAGTGCTACAGTTCCTTTCCCTTTGACTCTGCTGCCCCCTTCTTTAGAATAAATCAAAAACTACCACCACCAGCAACAGCTGTAATTAGCCTGAGTTTTAGATTCCTAATCTGCAATTACGATCATATTTTGTCTTAGCTCATATGATTACTATGAGGCTAAAATTGGACAATGCAAGCGAAATCATGAAATGACATTGTTTTACTTTAGTCCTACTAAGCCCCATGACCTTTGCACGCATTGTGTCATGTAATTCACCCACAAGGTAGTAGTAGAAGAGACTGCTAGTTGACCCAATGTCTAGTCTCCCCCTTTTCCTTAGAAATAAAACCCCTGGCACTGGGTGGCTCTGTGGTTAAGTATCTGACTCTTGATTTCGGCTCAGGTCATGATCTCACAGTTTGTGAGTTCGAGCCCTGCGTCGAGCTCAGCACTGACAGTGCAGAGCCTGCTTGGGATTCTCTCTCTCCTCTCTCTCTGCCCCTCCCCCACTCGTTCTCTCCCCCCCCCAAGAATAAATAAATTATTTTTTTAAAAAAAGAAACAGGACACCTGATTTTTAGCCTAGCTAGACTAAATAAAGAATACATTTCCCAGCCTTCCTTGCTGCGAAGTGTGGCTGTACGTCTATCTTCTGGCCAATGAGATAGAAGTGGAATTTTAGTCCGTTATTTCCAGGTAGTGTCTTCCGAGGAGGACATGCTGTTGCGCCTCCCTCCTTCTTCCCTGCTGGTTGACTAGAATGCTTATTTGATGGCTGGCACTTGAAAAGCCATATGAGACCATGAGGCAGTATAAGGGCAATGAAGCAGAAAGAAATGATCCATTTCTTGTAAGTTTTCTGAAGACTTTAGAATAAGCTGGAGCTATCGTCATGTCCCTTTACAACCTTGACTATTTTAGCATGTGTTTCTAAGATCAAAGGCCTTATCTTGGTAACCACAGTATAAGGATCAAAATCCAGAAACGAAACATTGATACATAACTATTAGCTAATTCACAATATATTATTCAGATTTTATTACTCATCCTAGTACTCTCCATTATGGTTTCTGCCCCATCTAGGATACAATGTGGCATCATGACTTATTGTAGTGTTTCTTCAGTTTCCCTTACTTTGGAAGAAATTCAACATCTATTCATGATTTAAAAAGTTTTAGCAAACTAGGATAACAAAAAGCAAACAGACAAAACACGTAATAAACATCACCCTAAAAGAAAAAAAACACATTAGAAATATTCCTTTTATTTTTTTTTTTACTTTCTTTAAAGATTTTAAATTTATTTTTGAGAGACAGAGTGTGAGTGGGGGAGGGGCAGAGATAGAGGGAGACACAGAATCCAAAGCAGGCTCCAGGCTCTGAACTGTCAGCACAGAGCCCAATGTGGGGCTCGAACTCATGAACTGTGAGATTATGATCTGAATTGAAGTCGGATGCTCAACCAACTGAGCCACCCAGGAGCCCTAGAAGCATTCCCTTTAAAATCATGAATAACATATCACTCTATTTAACGTTGTGTCAAAGATTCTAGTTAGCACAATAAGACCAGAAAAACTTAAAATGATAAGGATTAGAAAGGAAGATATCCTCTTATTATCTGCAGATGATATGATTATCTGCATAGAGAACTCAAAGTGATCTATACACTAAATTAACATAAATAGGACAATTTAGCAAGTGGCTGCATTTCAAATCACTGATGACAAAATAGAAAGTATAACCTAAAAAAAAATGACACTTAACAATAGCAACAAACCATAATAAACAGGTTAAGTAAATAATCTTATATAAATAATAAATAATCTTAAGTAAATAAGATTTAACCAAATGAAAAGATATCCCTGTTCACTGAAAGGAAGACTGAATTTCATAATGATGTTACTTTTCCCTAAATTCATTCATAGATTTATTGAAACCCCAATTGTAGACAGATATTCATGGAGCTTGATGAATTGGTTCTAAAATTATAAGAAAGAACAAAATATCATATAGACGGAAATATTGGCACTAGGGTTGAAGGAAGTGAACAGGATTTCGTAGGCAAGATACAAAAAGTGCTAACTCTAAAAGGATGCTAAATTCAACCTTTTTACTTTTATTTGTATTAAGTTTATTTTTATTTTTTTAAGTTTATTTATTTATTATTTTGAGAGGGAGAGAACACGTGCAGGAGGGGCAGGGAGAGAAGGAGAGAGAGAATCCCAAGCAGGCTCTGAATGGCCAGTGCAGAGTCCAATGTGGGGCTCAATCCCATGAACTGTGAGATCATGACCTGAGCCACAATGAAGAGTCAGACATTTAACCAACTGAGCCACCTAGGTGCCCTTCAACCTTTTTAAATTTTTTTTTTAAGTTTATTTATTTTTGAGACAGAGAGAGACAGAGCATGAATGGGGGAGGGTCAGAGAGAGAGGGAGACACAGAATCTGAAGCAGGCTCCAGGCTCCGAGCCATCAGCCCAGAGCCCGACGCGGGGCTCGAACTCACGGACAGCGAGATCGTGACCTGAGCTGAAATCGGACGCCCAACCGACTGAGCCACCCAGGCGCCCCACCCTTCAACCTTTTTAGATTAAGATTTATGTTTGGGGTGCCTGGGTGGCTCAGTTGGTTAAGCGTCCAACATCCAACCTCGGCTCAGGTTATGATCTCAGGGTTCGGTTCATGAGTTTGAGCCCTGCCTCAGGCTCTGTGCTGACAGCTCAGAGCCTGGAGCCTGCTTTGGATTCTGTGTCTCCCTCTCTCTCTGTTCCTCCCCTACTCATGATCTCTCTCTCTCAAAAATAAACATTAAAAAATTAAAAAAAAAGAATTTATGTTTATGAAAAAGCAAATTAGTGAAAAGATAAGGTACAAACTAGAAAAAGATGTTTGCTATATATCTATTCTACAAAGGGTTAGAATCAAAAATATATTAAAAACTCCTACACATGTGAGAAAGATCTAAATTAGTAGATGAGCAAAAGACACGAATAGATATTTCATAGATGAAGAAACATATGGCCAGGAAACTTAAAAAGAGATACACAACCTCACTAGTATTTGGAGAAATAAAACATCAAGGCCCCTGGGTGGCTCAGTGGTTGAGCGTCCGACTTCAGCTCAGGTCATGATCTCACAGTTTGTGAGTTGGAGCCCCTCATGGGGCTCTGTGCTGACAGCTCAGAGCCTGGGGTCTCCTTTGGATCCTGTGTCCCTCTCTCTCTGCTCCTCCCCCACTCTTGCTTTGTCTCTCTCTCTCAAAAAACAAAACAAAAAAACCATTTAAGAAAACGACAAAACCACAGAGGCATACTATTTGATACCTACTTGTTTGGCAAAAAAAAAAAAAAAAAAAAAAGTCATGAAATGCCAATGACATGGATTAATAACACCTCTTATATATTGCTGGTGAGGCTATAAATTGGTATAAAAAAAAGGGCACTTTATAAAACAGCTTGGCAGGGCGCCTGGGTGGCTCAGTCAGTTGAATTGGTGCATGCGTGCATTCTGTCTCCATCTTTCAAAAAAAAAAAAAAAAGGCAAGAAGCATTATCTTGTAAAATTGGCCATTAAATATATGCTTTAACCCGGTAGTTCTATTCCTAGGTGTCACCTACCCACCACCTCCCTATCCTATCCCAGAGAAATTTTTGCATGTGTGTCTCAGGACACATGAATGAGAATCTTCATAGTAGCTTCTCATAGTGCTTCATAGTAGCACTGTTCATAATAGCACAAAAACAGAAAATGGGCAATATGCTCATCAGAAGAAGAATGGACATATAAGTGGTGGGATATTCAAGGCAACTGAATATATTTTTTTAATGTTTGTTTATTTTCGAGAAAGGGAGAGCGTGCATGTGAGCTTGAGCGGGGGAAGTTCAGAGACAGAGGCAGGGACAGACAGAGGATTGGAAGTGGGCTCCACATTGACAGCAGAGAGCCTGTTGCAGGGCTGGAACGCACGAACCGTTAGATCATAATCAGAGCTGAAGTCGGATGTTCAACCGACTGAGCCACCCCGGCGCCCCAATACAATGGAATGTTTTACAGCAGTGGAAAGAAATAAACTATAGCTACAGATGATAACTTGAAAGAATCATAGCAGCATTATGAATGAAAGATGGAAGTCTCAGAAGAGTACAAATATTACATTTTCAAATATAAAGTTAAAAAAACAAGCAAATATAAAATAGTATATTCATAAGGTGCATGAACATGCATGTACATGCATCGCACACACACACTCTTTAAAATTGCTTTAAAAAAAATTCTTTAAAGTTCACAAAACCAACCATAACAAATTCTTGAACACCAGACTCAGGATAGTAGTTACCTATGAGAGTAGGCACTGGATAAGAAATAAGGATTAAGTCATTTCGTTGGATGTAAAGTATCAGTAACATTCTATTTCTTGGATCAAGTGGTAGTGTCATGGATATTCACTATGTTGTTGATAAAGAAATGAAAAGTTTAGGGGCGCCTGGGTGGCGCAGTCGATTAAGCGTCAGACTTCAGCCAGGTCACGATCTCGCGGTCCGTGAGTTCGAGCCCCGCGTCAGGCTCTGGGCTGATGGCTCAGAGCCTGGAGCCTGTTTCCGATTCTGTGTCTCCCTCTCTCTCTGCCCCTCCCCCGTTCATGCTCTGTCTCTCTCTGTCCCAAAAATAAATAAACGTTGAAAAAAAAAATTTAAAAATAAATAAATAAATAAATAAATAAATAAATAAATAAATACATATTTTAAATAAATAAATAAATAAAATCTTCAAAAAATAGTACAGGTTTTACAGATATATATCATTTCCATGTTTTTACAGATGTCATTTAAGTAATTTGCTAACTAATAATCCCATGTTAGGCTTGTATCTTCAGCACTTAGCCAAATCCCCCATAATTGAACATTTATTAATAACTATTTGGGCGCCTGGGTGGCGCAGTCGGTTAAGCGTCCGACTTCAGCTCAGGTCACGATCTCGCGGTCCGTGAGTTCGAGCCCCGCGTCGGGCTCTGGGCTGATGGCTCAGAGCCTGGAGCCTGTTTCCGATTCTGTGTCTCCCTCTCTCTCTGCCCCTCCCCCGTTCATGCTCTGTCTCTCTCTGTCCCAAAAATAAATAAACGTTGAAAAAAAAATTTTTTTAAAAAAAGAAATGAAAAGTTTAAAGGCCCATGGATGGGCCATTGATGACTGCATGCCATGAACTAAGGATAATGATTAATCCAATTCTGTGTACCCAAGTTCAAAGAGAAAATATATTAGTAATAGCAAACATGTATGTTGTGCTTACCACGTACCAGGCACTGTTCTAAGATCTTTACGGTTTAACCCATTTAGTCCTCCAAGTGAAGAGATTTAGAATTATTCCCATTTTAAGGATAAGAAAATTGAGGCTCTGAGAGATTAACAGTAACTCTTCTGCCCACTGCAGAGCAGAGATTTAATCTACATTGGTTGGTTCCAGAATCCATGCTCTTAACCACTGCCCTGTGTCTAGATAAATGAAAGAGATAATTATATTAGGGCTTAGTCATGCAGAAGTTATGGCAGAGTGTTTTCTGTAACAATGTTAGAAGGATGAACCACATACAGAGCTCTGTGAGAATACCAAAAGCCACTGAATTCTACACTTTAAATGGGTGAACTTTATGTATGGCATGTAAATTATATATTAATAAAGTTGTTAAAAATAAAGCCCACAATCCACAAATAAGTGACTTTAATAATGCAAACTGGGTCCTAAATGATTGTTTGCTATTTTAGGATTTAATATATGCCTATGGGTAAAATACACGCTTTTTCTGCAGACCAAACAAAATAAACCTCACTGTCAGGAGACCACTCATGTTATGGAAGAAGATGAAATTGAAAATTTTAATTCACAGTTGTGGGTGGGAAAATAATTTCAATTCCCAGCTTCAGGCCTTTTGCATCTGCCAGGAAATCAAACAGCTCTCAGCTCCCAAGATAAATTTCATATTGCGATCATAATTATCTGTGTGTGTATTGAGGGTACACAAACAGTAAAACCTAGCAAGAGGATGGAAAGAGACATTTGATCGCAAACACACTGATATCTTTTAATGGTGCAGTTTTCATCCATGTGCTTAACTTCTATTTTGCTTTTATCTTTTAAATCTAAAATTTATTTTAAAGGATATGGAAAAGGCACTTCATATAGAAAGCTAGTTGTAGCTGCTCTCCTCCTGGGCTGTGTCCTCTAGGGCCTTTGAATTATACAGCTTCACGGAAACAATGTTGAAGCCAGATTGGGCTAGGACAGCTTTTCCTCAACTCCGTTTCTTGGTTTTTGACAAGGCACTCACAAGGAGGCCAGATGAAATCTTAACTGGATCTCAACAACTCCATCACCAATGCCAGGAAAAGGGTTTAAAGCCCTGGACCTCTAAACCATAGGTCACTTTCATCCTCGTTCAGCGCTTTGGAAAGCACATGTGTGAAGATAGGCTGATGTGACGTCACTAAGCACCTTCATACTTTAAAGGAAATGGAAACACTCATTTTGACTACAGCATGCACATGTCATTATCCAATTTTACTGTGGACATACACACAAGGTTATGGTTTGGATCTGTTACTAATAATGGAATTTAGGCCTTTTTGTTTATCCATTCAACTTATCAGTCCTTTGCATACCAGACAGGCTATTAGTCCCCTTAAGGCAAGTTCTGCTGCAGCCAGCTGTGGGCAGTAGCTTCCATCAAGCTCCCTGCTATTTCAAATGCCAAGCCACTAAGCCTAGCCGAGCCTCAAGCACTGCCACACATCCTGGCAGTGGCTCCTTGAATTCTCTCCCTCAGCTCTTAGGCTCCCTCAGTCCCTGTCATGAGGTTTGAGAAACTGTACTGATTTGGTCATTATTTTTTCTTTGATCGTTCAGTCACCTATGCAGGTCAGTTTAGGCCAAAGTCACTCTGGAGCCTGGTTTATTTGGATTGCTATTACATTAAGTAATCAGATAATGGCTTAACTTCAATTTTGTGTTGTATTTAATATAACCTTGAAACAGATTAAAATCTCCTAACAATATAAAGCCTTTCGTTTTGTGCTTTTACAAATAATGTGTTGGTTGTTGTTGTCTTTATCCCCTAACATCCAGATTTTTATCTTCAAATATCATTTCTCACTAAAAGGAATCAGATCTCCTTGGAGAAATGGCTGATTCATGTCTTGGGCAGGAAATGTACCAGATAAGCCCAGAACAAAATAATGAAGAGTGGGGAGAGTGGGAAGAGAGCATATAAGAAACAAGGAGTTGCTAATTGTTGAAATTGGTACATGAGAGTTCTTTACAGTATTCTCCTTTCGTATGTTTTTTTTTTCTTTTTCCATAAAAATAGTTTAAGGGAAGCCAAAATATAATTGCTATTAAAACAAAACAAAACAAAACAAAGCAGTAATAGCATGCACATGGTAAAACAAGTTTCCTTTTAATAATGCAGAAGGATACACAATGAAAAGTTGAGTCTCCCACCCACACCCTCCAGCCTCCTCAGGGTGATCTTCAATTTCCTAAGTATTCTCAATGAAGTTTTATGAATATATATATTAACAAAACATATGCACCTAAGCATATGTATTATTTTTGAAAACCACAAATGGTAGCATGTTATACATATCGTTCTATGCCTTTATGAAGTTTTTTTGTTGTTGTTTATTTATTTTGAGAGAGAGAAAATCTCAAGCAGGCTCCGCGCTGCCTAAGCAGAGCCCCATATGGGGCTTTAACTCAAGAACTGCAAGATCAAGACCTTCGCCAAAATCAAGAGCTGGACACTTAAACAACTAAGCCAGGTGCCCCTGAAGTTTTATTTTAATAGCTAATCTTGCTACATCCAGTAGGTCTACACACTACAATGCCGCGGATTTTTATGCTTTCACGTATTAGGCTTCTTTCAAGCTTCTTTGATCAAATTAAGAGTAAAAACTCATATTCACCTTCCTGAAGATTATCTAGAAAGAGAAGGATGGCTAACGCAAGGCTAAACACTTTGCCGTCCTAATCGTAAAACTTAGCTTTGGAGTTTAGATCTCCGTTTGGGGGAATTATTGTTACCTTGGAAAAATGTTTAAAATCACATTCTCTACTACATATTGGGCCTTGAGAGAAGTGGCCGAGGAGACGATCGACGCAAGAATTCTCGTAACCTCTGCCAGAAGACGACCTGGGAGGACTGCAAAAAGCCTAACCGCTGTGACGAACTCAACACTTCCTCCCTCCACCTGCCGAAGAGCCGCACCTGGAGCAGGTGTTTTATTTGCCTTACCCAATAAAGGTCCCCGGAAAGAATTGAAAGTTGGGTGTTGAAGCGGATGATTACGGGCGACAAGAGGTTCACTGAGAGAGACAGCAAAGGGGGCTGTGCTCCCGGGTTCTTCTACTAACCTGACGCCGGGAGGTAGGAGAAGCCGCAGAAAAAACGCGACACGTCTGCAGAGTGTAAACTTGACCCGATCATTTAACGGGGAGGGGCATTACAAAGGAAGAGCGGACAGATCTAGGTTACGGGATCACGCAGTCCAAACGCACTCGCACCAGAAAGTGGGGAGCGCACTGACATGCCCGCGGCGTGCTTGGGCTGGAGCGGGGAGCGCCCAGGGGGGCCGGCCCGCCACCGAAGGCTGCGCTCGGCGGCGCTGCCTCCTCGCTGCGGGCCCCCGAGAGCCCCAGGCCTTCGGGGGCCCCGGCACTTTGCGAACTGTGAACCCGCGGCCGGCCGGCCCTGCGGGCCCCAGCTTTTTCAGGCTGTTCTTAAGCCAGCGGGACTGAGATGGTGTCCGCTGGGCGCCCCGGGACGGCTTCCTGAGGGATCCGCCCCGACAGCCCCTCATCCCATACAGGTACTAAGCGGGCGGCCCAGAAGTTTCGAGCTCCAGGAGCACGAAGCACACCCAAGTACGCCGCAGGACCAAACAAATGTTTGAGGAGCGAATGCCGAAAGCGCGAGGAGGCGGAGCTAGCTCTGGTCACCATCTCGCGACGACTTAGTGACGTCGCACAGCAAGCGCGTGTTCTACTCTTTCACCTTCAGTCAGCCTTAGTATACGGGCCTACCCCTTTAAGCGAATGATGGACAGTTATTTCAGCCTATCAACTTCCTCGTCAACATCCAATCAGATTTAAACTTCTCTCAGCCGCCCTAGGAGTTGGAAGAAGAGGTCGAAAAAGGGAGCGCTTTCTCTCTCGCGAGAGCGCTGTAAGCTGGCCTTTCAGAAAAAACACTGGAACAGATCGCCCGACTTCCCAAATAGTGGGTTAAAGGATGGAGTCACAAACCAATGAAAGGAATGAGGAGGTGGGATCACTGCTTTTACCGCGCTAGAAGTACCGTTACAGGGCAGACTTTTTGTCCAATCAACGCCTCCAGACTTTGGGTCAGGTGACCCTAGAGTGCGAGGGGCGGAGCTACAGCCTGGCGCGAGGAACCGTTAAGATGGACAACGAATATAACCAATGAAGTACACCGACTAGGGCGTTGGGAACCCAATAACATTGGTTGGGCGGGCGCCTTTCCGGAGCGCGGGGAGATGTAAAGACAGACAAATCATTTTCCCAATGAGACTGTAGAAGAGAGGAGCTAATTGACCAATGAGGACTGTGGGGCGGGAGCCTTCGCCGCGGCGGAGTCCAAGATGGCGGCGTGCGGTTCCGCTGTGTGAAACGAGCGCGGGGCGGCGGGTTAATCATCTCCGCGGAGACGACCTCCGACGACCCGCAACAATGAAGGGAAAAGAGCGCTCCCCAGTCAAGCCCAAACGCTCCCGTGGTGGTGAGGACTCGACTTCCCGCGGGGAGCGGAGCAAGAAGTTAGGGGGCTCTGGTGGCAGCAATGGGAGTAGCAGCGGAAAGACCGACAGCGGCGGCGGTTCGCGGCGCAGCCTTCATCTGGACAAGTCCAGCAGCCGAGGTGGCAGCCGCGAGTATGACACTGGTGGGGGCAGCTCCAGTAGCCGCTTGCATAGTTACAGCTCCCCAAGCACCAAAAATTCCTCGGGCGGGGGCGAGTCGCGCAGCAGCTCCCGGGGTGGAGGCGGGGAGTCACGTTCCTCTGGGGCCGCCTCCTCAGCTCCTGGCGGCGGGGACGGCGGGGAATACAAGACACTGAAGATAAGCGAGTTGGGGTCCCAGCTGAGTGACGAAGCGGTGGAGGACGGACTGTTTCACGAGTTCAAACGCTTCGGTGATGTAAGTGTCAAAATCAGTCATCTCTCGGGTTCCGGCAGCGGGGATGAGCGAGTAGCCTTTGTGAACTTCCGGCGGCCAGAGGACGCGCGGGCGGCCAAGCATGCCAGAGGCCGCCTAGTGCTCTATGACCGGCCGCTGAAGATAGAAGCAGTGTATGTGAGCCGGCGCCGCAGCCGCTCCCCTTTAGACAAAGATACTTATCCTCCGTCTGCCAGCGTGGTCGGGGCCTCTGTAGGTGGTCACCGGCACCCCCCTGGAGGCGGTGGAGGCCAGAGATCGCTTTCCCCTGGTGGCGCAGCCCTGGGATACAGAGACTACCGGTTGCAGCAGTTGGCCCTTGGCCGCCTGCCCCCTCCACCTCCACCACCATTGCCCCGTGAGCTGGAGAGAGAGCGAGACTACCCGTTTTATGAAAGAGTGCGCCCAGCTTACAGTCTTGAGCCAAGGGTGGGAGCTGGAGCGGGTGCTGCTCCTTTCAGAGAAGTGGATGAGATCTCACCCGAGGATGATCAGCGAGCTAACCGGACGCTTTTCTTGGGCAACCTAGACATCACTGTGACAGAGAGTGATCTAAGAAGGGCTTTTGACCGCTTTGGAGTCATCACAGAAGTAGACATCAAGAGGCCGTCTCGGGGCCAGACCAGTACCTATGGTTTTCTCAAGTTTGAGAACCTAGACATGTCTCACCGGGCCAAACTAGCAATGTCTGGCAAAATTATAATTCGGAATCCTATCAAAATTGGTTATGGGAAAGCTACACCCACCACCCGCCTCTGGGTGGGTGGTCTGGGACCTTGGGTGCCTCTTGCTGCCTTGGCTCGAGAGTTTGACCGATTTGGCACCATCCGCACCATAGACTACCGCAAAGGTGATAGTTGGGCGTATATCCAGTACGAAAGCCTAGATGCAGCTCATGCTGCCTGGACCCACATGCGTGGCTTCCCACTCGGGGGCCCAGATCGACGCCTTAGAGTAGACTTTGCAGACACAGAGCATCGATACCAGCAGCAATATCTGCAGCCTCTGCCTTTGACTCATTATGAATTGGTGACGGATGCTTTTGGACATCGGGCACCTGACCCTTTGAGGGGTGCTCGGGATAGGACACCACCGTTGCTATACAGAGATCGTGATAGAGACCTTTATCCTGATTCTGATTGGGTGCCACCCCCGCCCCCAGTCCGCGAACGCAGCACTCGGACTGCAGCTACTGCTGTGCCTGCCTATGAGCCACTGGATAGCCTGGATCGCAGGCGAGATGGCTGGTCCTTGGACCGGGACAGAGGTGATCGAGATCTGCCCAGCAGCAGAGACCAGCCTAGGAAGCGAAGGCCACCTGAGGAGAGCGGGGGCCGGCACCTGGAGAGGTCCCCTGAGAGCGACCGTCCCCGAAAGCGTCACTGTGCTCCTTCTCCCGACCGCAGTCCAGAATTGAGCAGTAGCCGGGATCGCTACAACAGTGACAATGATCGATCTTCCCGTCTTCTTCTCTTGGAAAGGCCCTCTCCAGTCAGAGACAGACGAGGTAGTTTGGAGAAGAGCCAGGGTGACAAGCGGGACCGTAAAAACTCTGCATCAGCTGAACGGGATAGGAAGCACCGGACAGCTGCTCCCACTGAGGGAAAAAGCCCTCTGAAAAAAGAAGACCGGTCTGATGGGAGTGCACCCAGCACCAGCACTGCTTCCTCGAAGCTGAAGTCCCCTTCCCAGAAACAGGATGGTGGGACAGCCCCTGCAGCCGCAGCCTCTCCCAAACTCTGTTTGGCCTGGCAGGGCATGCTTCTGTTGAAGAACAGCAACTTTCCTTCCAACATGCATCTGTTGCAGGGTGACCTCCAGGTGGCTAGCAGTCTTCTTGTGGAGGGCTCAACCGGAGGCAAAGTAGCCCAGCTCAAGATCACTCAGCGTCTTCGTTTGGACCAGCCCAAGTTGGATGAAGTAACTCGACGCATCAAAGTGGCAGGGCCCAATGGTTATGCCATTCTTCTGGCTGTGCCTGGAAATTCTGACAGCAGGTCCTCCTCTTCCTCAGCCACATCAGACACTGCCACCTCTACTCAGAGGCCACTTAGGAACCTTGTGTCCTATTTAAAGCAAAAGCAGGCCGCTGGGGTGATAAGCCTCCCTGTGGGGGGCAATAAAGACAAGGAAAACACCGGAGTCCTTCACGCTTTTCCACCCTGTGAGTTCTCCCAGCAGTTCCTGGATTCCCCTGCCAAGGCACTGGCCAAATCTGAAGAAGATTACCTGGTCATGATCATTGTCCGTGGTGCGTCCTAAAGTCCATGTGTAACTTGTATTTACTACTTTGACATGGTTCCTGTTTTGTGATGTATAATGGGATACAGCATCAGATGAAATTTTCTTTTGAATTAGTTGTTTAGTTGTAGCTTTTCTCTTTTTTATATTTTTATAAACCTTTAAAATAGAAGTCAGGACAGTTTAGCTATTATTTTAAGCGAAAGGGATGCCCTGAAGGTAGCAAGCAGATGGGTTTACTTTAATTAGGAGTTCCCACTCTTAGGAGTAACTTTTTTTCCTCTTTCATTTTCTTTTTTTTTTTTTTCTTTTTTAACCTTGAGCTTAAAAAAAAAAATCCTCAGAGTTACAAGCCCAAAATTTTGAAAAGTTGGGATTTGGAGAAGAGCCCACTTGACTATATAAAGATGATAATATATACCTAAAAATGGCTTGAATTGGTATTTAGGTTAATAATTCCTATACCAGAAGTGTTATTTGTATGGCTGAAATTTGATCAGGAATCTTCAAAGTACAAACTGGTAAATTGTATAGCAATGTAATTATTTTAATCAGGTATTTGAGTATTTCTCTTAAAATACACGGTTCATTCCCCGAGTGTCTGCTCTAACACATTTTTATCAGTAGTTAAGTTCTGTATCCCGTATATGCACTTTTGGTTTGTAGCTGTAACTGTTCAGTAAAAATTGAGGAGTAGGTTACAAACCATATATGTCTTATGCTAGTATGCAAGAAGTGGGTAGGTGTTTTTAAAATCAGAATTCTTTGGTTAGTTATTGGTGTGTGGTGGTGTTTTTACTGACTTTCAGAGAGGTATAGCAGGTACAGTTCTAATTTAATTGTGCGTATTTCAAAACTTAAGTGTTTTTCATCAAAGATGAGTTTTTGTTTTTGTATCCATGCAAATTTCTGATTTCAATAATAGAAAGAAGAGTTGTCTGCAGGCTCATAAGTCAGCTTTTGTTTTAGTGGGCATTAATTAGCCATATCTGGATCGCAGAAATTTTTTAAGTCATCGTGAAATGCCTTTGACATGCTCTTTTTAAATTTTGCCTGTATTTTTATTTTCATTTATAAGCAGTAGCGATGGCATTACATTATTGAAAATGTTTTGAATGTCTTTTTCACTGGTGTCCAACCACAGAGAACTGAAATGTCAGTGTAGGAAAACCCCTTTTTATTGGAATTAATACAAAATAATTTAATCCAACCAAATAATTTAACCCAACCTCACAGTTTGGTTTTTTTTTTTTTCCAAAGCTGAAGGTTATAGTGATTTCTGGTTCTTAACAAGGGCTTTTGCTGCATAACAGTAATGGATGATTTTCTTTTTTTTGTCTTGTTTCTTTATCCCTGTCCTCACCCCTAGTTTCTCAGGTCGTTAGTAAGTATGTTTTCCCCCTTGATTTAAATGCTGAGGACTTTAGCTAAGGCCCTTGATATTTAATTATGATTAGAAACTCTAGGACCTTTTGGATCATGGTCATGTTTCTATTCTGTGAAAGTGACTTATAGAAAGCCTGGCAGAACCCAACTGTTTTCTTTCTGTTATCAAAGCTGGTAGTTTTGAAATAGCACCAATAATAACCCAGGGAAATGTCATGTAATTTGTTTATTTTCCGTTATGACAGGTGTCTAATGCATGTCAGCATGAAATCCTCATCACTGCTGTGTCATCCTTTTTGGTTTTCACTATGCATTTATAAACTTTCTTTTTAAGTGTGGAGGTTTTTCTAGGGTTTTTGTTGTTTTTAAACTGGAAAAACTAGCCATTGTGATAGAAGGAAGGTACTAGGCTGTGAGCACAAAGGTCCTTGGTGTGCTTGTAGGGAAAATACCTGAGATCCTACAAGTTAAGACCTGGTGCTTTTTGCTTTTAAAAACCTGTACTTGCCACACGAATATGGAGGAGACACTGTTCCGAAAGTAATGTGAGTTTGCGGTCTGCGTACGTGGGGTCAAAGTACAGTTTGGTTAGATACATTTTTCCAGTTTAAATACTCTCACTAACCATTAACTTTTGAATATCTTTTGATAAGAAAGCTGGACAAATGATTTTGCTCTTTTAGAGAGTGAAGTCCACGACATATAATTTTACTCTAAAGTGTGGGGTTTTTTTTTCCCCTTTTTCTTTTTTTTCTTTCTTTCCCCTTTTTTTTTCCTCTTTTTTTTTTTTTTTTTTTAAGTTGATGTGACAACCAACCGAAGAGTACTGTGGTTTTTGCTCCATGTTTGTTTGAATCTTTATCTGACATGGTGGTTTTTGTTAGGTCTGGGCAATTTGTGCTTCAGTTTTTTGAAACAATGGCTTGATACCATTTCTAAATGTATGTATTAGAAATAACTAATTATGTTTAGTTTGGTGCTTACTTACAGAGTGCCATCGTCCAGATGAATCTCTTAATTCGTGTTGCCCATCCCGCTGCGTAGGTTCCTAATATTGTTAAACTATTTAAGCCTTCAGAATAGAATGAAAAGCAAGAGTCTAAAGCTATCTGGTTCTAATTCTCGTTAGCCAGAATTTCATAATCTCAATATTGGATGTTCTTTATAACAACCACTTGTTTCTTTTACTTAAAAAAAAAAAAATACTCGTTTGGTTGATTTTTCTGGAACTCAGCTCAAATGAATGCAAAGAAAATTTCTTCAGTATATTATATAATGACATATTAAGTATTACTGGTGAAAAACATAAAGCTAATTAAGACTTGAGATCCACAACTTCAAAGTTTATGGAAAATTAAGCAAGCATTCAGCTCCTGGCCAATTTTTTACTGTTATTTTGTTAGTTGTAACTGGGATTCCTATTAAGCGTTTTCCACACAAAAATTTAAATTCCTGGTTTTACATGTGTGTCTACATTGTGTAGATAGAGTTTTCGCTTTAAGGATTACGTATTAAAATGTCCATCCTCTGGCCGGTATAAGCTTTTGTTACATTTTGAAGGTCACATACTCTGGCCCTTAACTCAGATCACTTGAGGTACAGTAAGAAAAATAAGGTGTGTGTTTGTTGCTTTCAGAGCCAAACACTGTTTGGATTTATTTTGAAATGTTATGAGGAGGTTTTCACTGGCCATATTTGTTTTGTTTTTTAAAATTTGAAATCCACTTTTTTTAGACCGTGAAATTGTTCATTATGCAAATTCAGCTTGAACTGCAATTTGGGTCCATACAGGGACCATTCACCGAAACCTCTGTGGTGATAGAATTAGGATCTCCTCTTGAGAAGAGGGCCTTAATGACCTTTTTATGTGAAAAGTTTGGGAGAGAACTTCTGGACGATTTTTTCTGTTTCTGCCACAGTGTTTGGTTTTGAGATAGCAGTTGGGTATGAGGACAAGAAGAGAAGTAGGGTGGAGTTGGCCCCGTTAGCAGTCTGCTTCTAGTGATGTCCCTAAAGGGAGACAATGATTTCAGGTAACCACAGTGAACTGTCTAGCTGAGTAAAAAGTTTTATACGTTTGGTTTAAACAGAGTTGAAAAGTAAAAGTCCTAAAGCGTTCTTTGGGTGTTTAGCAATTGTCTGTACGAGTGTTTTCTTAAAATAACAGCGGCTGTCTTTGGTAACCCAGATGAAGGTGGATTTTTAAATGGCTTTGTATCTTGACCCCTTTCTATAGCAACAGAGTAGTTCTGTATTGTTCCATCTAAATTACAGAACGAAAACAGAGGGGGTAAAAGTTTGACTCCACCTTTTTTTTAGTTTCATTTAAGTTCTATTTAGAATATATTGATCATAAATTGATTGTAAACTTCCTGTCTTTCTGAATTTGTTTGATATGTTTTACTCAGTTACATGAGTACAAGGGGTATTTTCAGTCCTGTAATCTTCGCTCAGTGGCAGTCCTTAAAAAAGTCCACCCTGTTGTTCTACTTGTTATTTGTCTATTCATACGGTAAACTCATTCAAGGTATGTGCCAGTGGGTATTATTGGTGCTTTTTGAAGTCAAGCTGGATTATCCAGGAAGGTCTTGTTAATGTTATGTTCATCTATAATGGCATAGGGGAAATATATATATTTTTAATATTGTAAACATTTGTACTGAATAACCTTTTTTTCCCCCCCGCAAGCAAAACTGGTGAACTGCGGATTGAAGATATGGAATTCAAAGCTCTAATGGACCTTTTTGAAGAGAAGTTATGGCTTATGTGGAGTTTACATGGGCCTCTTGATGGAAGAAAGCTAATCTGTTTAGTATTTGTGCATTTTACTAAAATGGCAGCTTAAAGTTGTGTATCTGCTATTGTGATGCCAATGCCGGTGTTTTAAGTGGAAAAAAAATGACCTCTTGCTTTGTGCTGTGTACACAAGATTTCTGGAAAAGTAAAGAAAAACCCTTTTTATGGCTCACACAGCTTAAAAGTAGCTGTCACTCAAACGTGCGCTCACAGTTGAGCTGCTTTTGTTTTATTCTAAATAAATTGTTTCTTTTGAGGAAAATGTTTTTCTGCCTGGAAGTGAATTGACGGCAAACCTTTGACCCCTTTGTTTGCAGCTGAGGGGGTTCTTGCTGCTGCTCAGATCTTGTATGTCTTGAGCAAGAAGCAGGGAGACCATCATTTTGACTATCACGGTGTGTCAATTCTGAAGGATCACTAGTGTTACTGTGACCCCCTTTGTTTGCAGCGAAGGGGATCATTTGCTTCTCGGTCCTCAACTTGATGAGGAAATGGTGCTGTTTGCTGGCACGCAAGAAGCCGGGGCAAGCACCGTAAGCCTCACCACAGTGCACGAGTCGGGGGCTTTGCTGGTTTGAAGAGCCGGAGTTGCTGAAATTTAAGTTTTGATTTATTTTGTTCACCCATCACGTTTGGCCTTAGTTTCATTTTTAATTTGAAGAAAAGTTTGAGATTGCTTTATCTTGCACTTAACATTTGCACCAAATTGCCAAAAGAAGGAGAAATGCTCCGTTTGCTTTTTAAATGTTAATGATGATGTTAATAAAGCCTTTCCTGACACATTGGAGAAGCTCCTCCGTCTCCAGGGGCTTCTTCCCAGAGTTATGCAGTGATGGGTTTAGTGCTGAATGGATGAAGAGTTCCTGAGAGCTAGCGTTTGTAATTAGAACCGTTACTCGGTATCTGTGCCTTATTTGACCTGTGGTTCCACATGCCTTGGATGTGCATGCACCGTGACGGTTTCGTAGGTACGAACGCACACTCAGGCCCAGTCACTTCGGTTGGTAGTACAGAGTGTGAGGAAAAAATGGAGGCGTCCTTAAGGAGGAAAAAGTGTTTGCCTTTAGTTCCTGCGTTATCCTGTACAGGGGCTCCTGAGCTTTGGAAGCTGTTCCCAGTACAGGAGAACAACTCCCCTGTTTGCAGCAGGAGACTTCGGTGCACAGTGACAACGCTGGAGTTCAAGAGGAAGCCAGCAGTGCTGCACCGTGGGCTTCAGACGCCATTGTCGTTTGCCAGTTTTAAACTTAACTAGTTGCAGACGAAGACCACCTTGAAATGCAGGCTTGTTGGGCTTGTTTTGAATTTTAACCTCGGATGGAAGAGCCCTAGTGCTGTCTGTCTCCATGCGGGATGATGCTTACTTAGGCAACAGGTGATTATCAACAAAGGATGCCACGGTTATACTCTGCAAGGTGGTGTTCCAGTGGCAAACAGCTGTGTAAACTCTTGTAAACAGGTAAGAGGGTTTTTAGAGGTCAAAAATGCATTTGATGAATAGGGTGAGGGCTTTGGCTGGTTGGGGTATTGTTTCTCTGATTGCAAGTCTTTAGGCACTCTGCTGCCTTTACTAGCTCTCTCCCCTCACCCAAGTGGGTTGTGTTTGCAAAATCCCAGGGGGAGCTTTTGTGCTACTTGGTGTGTGTGTGTGTGTGTGTGTGTGTGTGTGTGTGTGTGTGTATGTATATTTTTTTTCTTAATTTGCATTTGAAAAATTTTTTTCATGTGGGAGCCAAAATAGTAAAATCCTGGTTATGGATTTGGGATGGGATTTACAGCCTTGATGTCCTTTAAAGTTTTGACGTTTTCTATTAACCACGGCCTTCACCCTTTGTGGTGATTTCATGGTACTGGGAGAACTTAACTGCTATAAAATGTTGCCATTACAAACACTGATTCTAAACCTCCAGGTCAGCATAGAGGGAGGGAGAGAGAGTGAGTGCGTGCGCCCGAGAGAAGAAAAGTACCATCAGACTGGAATGATAGATATTTTAGCCAAAATGGTTAGTTTTTTCCTTGTCTTCCAATGAGATTAAATTATAAAAATAACTACAGTTTGTGGGAAGTGACTAGGCAATGTTATGAGAAATCCAGCTTTTGTCTGCTCTTCCCATTTTCATTGTCCATTTAGTCCTACCAGCCTTTCAGGCCCTTCCAATCTCTCACGCCCCCAACATTAATCAAGTGTCAGGCTTTGGCAACTTAACACGAGCATGACTTTTAATGTATAATACAACTATGTTTCCTTTATTTTAAGTGGCGTTGAAATTTTGAATAGGATTTTGCTCTTCACGAAATGCTTGTTTTCTCTTTCCAAAGGGGAAAAGTGAAGTACAGTGGGTGTTTGTTTTTGTTTTTCAGTTTCTCAGTGTGTCATTTACAACATTTGCTTATGAGTTGGCTGTCATCTAAAGCTTTGCTAAATAGTCCCACCTATATTCAGATGTTTTATACCTGTCGAAAATGTCAATTTCCAGTGTATTTTCTTCCTCTGGCTAGTCCACACTGAAAGCCCATTAAGTAGTTTTTCCAACTAGCAAACAAGTATTTTAAGTCACTGTAATGGTTTAAGGAAGATTATGTTAATACTCTTTCTGCATGTTTGGTTATCTTTCTAAGGTCTTGGGTTTCATCTCAAGAACAAGAGGAAATGTTACAAATAGAACATTTGTTTATTTGTATATGAGATCATATCATGCAAAATGGGAAGGTACACAGCATGACAATCTTTTGAAACTACGCATGAAATCATTTTGTTTCTAGCTGCACCGTGAACGAAAAATTATTAATTAGGCTGAGTGTTAGATCTAGAGTTCTGGTTTTATAAATTGAGACCTGCCCTTTTGAATTATTTGTGTGCTTTTCCAGTGTCTTCCATATGGTCTAAATTTAGGATTCTACTGTAAAGGAAATAATTCCAGTAACACCTCTGAATTGACTTGTGCTCATTTTGAAAAGCCTGGCTGTATTAAAATTGAAAATAGGAAGTACTGTGACTTTAGTAATAACAACTTAGGTTTTATAAAGTGCCGCTTCTGTAGCTTAAGTGACATTACTGTTTACAGGCTGTTTATCTGAGGTGGTAAATTTAATGCTTATGGCTCGTGGCAGCATCTAGTTTTCTTTTTCCAATAGGATATCTGATTATGGCTTATCTGACCACTACCTCCATCTCCCTCCCATTCCAGTTTCCTCTCCTTAAGCAATTCGTTGTATAACAGAATTCCTCCAAACCTCAGACAAGATTGTCCTTAGCAGCCAAGAAAAGATTTTGACCTTGAGGTCAAATTACTTAACATGCTTCTTCTACTCAAATGCTTAGAATTAAGCATTCAAGTAGAGTTTCTGTATAATCATTTGAATGCTGACCGCATATTAACAAGTAAAGTGCTGAGCATATAGATGAAACTATCAAATAGTCTCTACCTGTGTTAGCAGCTTATACTGTAATTACAATATAAAAACAAGTAAATGGTGAAATATCAGGGGAGAAGTTCACAGTTTAAGACAATTACAGAAGAGCTGTCGCAGGCCAGTATTTGATTAATTGCCAGTGGATTTTTATAGGAGATAAAGGTGTATGGATGAGCACATGAACAGGTTACTTGAAGCTGCGATCGTGAAGAAAAACTTTACAAAATAATTTTGTTAGTTGGAGAAGGATGTGGCATGGTGAGGGAGGTAGGGCTTGAGATGTCAGGCAGACAAGCATGAATACTGTAACAGCTGGTTGATCACTGGAAAAGTTGAGCAGGCTGAAGCCTGGGCAACTTGTAAAATGGTTGGAACAACAGAAATAGGGAATCCTGAAACGCAAGGCAGTTTGAGCAAGGTGGGAAGTGAGGACGCATAATCAGGTTGAGGCATGTTGACAGAAAGTGACGGTACTAATAATAGCAGTCATTTGTTAAATACCCATTTTAAGCCAAACATTCTGCCAGGTCCTGTGCACACATTGTCTCCTGTAAGTCTCACCACAGACCATACTCTGACAGCTAGTGGTTGATGGAGCCAGGGTTCTAGCCAGGCCTTGGTCCCAGCTAGGGTTCTTGGTCGCCGTCTTGCCATACCTGCCTTGCTACTTTTTTCTGGAGGCTGGGATGGGTAAAGCTGCAAACTTGAGAAGATGTCTGGGCGGGTTTCAAACTGTAGAGTGTATCAACATTTGTGGTTCTTGGGAAACATGCAGGCCCTTGGCTCCAACCCCAGGCACTCTGGGATTTGTTCGGGCTGGCACAGCCCTGGAGTCTTTGTTCCTCTACAGGCTTCCCAGGTAATTCTGATGTAGTCCGTGGTCGTTGGCCACGTGTTGAGCATCACTGGCCCCCAGAGAGTAGAGTGCTGACGTATAAACTTGGAGTAATGTCGTATATAAGGCATGGGAAGGGGAGACGGTGTGGAAAAGAATCCCAGCTGAAAGAGCCAGAATAATGTTCTTTCTGTCTCTGAGGCTGAAAGGAGGAATTTGCAGAAGATAAATTCAAAGCTGTTACAGAGACAAGCAGAGTGAAACTGCAAATGCCATGGAATTTATCACTGAAAATTGTCACTTAAGTCACAGTTTTATAGTCCTGTAATTATTTCTCCAAGGAATTCAATCCAGCTTAGTATGTAATTTTGCCTCGTAACAGTCTGTGAGAAGGGCCACTGTGCAGTTTATGAAATGCTAAAGGGATACCAGAAAAGTTTTGTGAGTTGGTTGTTGGATACAGAGCCAGGAACTGATTGGGATATTCTTGAGTTTTCAGATGTTAATCTAAAAATAACGTGACTGTAGTCTGTCTGAAATTAAAATCGATAGTGACTCTAGGATATGAATATATACGTGCATGTACATGTGCAAGTTGCTTTCCATGAATGAACCACACCTAGATCTGCTGCCTCCTAACTAGGTTACTAACAGGATTGAGACAGAATGGAATTATAGATAAAGTTGAGTGTATCTTTGATTTCTAAATGGTTGCAAGATTTCCTATTTTGCATTATCTAAACTGGGTTTGTCCTCAGTTAGTATGGCTAATTCTTCAAATATTAGGTATCTGTTATGTGCCAGGAGTTATTGTAGATCTTGGGAGTATATTGGTAAAGAAAACAAATTTTTCTCACGGAGCTGACATTCTGATGGAAGAAGGGAGATAGTGAAGTGTAAGTCAGGGCCAGTTGCCAAGGACAAATGCTGAATGTAGTAGAAAGCCATTGAAAGTTTCAAGGAGGCAGAGTGATGTGACTTGATCAAGATTTGACTACCAGTCTCAGGAAAGTAACACAACTATCCTTCACCTAGTCCCCAAATCTAGAATAATGCCTGGTATGTATACATACAATAGGTACCCAAGTATTTGAAGAATTAATTCGCTACGCCAATTGAAGACAAACATATAAGTAATTCAAAATAGGAAATCTTTCAACTATTTCCAAGTCCAAGATATTTCCTCCAAAGATAAATTAGCATTTCAGATTCACTTTAAGACTGAAACTGTCCTTGTTCAGAGATTCAGCAGTGTTCTTTTATTTAAATAAGCATAGTAGAGATTTATTTCTTCTCAGGCTCATAATTGCTGGCCACCCTGAGATTTGAGGGCAGTCGTCTTCCTAGTCCATCCTTATTTTCTCAACGTGTCTTTTTTTATTCTTTCTGCTATTGTCAGGAGAGTTTCCACTGTGGTCATGTATAGTTTCTGCTATAACACCCTGACTATGCTTTCTATATTTCATAACTTGCAAGCTTTCTAGTGGTATCAACCCAGACTTCCATGCTAAATAGCGATTTAGTGGGTCTTCTTGTGGAATGGCTGTCACCCTGTGCAAACCAGGTATAAATGTGTATTCAGGTTTTAAGTGCTGAATTGGTATATGACCTTTCTCAGGTGACCGACAATTCTTTTCTCAAAAGAAGGACTTAATGAAAAAGTTGAGTGCATAAGCACGTTATTACATATATGTCCAGAGTAGAACTATCATTACAGGAAAAATTAACACTCTCAGGTGCTATGTACATACATATTTTTAATTACATATTTTAATGCATATTGGGGAAATTGGTGTTCCGTAAAATTTGTATGTTAGCATATAGAAATTGACTGTTAGTAGTTTTACCTTGCTTCCAGGGTAGGCATCTAGTTTGTGTATATTCTTTATATCAGAAATACTTCGGTAAACAAAGACTCCTTGACTGGAATTTTTCTGCATTCTACAGCAAAGGTTTCAAACCTGGCTGTACATTAGTATCATCTAAGGAACTTCTTGATACTAATAACCTGGAAATTCCTCTCTCAGATTCATTTACATTGATCTAGGTGGAGTGGGATTCTGCCAAGGTCCCGGTATTATATTTTTGTTTTAAGTGCCCCAAATGATTCTAATGTGTAGCCAGGGTTAAGATCTGTTGCTCTAGAGACAGGTCATAAGCATACGTACAAACACGTACAATCAACCTCTTAAGCACTGTTTGAAAATCAAAACCCAAAACTTTCAGAGTGTAGCCTTACTATTGATAGTGTGGAGCTCGGACCAGCAGCCATTAGCATCACCTGGAAACTTGTTAGAAGTATAAAGAATTACAGGGTCTCACCCTGACCCATTGCATGGGATGAGATCCCTAGGTAATTCGTATGTACTTTAAAGTTCAAGAAAAGGTGCTTAAGATGCAGATACATACATATTCTCTGTACTAAAAATGGATGTTTAGAATCTTATACCTCATACATAAGATTTTCAGATTTCACTAGTCAGTGACATTCACTTTAAAGCATTTAGAAAATATTTCCAACAAGTAGGAACAAAGAGTTCTTAGGTAGTGAGCTTCTGGTGACAGAAAATTACCAGAGGTTTCTGTCACCTAGACGGGGAGGGGTTGCTATTGCCTGTCTTGGTTGGCTCTTGCTTATTTTGTTACGCTTATGTGTTTTTTTCTTCCTTCCTGTTCCGTTCTAGTCCACTCTTCATTGTGAGATATTTTTTCATTGTGTTATTTTTTACAGATAATGGTGAGGATACTTGAGACACTGTTTGCTGATAGGTGCCCCACACGTTAGAATATTTGGTAGAAGTAGGTTTAGATCTTTCTAGGGGAATGGATGTGGAAAGGATTGAGAGTAAATTCTGATTGCCTTTGTTTTTTAAAAAATTTTTTTTTCAACGTTTATTTATTTTTGGGACAGAGAGAGACAGAGCATGAACGGGGGAGGGGCAGAGAGAGAGGGAGACACAGAATCGGAAACTGGCTCCAGGCTCCGAGCCATCAGCCCAGAGCCTGACGTGGCGCTCGAACACTCGGACCGCGAGATCGTGACCTGGCTGAAGTCGGACGCTTAACCGACTGCGCCACCCAGGCGCCCCTGCCTTTGTTTTTTTAATTGTAGTGTGATAGTAACTTCATAAATTGGTTGTCCTCACATAGCAACAAGAATCAAGTTCTAATTCATATTAATCACAGTGATAAATAACACAATAAATATTAAGATTCATATATTACAGGGAATGGCCTGGTATGAATGTTCAGAGAATACTCTAAATTGCAATATATCAATTTTGATACAGGAATGATTTTTAATGTGTAGATTTTTATGATAGAAGATTCTAAAAAAACATTCACCAAGACACCTTTTCTTCTGTTGGTGCTCCTTAAGTTTAGAAGTGTCTGAAGCTCTAATAAATAATGTTTTTAAACATATATGGTATTGGATCAGCCTCCTCTGCTTTTTTTAATAGCCAAGTTTAAAGGAGGGAGCATTTCTAAGTACAATAATTGGTTAAACGTCTTTTTTTCCTCCTGGGTTTCTTTTTAGGAACTACTGACAATCAAAAACCTATAGCCAACTTTGGGATACGGCTTTATTATTCAGCAACTAAAAGATGAGTTCTAATTGGCAGACTTCTGGCACTGGCACTTGTCCTCCTGTTTCTATAGAAACTGGGTTGGAAGTCAGAGCTGCACAAAGGGAAAGGGTAAGTTTCTTTCAAACTCCATATTTATAAACCCATATCTTATTAACTGGCATGGTGTCAGTTTCCACATAAAGACCTACATCAGTGAACTAGAACTCAAACATGAGCTACTAATTTTCACTTGAGTGGAAACTGACATCAGGTCATTAAATATAGTAGGAGGGTTTAAATATGGATTTATTTTTCTGGTGACTCTGACTTCACATTTCTTGAAACAGTGAACTCAGTCTGATAATTCTCACTTTCAGTTGTTTCTAATTTGGGGGTTATAAAGCTGATTTTTATCCTCTTAGATCTTATTCTATTGTACCTTTCTGGTAAGTGAAAATTTTGGAATATAAAGTATGTAGAGAGGACATTTTAAAAGTCTGCATGAATTACAAGTCTCTTCTTTTGAGCTAAGTCTGGTTTTTTCCGTTATAAAACAAGTACAGTACTACTGACCAGTTTTTTAGTTTCTCTCCTCTCTTTGCCAAGCAGGATGAGGTCGTCTGTTGGGCACATACATTTGTTCTCATCCAGGCAGACATCCATTATTTGTAGACCCTAAGACACCTGCCAGTTGGTGAGTCATCTTACTGCTATGGCTTCAGAGGGCTGTGCTACACAGCTGGGGCATTTAGGCTTGAAATTGTGTAATCAAGTGTGATACACTGCGATCTACAGGTTGGTGTATGTAGATAATGTATACTAAACTCGGACTAGCTTTGAGATATTGGAAAGAAGGCAGTATTGGCTCTTGCCCTTTAAAACGTATCTATCTCATTTCCTTGGTCCTGACATATTTTTCTTAAGGGATAGACTTCTCTTCCCTGCTAAAACAGCAACGATGTTGGTTGACACGTAGCAAAGAGTGGGACCTCTTGGCTTGATTTCAGCTCAAATCGTCAGTTCTGTGAAAATTGTAGAAGTGAAAGCTGGAAGTCTTCTCTCACTTCCAAGTCCCTGGTCGGTTCATGGCCGAGAGTAGATTCTCATGAAAAATGTACGCCTCCCTTCTTTAACTACTAATGTGTATCGTGTTTCTGTTTGCTCGCTGGGGCTTGAATGAGATAAAAATAGAATTGAATTTGTGATTTTGGGGGGACAGGGAGAGGGCGGCTAGGAAAAAAACTTCAGGTTTTAGCTGTGTGCTATCAACCATCTAAACATCCAGATGTGTTCTTTACCCCTTAGTAAAGGTGGCCAACTCATCCTGGTTTTAAAACTGAAAGTCCCGTGACCCAGGAACCTCCCTCATTTCCAGCCAAACCCAGACAGTTGGTTACCCTGTCTTAGTTTATTCTCTGTATCCCTAAAAAGGCCTCACTAACTTACTATTCATCATTATTGTATATAGAGGAGATTTCACAATATATTAGCTTCTGTTGGAATGTTGCCATGGATTAGGTTCTTTTTTTTTTTTCTTTAAGAAATGGTTGTCATTTGCCTCAGTGATCCCAGGTTATGGCAGCTTACCTCTCAGAAATAAAACGTGAACTTTAACTCATTTATTTAGAAGTTGATTACAACCACTTTTGTTATTTTGCATTTGTGTATATGTTAATATCTTAGGCATAAATCTGAGACAATTGGGTAGATATTTGTGAGAAATAAGTAGGCAGATATGTAGACATAAAGCCTCCTACCAGTTGGTTTCGGCATAAGAGAAACACACTTAAGGTTTTTAGAAAGTTTTGGGCTTTGGTTTTATATTGAAGATTTCAGAGAAACCATTGTCCATGTTTTGTATTATGTCTTGCTTAAAAATAACTAAAATATTAATACATGGTGTGTTTTTTCTCATGGAAATAGTTGATTTTACAACTGGACAAGTTCATTAAGTAAACTAATTTTTGTAAACATAGCGTCCTATACATTAATATACCTAGATTATTTGAAAAATACTGCAAAATTATCATTTTGGTCCATTTAAGTTTAGTTGTAGCTTTTATTAAATTTTAACCTCCAGAGAATCCTTTTTTTTTTTTTTTTTTTAATGTTTATTTTTTGAGAGAGAGAGACAGAGCATGAACAGGGAAGGGGGGCGGGGCACAGAATCCCAAACAGCCTGATGTGGGGCCCAAACCCAGAAACCGTGAGCTCAGGACCTGAGCAGAAGTCGGACATCCAACCGACTAAGCCACCCAGACACCCCTAATGTTTGTTTATTTTTGAGAGAGAGAAACAGAGAATGGGCGGAGAATGGTGAGGGAATCCGAAGCAGGCTCCAGGCTCTGAGCTGACAGCACAGAGCCCGACGCGGGGCTTGAGCTCACGAACTGTGAGATCATGACCTGAGCTGAAGTCGGACGGTTAACTGACTGAACCACCCAGGTGCCCCATAACCTCCAGAGAATCCTTAAAGAAGGAAAGCCAGGGACCATGATCTCATCAACACTGGTAATTAGGTTTCAGAGTTGGCCCTGTGAAGGACTAACTTTGTAACTTTAGGCAAATAACTTGGTCTTAATTTTCTTTTTAATTTTTTTTTAATGTTTATTTATATTTGAGAGAGACAGAGACAGAATGCAAGTGGGTTAGGGGCAGAGAGAGAGGGAGACACAGAATCTGAAGCCAGCTCCAGGCTCCGAGCTGTCAGCACAGAGCCCGATGTGGGGCTTGAACTCACAAACCGTGAGATCATGACCTGAGCCGAAGTCAGACGCTTAACCGCCTGAGCCACCCAAGTAGGCGCCCCTACTTGGTCTTAATTTGCTTTTTGTTCCTTCAGTATAAAATAGGAATAATAATACCTACCCAACTTCCTTAAAGGCTTGACTCGATGATAATGAGGTATTAGGTAGGAAAGAACTTTAAAAAGTTAAAGGTACAGTGACTAGAGTTTTAGTATTAGAAATCGTCCTTAGTGATGAACATATGTAGAAAATTCCTTCTTTTACAATGTTAGTATGGCATTTCTTAGAGTAAGAGCTGCAAGGGGTGGCATCTTAACAGTTTTAAGCCAATATGTAGCTGAGAGGAAAGTACACTGAACTTTTACGTTCAAGTTGTCATAGCTCTACTAAATAAAAAAATCTATATATATGTCAAGGGTTACAATTTATGAACATGGCGACTAGTATTTTAGTATCGAGAAACTACAGGTGGCCTACACTCAGGCATTACCTTCTTTGCTTAAGATTCGGTGAATATTAGAAGACCTAAAAATGTTAATTATCATAACAACTACATTTTTACTGCACCGTAGCAAATTGTCTTTTGTGGCTTTAATTTGTTCTGGTTCTTAGGTACTTTGCATTCTCCTTTCCATCTCAGTCGAGATATGATAACATTTTATGCCGATTTGAGTTAGAACAAATTTATTATAAGATAACTGCTTTCAGTTAAATTAACTTCATGATCTTGTGTACTGCCAAGAAGTCAGGGTGATCTAAAGAGGAAAGTGTAGGGTTTCTTGTCAGTCTGTTTGAATTGTGACTCCAGTGTTTACTGGGTGCTTAATTTGACTTTAAGCCTTACTGATTGGTAGGATGGGCATCCTAGTATCTGCTTCTATAAAGGTGGTGAAGATTAAATACGATAATATATAAAACGTGCCTTACCCAGTAAGTAGTATACATTGGATGTTGAAATAAAGTTGTTCACCACCCTACTACTCCACACACACAGCTGTGTATCCTAATTTAATATTTGTTTCCTCTTTGTCTCCTAGGGATCTCTTGAAGGGGAAAGAAGACGAGTGAACTGTTTTTGCTTTTCTTAAAACTCTGGGATAGTAGTATTTCTAGGTTACGGATTCTTAAGAGACGTGGTGACATCTTAGAATATTGTCCAAGAAAAGTAATAAATGAATAGGAACATCATAAGCTAGTTGTTAAAACAAGGACTACATTAATTATAGCTGTCTTTAACGTCTTGTAGCCTAGGAAATCAGACTTTTTAATCCACACCACCCAGGTTTAAAATTTTTTTTCTTAACGTTTTTACTTATTATTGAGAGACAGAGCATGAGCATGGGAGGGGCAGAGAGAGGGGGAGATAGAGAATCCAAAGCAGGTTCCAGGCTCTGAGCTCAGCATAGAGCCCGACGCGGGGCTGGAACTCACAAACCGCGAGATCATGACCCGAGCCAAAGTTGGACGCTTTACTGACTGAGCCACCCAGGCGCCCCTGCACACCACCCAGGTTTGAGCAGGGTAAAGAGTTGCTCTGTTGCATAAGATTCATAAAGTTTGTTCAAGTCGGTATTCAACTTGGAATTCTTCAGTTGGTCCTACTTAAGATGTACAGTCTGCTTTCATAGGAGGAAGGAATCTCATTGTCCTAGGTAAAGTCTCTTTTGAGAAAATTATTGCTTACAAGAGAAAGGGGGATGGATGAGAGTGGTGCCTAATAAACCACTGATTTATTTAGCTTCTGTTTGGATGTAGAAAGAAGAAAGGAAATTTGCGGCTACTGTGTATGAGGGTTATTTTGCTTAGTACAGGTGTATTTTCATTTAGGCCTTAGAGTGTATCTGTGAGGTGGGTTAGTGTTGTTAACCTCATGTATGGAGGATAAAAGTGGCACCCAGGTTGATAACCTTCATGAGGTCATATGGCAACAGGCAACAAGAGTGGGAATTTATTAACTGTTTTTGCTGTTTGTGTGTGTGGTGTTTGTTTTTTTCATACTGTCTTATGTCTAAAATAGAAAGATAATGTTAGACATTTATGTCTAAATGTAAAACCTAGGGGCGTCTGGGTGGCTCAGTTCGTTGAGTGTCCGACTTCAGCTCAGGTCATGATCTCACGGTCTGTGAGTTTGAGCCCTGCATCAGGCTCTGTGCTGACAGCTCAGAGCCTGGAGCCTGCTTCAGATTCTGTGTCTTGCTCTTTCTCTGTCCCTCCCCTGCTCATGCTCTCTCTCTCTCTCTCTGTCTCAAAAATAAATAAAAACATTAAAAAGATAAATAAAATAAATTAAAAAAAATAAATGTAAAACCTAGGTTTTTAAAAAAATTTTTTTAAGTGTATTCATTTATTTTGAGAGAGAAAGACAGAGCAAGGGGAGGGGCAGAGAGAGAGGGGGAGAAAGAGAATCCCAAGCAGACATGGGGCTCGAACCCACGAACCGTGAGCTCATGACTTGAGCTGAAGGAATGCTTAACCGACCGAGCCACCCAGGCGCTCCTAAAACCTAGGTTTTAAATAGGACTAACTACTGTTTTTAAGATAACTGAGATTTGAACCCAGATTAATTTGGTTCCAAAGTTTATGCTGGGCATACAAAGATCAGTAGAACACCATCCAACTTGTTGATCTTGCAGATTTAATGGCGGAGCGACATGTAAGCTCATGTAGTACTCTGTTAAAAGGTAGATGGGGGGACACCTGGGTGGCTCAGTCAATTAAGTGTGTGACTTCAGCTCAGGTCATCATCTCACGGTTCGTGGGTTCCAGCCCCGCGTCGGGCTCTGCACTGACAATGTGGAGCTCCCTCTGTCCCTGCTCCTCCTCTGCTTGTGCGAGCTCACACGCGCGCGCTCTCTCTCAAAAAAAAAAAAAGTTGGGATTCAGACCAGAGAATGACTTCCTGCTAGGGGAGGTCTCCGGAGGAGGTGGCCTTTGAGTGAGTCAGGTTGTGAAGGGTGAGACTATGCAAAGCTTGCACAGAAGCCTACACAGGGAGTTGAGAGGGTATGGTATTTTAGAGTCAAAGCCAGGGTTTCAGTTTAGTCTTTCTCTCTATAGTGAGGCAGTTGTTTAAAATGATTATTAATATTAAATAATATTTTAAAGCAGAGGTGAATGGAAGTTTAGAATAATAATTTTTAATTAATTTTAATTATTTTGTTTAATTTTAATTATTATTTTTAATAACAATAGTTTTCAAGAATGTTCTGAAAGAGATTATAAGGGAGCTTGGTGTTACAGAGAACTCGAGGATTTTTTGTTTCCTCTTAAAATCACCCAAATAATGAAGGGCTCTCTACTCACATGTATTGCTTAGTCTGAATAATGTTATTACCTAGGTAACATATTTATTCCATATTTAAGAAACATCTTTTAGTTTAAGTCTATCTTCCAGTAAAAGCTACCTATTCAACCATTATATAAAACTTGTAGTTCTGAAGACACATCTAGATCATTTACCTTGAATATTTTAGATAGTTAGATGTAGTGAAAGGTAATACTGTTTGGAAAGGCAGGAATGCTATTCAAATGATTTTGACATAAAGGAGGATTTTAGCAATTCTGTTTTTTATTACATAGCAATATACATTCATCACAGAAAATTTAGGAAACATAATGAAAACAAAGATTACTTCTAATCAATAAGGAGAAATAAACTTTTGGAGGGGGTTATACAATTCCAATCACTAAATAAAGTTTTAATATTCATTCAGATTTCAGAGTCATAGTCAACCAGTAGCTACATTTAATACTTTTTTTTTAACGTTTATTTATTTTTGAGAGACAGAAAGAGACAGAGCAGGAGTGGGGGAGGAGCAGAGAGAGAGGGAGACACAGAATCCGAAACAGGCTCCAGGCTTTGAGCTATCAGCACAGAGCCCGATGCGGGGCTCGAACCCACAAACAGCAGAATCGCAGAATCATGACCAGAGCTGAAGTCGGATGCCCAACCAGCTGAGCCACGCAGGCGGGCACTCCTACATTTAACACTTTTTTAAGCTAACAAGAGTGGTTTTTCATCTTTACATATTTTAGTGACTGAATTACCCTGACACAGTTGAGAGTTTGGTCAGTTTATTATTACAGTACATTCTGATTTTTATTTAATACGTAAGGTAGTTGTTTTGACTGATGAAGAGTTTAGCCTATTTGATTAAATACTAATAAAGGACTTAGTTTAAGTGTTTATTACTCTTACTAGCAGTTAGACATTGCTCAGAATGCTGAAGCAAAAAGGAACCTTAAAAACTGTCTGGTTTGCCTTCTCATTTTATAAATGAGGAAACTTTTTTTTTTAATAATTTTTCCATATAGACTATTTTTTTTAATTTTTTAAATGTATGTTTATATATTTTGAGAGAGAGCATGAGCAGAGGAGGGACAGAGGGAGACACGGAATCTGAAACAGGTTCCAGGCTCCGAGCTGTCAGCACAGAGCCCGACACGGGGCTGGAACTCACAAACTGTGAGATCATGACCTGAGCCAAAGTTGAACACTTAACCGACTGAGCCACCAGGCGCCCCGGAAACTGTTTTCTTCCAAGCTGCTGTTCCAGTGACTTCTTTGTTTAGATTTTGTTTTGTTAAGCTCTCGCTTCATTGCAGTCCTTTCTCTTCCTGGTCAGGCTCTGTTTTTTCCACCTCTCAGCCAAGGGTACAAAGAAAAAGGAGACTGAAGAGAGGAGATAACATGTGCCAGAGAAGTAGAAGGAGCCAGTGTAGGTCTGGGTGTAATCATATAACCAGCCTGGAAGGAGAGAATGATCTCTGTTAGCAAAGCAAACCTTTCAGTTAGTAATTCTTTTTTTTTTTTTTTTTTTTTTTTTTCAACGTTTATTTATTTTTGGGACTGAGAGAGACAGAGCATGAACGGGGGAGTGGCAGAGAGAGAGGGAGACACAGAGTCGGAAGCAGGCTCCAGGCTCTGAGCCATCAGCCCAGAGCCTGACGCGGGGCTCGAACTCACGGACCACGAGATCGTGACCTGGCTGAAGTCGGACGCTTAACCGACTGCGCCACCCAGGCGCCCCTCAGTTAGTAATTCTTAACCATATACTGCTCATTGAGGGAAGAAGCCTCCTGTACTTGTAGGTATCGTGACCCAACAGAAAGTCAGGCTGCTTGCCTGATATTTTGGATTGATGAAGTTAAATCTGTTCCGCTTGAGTTAGGGGTTTAACCCTGTGGGAACAAAGCCATTGTGGAGCCAGAACTCATCTTGTCTTATAGTGGAAATTAGGAAAACTCAGGGACGCCTACAGTTTGATTTTATGATGAATCTTATTCGAAGGTCACTGTTCCTACAAAGAAAACAATTGTGAATTGCTACTGTTTCCTGAAGAAAAAAGTGAGAGAATTGATTATCTTTTTTCCCCTCACTGAACAAACATTTCAGTAATTACTATGTTCCCAACAGTTGTTGAAGAAGGTAATGATATTAAGCCAAAACAGACATGGTTCCTGCCCTCAGACTGTACAGTTTAGTGGGGAGTTGGGTATTAACCACGTGAATTACACGTGCCATCAGGGCTATGAAGGGAAGGTTCAGGAAGCTATGAGAGCATATGAAAAGGAAGTGACTATTTAGTCAAGTGGGCTAAATGATGACTATAAATCCCCCTGAAATCAAAATGCTCTTTAATCAAGAATGGGTGGGTCCACCATTTGGCTAATGGCACATACTATTATGTGCCGTTTTTAAACGAAACACTTTCTTTTTTTTTAATTCCTTTTTTAATGTCTTTATTTATTTTGAGAGAGAGCATGCATGCCTGTGAGCATGGGAGAGGTAGAGAGGAGGGGAGAGAAAGAATCTCAAGCATGCTTCTCACTGCCAGTGCAGACCCTGATGTGGGCTCAAACTCATGAACCATGAGATCATGACCTGAGCTGAAATCAAGAGGGAGATGCTTAACGGGCTGAGCCACCAGGTGCCCTGAAACACTTTTCTTAAAAACTGTGTACGGTGGTAAAGAATGTGCAAGGCAAGAATGTTTGTGTGTGGCCTTCAAACATTGTTATAAAAGTCAGCCCTATGGAAAGGCAAATAATGTGTTAGTATTGTTATGATAGTTTTGACCTCCTAGCCATCCTAAAGGTCTCAGGACCTCTGGGTGTCCACTGACCACACTCTGAGAACTTCTTTTCTAATTTTGTTGTTGTTGTTGTTGGTAAAAAAATTTTTTTTAATGTTTATTTATTATTGAGAGACACAGAGCATGTGCAGGGGAGGGGCCGAGAGATAGGGAGACACAGAATCTGAAGCAGGCTCCAGGCTCTGAGCTGTCAGCACAGAGCCTGATGTGGGGCTCGAACTCACAAACCACAAGATCATGACCTGAGCTGAAGTCGGACGCCCAACCGACTGAGCCACGCAGGCACCCTGAGAACTTCTTTTCTAAGATACTATATGCATATTATCTTTGTAGATGCAAATTGGCTTTTAATCCTAAAAAACCTTAAAAAGTTAAAGCTATTATTCTGATCATTTATTGATGAAGTTGTGGTGCTATATGCCAGATGAAAATATCTGCCCTCATAGGGCTTACGTATTATTTTAAGTAGGCTCCATGTGCAACATGAGGCTTGAACTCACAGCCCTGAGATCAAGAGTCAGATGCTGTACTGACCCAGCCAGCCAGACATCCCTGATTTTCATTTTGGAACATGGTTTCTCACTGAATGTTAGCATATACCCTTTTCTTTTTTTGGTCTGATTGTATGTGTCTTTATCTCCTGTCGTTTGTTTTTTAATTTGGTTTTGATACAGATAATTTTTTTGTTTGCTTCATTAGCTTTATGTTTCCTGTTAACTGATATAATGAATGAATGGGATGTTTTATAGCCTCTTAAATTCAGCTAACTTTAGCTTGCTTTTTACCTATTGACTCCTTGTTGGATCAGTGACCTCATTTAAATGTTTCTTGGAGTTAAGCGTGGAGAGAAATGGAGTAGGACAAGTCTTTGTGTTATGTGGGTTGTGATTGACCTTTAGATATCTAAGAGAGAAATAGGTAGGTGACCAGTAGCTCAAATTTCTAGAAAGGAGGAAGTGTAGAAAGTACCCAGACCCTTTCCTATCCCTTGTCATTCTTGCTTAGTCCCACCAGTACAGCAGATTTACCAGTATATACATAGCCTGCGAAGCATAAGATAGGGACATTAGAAGAAATGCTCCAGAAAAGACTAGTAGTTTTTAGACAAGGAAGTGGATAGTGCTGCTAAAAAGTCAGGAGGGCATAGCTGAAAATAGTGAAAATGGTTGGTGATGGTGGTTGTCTTTATAAATCCCAGAAAACTGGTAATAAGCCTTTCATTTCACATGTAAAAATACATTTAAAGTTAGAATGTTGGGGCGCCTGGGTGACTCAGTTAAGTGTCTGACTCCTGATTTCTGCTTGGGTCACGATCCTGGGATTGAGCCCCACATGGGCTTTGTGCTGACAGCACGGAGCCTGCTTGGGATTCTCTCTGTCCCTGTCTCTCTCTGCCCCTCCTCCCCCTCTCAAAATAAATACACATTAAAAAAAATAAATGACTGTTGGTAATTCAGAACCCATTGTATTCTAATCGTTTTATATGTAAACACCTAAGTTGACATTCAAAAGACTGGGCTGCTTTGTGGACAGCAAAAGCATTGTGGATGGGAGAGAAAAATGAGATGATGTACCAGCCATAATCCAGGAGAGCGTGTGTCCATCTAAGTGTCCGCTCCATGCTGAGTATTACCATATGTAGCCAACACTCAGGAGGAGGAGTACCCTGGCAGCTGGTACCGACTGCCTAAGACCCAAGAAGTGCCCTGTAAGCATTTCCTCAGTGTTTCTGGACTACCTGCCTCGAATTCACCTGAGATGCATGTTAATCGTGCAGATTCATTGGCTTTCCTTAAGCATAATTCATCATGGGTGGCACCCAGTTGATTCTCATGCACAATAAAATTATAGTCCGTATTAGTTTCATGTGGCTATGGCTATAACCCTTATTTTAAGCAGGAATGCCTAATGATATTTCTTGTGATAATTGAAAACAACTAAGAAGGTAGGGCTCAGCTTCCGTAAACAGTTCTGCAAACTAATTTTTTTATAGTCAATATGAAACTTGATATTTAATAGAGGGTTGTACATTTATTTTTTTAATGTCAACACTTTTAAAGTATTCATCATTTTATGGGTAAAGCCATACGTGTTTAAAAATGAGTTTACCATCCTGTCTAAAAAGTACCTCTGATAGCTCAGGACTTGATTGTTGAACCGAGTTATGAATCCTCTTTATTAGGATTACTGTTGTAAGTTTATTATTGGTCATCTTGTTAAAACTTGAAATACACCCAGAAGGCCCTTAATTCCCAAGTTCCTTGATGCTGGTTCAAATTAGTGGTTGAGAGTTCCATGAGTGACTTGAGGGTTTTGAACCAGAACTTCTAGCTGTTGGGCTACAGCATAGTGGCAGACTTCCAAGGTGTACAATGATCTTTTGTCCTCCCTGGAGTCACTGGAGCCACTGCTGGCTATTAACTGCCTTGTCATTTTACTTAGGGCGTACTGTTATAATCATTTTCTATATGTGCCATGATGGGAAAAGTCTTGGGAAACGGTTTAGCAAGTTTAAACCTCACTGCCTTTGAAGACAGGAGCTCTCTCAAGGCCCCTTGATAGAAGTTTGCAGTAAGATTTACTGGCAGTGCTTTAAGTATTTGCTCTATGCTATGAGTTTCATTAAAAGGATTATGCTCTGTTAGGATTTTGAAGCTTGATTTTTTTTTTTTTTTTTTTTGGCCTTGTAAAGGAATATATTTGTGAAGGAAAGACTACCCCACCCATCCCCTCTTTTTAACGAGAGTAGTGAGCTATTTGGAATTTATTTGCGATGTTTTTGTAGGGATTTGTCAATCTTAGGAACACTGAATCCAAATACAATTCTTGGGGGCTTTGTTGTTTGTGAGGAAAATAATCACTGAATAAATAATGATTTACATTACTTTCTTTTGCTTCTTCAGGGAATGATATGTTCCTCCGGGTTTAGAGGACAGAGAACTTTGCTCTGCCTTCTTACTTGTCCCCACCTACCCTAACCTGCAGAGTGGATTTACAGCACATCAAAAAGTGGAGTCATTTTATTTGTTTTCCAAATAAAATTTCAGGCCATAGAGAAATTTTCAACTATAGGCCAAGATGATAAAACTGTAGAGGGCATGGTTGAGGAAAGGTGGAGTGAGGAACAGGTGGAATATTTGTTTCATGTTATATCTGAAATGAGGATAGGCTAGAAATAGGAAGTGCCATTTCATGAGGAAATGAACTTATCTGTGTTAATGGCACAGAGACAAGCTTAGATGAATGAATTTCCATTTTAGCCATTGTCTGTTCTTATAAAACACAGATGAAGAGTTAGTATAAAATTACCAGTTTCCCTCCATGGCGTCTCTGGTGAGGCGTGAGGTTGACCAAAGCAGGAGAGAAATGTACTTCTCCGTTAGGAACTACTTAACTTTAACTTACTCTGGGGTACAACCAACTTAGAGCTGTTCGGCGTTTGAAGTGACTTTCTTTGAGTTTGTCGAAAAAATCACTTGTGAAATACTTAATTGAGTGAAGCTTCAGTATTTTTTTAAGGTCATTTTTATTATAACACAGCTCAGGATGTCTTCGTTCAAAGGTAAGAAAACAAGAGTTAACCAATTTGCACTATAACCAAGTAATAGTGACTTAATCAGATTTTCAGTTAATGAAGTAGAGAAAGAATGTACATTCTAATAATTCTTCGTTTTAGAGGTTCTCGACTCTTGTCCTGAGTATTAAGTTCTGGAAGTATATGTGACAGAGTGATGGCTATACCGTGACCCCATATGTTGTGGAAGAACATTAAGAGAATAGCTTTTTCTGTTTTTTTGGGTTTTTTTGTTTTTTTAAGATTTTATTTTTAAGTAATCTCTACACTCAACGTGGGGCTCGAACCTACAACTCTGAGATCAGGGTCGCAGGCTCTATCCACTGAGCCAGCTGGACGCCCCAAGAGAATTTCTGTTTTCTTTGTGTTCCCCATAGCTTTGTGTTCCTCCTAGCATAGCTAGGAGAGGGCTATGCTAATAAGTTGCTTGATAATTATTGAACGAGTACTAAGCTATAATCAAATAATTATGATGTTTGAAGGACTTCTCAGATATTTGTGATTGTTTTAAATATACATAAAATATGTATATCAGCGTAATAGAGGGATTCATCAGGTGGCAGTGGGGGGCATGTGGAAGAGAAGGGAACTGCATTCAGTTTTATTTTATAGGCAGCTAATATGGACCCTTGGTGGTTTTATTTTGAAGTGAAACTGAGCCTTTAGCATTTTTGAGCTCACAGGTCCAATGCCTGATACAAGATGAAAAATTTCACGTTCCTGCTTGTACGTTGGAGAATATGACTATATGCTTTGCTCAGTGATTGATCTTTGTATTTGTATTACTTTTTGCAGGTTCGTATTTGTTAACAGGGATCTACTAGAAATACAATAAGGTTTTAAAATACCAGTACTTTTTACTTTTCCACAACCTTCCAAAACTTCTGTCTGGGCCAACTTGTAGTTCTGGATACTGTTTACCAACAGATAATTGTGGGGTTCGGAGGAGCAGGGTTAGTTGGCCTGCACTTAGGTCTGTTGACCACCCGAGGTCAGGAAACCTGGAGCGACCCTAATACTGTCCTAGTCTGAAGCAGATCATATTATTAAACTAACATTGAATTTGTCAACTGAGTATTAAAAAGGAATAGGAGAGGGTGTGGGGTGGAAGAAGTGGTGGGGGGGGGGGGGCGTGATTTTTAACTTTGATCCATTTCAGTCCCTGTCAGTTATTTTCATCGGAGATGGTACAGATTTTGTTGCTACTATGTTTCTTCGCATATTCAGAGTTAATGAAGGTCTGTAAATAGTTTTCTTGCCCATAGGCTCCATTTACATTTATTAAAAGTATTTTTTTAACTCAGTCATATGATTTCTATGGGTTTCTTATGCTTTTTTTTTCTTTCCTTGAATTTTTAAAATATGTTCTGTCGGACGAACTTGTTTTTTTCTCTTTCATTTCCATACAGGAGGGAGAAAATATTGTTCATATAGTCGATGTTACAGTTTTTAACTAGTGTTTTGACTAAGGATTGTTGTGAAAAGTTTTACTGTTTGCTAGCTTCCTAATTTTAAAATACCTGTAATCTTTTATAGGAATTTCAACTTTTGCAATTTGATAATAACAGATCTGGGTAAGTACAAAATGAGAATCTCCTACAGTTCTGTGAATCTAAGTTTGGTTGAGAATTTAATACTTTATAACCAGTAAGCCTTGTGATTTAGTTAAAGCTGCAGGCAACAGTGCAACGGCCTACACCTGTTGAGAGCTGAGTAAATCTGTATGTAAATCAGCATTTCTGTTCTTTCTATGGTCCTTGTGCTGGTCTCAGAAGTTAGGAACAAGTCTAATGGCTTTTGTAAAATCCTCTTGTCGTTCCACAGAGGAGTGACTTACAGGAATAAAGACTTAACTGAAGTTTCTCCCTTTAACAAGATGCTTCGTTGGCATAGCGTAGTCAGTGAGAGATCATGTTACAGAGAAGGAAGTTTGACTGGATTTTGTATTAATTATAATAATAATAATCTTGTTTAAGATACTGTGAGCAACTCCCAGATTTAAAAATCTGTATATGAGCTGTCAGCAACAGCCTTATCGATTTCTTTGACTATCTTGTAGAACTTATAAAAAAATTATGATTGCCTAAATAATATTTTCTGAATTAGTGGGTAAAAATTCTTTCATGAGCAGTCCTTTTCCTCACATATAGTGCTAGGGTATTATGGGCATTGGGTAATAAAAGGCTTGTAAATTTTTTTTGACTCATTGATAGTAAGAAATGTGTTTTACATCACCTATATTTTATATGATGTGTGTGTGTGTGTGTGTGTGTGTGTGTGTGTGTGTATGAACTAAAAATTTAAAATAAAGTGATGCACACTGTTTTTTAATCTGTTCTGTTGTAGTCTGTTCTTTTTCATTAAAAAAATTTTAACATAATTTTTTTTAACGTTTATTTATTTTTGAGACAGAGACAGAGCATGAATGGGGGAGGGGCAGAGAGAGAGGGAGACACAGAATTGGAAGCAGGCTCCAGTCTCTGAGCCATCAGCCCAGAGCCCAACGAGGGGCTCGAACCCACGGACTGCAAGATCGTGACCTGAGCTGAAGTCGGACGCTTAACCGACTGAGCCACCCAGGCGCCCCTCATTAAAAAAATTTTAAAGGTCATGACCATACAATTTGATTTCAAGACCCACATACATATATATCTATAACTTTTCCCTTTCAAGTAATACTCCTCACAAAACTTGCCTTGCCTTCTCATGTATTGAACTTTTTTTTTTTAATTTTTTTTTTTAAGTTTTATTTTTCATATTTGTGAGAGAGACAGAGACAGAGCACAAGCAGGGGAGGGGCAGAGAGAGAGGGAGACAGAATCTGAAGCAGGCTCCAGGCTCTGAGCTGTCAGCACAGAGCCCGACGCGGGGCTCGAACTCGCGAGCAGTGAGATCATGACCTGAGCTGAAGTCGGACGCCCAACCGACTGAGCCACCCAGGTGCCCCTTGAACTTTTTTTTTTTAATGTTTATTTTTGAGTGAGAGAGCAAGCCAGGGCGTGAGGGCAGCGAGAGAGGGGGAAAGAGGATCCAAATTGGGCTCTGTGTTGACAGCAGAGTGCCTGATGCAGGGCTTGAACTCATGAACCATGAGATCAGGACTTGAACTGAAGTCAGACACTTAACGGACTGAGTCACCCAGGCACCCCACCGTGTATTGAACTCTTTAAACATTTTAAGCTGTGTACAAAAACATATAAAACATGAAATCTCTAAACATGTTACATCCCTTTATCATTTGAGTAAGATACTCTGTGCCCAGTTATCTGTTACCTCTTATACTTTGGGTGCAAAAGGCTTGGAAAGTTTTAAGGCATCACTGAGATGGCCTGTGAAGAAGGGTCAAGATTGAAAAAAGTGCATCGGTGAGCTATATTTGAACTTCATTTTTTCTAGCTTGCTGACCTGCACACTATCCACGGAGCTGCTCTGCTAAGCATCTCTGGTGTTTAGTTTACTGATACTGGTCCCTATGTCACAGTTCTGAGCCTGACTTTAAAATTCGAGCTTGCTTTCCAGGTGTGAGGTAAAGACTGAGCTAGACCACACGGGCAGAGGTGTGCTCATAAATGCAAATAGGAGTTGGTTGTATATTTGTATAAACTTTTCCTTTAGGTACACCTAAATTGAACCTCCGACTATGGTGCATTTTTTTTCTTCCGTTAATAATTTTTTGTTATTAATACTATTTTTTCCTTTTGATATTTGCCTACTCCAGGTCTTAACATTTAGGTGCCAACCTAAGTAATATCATTATAAAACTTAGTTTTTAAAAAAATCATAGTGAGGCAAGATCCTATCTTTTTTCTATTTCACTTCAGGACTGAAGGAGGTAAAAGGAAGCTGAATTCCTGTCTGTGGATAATTGGAAATGCTGTAGTAATTTGTACATTTAAGCCTGTTGAGAACCTGTAGTATGTAAAATACTAAAGTTTTAGTCTGTTCCCTAGAAGTATTTCTGAGTAGTCTTTTGATAGTCTTGGCTTAGATGGTCAGCAAGCAATGGACAAAATGTGCATTTGGGTTAAAAGTGCATATAAAATAATAATTCAGTCTTTAACTGAAATCATCAGAACTCCCAAATTTTTCCTGCACTTGCATTTAATATTCACCAGTGGCCCCACCACCTCCTCTCCACAGGGATTCTGGCCTGTAGGCCAAGTATCCTCCTGCGTTTGGTACAGATAGACTATGAAGGGCCTCCATCATCCCTCTTGGAAAATAAGAGATGCTGAGAAGCCCTGGACAACTGTATGTATGCTACATCTGAAGAGCAAAAGGGGCACGCTTGCTACCTTCGAGCTCCATATTGACTCCTGCTCAGATAGAAGATGCTAGTGGTTGGTTTGTTTGTTTGTTTGTTTGTTTTAAGGCATCATAGGTCTTTGAGAATCTTCTAAAAATCTGGATTATCTCCCCAGGCAGGTAAACATAGCACATGATCCTTGCTCTAAGACTCCCAAGATAATGTCAGAAACTGCTTAATTAATCTGTTCTTATCTGTTGCATTAATCCTCAGATCCTTCTGGATTGGTGATGGGAGTGTGAGAGTTAGTATAGGAACAGCGGAGGTGGCATCAGTTTTTTAACCTGATGTTGCCATTCATTGCATGTCACCATTTGGGTCAGCATTTTCTTTCATTGCTATTGAAGTTTGCTCAGAATATAGCTAAGCTGTTACCTCCTATAGGTGGTCCAGAAAGGACAGCCATCCCAGCAAAGAAAGCAGCAAGTCCCAGGAACCTGTGTATTCTAGAACTCCCAGACAGATCAACCTGTAGGGATAAGAATCCAGTGTTAGCCATACTGAGGGTGAAATTCTATGGAGACTATGGCTACAAAGGGACAAATGCTATAAACAGTTGATTTCCAAGATGATTCGGATGGCTTTTTGCCTTGACATTATAGAAAAGCTGAGGCAAACAGGGAAGAGTCGTTGCGCTAGGCAGGCAGTGTTTTCATTGTGATCTTTGAGGTGACTCAGATGCACCTTTATTTCCTGTCACAGCTCTGTTAGGAAATGGTATTTACATTCTAAGCAGACAGGGGTATTCCTGAATCCACCTATGGCTAAATACCAGTCACTGGTTTGTAAGAAGTCAGTTTTCCCAGGTTGACTTCAGCTTTAGAAAGCTTGGTTCTTGAATAAGTATAATATCCTACAGCCCTTATGTTAATATTGATATCAGGCCAGAAGTTCCCCTGGGATTCTGTTGCAGTAGATTCGGGACCTAGTTCTGAGAAGAATCCATGGGATTCCAAGAAGAACAATTTCGATTCCTTTTGGGACCAAGACTTCATGTCAGCTTGAGGTAAAAGTAGAGAGTGGTTAAACAATGTCCCTGGTAAAGTACACAGAACTTGTCTTAACAAGAGAGAAGTCACACTGGTCAGGAAGCCCCAGGTTTTTCTCAGGGAACTCTTCAAGATGGTGTCTTAGAAGGAACCAATGAAATTTCCAGAGCCTAGGGAAGCAGTAAACACAGACCTAACATGCTGGGACACTGAGAAGCAAAGTGGAATCCTACTGATCCTTTTTTTGCTTTCATTTCTTTTTTGTCCCATGTAGGTAATTCTCTCGTCATCCCTTCCCCCAAAGGTAAGATGAATCACTGGGCAGGATATATAGCTAGCTGCAGGGTTTCTTCAGCCTTGCGTATGATTTTTTTTTTTAATTATAAAATTACTGCAAAATACCTATTCTCTTTGGGGAGGTTATCATTAATGCTTGTTTTTACTGAATGCTTTAACGGTGTTAATGAGTGTGTCTGCTCACCAGTACAGGAAGTACCGTTGCCAGGTAACCGCCAGCAAAAACGGCAAAGAAGATGGCATAGGTCATAAGTAGTGGAAATGTGGTGGCCAGAGGAGCAAGCAGGTTAGTGAAACCGCAGAGGATGAGGTAAGACTTGTGGTAATGATACTTCTTGATCCAGTCTTGATCAGCAACCCATCCGGAGACTATTTGACTGACTGTCTCAGTGATGCCTGGAACAGCATTGAAAGACCTTATGAAATCCTAATTCCATTTGCCTAGCCCCTTTGAGAAGTGTAGCTGCATTAGACCTCCTTTCCTAAAAGTAATATGGCTTCGTCCTGAGGCTAGGACATATGAGAGAGAAATGGTCTCATTTGTCTGTCAATGGATTCTATCATTTCTTTACCTGTTCCAAATACATCTAATAAAATACCAAAAGGGCTTCTTCAGAGTTGGGTAGAAGACCCTTCAGGTATTTTTTTTCTGATTGCATTTGGAAAGCTCGTACCTCCTGACTGGGAATCCCTGCTTACAGAGGACCATTTGCTCAGGAGGCCTTCCTCAGAGAGGTCCTGCAAGGGAGGGAGTGAATTTTCTAAAAGACTCCTAGACTCTCTGGTCAGTGTGCTGGGGAAGTCATATGGTAGAAGACTGGAGACTATAAATAATAAAGTCTTATGTTGAAAAAAAAAATAGATGTTGGGACTCTTTATTATGATTGTGTATGAGGGTTTGGTAATTAATTCCTCTAAAGGTTATTATGTTAACTTGGAATTAGGAAATCTGGAAGTGCGTGGTCATTTTGAACATTGGAGCTATGGTGTATCTTGAATAAAATGTAAGAACCACAGTTTCCATTCAGTAGCATGATAATAGACGATTCTTAGTTTTTATCGATTATAAGCTAATGTAGCAGTTAAATAATGAAAGATTTTCACTAAGAGTAGCATAAGCTACAGTTGTTTGGTACTTGTAATTCTTCCTATGGTTTTAGATGTGAATTGTTCTACAAAAAAAGGGGGAGCGGGACAGAAAATGCATGCTACTATTCCATTTCTGTTCTTACAGTTATTTCCTAGGGTACCTATGGAAACTTTATGTTAGGTTCTTTGGTCTTGTTGCATAGCCCTAAACTGATCTAAATTGATGACTGCCAGGCATTTTAGTGAAAAAAAGCAGTTCAGCTTTGTATCTTTTTCTTGTGTACACAAGCTTTAGTTGACTGAAGTGAGGTATCTTTGCAGTTGGAAATGGGGTATGGTCAGTTTTGTAAGGACTTGGTAAGCAGTCTTTTCAAGAAATTCGCAAGAGAAAAGTTAATATTGAGCTACTTAGAATTTCCAGATGTTTAGAACAATCCAGTTCCATGTCATTCCTTTTCATTTTCTTAAGTTCTCTATTTGATCCTTTGAGAGGACCCATCAGTTTTGAAGAAAGCATTTTGTTTTCTTACATTTTTATGAATACACACTAAAATGATTGTTTTCATTTTTTTTAATGTTTATTTTTGAGCGAGACAGAGTGTGAGCAGGGGTGAGGCAGAGAGACAGGGAGACACAGAATCTGAAGCAGGCTCCAGGCTCTGAGCTGCCAGCACGGAGCCCGACATGGGGCTCAAACTCACGAACTGTGAGATCATGACCTGAGCCAAAGTTGGTCACTTAACCGACTGAGCCACCCAGGCGCCCCAATTGTTTTCATTTTTAACTTAACATTCAAATTTATTTAAAAATTTTTAAGTTTATTTATTTACTTTGAGAGAGCGTGTGAGTGGGAGAGGCACGGAGAGGGAGGTAGAGAATCCCCAGTAGGCTCCGCACTGCCAGCGCAGAGCCCAGTGCGGGGCTTGAACCCACAGGCTGCAAGACCATGACCTGAGCAAAAGTCAGATGCTCAACTGACTGAACCACCCAGAGACGCCCCTCGAATTTTTTTTTAAATATCAGCCAGCCCATTAGTGACTAGCCTTGAGAGACATATTTATCTGTCTTACTGTGAGTTCAAGGGAAAAAGTTCTTAGCTACACATACTGATAGAACATTATTGAATGCTTACGATGGGCCAGGAACTATTTCAGATGCTACATGCATTGTTCGTTCAACCCTGGTGACCTTATGAGGATAGGTACTATTATCACTGTATTACAGATGAGGAAATTGAGGCACAGGGAACACGACTAACTTGCTGAAGGTTGTACAGGTAGGAAATACAGAGCAAAACCCTGAACCCAGGAAGTCTAACTCCAGAACCAACCTGTGTCTTATGCTGTCTGCCTATGGTTTTCCTGCTTCCTGGAGTGGCTGTTGCCACTGGGCACCAGCTTTTTAAAACCGAGTATTTATCCAACAATTATTTAACGGGGACGCCTGGGTGGCCCAGTTGGTTAAGCATCCGACTTCATCTCAGGTCATGATCTCACGGTTCGTGAGTTGGAGCCCCGCATCAGGCTCTGTGCTGACAGCTCAGAGCCTGGAGCCTGCTTCCGATTCTGTGTCTCCCTCTCTCTCTGCCCCTCCCCCACTCGCACTCTGTCTCTCAAACATAAACATTAAAAAAAAAACAACCCTCAAATTAAAAACAAAAAAAATGAACAAGCCTTGCTTGGGGGCCACTGTCTGCTCTAGGGAGCCTGTGTGTAAGGTACAGTGACAGGTCTGTGGAGGGATACGCCAGGTGCTCCCATCAGCCTCCAAAGACTTCCTTTTCCCTGGCCCTCCCACAACTCCTTTAAAAACCATCGCTTTTCTTTAGTTTATAAATAAAATCTGGTAACTTCTTGTAAAATTAAGTTCCTTTTGAGTTTGAGGTTAAAGTAATGCTTCCTTACCAGCTACCGAAACGAGGAAGGTGGCATCCATGAAGTCAATCCCCAGTGTTTTGGCTCTGGCTACCAGGTGAAAAGTAGGGATGAAATATGCCAACTGACTGAGGAGGAAAGACCAGGTAAATATGTAGAAGAAGGGATTTTTAAAAAGGGAAATGTCGAAGAAGTTTTGCTTACAGCTCCGTGAAATAGCCTCTTTCTCATAACTGTCTTCATTAGTTACTAGGAACACACTGTTTCCATCAGGCCCATTGTTGAACTCTTTGCTTTTATTTTGTGACACTATTAAACTTGGACCAGGTTGTCCAGCCTTCTGCATAGCACTGTCCCTGATGGTGGTGACCTCTTGTGTCTCATTGCAGGATGACGTTTCTGTCTCACACACTGCCCCTGGGTTACTTGTAGACAAGCGGCTACCTCTATTTTTAACATCAGAATTGTTCTCGCTTGCAATATGGATGGGTCTTAAGAGCATACTGGAAGGCACCAAATTCAGTGTAAGTGCTCCAAGTAGTATAAGGGCACCTAAATAGGGGAGAGAGAGAGTGAGAAGTTAAGTTAAATATGACCCCTCTCATTTCACAGTACTCTGTGTTCTTAGGCTCAGAAGGGGCCCCACCACTAAATGTATTCTGTCATAGTGTAATAATTCCTGAAGACACTACTTTGTCCCCTAAATTTAACTGAAGTATCTAAATCTGTTGACTTCATTTTTAGCCCTGCACACCACTGTATCCTTGTGGAAACAGGGCATCCTTTGAAAATAGAAAACCAGAAAGCTGCACCAGGAGATGGCGCGGAAGGAGAGAGTGTTATTTGTGTAAGAGGAAAAAAGAAGAGGTTTGGGTGGGGAGCATGCGGTATGTGTGTGTGTGTGTGTGGGGGGGATATTTGAAATGTTAGAGAATTACAGTGTGTTTTAAATAGCGATTCAGGATATCCTGAAGTAGGGATATAGATTTAGGGATAGAGAATACAGCATTAAGGGGCAAGCCTCTCATCTCATGACTTTTTAAAATTCCTTGAAAGAAGACAGATGCCAGTCTCGCCTTGGCAGCTGAGTAGTTGCTTGGTCTCAGCATGGCCTGACCAAAGCTGTGGGCTGTGTCTCGTGCTTCCAGAGATGGAATTGGCTGTAGGTTCGGCTGTCTTGCCTTACGGATTTGCCGGCTCGTTCTGTGTACTGTGAGGCCACCGGTGGGTTTTCACTTGGGAAAGGAAAGAGTCAACAAGAATGCTCTGCAGGTAGAAATAGGCTTGTGTATATTCCTACATGTGTACTTCTGCCCATAGATACACATATGTTTTTCTAGTACTTTAAGATGATTTTAATCCTTAAATGTTTTAGCGTAGGCACAAAGAAAATTGTGGAGTCAAATGGTGTTCATTTGTTTGTGAAAACTCTATAGTCGACGCTGTATAAAAGGCTATGAATGAACATAATGCTGTTTTTTACTCCCCTCCCTTTTTTTTTTTTTTTTTTTTTTTGTCTGTTTCGGTGAGCTGGATGGGGAAGGCAGTTTTAAATGCAGATTTGTCTTAAGGAAAGATGTACAAAGAGAATGCTTTCATGGTGAAAGAGGAGGAGGGAGTCCTCGGGTCCCCATGAGTATCACTTTCCCTGCAAGGTGTTTCCCCAGCTGCACAGAGTGCCCTCCCTTTGCTGAACTCAGAGTTGCTCGTGGCGGCTGGCAGAACCCGCAAATCGTTCAGTACCTCTTCTGCTGTGTGTTCTCCAGGGAAGAGGAGGAGCATGTCTGCTTTAGAAGTCATGCTTATTTCCTCCCCGGCTCAAAAATCCTTCCCTTGCACTCATCAGAGTGGGGGGCGGGGGCGGGGGGAAAGCTAAACATTAAATCTTACAGAGTTGATAGTTTAGAAACAGAATGACTCACCTGTCCAGTCATACAGATCTATCAGGACTTTTGTAAAAGGTGCTAAGAGAAATGTGAGTCCCATCCCAGAACGGGCAATAGCTGTAGAAAGAGCCAGTCGTTTTTTGAAGTATTTGGTAGTTACCACAGCAGCTGTTTGGTACAAGAAAGCAGCACCCAAACCTAAAAAACAAAAACAAAAAACCAATAGTGTGGAATCACATGAAGTGACTTGGTACCAGATGATCTATTCTCCCTGACCTGAGATGTAGAAGGAGGCCTTTGGGGCCCATGGACAAGACGGTAAAGTTCCATCTTGCATAGTCTGGTTTTTACGATGGACTCACCAGGTAAAAGTCCCATAGTCACACAAAGAAAGGGAATGCTAGTGGCCCAGCTGCTGATCAGATATCCACCAGTAACAAGGAGAGCCCCAAGAATGGAGGCAGTCTTCTCTCCGATTATGTCACAGATCATGGCAACCAGAGGTCCTCGGAAAAAGGAAGAAAGGCAAATACTGGGTAAGTGCTTTGGCGTTCCTGATGCACAATTTAAAGCAACCGAAGGAAAAGGACTTGGGAGTATTGTGTATCCTTTAGAAAGGTGTCTGGATTGGGTTTCTTAATATTCTGTTTTGCTTTTTGGAAGAAGAGCTGTTTTGCTTTAAAGAGAATTGTAAATAAACTGGTTTGAAAATGCGTTATAAAACCGCAACCTGAGGGGCGCTTGACAGGCTCATTCGGAAGAGCATGCGACCCGATTTCAGGATCTTGAGTTTGAACGCTGTGTTGGGTGTAGAGATGACGTAAATAAATGAAACCTAACAACAGTAACACAAAATGGGATTGCGTCTAGTGACTTAGGACTAGAACAGGGTTCAATCATTAATCTACTCTACCATGTTTTAGCCCTAAATAGAAGCAAAGAAAGAGGAATTGGTTCTCTGTGTTGTTTTAAGTGTGCTTAGGTGATGGGCCCACAACTTCATGGCCTGATTTCCCAGAGAGACTGGCTCACTGAACCGTTGTTAAGGCACTGTGGAAAGAAACAAGGCATGAAAAATTGAATCATGGAAGTAAATCGTTGAATTCTTCAACTTTCTTTGAATCATAATTTTTCTGATTTTGCCAAGGAGAGGCTCAACACTGCAAGCCCTGAACTTTTCTCAGTCTTGCCTGTTAATGAATTTGAGTTTTAGCAAGCTTCAATCTTAAATGACTACAGATGAGTCTTCTTGGAATTTCCCTATGTGGTTCTTTTCCTTGGACGGCAAGCTTATGGCCAGCTTTATACCTGCAGAATAACTAATTGATGACATGATGGATCCAATCCAGCCAGTTTGCCTTGAGCTGCTTTCAAATTCTTCTTGGAAAACCACAAAGAAAATTGCAAACGTCTTGGTCATTCCCATCACAAACACATTTACCTAAATCAAAGCAGACCAAAGTTCGGTATGAGTGAGCCATTACAGAGAAGGTCACAGATGCTCGTGTTGATGACCCCCCCACACACACCACCACCCCCAGCTCACCAGGATTTACCAATTTGTTTGAGGCTCCCTCATTTTATTATATTTTGTGGGGGTGGCCATCCCCACGGAGTGTCGAACTACTTTATGCAAAATCTCTCATTTAATCCTCATTACAAGGCTATGGAATAGATGGTTTTTTGGAATGTGAAGTTTAGAGAGATTAAAAGTTGCTCAAGATAGGGATGCTGGAGGTGAGATTTGAACCCAGATAGACTGACTCCAGACCAACCACTCTACCGTCCTATTGGGATACCATCTGTTAGGGGCACCTGGCCAGCTCAGCTGGAGGAGCAGTGACTCTTGATCTCAAGGTCATTTGAGCCTCATGTTGGGTGTAGAGATTACTTAAATAAGTAAAAATTAAAAAAAAAAAAAGCATCTGTTAAAGACTGCTAATTAGTTAACTTCGTGAGAGAAGCACATTGATCCAAGAGACGAAGAATTGTTCCCATTGGTTCTTAGATTAGCTTTGCCTTAACTTTGCTTAAACCGAGTACCCTTCCTCACTTGACAAGTAGGGTTACCATTCACTTTATCATCCTAATACAAACACCTGAGAGTGGAAAACAGCACTACTAATTTATGCCAGAGCAGCAAGGGTTAACAGGTTGGAGGGTCACCTTATGGTTGGTCACGTGCCCATCCTTTTCTATTCTCCCACCTAACCCTCCTTGCCCACACCACCCTTCTCCCTTCTACTAGGAGGAATGTTCCTCTTGAGGTCAAGTTTTCTTTCTGTGGCCTCTTAACATGGGTTTCTGAGAATTCTGATTAGTTTGGGGGCAGTTGAAGATCAGTGGTCAGGAGGGGGAACTGGAAGGGAAGCCACTCGGCCAGGGTCTGCAGCCTCTCAGAGCTGAGCATGTGTATCCACTGTCTCCAGGGGCTTCCTTGCTTCCGCTTTCTTTTTTGTCAGTGGCCTTGACTTTTCAAGGCCACTTTCTCAGCTCTCTGCTCTCAGCCTGGCATCACTTAAGAACCACAGACCCTGCTAATTCCACTTAGCTCTGTCCACGTGGTAAGTATCACCCCCTGTCGCTCTGTCCTCATCTCACTTTGTGCCCACTCCACAGACAGCCGGTCACTCAGGGTTTCTGAGTGTAATAGGTGTGAGCACTCTCCTGCAGTCAGCCTCTGTTGGCCTGCATCCTGGCCCCACTTCCAGTTAGGGATGTGACCTTGGGCAAACCGCTTCACAGAATTTCAGCGTCCTCTTTTGTAAAGCCGGGAGAAAGGAAATGTTACCTTGCTCAGAGAACAGGAAGATTGAGAAAATTCAGGTTCTTTATAGCATTTAATGCTCAAGCTGTTAGCTGTGATTTTTGCTATCTTGCGTAGCCAACTGTATCTAACCCAGATCAACTCATCCAAAACTGAACTCCTCTCCCTTATCCCACGCCTCCTCTTTTCATTGGTACCACCCACTCATCTGCCTCCTCTTAGGCATCTCATTCCCTCAGCTAGTACATGCCAAATAAGACCTTCCCCCTCTATCCCCTTCACTCGACCCTTGTTTCAGACGAGGATTATTTCTTGTGTGGACTAAGGAACTAAGAATCGGTAGTGTTCCAAGGTTGTGTTGCAAAAAGTTGGGCACGGTGAGAAGGCGGTCCCTTAGTGTATTTTTCCCATTCTGAGTTGATAGTAGCCACAAAATCCCCCTTATTTGGAGTGAACAGTGCCATGGACACCTGGGCCGTACCTTCACAAGGGGAAAAGACATGTGATCAGGGTCTCGTTCAGGCCGTTTGTAATCCTAATATTCCTCAAAGGTGCTTCTATCAGGAAACGAGGCTAGAGAACAAGAGCAAGTCTTGGGCGGCCTAGACTTGTTTTTCTCATTTCCAAGTGCAGAGTGGTGATTGCATCATCTCGTGAGCAAGGAACACCACGGTGAGGCATCATTCTGTAAAATGCCCTTCCTCTTTTTCTGTGGACCCGGGGCCTGGGCTGGCATCTTACACGGGTGCTGACGTCTGCTCTTAGCCACCTGAATTTGGCTAGCTTCTTGTCCCCCAGTACAGGACCTTTCCTCTCTGGTCTGTCCTTGATGTGTGGGCGTAGCAGCAGTGGGTGGGTAGGACTTGTCTCATACCTGGCTCTGCGTTTTCACTGTGTGTCAAGAAAGCCAAGGCCACAGCCTTTGCATGTGCCCTGCCTCCCTCCCTCCCTCTCTCCCTCCCTTAACTTGTAACCTTCCAACTTTGTTTCTCTTGACTCCTATCTCAAAACTCTTTTTCCCAAGGTCTGGATTTTCCCTTCGTTATCCGAGCAGGCTAGGTTCTACTACGCCGTCCCAGGCTCTCCACCAGCGTCGGGTGGGTTTCAGGCCTGGCCCAGAGTCCACCTCCGACACTGTGAATGGGCTTGCCCCCCAATAAAAGCCCCTAGAAATTCTCCTGTGACTGACCCAGCCCCCTCATTTTCTTTGTATCTTTAAGAGCACCCCCAACCCCAGTGCGCATGCAGTGAGAGCTCCCTCACCAGGTCCATCTGACTAGAGTATTGTACTGGGAAAGGGCACTGGATCAGCCACAGTGGCCCCTTTTGAATAGAGGGTATCAGGCTTTGTCGGAAATGATGGGGTAATTACTGTTTAATAACCACTTCCTTCTACCCTGGGTCCCTCTCTGTTATCACCCCAGCTCTTCCTTCCTTCCTGGTCTGCACAAACTTCAGAGGAGTCTGCTAGGCTCTCTCCACTTCCTCACATCCCGCCCCTGGCTACCGATTCTTAGCGAGGCTACCGGAGTCTTCCTTGTCGCCGACCTAATGACCCGTCATTTCTGTGGCATCTGACCTCACGGCAGCACCTGTTCATCACTCCTACCTCCTGGACATTTCTGTCTCTGCTTCTGCATCGACGCTTCTCCCTTTCCTCTGGGCTACTCTCCGCCCACCCTCTGACATCGATTTTCCCCAGGCTTCTGCCAAGTTGCCCTTCTTCCCCCTCCCTGGCCATTTTGCACCCCCTGCCCGTTGGCACAAGCCAGCCAACGTATGCCGATGACTCCCAGATTTCCATGTGCAGATCCTGTGCTCCACATGCGCGTGGGCTGCTGAACACGTTAGTGGTTACATCACATGTCCCTCAGACTGTCCAGGATGAAGCGATGCAAGCATCCTCTCGTGTCCTTCCCTTGTGTCCTCCAGCTCAGTGAGTGACACCTGTCCTTCTCCAAGTTGCCCAAGCCACCAGCCCAGCACTCTGACTCCCTCTCTCTCTGACATTCAGTTACCATCCAAGTCCTATCAGTCTGTCTCCTCAATATTGCACAGATCGCTAGTTCATCCATCCTCATTGCTGTTGCCTTAATTTAGGGCCTTTTTTTTCTCACCCAGGTTACAGCATCATTCCAGTGGCTCTCCCTGCTTCCAGGCCTCTCCCCCACCATCATCCACCCTGTAGGCAGAGCTATTTTCCTAAAAGGCACATCTGATCCCATCATTTCCCTTGCTTTTGTTTTCATTAGCTCCTCAGCCTCAAGATGGAAAAAACAACAACAAAAAACAGTGTTTTTAATATGCCCTACAAGGCCCCTGCTCATCTCTCCAATCTCATTATTCATCACCTGGTTAATTCATAAGTGTGTCCATCAATCCCTCCATCCGTCCTACCCACCCACTGACAGGTATTTATTGAATGCTTACTATATTCGAGGCTGTTTATGAGGGGCTGGGCTTACAGTAGTGAGTATACGGTGGTGACCAAACAGACATGGCCCCTGCCCTCATGGGACATTCAGTCCAGCGAGACAGACTGAATACAGAAAAAAAAAATCATGCAAATATATAGTTACAAAGTCTGGCAAGTTTGTTAGGATGAGTCCTTAATTTTATTTTTTTAAGATTAAAAAAAATTTTAATCTCTACACCCAACATGGGACTCAAACTCAACCCCAAGATCAAGAGCCACACACTCCACCCACTCAGCCGGGGCATCCCGAGAATGTGTCCTTTTTGTTAAAGTAGAGCACTCCCAAAGAATATTTTGTTACTGGATTTTTCTGTTTTGCTCTTCTGTTTTGTTTATTTTTGAGGGGGAGGGAGTGTGTGCATAGGCAAGTGGGGATTGCAGCTCAGGGCATGATCTCTAGTGCTGTGGGTTCAAGCCCTACATCAGGCTCTGTGCTGACAGCATGGAGCCTGCTTGGGATTCTCTGTCCCTCCCTGCTCCCTCTGTCTCATAAATAAACATTTAAAAAAATAAAGTAAGCTCTACACCCAATATGGGGTTTGAACTCATGACCCCAAGATCAAGAGTCACATGCTCTACTGACTGAGCCAGCCAGATGCCCCTGTGCACTTGAGTTTTTAAACGCATCTCAAGGGCCTTTCTGTACCACTCTTTTATTAGCTGGCTAAAACACATAATTCTTCGGTTGATAATCTGAAAACATTTATAATAGGTCACAGGATAGACTATACAACTATTCTCATATAGCCACTAGTCACATGTGGCTGTTTAATACTAAATTAATTTTAATGCAATTTTAATTGGGTGCTAATTAATACATCAAAATACATTAGAGCTTCCTTTTCCAAATTAAGTGTGCATGCAGGGGACACTAAAGGCCCGGGGTGGGAGGACTTGGAAAAGGGGTATGGAGTTTGCACTTCATTTGAATGTGTTCCTGAGGGTGTTTGTATGAATGCATTTTGCACTTTGGCACCTTATTTTGTTTCAGTTGAGTTTCACTAAACTACAGTGAAACTCCCATAATATAGTTTCTCCGTTGCACTAGCCATATGTTCAAGTGCTTAATAGCTACCAGGTACTGGATGTTTCACTCCCCTTTCCAGAAATTCATCTATTGTAGAAAAGTATACTTGTAACTCACGCAGACCCCAAACCACACACTCCTTTAAGCATCTATGTACACCACTGCAGTTAGTTAGCTGGAGTTAATTGTTAACATTTGAGGACTCGGTATATTTTTTTGTGCTTTTATAAGTGACATCACACAGAAAAGTGGGACCTTAATTATCTGCTTATTAGACTGGCAACTAAATTGGTCAAGTCGCTTCTGTCCTCAGAGGATAATGTAGGAAAAAGTAGGGCTCATCACTGGGGAGAGGTGGGAGATCTGGAGATCCTCACCAGCAAGGCCAGTTCTGCAAAGCCTGTGATTTGCAGAGGTGGCCCAGCCACAGGGAGGGCTCTTGCACTAGGACATCCTTCATTTCCTTATTAGTACCATTTCGGGGAGGGGAAAAAAAAAAGTCCACATTCTTTGGTAATGAAGCTAATGTTTAACAAATAGTCCTCCAGTTAGGAGATCTGTATTACATAACTTCTGGCTGAGGTCCTGTGCCCCTCCTTTCCCCCTCTGTCACTAAGGAGGAGGCCTGATGGTTTCCCATCGTCCTGCTTACAGAGTTCTTAGTTACCCCATTGTGGTCTGTACAATTATTAGCGGTCACCAGGACCGCGCTCCCATCTTTGTGAGCTGCTTCCCGTAGGGCTAAGCAGGGGAGGAGGGTCAGGAGGGAAAGGATATCTCTGTGGACACATCTGAAAGTTAACGCATTTGGGAGCACTGATGAGGAACTGTGGGGCTGGCACTGCCGTCACAGGCTTGTTTGGGGCACAGCTGGAATGGCGCCCTCGCATATTCTAGAATGAGATTGCCAGGCTCACAACAACCTGAAGAGCTTCTGGGAGGATCAGTTCATTAAAAAAGAGTGCCTAGTCCAGTTGCTTACAGATGAAGGACATAAATCAAGCTCTAGTTTCAGAATCTCCATCTTCTCCTTTTCCAGACATGCCAGAAATAAACACTGGGGGGGCGCCTGGGTGGCTCAGTTGGTTAAGTATCCGACTCGATTTCGGCTCAGGCAATGCATGACCTCATGGTTCCTGTGACATGGAGCCCCGCATCTGAGCTGACAGCGTGGAGCCTGCTTGGGGTTCTCTCTCTCACGCTCTCTCTCTGCCCCTCCCCCACATGCATCCACACGTGTGTGCTCTCAAGCTTGCTCTCAATCAAAACAAACATAAAAAAAAAAAAAGAAAAGAAGTATACACTGGGCCTCATAAGTTATGGTTGTGGGGATGGGTTGTGAAGCCGACAGCGGGCGGAACAGAGAGGAAATGTCCCCGTCCCCTAGGGGAGAGGGAGGTTGCTGCCACGTGTGTGCTGGGCAGAGCTGGGACACACCCCCCCCCCCCCCAGTAGCACTTTTTGGCGCCTCCCAGTGCTACTTCCGGGGTGCTTAACTGTATGGTCACATGTGGCCAGGGCAGAGCTGAGGATGGTGGCTAGGGCACTCTGGGCTTCGGGATGATAGCGAGGAGGAGACTGGAGGGGAACACTTGGGCCTTCACTCAAGGGGACCGTTTTCACCTTTCTCCCAGGTTCGGTGTGGGCTGCTGACTTTGGCAGCTGTTGGCAGTTCCTAGCTTTGCTCTGAGCCTTTCTCCCGAGAGCTCTCTTTCGAGCAATAGGAAAGGGGAAAGTAAATTCTTACCAGGAAGAAATGAAATACAACCATCCATCCCCAACCTCCATCCAGGGCTTTAGTGTAAGGCCGGGCCTTCCCTGCCCTCCGCCGCATGATGGTCCGTCTCTGTGACAAATCCAAGGCAGTTGATTCAGTTGACAAGAAACTGATCTAAACTTGTAAACTTTATTTTTCTCCGTGATACAGAACCACTTGTAATTTCTTTTAGCCCTCCCCTTTAAAGACGGATGATGTCCTCATTTCTAAATTGTGTGTACGTTCCCTGATCTCAGCCTCAAAAATGCAAACAGGACTTTGTACCATCTTTGGAGATCTTTCTAGAGGCCTGCTGCCTAGCTTCACCTGGCAAGCCCAGATGGCTTTGACAGTTCTCTTGGCATGTGCCCTTAGTTACCTACCAAGTCTGCCAGACTGTAATATCTCCTTATCCCTGTTTATTCCATGGTCACAATCCAGACAGAACCATGGGAGAGGGGAGAAAAAGCTAATGAAAGGCCGCGATTTGAGGGACATCAAAGTCACCACAGAGATCTCTCTTCCACCACTCAGTTTATCTCAGGGAGGAATTGCAAAGAAGTTATCTGCAAAGGCTGACCTCACTGGTTGTAGGGTGGCCCACTCATAGCACTGTCCTCTGTGGCTGTTCTCCCCCTTGGTCTGTGAGCCACATCCTAGGGGAAGCTCTGTGTTATTCTCTGGTCCTCTTTAGAGAGATAAGAAACGGACGGGTAGCCTCAGGTTCGGGAATTCTCTTTGCAAAGCGATTGCTGAAATGAAAATATTCTCAGGGACTAAATAGACGTGCCAGTACACCGCAATGACTGTTCCTCGAATGAATCCTGGACCAGAAAAAAGGCTGGAAGAGTGTTTGGGAGGTCACCTGTTTACGGACTTTACAGTCGACAGGGTTAAATCTCTTGAGTATGAGGGGCGCCTGGGTGGTTCAGTAGGTTAAAGTCCGACTCCTCTTGATTTCGGCTCAGGACGTGAGCTCATGAACCGTGATATCAAGCCTCCTTGGGGTTCTTTCTCTGCCTTTCCCCTTCTCATGCTTTCTCTCTCTCAAAATAAATAAACTTAACAAATCTCTTAAGTGTGATGGTGATCTTCTGGTTCTGCGAGAGAATGAATGTTCTTGATCTTAGGAGGTGCCTGCTAGAAAGCATTCAGGAGTAAAGTATCATAGAGTCTGCTGTTTTCTCACAAAAGCTTCAGTTAAAAAAATATGTATATATAGAGAGAGAGACAGAGAGAGAGAAATAGCAAAGAGAAAGGTAAATGTTCTGAGGAAGGGACACAGCTTTCTTTATTTCCCACTGTCGGATTGGCAGGCAGGCTCTTGCTTTCTGGAAAAAACAGCTGCCAGCACATGTGGAATGACCTGGGGAGCAGGCAGGGGGGATGGGGGGTGGGGAATGGGGGAGATGCCAGTCCCTCAAAACATTATAGAAAACCCACCCCAACACACCATCTCGTTTTTTGTTTTACCTTTGATGTGGTGTTCAGCAAAGGAATCCAGATGAGACAATCTGGGAAGGAAAAGAAAGTCTACGAGTTTTCAGAAAGTCACTGTTTTTTTTTTAAGGCATTTCATTCCGCTGCACAGCAAAAACAAGCGAGCCTTCTAAGTCTGTGAGGTTGAGTGGACTTTACTTCCTAAGGGGAGGAGGAGGAAACACTGTGATTTGACTGACATTAACCCAGGCCCTCCCTCCAATCACCTAGACTCAGAAAGAAGTTTTCACCATCGACTCAGAAGCAAGCATCAGAGTAAACCGAGTAGAAAATTCTTTTGGTAACTGTTGTCCAAGCAAGGAAGCTGTTACACTGAGGAGACTCTAATGTCAAGGTGGTTTCTGTAAGCAAGGGGCACCTATGTGCCCCTAAATAAACTACCTAAGAAAACAAATGAACAAAAAAACCAACCAAACAAAACCTTACTTTGCATCCACGCTTTCTCTAGAAAAACATCTCCCTGGAGTTTCGAGAGAGTGCTGCTAATCACTTCTGATTTGACACTGCCTGATGTGAATTGGTTTGTGTTGAAATAAACTCAACATTTTTTTAAATTTTGTTTTAATGTTTACTTTTGAGAGAGAGACAGAGCAGAAGCAGGGGAGGGGCAGAGAGAGAGGCAGACACAGAATCCGAAGCAGGCTCCAGGCTCTGAGCTGTCAGCACAGAGCCGGACCCGGGGTTCGAACTCACGAACTGTGACATCATGACTTGAGCTGAAGTTGGACGCTGAACCGACTGAGCCACCCAGGTGCCCCTAAATTCTTAACATTTTTAATATGCTTCAGTTTATCTTTGAGCAGTTCTGGTATCAGAAGAGGGAAAAAAGGAAGGAGACCCCTGAGTACCCCCCAGGAGCAACCAGTGACCAGGTGCAGGTGCCCACAGGGCCCACTGAGCTTGAGGCTTTCTTGTCACCTCGGCAGGTCACAGGTTGTAGGCAAAATCCCTCTTGGATTCTAGCTTCACAGCTTTTGCGTTGTAAACTGTCAAACTTTATTTGAGCATTTCTTTTTGAGGACACGGTCCAGAAAACGGACTGGGTTCAACTTAAAACCTGTCTCGGGTCTGGGGACAGGCTAGGTACAACTTCAACTGGTCTGGGTCCAGGATGAGGCATCAGGTGAACAAAATATTGTTTTAAGGCTGAACAAACAGGTTAACCTTCCCAGAAGTGATCTTGAATGATAGTGGGCACAGTGGGGAACTTTTAACTCAGTAAATGTATCCATTTATGAGGTTCCCCAGAGAAAAATGGATCTTAGCCAAGCACTCACTATAAAAAGGTAGGGGGAAGCCATTTCTCCTCCTCTACAATTTCTGGTCACCAGCATGAGACCTCTGGAAACACCCCACCCACTCCAGAGCCTGCAGATGGGATCCTGGGAAAACTGGCAGAAGCCAGCAAAGGGTGAGAATTCTCATCAAAGTTCACTCTCCTGGATCTTTGTGGTCCTTGGTTGAAAAAGCAAAGTAAACTTTTTTTAAGTTATGTATTTATTTTCAGAGAGAGAGAAGGAGAGAGAGAATTCCACACAGGCACTGTGCTGTCAGTGCAGAGCCCCACACAGGGCTTGATCCCACGAACCAAGAGATCATGGCCCAAACCAAAGTCAGACCCTTAACCGACTAAGCCACCCAGGCTCTCTGGAAAGTAAACTTTCGTGCTGTCTCTTCCTTTCCAAATTCAGATTAACAGGAGAAAAACATTTGTAAGAATTAGATCTTTAAATTGTGGCTCGTGAATTTATGTTTGGATATTTGTTGGTTATCAATCCTTTCTTTCCTGGAGATAGTTACCACTTTTCCCTTTGTCTCATCTTGTGTCCTGCGAACTTGGCTTGGCTTCTCTGACTGGGCACACAGGTTGTTCTTGCAAAGTGCAGGCAGCTCAACTGTTGGGTTGGGGGCCCTGAAACTATGGCTGGACAGAAATGTGGGTTGTACCCCATTTGCAGCTAGTGTCCTACCAGACACTGCCAGCTTTCAGGAGATTGTCTTAAGTCTTCCTTTTTGTTCTCCTTGGGACTAACTCTAGATCTTGGGAGGTATTGCCCAATACCTTCCCTGGGGACCTTCTCTGGGGACGCCTTCTTGCACCTTCTCTGGGGACGCCTCTTCTGTCCATGGTTAAGTCATAAAAGGTTTGTTAGTTTGGGTGTTGAGCCATTTGATAGTGATGAAGCTTTAGGGTGATGGTGGGCTTCCTGGGGTCCGGAGCCGATGACCAAGAGAGAATTCTTGAAGACATCTTTGGTACAAAAAGGCAATTTTATTAAAGCACGGGACTGGACCCATGGGTGGGAAGAGCTGCGCTGCAAGTGTGTGGGGTGACTGTTTTGTGTCTTATGAACTCGGGGGAGATAAAGTCAAGAGGGGGTTTCCAAAGAGACTTTCACTTGCATAAAGACTTACTGGAGGCCTAGCTATTGTCAGGCTAAGGTTGTTTTTCCCTCTAGCAAAGTATTAACATTAAGACACTAGGGAGTTCCTGGACAGTAGGCTATGATGGGATTGCCTTTTTCTGGTAAACTGGTGGAGACTCTTCAGTGTGACCATTTGTATTTTGTCCTTTCCCACTTTGGGGTTGCTGGGAGTGTCCAAGGAGTATCCTACATGTCCCATCTGGGGGGATGGGGTGTCCTAGCTTGTGCTTTGCCCCTCAGCCTGCCCCCACGCCTCCTCGTCAGTAGGGACACCTTTGGTTTAAAAGAAAAAGAAAAATATTTACTGTTTGTCCAGATAAGAAGTGTTAATAAGTCATCTGAAAGGATTTTTAACGGGTTCTGTGGTTAGAAGTTGGCCATATTGGAAGCTGATATTCAGAGCCTGATTAGGAACTTTTTAAAAAGGCCTTTTCCTTGGGGCGCCTGGGTGGCGCAGTCGGTTAAGCGTCTGACTTCAGCCAGGTCATGATCTCGCGGTCTGTGAGTTCGAGCCCCGCGTCAGGCTCCGGGCTGATGGCTCGGAGCCTGGAGCCTGTTTCCGATTCTGTGTCTCCCTCTCTCTCTGCCCCTCTCCCGTTTATGCTCTGTCTCTCTCTATCCCAAAAATAAATAAAAATGTTAAAAAAAAAATTTTAAAAGGCCTTTTCCCCTAAACTAAAGTGAAACTGTGTGCCCATAAGGGAAAGAAAAACATTCCCAAACCAAGGTGGAAGGATTTACTAAATCATAAAGGCACACAGCTCGAAATCTAGAACATGGGGATCTTTTAATTTCCATCTTAGTTGAGATCCCCCTGATACAAAGAAGCAAATTGAAGATTGTAGGTGGTTGGAGTGTCAGCCTCTCATCATTCAGGTTGCAACCCAGTTCTTTGAGGAATTAAAAACAACTGTACTCTCTGAAAAATCTAGGTTTTTACAAGAACAGAATTGGGGCTCTAGAAACAGTTCAAAGCCCACTATCCATTTGACCCATCCCCAAACCTCTCCTACTCATCTCAAAAAGCCTGCAGATACTGTAAAACACCTGGATTTAGGGAATAAAAGTCTTTCTTGGTGGAATTTATATCCTTTCTCTGTGCCTTTGAGATGTAAATGTTATACTCCTGTTCTCTAGGCACCCAGAGCCATTTCTTTGAAATGCAGGCTTCAAGGAAGTAATTCTTATCAGAAGGACAAAAAGCAAAAAGGAAGGAAGGGAGGAAGGGGGAGGGGTGTGTGGCAAGCTACTTGGAAACTGGGTGACAGTGATACTAAGTTGGGTTAAGTGATGGGTAGTCACTGAATATCTACATCATTTCCAAATAAAATACTACAATATTAATTATTGAACACAAGTTTATTTACATTTGGCTTTTTATACAGAGGAACTAAAGATATTTGAGTCTACTGGTGAGTGCGTTTTGTGCCTCACTGGAAGATTTACTAAGAGGAAGGATATGGAAATTATGAGATGCATTATAATTGGCCAATCCACAGAACGCTAGTGTAACAGTCCACAATCGCTTACTTCTCTGTTTCCATAAGAAATTAAGGATTCTGAGGGTTGGGGCGCCTGGGTGGCTCAGTCGGTTGGGCGTCCGACTTCGGCTCAGGTCATGATCTCTCGGTCCGTGAGTTTGAGCCCCGCATCGGGCTCTGGGCTGACAGCTCAGAGCCTGGAGCCTGTTTTGGATTTTGTGTCTCCCTCTCTCTCTGACCCTCCCCTGCTCATGCTCTGTCTCTCTCTGTCTCAAAAATAAATAAATGTTAAAAAAAAAAAAAAAGGATTCTAAGGGTTAAGGATTCTAATTAGTATATGTAATTAAAACTATTTAGAAATGATAAAGGTGAAAGGAAACAACTGTGTATGAAAAGTAGGTAAGGAAAGTAGAATGAATTTTTTAGATAAAGAAAGGAATGAAGGACAAATCTCCCCCTAAGTCTTCTTGCCACCGTTATTGTTTTATTATGATGCCTTTGCGAGACTGCTTCATCTTTAGAGAGCTGCATGGAAAGGACTCTGACATGTACTCTAGAACACAAGTTTCTGATAACTTTAAGATCATAAAATTGAGCCGGGTAAGAATTTACAAAACTGTGTTATAGCAAATACTCAGCACCTAGGAACAGACAAGTGACACAAACTCGGGGAATCAGAAAAGTCTGTTTATTTAGCACTGGTGCCGGCCCAGTGGAGTCACCTCCAAAGGCTGAGCTATGAGCCCTGGTGCTAGCTTTCTTTTATGCCTGGCTAGCTTCTGGGTACTTGGAAACATTGTGGGGGGGGGGGGGGGCACTATCAGTTGAGCTAGGCAGGCAGTTGGCTGATGCACGAGGCAAGCAAGATCACAGAAGGGAAAAGCATGCAAGGGGAATATCCGGCCTAGGACTGGCTGGCCTCCTTTATCTGCTCTTGCCGGCTTTCCCTCACACTGTATTCAAAGAGGGGATTAAATGAATTTACAAAGATGATTATAATTTTTCTCTTTTTACAACTTTTTCTTGGAAACATTATTGGTTCCTTAATGTTTTGTTTTCCAGACTTAAGGAAGCCTTTCTCCCTCTCTCTTTTTAAGTTTATTTATTTTCAGAGAGAGAGAGAGAGAGAGATAGCATGTGTGCACAAGCTGGGGAGGAGCAGAGAAAGGGAGAAAGAGACAGAGAGACAGAGAGACAGAGAGAGAGAGAGAGAGAGAATCCCAAGCAGGTTCTGTGCTGTCAGCTCTGAGCCCAATGTGGGGCTCAAGCCCACGAACTATGAGATCATGATCTGAGCTGAAACCAAGAGTTGGATGCTTAACTGAGCCACCCAGGTGCCCTGGAAACTTTTTTCTTTTAAGTTATTAATGATTTAAGGCAATTGAGTAAACTAATACCTTTGTAAACAATTGAAACATTTATTGTTTCTCCCTACCTGATCCCTCCAGAATATAGAAATGTGTTGAGTAGTCTTATTTTCATGACAATATAGTTACTTGCCTAAAGGTCAATAGCAAGCTGCCCTTATAACAGGACAGGATTGAAAACATTGGTTGTATTAACAATGCTTTGATTTGAATGTCATGTTTGAGCACAGGCATAAAATATGTACGTAAAATTATATGCATAAAATAACGCATATGACCAGATTGTTTTAAGGAAGTAAAGTTGACTTTATGGGGCCAATAAAGCACTTTGGAAAAACTGGCCTAATATCCTGTTTTCAGGATTCTCAGGTGAGTCAGGAAAGTCACTTTGTAGCAGACCCAGGAACCTCAGGATATCTTGGGAACCTCAAGAAGAGAGGTGGTAAGCCAAATCTGAAGTCTGATGGTAAGTCCTTGACTTGGCTGCTTCTTTTCCTTGACCTGGAGAGGCTTTAAAAGTCCAATCTAATATTCCTTATAAAAACTTCCAGCAAAGCAGAAAAGAGCCTAGGCATGTTGGGTGGGGGGATGGGCTAAATGGGCGATGGGCATTAGGGAGGGCACTTGTTGGGATGAGCATTGGGTGCTTTTTGTAAGTGATGAATCATTAAATTCTACTCCTGAAACCATTCTTACACTCTATGGTACCCAACTTGGATTTAGACAAAATTTATAAATAAATAAATAAATAAATAAATAAATAAATAAAATAAATAGGAGCCTGTATAGTTAATCACTATTCTTAGTGCACCTGTGTAATTAATTGGGCCAAATTTAATGAGACTGGACTTACTTTGCAAACAAATTACAGTTGACCCATGAACCCATAGGTGCCAAGGGCAGGCCGCCCCAAGATGAGCCATTTTGGTATGAACGTTATTTTGAGTTAAAACCAATCAAAAGTCAGCAGATTCAGGAAAAGGTCTTTACCTCTCCTTCAACCGCCTCCTTCTATCAGGAAGAGCCCTATTAACAGATTCCTCTTTCCCTAAGAAACTTATCTGCATAATTGGGCAACTGTTGTTTTCCAAACATCTCTCACATTCCTGCTGATGGTCTTTCTCCCTTTTGTATCCTTAGACCCCTGCCCCTCTCCTTAACTCACCTTAGCATCGCGTTGTTTCACTGTCTTTGCAATTTCACGTCTGTGCGGATTCTCTGTACTTATGAAACTAAATTTAATTTTCTCCTGTTAATCTTATGTCCTTTTTTCCCTTAGTCTAGCTAGAAGGACCCTGAAGGGCATAGTAAATTCTTCTACCCCAACAGATATCAAATTCTAGTGCTGTTCGTTGTCTTTGAGGTTTTGCTACACACCTGTAAACCAGACTGGATCCTGAATTCTTCTAGTTATCTCAGATACCTGGCTATGAAACATTTCTAACTTTCACCCATTCTTCTGATTTAAAATCACTAAGAACAAATAAGGCCCTTGAACCACCTTGGAAAGAGGGAAAAGGACCATACCAGGTCCATCTTACTATCCAAATTTGGCAGCCAAATTTCAGGGACTTGAACCCTGGGTCCACATCTCCAATTAAAAAGGGCTCCTCCAGACTTTGGGACAGTATACCAGCTGGAGGTCTAAAATTAAAATTGGCTGAGGAGTTTTCTCCTAGAAGGAGATAGCATCCTTAGGTGGACAGCTTTCCTGAGATCATGGATCGAGAAATTCATCTTCAATATGAAACCTTTATTCTTTTTGCCTTTTCTCTACTTGCTTTTTTCTCTATGTTAATGCACAGGAAGACAATGCTCAGTTATTCTGGCAACTATTGGTGAATCTACAGTTAGATTCTAACCAAGTCTGTGTTTACCACTACATCTGAGAGCCCCCTGTGTGATGCACATGTTCCTAAGTGGTTCTTCCGTGAGGACTGTGCAGCCCTCCCAGCCTCCATGAGTGACTGACTATTCTGCCACACTTCAAATTTGACCTCCAGCCCTCATCAATACAAAGATCTCTATCAATACAAAGGCTAGCTAGGGGCGCCTGGGTGGCTCAGTCGGTTGAGCGTCTGACTTCGACTCAGGTCATGATCTTATGGTTCTTGAGTTTGAGCCCCACAGTGGGCTCTTTGCTGCTTTGGATCCTCTGTCTCCCTCTCTCTTGGCCCCTCCCCCACTCACATTCTCTCTCTCTCTATCTCTCTCTCAAAAGTAAATATTTATAAAATAATAAAAAAAGGCTAGCTAGCCTCATCTCATCCTGTGATCAGATCATAGAAGCCTTGTTGTAAAAGAACAAGTGTCCCCCCTCCCCACCAATACTCCAAAAAAATTAGTCCCACAGATGTTTACTAAAATATGCTTGTTAGGATGTTAGTAAGTACAACACGCTAACAATTAGAAACATTGCTAGTAACGACAAGCAACTGTCTGAAAAGCCTTCACCTTGTCCTTTTAGGGTTTTTGCCCCCTCCTGAAGGTTTATTGGATCCTTAGCACCAGCACCGCATAATTGCATGATCTTTTCCTTTGTTAACACTTACAGGGCATCTTCCCAAACCACTAAGCTGTGCTTCTGCTAGCACTTTAATCAAAAAGTATTATAGAGTTTGGTTTTAAGAGCCTGAGAAGCCCCTTACTTAAAAAAAAAAAAGTGGGGGAGGTGCCTGGGTGGCTCAGTCAGTTACGTGTCCTACTTCGGCTAGGGTCATGATCTCGTGGTTCATGGGTTCGAGCCCCGCGTCGGGCTCTGTGCTGACAGCTCAGAGCCTGGAGCCCGCTTCGGATTCTGTGTCTCCCTCTCTCTCTCTCTGCCCCTCCCTTGCTTGTGTGCTGTCTGTCTGTCTCTCTCTCTCTCAAAAATAAACATTTAAAAAAAATTTTTAAAGAAGATACATAAATATGTGCAGATTTTCCACATGATACAAGAAAAACACACTTTGGTCTAAAATACCTCTGGTTTAAAACCTAGAACGTTGGTGCTGGGGAGATGAGAGACAATTTTCTGTTGACTTATTTTATTTTTTGATGTGGAGGGTGGAACAGAGGAAGGAAATGGGATAAGAAAACTGAATTATCCCAGTAATTTTCTAGGAAATTAAACCATTTCCCAAGTGCAAGAAGAAAAATTTCATTAAAATTGCAAGTATATACTTTCCATGCGAGGTGTTTGGATTTAAGGTTATCAAGAATTAAAAAAGCAATTGAGCGGTGCCTGGGTGGCTCAGTCAGTTAAGCGTCTGACTTCAGCTCAGGTCATGATCTCGCAGTTATGTGGGTTCAAACCCTGCATCCGGCTCTGTGCTGATGGCTTGGAGCCTGGAGTCTGCTTCAGATTCTGTGTCTCCCTCTGTCTCTCTTTCTCTCTCTGCCCCTCCCCTGCTCACGCCCTGTCTCACTCTGTCTCTCAAAAATAAATAAAAATGTTTTAAAAAAATTTTTTTAAAAGCAATTGAAATGGGACTTCAACTCCAGATTGCTAAGTAGACTAGTGAGTACACAAGAGGTCACCCAAATAGAACTTACTGAAGACTGCCATTTCTAGCCAGGAAACCTCTCCAAACCCTGGGAGACATGTATGTTTTCTGTAAAATAAGCATGACCTCCTCTGGGAGGTCCCAGAGGAGCAGCGAAAGCACAGGTACCAGAGTTCTGGGGCCCCAACCTCTGCCTTCAGCATAGTGTTAAGCGATAAACTGTAAGAGTCTGGGCAAAAATTGATTTGAATCAGGCAGCAGCACCAAACCAGAAGTAGTTACGAGCACTCTGCCAACAGGAATTCCGGGAAAGACTTTTATAGAGAAAAGGCAGAAGCCAGGAAACTATTGATTGGATATAGCTTAAAGCCTAGTTGGCCGTGATTGTCCGTAAATTACAACTTCATAACCTTCAGGCATGTACAGGCCTAGATTTGGGTTTACTTATGTAGGCTGCCCAGGCATTTGAGCCCCCTCAGTCTAATGGTGTCCTGTTGGCTTTAGCCAAGAGGCTTATGAATTTCTTCTGTTTGTTGTAAGACCAGGTGTTGATCCAGGTTATAGCAGGAGATACTTGCTATAGTAGAGCCTCCTCCTTGTTCAGCCACAAGTAATCTCAAGCAATTCTATTATCTAAAACCACTTTAGCAAGAAAGTCTAGGGACTTCTGTTACACAGCAACGACCTTAGCTGTAGCTGAGAGCACTTGTTGCTCTTTTAAAGCAAGGCTGTCTATGACTCTGATTGCAGCATGAGGCTAGCTAGCCTTTTATTATTATTTTGTTAATATTTATTTTTGAGAGAGAGAAACATGAGCGGGGGAGGGGCAGAGGGAGAGGGAGACAGAAGATCCAAAGCAGCCTCCACATTGACAGCAAAAAAAACCAATGTGGGGCTCTAACTCACGAACGCAAAATCATGACCTGCACCAAAGTCGGACACTTAACTGACTGAGCCACCCAGGCGTCCCCAGCTAACCTTTGTATTGATAGAGAGCTCTGATGCTGAGGGCTGGAGGTCAGATTTGAAGTGTGGCAGAACAGTTAGTCGCTCCTGGATGCTGGGAGTCCTCAGGGATGGACCACTCGGAACACGTATGTCATACAGGGACATTTCAGGTGTAATGGGACACACAGACTTGGTTAGAATCTCAACCTTGCTGGGTTTTTTATTTGTTTGTTTTTTAATTTTTTAGTGGGGGGAGGGGCAGAGGGAGAAGTAGAGACAATCCCAAGCAGGCTCCCTGCTGTCAGTGCAGAGTCCGACGCGGGGCTCGAACTCATGAATCGTTAGATCATGACCTGAACTGAAACCAAGAGTTGGACACTTAACTGACTCAGGCGCCCCTCAACTTTGCTCTTTTTTAAGCCTGGAGACTCTGGACAAGTTACCCTGAGTCTGTTTTCAAACCTGGAAAATGTGGCCAATCCTACTTTGCAAATTTTTTGTGAGGACTAACAATATAGATATATATTCTTATACAGTTATATAGTATATTTTTGTTATATATATATATATATATATATATATATAGTGTGTGTGTGTGTGTGTGTGTGTGTGTGTGTAGTATAAGAAGAACCAGTAGGAGATGTATAGAACCATAGGAGACATATGTGTATGCACACCCACAGTCCTCCTTAGTTTCTGCTCTGTACAGATGAGAAAATCAGCCACGTCCAGTCCACAGCCCTTGATAGCACTTGCTTCATCAGCAAAATTGGGTGCACTGTGACCTACTCAAAGGTTGTTAGGAGGATTAAATGGGAAAGTATGTTCACTTATTAATTTCATTCAACAAAGTTGCCTCCTTCGTGCCAGGCCCTTGCTAGACAGAGGGGATATGTGTGGGCAGAGAGTGGCCTGAGATGAGGCGTAAGAGGTGGGCAGGGGCTGGATCATGCAGGCTTGGGAGACCAGGGTAACAATTTCAGACTTTGTTCTTTTTTTTTGACCGTTAACACTGTGTTGTCTTTATTTTATTTTTTTGAGCAAATGCTTTCTGTAATTTCTTTATTTTTTATAATTTACATCCAAGTTAGTTAGCACGTGGTGCAACAATGATTTCAGGAGTAGATTCCTTAAGTCTCTTACCCATTTAGCCCATCCCCCCTCCCCCCACAAACCCTCTGGTAACTCTCTGTTCTCTATATTTAAGAATCTCTTATGTTTTGTCCCCCTCCCTGTTTGTATATTATTTTTGCTTCCCTTCCCTTATGTTCATCTGTTTTGTACCTTAAAGTCCTCATATGAGTGAAGTCATATGATATTTGTCTTTCTCTAATTTCGCTTAGCAAAGTACCCTCCAGTTCCATCCACGTAGCTGCAAATGGCAAGATTTCATTCATTTTGATTGCCAAGTAATACTCCATTGTATATATATACCACATCTTCTTTATCCATTCATCCACCGATGGACATTTGGGTTCTTTCCATACTTCGGCTATTGTTGATAGTGCTGCTATAAACATGGGGGTACATGTGCCCCTTTGAAACAGCACACCTCTATCCCTTGGATAAATACCTAGTAGTGCAATTGCTGGGTCGTAGGGTAGTTCTATTTTTACTTTTTTGAGGAACCTCCATACTGTTTTCCAGAGTGGCTGCACCAGCTTGCATTCCCACCAACAGTGGAAAAAAGATCCTCTTTCTCCGCATCCTTGCCAACATCTGTTGTTGCCTGACTTGTTAATGTTAGCCATTCTGACAGGTGTCAGGTGGTATCTCATTGTGGTTTTGATTTGTATTTCCCTGATGATGAGTGATGTTGAGCATTTTTTCATGTGTCGGTTGGCCATCTGGATGTCTTCTTTGGAGAAGTGTCTATTCATGTCTTTTGCTCATTTCTTCACCGGCTTATTTGTTTTTCGGGTGTTGAGTTTGGTAAGTTCTCTGTATATTTTAGATACTAGCCCTTTGTCTGATATGTGGTTTGCAAATATCTTCTCCAGACTTTGTTCTAAGTTCAGTGGTGTGCCTGCCACAAAGCCCCTAGTGCATGTTTGTTATTGAGCTTTACCACCAGCACGTTCTGTCAGAAATTCAACCTAAAATCAAACCCAGCCATCTTTGCTCTGTAGTCCTTCCCTCTGAGCTGACTGCTTCTTTCCAAGGCACGCTGGCTCTCTAGATTCGACAATTCAATTATCTTTAATTCTTAATTCTCTTCTGTTCCCTTCCTGCCAATTTGTTTTTTTAATTGTCTCTCATATTTGATCCTGAGCTCCTTTATCTTACTGAGCCTATTTCTTCCTCTCTGAAACAGGGATAATACCCTGTAAGAGGATTAAATGAGCTAAATGCACGTAAATTGTTTAGCTTGGGTCTATTACGTAGCCAAAACTTAAAGGCTGGCTCTTGTCACTTGGGGCTAAGAACTGGACATCTATACGTAAGTAAGAGGAAGTTTTTCTGCCTGAAAAAAGCATGTTTGGTCTACCTTGTCAGATTAGCTTTTAAGCTCAAATTTGATGCTCACGTATTCCAAACTCCATTCTGTTAACAGGATAAGGCCCGGGACCCTTAGAAAGCAAATTCCTTGAGGTAGCCGCCCTGCCTGCCAGCTTTCTTGCCTCCTGCCTCACAGACCAAACTAAAGCATTCAGTATTACATACATATTCCTCTTGGTTTATCACCGGTGTTTGCTGTTGCCACTCTCTCTGCCCGGAAAGGCCTATGTCATACCACAAAACTCCCTTGTGTTAGTTACATGTTCTTCTATCCGGCAGGTATTCAGTGCCTACTATGTCCTAGTACTGTTCTAAGCACTTGGAATACCCTTGTGTGAATAAGACAAAGTTCCTGCCCTCAAAACCTATGCAACGGCAGTCAAGACAGGCAAACATAACACACAAACATATTTTACTATATAACAAAGCAAACATATACACCACGTGTCAAGTTTGGGTGAAGACAACATACATGCACATCCCCTTCTATCAAAGTACGAGCTCAAAGGCTGGAACCAGGTCTTATGCAAAGTCTTTGTATCCTCATGGATTTGTAGATGCTTGACATTCTTGAATCAGTAATAATAATATCCTGGAGATTTTTTTTTTATATTGTCAAATGTGAAATTCCTGGGGGCGCCTGGGTGGCTCAGTCAGTCGAATGTCCAATTTCGCCTCAGGCCACGATCTCACGGTTTGTGAGCTTGAGCCCCACATTGGGCTTGCTGCTGTCAGCTCGGAGCCTGCTTCAGATCCTGTCCCTCTCTGCCCCTTCTCCACTCACACTCTCTTTCTCTCAAAAATAAACACGAAAAAACCCCGCAAATACTAAATTGCTAAAGAGTACCAGGAACTGCATTCAAATTCAACAAAATGAGTTCATCTGTGCCTGCTTGTGCACCATTCTTTTATTGAGAACTATAAAGGTTAAAGAAAATGTCTTATATGTTCAGATGGTAGAATTTTTTTCTGGCCAAACATGGCAATTTTTATAGTGGCCTGGGTGTTCAGAGTACAGGCTCTTAGTTGGAGTCTTTTAAGGTTTTATTTAAAAATTTTTTTTTACTGTTCATTTTTGAGAGAGAGAGAGAGAGGGAGACAGAGCATGAGCAGAGGAGGAACAGAGAGAGGGAGACACAGAATCCAAAGCAGGTTCCAGGCTCTGAGCTGTCAGCACAGAGCCCGGCACAGGGCCCAAACACAAATTGTGAGATCATGACCTGAGCCAAAGTCAGACGCTTAACCGACTGAGCTACCCAAGCACCCCTGTATCTTTATAGTTCTAGATTACCTTCCTTCACTTTTGGAAATAATGAAACATTACATCTAGAAGATTGGAGAGAACAGTATTGTGGAAACTTATGTGTCTACCACTCAGATTTAATATATATAGGCTTTTCATATTTTCCGTATTTCTGGAAATACTTTTTTAAATAAAATGTTACAGATAACATTAAAGTTCTCTTTGTGCCCTGCTCTATTTCTGTCCCGTTTCCTCTCTTCTCAGTATAGTTCTTATGTATCTTCAAACAAACAAAAAACCGCTTAAAATGAGCCACTCAGGTGACCCTAAGATTTTTTTATTTTTTTAACTTTTTTAATGTTTATTTTTGAGAGAGACGGAGACAGAGTGCGAGCAGGGAAGGGGCAGAGAGAGGGAGACAGAATCCGAAGCAGGCTCCAGGCTCTGAGGTCAGCAGAGAGCCTGACATGGGGCTTGAACTCATGAACTGTGAGATCACGACGTGAGCTGAAGTCAGATGCCTGATGGAGCCACCCAGGTGCCCCAGATTTTAAACATAATTTTATTTTAATGTTCATTTACTTTGAAAGAGTGAGCATATGAGCTGGGGAAGGGCAGAGAGAGGGAGACAGAGATTCCCAAGCAGGCTCCTTGCAGTCAGTGCAGAGCTTGACATAGAGCTCAAACCCATGAACCAGAAAATCTGACCTGAGCTGAAATCAGAAGTCAGACGCTCAACTGACTGAGCCACCCAGGTGCCACTCAAGATTTTACTTTTAAGTAAACTATACCCAATGTAGGGCTTGAGCCCACAACCCCGAGATCAAGAGTCACAGGCTCCACTGACCGACCCAGCCAGGTGCGCCTGAGTTGGTCTTAAGTCCAAATGGCTATTCTGCTAACCCCTTAGCCTTTGTTAAGACACATGCAAACTGGGGCAGCTAACGGAACATAGCATCTGGGTTATCACTGAGAACTAAAGGACTTCCCCATATATACTAGAAGTACTTAATGCTATTAGCTATTGTGTTGTTATTATTATGGGGTGGAAATAGGCTTAATTTGCTTTTAATATCCACGGACACTTGTGTGAGAATATACGTATTTCGGGAAGCTTCTGAAACAGAAGAGAGTACTTTGGAGCAAAGACTTTAGAAAAAGATTATAATCTGATAATTGAAATAAACGAACACTTGCTAAGAATTTAAGGAACCCAGAAAAGATCCACACTTTCTGTTGACCAGATTTATTGAACAAAATTCTATGTACAAAGTGACCTGGACCTGCTGCTTCAAAACATGATCCTTTCTTAATATTTTGAGAAGTCAGCCCATTGAGTGTCAAAAAGCAACTCACTCAAAAATGGACAGAAAAGTGCCCAATGTACACTAAATGGCCGAACTACTGGGACTTCCCTAGTCCTACAAGATAATTAACATAGGTAGGATCTAGCGTCTATGACAGGCGGCTGGGGAACTGATACGAGATGTCACGAGGCCATCTTGTGCACTGCCACCGTGATGCTGTCATGTTTCTGGATCATAATGTTCCTGAAAGGCAAAGCAGAAGATAGTCAGTAAAATGTTACAAGTGCGAGTCTGTTGAAGACTGAAGATGCTATTTGGTTTAGGACACAACTAAAAAAATATTATGCATCATTTTTTCTATGTATGAAAGCAATATATGAACGCAAGAAAACATGGGAAATACAGAACAGTATAAAATATGAAAATGAATCCTATAATCCTACCACTCAGAGAAAACCACTACTAATGTGTTCTGTTTTTTAAATCTCCATGTGTATTATACATGCATTTTTTCCCCCTCTTTTTACAAAACTGTGATCATACTGTGCATGGTTCTGTATTCTGCTTTTGTTACTATTATTCTGAGGATGCTCACTTGGAAGATCTTTAGTGTTTCTATTACTACAGAAGTAGTTTCTGTTCTTTGATTGGTCTTTATGCTATTTATGACTTTCTTTTTCTTTATAGACTGATAGTTCATGACAATTTTTACTCTTCATTTACATGTCATTGTGGTCTGAAAGCACATTAGCTTCAGAGATCAGTCTATTTCCTCCTGTGGTCCAAAGGGTAAAGAACCTTCCTCCAAGTTCTCTGAATGCACCATCACTAATAACACAGAGCAGGCCCCACGCAAGTTTCCCAGGGGTTTTTCTGATTAAAAAGAAGAGGAACTGTTAACATCTACTCACCCATTATCTGACTCTAGACACACCACAGGAATATCAGTGGGGTCTGAGGTTAGCTTGGCTGCTTGCTGGGCTAGAACAGATACCACCCCAGCGTGCTCATCTGACAGGGTCCCACGGCCTGGAAGACAGAGATGTAATCATGTCACCTGATTGTCCAAAAAGGAGGACAGAGCTATAATATGATCTCTCAGGATGTAGTCACAAAAAGGCGGCTCAGTTCACGGTCTTTTAGGTTTGGTACTGACATGAAATACTTTTGCCCTGCCACTCGGCTGGTTCCAGAAATGAGAAAACCAGACAACAGTTCTGAAATCAATAAAGCCCTGACACTCAATTTTCAGTCGTTCTCATCACCATCTCTAACCACCTTCTCAAGCGTATAAGGAAGCTGTAAATTTAACTCAATCTGAAAGGCATAAAATCATTTTACAAGAACCTTACTGAAACCAACAAGAAATTCAGAGGTGAAGTTGACAAAAAGCAGTCAGTAAGGGCAAGAGACTTGTTGAAACTAATTAATTCCTCATGGGAAATCTGATTTCCTTTCACCGAGCTCAACCTCTAAGGATTCAAAAGCCTTTATTCAGGAGTTCAGCTGTAAGATCACCTTGACAGTATACGTGAATATTCTATGAGCAGTTATTTCTACTAGAATAAGCTGGCTGCTTTCAAATATCAACCTACCTGGCTTTTTGCTAATGTTTGTTTCAGCCGGTAGATAATTAAATCTTGGGTATCAGATACAAAAAGTAGTTACTAAGTTCACAGTATATTTCCACATATAAAGGCAACACAAGCTCAAGCCTGAAACTGTCAGGTAACAGGCATATGCCACAATGGCGTTGGTGGATTTACTCTTGTTACATAAAACACTGGTTGGACGGACAGTGCAGTCTTTCGGGTCTTGAAGGTTTCCTGAAGGAACTTATTTCATTTTAGATTTCCACACTTGAACTTAAGCCTTCTCATCAGCAAGCACCCCGAGTAAACCTGCCTGTTTCCTCCCAAGTTAATGAGCTGTGTGAAATCGGAGTTACGCAGATGCCCTCTTTCAGTTACACTCCCAGCAAAAATTCAGAGCTTTAAAAATTCCTGCAGTAAAGAGGAGTAAGGAGTCAGCAGTCCTTGGTTTACGAGTTCTGACATGAATTATTTGAATGCTTTAGATACTTACTTTTCAGGATTTATCTCCTCATCTGTAACTCTTACATTTATTGAGCATTATGTCTGGGTTCTGTGCTGAGTGTTTTACACATATTACATAATCTTCTAGCACTGTGACTAAGAGATTTTTGGAGCAAGACTCAAATCCTAGCTCAACCCTAGCTGCATGACCTTAGGCAAGTTACTCAACCCGTGCGTTGATTTCTTTATCTACTTCACAGGGTTGTTATGAGCATCAAATGTCGCAATATGTGTAAAGCACTTAGAATGATGCCTGGCACACAGTAAGAGCTCAATAAATGCAATTCTGTAATTATTGTCATTATTAGACAACAGCCCAGTAAAGAGATGGTGGGTCGGCACAGCCATGGCAGCTCGGTGTCCTTTCCATGCATGTTGGCCAACTGCCCTTGATCTTTGCTGCCCAAGGCCCCCACCCTGGCCAAGGCCTGGCTGCTCAGCACCATCCTGTGCCCCCCCGGGGCCTGGATGAGGACTGTGGCGCTGCGGGTGGCCTTGTCGCTCAGGCAGTTTCCGGGTACAGTTACCCAAGTGGGCTGCCAGTATAATGACATGCCTCCTTTGACGTTAGAGCGAATCAAGGACCATATTCTTTATGGCTTAAAACTTAAGGATAAAACTGACCCAGAAAAGCTCTAAATAAATTCCCATTTAATGAAAAGACCAAACAGCTTAGACTGTTTGGACCAAGTAGAGACTATCATGGACACGGAGGACGACTTTGGGCTGAAATTCCTGATACAGATACGGAGAAGGTAATGCATTCACAAGAAATTGTAGATTACAATGCAGATAAGGAGGATGTATATGAATAAAATATCAGACCCCCTTTCTTCACTGAGAGAAGACAAGGAAGATACTGGTGAGTGTCTGGAAGTGAGAATGTGTTTTGGCGTTATTGCTGACTTGGACAGAGTAATTCTGTTTAAACTTGCATTTAAATTGCTTAAGTGTTTTTGCCCTTTGAAAATAAATCTATAAAACCAACCAACCAACCAACCAACCAACCATTACCTAGTAAAGAAACTGAGGCTCAGAAAGGCTATTTTTGGTCCTAGTTCACATTGCTAGCAAAGGGAAGTACAGGGGGTTGATCCCAAGTGTGTCGAACTCCGAAACCCGTTTTTATTGCCTACTCTCTTACTGTTAAGTGTAGGTGAACTAAAAAAACCCAGCAACATCCATCTTGCTGGGTTACTGTGCAAATTAGAGACAATGTATATACAAAGCCTAGCAGTCCACACACATTCAATAAATGATTCCTGCTGCTATTATGTGAAGTCCTTTCCAGACCCAATTTAAAATCATTCGAATACTATTTTAGCAGAAACAACTTTGTAGCACTAGAACTGCAAGGCACATTTCTACCTTCATAAATACCAATTGAAAAATTTTAATTTTCTAATCTTGTTTGGAGATAAACTGTACTCTCACAAAAGTACCCAGTGGCAGGATAACAGGAAGTAAAAACTGGAGAACAGCACACTAGGCTCCGAATCAGTATCAGATGCTATGCAATCCAACAAAGGGTTGACAGTCAAGATACTTACAGCCCAGGTTAAGTCCTTGTGAATCTGTGCACAGGACTCCAACAATGGATGGATTCTTCATTCTAAAATTCCAGGAACACCCAGGGAATGAAGCAGATGATGTCAGAAAATGAATTTAAATAATTACAACAACACATTTAGGTTTTTCTATGCACCAGGCATTGCTGGGCTTTAAACCAGTGTTTCTCAATCTTTTTTCATTATCACCCACTCCCCACTACCCCCGAGAAAAACTAAATTACAATGAACTTATTTAAACTTAATAGCTAAACCGATTTATGTCTGACGGGAGAAAAGATTGTGTTGGGTACCGCTGAGCTTTGGAAGACTGCAAATATTGCAATATCAGTATTTTGTCGCTATTAAAAATGCACAAAAAGTAAGGCTGGTTGTCTCCAGGAGGGGAAATGGGAGAAACTGAGGCGCATTGGTGGGAGGGAGCTGTTTCCCTGTACGCCTTCTCATGCTTCTCTGGTTCTTCTTCTTTTTTTTTTTAAACGTTTATTCATTTTTTTAAAGAGAGGAGACAGAGCACGAATGGGGAACGGGGGCAGAGAGGGGGACACAACTCCAAGCAGGCTCCAGGCTCTGTGTCAGCACAGTGCCAAACCCGCCGCTGGAATCCTTGAACCGAGACATCATGACCAGAGCGGAAGTCCTATGTTTAACCGATTGAGCCACCCCGGCACCCCTCATAGTTTTCCAATTGCTTATTACGTGGAGAGTACTCGTTCGAGAATTTAAGAGATGTCTTTCATTTTCTCAAGCGCCAAGTAACTGATCGGTTACACACGGAAGGAGATACGTGTGTGTTTGTATTTACACTGCAGGGCTCGCTTTGCACCCCTGGTACAACCTTCCCCCAAATGAACCCATTTCTGAAAACTCCTGAAGAACGACCCTGCCCATACAGACAACTGCAACACGACGGGCGGTTCTGGCCTTGGCTTTGGGCCGCGGAGACCAGCTCTGGGACGGAGGGTGCGGAGCCCTGGCGGGATTTTAATTCCAGGCCACCCCCTCCACTCCGCGGTCCCGGGACAGGGCTCACAGCCTCACCCCGCGGCCAGAGGATCCCCAACACGCCCGGCCCGCACCCGGAGCGCGCACCCTTTGTCCCGCTCAAGTCCCCCGCCGCGACCTCAGGTCAGCCAAGAGGTCGTACTACTCACGTGTCCTCCAAGTGCTGCTCCAAGGTCGCCTCCATCTCGCCCGCCGTCCGCGCGGCTCGGGATCCCGCAGCTCTTCGCGTCCTTCGGCGCCCCAGGCCCGGAGCGCGTCTCGCTCACGTGACATGAACCGAGCGCAGACAGGGACGGCGCCTCCAGAGGGACAAACTTCTCCGTGCAAACTCCTCGTTGTGTTCGGGGGAGTTCGTTCCGCCCCTGCTACCCTCAGAGCCACGAGCTGGCGGCGCCGCGTTCTCCCCTTCGGGGGAGAGGTGTGCAGCTGGGCCGCCGAGTTCTTGGTTCCCGGCCTGGCACTTTGTCTCAGCGGTGTCAACCTTTGGATTCCCATTCAACCGATTCCGAAACCTTCAGGCCAGATCTTATTTGCGTTTTACAACAGCCCAGCGGGGTCAGGCAGGGTCTGATCCAGGCGGTGTGGCAGAGACAGAGAAGAGAGACTCAGGACCCTGGTGCCGAGCTGCCCAGGTGTGTCGGGGAGAAGATGTGCACACAGGGGCTAGAGAACCACCCGGAACGCGGTTAAAACTCCATGCTACATATTGGGAAGTGTCGGGATTTTAACAAAGTCATTGATTATTGGTTCTTCTTTGGTGAGGGCTCAGGAAAGTTTGGGAAAGAAGGTGTCACTTGTAAAGAAGACTGAGTAGGGATGCTTAAAAATAAGTTTAAAAAAGCAGTTTTTAAATAAGGAAAGCAAGCCACCCATAGTTTGTCCAGAGAAGACTTAAAAGTCTTTGGAGGATATCCTTTGAGCCCATTGTCTGCAAATGTATACTTTTATTTATTTATTTATTTATTTATTTATTTATTTATTTTTAAGGCAAAATTGACACACATACTGGACATGCAGTTCTGTAGCTGGCCTTTTTCACAGAATTTAGCTTAAATGTCTTTCCATATCAATAAGTACCCATTTACATTCATGGTAATAGCTACAAAACATTCCACATTGTAGCTGTACCATAATTGATTTAACTAATCACTTATTAATGTCCAGCTTGCTTATCGATTTGGCAGGATGGGGGGTGTATTAGAAACGCTGGGTGAGTATCCTTGTAGCTGAATGTTTGTGCACTTTAAAATTTTCCTTATGATAAATTACTAGAATGGAATTACTGGGTTAAAGGATCTGTCCCTAGCTGTGACAGTGAAACTTGCAGCGTCCTTAAAATTCTAGTCTTGAATGTTGTAATTCAGGAGTTTCGGACTTCTGCCTAGAGAAATTACTTGTGTTAATACAGTATGAACCATTTAAATGTTAGAGCTTAAAACTACCTTTAAACGATAGCATTAAAAAATATAAGAAGCCAGCCTGCTTCTCTCTGGAGTCCCGCGGGGGGAAGCTTTGCTCTGCGTTAGCGCCCCCTATGGTTCCATGCGTTATAAAACTTTACTGGACTAGGCAGGGCTCCTCAGCTCTGGTTTTGTTAACTCCCAGGGCGGAGCCATCCTATAGAGATATAACGTGAACCACATTTGTTATTTTCAACGGTCTAGCCACACTAAAAAAAGTAAAACGGGTGAAATTAATTTTAAGAATGTATTTTATCCAGATAATTATGCCCAAAGCATTGTCATTTCAACATATAATCAATTTAAAAATATTAATGAGATATTTTACATTTGCTCCCTCTGTACCAAGTCTTCAAACTCCGGTGTATATTTTTCACAGCACATGTCAGTTCCTATTGGCCACATTTCAAATATTCAATACCCATGTGTGGCTAATGGCTACCATATTGGTTTATGCAGCTCCAGGGTATCTCAGATTGTCTCAAAGCCAGATCGATGATTAAAGCATTCTCAGAAAAGCTGGTGATTGCTTTTTAGGCTGTGGGAAAGGCCTCTGAAGGGAAAATGAGCAAGGAGGGAGAGGATGACTGCTGGCCCACCATGTCCTTGCCACACCAGAGGTGGGAGGGCAGACTACTCTACACCATCCCCCTGCTCGCCCCTGCGAGGTAGGCAGAAGGAGCGGGTGGCTTGTGTAGGTAGGCTGGGAAAGTGCTCGGGTTGGTGAGAAGTTTGGAGGAGTGCCTGACTCCTCATTGTTTTCTACTTTCTTCAGTTGGTGGGGTATTTGATGATGCTTTTTCTCAGCTTTGAGTGCTGATTTCCATTTCTGGGGTGACAGGAAAAGGCCCGTATTCAAGTACTTGCTTCATTGCATTGTAATTTTTTTGTAAGTTTATTTTCAAAGACAGAAATATCTCCTCCATTTCTGCATCTTGAGCATTGCAAAGCACAATAAGGATTCCCTATTTATTAAAGAGAAGTGCCTGGGTGGCTTAGTCGGTTAAGCGTTCCACTTTGGCTCAGGTCGTAACCTCACGGTTTGTGGGTTCGAACCCTGCACTAAGCTCTCTGCTGTCAGTGCAGAGCCCGCTTCAGATCCTCTGTCTTCCTCCCTCTCTGCCCCTCTCCCCCTCTTGCTTTCTCTCTCTCTCCCTCTCTCAAAAATAAATAAACATTAAAAAAAATTTTTTTTTTTAATGTTTATTGAAGAATCTTGATGGATCTTTTGGAAAAGGAACTCTGTGTAATGTTAAGAATCTTTAGGGGCGCCTGGGTGGCGCAGTCGGTTAAGCGTCCGACTTCAGCCAGGTCACGATCTCGCGGTCTGTGAGTTCGAGCCCCGCGTCGGGCTCTGGGCTGATGGCTCAGAGCCTGGAGCCTGTTTCCGATTCTGTGTCTCCCTCTCTCTCTGCCACTCCCCCGTTCATGCTCTGTCTCTCTCTGTCCCAAAAATAAATAAATGTTGAAAAAAAAATTAAAAAAAAAAAGAATCTTTAAGTCCTGGGCCACCTGGCTGGTTCAGTTGGAGGAGCATGGGACTCTTGATCTTGGGATTGTGAGTTCGGGCCCCACATTAAGTGTAAAAATTGCTAAAAGAAGAAGAAGAAGAAGAAGAAGAAGAAGAAGAAGAACCTTTAAGTCTTTTTTGTTTTAATGTTTATTTATTTATTTTGAGAGAGTACGCGTGTGAGCCGGGGTAGGGCAGAGAATCCCAAGCAGGCTCTGTGATGTCAGTGCAGGGCCCAACTCGGGGCTAGATCCCACGAGCCATGAGATCATGACCTGAGCCGAAATCAAGAGTCGGCTGGTCAGCCGACTAAGCCACCCTGGTGCCCCAGAACCTTTTAAGTCTTGAACTCTAGCCATATTTATTCTCTTCTTTCTCCTCTCCTAAAATATGCTCTTGGAAAATAAAAGTCCTAAGAGGGTCCAGCAGAGAATGCCCATGCCCACATGTCCTGACTGGGAAGTTGGGAGATGAGAGGCATAGTTGGGAGAACCAGACATTGCTTTGGCCCCAGAGATCCCGGCACCTCTTCCTTGAGCTATCGGGAGCAGAGTCTTCCTGGGGGGGTCCATTTAAGAAGTGCAGCTCTAGTAGAGGGTCTTGCTCTCCCTTGGGTGCACAGGGCTCTGCTACCCCAGGGCCAGCCCTATTCCTCGCTCTGTCAAGTGCTTAGCGGCACAGGCCTGCAGTGGAGTGAGCCTGAAACCTGGCTGGGGAATGGGCCCTCACATGCCACTAGGGGGCACCATGGCCGTGGAAAACCCTTCTCAGGCTGGAGGATCTCAGGTGAAGGAAAGGGATCCTCAAATCTCTGAGCTGGTACAGCTTGGTGAGAATAGCATTATCTTTTGGAGACGGACAGAGGTTGAATTGAATCCTGGCTTGACCACTGCCTACCTGTGTGACCTCTGTGCTTTAGGGGCTCATTTGTGATGTGACAGTACATTACCTGCCTTGTTAGGTTGTGGAGAGGATTATATGAGACACTTTATGTAAGAGGAGCTGGTGCATTGTGGGAGTCAATAGATAAGCTCTGCCAGATCCGAGTAAGAAGCCCTGTTTGTTTCCTCAGGTTGTTTACAATCTAGGTGAGGACACACATGAGAAAATAAGGTAAGAGCCAAACGGTGAGATGTGTCTTAAGCTGTCTAGTGTTCATAGGGGAGTGAGGTCACAGGGCTGGATTTATACAGCTGCTCTAGAGCTGTGTTAAATGCAATAGTTGAATATATATTTTTTTAATTTTTAAAAAATTTTATTGGGGGGCCTGGGTGGCTCAGTTGGTTAAGCGTCTGGCATCAGCTCAGGTCATGGTCTCACAGTTCGTGGGTTCAAGCCCAGAGTCAGGCTCTGTGTTAACAGCTCAGAGAGCCTGAAGCCTGCTTCGGATTCTGTGTCTCCCTCTCTCTGTCTCCCTCCCCCGCTTGCACTCTGTCTCTCTCTCAAAAATAAAGATTAAGATGGGGCGTCTGGGTGGCTCAGTTGGTAAAGCATCAGACTTCAGCTCAGGTCGTGATCTCGTGGTTCATGAGTTCTAGCCCCGCATCAGGCTCTGTGCTGACAGCTCAGAGCCTGGAGCCTGCTTCAGATTCTGTCTCCCTCTCTCTCTGCCCCTCCGCCACTCGTGCTCTGTCTGTCTGTCTGTCTGTCTCTCTCTCTCTGTCAAACATAAATAAAAACATTAAAAAAATAAAGATTAAGATAAATTAAATAAATAAGTTTATTTATTTATTTATTTTGAGAGGGGGTTGGGGAGAGGCACAGAGAGAGAATCCCAAGAGGGGTCCGCACAGCCAGCACAGAGCTGGACGCAGTGCTTGAACTCATGGACCGTGAGATCATGACCCGAGCCGAAATTAAGAGTGGGGCGCCTAACCGACTAAGCTACCCCGGATCCACCAAATATGTTTTTTTTTTAATTTTTTTTTAATGTTTATTTATTTTTGAGACAGAGAGAGACAGAGCATGAATAGGGGAGGGTCAGAGAGGGAGAGGCAGAATCTGAAGCAGGCTCCAGGCTCCGAGCTGTCAGCACAGAGCCCGACGTGGGGCCCGAACTCACGGACCGTGAGATCATGACCTGAGCCGAAGTCAGATGCTTAACTGACTGAGCCACCCAGGAGCCCCCACCGAATATGTTTTATTACACTTTTGTATGGTATAAAAATTATAAAATACAGAAAGAAGAAAAACTGTCTGAAATCCTAGCCCTAACCCTAATGACATGAATGTGAATGAGCTAAATAGAATGGGATAGGGTTTGGATAAGGTGCAGACGGGGAAAGCTTGTCACAGGGTTCGTAAGGGCCCTGCTGCCGAGAGCCCTTGCTCCATAGGAGCCACTGGATAGGACACTGGGTCCCCCTGCCTTTGGATAGTGGACACCGTAGAGCTGAGTCCTAGATCCAAAGCCTGACCGCCACAACTAACAGCGGTAATGCCATTAACAGTTCGTATATGTCAGGCCTTATTGGTCCTCATAACCTTTTCTGGTTTTGGTTTTGGTTTTAGTAGACTATTTATACTCTGTATTTTTAAATTTGTTTTTAATTCCACGGAGTTAACATGGAGTGTAATGTTAGGGTACAGTATAGTGACTCAACATCACCCAGTGCTCATCATGACAAGTGTGCTCCTTAATCCTTATCCCCTATCTCACCCATCCCCCCGCCCACTTCCCCTCTGGTAGCCATCAGTTTGTTGTCTATAGGTAGGAGTCTGTTTCTTGATTTGTTTCTTGCCCTCTCTCACTTTCTCCCCTTTGCCCATTGGTTTTGCTTCTTACATTCCACCTGTGAGAGGCATCATATGGTATTTGCGTTTCTCTGACTTATTTTGCTTAGCATAATACTCTCTAGCTCCATCCACGTCGTTGCAAACAGCAGGATTTCACGCTTTTTTGTGGCTGACCAATATTCCAGCGCACAGTTCTTACAGCCTTTCTGATGGAGCTCTGATCCCTGTCTCCACTTTACGGTTAAAAAGCCCCCTGAGGCTCAGGGGTCAATACTGGCTCAAGATCACCCTGCTTGGAAGTAGCCGAACCTCACTGTGGACTTCCCTCCAGTACGGCCTCGACTTCTCTCAATTCAACAGCGCCGCAGTCCTAGAAAGGTGAGCTTTGGAGGCCCAGTCCAGATCTCCCGCTCTCTGGAGAAGAAATCTGAGGCTCAGAGAGGGGGAGTGGCTAATTTGGACCTTGAACTCCAGGTTCATAACCTTCCACGCAGTGCTCTGTGTTGTGCTGCTGGAGGCTGTTTTAGATCTTTGGTTAAACCAGCTGCAGAGATGTTCGTTGTTATAGGTTGACCTGTGTCTTCCCAAAATTCATGTGTCGAAGTCCTAGCACCCAGTACTTCAGAATGTGACTTTATTGGAAATAAGGCCTTCCCGGGATAATGCTTAAAATTAGGTCATTACAGTGGTCCGTAATCCAATATGACAGGTGTCCTCATAATGGGAAATTTGGACACAGAGACACTCCCAGTCGGGGGGCAATGATACAGGGGGATACAGGGAGAAGACCACTGAGAGGTCTGGGACAGAGCCCTTCCTCACAGCTGTCAAAAGGAACCAGCCCTCCTGACACTTTGACTTTGCACAGCTAGCTTCCAGAACTGTGAGACAGTAAATTTCTGTTGCTTAAGCCCTCAGTTTGTGGCACTTTGTTATGACAGCCCTGGGAAACCAATATATTCATATATCGATAGTGTCTACAAGTCAAAGTCAATGTTGTGATAACTCAGATGTGTGGCAGCCCTTACTAGAAAAACTGGTTGAGATCACCCTACCAGAGGCTAAAAGGTAGTCCAGATAATCTTTTCAGCTTGCTTCCAACCTTGATATTTGGCTATTTCTCTTACATTGGACATTGGCCAAGAGCGGTCTTGGCCACTAGCTCCATCCATTTGACCCATGACCATTTGACCGTGACCTTCTTGAGTCTGTTTTCTATCCCTGGTGCTCAAGAAGTGTGTGTAGAGGGAATGAACACAAGAATAGGCTCCTGGCCACTCTAATCCAAGCCTCTCCAAACAATGAGTTGGGCGGGGGGGGGGGGGGGGGGGGTAGGGCATGTATGGACTGTCGATGGTTGAAAGCTGAGATTGGTCACTGTCTCCCAAAGTTTACAGCCGAGTCTCAATCCTGGAAGACACAAGCAAAATATATATTTAGGCGACTCAGGGTGGGTTAAAGAAGTGCCAGCTTAGGAAGCTATTTTCCTGGTGCTTTATCAGTTTTGCTATTGAGGATAAATGAGGTGCAGACTTCCATATCCAGACCTTCATTAGATGCCCAGTTAATGCAGCCATGACAAATGGGAATGAGGCTCTTATGAATAAAAAAAAAAAAAGATCAGCCCAGTATAAAAAATCGTAGACCAGAGAAAAGAAAGTTTAGAGGAGCTGATAAAATATCTTATCCTTAATTAGACTGTCTGTACCACACATCAAACCAGCCTTAATGTCAAGATTTATCAGCCTTGGAATTGTGTAAATGAAATAAGGACGTGAAAATGAAAGGAAAAGAAATTACCTGTATTCAAATGGATTTGCGATGCAGGCCTGCTCACTGGGGCTTTTAGTCCGACTCAGGCTTCTGGCTTCTTTTACCATATATCACTGTCTTCCTGGCATGCATCCCCTTAGCCCCGGGTGGGTTTCAGAGAACGTGCTTGTGGGGTAACAATATGTCCCATCGTCAATAATCTTGTGAGAAGACCCACTGTTGTGGAAAAATGCCTTCTTGGATGGTGGCTTTGTGTATTTATTTCGCCATCTATGAGCTTAGTGAGGTGTTGCTGGTCCTCACTTCAGAGAAGAGAATGTTGTGAAGAGACGATTCCCCCCCATCTAGTTCCCCCCCATCCCGCCAAGGAGAGCAGCGTGAGCAGCTTTCTACTGGACCACCACCCTCTACTGTGGAACCCACATGTGGCTTCAAGGGCTTATCTACTATCCCGACATTGAGTTACCCTCTTGGAAGACCTTGGACAAGTCTTCTCATGCCTTGATATCCCCACTCTTCCCCACAATCAGTGAAGATAGGAATAGCACCTACCCCAGCATGGTGGTGTGGGAGTCCTGGGGGACAATGGATGTGGAGCCCTGACCACAGTCCCTCATACCATCGAAGGCACTGGACAAAGGAGAGCCCTTGTTGTTGCTGGGGCCTCCAGAATTGACAGCTGGGGCAAATTTAAACTAAGGTGTCATTCAGGGTTTGTAGTTACCAGCAGAAGGAGCTGACTTATGGAGTAGGAAAGGAAGTTTTAAAATGACGTGTGGAGGGGGGAGGGACACCTGGGTGCCTCAGTGGGTTAAGCATCTGACTTCGGCTCAGGCTCAGGTCATGATCTGATGGTCTGTGGGTTCGAGCTCCGCATCGGTCTCTGCACTGATCCCTGTCTGGGATTCTCTCTCTCCCTACGCCCCTCTCTGCCCCTCCCCCACTTGTGCTGTCTCTCTCTGTCTTTCAAAATAAATAAATAGACTTAAAAAAAATGACGTTGGGAAGCTCGTGGGACTGAGGGGCTGGCAAGGTCAGTCTAAGCTTCAAACGGACAAAGCTCCAAGCCCTACGTGAGGAAAATGCCCCTCCGGCCCTGCCCCTGGCCTGCCTGTGCCCCATCACTTGGCCACACCAGCACCACTTCTGCGTCAGGAACCTAGCCGGACGACCATGCTGTCCCCCAAGCCACCCCTCTGTGGCCACCCTTGCCAGCCCAGTGGAATTTTCCCGGAGCCTCTGAATCACAGTCCTGTGTAGGTAAATGTAGGCAAGGAAGCCTGGACCACTCGCCTGGCCTAGCTTTAGCAACTCTTCAAAACTTGAGCATGTGGTCCTTGCACTCCATGGTCCCTAGAAGGGTGTCTGGCCCACAGAAGGTGTGTGCAGTAAATGTCTGTTCTATTAGAGAAGGAATGCGTCTGGGAATCTCAGAGGAAGCTGACCCTCTCCACCCCTTCATTTGTGCATTATTCGAACTCTTAACGAACCAGTGCAAAGGGTGGTAATCTTAGGTTTCAATAGTGTCATCAGTGAAGACGGTAGATGGTCTTCCTAACTTACCGACCATTACGGATTTCATCGTTCTAAGCCTCGGTTATAACGCCTGTGAACTCGGTCAGTTTCTCATTCAAGAACATTGCCTTTACTCTGGCACTTAAAGATGAGAAACTAACACCTACAAAGCACACCTGTTCACATTCATTTTAATCCCACAGCCATCCTTGAGGGAGCCGTATCCCCATTCTGTGGATGAAGTAACTGAAGTCTGGAGAGGTCATGGACTTGTCAAGGTCATAGAACTTGAAGGTGTCCATGGCTTCCAAGGCTAGGGCCAGCCAGTCACCAGGATGTAGGTCCCAGATCAATCAGTCCCGCTGCAACTATTTTCTCCGCTAGGTTAGACAGCACAGGCCCCCGAGCCAGTCTCATAAAGTGGCCAAAGTCTGCCTTTCCCCCCTCCCTTCCCAGCGGTGGGAGAGTTTGTCTGCGTGCCTTTGGACACCACACGGTAAATCAATTGCCACATTAATTCTGGACCATCAGCATTTTCCCCCAGGAGAAAGCGAGAAGCAAGGAGACTAATGTCTCATTGATCTTTTCAATCGCTAAAGGGGAAGCGAGATGAACATAATCCCATCTGTCAAGGCGGAGAAGGGCCCATCTGAAAGCAGTGTGGATTACTTTAAGGGGATAACAGTTTATCACCCTCTGGACAAGCGAATATGAAATTAGGTCTAACCTCCTTTATGAGTTGATGGAAACATCGATCAACAAGGAGAATGTCTAGGGAAATGAGCAGCAAGTTCTCTGGCCTTTTTCCTTGTCCTTTCCCTAAGACTTTACGTGTCTTCTGTCCACACGACCACACAAACAAGGCAAAGTCCACCCTTGACTGCCAAGAAATGGTTCACATTTGCTGGGGATTATTGCCGAGTGCTGTACTAAATGTTTGTTCTTACTCTCCAGCAGCTTTATGAGGTGTTATCGTCAGCACCATTTTACGGATGTGGAAACTGAGGCTTAGACAGGTGGAGTGACTCGCCCAGGGTTGCTCAGCTAGTGAAGGTGGGTCAGGGGCAGCCTGTCTGTCCCCGAGCCTGCCCTCAACCACACACAATACGTGCAGCTCTCAGCCTGAAGGTAGCGCAGACAATCCTGCTCCCAGACCGCTGTGCTTCTGTCCCCTCCGCTCACTCCTTCCTCGGTCAGCCCCTTAGGGAGCCCTGCTGACCCCAGGGTGGGGATGGCCTTTACTAGCAGTGGCGGTGCCACGGCTGAGGGTCTGGACCGCCCGGAGGCCTCAGGGCATCTGGGCAGCTGGAGGACAGGTGGAGGAATGCGCCAGCTGGGGCCGTAGACCTCAGCAGCATGCGGGGCTCAGGCTGTGCTGAAGCTCCTCTTGGTTACTGCTCTGGACGACGCTCCCTGGAGGAGAGAAGAGGTGAGGTCAGTGATGGTCTCTCAGCTGCTCAGAAGCTGGGGCATCCAGAGTGTCCGGCCAGTGCAGGCTGCTGTGGCCGCCGAGAGCCCCAGGAAAGGCCATGACCGTCGGCTAGGAAGTCTGGATTGGGATGGCCTGGGGACTAGAGCAATGTGATCTCCAAAACCCAAAAAGGGACATGCACACCTGAGATCCTCAGAAAACACATGTGTCGGCATTAAATATTGCCCCCTCCCCTCCACCAGGGGCAGGACCAGGGGCAGAAGCACCTGCCGAGTGAAGAGCCCTGACGGGGGGGGGGGGGGGGGGCCCTCACTACCAGCCCTGCACTGAGACACTTGCTGCCAGAGCAGAGGTCACTGGAGGACTGCAGGTCTCATTTTGCGGCCAGAAGTCAGTTTTCTAATCAACGCCACTTTGGGTCCGACAGAGATGGCTGCCCAGTCTCAGTCTTGTTTGCTGTTTATCCCCGTGATTGATGCTGGTGACATTTAGAGTCTGTCAGGGAGATATTTCACGAAGGCCCGTGTGGAGGGATTGAGATAGCCAGGAAATGCGGTTCCCCAGTGAAGGCGGCATCGGAGATGAATCCCAAGTGTTGACGGAAAGGCCCAGGAACTTTCTAGCCTCTTGGGGGGTAGGGGAAGGGGGTGAGGTGCAAGCTGGGGCTTGGGAAGTACTGCATGACCCTGGAGCTGTGACAGGGACCCTTCAGGAAGGGCTGTGAGGAGAAACAACGTATGAGAGAGGCAAGGGGCTTTTTTCCTAGGCTTTCTTGGGTGAAAGTATCACATCTGTGTTGGCCATTAGATTTTGCTGGCTAGGACACACCAGAAAGGAAGCAGACAGGAAGGAAAGCACCCTTTCTGCTGTCACTGGGGCCTTTAATGTCTGCCACAGATTTCCATCTCCACCTACCAAAACTCCACCCATTAATCACAAGGCTGATCTCAAAAGCGAAAATGTTTTTGAGCCCCCCAGCCAGAAGTGACCTTCACCCAGATACTCAGAGCACTTTGTGTGTTACTGTCAAAGCATGATGTGCAACGTTTAAAAACATGGCTCTCGCAAAATATGGACTGGGCGTGTGTCAAAGATTTAGTAACTCACGAATGAGGGAAGCAGTAAGGTGGCAAAGCTGGTTCGAAGAGCATCTTGAAGAACTGGGTATTTATAAGTACTTAAAAGGAAATGTTTGGGTAAAATTTCTAGGTTGAAAACAAAACTGGTTGCTCTCACATATGTGCTGAAAATTTTTTTTTTTCTTTTGAGAGAGAGAGAGAGAGAGAGAGCACAAGTGAGCAAGGGGCAGAGAGAGAGAGAGAGAGAGAGAGAGAGAGAAGCAGGGCTCACCAAAAGTGGGGATCAAGTTCACCTGATATGGGACTCGAACTCACGAACTGTGAGATCATGATCTGAGCCGAAGTCAGATGCTTAACTGACTGAGCCACCCAGCCGCCTTCAAATGATTTTTGACAACAGTGCCAAAACCATTCCATAGTCTTTTCAACAAATGGTGTTGGGAAAACCGAATGTCCACATGCAAAAGACTGAAATCGGATTCTCACCTTACGCAATACACAAAAATTAACTCAAAACGGCTCAAAGACCTAAAATGTAAAAGCTAAAACCAAAGACTCTTAGAAGAAAACGAGGGAAAAACTTCATGACATTTCATCTGGCGATGATTTCTTGGATTTGACACCAAATGTGCAGGAAACAAAGAAAACAATAGATAAATTACAGTACATCAAAATGAAAAAATTTGTGCATCAAAGGACACTATCAACAAAGTGAAAAGACAGCTCGTGGGAAGGGAGAAAGCATTTGCAAATCATGTATCTGATAAGGCGTTAATATCCAGAATATATAAAAGAACTCCTACAAGTCAACATCAACAAACCAAACAACCTGATTTTAAAAATCAGCTGATGGGGTGCCTGGGTGGCGCAGTCTGTTAAGCATCCGACTTCAGCCAGGTCACGATCTCGCGGTCCGTGAGTTCGAGCCCCGCGTCAGGCTCTGGGCTGATGGCTCAGAGCCTGGAGCCTGTTTCCGATTCTGTGTCTCCCTCTCTCTCTGCCCCTCTCCCGTTCATGCTCTGTCTCTCTGTCCCAAAAATAAATAAACGTTGAAAAAAAAATTAAAAAAAAAATAAAAATCAGCTGACAACTTGCATAGACATTTCTCCAAAGAAGATGTGCCAATGGCCAAAAAGCACATGGAAAGATGCTCGACCTCACTGATTGGTAGAGAAATGCAAATCCAAACCGCGGCGAGATACTCCCTGGCACTCATTAGGACCCAAAAACACTGAAAAAAAAAAACCCACCCCCAAAAGAACAAGTATTGGCAAGAATCGGGAGAAATTGGAACCCTCGTGCACTGTTGGCGGGAATGTAAAATGGGTCCAGCCACTAAGGAAAACAGTATGGTAGTTCCTGAAAGATTAAACAGAATTATCACATGATCCAGCAAGCCCACTTCTGGGTATATATCCACAAGCACTGAAAGCAGGGGCTCAAGAGACGTCTGCACATGCATGTTCACAGAATGATTCCCAATACCCGAAACGTGGAAGCAACCCAAGTGTCCGTTGACAGGTGGACGGATAAGCACAGTGTGGTCTGTGCATACATGGAATATCATTCAGCTTTAAAAAGGGAAGAAATTCCAACACATGCCACAACATGGATGAACCTTGACATTGTGCCGAGTGAAATAAGACAGCCGCAAGAAGACAAATCCAGAGGCTTCCTCTTCTCTGAGGTGCTACAGTAGTCACATTGAGGGAGACAGACAGTGGAATGTGATTGCCAGGCCCCGGGGGAGGGACGAATGGGGAGCTAGTGTTGAATGGGCACAGAGTTTCGGTTTTGCAGGATGAAAAGTTCTGGGGATGGACGGTGGTGACGGTTGCACAACGGTGTGAATGGCCAATGCTGCAGAAATGTATACTTGAGCATTGGTAAGACGGTAAAATTTTATTTATTTTTTATTTTTTAAACGTTTCTTTATTTATTTTTAAGGGGGGCAGGGACCGAGAGAGAGGGAGAGAGAGAATCCCAAGCAGGCTCTGCGTCGACAGCGTGGAGACCGACATGGGGCTCGAGCCCAAGGACCGTGAGATCATGACCTGAGTTGAAATCAAGAGTCAGAGTCTCAACCAGCTGAGCCAGCCAGGTGCCCCGAGATGGTAAAATTTTATATTATGTATACTTTACCACAATTAAAAAATAAAACAAAACTGGTTGATGTTCTATAGGCCAATTGTAAAATCAATGTTTGGTGTTATCTTTTCTATTCGATAGAAATTATATATATATATATATATATATATACACACACACATTGTAAGTTAATTTAAAAATTTAAAAAATGTTAATGTTTATTTATTTATTTACTATTTTTTCAATATATGAAGTTTATTGTCAAATTGGTTTCCATTCAACACCCAGTGCTCATCCCAAAAGGTACCCTCTTCAATGCCCATCACCTACCATCCCCTCCCTCCCTCCCCCCATCAACCCTCGGTTTATTCTGTTTTTAAGAGTCTCTTATGCTTTGGCTCTCTTCCACTCTAACCTCTTTTTTTTTCCTTCCCCTTCCCCATGGGTTTCTGTTAAGTTTCTCAGGATCCACATAAGAGTGAACACATATGGTATCTGTCTTTCTCTGTATGGCTTATTTCACTTAGCATCACACTCTCCAGTTCCATCCACGTTGCTACAAAGGGCCATATTTCATTCTTTCTCATTGCCACGTAATACTCCATTGTGTATATAAACCACAACTTCTTTATCCATTCATCAGTTGATGGAATGTTTATTTATTTTTGAGAGAGAGAGAGAGAGAGAGAGAGAGCAAGTGAGGGAGGGGCAGAGAGAGAAGGAGACAGAATCTGAAGCTGGATCCAGGCTCTGAACTGTCAGCACAGAGCCTGATGCAGGGCTCAAACCCACGAACTGTGAGATCATGACCTGAGCCAAAGTCGGACACTCAACCCAGGCGCCCCTAAGTTAATTTTTAAAAGTAATCTCTACGTCCAACGTGAGCTTTGAACTTACGACCCCGAGATCAAGAGTCGCATGCTCTTCCGACAGAGCCAGCCAGGCGCCCTGAAATTATTTATATATTTACTGGACACGATCTACAAGTCAATATGTAATTTCACAGAGTTTGAGCCCTTAGTGGTAAACAGCCAAGTCAAACAGAAATACATTCCCCTCGGTAATTGAGTAATCCTTGGGTGGGCGTGTGAAACAATGAGTGAATGATGTTCGGAGGACATAGTGTCCTCTTGTGGCCTTATTTGTAGGTTTTATTATTTTTCTAACATCACAGTCCTTTATATCCTTGTTTTTCCCACCAGTCCCTTGAGGGCAGGGGCTCTGTCTTATTCATTATTGCCTCTTTCACTTCTCTCTGGTTTATTGAACAGAACTGAAGAAAGCAATGTGGTAGAGCCAGCGGGGGAGCAAAGGACCTGGCCTGTCATTGTGTCTGTGACCATGACCAGTCCTGTGATTTCCCTGGGGCCCTGATGTTCCCACCCACCAAAAGATTGCCCTGAAGTCCCGGGTGCTGTGCTGGGCATGGGGTGGGGGTGGGGGGGTGCTGTCCACTCTCTGACTTTCCTTCCAGCCCTAAGATGTTTGGATTCTAGTTTGGTCTGTCATCCACACTAAAAAAAGAGTTACCCCTGCAAACACGCAAATGAAAAATACAACGAATGCATGAAAGAGCCTCTTTTCAGGTGCATGCCACACCCAGGGGCAGTTTTTTCTTGTTTTTCTTAGAAGAGCCACCCATGATGAAGGTGATGTCTGTGGCCCAGGCCCCTAGGCTGGGAGGTAGACAAGGATCATTTTGCTAGGGAGGGAACAGCTGCTGTTCGGCGGTGGCAGGAAGGCCTTATCCCAGAAGCCAGGGTCCCTGGGTGAGCAGGCCCCAGGGGGAGAGTACGCAGCCTCCATTGAGAAAGGAGTGATTACTGTCTTATTATGTATTCATGAGTTGCTTAATGCTGTTTTCAATTAATTTCTTGAGAAATTCTGGCTGTTCCTTTTCTTTTTTTTTTTTTTTTTTTTTTTTTTTTTTTTAAATTTTTTTTTTTTTAACGTTTATTTATTTTTGGGACAGAGAGAGACAGAGCATGAACGGGGGAAGGGCAGAGAGAGAGGGAGACACAGAATCAGAAACAGGCTCCAGGCTCTGAGCCATCAGCCCAGAGCCCGACGCGGGGCTCGAACTCACAGACCGCGAGATCGTGACCTGGCTGAAGTCGGACGCTTAACCGACTGCGCCACCCAGGCGCCCCTCCTTTTCTTATTTTTCTTAGTCCAGGAGGAGGATGCGGGGTGATCCATTAAGAAGGTGAAATTCTGGGGGCGCCTGGGTGGCTCAGTCGGTTGAACGTCTGACTTTGGCTCGGGTCATGATCTCGCGGTTTGTGAGTTCGAGCCCCGCCTGGGGCTCGCTGCTGTCAGCACAGAGCTCCTTTCGGAAATTCTGTCTCCCTCTCTCTCTACGCCTCTCCTCACCGCCCTCCTCAGAGCACAAAAAGGGGGAAATTATGTGCTCAGTTGGGAGCTCTGGGGATTTCTTGCTGAAATTAACCCAAGTGCTTTGGAGCTAGATTCACATGGCAGAATGGAGCCCGGATTGCTTCTTCTGGCAAGCCCTCCTGGGCCACTGAGTGTTGCCACTGGTTTTCTGATGGTGTGCAGCGTTCTCAAAGGCCTTTGGAGCCATGCTTAGCCCTATCCTGGCATCCCCCTGTGTCCTGTGTGCCACTGTCATCGTGGCTCAGCCACTCTTCTTGGCTGTAGGCCTCACCAACTTGCTGGCAGATTCATCCATCTGCCCCGCCCAGCCCGGCTTGGCCCCCCACTTGCAAACACACACGCGCTGGTTCGGAAGGAACATGTCTGTTTGGAGACGGTGTCCCGGATTCTTGAGTGTCACCTGACATTAGTCATGGCCATGGATGGGGCTAAAGTCTCGCTGATGGGAGTCCCAGTGGTCCTCGGTGTTCTGCACTCCCTATGCCTGGGTTGGAGGTGCTGAGGGGCACTGGATGGCGAGTGTGGGTGCCTCCCATCTGGACCACTTCCTGGGTTCCCCCAGGCTGCCTTTCCTCTGCCCTCTCTAGACCTCCGTCTCTGTAGAGGAAACCAAAAATCCCTCCCTAGCCCCATAAACAACCTTCACTGACTGCTGAGCACCCTTATTCTGCGAATAAAGACCAAGCACCATGAAAACAACAGCCCTGCCCTCTCTGTCTAAGCACGTACCGGGGAGGTGAGTTAGGGAGAGGAAACAGGGACCCAAAGAAGAGAACCAAGGACATCAGCTACATAGGGGCAGAATGAGGATCTGAGCATAGTTCTCCATAGTCCCAATACTTCTGTTCTTTTATATTTTCCCTTTTCCACACTTTATAATTATTGTAAAGAAACATTTACTTCATTTTCTATTGCAAAAGGAAGACGTGCTCCAGCAGAGAACTTAGAAATGGAAATGAATGAAGACAAAAGAACCACCAAGACCAACAACAAACAAATAAAACCAAGCTCAACGTCATTAGCAATTCTTCCTTGCCAGGACGAAATTCTCACATTTTAGTTCCTTTCCGACCTTCTTTTTCTTGGTGTGTATGTGTGTGCCCACACGTTCCCCACTGCCCACACACGTGCAAAATGGACTTACGCAGAACATTATTTTTTGTTTCCAGCTTTGTTTCATTTAGCAATATAATATTAACATTTCGGCCCCACGCTCGTTAACTTCTGTCCAAGGCGCATCCTGCCCAACTTTGTTTTCTGTGTCTGGTCACATTCCTCCTTTCTGGGCTGTACCCTAGGGGGACACTGAAGCTCCTTCCAGACACTGAGCTGGTTTGTACCCACTTGCTTTGCACGTAACACACACCCTGTCTGTGAATCTACCAAAGTTTATTCGGGGTTTGTTAGATGGGGCTGTTATCTTGTTCAAAGCCCATCTGAGAGAGAGAAAAAGAATGAGAGAGGGAGAGAGAGAAACCACTCATCCATGATAGAGTGCCCTTCCAGAAGGACACTCCCAAAGGCAGTGTGGCCGCTTCCTCCTCTGCAGTCAATTTATTTATTTATTTATTTATTTATTTATTTATTTATTTATTTTTTAATTTATTTATTTTTGAGACAGAGAGACAGAGCATGAACGGAAGAGGGTCAGAGAGAGAGGGAGACACAGAATCTGAAACAGGCTCCAGGCTCTGAGCTGTCACCACAGAGCCCGACGCGGGGCTCGAACTCACATACCGCGAGATCGTGACCTGAGCCCAAGTCGGATGCTTAACCGACTGAGCCACCCAGGCGCCCCCTCTGCAGTCAATTTAGAACCAGAGGGCTTTATGGGGAGGGTGAGGCACCTTCCAGTTAGGATGGCGGAGGCTTTGCAGCCACTCCAGTCCCTGCTTCCTGAAGGGAATCAGTTACTGACCTTTGGAAAAGAATTCTCAAAGTGAACTTGCATGGGTATGGCAGGCACTACTGACCTTGAGACCTGAGCAACTGACCTTGAGACCTTGAGGCCTGAAGGTGCTAGGTCTTATTTTCCTCTGAGTTGAAGAGAACCATTTTGAGAGGGTAAACACGAACCGAGGAAAAGTGACGAGTGTCTCATCGTTTGGGGGCAATCCCTGAGCCTGTAGGAGTGATCGTGGCCTATGTGTATGCATCACAGCCTCTGCCCAGCATGGCCAGGGTGGGTGGCCTCCCTAGAAAGGACTGGTATCCCAGGAGGCAGTTTCCAGGGCTCAGCCCTGGTCTTTACCAAAAGGGTAAGAAAAGAAATAGAGCAGTTTATTCCACGAGCATAAATGAGTCAGGGGCCCTTTCCCAACACCAACAATCCATAGCTCTCAAAGGAAGAATTCTGGTTCCAACCTGGTGACTCGTGCCAGAGGCTGAAGGCATCGCCGGAATTCATTTCTGTAATCAGAGGCAAAAGCATAACTGGGTTCTCTCACCGGGAGTGGACACCCCTTTGACTCTGAGCCTGTGGCTGTCATCTCCCGAGTATTTTCTAGTATAAAAGGATTATTTCCAAGTAGGATCCCCTGGTTAGAAAATACATGGCACGAGTGCCAGTATTTTCCCAACCTATACCCATGGCAGACATCACCAATCGATGTTGGCACCCTTTCCCACGAGCCCAGAGCTAGCTTAGGCTCAGTCTCAGGACATTTCTCTTTGAAGCCATTACGACATTACGACCAACCAGCACTGGCCTCCGCCTTTCCTGAATTAGTTTATCATCAGAGGCAGGAATTGTATGCCGAGGTCCCATTGAATAGAACACTTAGGAGGGCCTCAAGCTGGTTTGCTTTTGCTGCAAGAGTGAGGGCAGGTGGTGGCTGGGAGGGATGGAGGTAGATGGAGGAAATTGAGCTAAAGACAGCCAGGGAGTCTTTTCCATTTTTGGATATAAGACTAGGCACGTGTCTGCTCACACTGCCACACAGCAGTGCTCCCGCCTGTTTCCAGTCCGTTCTCGGGGCGCTTCCCACCTCCAGGCAGGGCAGCTTGAAGTGGGGGCTGGGGAACCCTCCTTCCCCAAGGCAGGAGGGGCAGAGCCCTGTCCCTGGTGCCATGCAGCTGTCCCATGGTATGCGGTTGACCCTGGCTGGCCGTGCTTCCTGAGACCCTCCTACCTTGAAGAATCCAGCCATGCCTCTCTGTCTACCCGTCTCCTCTTGCTCCTCAGGCAAAGACATTCCAGTCGCTAAATCTTACGTGGGGGGGAAAAGTAGAAAGTAGAAGTAGAAAATGTCCCTTTGCTGAAGAAGGTCCCCAATCTGCCACCAAGAGAATGGTTTTTAATTTAATTGTTTGTATTTATTTTAATGAAATATTATGCATAAAAGAACATGTGTTAACGACTGATATTAATTTTTTTTTACATTTGTTTATTTTTGAGAGACAGAGAGAGACAGAGCACAAGTGGGGGAGGGGCAGAGAGAGAGGGAGACACAGAATCCGAAGCAGGCTCCAGGCTCCGAGCCATCAGTACAGAGCCCGACGTGGGGCTCGAACCCACAAACCGCGAGATCATGACCTGAACTGAAGTCGGACGCTCAACCAACTGAGCCACCCAGGCGCCCCTAAAGACTGATATTAAACCAATCACCCACCTAGTCTCTCTGAAGCTTCAGAAATGGAAGGATTATTTTTTAATGAGGGGAGAGTGAGGCAGGCCCTCAGCTGGGCCAGGGGCTCCTGGGGGCTCTCCAGGAGGATGCAGCTGACTTAGTGGGGAACTGTCTGGCTCAGATTTATCACCCAATAAGAAGCTTTGGCTGCCCATTCCCATAGAGCTTCTGTTTATTGCCTTGTTCCATCAACACTGGGTAGGAACAACGCCCCCTTCTTGTCAGAGAGCCCTTGGCGTGATGTCCTGCCCTGCTGCGTGGGCAGGCAGCTCGGGGAGCCGTCTGCTTTGATGCCCCAGCCACGCGGTGCTCACACCAACTGAGTTTCTTCCCAAGTGTTTACAAGGCTCATCCTGCTCAGGGATTTTGGGGCTCAGAGGCTTTGCTGCTCTTTTCCAGGCACCGGCAAACATTTCACTTCCTTGCAGCAACCCACAGACCACACGGTCCCCTGGTTAAACCTTTGGGTTTGTAGTAGCAGAGCACAGAGATGGCAGGGGGGGGCACTTGTATTCGCTTTCCAGGTGGACAGTTCCTAGTAAGAGAAGAGGAACTGTCTGCATGTTTCCCAGAGCTGAAGGGGCCTGGGCTAGTTTTCAGGGGTTAGCACGCAGAGTGACCTCGTCCTCACCGGGGACCTGGGCTATGCCCCGGCAGCTTGGTGGGCTGGGATTTTGCTCCCATTTGCAAATACAAAGGCTGTACTCAAGGGCACCTGGCTGGTTCAGTTGGTTAAGCGTCTGACTTCAGTTCATGATCTCGTGCTTTGTGAGTTTGAGCCCCACACCCGGCTCTGACGGTGCAGAGCCTGCCTGGGATTGTCTCTGCTCCTCTCCCACTTTCGTGCATGTTCTCTCTCTCTCTCTCAAAATAAATATATAAAAAATTTTTAAACATTTATTTATTTTTGAGACAGAGAGAGACAGCATGAACGGGGGAGGGTCAGAGAGAAAGGGAGACACAGAATCAGAAACAGGCTCCAGGCTCTGAGCTGTCAGCACAGAGCCCGACGCCGAGCTCGGACTCACGGACCACGAGATCATGACCTGAGCCCAAGTTGGACGCTTAACCAACTGAGCCACCCAGGCGCCCCTAAAAACTTTTTTATTTTTTTTATTTATTTATTTTTAAACATAAGAACCCTTTATTAAATTTTTTTTTTATTTTTTATTTTTGGGACAGAGAGAGACAGAGCATGAACGGGGGAGGGGCAGAGAGAGAGGGAGACACAGAATCGGAAACAGGCTCCAGGCTCTGAGCCATCGGCCCAGAGCCCGACGCGGGGCTCGGACTCACGGACCACGAGATCATGACCTGAGCCCAAGTCGGACGCTTAACCAACTGAGCCACCCAGGCGCCCCTAAAAACTTTTTTAAAAAGCTGTGCTAAAAGAAGCATTTCACGAATACTTAGCATAATTATTATACTAATGATTTTTATGTTTTTAAACAATTTTTTAAATGTTTATTTATTTATTTTTGAGAGAGAGAGAGAGAGAGAGAGAGAACACGAGCGGGGCAGGGGCAGAGAGAAAGGGAGACAGAGAATCCCAAGCAGGCTCTGCACTGCCAGCACAGAGCCCAACACGGGGCTCGAACTCACAGACCGCGAGATCCTGACCTGAGCTGAAGTCGGACGCTCAACCGACTGAGCCACCCAGGCACCCCCAAAAAGCTGATTTCTAAGCTTACGACCATTCTGCTACTCTGTACCGTTCTCTCCAAAAGAATATCTACTTTATGAAGTTACTGGGGATGGTGCCTGACACACACAGTAAGTGCTCAAGAAATACTGTTATGGGTGAGTAACCAGGCTGGGAGTCCCTCCATCGCCCATGTTTCGTTTTCCGTGTATCTCCTAGTCCTTCTGGTCCTCGGCCTCCCTTATCTGGAGTATGTTTTTGGAGGTTACAAATCATTGAGGTTCTAGTTAGAGACGTAGCTCCATCAGCAAAGACTGGATCCTGGGCTGTCAGGAGGCCTGGCTTGTCAGATTGGAAAATTAAAATGTTAGTGATGGGGTGCACTTCTGGTGAGAGGGAGAGAGAGGGAGAGGGAGGGAGACAGGGAGACAGGGAGAGAGGGATGGCATCAGCATACTGAGGAGGTGCTGTCCATTAGGGGCGGGAAGACGATCCGCCCCCAGCCGCACCCCGGCCCCCCGCAGTCGTGTGTGGTTATGGGCCTCACTTGGCTGTACTGGCCCTATTCTTACTTTCTTTGGAGACCTTACCTACATGACCTGTTATGCGGCAAAAGACAACTGACACACTTTCCGGAAGCAGAGCCCTCTGCTTTCTATAGCTCTCTGCTCCCCTGCCTGGAGCCTGGCATTAGGCATTGACTCCTGGAGCTGGAAGGGGCCTCCAACGCCACTGAATGCCGTCCTCACCCCCTCATTTTATGGAAGGGGCAGCTGAGGCCCAGGGAAGGGCAGTAATTTTCTCCAGATCACACCGACAGATGGGGACAGAGCTGGGAGGGAAACTTGAACGCTACGGGGGCCAGGAAAGTAACCCCCAGTCACCCCCAGCACTCACATGGTCTGTCTGAAGAGACAGCCACCATTCGGCTCCTGCTAACTGTGCCCATGTGGGACGTGGGCCCAAGTGAAGCCAGACTGTCTGACTTTTCACAGACACCAGGAACAGGATTTCTCTGTAAAGTCTCTTGATTTTTAAATATTGGCTGAAAATTCAAATTGGATTGATGATCTCCAGGCCGTTGAGACTGGCCTTGGGATTTAAGCTTGGTCTGATCACTGACGTTGGGCAAATAATATTACCCCCTTGAGCCTCCATTTCCCCATCTCTAAAATGGGCCTCATGGGGGTGCCTGGCTGGCTCAGATGGTGGAACATGTGACTCTTTTTTTTAATGTTTGTTTTTGAGAGAGAGAGAGAGAGACAGAGCACAAGTGGGGCAAGGGCAGAGAGAGAGAGGGAGACACAGAGCCTGAAACAGGCTCCAGGTGCTGAGCTGTCAGCACAGAGCTAACGTGGGGCTCGAACTTGGGAACGGTGAGATCATGACCTGAGCCGAAGTCAGATGCTTAACCAACTGAGCCACCCAGGCACCCCAGGACGTGCGACTCTTGATCTCAGGGTCATGAGTTCGAGGCCCACGTTGGGTGTAGAAATTACTTAAAAAAAATAGACTTTAAAAATAAATAAATACAGGGGCTCCTGGGTAGCTCAGTCGGTTAAGCGTCAGACTCTTGATTTGGGCTCAGGTCATGATCTTAAAGTCGTAAGATCGAGCCCCGCATTGGGCACTGTGCTGGGTGTGGAACCTGCTTGGAATTCTCTCTCTCATTCTCCTTCTACCCCTCTCCCACTTGCATGTTCTCTCTCTCTCTCTCTCTCTCTCTCTCTTTCTCTCTCAAAAAAAAAAGTACATACATACATACACACACAAAATGGTCCTCACGGCTCCTATCCACTTACTGGGTTGCTGTGAAAACCCTATGAGCTAATGGAATTGGAAGGTACAAGCTGCAAATGACCCTCAGCTCTCTATGGAGACTCCCCTTACAATGTAACGAGTTAACTCCCCATTAGTCTAAGTTAAAACTATATTATTCTGGCCTTTATGGCAGAGATTGCATTTTTATGGCAGGTTTATGAGTTCCAGAACCCTCCCGCTTGCGTTATCTCAGCACGTTGATGGAATCAGAGGCTGGGCAACTGCTCCCGAGACCCTAGTCAGAGCCAAGCCCTTTCTCTGAGCTGAGAGGCACGTTCCAGCCGTGGCTTGAGTGGCCGTGAAGAAAGAGCTTTGGAGTCACAGACCTGGATTTGAATCCCTAACTCTGTGTCCTTGGACAAAAACTCTGAGCTGTGATGTTCTCGTCTGTAAAGTGGGCATAAAGGCAAAGCCACCTGGTGGGGCTGTTGGGGCAATTGCGTGAGAGGACATTATGCAATGTCTTTTGGCTCAAGGTCCAACTCTACCTGCACGGAAGCTTGTGTAGACCGGACCAGATGGGAACTGGCTGGGAATACCGACCCTTGGCTTTTCCTCTCCTGAGAATCCTGCTCTGACAAGCCCCAAAATGAGCTGCTCAGGGAAGGGGGTCCTGCCCACCATAAGCTTCCCGGTTTCTGGGTCTCTGCCTTTTAGCAATTGCCCTCTTTGCTCCCCAACTCCGAGGCATCTTGTGAGATTACTTCTACACTGAGAGTAATTAGTCTGTGAGGAGGCTGATGTCCAACTGTCCCCAAGCCCTCCCAGTCCTGCCATCGGCGAGGCAGCACCAGGCCTGGTTGCGGCCGTGGCCACTTCAAAGACATCACTGTGCTCCCAGAGACGAGGCAGCTCTGACATTTATAGGGGGAACCAACGAGCTAATGAGCCAGAGAAGTTTCTGGTGCCTGAGGGATCTTCTTACAAGGAGAAGAAATCCATCCCAGATAGGAAAGTCTAGAAACTTATTGGAAATATCCAGCCAAGGGCACATACTAACCCTGTGCTTCGTTTTGATGTGACTTTGTGAAGACACAGGCAGAGGCTCTGTGTGTGTCCTTGGAGAGGATGGATGTCTGAGTAATGTCGCCTCAGACTAGAGGTGCTACCTTAGCAGGCGTGGCTGAAGGATGGGACTCTCTTTCCTGGGACTACCTCCAGGGCTGGGAGGGAATGTTCAAGGCTAGTAGTCTTCTAACATGTCAAAGGACGAGTTCTCTGAAAGAGTGAGTTCACAGGGAACCCCAGTAGACAAGCCAGCAGAAAATGAAGGTGCTCTGTTAGACAGGGTTGGGGGAGGGGAGCTCTTTGCTGGGCCTTACTGGCTGGGGGAGGTCCCTTTCCTCCCAGGACAGTCCCCGAGACGCAGCTTCTGAGAACCTCTGATTCTGTACAGGAGGGAAGTGGAGTCCTAAGATGGCAAGTGACACTGTGGGCTTGGGCTCCCCTGAGGCAAAGCCTTGGTGGCTGCTGTTTTATTTGGAAGGCGACTCAGAAAACAGGAAGGAGGAAGGGGGAAAGGAAGGTGAGAGAGAGGGAATACTAATACAGAATGTGTTTTTGAGGTAGGCGGCTAGATTCTTCCAGGGTCTTCTAGGTTAGAGCATTTTCCCACTGGCTCCTAGTCCCCCTGGTTGACAGGTCCCCCAAGGTGGGGTGGGGATTAACTCCCTGTGCTTGTAAGTTGATCTCCTGCTGTGCTGAGAGGACCTTGGGGCCTCAGGTGCAAGGAAGTGGCCTTCTGTAGGTAGACCTGGTCAGCACAGGTAAATCTGAGCTCCTGTGGAACTTTCCACCTCATCTGCCCCTGAAATGAGTATGGGTCCCGGGGATGTGTCGTCACAGGGCCCCAGTGGTGCCTTATACAAGGGACTTATCCAAGATCCAGGGAGATAATGAGCTGGGGCCCGAGCCCAGGGTCCACAAGCGACAGTAACACAGGGGGTTTATACACATGGATGCACGTGATCTGACACAGGCATAAAATCACCGTCTGTCTGTCTGTCTGTCTCTCTCTCTCTCACACCCACACACACATTCATTTTACTCGGCACTTGAAAAGACCGTGGGAATAAACAAAGACCAAACGAGAGAAGCAAAGCCCGTTTTCAGAGTTTGCTGTAGCAGGGGGGTCAGCCACCGGCAGTTTTGGAGGACACGGAAAGGCAGGCAGAGGAAGGGGCAGGCTCTCCGGCGGGGGACGGGGTGGGGGGAGAGGGCGGTTTCAGTTATGTCCTGCCTGGACGCTCTTGTGTGGGGAGGCTGTGTGCGGGCCAACTAGAAGCGGGCATCCTATGTGATGGGGGCTTCCTTAATTCTTTCTGGTTGGTCCTAGCTGTTAGTAGGGACAAAAATAGTTGCGGGGGGGGGAGCGGTCCGTTGTTAAGCAAGTCTTGGCTCTTTGGGGCTGGCTGTTTATAGGGGTTATTGTTTGGCTTCCCAGATTGTTGCTAGAGGTAGCAATCTGACTTCTGGCAGGCTGGCTTCCCGGGCCAGTTACCTTAGATAAGGGGCAGGTTTCCTGGTGTCTGGTGTGGTTGCTGCAGATTGTGGGTCAGAGTTCTGTTTTTATATATGGCCTGGTCATTGTCCGTTTGCATACTCAGTGTCTCAGGATCTTAAAAGGCACCAAAGGCAAGGATCACGTCGATGGCCTTACCGCCAGACGGCAAGCCACGAGGCATCTAGCAACGAGAGACTCTCTGGCAGCCCTTTCCCTTCTCTGCTGGGATGGACTTCCTTGGGCTGGGCTGAAATCTCATTTCCTGTAACTTCCACACTTTAATCTTGCCTTTGTCTCTGAAGCAACCCAGAGCAAGCTTGCCCCATCTTCCTTCCCACAGCCTTTCTCGCGTGTTAGAAGCAGTGTGGCGTGATGGTTAGGAGCAGGTGCTTAAAGTCAGACGATCTGGGGTCGGATTCTAGCCCTGTGCCTACCATCTGTCTGACCTTGGGTATTTATGGGGCCCCACTTCCTTATCTGTAAGATGGGGTGATGATATCTCCCCATGACTGTTGTAAGAATGAGGTTGGATGACGCATAAGGGCTGCTCAGTAATGGATCCTCACGAGTGAAGATTGCATTCACGCCTGCTTCTTCAGGCTGAGCCGCTTCAGCTCTCCCTCACATGCTTGTTTGCCATTTCAACACCTGCCCTAAGGCAGCCCACCCATTCTCTGGCTGAAATGGGCGTGTGGTGAAGTAGGGGGACGGTGAGGGCTCTGGGATTCTGCCACTGGGGGCTGGAGGGTCTGGAATTTGGTGGGTGACGGTGTGATGGGAGAGAGGACAATTGGGGACTGTCTAGGGAAGAAGGTAGTCAGGAGACTAGCAGGTTGGCCCTTGGGGTGGGACCTGAGGGCTGGTGAGTCAAGTGGGCAGGAAATTGTCCTGTCAATCTTCCCGACTAACCCCCAAACTCAACCTCGACCCCACGGGTTGGGAACACAGTCCAAGAGAGAGGCGATTCCGGGCTTTCTCCTCAGTTGGGCCATATTCAAAAAGCTCCATGTCTCTGGGCTCGAGGCCCCCGACTGTGCCCCAGATTCTCTCTGTGGGGATCCTCACCCAGGGGCAGGGATGGGGGCTGGGCTGGGGAGCAATGACCAACCTGGCTCTGGGGTGGGGAGGGTGTGGGAGATACCCCAGAGTGGAAGCGGGGAGGGGGTTGGTAGGGGGAAGGATGAGGGGAGGAGACTGTGGATTTTATTAACATCCTCTTGGGCTCCTTCTTCAATCCTTCTTGCCTGCTCGGCCAGCCTGGCAATTCCTGAGTGAGCCCCATCCTGTGCCTGGCCAGACACTGAGGAAGTGCTTGCTTATGATGAGGTCTTGCCTGACTGTGCCTCCCTTCAGCGCTCTGCTTAGACGGCCACGGATGATCTTTAACAAGAGTCCCACCCCCAGGACCTCAGAAGATGATTCTGTTACTTCCCTTTTCACCGTTAGAACAAATGATGAGGGCTCCCACGGGGCTGAGGACCGTGTTCTGCTTCTGTGAAAGACATCCCAGCTCACAAGGTGTGGCAGCACCCCCCCTCTCCTTGGGTCCTCCCAAAAACACGGGAGGGGAGGAGTAAGGGACTCCAGCTGAGTTAGGATTTAAAAATCAGCCTTCTTGGGGCGCCTGGGTGGCGCAGTCGGTTAAGCGTCCGACTTCAGCCAGGTCACGATCTCGCGGTCCGTGAGTTCGAGCCCCGCGTCGGGCTCTGGGCTGATGGCTCAGAGCCTGGAGCCTGTTTCTGATTCTGTGTCTCCCTCTCTCTCTGCCCCTCCCCCGTTCATGCTCTGTCTCTCTCTGTCTCAAAAATAAATAAACGTTGAAAAAAAAAAAAAAAGATAAAAATCAGCCTTCTTCATTCTGTGCCCCTCCTCCTCCTCTATTACAGCTGGGTGGAGTTTGGGCCCCGCCACCGTCTAGCTGTGTGACCTCAGACAATTCCATAACGTTTCTGGGCTTAGCAACTTCTCTGAGAAGTGAGCCGGTAGGGAGGGACCAAGCTCTCTGGGGACTAAAACTTGAGGGTGAAGATACCAAGAGGTCTCCCCGCAGTGGGTACCAGAGAGCTGGGGAAAGAAAGCCCCATCTTGCCTACGGCTGGCTTCCTGCAGACTCCCTTCGGCCAGCCCTGGCCTATCATAACCCTGGACAGTGACACCAATGTCCTTACAATGTCTGGGACTTTAAGTTCCTTATGTAGACCCTTAGGAAACATGATAGAAAAGCTCAGTCAAAATAACCAGTTGCTATAGGGCCCACAGACGTCCACAGGGGGGAAGAGTGTTCAAGCATCTCTCTGAAGAAGTTAAGAAACCAGCAAAGAGGGCGCCTGGCTGGCTCAGTCGGAAGAGCATGCGACTCTTGATCTCGGGGTCATGAGTTCAAGTCCCACGTTGGGTGTAGAGATTACTAAAAATCATAGTAATAATAACCACAAACGTAACAAGCAAGCAAGCAGGCAAACAAACAAATGCTGTACTTTTCTGGGGAGTTTTCAAGAAGCTAAGATTAATGGGAACTAATCACCTTGCCCTGCCCCTGAGTGGTGAAGCCGGTCCCGTACGTTTACTAGCTCTGCAACTTTGGGCTGTTCCCTTCCTGGCGTGAGGGGTGGTGCAAATGTCTGTGTTCAGACTTTGCTTTTCAGAGAGGCCTTCTCTGCAGTGAGCGTAAAGGAGACGGGGTTTCGATGTGCCCCTGGCTGGTTGGGGCCTGGCCTCCCTGGTCCCCAGCCCCGTAGCCTCCCTGGTGGGGCCCCTGCTGGCAGGGGTGAGGACGGAAGGGGAGGAGGAGAGATGGTTTCTGCGTGTCTGTGCTAGTTGCCATTGCTGTCCGGCAAGCTGTCACAAACTCAGTGGCTTCAAACCACAGAAATGGATTCTTTCGCTGTTCTGGAGGCTGGAAGTTGGAAATCAAGGTGACGTCAGGGCCCTGCTCCCTCAAAGGCTCTGGGGAGAATCTACCCTTGCTTCTTTCAGCTTCGGGCAGCTCCTGGCATTCCTGGGCTGGTGGTGGCATCGCTCCCACATCTGTCTCCATCTTCCCCTGGGCTCTTCCTTATCAGGACATTTGCCAATCCCACCGGTAACCTGGGATGATGTCGTGTCAGGATCCTTCCCTTAGTTACATCTGCAAAGGTAACATCCACAGGTTGGAATGAAGGGGATAAGGGTGCATCTTTGGGGGGGGGCACCTTTGAACTCACTGCAATGTCTAAACACTGTGCAGAGTTTCCTTGTGTACTTTTTACATGCACCTGCGAGGAGGATATCATTTTCATTTTTCAGAAGAGAAAACCAAGGCCGCAGAGGTGTGGTAACTTGTCCAAGTTCGCACCATCAGGAAGTGGCTGGACTTGGACGGAAAGGTAGGGCTTCATCACCCAGGCCAGAGGGAAGGGGATGGCACGTGGAAGGTGTTGGGGGACGACGCAGACTGGCCCGGGGAGGAGCTGTGAGCAGTTCTGCATCGCTGGAGAGATGAGTGTGTGCGGTCGGATGCTGGGAGGGGAAGGAGAGCAGGGCGGGTCATTCCACCGTTGGACCTTGGACAACAGCCTGAGGGTTTGAGTTTGATCCGGAAGTCAGAGGCCGGTGAGGAGTCCTCGAGGAACTTTTGATCTCCAAGCGGATGATCAGAAGCACAGCAGATGTCTGGGTTGTGTGGAAGCTGGTTGGAGAGGGATAAGCCCGGAGGGGGCAGGTCGGGAAGATGGTAATGGACAGTGGTGGTGAAGACGGAAGGTGTGGGGTGGGGGAAAGGTGCGCGTGAGTTGGGGGCGGGCACAGGTGACAGGATACCAGGACTCATGAAAACAGAGAATTTCAGGGAACCAGGAAACTCCCTGGATGGGCTGCTGAGTGTCTTGTGGTGCCATTAACTGAGTGGGGGACACAGGAGGAAGAACGGGGCAGCAGGACACTGTGGAGAGCTCTGAGCACTGTGTCTTCAGTTACGAGTCAGGCCCTTCCCCATACGTGTCCTTGCGGGGGGTGCAGGGTGCAGGGAAGACCGGGCTCTGCAGTCAGAAGGCCCATGTGCGCCTTCCTCGGGAACCAGGCAGTGTGAAGAAGGATGTTCCAGGTGCGGCCTGGAGGGCCCCGCACATCTGGCTTTGGCAGGCACCCTCCCCCATTAGGCAGTTCTGCGGTGTGGCTCTGGGACTTGTTCTTGGGCGCTCAGCCCCAACCTGTTTCTCAACACACCCAGCAATTAATAAATTCCCTTTCTGCTGAAGCTGGCCATGCGGGATTCTGTTCCTTGTAAGTGAGAACCCTGGGCAGTACCAGTGGGCTTAGGGGCGAGGGTGAACAAGAGGAGCTGGGGGCCTGTGGACAGGGGCCTGTGACATGGGGTTCCAATGGGTCTCACGGTATCAAAGGCTGTGGGGCCATTGGCCGTAGAGATGAGCCTGGGGCCCCGGGGGTGGGGACACAGGTCGGGATCATAAGCACTTCGGTGGCCGGCAGGTGCATTCCGGGTGGGTGTGGAGGCCTAGGAGGTTATTAAATGTGACCCCAGGGAACAGTTTAAGGTATGGAAGGAACAGAGGAACCTCTGAAGGAAGAGGGTATGGAAGATAGAGAAAACAATGTCGGGAAAATAAGAAAGAAGAATCTAAAGAGGGAGTAGTTACTGCGTCAAAGGCTGCAAAAATTCACTTGAGACAGGGTTGAAAATGACACCTTGGGGGCTCAGTCGGTTAAGCCTCCGACTCTCGATTTCGGCTCAGCTCGTGATCTCACGGTTCATGAGTTGGAGCCCCATGTTGGGCTGCTTGGGATTCTCTCTCTTTGCCCCTCCCCCACTCATGCTTGCTCTCTCTCCCTCTCTCTCTCTCTCTCTGCTCCTCCCTCTCCCCCACCTCAAAATAAAGATATAAAAAGCTTTAAAAAAAGGAAATGATGCCATGTGCTTGGCATTTAGAAGGAGAAGGTCACTGGTCGGTGAGACCAGAAGCAAGGCTGGAGAGGGTTGTGGAGGCGGTAGGGGAAAAAGAAGGTAGCCTATCCTTCTAGAGACTGACAGTGGAGGGAAGAGAAGAATAGGTACAGCTGAAGGAGAGAGCGGGGCCGCGTTCCAGGCTGGGTGCAAGCAGCTGCTGTGAGCGGAGCCTGCATGTGGACGGTGTCAGGATGACCTGGGGTTAACGCACCCAGGTCGTTAGGGCGCATATTCTTAGGTACTTGAGGGTCTCTGGCACTATCGCAATGGTGTCTTCCCTTTTTTTTTTTTTTTTTTTAAATTTTTTTTTCAACGTTTTTTTATTTTTATTTTTTTGGGACAGAGAGAGACAGAGCATGAACGGGGGAGGGGCAGAGAGAGAGGGAGACACAGAATCCGAAACAGGCTCCAGGCTCTGAGCCATCAGCCCAGAGCCTGACGCGGGGCTCGAACTCACGGACCGCGAGATCGTGACCTGGCTGAAGTCGGACGCTTAACCGACTGCGCCACCCAGGCGCCCCTGGTGTCTTCCCTTTAAATCACATCTTCAACTTGTGGAACAAAGAGGCCTTGCCAGCATTGGAAACGCAGTTGGACAGTTGGGATTAAAGTAACTTGAGTGTGGACTGAGGTTTTAAAGCCTGATGGGAACCTGGGTCCTTGTTTTCGTTTTTTCTCTGTTTTTGTTTTTTTAAAAAAATTTTTTTTTGTTTTTTGAGAGAGAGCGAGAGAGAGAGCGAGCGTGAGCAGGGTAGGGGCAGAGAGAGAGGGAGGCACAGAATCCGAAGCAGGCTCCAGGCTCTGAGCTGTCAGCACAGAGCCCGATGCGGGGCTGGAACCCACAAATCGTGAGATCATGACCTGAGCCGAAGTCGGATGCTCAACCAACTGAGCCACCCAGGTGCCCCTGTTTTTGTTTTTCAATCCAAAGTGTTCTGAAGATGAGGTAGACAGGGGCATAAGTGGTATATGGGTTGGGGAGGCACAGGGAGCAGGGATTGAGTTCACCTGGATCCAGATTAGAAGCCATTCTCCCTGTGATCCCTCAGTGTGGACATAGCCCTACTGTCTTAGACCTGTTGCTCTGTCTGACCCCAGTGACGGCACCATGGGGCCTATTCTAGCTGCTGCTTCTGGTCCTTCCCCTCCCCGCACTCCTCCTCCTCCTTCTCGACATTCTTTTCCTCAAATGTGTCCAGTTTACGGTTCTCTCTTTGGACTATGACCTTACACCTCACTCACCTGGGTCTTCTCTTTTTTCTCTGTGTCTTCACTCTGCCTCAGGGATTCTTAGCTATTTTTCTACCATGGGTTCCACTGGGGTCCATGATCCCTGCTCAGGAGAATGTTTTCATTATTTAAGTTTATTCATTTTGAGAGAGACAGAGACAGTGCGAGCGGGGGAGGGGTAGAGAGAGAGAGAATCCCAAGCAGGCTCCGCACTGTCAGCACAGAGCCCGACTCGGGGCTCGAACTCACGAAACCGTGAGATCGCGACCAAAGCTGAAATCCAGAGTTGGACACTTAAGCGACTGAGCCACCCGGGCGCCCTGTGTTTTTAAATATATAAAATAAAGTAAGATTATAAAGGAAATCAATTGCATTAAAATATAGCTATTGAGGGGCGCCTGGGTGGGGCAGTCGGTTAAGCGTCCGACTTCAGCCAGGTCACAATCTCGCGGTCCGTGAGTTGGAGCCCCACGTCAGGCTCTGGGCTGATGGCTCGGAGCCTGGAGCCTGTTTCCGATTCTGTGTCTCCCTCTCTCTCTGCCCCTCCCCCGTTCATGCTCTGTCTCTCTCTGTCCCAAAAATAAATAAACATTGGGGAAAAAATTAAAAAAATATATATATAGCTATTGAGCCTTATGTTAAAAACAAAGCTGTGACATGTGACGTGTGTTTCTTTCTTAAGGCCTCCAGTGACACAGCCTCGCAGTGGGCCCAATAACTCCCATGACTTCAACATGGTGATGCGTAGAAATCTTTCGAGCTGTTCGCCACGAGGCTGATAGGATATGAAAACATCTGCAACTTCTTTTGGTGACGAGGACCCAGGTTTTACTGATACCTGTGTGCTTGTGGCTTGCAGTGAGCACCGAAGAAAACGAAGAAAATGCTAACGTTCAGTTAGAGGTCCTCTGAATTCTGTTCAGGAACTCCTTGGGAGGCTGTGACCCAAGGTTCAGAAGCCCTGGCCCCAGGGCTCGGGTTTCCATTGTTTGTTGATTTCTTCCTTCCTATTGTTCTTAAATGACCCAGAGCCAATTCTCATTTAGTCCGTAGGCAATGAAACTGATAATAGTGATCACTTTCCAGGCGGGGGCAGTGAGGCCGTGGGACACGCACTGCTTTGTACTTTGTGGGACAAGGACCTCACGGTGGAGTTGGAAGGGAACACTGGCGCCCTTGGAGTCAGATCAATCTAAAGATGGAGGTAGAGCACCTCAGGGGAGGGTGTCAGCTCAGCACTGACCTTGGTCCAGAGAGCGGCCCGTATTCACCAAGCACACACACCCACACACGCACAGCTGTACACACGGTACGGAAAATGGTGACACTGGCATCCGCTGGAGCGAGAAGCAGGGCCAGGCCCCAGTCACGAGGCACCTGGCGTGGGACGCTCTCCTACAGTCGCTCAGCAGCGGGCTGCCCCCGCCCACCTGCCTCACCCTCTCTGGCCCCGCCGCACAGCTTGCCAGCTTTCTTCTCCCTGGGGGAGGCAAGTTCATTGTTAGCGCTTGTCACCCCGTTTTTCTCGCGTCGCCTTTGTCTCCTGGGGTGCCTGCCTGCCTGGTTCAGGGCCTCCCCGCTTCCTGCTCTTTCTTCTGTGCTCCCTCTGTCAGCCAAAGTAACCCTTATCTGGCTAAAACGTGTCAAGAACACCGCGGAAATCCACCTGTACACAGGAATAGGAGGAGCTCTAAGGCCCAGAGAAATCAGAGCCAGCAACCAGGAATTCCTGGGCCTGACATGTGGGAGGCGCTCAGCGAGTGTTTGCTTAATCGAGTTACCGGGTAAAGAGCCCCGAAAGCTCCCCAAAGCCTCTCCTGGCATTTCCAGCAAGGTCACCATGTATCCCTCACCTTCTCTAATTAAGCTGGCTTTTCCTCAAGTGCCCGCTGTCCAAGGTGAACAAAATGTTTTCAACCAGTGTTGCTGGTTTTGTTTGCAACAGTATTTCTCAGTATCATGCTTCACCCGCTGTGTGGGGTAATTAGTTTTGTGCCGAAGGAAGGGAGTGAGCATGGGAGGTGGGGGGCGGGACGGGAGTGGTCAGTCCCCATCCACCGTGGTCTCGTGGAAGGCGGCCCGTGTGAGGGGGCATCTGTACGGGGCACCCGGAGCCCACAGGACTCTTTCAGGAACCCCTCCAGCACCTGGCACGATCCTGCTTTCTTCCTCCGGGTGAGTGTCTTGACGGGCTGGGTGGTCTTTCTGTTCTCTGGTTGTGCACCTGACTCAGTGCCACAGTGTACTGGCGGGCTGTATGGGTTCATCAATTTTTTAAAGTTTATTTATTTATTTTGAGAGAGAGAGAGAGAGAGCTTGCACGCTTGTGGGAGGAGGGCATAGAGAGAGGGAGAGAGAGAAACCCAAGCAGGCTCTGTGCTGTCAGCACACAACCCAACACGAGGTTCGATCTCAGGAACCAAGAGATCATGACCTGAGCCAAAATCAGGAGTTGGACGCCTAACTGACTGAGCCACCCAGGTCCCCCCAGGTTTTTTTTTTTTTTTTTTTCCTTCTTCAGAGAGACAGACAGAGAGAGACAGTGCACATGTGAGCATGGTGGGGGTAGGGGCAGAGGGAGAGAGAATCCCAAGCAGGCTCCACGCTCGGTGTGGGGCCTGACTCGGGGTTCGATCCTACGACCCTGATCGTGAACTAGGACGGATCATGAACTGAGCCAAAATCAAGAGTCCTCTCAACTGAGTGAGCCACCCGGATGCCCTCCAGGTTCATTGTGTTGATTCTTTTCTCACAGGAGAACTTTGTATTAAGGCAGATAGGCCCATTTTTTTAATGATAGAAATTGCTAATAGTTAGCAAACGCTACTCTGTATCAGGCGTAGTGATAAGCCTGTCACACCCGCCATCTCATTTAATCTCCCATATGCAGCCAGAGAGATCCTTTCACAGTGGAAATCACATCCTGTCCCTCCCCAAGGACCCAGGCACACTTGCCGTCAGGCCCATACCACGTCCTGCAAGGCTCCTGTTCCAGCTGCACCCCTCTCCCCGCTTCCCCTGATCACCACCCTCCTTGCTGCTCCGGAACTGGACAAGAAGGCTCTGCCACAGGGCCTTTGCACTGGTTCTTCCTCCCAGGCCCTGCCCAGAGCACCCCTTCACTTTATTAGGCCTTCTCTAGCGTCTCTTCAGAGAGACACTCGCCCCATCCCAAATATCACTCGTGAAGCTTGGCTGGCTTCTGTTCCTTTCTAATAGAACTCAGCACCCCTAGCCATTTTATTATAAATCTATTTGTGTGGTTGTTTATTACTGATCTCCGCACTAAAAGCAAAGCTCCATGAGAGCAGGGACCCCTGCTTTGTTCACTGCTTTATTTCCAGCACCAAGAGCCGTACCTTCAATGTGAATAAATATAGAGCCAATGAATAAATAAATGGATGAATATTCACAAAACCCCATAATGTGAGTGGTACTATCACCCCCATGCTAGAGATGAGAAAACTGAGGTTTAGAGAGACTGACCATATTCTCAGGGTCATAAAACTAATGAGCCGTCTGGGACCAGAGGTCAAAATGTCTTGCCTCTGGGGTCTAACTCTTAGCTTCTGTGCTAGCTCACCTCTCTCTGCACTTATAAGTGCCTGCCAGTGTTTTTATGTGAGAACCCTATTTTCCTGAGACACTCCGAGAAAAAAGCCATTCGACGGGTGACTCCGTTTGGAAAATACTGCAAATTACATTTCCTGCTTGGTGGCCTAAGAAAGGCTCTGAAAAGTCCCGCAGTAAAAATCCTGGTTGAACTTCTGTAATCAGTGTTTCCCAAAGCATTGACTGTAGACATCTTGTATTTATTTATTGGTGTGTGTAACATCTATTAACATATTGCAAAGCATACCTCGGAAGCAATAGCTTTTGTCCTTGCGGAGAGAAGCAGATTGTCTGGTACAGGATTCCGGGAGGTCTCTCTGGGTTGGCTGGGGTGGGAAGTCTGGGACCAGGGGCTTCCTCTCCTAGCAGGAGGGCCCGTGCCTGAAGTCAGCGTCCCACAAAGCTGGCACCTAAACCCAACATGTTTGCTCACCCACTGTCATGTTCACCCCCAAACCAGGAAGGCAGCAGTGAGGCTCCTGGCCCCTGTTAGCTGCACCCCGGCCCAAGCATGCTTCTCTACAGAGATCTGGGCACCGGCTCATCTTCTGCCCTTTGATTCCTGTACAGGTGACACTCGGTGTTTCTCCTGAGCTTCTTAGAGAACAATTCCTGAGGTGTGCCTCTCAGAGACATCAACCCCACAAACCTGGCCTTGCTCTCTTACTGTCTCATTTCTCCCTATTGGAATTTTCACCTAGAGGAACAGGGACACTCCCTTACCCACTTGTGTCCTCTCGGCCACCAACTCGGTGTTGAACACATGATCGATGGTAAATGCCTAGATCATTCTTGTTGGCTTGACTGTGATGATCCCGCATGTTGCACGGTTTGGAGCAGAAAAGGATAGATGGTGATGTTGTAAACCCCTTAATTCATTGCCAGAGCCGCCCCCCCCCCCCCCCCCCCCCCCCCCCCCGCCCTGAGCAAAGGAGAAAGATGCCCCAGAGGCAGAGAAGACTATGGAGGGAAATGTATGTAACTGACTGCATCTCTGTGTTCCTGGCAGGGGCTGGAGCCAGTCAGCGTCCCGATGTGTTCATTTTTATTGGTTTTGATGGTGATTTGATGTCATCAGGGATTCAGGTCTCACGTTCGTCCCTGCGATCATCTGAATAGCACTGGTGACGGGGAAGGGAAGAGCAGAGACAGGCACCCATAGGCAGCCTGGATCGGACCGTATAAATCTGGGAGGAGGGAGGGGGCCGGACAGCCTGGCCTTCCCAGCTGGCACACGAGGCTGAGTGGAAGCCAGCGACAGGCAGTGGAGCGGGAGGCGTTGTGCCTTCACCCCAAGTGACCATGAAAGGGGCCATGCGAGTCTCAATCATGTTCCTTCTGGTGACTGTGTCGGACTGTGCCGTGATCACAGGGGTAAGTCGTCCAACTTCCTCTACGCCCTGGGTTTGGGGGGGGATGTCAGGGTCTGCACGGGATGGGAGCCAGCGACCATGCAAGGGGCAAGCCAAAAAAACTGGGGCGTCAGCCGGCATTTTAGAGAGGTGTTCCACATGATTTTCGGATTAGCTAGACCTCACTCCACTAGACGGGATCCACTTTTGAGCAGCTGTGTGTAAACCAAATCTAATTTCCAACTGCATTAGGAGAACATCAAACATTTTGACGTTTCGACCTCTGGTAACATGAAGATTCCTATTGTGTAATAAGAAATTCCTCTGTAAAGTGGGTTAGCACCCCCTGATTTATCTTTTGTGAAAAATTTGGTTTTCATATACAATGTGGTCCACATGTCAGGTTTAGTTTACACAGCATGATGACTTGATTAAATGCACTGACCTTATTAGCTTTAGTTGGGGGCATTTAACCTCTGTCTTTTCCACTCTTAAGAAAGGTTGCCTTGAAATTCTTTCTTCCCTTTATTTTTTATGTATTTTAGCCATGCCCAGTTCTGATAAGAACATTTGGCTGGGTGCACCCAAAAACAAGCATCGGGTACCAAGCAGAAATCTAGTCTCCCAAGGGACGTTTGCCACACACAGGCGCTGCCTGTCTTAGAATTCAAAACACTCGGATTATGGTTCTCTTGCAGCATTTTGGCTTTAACCAGAACCACCCTCAAATGTGTTACAGTGGTGGGACCATTCTTACTAAAACAGAGAGTAATACTTTACCAGAGAGCTTTCCAGATAAAAGCCGCTAGAGGAAAAAAAAAAAAAAAAAAAAGAGGGAAATTTATTATTTTTTTCCGAAGTCCCTCAACTTTTTACATAGAGAATGAAAACATAGAAAAATGCCAAACAATTCCTGGAATCATATTAGTTTTAATGTTCACAGAAAAGAAACCTTCTTTCTTCTCCTTTTTAAAGGAAAAACACTGAGTTTCAAAGACGAACAAATATTAAAGGCAAGTCAATGCTTTTGAGACCCGGAGCATGAATAATACTGTTAGGGCAAAATTATACCTAATGAATGTCAGCCTCTGAATCTTCCTACTGTGTAGCGTGACCATCGGGGAGGCTGAGAAAGAAGGACAGAAGCCACCGAGAGGGATGGGGGCTGAGGGTTCACGCTGATGCCCAGGTTACCTCACTGTGTGAGCTCCAACATCTGGCCAAGTGGCGGTGGGAAAATGCCTTTCTAGCAAACCCTTCAGCTGGACCTTTTGAAAAGCACAGTGAGGGAGAAATCTAGGGTGGAAGGAAATGCATGTCAGACATGTGCAGGAGAGTGTGGGACCCAGTGCTGAGGGGGTCAGGACCTCCCTCCATTCTCCATGCCCAGGGGCTGCCCCGGGGCGACTCCCAAGAAGAGGCTGGTAGGACATCGTCATATGGCCCTGCTCCCTGCATAGTGACCATCCCAAATTCAGGCTTGGATGGTCCTTCCTGCCAGAGTGGGGACAATGATGTCCCAACTCTGTGGGAGAAGAGTCAGGTAGGGCCTGCTTGGCCCCAACCCTGGGCTTTCAGGGGCTGGTCGGTGTGCGAGATGTACCCTTGCCGAGCTGGAGACCTGCATGGCCAGGTGACTGCCCCCTGCGCCTCTTCTGGGTGACAAGCAGACCCTGCGCCCCCACTTTCCTTCCTGGGGCTGAGCCAGTGGGCAGCCTCCTGCTCCTGCCAGGTCTCAGGCAGGCAGCGAGAGCTTGCCCCATGGCCTTCTGTTGGAGAAGAGTGAACCAAAACCCAGTTGTGAATCTCAGCTCAGATAAGCCACAAAGCTTTCCTGCAAGCGGAAAGATTGGATGCTTCTCCATCGTGGCCCCACTTGAGTCTGGAGCAGCTCAGAGGTCGATTTTGTTTCAAGCAGGCTTGTGTGGCCTTCTTTTCAAATGGCAACTTCCAGAAACCAGGCAAGGCCGCCCAGCTCCTGTTTGGAGCCCAACCCAGAGGGGTCCATCCCTATCTGGGGTTCAAAGAGGCCTGCTGAGAAGCACTGGGGGAGATACCGCTTCTCAGGGGGTGCCGGCCCCCGGCTGAGGCGGGGATTCCGGTGAGGGCCGAGGCGGAGGCCAGCACCAACCCCGGGTGTGGGGTCAAGGTTGGAGAGTCTGGTCCCAGGAGACTCAGCACTGACCACCTAGGGGCTTGGGCCATCGATGACCCTCCCGCCTTTGGGAATTCAAATTAATTTGATGTCACCGGTGTCCCTTGAGCATTTCCCAGTGCTGGAAGGGCCATGTCTCCTAACTTCTAAGGTTGTCAGGAGAGTTGCCCCCCTATTGGGCAGCCTCAGTGGAGCTTGGTTCGGGGGTGGGGTGGTGGTCCTCAGATGCAGTTCTGCTGCCCCGCGGAGGCCTGAGCATCCTGTCGTGAGCGGAGCAGGAGCAAGAATGAGCTGCCCAAGGTGTCAGGCCATCAGGGTTTTCGAATGTACCTCTTCCTTCCGGTTTCTCTTGAGTGGCGCTAATGGGCGCTAACGACTCCTGTCTCCCCTCTCAGGCCTGTGAGCGGGATGTGCAGTGTGGGACGGGCACCTGCTGCGCCATCAGCCTGTGGCTGCGTGGGCTTCGGATGTGCACCCCGCTGGGGCGGGAAGGAGAGGAGTGTCACCCGGGCAGCCGAAAGGTACTGCACAGACTTGCTCAGGGCAGAGAGCCGGCGACACAGCTGGGACTGGACCCCGATTTTCAGACTGACTCTAGGATCATCTTACGGGTGTTGGGCACTGCCTCCTTGCTTTTTAAAAAAAAAATTTTTTTTTCAACGTTTTATTTATTTTTGGGACAGAGAGAGACAGAGCATGAACGGGGGAGGGGCAGAGAGAGAGGGAGACACAGAATCGGAAACAGGCTCCAGGCTCTGAGCCATCAGCCCAGAGCCTGACGCGGGGCTCGAACTCATGCACCGCGAGATCGTGACCTGGCTGAAGTCGGACGCTCAACCGACTGCGCCACCCAGGCGCCCCCTGCCTCCTTGCTTTTTGAAGAAAGCCTGGGGTGGAGTAGGGGGGCACTAAGCACACACCTTGTTAGATCTGTTGGCTGGAACCCCAGCTGCTCCTCTGCTGTGTGGTCTTGGGCAATTAGCAGGACTTGTCTGGGCCTCGGGCACTGTATACAACCAGGCGAGTAGAATGATTACCCCTGAAGTCTCTTTCAGATCTGAATATGAACTCAGATTCTCAAAGGGTCCTGAATGGCCTCTGCCCCTGGACCCCTCCCTCAAGAACATGCAGTAATACTCATGGAAGGGCCTTCCATCCAAGGCCTGGTTAGGGTGAGGCAAGGCCCGTGCCCAGCGTATACACTTTAAGGAGGCGCTCACTCTTTGGGGTCCCAAGCACCTGACTCCCGCCCTGCTCCCAGCCCAGGGGGCATCGAAGGGCCACGAGGTCTTTGCTTCTGAACGGCCAGGTATGGGAGCAGCCACAGGTGTGTACGGGGACCCGTGTGTCTGTCACCTTCCCCGGCTTCCTGTGGTTCAGGAGTCCTTCGTGCTCTCCTGGGGGATATGCCTACACCGGGAGCCCTGGTTTCTTCTGGGGTCAGAGCATCATCCTGTAGTCGCCCCCCCCCCCACCCGCCATTGCAGCTGCTTGGGGAATGGGGGGGGAGATGCAGCTGAGCCAAGACCCTCGGGACAGCACAGCAGTCCTTGCTGCCTCGGGGTGTGTCAGGTGGTTCGGCTGCAGACCTCCGTTCCCCAAAGGGACACCGGTGACGATATAACTGCGTGCCACTTTTCAGACTACCTGCTTTTGCAAATATATAGTTTAAAATTTTTTTTTTTCAACGTTTATTTATTTCTGGGACAGAGAGAGACAGAGCATGAATGGGGGAGGCGCAGAGAGAGAGGGAGACACAGAATCGGAAACAGGCTCCAGGCTCTGAGCCATCAGCCCAGAGCCAGACACGGGGCTCGAACTCCCGGACCGCGAGATCGTGACCTGGCTGAAGTCGGACGCTTAACCGACTGCGCCACCCAGGGGCCCCGATGCAAATATATAGTTTAAACCTCTTCACAACCATTTGTGGTAGGTGCTATTATGAACCCATTTTGAGGATAATAACACCCATTTTTGAGACACCGAGATTAAAGGACTTGCCGGTTTTCACACCGCTGGGAAGTTGGCAGACCTGGGATTGGAACCGGGGGCAGTCTGACGCTGTCTGTGGTCACAACCGTTCCTATTCACCCTCCCTTGAGGAAGCCTCCGTGGTCTAGCCTCTGGGTAAGAGTCACGGGGCAGAGGCAGTGTCTGTCCTGTCCACGGCTGCGTCCCCAGTACCCAACATCAAGTGCACGCTAAGTGAACTGTGAGATTCAGTCAACGACCGTGTGTGCACGTATTCATGTGGGTGTGCATGCATTCACGTGGGTGTCAGGTCAGCGAGGGGACTTGGCTAGGCAGCTCTGGGACTTTAAGGTTGGAGCGGACAGCACAGTATTGTGGCTGATTACATCGTCTCGAGGGCCAGATTGCCCGGGTTCAAATCCTGACTCCTCCCCAAATCAGCTGTGTGATCTTGGCATGTCGCTCAGCCACTCTTGCCTCAGTTTCCTCCTCTGCAATAACTGTGATTGTTATGCTGGGTGGAGGGGTGAGACACTGGGCAGGGCTGGGCTGGCCGGGGCCCCTGCGGGAAGCCCACCTCCCTTATAGGGAAGGTGTCATCGTGTTTCTCCTCTTTCTCCAGGTCCCCTTCTTCAGAAAACGCCAGCACCACACCTGCCCCTGCCTGCCCAACCTGCTGTGCTCCAGGTGCCCGGACGGCAGGTACCGCTGCTCCACGGACTTGAAAAACATCAACTTTTAGGAGCCTGGCTGTTGTCGGCACACACGCTGGGCCTCTGCATGAGAACAGCCTGTGGGGGGGTGGGGGGGTCTCTTATGGATTTTGATTTCTGCCACATGGCCCAGCTCCCCCACCGCCCCGTCCCCAGTCCCCAGGCCCCAAGCTGCCTCCCCCCATCCCTCCTTTCTAGCCCACATCTGTGCATTCATGCAGACACCCGCACATGGTCCGCCAGGCTGGCCTGAGGGTGTCCCAGCCGAGGGCCGTGGTCTTGGTAGCAGCTGTTCCAGCTGGCTGAGGGGTTGTACATGATCGGAAGGACACTGTTTTCCCTTAGCTCCTGCTTCACTCACCTGTCTGCTCCTTAGAGGTGACTTGTCCTCCTCCGCGGGCCCATCTGTCCCTCCTCCCGCATGCGCTCTCTGCCTGAACCTGCACATCCCCTTGGGTGCGCTGCTCTGCGTCTCTGGCCTGAGCCTCAGGCCCTTTCTGTGAGGCCTGTGACTGTCAACCTGGGAGTTGGCCATCTTCCTTTGACTGACCAACCCCTCAGTTGTAGGCCACGGGCCCAAGGTCAGCCCTTCCCGGGGCACAGTAGGCGGTGACCTCATGGCAGGTGCGGGGAGCCACCAGGCCAGTGCTGCATGGCCTCCGAACCCCTCTCAGCACGCCTTACCAGTTAAGCAGGGAAGCCCCCAATTTCTACTACCTCGCTCTAAAATGCAAGCAGCGGCCCTTTAATCTAATCAGCTATTGACGTTTTAGGAGGCAATTAGGGAGTAACCTCAAACAGCTCTTTCCCAAGGATCGGTCCCTGGGAGCATGTCTGTGACCTTGAGGACCAAGGGCCTCTGCCCAGCTGGTGGGGGGTGGGGGTGTCAGGTGGGAGGGGAGGCAGCAGGCAGGGACACTGACTTTGGATACAGGCGTGCAACCACCACCGCGGTCCCAGGCTGCACAGGCACCACACCCAGAGACAGCGTCTTCTCCAGACAGTGAGGGCTTCCTGAAGTTCAAAGCTGTCTGTCTGGGAGTTGTGTCACTGGCCTCCATTGTCATCTAAAACACAGTTGCTCTAAGCCCCTCGCATCTGGACCCTGCCCCAGGCCCACCCAGGACAGCGTGGTGATGCCCGAGGCTGCAGAATAAAAGCATGAACAAGGGGCGAGCGGCTGTGGTGTTCCTGCTGTGTCAGGATGGGGACCCAGGAGCGGGAAGGGGTGCGGGACTGGGCCTTTTCCAGGTGGGGAAATATGCCATTGCTGTCCTCCCATCTAGGGCAATCTTTTTGAGAAAGTAGATTCAGGGTATTTTTGAATGAAGGGTGACAAGCAGTGTGCACAGCGAAGGTGCCGCTCAGGTCTGTGACTCAGGTGCGTGGCTGGGTTGGAGACAGGCAGGGAGCCGTGAGCCGGTGTCTGGGTAGGGACTCCACTGTGACAGGACAACTCCCGTTTCCGCAATTGAGTCCCCTGGTGTCCCCTTGGTGTCCACCAGACCCCCACGTGTGGGGTGAAAAGCCCATATCAGGATGGCCCTGAGGCTGTGTCTGAACCCAGGGCCCGGGAGCATCCCCTAAGTGCCAGGTTGCTGTCCCCATGGCCCCGCCTCACCTCAAGTCCTCGCCTAGAAAAAATGCAAAATGTAAGATGAAAGTACGTTGTATCCTGTGTTTCCCAGAAGCCTCCAAATGCATCGTGGTTCCTGAGGTCCTGGGGGCTCCTGCCCTCCCTTGTTTACGCTTGATCTGCGAGAGCCTTGCTCAGGGGTGCTCAGCACAGCCTTTACTGCAGGGCTCACTCAGGCCAGGCCTGGGCCCCACTTAGGGGTGGTAGGTTTTGTTTTCAGCTCCTTTGACGGACCTTGTTGCCTGCTCTTGCTGACTTTTGCCCCTTCTTGCAGCCATGAATCTCTTGCCCAGGCTCTGGACAAGGCTCAGCTGCTGGACATAGAGCTCCTGTCCACGTCCGGGGTTCCAATCTGCCCATCCTTTTTCTGTGGGTCTCCAGATACCACCCATGGCTGCCGCCGGTCGTGCAGGTGTCCCGGGCCTTTCCCAACCCTGCTGCGCCCCCTGCAGGCAGAGCCAGCCTGGAGGAGGTGCCGGCCACGTGTCTCAGCACAGTGGAGAGGGGGACGCCAACCTGTAGCCCCATCCCTCCCCCACCAGGGAGCTGGCCGGTCTGCAGACCCCGGTGAATCAAACAGGAACAATTCTCATTTTTTTTATACCGGAAGGCTGAGGAATGTATAATTGGCCTCTGCTCCAATTCCCTGCTGCATTTTCCCCCTAAAGACTGAAGAGCAGAAAGGGGAAGGTGGGAGGGGGTAAGAAAAGTGGATTTGTGAGAATTCTTTACATTCAGGAATAGGTTCTTCATAATTATAAAAAGAATCTACTTATGAGAATAATATATCCATAACGAGGATGTGTTCCAGAAGAATCAAATTAGGCCAGGTTTAGGTGAAATGGAGACCCCTTCAGGATTCTGGCCCCTTCAGTGACAGCCTTACCTCCCCTTAATCTCGGGACCCTTCCTTCCCGACGGGTGGAGTCTGGTGCCATCTAGTGACCAATCTGGGGATGGCATGGAAGGGTCAAGATGCACCCTTCTCAAAACAGATTCCCCAGATGTCCCCAAGTGTTAGATTCAACCAGAGGCTTAGAGGGACAATTCTTCCACCTGTGGAAAGAAATCTGTCACCCTAAGGAGCACAAGAGAAATACTTAGTTGTCCCTATGGGTCCCGTTCCACCTAGATACCTCTTTCCTAGAAGCTGCTGTCGTCTTCCCGTGAGACATCTCTCCCAGCTTCTCCAGGAGTGGGACCACGGAGGTGGGCGGGGCCAGAGGATGATGGGATGTTCCTGCCCCCCACCTGTGCTCCCGGACACAGCCCTGGAGGCGCTGCCTCACCCCCCCACCCCCCAACGAATCTCCACGTTCTCAGCTTCCACCACCCCCAGGATCAAATTCAGAAGCTCAAGAGCAATGTAGACTTTTTGTCTCTTCTCCTGTCCTTTCTCCCTGCAGCCATGGCCAAGTCTAAGCAATCAGCCTGCCCAGCATGGCCTATGGCAACTGCCGCCAACCTATTCTCTCTGCCTCCAGTTTTCCCCGTAAAATCCACGCTGGCATCTCTGCCAGTCATCTCTCTAGGCGGCACATTTACCTGGTCTGTGCTACCCGACAGCGCTTCTTGGCTCCAAAAGGGAAAGCCCAAACCTTGGCAGGGAATGAAAAGCACCTGCCCACTCTTTCTCTCCTTCTTCCATGCTCCCCACCAGGCTTCCCGGCCTCAGGACTTGCCCACAGTGTGTGGAAGATGCCACGTGTGTCTTTGCCCAGGTTCTTCCTCTATGGGGAATGTTCTGCTTCTCCTCTGGTGTCTGGTGACTTCAACATCTCCTTCAAGAGCCGCTCAAGTGCACCCCCGCCCCCATTGCATCCATCAGAACAAAAACACACCTCAGGCACCGAGTTGGCACCTGCTGTTAGGGGACACTGTGCCTAGGTCAGCTTCTACCCAAGAGAGAAGGAAGGGCAGCGTCTGAGTCTTGCTTGTGTCCCAGGGTTGAGTAGTGGGAACCGGGCCGGAGCACCTACAGGACGGATGATGGTGGCCTCTCCTGAGGGGCAGGCCCACCCCCAGCCTGTCTCTCCGTGGCCTCACTTCCCAGGACCTAAGCTCCACTCCTGTGCTCAACATGCAGCAGATTGCATCCCTGGGGCATGAGGCCCAGAGACTGAGAAGGACCCAGGCCTGCCGGTGGAGGTGAGGTGGAAGGAGGGCAGGAGCGGGGCTCTGGACCCAGCTCACGGCCAGGTGCGTGCACCTGCCTCACAGCTTGTCGGCCACAGACCCTTGCGCTCACCGGGGCCAGAGACTGGTCTCTCACGGGGCTGGCTTCAGGGTATGGGGGCCAGGGTTCTTCTCATGACAGACCAAGCCCAGTACCAGGGTACCAAGCCCAAGTACCAGGGGATACTGAGTATGTGACAAAGGATGTTGGTGGGCTATCTGCCTCCCGTGGCAGCCCCTCTCCACCCCCAAATTACACAAGGCCGTGCCCTCCTGCCGTCCACACTGTGGCCTGTCACTGATGGCAGAAGGGAGCTGGAGGAGGAATTGGGAAGGAGGGCCTGCGTGGCCCAGACCCCTCCCTACATCTTCAGGGTGGAGACACTGGATGTGGCAGCCTGGCTGGCTTTCAAGACCCAAGCCTGGATCCATGTTGTGGATGGGGAGGGTGCTGGGACACCTCGGCAGATCGGAAGGGAGGGCCCCCAGGGGATTGAGAAGTTTCTGGTCATCTGAAGTAGAGCCCTGGTCAATTAACTAATTAATTCATTACCAGTTTATCAGCTAAGGGGTCCCTTTGTTGTATGGTAAACAAAGGACCATGAGCTGCTGGAGGACAGAGACCGTGGTTGTTTCCTGTGTCTTGTGCCCGGCCTAGAGCTGTGCTCAACAGACATTTCCTGAATGAACGAACGAATGAATGAATGAAAAGCAGCGACGGCGCTTCCTGGGAGGAGGCGGGCTGGTGAGGGTCTCAGGGGTCTCTGGGACGTGGGGTTCTATAGCTGCCACCTCCCACAGACCCTCTTCTCCCAGAGTCCCCACACCCCAGTGCTCACCCCACCGTCTCCTTGCAGGTTCTTCCTCACCGGGGAAGGGCCTTGGGGGCCCTGGAGATGGGGAGAGCCATACACAAAGTCAATGGCAGCCCTGAGGGTCCAGGAGGGGCCCCCCAGGGCAGAGCAGCAGTGGGAAAGTGCAGAACTGCCCTTGTTTGTGAGCGCAAAAATCTCGAATTACACAAGTTACATCTACTTCTGCTGGATGGACTTTGTCGTGGCAGAAGAAAAACAAAAAAAGACCCTCCCATCTAAGAGAATGGTAGTTGAAGGTAGGGCAGAGGAAGGGGACCTGGCAGGGGAGATGTCACCAGTCCGAGGCTGTCGCTGAGCTGAGCAAGAGGAGGGCCTGAGGGAAGCCAGGCGGGCCAGCATGGGGAGCCCTCCACATGGCGGACGAAGGGCCAGACACAGCCTGAGCCGAGGGCAGAGGGCAGAGCCTCCGAGGGCAAGCAAGGGCCTGAAATGCTAGAGGCTCGATTCCCTGGAAATCTGCTGCTAAGCCCTACTCCGTCTGAATGTTGAACGATGACCTCGAGATAGTAGATTGGATAGGATTCCAGCTGGGGGACACAGAATAAGCACACGAGGGCGTATGGATCCCTACCTCTCCTATGCACTTCTCCCATCTCGGAGACTCTGGCCACCAGGGTCTGAGGGGGGCACCGAGCAGAGGCGAGACCCGAGGAGGAAGCAGGAAGCTCCCCTCAGCCAGAGAGAAAGGTCGCTCAGCGGAGGTTCAGGGCTGGGGAGCCGCCTCAGAGCGGAGTTTGCACAGCAAACACACTGTTGCACTTCGATTGTGCATTACCCAGGATGGCTTTGGTTGGGGGCGGGGTGAGGGGGGCCAAGGCCTTGGCATTCTTGCTCTCCCAGAGCTTTGACAGTGATAAACCCTGGGAGCGAGAAACTGCTACTTGAAAATTTGCCCTGTGTCTGACCTTGGACCAGCCCAAGAGTCAACCTGGAAGAATTCACCTGGAATGTGCCCAAAACTCGGATCCCACCAGATGAGGAGGGGAGCACGGGTGGTCCGGGGCCTGCTTTCTGTAGGGATCTCTCCCACCCTTTCCCATGGGGAATTAGAAGGAAAAGTGAAGAACCACCTTCCCACAAGCAACTTTCCTCCATCATCTGGAAATAAAAGATGCTGTACCCATCCAACAGAGTATTATCCAGCCGTAAACAGGAACCAAGTAGTGCTACGTGTCACAACATGGACAGGCCTTGAAAATACCGTGCTAGGGAGCCTGGGTGGCCCAGTCAGTTAAGCGTCCGACTCTTCACTTTGGCTCAGGTCATGATCTCAAGGTTTTGGAGTTTGAGCCCTGCGTCGGGCTCTGTGCTGACAGTGTGGAGCCTGCTTGGGATTCTCTCTCTCCCTCTCTCTACCCTTCCCCTGCGTATGCTCTCTCTCTCTCTCTCTCTCTCTCTCAAAAATAAATAAATAAACTTAAAAAATATATTATTAAAAAATGTTTTAATGTTTATTTTTGAGAGGGAGAGAGATGGACAGACGGAGCATGAGCTGGAGAGGGGCAGAGAGAGGGGGAGACACAGAATCTGAAGCAGGCTCCAGGCTCCAAGCTGTCAGCACAGAGCCTGAGGTGAGGCTTGAATTCGAGAACTTTGAGATCATGACCTGAGCTGAAGTCGGATGCCCAACCTACTGGTTCACCCAGGCGCCCCCGATTCCATTTTGAAGGAGCTTTCTTTTATTCATTTTCATGTTGGGGAAAGATTAGGCTTCCCCCTCAGCTCTCTTGAGGCCCCTTTCGCCAGCCACTGAGGACTTCTCAAAGTTTACAAAGAAAGGGCCTGGTGGAGACTGCAACCAGCTACAAGCCTGAGGGCGCAGGGCTTGGGCCTCAAGAAGACCATTTGGTTCAGCCCACAGGAGGGACACGGTTTATGGCCCTCTGTCCAGAAGATTCTTTCTACTCTAACTACTTGGAAGTCCTTGTTGCCCCATGGACCACAGGGACATTTGTTTCATTTAAATATTAGTGCACTTTGGGTGCCACCTGGGTGGCTCAGTCGGTTAAGCATCGACTTCTGCTCAGGTCACGATCTGGCGGTTGGTGAGTTCGAGCCCCGCGTCGGGCTCTGTGCTGATAGCATGGATCCTGGAGCCTGCTTCGGATTCTGTGTCTCCCTCTCTCTCTCTGCACTTTTCCCACTCACACTCTGTCTCTCTCAAAAGTAAAAAAAAAAAAAACAAACAAACATAAAAAAGAAAATATGAGTGCACCTTGGAGGAAAAGCCTGAGTGTTGCCCTCAGAAGGCATCAGAGTGACCACAGCACCTCCCCTTGTATGAGGCAAGAGAAAACTCCTGGACAAAGTAAGGGAACCTTTACTTTGGGGCTGAAGACTTGCGAGGAGGACTAAGTGGGTCTAAACAGAGAGAAACACTGATGAGTAAGAAGCCGTGGGCACAGTGCTGACAGACACAAGGCGTGGAGGAGCCTGTGAAATTCTGTCACAAAACTAAGCCCTGAAGACTAAGTAAACAAACATGTTGAATGGCGGCTTGACATTTTCTTGTCATTTTGCATTTTGCTCTGTTGGCATTTCTCATGGAATTAGCAGCAAAGTTACCTTGCTTATGTTCTCTGACAAGTAGCACAGCACAGTGGTTCATAGCGCAGACTGTGCGAGTTTGAACCCTGGTCAGGCTACTTACTAGCTAGGGACTTTGGGCAAGCTACCAAACTTCAGTAACGACCTGTGTCCCCATCTGTAAGATGGCAATGATAATAATAGTACCTGCCTTTTAGGGTTGGTGTTTATTTATGTTTATTTATGTATTTTTGAGGGGGGGAGGGGCAGAGAGAGAGGGAGAGAGAGAATCCCAAGCAGGTTCCACACTGTTAGCACAGAGCCTGACATGGGGCTCAAACCCATGAACCATGAGATCATGACCTGAGCCAAAACCAAGTCGGACGCTTAACCGACTGAGTCACCCAGGCACCCCACTCTTTTGTTCCTTTATAAAAACATCTCGGACAGTCAGCACCGGGATCCCCCTGCCCAGTGCCTGCCCCTCTTGTAACCGGCTCACTAGGCCAACGTTCCCTGGAGGCGTCTCCTGGATGTTCCCCAGAATTGGAACGTGGTAGGAAGAAATTGCAGTTTGTCCAGATCGTGTTCTGTTAATATTACAAAGTTCAGAGGCACAGGTGTATGGAGGCAGAGCTCAGTAACAGCTCCGTTTGGAAACATAGATACGCAAATCTTATCTAAGTGCCTCTTAATACCTTGCTTAAACACATGAGTCACTGTTTTAAAGCCAAATGAATGTTTGCTCAATATGGGCTATGATCTTAATACTGTGCTACTCAATCTCTTTTTTTCCTAGAGCATAAGGAGGGTGGGCTCTGAATTCCATCCTGGCTCTTCTCAAATTGGGTTCAGATTAAACCTGCCGAAGCATGTGTGTGCCTGGTACTGGGCAGATATCACCATAGCTGGTGGCTGCCCCCCAGGGGCGGGCAGTACTGGGAAATGTCATTTGCCCATAAACTTGCAGTTCCTAAGCTTCCCAAAGGGAGATGTCAAAATGATGAGTCTTGGAGACTAACCCCAACCTTTGGAGGAAATCAATTAGTCATATAATGAAGTTGTGATTGTCCTTCCAGGGGGTAGAGAGGCTAGTTTCCATTAGGAAAAGCTGCAGTCAAGCTAGGGTATGATCTTAAGGTTAAAGCAAGGACGAAGAAGGGCGCCTGGGTGGCTCGGTTAGTTGGGCATCCGACTTCAGCTCAGGTCATGATCTCACAGCTCGTGAGTTCGAGTCCCGCGTCGGGCTCTGTGCTGACACTGGGAGCCTGGAGCCTGCTTCGGATTCTGTGTCTCCCTCTCTCTCTGCTCCTCCCCTGCTTGTGCTCTGTCTCTCTCTCAAAAATAAATAAACTTAAAAAAAAAATTTAAAAACAAATAACAAGGACTAGCAAGATAGGAGGGGGCTGGAAACGGGTTGTGTGTGGCTATGCCTGCTCCTGCATCTGTCCAGAATTAGGTTTCAAAGGGGGCACTATTGCCCCCATGGAAACCTCCATCATCAGTGTGGCAAAACAGGAAGAAGAACGTGAAGACGGGGTGACAGTGGAACAGAGAGAGGAGACCCGTCTAAGGGGCTGTAATTTCTGCTCACTTCCAGACCAACAGCTGGACCCACATCTGGATGCTAGAAAGCCCTGCAGGTGAGCAGACGTGCTCGGTGCCCCGAGGCCCGAGCCAGAAGGCAAACACATGTCCTGCCTGTGCTCCCCAGTCCCCCAGCTGGAGCCCAGCTGAGAAAGGGAGGGACAGGGATCTGACCCACCAAATGGGATGCTCCGTGTCTGGAGGGAGTGTTAGGGAGTCAGGCAACAGAAAAATGGGGCCCGGCCCTCGGCTAGGGGTCCCCTACTCCGGAACCTGCTGGGGGCAGGTATTTTAGTGAGTAGCGCCTTGGGCAGGCAGCCCACACTTGCTCCCGGGTGCACCCCTCAAACATTTGAGAGCCCACTGTGCCAGATGGATCACGTTAGTGTCCAAGAAGGGACACTGAGGAGAGACCCAGGTGCAGGCGCAGTGAGGCAGGGTCAGAGGGAAGACCTCGGGAGTGTTCTCAGGGGGAACTAAGCCCTGGGGGGGACACGGTCCCTGCCAGGCAGTCAGGCCCTGCTGGAAGCCGAGCTATCCAACCAGCCTGATGGCAGGGCCCAGGCGGTGGACGGATCGGGACGGCAGGGCGGCCCATAGACAGCGAAACTTCTCGTACTCCTGCTTTTATATAATTTGGCCTTAATAAAGTACCCGGGGAATTGCCCTCGACAGGCCCCCTGGGAAAAGAACTATTGGGGAAAGAAATAAGGTTCTGCAAGGAAATTGTGCGGCCCTACATTTAGCCCTTGCCACCCCCTGTAAAGACTCTTCTACTTAAAGGAAGGAGAGCTTCATATATTTCTCAGCCAAGGAAGGAACAAATGGATCTGAAAGCCCCACTCCGGCAACAAAGGAGTGCACCTATGGGCACAAGTTACTCCAACCCCTAGGCCCCCTTGGCCCCCAGGAGGCATTCCAGATGATGATTGAACCTAGTCGGTTAAAGTACAGAATGGTTCATTAGTTCCTAGGTGCATCGTCTCTCTGAGAATGTATGAGGCGTGGGTTTCTAAGGCCCTCTTGGCCCCCTCCTGGCACCTCGGACCGAGGCGAACACTTTTGTTCCTCAAGCCACAAGTGGTTCAGGGAAACAACTAAGAGGTCATGCCCCTGCAACTGTTCCACTTGAGGTGTTGGGAGATAGATGACCTTCATGAAAACGGCAAAGCAAATGCTTTCTAGATTATAGATAAACGTAGATACATAATGAAAATAATGTAAGAAATTAATCAATAAGCAAAGGGCAGGAGGAAATGTTGTGAGAAAATAACCATGTTATTCCTTAAAGGGTGATTACACATAGGAACATTTTTGGAATTAGGTAATGCTAGAAAACATAGACGATGCATGCTATAAGGAAATTGCTAGCAAATATAATGCCACGTTTGCCACAGTAAAGCAGCCAGTTCAACACACTGCTGTTGCCTGTGTCCATTTTTATTTTTGTTTTATTTATTTATTTTTCACTTTTTCGCCGACACCGTCCATCCTTCGGGAACCCCTGGGCCTCTGGAGCTGGACTCCGGCAAGGCCCCAGCTGGAGAAGGTTCTGGCTCCCTGATGCAGTCCTGTGTGGACAAGATGGGCCCCCCAGCCCCTAACTGGCAAGGGGCTGCTGTGAAATTACTCAGTGGTGCACTATCAGTGGTTTGCTCTCAGGATATTAATTTTCTCCCTCTCCGTAGGGCCCGTGGGTGCCTCTGTGCATTGGAAAGCCTGCCTATGGTCACCATGCCCCTGGACGGCCTTCGGCCTCCTAGGAGACCCGGGCTGGCAGGGACATGCGGAGACAGCCTGATGGCAAAGCGGGTAGGCCAGCAGGGGCTTTGCTGGCTTTCCAGGCTTTCCCTGGAGATGCCCTGAGCCCTTGGGCAGCTGAGGACAATCAGAGTGGGGCCCCCAGCCTCTCCTGCCCTCCTTCCCAGCCACTTCCCTCCCCTTCTCCCACCTGCTTTCTTGCCTCCATGAGGTGCTCTGTCCTCTCCCTACCCTTCCAGCTGGTGGTCTGATTCCTCCTGGTGGCACTAGGGCCAGGCTGCAGATTCTCAGCTCAGCTACCTGAGGGGTCAGGCAGCTCCCAGGGTCTGTTTCCATACGTGATGTGGGGGGACAATAATTCTCACTGCCTCACAGGGTTGTCACGAAGAGTACCTTCCATGGTGGTGGCCAGCATCTGGTGGGTACCGAGCGTCCTGTGCCCCATCCCAGAGCCTCTGGATGGGAATTGCCAGAGAGGGGGCCTGGAAAGCTGGGGTTTTTGCAGCATCGAGAATGCTTGGAAAAGGATTAAGCAAGGAGACCCCAGCGACTCACTCTTCTTGGACTCTGCCCACCGCTTGCTGGCTGAATGACCTCAGGGAACCAGCTTCTCTACCCTCAGTTTCCTCCTGGGTAAAACAGCGTCCCCGCTAGAACTTACTTGGCAGGGTTGCTGTGGGGACCTAGCACGTAGTGGATGCATGGTCAGTGTGAACTGTGATTACGGCATGCATGGGCTTGTGGACGGAAAGTGCTCCGTCGGCTGGGATGCATTTCTCTTCTGTTTACGTAACGTGGGTTCTTCCCCCTTCAGGAGAGATGGTGTCTGCCCCGATCAGTCCCCAAAGGGCAAGTATGGAAACTGGACCGAGAACTTGGGGTGGAATGAAACAGCCGTGCCCACTCCTGCCTCTGACAGATCATGAAATGGGCCAGGTGGGAGTGAGGCCGACACATCCCCCCAAACCAGCAGGAAGCAGGCCAGGCCCCCCCGCCTTTACCCATGCCCCCCCCCATCACCCTGCCTCCCAATCCACAATTACGGTCTTACAAAAAAAAAAAAATCTAAACACCACCCCAAATACACCCACCCAGGACTTCACTGCACACTGCAGCCCTCTTCGTTCTGCAAACCACCCCATGGAGCCAGTCTGTTCAGTTCAAGGTGAAGATTTTGACTCAGGCTATTTATAATTCCCGCGACGGAGCGGGTGTCAGTTTCAAAGCCGTCAGGCCAGATGCCGGGCTTGGAAGTTGAGAGGGAGACAAGCGTTATTATAAATTAATGTTGCCAGTGATGAATATTTGATATTTTTAACACACATTCACCTCAGAGGGAAAAATTCCTCTTTAATTAACGTGGCTGGATGTTGGGCGGTCCTCCCGTGGTCGAGGAGGGCTTGCAGAAAAATCTTTGGGCGTAGCTTCGGGCAAAGATCTGGCAGAAGAGAATGTCATCGCTGAAAAAAAGTGACACCTACAAAGACTTCCTTGTAGACCTGCCCCTTTAGGCTGAGACTGTCAGGGTCGGCAGCCGGCACTTCCTTCCCTCTGCCCACCCTTTCCTCTGTGCCTCCGGCTCCAGTTCTGGGCTGGTCCAGGCTGGAAAAAACACTGGCTCATACTAGAGACCAACACAGAGGGGCTCGCTTGCGGACCTGTCTTCCTTTGTCTGCATGGTGTTGAAACAAGGCCTTACCCTTATTTGATAATCGGTATATTTCCCCCCAAAGCAGCATATTCCATGTCTCTTGGAAAATGGAAAGTTCTGGAACCTCTGGATTGGGTTCCCAGTTGACAGTAGTTTAGGCATACCCGAGCCCACCACTCGTCGGGGCCTCCACCTGCCTCTGGGGCTTGCATCAGGCCTGCGAATACTTTGTTTGGCCTGCACAGCGTTACCATGCATCATGCTTAAAAAAGTTTTTGGATGGGGCGCCTGGGTGGCGCAGTCGGTTAAGCGTCCGACTTCAGCCAGGTCACGATCTCGCGGTCCGTGAGTTCGAGCCCCGCGTCAAGCTCTGGGCTGATGGCTCAGAGCCTGGAGCCTGTTTCCGATTCTGTGTCTCCCTCTCTCTCTGCCCCTAACCCACCCGCATTCTGTCTCTTTCTCAAAAATAAATAAACATTAAAAAAAAAATTAAAAAAAAAAAGGAGAAAAAAAAAAACCGGAGCTTATTTGGTAGAATCTCCGGCGGATGAGTTTTTTGCACCGTCTCCCATACTCTTCTGAGTTACCCGCCTGGCCCATCGGCGTCTGAGACCGACCCCTTGCCGGTGTCGCTGAACCTCAGGTTTCTCGTCTGTTAAATGAGGCCCAAGCAGGGTGGAGTAGAAGGCTCTCGGGTTTTGGAATCAAAGCGGTTCTGGATTAAAATCCTGGCAACACCGCTCTGACGCAGGAGCTGGGTGAGCGACTTAATCCCTTTAAGCTCCATTTCTCTTCTTTGTGAAATATGGGTAACACTACCGACTCTGAATACTTTTGGTGGTGTTAGAGGAGAAGAGAATAATGCTAAGAGCTGGCATTTCCTGAGTGCCTGCTGTCTACCAGGCACTTCGCGGGGCCTCGGTGGTCATCGCAAAAACCCTACGAGGTGGGAGATGTTTACCGATGAGGACCGTGAGGCTGGTGATCACAAAACAAAGGCGAAGCAGGGGCACCTGGCACACGGTGGGCCGAAAGGACTGAGGGCCACGTTCTCCAGTTCTGAAAACCCTGTGGCTCAGGCCTCGCATTCTTCCCTTTCTACAAGGATGCAGGGACTTGAGGAACCATGCCAGGAAGGGGCTGGTTTTCCAGATGCTCAAAGAGAGGATATGACAGGTAAAGTTGCCCATCTCACATGCAATGAGTTTTAATGTTTATTCATTTTGAAGGACAGAGAGAGAGAGCAGAGCACCAGCAGGGGTGGGGCAGAGAGAGAGAGAGGGAGACACAGAATCCGAAGGGGCTCCAGGCTCTGAGCTGTCAGCACAGAGTCCGATGCAGGGCTTGAACTCACAAACTGACAGATCATGACCTGAGCCGAAGTCAGTCACTTAACTGACTGAGCCACCCAGGCGCTCCTCATCCGGTGAGTTTTAAAGAGATGTATATATCACATTTTATGTTTGGTTCACAAGAGTGTATTTCTTTTTACTTATAAGTAAATTTTATTTTAATTTATTTTTTACAATGTTTATTTATTTTGAGAGCTAGCATGCAAGTGGGAAGGGGGAGAGAGAGAGAGAGAGGAAGAAAGACAGACAGAGAGAGAGAGAGAGAGAGAGAGAGAGAGAGAGAGAATCCCAAGCAGGCTCCATGCTTGGCACGGAGCCTGGCACAGGTTTGAGCTCATGACCTTGAGATCATGACCTGAGCCTATATCAAGAGTCGGACGCTTAACTGACTGAGCCACCCAGGTGCCCTGTGAATTTTATGTGTGAGCTGATCCCTTATCTCGGTTTGATCTGCATTTTCCTAACGATCCGTGACGTTGAACATGTTTTCATATGCTTGTTGGCCAATGTACATCTTCTTAAAATCTGTTAAATGTTCGTTTATTTTGAGAGAGGGAAAGGGAGCAGGGGAAGGGCATAGGGAGAGGGAGAGAGAGAGAATCCCAACCAGGCTCTGTATGTCAGCACAGAGCCCAACGTGGCGTGGAAACTCACAAGCCATGAGATCACGACCTGAGGCAAAATCAAGAGTTGGATGCTCAACCAGCTGAGACACCCAGACGCCCCTAGTACATCTTCTTTGAGGAAATGTCTGTGTGAGTCCTTTGCCCTTTTTGTAATTGGGTTACTTGTTTTGTGTGTGCGTTGTTGCATTGTAGGAATTCTTTGTTATATATTCTGGTTATGAACCCCTTATCAGATATTTGATTTGCAAGTATTTTTCCCCATCCCAGAAGTTGCATTTACCACTCTGCTTGTAGTGTCCTTGGATGGGCAAAAGTGTTCAGTTCTGATGTAGTCTAATGTATCTATTTCCCTTCTTTTGTTGCCTATGCTTTTGGTGTCGTCTACAAGCAATCATTGCCAAATCCAAGGTCATGAAGTTTTTGAAGTTGAAATTTTGGACCAAGTCCTCCTTCCCAACTATTTAGAGATTCCTTAAAACTGTATTTATGAAGCAAAACATTCTCAAGATTCATGACACTGTGATTCTGTTTCATTGTCCTGCAGTGGCCTCGTGTCCCCATGTCCATCTTCAATGTCCCGTTTGAGCACCACCTTGCCCGGTCATGATACGTAGGCCCCATGTGGAAGGCAGGCAGAGTTGGAAGAGGCCTGATTTCTACCAGAGAAGGAGAGAGAGAGAGATAGAGGGATAGAGAGACAGAGAGACAGAGAGATGATGCTCATGAGGGAGGGGCCCAGAGAGAGGGAAAGAGAGAATCCCAAACAGGCCCCTTGCTGCCAGCACGGAGCCCGACTTGGGGCTCGAACCCATGAGCTACCGTGAGATCATGACCTGAGCCATACCAGAGAATCTTCCTATCCCATCCTTCCTCTTTCCTGTTCTACTTTCTTCCTTTTTTCACCTTCCCGGAAGGGGATTTAGGGCCAGCTGGCTCCCACTTGTCTGTAGCCTCAGCTGAATGGTTTCCCCTGGCACATGGCCCCGGGCTGCCCGAGTCGCGGGCTCTGTTGCTGTTCGGTTTCCATCCTCTTCCTCAGGACACACTGGACGGCATGTATCAAATCCATAAATACGGAATTTCTTTGAAGAAGTACTTGCGTCACCTCGATCTTTAAAATCCCTTCATTCGGAAATAATTTCAAACACCCAGAAACCGTGCAAGGAAGTCCTGCACACCTTTACCCAGACACCACATACGTTGACAGCTCGCCACCTTTGCTTTCTTCTCTTCTCCGTCTCGGCATGTTTTTTGGTCTCTTAGAAACCCTGTTGCACTTGGGAGGCACACTACTCCTTTACTTCAGTGTGTCCAACAATCAAGGGCATTTTCTTATGATTGCTAAAATACGAATCAGTACGAATATCAAAGCTGTGAACTTGGTGAAACTGACATCACTACAATACTATCGCTTGAAATTTTGACCCCGTCCTCCTCCCTAACTGTCTAGTGATGCCTTAAATCTGTATGTGTAAAGCTAAACGTGATCTCAAGATGTGTGACACAGTGATCTAGAGACCGGATTTGGCCAAGTGCCCAGAGTCCTGCATCAGTGCTCTGGAGATTTGCCTCGACTCTTCCCTCCTTCTCCTCGTCCCCTTCCGGAGCTGGATGGGCTTCCCCAGGGCAGTTTGCCGTGACTAGTAATGTGCTCTGCTGTCGGCAGGGCAGGACCCCCACCCTGCCCTTCTCCCAAGAGGACCTGGCAATTCCATGATGCATTGGACAGATGTTTCCAGGCCTTAGGGTGCTTACTGCACAACAAATAGAGGCGCATCTTTTGGAGGCTGGGAGCGGTTCTCCCCACAAAGTTCTGCTGACAGACTGGTGGACAGGCCAGTATATCACTCACAGAGGTCACCTGGGGCAAGAAGGGAGAAGCCTAGGGAGTTTTACAAATGTTCAGGGTAGGCTTCTGATGCATTTTCTTGTTTTTTAATGTCTATTTATTTATTTAGAGCTTGAGCAGGAGAGGGGCAGAGAAAGAGAGAGAGAGAGAAGCCCAAGCAGGCTCCAAGCTGTCTGCACAGAGCCCAAGCTGGGACTTAATCCCATGATCCCATGAGAGATCATGACCTGAGCTGAAATCAGGAGTCGGCTGCTTAACCGACTGAGCCACCCATGTGCCACCCCCACCTTTTTTTTTTTCTGATGCATTTTCCAGGTCTCTGCCCTCTCAAGATCTCTCCTGGGTGAGGCTTTGCTGTTCCTCTGTCCTGTGTGAAGGACCCCAGGACTTCTTCATCTTCAGCCTGAGGCTTGTCAAGTGTGGGCACAAAGTGGCCGTCTTTGCCGATGTTTGGAATTTTGGTGCTGTGAGAGCCATGTGGTCAGGCTGAGAGGATGTGCGGTCAAGAGTCAAACAGACCCAGGTTTGGATCCCAGATCCCTTGTCAATTGCTGAGTGACTTTGGAAGATCGGTCAAGCTTTCTAAGCTCCTGTTTATTCATCTGTGAAATGGATGGATGTATTTTAAATTAAAAACATTTTTTTTGATATTTATTTATTTTTGAGAGAGAGACAGAGCACGAGCCAGGGAGGAGCAGAGAGAGGGAGACACAGAATCCGAAGCAGCTGAAGGCTCTGAGCTGTCAGCACAGAGCTCGACAGGGGCTCAAGCCCACGAATGGTGAGATCATGACCTGAGCCCAAGTCAGATGCCTCATTGACTGAGCCACCCAGGCGCCCCTGATTTACGCTTTTAAAAAATTCTGTCATTTTCTCCTTTCTCTTTTCCTCAGGAAAAGAAGTGACGTCACTACTTTTTTTTTTTTTTTTTTTTTTTTTTTTTTTGCCTTGAGGAAGATGTGGGCAGGGCAGAGAGCCAAGGCAACGTGTAGGATTTCCAGGTCAGGATGTTGTTGCCTGAAGCCTAAGCCCGTAAGAGAACTCAGGGTTCCTCAGAGGTTGTAGAAGGTAGAGGCAAGGGAGACAGGTGGGTGGTCAGTGGCAGGGACCCGGGGCCTGTTTTCTAGTGGTGGCCCAGGGGGCGTGGCAAGACCAGAGAGGAGCCAACGTGTGGCCTCTCTCGGGGAGTACGACCCAGGTAGCTTCCAGAAGAGTGGTTTGGCCCAGGTGAGGCATGGAGGCAACAGGGCCCCAGGCAGAGGCAAGGAAAGATCACCAAGTGCACCCCAAAGCTTGGTCTGCTGGAGAGTCATGTGTGTTGAAGCATATGTGGGGCACTATGCAAAAATGACCAAGATTAACTTGCCCCCGGCCTGGAGGGTCAATGCCAAAATTCAGTTGATTTCTAGAGCAGGAGATGAACAGATGCTTTGTGCAGACCTGAGGTTCAGACCAGCAACATGAGCTTGTAAATCCCACATATCATCAAGGCTGGGGAATGACGTGGAACATTCAAGGTCACGCAATTGTAGTCATTTACGACTCGTATTTATAGAGGTCCTAACACATGGTGGCACTGGACTGTCCTTTGATCTTCACATGAGCATCTCAGTGTCAGAAGAGGAAACTGAGGCATCAAGAAATGAAGGAACTTGCTCAAGGCCACAGGACCATGTGACAGACCCAGGACTGAAGCCCAGGATGGTCACACATGCACTTTCCAGAAGCCATGCTCCCTTGTCAACTGGCACCTTGCAGTGGGAGATGTGTGTCCCTTTGGATTTCCTCCTATACCGCTTATCACAGAAGGGTCGCACATGGGATCCGATCCGTCCCCACCCGACTGCGGGCTCCCCAGGCATGGAGATGACACCAGCTCCATATCTCAGTGGCCATGGTTCGCACATAGAACTTCTCAAGTTATGAGTTGAACTGGCTTTGTTGCTGCTGATGTCTGAGTGGAGATCACAGGGTGGGCACCCAGGACAGGTTGTCCCAAGTCCCTGATTTTGTTTAGCCACTTTTGTTGGTTAGTCGCCAGGCACAAAGAATGTAGACCAAGGTGGAGGGCGCCTGGGTGGCTCAGTCAGTGAAGCAACCGACTCTTGATTTTGGCTCATGTCATGATCTCATGGTTTGTGAGTTCAAGCCCCGTGTCAGGTCTGTACGGACACACAGTGTGGACCCTACTAGGGATTCTCTCTCTCTGTCCCTGCCCTATGTGTGCTCTCTCTCTCTCTCAAAATTAATAAGAAACTTAGAAAAAAATCTAGATGAAGGGGAGTTGTCCCCACCTGGTACTGGGTAGCCAGTGATGAAATCTTATCATGGTTTTTCTAAAAGCTTTTTGCAATTCTTGGCCTGCACCCATGGATAAGCAGTTCTAACGCTCTGTGCCATCTGGGGCAATGTTCCTGATAGAGTGCACTTGAATGCTGTTAGAATGATCTCAATCTCGTGAGTAAACACGAAGCAACCAGTGCTAAGGGGTCTTTAGTTTTTGGCTTTGAGGGTCACCTTCCGATGGGAGGGATGGCTGAACCTGACTTCCCAGGCTCATTGTCCAGGACTGTTTGATGCTGGGTCGGGCTGGGCCCCTGGTGACGTGGAGCAGAGTTGCTACAACGCTCCCACTTGGTGGTGTTGACCCTGGAGGGTCCCAGCCCCGGAGGATGGGCACAGGCATGGCCGTCCCAAGGGGTATCCGGCGGTCAGCAGGAGTGAGCTAGGAGCAGAACCGGTCCAGACAGGATATTGCAAATTCATGAAATTGCCATAGAATGCCGGGCCCTGTGGGACATTATGTAGGGTGTCAGACCAGGGATCTGTGGCAGTTCAAGCAAGTCCCTCAACCTCTCTAAGTCTCTGTCTCCTCATCTGTAGCTCATAATAAAGATGTGACCTGTGGTGCCTCCAGAAGGGTAGGAAGACCATTCATTAACTCATTTGCTTAACCAAATGTTTAGTGAGCCTCTTCTCTGCCTTATGCTCCGTGCTGGGGTGAGGGAGGAAAGACCCCTCGGAGGCAGGGCCACTGGGGCAGGACATACGGCCCCGGCCTGGCAGGGCAAATGTCTTCAGGGAAGAAACAGGAAACACACGGTACCATTGAGTGGTGTTTTTTTCTTTCTGCTTCCCTGGCTTTTGGAATGGCAGGGTGGGAGGGTGCCATGAAGATGTGCTCCTGGCCACGTCCTGGGGCACCGGGGGCAGCAGTGTCCTGGCCTTCTGAGCAGGATGGCTGGGTGTGGCATCTCATGGGAGGGATCACATCTGGCTGTCTTCCTAAGTCCTTCCATAAAGCACTCAGGTCCCCCGTCGATGGGCCTCCTGAGGCCCTCACGTCAAATGCAGGAAACTTCCAGGCCTGTCTCTCTCAGCGTGCCCCTGTGTCCAGGGCCCACGACATGCCCGCCTCTTTGGATACCCAGCCTGCCCTCTCTAGTCCACCCCCACCAGGCCTCCCTTGCTACCCTGATGTCTGTCCTGAAGGCTGTCGGTGGCCGGCCCCATGCTCTCCTGCCAACCCGTGGCCCCAAAGCCCCTGCCTTATTCTGACTTGATCCTGACTTTCCAGTTTATAGCCTCCCCTCGTCCCAAGGTGTGGTCTTCTCTATCGCTTCTGTGGCTGAGTCTTTGCTTTCCTTTTGGCCCTCATTCTCTCTCAGGGGCCCTCCACTCATCACAAAGCCCCACATGTGTGTTTCGGGGAAGCTCTTCCTAGACCTTTGTGTGGACAAAGGTGCCGGCTCTCGGCCTAACCTGTTGCCTAAACCTGACCATCACGCCACATTTTCCGCCCTCTGTGTGTGCGCGGCACACGCCTGCCTCCCTTGCTCACCCTCGCCGCCCTCCGTTGCTCAGGGGATCCGGCACCTATCCCGCCCTTCCCAACACCCTTCTAGCATGGAACCGGGGGCCACGGCCCTGACGGTGCAGGAGTGTTGGGCCTGCCGTCCCTCTTAGACCGGGGTGGTCAACTGAAGGAGCATCCCTGCCTGGGCAGTGCACTGAATGCTCCCTGGAACACGGGGCTGGGAGGCCTGAGCCGGAGGATGCCGGGCAGAGCAGGCTGCTGGCTGTCTGTGAAGTCAGGCCCAGGCAGGAGAGGCAGCTCGGACAGGGGGAGGGGGGTTGCTGTGAAGAGACCTCTTTACAGCCCGCAAGATGGAAGGCGACACAGGTTTCCGGGGGTGGCCTTGCCTGGGTTCGCTCGGGAAGTCCCTTGTGGAAGGGGAAATCAGGTCAGGGAGGCCTCTGGGACATTCCCCAGCACATGTACACTTCCACTTTGAAGTCCCTGCGGTGGTGGAATTCGTGGCCCTTATCGGACGGAGTGGGTGTTAGGCACTCTGGGTCCTGTCTTAATGTGTTTGGGGAACAGCCCGAAGTCAGGGGGTTATCTCCGCAGGCTGGGCCTCCAGCCGGAGGGGACGGGGCTCGCTCTATAAAGGCTGTGGGAACCTGCACCGGCTCGAGCAGTGGCCAGCCCATCGTCCAGGATGAAGTGTCTCGTGGTGCTACTTGCAGTCCTGGCTCTCTCCCAGGGCAGTGAGATCACCAGGTGGGTGTCAGGCCCCAGGGGGACGTGGGGGGAAGGGCGTCAGGTGTATCCGCTCCGGGTGGGTCTCTCCTGGGCTTCCCCTCCTTGCCCTGGGGAATCTTCCGAGGAAATGCTGCAGGTTCCCAGGAGAAGTGCTACACTGGTCTTGCCTTTGCATCTGGGATCCTTTCCTCTGAGTGAGCCCCACCACTGCAGGGTGCGGTGGCCAAGGACCGGGGCTCAGAGGGGACAGCCTGCGGGATTAAGGGGATCGTTTCTGGAGTCAAATTGCCTGTGAGTTGATCCCCAGCTCCGTCAGTAACCTGACTCTCTGCGCCCTGTTTCCTCTCCTGCTATAAAACGAGGGTAACAGAAAGCATCTATCTCACAGGGTTGGCACGCGGACTATATGAGCTGGTGTTTGTAAAATGCTTTGAACGGCGTCTGGTGCGTGATGAGAGCTATGTATGCATTTCTTTTTTTTTTTTTAATTTTTTTTAACGTTTATTTATTTTTGAGACAGAGAGAGACAGAGCATGAATGAGGGAGGGTCAGAGAGAGGGAGACATAGAATCCGAAGCAGGCTCCAGGCTCTGAGCCATCAGCCCAGAGCCCGACGCGGGGCTCGAACTCACGGACCGCGAGATCGTGACCTGAGCCGAAGTCGGCTGCTTAACCGACTGAGCCACCCAGGCGCCCCTATGTATGCATTTCTTTTTTAAAAAAAAATTTTTTTTTTTCAACGTTTATTTATTTTTGGGACAGAGAGAGACAGAGCATGAACGGGGGAGGGGCAGAGAGAGAGGGAGACACAGAATCGGAAACAGGCTCCAGGCTCTGAGCCATCAGCCCAGAGCCTGACGCGGGGCTCGAACTCCGGGACCGCGAGATCGTGACCTGGCTGAAGTTGGACGCCCAACCGACTGCGCCACCCAGGCGCCCCTGTATGCATTTCTTAAACGAAATAAAGTTCTCTCTGTGGTGGAAGTTCCCAAATTCTCCTCCAAAAATTATAACTGATATTTCTTTTTCTTGAGACTTTTTTTGAAACGATTTTTAATTTTTTTTATTAAAAAAAAAATTTTTTTTTTAACATTTATTTATTTTTGAGACAGAGAGAGACAGAGCATGAACAGGGGAGGGGCAGAGAGAGAGGGAGATGCAGAATCGGAAGCAGGCTCCAGGCTCCGAGCCATCAGCCCAGAGCCCGACGCGGGGCTCGAACTCACGGACCGCAAGATCGTGACCTGAGCCGAAGTCAGACGCTTAACCGACTGAGCCACCCAGGCGCCCCTGAAACGATTTTTTAAAAGTAATCTCGACACCCAATGGGGGGCTCAAACTCACGACCCTGAGACCAAGAGTCACACGCTCTCCTGACTGAGCCTGCCAGGTGCCCCATAACTGATATTTCTTGAGCTGCTTGCTACCAGGTGCCAGAAACTTGGTTGGATATTTACCTCTGCTGCCTCGAATCCTCCTGGATTAGGTAGATAGTATTATTTGCATTTTACAGATGAGGAAGCTGTTGTTCAGGGAGGACCCCTGAGCTACTCAAGGCTGGGAGGCTCAAAGGGAGGAGCTAGGACTTGGTCCCAAGCAGACTTGCACTCTTACCACAAAATCATGCTATCTCTGGTTTGAGCCTTATCCCAGGTTTGAGCCCTGTCGAGCCCCGGGACTGGGGGAACCTGGACCCATCCCTGGGAAGCTGGATCCCTAAAAAGGGGTCAGGGTGGCTTTGACCAGTGGAGCTCCTCATGGTCCTTGAAAGTGAGACTCTTTAGAGTGCCAGACATTTGCGGGGGGGCGGAGGCTCTCAGTGCAAAAACTAGGGGTAGCGCTGGGGGAGTGGGGGTTTCCACGGTGAGCTTCCTGGTCTCTGTGTGGGGCAGTGGGCTGCAGGCGTCCCTCAGAGGGAGGCTCTCTGGGACCTCGTGCTGGACACAAGAGCTCAGTGGAGACATCGGGACACGGGAAAGGGCAGCTGTGGGCTTGGTCCTGGGAGCTCAGACTAGCTTCCTTCCTTTTGGGCTTACGTCCTTTTCTATCATCAGAGACAAAGGCTGAGAAACAATCTCGAGGACCTTTTATTTCCGTTGGGTGGAATTCACACCTGAGGGCTGGGGAAGAGAGGCACCAGAGGAGAGACCATAATTCGCACACAGGCCTGTTCCATATGGGATCCGCCTGGGATGTGAACAACACGAGAGAACCCATTTTTTGTTTTATTTGACTGCTGCCATTTTATTACTCTCAAAGCACTTTCATGGCTGTGGTTGCCACTCGTTCTTCAGAGGACGAGGCTCACAGAGGAGGACCGCATGGCCCTTAGAACTGAGGGACCCCGGGATCATCTGGCTCCATTCCTTCACACTACTGGAGGGGGGACCTGGGAGCCAGAGAGGTGAAGCTATGGTTGGCCAAAGGCAGGGCTGGAGAGAGGAAGGAGTTCACCCCTTATGCTGAGACCGAGCTGAAACTCAGAGGGTTTTGGGGAGCGACCCAAAGTACCACAGCCTGTAAAGCTGGGTCTAGAACCCTCCTTCATGTTTCCCCTCCAGACTCTCTTCTGTTGGTTTGCTTCCATCATCCAACCCCTAAACTCTAGAAGCCCCCTTGAGGTCCACGCTCTGTACTGAGACCCTTCAAAGACTTTCCACACACTTCAGGCCACCCAGAGAGCCAGTCACAGGGGTCACAAGGGCGGAGCACTCTCACGGAATTTAGCAGGGTGTGGGGGACATCATTTCCTCTCTAGACAGCATGTCCCGGCGGGGGGCAGAGACTACCCCTGTGCCCCATACAGTGTCTGACACATGGTAGGTAGACAGTAAGAATTTGGAGACTGAATGATATTGGGTCTCTCAAACCTTGGAGTTACAGTATTCACTAGCAAGCTATGAAATACATTCACTGAGTCTCTGGCAGCATTAAAAAAGAGAAAGGAACAGGGAATATCAGAGTGCGTTGTATTTAGTAAGGGTAGGCGCTGATTTGTGAACTGATGTAGAATACAATTTTTACTTTGAGTTACGATATAAAAAAAGAAAGTGGGGGAGTAGCTTACGGAACCCAGAGCCTCTGGGCACCCTCTGGGAGGTCAGGCAGCCCTGGGGAGATGCCCCCCGGCATCATGAATTCTCCCCCGTCTCCTCAGGGTTCCTCTGCACAAGGGCAAATCGCTGAGGAAGGCCTTGAAAGAGCACGGGCTGCTGGAAGACTTTCTGAAGGAACACCCATATGGCATCAGAAAGAAGTACTCCAACTTAGACAAGGTGTCCAACGAGCCCTTGGCCAACTTCTTGGACGTAAGTGGCTCTGCCCACCTTCCGGTAATGCTTCTCACAGAGTGTGATGGACGCCCCCTCCCGGACTCGGCCTGTTTCCCACTTCGAGGAATCATGGAGCCCTGTGGGCTATGGAGGCCATGTCCTTGCCCCTCAGTCACCTCTGCGGTGGGCCAGCGGACCCGGCAAAGGCAGGGCTCGGAATGTCACCCCCGGAAGGGTCTGTGTTCAGGCAACCTGCAGAAAACATCCCTTGGGGGACCATAATCTGCTCCCAGGTGCACCCCCATGCCTTAGGAAACCCATGACTTCATCCGGGCTGGGCAGGGATGGGGTACTGGTACCCATGTGCCACCGCCTAGGACGTGACAGGTACGCCCCTTGTGCCCTCTTCCTTTCTGGAGCCTGTCTCTTCCTCATCTGTCATCTGTCACTGCAGTAAACAGCCTTTTGTTTCCAGTGCTCTCGTTTCCTTATCTAGGTCACGCTGGCACCCCTACCCCCCCACCCCCGCCCCCGCACCGGCCCTAGTTCTGACTCATGGGGAGGCTGGCAAGGTGGCATGGCAGGGGCAGCTTGGGCTGGGACTTGGGGGTCCGTACCTCGCTGGTGCCCCGTCTTTATGTCCCTGCCCCTGGCAGGAGGGCCCAGTCTTCCTGCCAAGAAGGGCCCACATTTTGATCTAATGTCTGGGGCTTGTGGGAGGGGCCAGGCGATCACGGCTCGGGTAGGAGCCAGCGTGGCGGCTGGAGGTGAAGAACCCTCCCCAAGGACCCTCATTCCCCCTTCCCCCCTTTTCTCGATGCCAAACATCGACGCTCACCCCTATGCTGTGCTCCCCACCCCTGACCCCGTGCTGTCTGTCCCCAGTGTCAGTACTTTGGGAAGATCTACATCGGGACCCCGCCCCAGGAATTCACCGTGGTGTTTGACACCGGCTCCTCGGACCTCTGGGTGCCCTCTGTCGACTGCAAGAGTTACGCCTGCAGTGAGTGACCTCCCTTTCTGGCCCGCCTCTCCAGGCTCGGAACCCAGGGCCCCTCTGCCAGCCACGGTCAAGGTGCTGGGCAGGGGGAACGTGGGTGCAGGAGAGCTTGCTCTGACGTTCCCAGCCTCCCGGTTGCGCCCCATCTCCTGGTTCAGCCCTTCCAACCGGGCCATGGATTGGGAAGGTGTGCAAATTACGGGTCTAATGTGTAAAGCACCAGCTGGAAATTAGGGAAGCTTAGGCTATTTATTTACTTATTTATTTAGTCTCCATCAGGAGCCAAGGCAAGCTGCTGACCCTTCTGGGTCCTCGGTTTTCCTTTCTATAAAACGGGGCTATTATATGCCGGTGGGTGCCTGGAGAATGAAGTGAGAGGGTCTTACTGTTGATGATGAGTAAACAGCGAATACGTGCTATTAATTTATTCCTCCAACAATCCTGGGAGATTGGTGCCCTCTCTACCTCCATTTACCAGAGGAGGAAACCAAATTTCAGAGAAGAAAAGGGTCTTGCCTAAGATGGCAAAGCTGGAAAAAGTCAAATGTCCATGGAAACCGCAGGGATGGCTTTTTGCTTTCCTGTTTCGTTTGGAAGCTACACGGGTAGCACCGGGGGTCACCGGTGGGTCGAGCACCAAAGAATAATTTTCTTTACTAAACTGTGTGGGATCCAGAGAGAATGGGTGCTTGTTTTCAGCAGAGAGAATGGTTAGTATTTAGACCATATTTTTACAGGGCCTGGTGAGGGTCTCAGCCCTGGCTGACACCGTCCACTGGTGAGAAGATTCTGTGGGCCTCGCTAACCCTGGGTCTGTTTCAGAAACCCATCATCGCTTTGACCCATCCAAGTCCTCCACCTTCCAGAACCTGAACGAGCCCCTGTCCATCCAGTACGGCACCGGCAGCATGCAGGGCTTTCTGGGTCTCGATACCGTCACTGTGAGTGGGGCTTTGGGTCAGCAGGCACTCACCTTTCCTCCCCAACCAGCTGCTTCACCACCTAGATGCCCAGGCTCTGGTGAGCTGTCCCTCCAGCTGCGGCTGAGAGGCCCTTTGGATCCTGCCCTCCCCCCCGCCACCAACAGGTGGCCTGGTGGGGATTTAAAAACTGAGAGGGATTTTGGCCAGCAGCTGCTGTGGCTCGACCTTCCCTCCTCCCTCCTCTCCTTCCCGTGCCAACCCCCAGAGTCCTCTTGAGAGGCTTCTCCATGCCTACTTTCCATCTTCCCAATCTTCTTCATCTATGTTTGCCATAATTGGTCCAGGATCCCCAGCCTGTGCCAGCACTGAGCTCTCTTCAGTGTCGCCTGTGTGATCTCACTGGAAATGTCGTTCTTAGGAAGGTGCTATTATTCCCTTGTTCAGAGGAGGAAGCGGAAGCTCAGAGGAGTCAGTAATTTGCCCGAAGTCACACAGCTGGGAGCTGAGTGTCAGAACCCCGCCTCCCAATCTTTGAGCGGTGCCCTTGGCTTGGCCTCCCTCAGTCGCCCTGGAGGACGAATCCCCTGCCCAGGTGTCATGGAACAGCATACTCTTTCGCGTCAGAGAGCACCTGTGCCCTGTGGACAAGGGTTCCCCTGTCTGTTGCCACTTTTTGGCTTGTAAAGTACTCGACACAGGGGTGGGCACACAGTAAGGGCACAATACACATTAACTTCCTTGTCTCTTTCCTCACCCACTATCCAAGATTAAGCAGCATCCCTCCATGATTTTCACCTCAATCTTCCTTGAGTCCTTTCTGGGTCTGGCTGAAGGCTCTTTTGCTTTGAGCCAAAAGGGAGACACGGCTCTTCTCCATTGACAGTCCTGTCCTCAGCCTCTCTCGTAGGCAGGACAGGTGCCCACGCAGCTCAGGCCTCCCCAAGAGTCAGCAGCACCAGGCGGCAGGGGCCCAGAGGCTCTTCCTCTGTCCCTGGCTTCATTGGACCAATTCCCTCAAAACCACAGCGCAGAGCTGGGAAAGGAGGGCTTTTCTTTGCTCGAGTAACTACATTACCTGGAGGAGGGAGGGCGAGCCCCAAGGCTGATCCTGATACCCACTTGCCCTGGGATCTTCCTGCCTCTGGCTGAGGGGCCCTTGGTGGAGGTCACTCTGCCTCTCTTACAGGTCTCCTCCATCGTGGACCCCCAGCAGACTGTGGGCCTGAGCACCCAGGAACCTGGCAACGTCTTTACCTACTCTGAGTTCGATGGGATCCTGGGGCTGGCCTACCCTTCTCTGGCCTCCGAGTACTCAGTGCCCGTGTTTGACAATATGATGCAGAAGCACCTGGTGGCCAAAGACCTGTTCTCTGTTTACTTAGACAGGTAGGAGCTGTCCCCAGGCAGGGTCAGACGTCCACAGCCCAGCAAGGTCTCTTGGCTGAGGAATGTCCACCCCTCTGGGACACGGCAACTCAAGGGTGGTGTCCAGAATCCAAGAAAACCTCTCCTTGTTTCCAGGCAGACCCAACTTCTTGTCCCAAAGTCCCCCACATAGCCATTGATACAGACAGAGTCCATTGGACCAACATTTGACTTTGATTTCTGGCATTTAAAAAACGAAGCCTGACCCCATCTCTGCACGGGGGCATTTTTTCTTTTTAACATTTATTTATTTTTGAGACACAGAGAGACAGAGCATGAGTTGGGGAGGGGAAGAGAGAGAGGGACACACAGAATCTGAAGCAGGCTCTAGGCTCTGAGCTGTCAGCACAGAGCCTGACACAGGGCTCGAGCTCACAAAGTATGAGATCATGACCTGAGCCGAAGTCGGACGTTTAACCGACTGAGCCACCCAGGCACCCCTGCATGGGGGCATTTAACATCTTTTTTCCAAACTAGCCAGGACTCCATAATCATTGTGGGTGTCACTGAGATTCATAGACTTCTATTTATTTTTATTTTATTAAAAATTTTTTTTAATGTTTATTTTATTTTTGAGAGAGAGACAGATAGAGCACAAGTGGAAGAGGGGCAGAGAGAGAGGGAGACACAGGATCCAAAGCAGGCTGCGGGCTCTAAGCTGTCAGCACAGAGCCTGACGCCGGGCTTGAACCCATGAACGATGAGATCGTGACCTGAGTTGAAGTTGGATGCTCAACCAACTGAGCCACGCAGGTGTCCCCACAGACTTTTAGAGTAGGCTCCAAAGGAGTTCCAGTCTTCTCCTTTCACTATGAAGGAAACTGAGGCCTGGGAGGGACGATCACCCCAGGAACTGGTGGCTAAGTCATACCTGTGTCTCTGTTTCTGTCAAAAATCAATAAACATTAAAAAAAAAGTAGCAGAGGGGGAATTCAGTGACACTGCAGTGTGCCCATGTTTCCCGGCTGAGAGAAGAGCCCCGGAGTATGTGGGACCTTGTTGAAGACTCTCTCTTCTACTTGTAGCCAAAGGCCTGGGGGCAGGGGGTGGGCACAGGGGGACCCCTGAGGGTGACCTGAGCAGAGCCCAGTGGTCATGTGACCTGTGTGGTGGTCATTTCCTGACCTCCCCTCGGGAGGCAGGTGCTGCCTCGGCCGGGGGGGGGGGGGGGTGGTGCTGCGCTCAGAGAGAGGATGCTGTAACTGTCATCAGGGAAAAGCCCCGAAGAGCAGGGAGGCCCGGAGAACGCATCTGAAGCCTTCGGGGTGGAGGTGGGAGTCGAGGGCAGGGCGGACAGGAAGGCCAGGTCTCAGTGGCATCTGCCCCTGGGTGGGGATGCGGCGGCCCGTCACCAATTTCCTTGGTTTCAGGAATGGCCCGGGGAGCATGCTCACGCTGGGAGCCATTGACCCCTCCTACTACACAGGCTCCCTGCACTGGGTGCCCGTGACCGTGCAGGAGTACTGGCAGTTCACCGTGGACAGGTGAGTGAGCGGCAGCCCTGGGCCCCAGCCACGGGCTGGCTCTGGGTGTGGGGACGGGAGGGCCTGGGGATCAGCCCGGGAGGCTCTGAGAAGGCCCGCACACCGTAGCTTGTAAGACCATCACAACACGTCCTGAATTAGACGCTTCCAAGGCCAATGACCTTTGCCGATGAGCACGCTGGACATTCACCGATGCTTCATTCTTAAGAGTGCTGCACTAACTGAGCACTTACTACCTGCTAGGCATTGGGATGAGTGATAATAGGACCGTCTCGTTTACTCCCGGCGAAAACCCTATGAGGTGGTGCCATTAGTAATCCTCATTTTATAATTTACTGACCTCAAGTCTGAACCTCGTGACCGTCCCTTGAGGAAGTCAAGGAAGGAGGGGTTGTGGCTCCATTCTGTGGATGAGAAGCCGGAGTTCAGGAAGGCTGGGTGACTTGTACAAGATTTGCAGCAGGTGGATGGTGGGGAGAAAATTTGAAACCAGATCTTTAGGCGACTTGTGCAGGACTCATTCCACCCCGACTCCAAAGTCTTGCCATGTGATTTTACACTTTTTTGACGTTTCTGTCCCACAGAAGGTGGGGAAGCCTTGATTTAGCTAATGACTTGGGAGAAAATGGTTTCAGGTCTTTTCTATGAGCTCTGGAAGTGGTGCTTGGGCTTGCCCCCTGCCTGAGGATCCTGGCAGGGGAGGGAGGGTTGGATGCTGGACGTGCTGCGAGGCTGTCCTGTTTCTGCTCTGCAGGGTTACGGTCAATGGCGTGGTGGTGGCCTGCGATGGTGGCTGCCAGGCCATCCTGGACACAGGCACCTCCATGCTGGTTGGGCCTAGCAGCGACATCCTCAACATCCAGACGGCCATTGGAGCCACCCAGGACGAGTTTGGCCAGGTGAGGCCAGGCCCATTTCCCCCGAGGGGTTGGGATTTCTCGAACACCTTCACAATGGCCTTCCAGCTCCGCCCACCACCGCCCTTGAGGCTCTCACGTCTCGTGCAGCTGCAGCGGCCCAGGTCTGGCCTCCAGTCTCCAGGAGGGCCATGCATCCCCGAGCTCTGCTGCACCTCCTTGTTCCTTCACCACCCCACGGGTCTCCCTGCTTCCTCCCTGACAGCTAAGAGCTCCCAGTGTCCTGGTTGAGACTGGAGGGGAAACACTGAGGCCAGTCCCTCTGTCTCAAGCTGGGGTCTGTCCCTGAACTGACTGACAGCAGGTCCTTGTCATTGTGACTCTTGAGGCCTGAGAAAGAATCTCCCTAGAGTCCTCTGGGTGGGTAAGCCTCTCCCCACCGCTTGGCTCCAGTGCAGAAGAAGGGGCTGTGCCTGGGCCCTCCTCTGCCTCTTCCAGCCAGATCACATCCCTTGCCCATCTAAGAGGACCTCCTTCTGGTCTTTAGTTTGACATCAACTGCGGGCAACTGAAGAGCATGCCTATGGTGGTCTTTGAGATCAACGGCAGGAAGTACCCACTGCCCCCCTCTGCCTACACCAGCCAGGTATGAGTCTCAGGAGAGGAAGCCTGGGTTCACCCGGCACCCCTTCTCTCTCCTGGCAAGTCAGCGAACTTCTTTGGTGGCGTGGCCCAGATGGAGAGTGTGGGAGGTACATGTAGATCAACCGGCCTTTCTGAGTGGGGCCCTGTTGTCCTTGGGCCTCACGTGTGGCTGTTATGGCCTCATCCTGGGAGACATGGGGTGGAGAGAGCCCAGCGGCTTGAGGGAGGGTGGGGTAGGCAGGACCACAGCTCCCCATGGGAACCTCCATCCACTGTTCTAGCTTCTAAGCCCAGAGCTCTGGAGCTTTGTCCAGGATTTTTGTGGATAGCCTGGGCTTTGTGGGGACCCAGCCCTTATCCCCCCCTGACCCACTGGCCTCAGCTTTGGCCTGGCCTTGAGTATATACAACTAGTAAGGCCTTGCCCCCCCCCCCCCCCCCCCCCGGTCTGGCTGGTCCTCAGGGCAGTAGGTGCTAATAGGAGGGCTGCAGGCTAGAGAGGACAAGTGAGGAGGAGTGGGGTCAGGGGACCATCCCAAGTGATCTTGCATTGCATCACTTGATTTTCTGAGTATCGGTTTTTTCACCTTGTTGAGCGAGATGAGTCTGATACTTGTCTGCTTACCTCAGAGGGTGATTTCAAGGATGACAGGAAATAATAAGTGAGAGAGTAATTGTGGGGTGTGGTGGGGGAGGCTTGCCATCGGATGTGGTGACTGTGGTTGGGACCAGCTTCATCTCAGCCTTGCCTTTCCCAGGATCTGGGCTTCTGCGCCAGCGGTTTCCAGGGTGAGGGCGACGACCCGCTGTGGATCCTGGGAGATGTCTTCATCCGGGAGTATTACAGTGTCTTTGACAGGATCAACAACCGCGTGGGGCTGGCCAAGGCCATCTGATTGCACCGCCGACCGTGGAACACGCATGCACTCCCTAAGCACACATGCATGTGCACACACACACACGCACACACGCACACATATGGACCAGGTTTTCTGGCAGATGGTTCTCAATAAACACCATATCGCTGCAAAGTGTGGCTTCTGTGGGGCCAAAGCCCTGCGCCCTTGTGGGGGTGGGGAGTGACTGTCATGTGGTACGTCTGGCAGCATTGGGGCTTCGTGACTGGGGGAGGGTTCAGGACCTTGCTGGTGGGTGGAGACTTTCACAAGGGAATTGGCCACTTCAAGCTTAGGCCAGGTAAAACCAAGGCATGTCTTGCCTCTCTGTTCTCTCACTCTAGATCTTTCTGGGGAAAGGGTACAGTAGGGGAGACCTTTGCAGGACGAGGCTGGTCCCTGAGGAGCAAGGGGTGTGGGGCTGAGGAGAGAAAAGCTCTAAGTCCATTAAGAAAAGGGCCTTGGGGTATTTTGAAGAAGACAGTGGGGTAGACAGAAGGCACGTGGGAAGATCTGAAGGTCCTGAGGTTGCCATTAACCTGGGGGAAGAACCACAGCTGAGAGTCCCATCCTCAGTCTTAGAGGCTCTGAACCTGACCCACCAGCACGTGGAGAGTGGCTCCATCCCTGGGACAGACCCACGTTCAAGGGCTCTCAGAGGCTGCCAGTCAAAGCTCACGCCAGTGCTCAGTGCTGACTGCTAGAGCTGAGTGAAGACCCCCTAGTGCTCAGCCAAGACCCCAGCAGTCGGTGGCCAGACCACTCCTGCTCCCAGGTTCCTGAAGCTTCTTTCTGGAAACAGAGAGGCCGCATGGAAAATAGAGATACCAGAGGGTTAGAACAAAGGGATCCAGGTGGATTTAAGTGTTTTTCTCACTTATGCTACCTTGAGACCATATGGGGGTCAGGCAGACGAGCTTCCTGGGGGGATTTCAGTGCTCAGAGCCCCTTGACGGGCCCCCTGCAACAGTGCTCTGCTGATCTGCACACGTTTGCTCCCTCGACCCTCCTTCCTTTTTCTTTGGGCCGCTTGTCTTGGCAGCCTCCCAACAGGAGGCAGTATAATTGATCAGGCTTCTGTTTTCTAAACCACAGCCAGTCTGGCCCCCCATTTTGGGACTGGGCTTCAAGTCACACCTGTAAGTAGCTGAACTCTCAGAAAGGGAGCTGGGGCCAGGTTAGCATCTAGGTCCCGCCCCCGCCCCTCCTAATCCTGACCACACTTGCCCTGCAGACAGCTGAGGAGCAGGTGAGTCACACAGCAGTCTCGGAGAGCTTGATGCCTCGGATTTGGCCAGGACGCTTCACAAAGGACAAAGGAGACTGTGCTTTAGGAAGAGGAGTGGGGAGAGGGGCTTGGCAGACCAGATCCTGTTAACAGGCTCCCCCGGGGCCATCTCTTGGGGTCTTTCTCAGCTGTATGCAAAGCCAAAGAAGATGAGGAACCCAGGGCAGTGGAAATGCTGTCCCCAGTGCCTTTGTGGGTCTGTGGAGGAGCAGCCAGCACGGGGCCCCGGAAGCACCCAGTGGTTTCTGGCAGGAAAGGAGCGGAATTGGACTGTGGGGGCCTACGTGGAGGAGGAAGGGCTCAGGCGGCAGCCCCAGCTGAGCCGAGGAGCCTGGGGTGGGTTGGGGCAGAGGCTACGGGAACACATTCCAGGACTTCAAGAACACAGGATGGGCCTTGGGGTTTGGTTCCTACAAGGTCAGGGAGGACAACATGGCGTCAAGGAGTGAGTTCTGGCTTTGGGCGACTTTGCCAAGCCTCGCTTTTCTCATCCAAGACCAATACTGTCTGTTTGCCAAGCATGAGACAGAACTGGGCCACATTCATTATTTTTAGGCTTCTTGTAGATTAAAAAGAAAGTCCCGAACAAGCTCACGAAAATTGTGTCATATTTTAATGGCTTACACTTAGCAAATTGCATTTTAAACATCCAGACTTCCATGAGAGATCATGTGGAAAGTCTCCACATGATGACTTTCATAAATGGGAGGCTTAGACCGAATGGCTCCCCACTGCTGACCCTAGCCCACTGGACCCCGGTGGCGGTCCCTGTCCTAGGTGGTTAGTGGCCAGTCCCTCCCTAGGGTTTCTCCCCGCTGCAGAGAATACCCTGCTGGAAAGGTTCTCCGCCCTCCAACCCCTCTGTTCAGTTTTCACTTGTCCTTCAAACCTCAGCTGAGTGCAAATCTTTCCAGGATGCTCTTGACCAGGCTGGATTGGTTCCCTCCTGTGCGCCCCCTGTGCCCCGTGCTCTCCTTAGCACAGTGCTTATCGTTCTAACATTTGTTTCCTGTCTGTCCCCCTCACCGACTGGTGGCTCCCTGAGGACAGACACTGCGTCTCTCATTTTGATATCTTGGGTACCTAAACCATGGAATGCCTTCATCAAGTGTTGCTGATATGAATAATATCATCAATGGATGAACAAATGAATGATTCAATCAGTAAGGTCCTCAAGAGTTGCACTGCTCACTGCTGGTCTCCCCCTTTTCTCTCAGATCCTTGCAACCACCCACCCACCCACCACACTTGGGCCCTCTCTGCATCTTCTCCCTCTTGTTGCGGAGCCCGCAATGCTCCCCTTTCTTTGCTGTCCCTGGGGAATGGCTCACCTTCAGTGGGACAATGAAGGGGCAGAAGGCAGCTGCCGCTGCCTCCAGGGCTTTAAGGTTCTGCCGGAGGGGTCCACACTGGGCTCTGCACCAGGCCCCGCTCTCTGGTGGGGGGGGGGTCTGCCAGGTGATGAAGGGGCCTTGGAAGGGCTGTCAGCACATCTGCTACTTGCTTGTGAAGAGGGGCCACCTGGAGGCCAGTGGGGAACTGCGATGCTGGGCGGAGGTTCCCGCAGGGCCAGCTGCTCACTCCCTGCTCCCCCACCGGCACCGGCTGCTGACGAAAAAGCCAAGGCAGGGAGACCGCAGCTGGGGAAGCCTCAGTGTTTGCTCCAGTCCCCGCCACAGTCTACCGCCTTAGCCACACCTAACCCGCTGCAGAGCTGGCCTCAGGGCCTTTGTGCCTGCCATCCCTTTGCCAGTTTTTCTCCTTTCCGTTCTCTCTGACCTATGACTTGCTCCTCATCCTTCCAAATCAGCTTAAGTGTCCCCGGAGGTGACACCCCTCTCCGCCAGACTTTCTCTTCTAGCTTCCTGATTGCTCAGTGGGGATCTTTACAACAGATTTGTCCTGTCGTATTTATTCGCTTACACATCGGTCTCTGCCTGAGCGTCTGGTGGACAGCATGGGCATCCTTCCTCTCTGAGTCCTCCGTGCCTGGGGTGGGGGGCGGGGCGGGGGCGCCGGGCACACCTTGGAGGTTGAGCAAGCGCCCAAGGGTGGTTTATGCTGTGTGATGTGAGCGGGCGAATCTATGGACTGGTAGCATGAACCACGAGTGCGGGGAAACACAGGTTCACGAGGATGCGAGCGTGCATACGCGCACACACACGCACGCACAGATGCACACAGTCAGGCACACGAGCTGGCCCAGCGCCCCTCCCTGTCCCCCCGCATACACAGGGGCAGAGGCCTCAGCTCGCAGCCCCATCCCCCCGCCCTCTGTCCTTCTCCCTCCCCTGTCACTCAGTTCCAAGCCAGTTCCTCTCATGCTAATGAGAGGAAGCTTTGGCCAGAGAGAAGCTTGGAAAGGAAGTCTTTGAAATGGAAATGTTATGACAAAATGATGGATTGTTTTCTGAGCTGTGCAGTTGGTTTCTTGCTGGCAGCAGCAGAAGGGATGCTATAACTGAAGGCGGGGTGGGGGGTGGGTGGGGGGGTGAGGGGGGTGGGTGGGTGGGGGGGGGGTGGGGGGGGGTAGAAGTTTGCCCCATGTCAGGAAGCCCTAGGCAGCAAGAGAGGCAAGGGAGACACACTATAAGAGCAGGAGGTGGGCAATGGAAAGAGGGGGTGAGGGACAGCCTGGGGCAGGCAAAGGGACTTGGCCTGGCCACCGCCCAGGAGCCCTGGTTGTGGCCACTCCCCCACACCCGCCCCCTACAGGCCAGGGCCTGCAGCAGCTCCCTGCTGAGAACAGGAGGGGCTGACCTTCCACCAAGGCCATACTTAGCACCCTGCAGGGCTGGCCTCTGGGCCTTTGCTCATGCTGCTTCCTTTGCCGGGAGCCCCGCCCACTTTCTCCAACCTGCGAACTGCTCTTCATCCTTCAAGACCAGCTTAAATGTCACTTCCTCTGAGAAGAGCCCCTACTGCACATGATGCCCACCTCACCCAAACCCTCCAAACCCCAGCAATGCTTGCTCACTGACCCCTGGCTGCTCGGTTTACCCAGGGCTATTTAGAATTGTCACCTAATTTACTAAAAAATACGTTTCGATGGAGCACCGGGGTGGCTCTGTCGGTTGAGCGTCCGACTTCGGCTCAGGTAATGATCTCACGGTGTGTGAGTTCTGCACGCCACTTCGGATCCTCTGTCCCCCTCTCTCTCCGCCCCTCCCCCACTTGCACGTACGCTCTCTCAAAATAAATAGACATTAAAAAAAGTGTTTTGAGTCTGTACTGCGTGTGAAGCACTGTTCCACGCACTGAGTCCCTCGGTAAACACGCCGTACAGAAGCCTCCACTGCCATGGAGTTCTGTGGGGACGCGGATATGTGCAGGCTGTGTAGGATGTGGGCTGGTTTTAGGTGCCATGGGAGGAAGTGGAGAAGGACAACAAATGCCATGAGAACACATACGCTTTAAAATGAGGTGGGCAACACAGGCCTCATGAGAAGGGGCCATATGGACAAAGACATGCAAAAGGGGGTGACACACGGATATGAAAGAGGAACAAGCATTATAGGTAGAAGGAATAGTGTGTGAAAAGTAGCCAGCACTTAACAGACAGAAGTTACCCATAGGTAAATATGGATACATTATCATCTGCTTCCCCCTCGTACCTTTCTGAGATGACCCTTTGAGGGCAGGGGTCATATCTCAATCCTTTTGTATCCTTCATAGCACTTCGCGTTTGACACAGCCGAATGTTCAGCGGAGGTGTGTTGAATGAATAAAAGAACTCCAAATTGTCCTTGGGCGGCCCGACTCAGCTCTTGTCCTGGAGCGCCCTCTAGTGATCCAATTTCAAATGCCAGCTTTGCGTACCTTTTTGTATCCCGCAACCTTCTTTCTCTCCACCCCAGCAGGCCACCTTGGCAGGTGTTGGGGGCAATAGTCAAGCACATCATAGAATTTACTAAGTGCCTACTATGTCCAGGGCACAGTGCCTACTTCTGCAGGAGGCACAGACACAGGGGACACGGTCTCTGTCCTCAAACCCCTCACTCACTGGACCCCTCGAGGGCTGGCCTTTCCCTTCTCTGTTTTCTGATCTCCTCCTCCTTTGATCTTTCTGGATCATCTGTAATCCCAGGATAACATTTTGAGCTAGAGCTGGCCAGGGAAAGATATGCCTGCTGTGTGTGCTGAGGGGCTTGGGGACAGCATTAGCCCATCCAGGCGGGCAGGGTAAGCCTTCACCCCAAGGAGTTAAGCTCCAGTGGGCCTGTAGGCAGCCAGGACCGTTGGGGCCCCGGGGCTGGGGCTAGAGACATGCAGAGCCTGCTCTGCTGGTGGAATCACACCTCCTTTAGGAGGACTGCTCATGGCTCTGGCCACCTCCTCTGGGCTGGTGACCTTGGTCTCCTCCGCATGACACCGAAGTTCCATCTATAGGTAATGAGCTCCCCCACCTTTTTGTCCTTGCCCTGTCCTCTGGCCCCAGCCATGAAACTTGAGAGCCCCTTTCTTTCCCAGGGCTCTGTTTAGCACGGACACCAGAATAACTGTGTCCTTAGAGCTTTATTTTTAGGACCTCTGGGAGGGAACAAGGAGCTTCTGGAGAGGCTGCTCGTGTGTTGGGGAGTGTCCTGGGCTGGGCCCAGCCATACCTTCCGCAGCAGCTTTGAACCGTTGCCTGGGAAGCTCTGTAAGCCAGGCCCTCCCCAGGGAGTGCCAAATCGGAGGCTCAGTCCTCACATCAGCTCCCTGAAGGGCGTTTCTCATCTGAGGGCATCTCCAGTGCCCTGGCCTGTGTCCCCGTTGGGCTTGGATAATATGCAAAGAGTAGAGAATCCGTGACCACTTTCCTGGGTCTGCACGTTCCCAGGGAGTCCCAGCCACAAGCTGGTCAGGAAGAGAATGAGTGGGGACCCGAGAAACCTCAGAAACCATGGCCTTTGGCCTGACAGTCAGGTGGACCAATGGACAGGCTGGTGCAGGTGTCATGTGGACATTCTAGTCACTTTGTGGCAGCTGGGTTATGGATTTGGACTGCATCCTAGGGACTTAATTAGATTCATGAGGGAGAGGAAGGGGTTTCTTCTGCCCACGGGGTGCTCCCTGGCCAAGGTCACTGGGCACTCGGGACTGTGCCTTCCTCACCCCTTCCTCTCTCTGACCACCTCCTCCCCTGGTGTGGTGTCTCAGGCCACTCAGGCCGCCATAACAAATCACCACAGACCAGCAGCCGAAACAATACACATTTGTTTCTCGTGGTTCTGGAGGCTGGAAGCCCAAGGTCAAGGTGTTGGTGGGGCTGGTTTCTCTGGCTCCGGGGCTTCCAGAGGGCTGCCTTCTGTGCACACACACACCCCCTGTCTCTTCTTCTTCTAAGGACACCAGTCACATTGGATCAAGGCCCCACCCTTATGGCCTCACTTAACCTTAATTGCCTCTTTAGAGGCCCATCTCCAAATGCACTCACTGAGGGGATTTGGGCTCCCGCATTGATTCAGGAGGGACACAGTTGAGTCCATTAGGAGTGGGATCCTGAGTGACCTCCCCTCCCCACTGTGCCTGTGACCTCTACACCTCTTTGCTGTGCCTGTGACCTCTACACCTCCTTGCTGCTCATCGGTCCTTTTCCATCCGGCCCCCAAAGTAACCCCTCCCCCTAGGCTGAAATTGCCCTGGCGGCTCAGAAACCCCCAGCTCGTTCTGGGGCTAGTCGGCCCCTGGGGGTACAGGTTCCAGGTGGGAGCAGCATGTCTCCCCAAGCGGAGGAACACTGAAAAGTCACTTCTCCCACTGGAAGTACCTGAGCTTGAGGGTGACATGGGGCTTCCCGTCTTCCCCGTGTAGCCAGGGGGCCTGGCCCGACGTCTGGGGCTAACAACGTGCTGGGCCTTGCCAGAGTGCACTCTCTCCTTCTCTCCCACCACGGATTTACAAAATGCCTAGCGCAGAGATGCTGGAGTCACAGTGGTGGGCGAACCATGGTCTTTGTCCTCGTAGCGTGTTGCAGGGACGAGAGCAATCGGGAGCTTTATCATGGTGAGATTTATTGAGAGGGACCATATTTTACATTTTAAATACTCTGTCTTATTGTTCTCTCAATTGATTGCAGAGTCCTAAAAAAAGCTGGTAATTCTGAAATCAAACTCCATCTGCCAGATTGTTTCTTGTGCCAGCGAGTGTCCCAGTTTTTAGTCTAGAAGGTATAGCCCCCATTCAGCCTGTGCTTCTGAGCCCCTGATGTGGCGTAGGGAGCTGAATGGAGGAAAAGGGAGAGGGTCTGGCATCCGGAAACCGTCCCCATTCAGGGGCCCCCAGGCAGGTGCCATGCTGGCTCATGGAAGCCTGTCCTTGTCTCCGGCGGTTCTAGGACCGGCCCCCCTGCTCGGCTGCTCCAGATGGGCCACCTGGACTTTGACAGCTTCTGGACAACCTACAAAGGGCCCCCAGGCAGGATGTGACCTTTATAATCCCAACAGGGTTTGCTAGAGGGTCTGAGAGCGGGAGCCAGAGGGCAGCTGAGAGCTATGACCTATGGGGACAGCTAGGAAGGAGACTTTCAGCGGGCTGCCGGCGACGGAGGCTCAGCAGTGCTCCAGGACCAAAGCTGGGCCTGGTGAGCGGAGAGAGGGAGCATTTCTAGGACTTGCCCTTGAGGCTTTGGGCAGCTTTGACTATCTTCCTCGGTCTGTTGGTGGGAAGCCCCAGTGTATCAGGCCCTAGAGCTGAGGACCCTCACAGCAGGCTTCCTGGCCCTACAGAGGATGTTGGGGAGGGGTGTGGGGAACTAAAAGCCATGACTTCTTTCCTTGATGAAATGGGACCTGATTCTCCAGGGTGGGTGTTGTCCAGAGACTCTGTCATTGGACGGCAGAGGCTGGACCTCTCAGGCAAGTCACTTCCCCCTTGGGGGTCTCTGGTCCTCACCTCTGCCATCATCACCACCTGACACTCTGAAGGTGCTGATCCCAGCTCTCCAGCCCCAGTGTGGGCACGCAGCTGTAGTCCATGGGCTCTGGATGGCTCAAAGGGGAGTAAACTAGAGTGACGTGTCCCCAGACAGTTGGGTTTAAGAGCTATGGTGTCGACCCACTCTACCTCCTGGCCAATTTCTTTATGATGTGTATGAGCTGTGTTAGTTTTCTATTGCCAGGGCACCACGTTGGCACAGACCTGGTGGTTCCAAACAACGCAAATATATTATCTCATAGTTCTGGAGGTTGGAGGTCAGCAGGACGGCCCTCTTTGGGGGAGTTCTGGGGGGGTAATTTGTGTGGTTGCTTTTTCCAGTTTCCGCTGGCTGCCTGCATGCCTTGGCTGGTGGCCTCATCACTCCAACCTCCACTTTCCTTGGCGCCTCTCCTGACTCTGGCCTCTGCCTCCTTCTTGTAAAGGCCCTTGTGGTTACATGGGCCCCATTCACAGACTCCGGGACAATCTCGCCACCTTGAGATCCTTTGCCGTGTTAAGGCAACATACTCAAAGGTTTGAGGGATTAGGAGGTGGACATCTTTGGGGAGTCATCTAGGCCTCCGTGAGGCCTAGAGTTTCTGGGGAGGTGGGGGCTCCCCCTCCACCTGCCCATGACTATCCTCCTTAGATGACGATCAAGAGTCCTCTGCCTTCAGAGCACACCTTGCCTTTGTCCTCTGGGGGTGACCTTCGTTTACGGCTGTTGCGGGACAAACTCATTAGAGTACCATCCAGCTCCCTCAACATCAACACCCCTCCCCCAAACCACAGCAGGATGATCTCCTTAACAAAAACTCAGTGAGCTGAGGGCCAAGACATCACCTCCAGACACTTGTCCCCTCAGATCCCATGCCCAGTCTACCAAGCCTCGCTTTTCTTTGAATGTTTATTTATTTATTTTGAGAGAGAGAGAGAGAGAGAGAGAGAGAGAGAGGCAGACAGAGAGAGAGAGAGATCGAACACACATGAGTGGGGGAGGGGCAGAGAGTGAGGGAGAGAGACTCCCAAGCAGCATCTGAGCTGATGCAGAGCTTGAACTCATGAACCGTGAGATCATGACCTGAGCTGAAATCAAGAGTCGGATGCTTAACTGACCGAACCACCCAGGTGCCCCTCACTGTCTTCTTTACTGAGCATTGTTTCTACGAAGGGAGGGAGAATATTTGGCTTATCAGTGTCTAAGCTTAGGGAGAGGGCACCACTGTAGAGGAAGGGAAGGAAGGAGCCACTGCTAAAACCTGCAATTGACGACGCTGGGGGGGGGGGGTGTCCCTCTGAGGTCCTAGGGCTGGCGCTTGGGCCCTTCTGGGTGTCGGACTTGGTGTCAGGGAGCATGTGGTCACCGAAGCCACGAGCGTGAGGAAGATGGCCCTGCCTTGATGCTAACTTTTGGAGAAATAAATACAACTGTCTTGTTCTCGCCATCGGTTTACAGAACTTCTTCTACTTAGAGGTGTGACTGGCTTGAAAAAGAAGCCAGTTTTTAACAGTTTAGATAAATTTGAGGCTGTCAGACTGGGTTCAATTTCGACCCTGCCATTCATTAGGCCCTGTGATCTTGACCTTCCCGGGCCTCAGTGTCCTTAGCTGTAGAATGGGAATACAAGAACTACCTACCAAGGGCAGAAATAAGGAAAAGTGAGGAAATGAAGGTACAAAGGGGTATGCCACGCAGGAATGCTATTGTTATAAAGGGAATGTGAGCAGGCTGGGAAGCATTCAGCAGCGGGAGTCCAGGGACCAGGATGACAATGGCACCTTCGGACAGCCCCTATGAGGTAGTGGGCGGTTGGAGTGGTCTGGGAGTTGAGCTGATGTGGGAGACCTTATGTTTTCATGTGGTGAAAACACTCATAGCCCTCTCCCCATGTGCTCCTCTCTTATTTTTTTTAAGTTTATTTATTCTGAAAGAGAGAGAAACATGTGAACAGGGGAGGAGCAGAGAGAGAAGGAGAGAGAGAGAAGCCCAAGCAGGCTCCTCGCTGCCAGCGCATAGCCTGATGTGGGGCTCGAACTCACGAACCGTGACCCGAACTCAAGAGTTGGACGCTTAACCGACTGAGCTACCCGATGCCCCTGCTCCTCTCTGTCTGACCATCGCCGCCTCAGGCCTGACTCCACTTTGGCAAATAACGTCCTATGAACTGCTTTACTCTGCGTGGTCGGCGGCCTGTCAAATGGCTTCCAATAATCCCGGCCTCCGCGGATTCATGCCCTGGTGTAATGCACTCCCTCGAGTGTGGCCCGGGTTTACTGAATTGCAAACAGAATGCTCAAAGCGATGGAGTGTCACTTCCAAGGTCGTTTTGCAAAGACAAACAACTCTCTTGCTTGCTCACTCTGAGGAAGCAAGCTGTCCTGTTGTGAGCTGCTGTATGAAGAGGTTCAGATGGCAAGGATCCGACGGTCAATCTGCAGCCAACAGCCGGAGGGGAGCTGTCCCCCTCAGTTCAACAGCGCTGAAGAAAACCCGTGGTCGGTCACGTGAAGGAGCTGGAGACGTATCCACCTCCTTTTGAGTCTTCGGGTCACTGCAGCACCGGCCGACACCTTGGGCATGACAGGCCCTGAGCCAGGGGACCCAACCCAGCTGAGCCTGGATTCCCGACCCACAGAAACCATGAGGCAATAAATGCAAGTTTGCAGCTGCTGAATTTTGGGATAATTTGTTATACAGCAAGAGATAGCTAATGCACGCTATAAAGTGTCGTTCAACACTAAGGAATCTCAGTATCATTGAACTTTTAACTTGGTGAGGGCAATATAGAACACCTACTCTGTGCCAGGTGCATGGTGTCAGGGTTCTAAGGTGATGGAGATGAGCTGGACAAGACCCCACCCTCCAGGAGCTTCCAGTGGATGGGGACAGGTAGACATGGAATGGGCAAGGTGAGATCAGAGCAAGCCTCATGGAGAGAAGAGCGTTTAGAGTGTCTTGAGGGATGGGGAGGATTTCAAAAGGCAGAAATAAGGTAAAGGGTATGTCACAGCAGAAGGAACAGAGGTGGTTTAAAGTGTTTTTTTTTTAATTTTTTTAATGTTTATTTATTTTTGAGACAGAGAGAGACAGAGCATGAGTGGGGGAGGGTCAGAGAGAGAGGGAGACACAGAATCCGAAGAAGGCTCCAGGCTCCGAGCTGTCAGCACAGAGCCCGACGCGGGGCTCGAACTCACAGACCATGAGATCATGACCTGAGCCCAAGTCGGAAGCTCAACCGACTGAGCCACCCAGGCACCCCTGGTTTAAAGTGTTTTTAAGCATGGGACATGGAGACGACCACAGAGGAGAAAAAGCTGGGCAGATTTGGCTCCTCTCATTTGGATGGGGTTGACACTAGGTGAGATGGGGGAAGGATACATCTTCCGGCAGCTTCCCAGCAATGGCGACGGCGCAGAATGGTCAGGCGAGTGTGGGAACTATAGTGTATGGGAGGTGGGATGGAGGAGGAGGAAGGGACTAGAGGGCTCTACCTAGAGTCTGGGCTCAGTCATCCTGGCTCTCCTGAGACAGCACTGTGAGGAAAGCAGAGAAGGGCGATGGGGAAGCATTGATACCTACCGCGGAGCCCCTGGCTTCCAGTCCTGCTTGGCCACTTGTTCCCTGGAGCATCTCGGGCAAGTTATGTGATTGCCCTGTGATTGCACCGCCTCATGTATAAGGTCAGGCTCACGATGCGTCCTACCTCATAGCGCATCATGAACCTCAAGCGGCTCGTTTACATTAAGCATCTTAGAATAGCACATGGGTGGGGGCGGGGCCTGGGTGGCTCAGTTGGTTAAGTGTCTGACTTGTGCTCAGGTCATGATCTCAGGAATCGTGATTTCAAGCCCCGTGTCGGACTCCGTGCTGACAGCTCAGAGCCTGGAGCCTGCTTCGGATTCTGTGTCTCCTTCTCTCTCTGCCCCTCCCCCATTTGCATTCTGTCTTTCTCTGTGTCTCAAAAATAAATAAACATTAAAAAAAAAAAGAATAGTGCAATAAATGCACTAAATGCATGCAATAAAGGTGGGTTACTGATATTTTTCAAGAGACGTGATCTGCTCTTTGCAACACCTCTCTTTCTTTCTCTTAGTGTTTTCCTTCTTTCATTTCTGGAGCATCTGTCATGCACCAGACGCCGTGTGGGGAATGGTAACATGAAAAGGTCACAGCCGTGGCTCCAGAAGGGTTTGCAACTTACTGGTGAGTTTCCAATCTAGATTTTATGCACCTTTCATACAACGTCAGCTGCGCACGGACCTGTCACCGTCCACCTCCCCCCTACTTTGCATAGCACCTTTTACTGTTTGCTAAGCAATTTCATGTATTATCTATTGAATTTCTTACCATAACTTGTCTGGTGGATGAGTGCCCTGCTGGGCCCTGCGGCCAGCACAGAGCACGGGGCTCCCCGCTCTCCTGGGCAAATGGAACACAACCCAGACAAAGGAGTAAAGTGATGCCTAAAAGGAAAAGCATCTGCTTTTGCAGAGTGTGCTTGGGGAGTTTTCTTCGCCGGGTGAGTGGGGCAGAAATAGAGGGTGTGGCCAGCGGGGCTTGGGGCCCCTGTTCTCACAGCCAGGCAGAGCAGACCTTGTGAATGTCATCTTGCTAGAAAACGCCTTTTATGCTGGGCTGCCTGTTTTGCCTCCCTGCTCTGCTCCAGGCCTGTGTCACACCCCCACAGTGATCTTGCCTCCCTCCTCCCTCCTTGCCCCCAGTCCCAAATACTCCTCAGTCCCTGGGAAAGGACTTCAGGGACATTGTGGGTGAGCGAGGCCAGTGGTGTGCATGCATGTGTATTGTACGGGGTTAATTCTTGGCTTCAGGGGTCCTTTACTGGGACCCAAGGCAGGGAAACCAAGCCATTAAGAAACTCCACAACGTGACTCAAGCATCTGAGTAAAAACAAGTCCATTTCACGAGTCATGAGTGGGAGCTGTTTCCAGAACCTGCTCGGGCACTCTGCTCAGATGGCTGTGCACCAAGCAGGCTTGGGGAGCCGGGGACGGGGGGACTTACTTGCCTGGCAGCCCCGGCACCCTTCAGGCTTGCTGTGCCTCCTCCTCTCCCTCCCACCCACTCCTTGCCTGTCACATCTTTAGGTCTCCTGCTCACCCCCTCCACCCCCATCGCCCAGGAGGCAGCAGCGTGGGGGAGGGGAAAGGTCAATGCTGTTGTCAGGCAACCTTCTCCCCTTCCCCGCTCCAATCCTTGACACAGTCACGAGGGGCCACTCTGCATCCCAGTGCCCTTTGTGCCCAAGGTGGGCTCCATGAGCCAGGGACATGGTGTTGTCGGTGACCACGCAGGCTCTGGTATCACTTTGGGCGTGTGATTTAACCTCTCCGAACTGGTTTCCTCATTTGTAAAGGGGACTTGATAATTTTTATGGATTGAATTCCGTCCCCCCTCCCACCCCCAACGATATGGTGGCATCTTCTCAGTATCTCAGAATGTGACCTTATTTGGAGATAGGGTCCTTCCAGAGGTAATCCAGTTAAAATGAAGTCGTTAGGGTGAGTCCCAATTCAATGTGACTGGTGTCCTTATAAAAAGGGGGAAATCTGGACACAGAAACAGACCCAGAGGGAAGATGATGTGAAGAAGTTAGAGAGAAGAAAGCCATCTGTGCACCAAGGAACCAACCTGTGACCTTGGACTTCTAGCCTCTAGAACTATGAGATGATGCATTTCGGTTGTTTGAGCCACACATTCTGTTATTCACCAGAAGACGCAGAGGAAGCATCTGACCCGATTCCCCATGGCGTAGAAGGGAGAGACCCCATTTCCTCTCAGAACAAATGCTCAGTTACTGTAAGCTGGGCTGCCCCCTCCCCCGCCCCCACTCGCGTGGAGGTGACTGCGGCGTCAGGGAGGGGCTGCGGGCTCGGGGTGCTGCTCCACCAATGCCTAGATGGTGAGACCCGGGCAAGTCACCGGGGTTGTCAGAATTTTAGTTTTACCAACTCCACCCAAACCCTCCTGAATACCTCAGAGGGTTACTGTGAAGTTCAAATGAGATAAACACACGCGTGAAATCATTTTCCAAACTCTATGGCATTGATTGATTACTGCTGTAGTCATTCCTGGGATAAGAGGGGATTCTGAGAACACAGAGAACTACTATTTATTTAGTGCCTATGCTATGCAAGGGGGCTTATCGTTGACGTCTCATTTGATTCTCTTGACATTTCTAATAGAAAGGCACAGTGGGTCCCAATGTACAGTTGAAAGAACTGGGTCTCAGAGAGTTTGAGTAAATTGGTCACGGTCACGCAGCAAAACTGGGATCTGAACCTGGACCCATCATGTTAGTCCTGACCCTCCAGATTCAATATGGTGATTTCTGCTTGTGCTTCCCAAGCAAGGAAAGTGATCTGCACCTCGTTTCCCTAAAAAAACCACCCACCTATTGTGAGAACAGTTGACCTTGAACATTTCACTTCTAGATGATGCTTCAGAGAAAATTGTAACAAGCCTCGGGACAGCTGAAGACTTCTTTCCTCTCCAAGCAACTCTTTTTAATCTTAGTTTTTTCCCTCTTTCTTCCCCTTTATCCAGCTTCAAAGGGAAGGCCGGAGCTGAGTGCTCTACTGAAGCTTTTTAAAAAGCCCCTTCTATTTCCAATGCGCTGGACTTCAGCTACCACCCCCCCCCACCCCACACCCGCCCCCAGTCTCTTAGCTCCCAGGCCACAACCCTTCTCTTCCTGTCTGTGCCCCTCTGTTGTCCTCAAGAAGAGACAGACAGCCACAGGCCCAGTCTCTCTCTACCCCCTGCAGTGAGGTCCCCACTCTCTCCAAGATGAGGCAGATGACTCTGTCTTGGGAAATGCAAACCTTGTTTTCCCTTTCCCCACCCAAAGGGAAGCATCGTGATCCTTTATTCTTCAGCACTAGAAGGGAACATTTTTTTCTTTCAGCTCTTTCCAGCAAGAGCTCCCTCCTGGACCAAAATCTGTGTCCAGCACTGGTAGGCACCCCACCCCCCCGCCCCCCAGGGCTTCAGATTCTTTCCCAGTTGAATGTGGTGACTGGCCTCCCAGTGGGGTTGAAAGCGGTGGGGAAACCCAGCTTTCATTACTCCCTCCCTTCTGTGGGTTCTGTCCCAGGACCGGGTAGATGGTAAGCCGCACGGGGCCACTTTCCCTCCAGTGTGAGTGAGCCAGGGAGCAGGGAGTGAGCCAGGCTTTCTCCTCCTTCATTGGGAGAGCTCTGCTTCATAGAGAGGCCACTTCTACTCCCCAAGGGCAGACACCCCTCGTGGCCAGCTCTGTAACATAGAGAGGCCACTTCTACTCCCCAAGGGCAGACACCCCTCGTGGCCAGCTCTGTAACCCCAGAGCCAGTCTCGGCATCTGGCCCACAGCTGGAATGTGGAGAATGTTTGGGGAAAGAAGGAGCGTGCTGTCTATACCCCCAAGAAAGTGAATCAGGTACACGGCGGCGACTACTGGTTATCTTCTGCTGCTTGGGATCTTAGACAAAACTGAGAATTCAGACCTGCGTGGAAAATGCTGTGCTGGGAGGTTACTTCAGCCCAAAGTCTCCAGGTAGCCGTGTCACAAGTATCATCATTTTGGGGAGCGTGGGGGAAGTCGGGGGCCTCTGCCTCGGCCCACCTGTGGCCTTGGCTCTGCCCTGGATTGGTCCTTTGTTTCTCTTCCTCCTGCCCTCCCTTCATTTGTTGAGCATCTATTATGGATCAGACACTGTGCTGAGCTTATAACACTAAAAAGGCACAGCCGTGGTCCCTGAAGGGTTTACAAGCTGCAGGGGAGTTTTTATCCTAGGCTCCCTCTACCCCCATCCTACCTTTAGCGTGTTTTACCTTTGTGAAGGAATTTAAAGTACTATCTGATTCTCACAATAACCTCGGGAGCTTGGAATTATTTATTATCTCTGTTATATTAATATTGATTGTATCTGTGAACCGTGGAACAATAGGGTGGGTGGTGGTGGGAAGGAGGGGGCTCAGACATGGCCCCTCAGGCTCAGAAGGACAGAAGAGCCATCCAGAATCCCTCCTGAGGACCACTGCCTTTCTCTCCCGGTGCATCTGACTGCCGCCTCGGCAGCGGGAGTGAAACAGCATTCGTCATCCGGTGACATTTCACAGGCAGCTTTTCACCTCCGCTTCCCCTGAGATGCTATAACAAAAGTTGTCTGATCTCCCCTTTACCCATCACCCCAGGCCCTTGCCACCCCCAGTTCCTTTTCATCCGCGTTTGAGGGCAAACGCTCTCCTGTCTCTAGGACGCGGCTGGGCAGACACTGGGTCTCTGGGGAGACCAGGGTGACTTTCTTCCTCTCACTTCAAAGGGCCTTTGGAGGCTCCATTCCACAGGGTGAATGCATTTCAGTTTTTAGGAGACTGCAATCAGCTGTCGAGTGGCACAGGGGCAGCCTTCCTGCCTCCTCAGCAGCTGGTGTGAGGGGATCTGAGTGGACCTCCAGGGGAGGGGCCTGCTGAGGTCAGGGCAGCCGGTTGGGGCACAGGGGAGCGTGAAGGGAGCAGTCCAAACCGACCCAGGAGGCCGGACTGCTAGGATGCTTGAGGAGGGTGGCCTTCTGAAGGCTCAGGGTTCCACTGGAAAGCTGTCAAGGCCCCTGTGAGTGACCTTCAGAGAGGTCCCCTTGGCCTCCTCTCATCCTGTCCACCAGGCAGAGCAGCCCAGGGGGAGGGAGGCAGGGAGCTTTCTCACCATTGGCCGGGAGCGTGCTCTAGGCTAGGCCTTCGCTACACTCCTCCCCAGCTGCACCCCAATTCCTAGAGCCAACCCCCCCTCCAATGCTTCAAGGGTCATTGGCAGTCACGCCTCATTAAGGAGTGTCTGCCCTCAGCCTGTAGGTCTAGGCTTTGGGGAGAGAAGAGGTGAAAAAGGACATAATCTTACCAGGCCTACAGAGTGGATTAGTTTGGTCCTTTTAGGGTAATCGGGAGAGAGTTTGGGGGGAACATTCATTAATTCAACAGATATTTGTTGAACCCCTGCCACGTGCTGTGATAGGCCCCTGGGAATGTGGTTGTGCGCATTATCGATAATCATTGGATATAAAGGTGATTATACATATGTATACTTATTTATTTTTTGCTAGATAATGATAAGGCTGTGACCTGGGGCCTGCCACGCTCCCTGCCCCACAGAGAACGTCCCCCTCCGGGGCCATGAAGGCCGCCCGGCAGAGGGAAGCAGAGAAGGGCGATGGGTGGAGAGGACTTGAGCTCTGAAGGTGGTAGTGTTCGAGTCCCCAGACTCAGCTACAATCTGCTCTTATCCTGAATTTCTCAATCTCGTGAGCCGATAGAGTCCTGAGTTGAATTTCTGCCACCTGCTACAGAAAGTGGCCTGCCGAACGTGTTCCTGTACCAGTGTACACATCCCCAGGGAGTCCTGAGTGAGTGGTGGGGCCAGGGTTGCATGCAGAGCAGAGTGAGGGCTGGGCAGGGCCATCGGAGCTGAGAGAGCAAGCAGGGAGCCTCGCGTGTGAGCAGCGTCTCGGGTGGCCTCCTCTCCCGGCCACACTGCAGGGCAGGTCTGGGCCCGGGAGGCTGTCTCAGAGCTCCCGAAGAGCCTTCCTTTTTCCCAGAGTGGCCGAGCACCTCTGAGTGGGCTCCTTTGCATGGGCGGTGTGGACCGGACGAGGCTGGCGCAGTGAGTGGTCTCAGTCTCTCTGAAGTCCCAGAACCGCAGGGAATGTTGCCCGCCCAGGGGATGGAATTACCACCTTTTGTTTGCATGTGGGTGATGTGAATTGCAGGTGACCCACAGAGGGGTTGGATCTCTGGGCAAGAAGGTAAGGAGTAGGACAGTTGGAGTACCATCTATGTCTGATCGCCCTGATCTTGTGCTCCCTGCATTTGGGATGCCTAACATGACTCCCCCCTAGTCTACCATCGGGAGAGGTTACTTAGCTTCCTGAAGCTTCCATTTTCCTATCTGTAAAATGAAATGATATCTGACTCATAGTGGCTGCTTCAGATGAAATGAAATGACAGGTGTGTAGAGCAGCCTGAACAGGTAGTTGGTTATTGAACATGATGTTATCTGGTTCCTACTTTTCCTTTCCCACATCAGTTCGTTCTATTTTTATGCTGTCTTTGAAATCAGTGGTCTTCTGCTTAGGGTCAGGATCTGACGTGGATGGCAAAGGCATGTTCCGTCTGTATTTGGGCAGTGCTAATTGGTCCAAAGTGACAGCTTTTTTTTTTTTTTAATGTTTTATTTATTTTTGAGACAGAGAGAGAGAGAGAGAGCGCTAGCAGGAACGGGGGAGGGACAGAGAGAGAGAGGGAGACACAGAATCTGAAGCAGCCTCCGCGTTGATAGCGGCAAGCCCTGTGCGGGGCTCAAACTTATGAACTGTGAGGTCATGACCGGAGCTGATGTCAGACGCTTGACCGACTGAGCCACCCAGGAACCCCTGAAATGACCGCTCTTAAAGAGCAATCGTTCCTTTCATTCGTGTGGTGCTTTCCAGCCTAATCACGTTTAGGAGCACCCCGTCACTGATTCCTCCCAACTGCCTGGGGAGGTGGCTGTAATTCTGCCCATTTCTCAGATGTGGAAGTAAGCTCACAGAGGGTGAGTACGAGTATAACAAGCAGAGAAGGAGGGGATCACAGGGACTGTGTCTAACAGAGGGCGGGTCCCAAGCAGCCACTTTGGCAGCCTGTGGACCAGGTTGGGCGAGGGAGGGCAGCCGGGGCCTGCTCTTTGTGGTGGGCAGGGAGAATCCTGTCATGTTTGCTGTGAGGTCAGAATTTTTTAATCTGTGTTTTCCACATAAGGAAACTGAGGCCCACTGAGGCTCCGGCCCTACAGTTAGTACAAATTCAACCAGGTCCTTTGGTTCCAAGTCTAGAGAGCTTTCCGCTCAAACACACTTAAGTTTTTGAGACTTAACAGCGCTTATTTAAAATTTTTTTTTATGTTTATTTTTTAGAGAGAGGGAGAGAGAGCATGAGCTGGGAAGGGCAGAGAGAGAGGGAGACAGGATCAGAAGTGGGTTCTGCACTGATAGCAGAGAGCCCAATGCAGGACTTGAACTCATGAACTGTGAGATCATGACCTGAGCTGAAGTCAGATGCTTAACCAGATGAGCCACCCAGGCGCTCCTTTCTGGGTTGTTTAAAAAAAAAAAAAAAAAAGGTTACTTATTCATTTTTGAGAGAGAGGGTGCGTGCGTTTGTGTGCGAGCAAGCAGGGGAGAGGCAGAGGGAGAGAGGGAGAGAGAGAATCCGAAGCAGGCTGCGCCCTCAGTGCAGAGCCCCGATGAGGGCTCCATTTCACGACTGAGAGATCATGACCTGATCTTACACAGCTCTTTGCAAAGACAGCCGGCTGGATGTGGTGGAAAATGCGGTCCTGTCTGCCCCGACTCCCTGGGGTGCAGATCTCCTTGCAAACTGGAGGCTGGGCAGATGGACGCTGAGAGCGCCCCCAGCCTGTCTCCCTCGGTGGTTGGGGAAGAAATAGACGACTCAGTGCCAGCACACGGGGACTGGCACACCAGCCCCGTTGGCAGCAGTGGCACGGGGAACGGAGGGCTTGCCTCTGTCGCCCTACTTCCTGGCACCAGCCCAGAGGTCCAGACCTGCTTCCTAGGCGTCAGAAGCTTATGAGCAAGCCTCCTGACCCTGTAGGGGTAACTGCACTGCCTAAAGGAACAGACTGGCTCCCTTCTGCCCTGCTGGTCTACACCCTTTCTGGCAGGACGCTGGGAAGAGAAGGGCTAAGGCTGCAGGCTCTGGGACTCTATCTTGGTCTCCGGGGGTACTGGCCCCACCTGCCCTGGGGTTTTTTTATTTCACACTGTTTGCAGCACAGGGAGGTATAAGGCCAGCATGTGGCTCTGAATACAAAGTCAGAGAATAAGAAAGCTGGGCCTCAGGAAAACTAGCCTCCCTGCTCCCAGAAACGTGCTGAGCCCGTCTGTGTGACCACAGCCCCAGTGTCCCTTCTCCCGAGGAAGCTGTTCTCGTTGAGCGTGCTCTGGGCGGGCGGCAGGGTGGGATACATTTTGGTATCAAGACACCTAGATTTAAAGCCCTTTCTACTGCTTCCTGGCTGTGTGCCCCTGAAACTCTCTGAACCCGTTTCCTCACCTGACAAAATGGGGGGAATAATGTTTACCTCAGATGGCTGACGTGAGGGACAAAGGATCTCATCTGTCTGTGGGGAGAGGTTTCAGTGTAAAGAATTGTGATGATGTGGCTCCCCGAAGAAAGAATGAAGGCATGTGGATTCTTTGGTCAAGACCACCCTGAGGACCTTTGGGATCTTGGAGAAATAATTTTTGCAAGGACTCTGTGTAGGTAAGAATTGGCGGAGACTCTAAGGGTTGGGGCACCTGGGTGGCTCAGTCGGTTGGGCGGCCGACTTCGGCTCAGGTCGTGATCTCGCGGTCCGTGAGTTCGAGCCCCGCGTCGGGGTCTGTGCCGACAGCTCAGAGCCTGGAGCCTGCTTCGGATTCTGTGTCTCCCTCTCTCTGACCCTCCCCTGTTCATGCTTTGTCTCTCTCTGTCTCAAAAATAAACGTTAAAAAAAAAATTAAAAAAAAAAAAAAAGAATTGGCATCGCTCCAAATCACCTTTCTGGCACCTTGTGTGATCTTGTAAAAGAAATGCCACAAGAGCCAGTGGGGAAAAATCTGCTCATCAGGCCACCGTCCTGGAACTGGAGCCTAGCACAAGCCTTCAACTTGATCCCATGTGTTTGAATCCAGGAGTGCCTCGGGACATCTGGTCAACCCCACATGCTTGGGAGTGAGGGGTGGCTAGGGAATTGGAGAGTGCCCTGAATGACAGCAATTACAGAGGAATTTAGAAAATTGTGAGAAAGGCACCCCAAAGCCCAGGACCCTGAGCTCAGGCCTGGGAGAGCAGTCCTGCTTGCCCAGGTCTCAAGGTAGTAATGTCTTGTCTAAAGCCCAGGCTTCACATAACTCAGTGTTAAGTCATAGCTCGGGGCTGATGGAGACTGGGGTTTTTGGAGCAGGAAGGGACCTTAAGGATGACTAAGTCCACCTTCTTAGGGCATAGACTAAGGACAACGAGAAAGAGGAGAAGCAGCTTTCTCTCACACCGGTGCCTTTTTGTCAGGCTGTCAAAGAGCGGAAGCTGGATGGTGGTATCTGTGGCTACGGCATTGTGTCTTGCAGGGTTGCGTGAGCCGGGTGTGTTCCAGGATTGTGTGTGGTGGGTCGTGTGGTTTGGGTTGGGTGACGTGGGGCTGGGCGGTGACCTGCGGCCCAGAGGCCCGGAGTTCCGATGCTCACTCATCTTTGAGGTCTGGCCAGACTCGGGTTTTGGGCCCAAAGAAGGCCCAGGCCTCCTGACTTGAGAAGATGAATTGGAGGAGGCAGGGTAAAGACTTCCTTCTCCGCCTTTTGGGGGAAACCGGCTCTGCTCTCTCTCTCCTCCTGGGAACTTGGTGGGCGGAGCAAGGATCCCCTCCCGAGAGGGCAGTTCCTCAGGTGAGCCTGCCGCCACCACCGCCCTCCCTGGGGAGGCCTGGGATCTGGGCACACGTCTTAGGGCCCTGCTGCTCCCACCCCGGCTGTCCCCCAGGCTTCTGGCCAGTTCCTCATGACTCAGTGGCAGCTGAACCCCGAGGCAGGTGGACAGGTTCATTTTCCTGGAGCAGCACTCTGAGGCCCTGGTGCACACCCTTCCCACGCTCAGGATCGCCAGCCTGTGTGCAAATTCAGAGAGATGGGAGTGTTTCTGCTTGCTTCCCGCCCAGGGAAGGCACTGGGGAGCAGGAGCTCAGGCAGATGCCGCCTTCCCAGGCTGCAGGGAGATGCTGGAGTCTCTGGGAAAGAGTGTTCCTGCCCCAAGGTCTGCTGGGTCCTCTCAGAGACAGAGCCCTCACATCCCTCTCCCTTCTCTCTCCCCGGTTCCATTGCCTCCACAAGCAGAACGAGCACTGGACGAGAAGGTAGGTGTGGGTTCCAGCACCGGCCGTGTCACCGTTTCTGGGTAAGTCGCTGTCCCTGGGTTTGTTCACCTGCAACATGGGAATGATGATCCAATCTGCTCTCCCGGTTATTTTGAGATGCAGTGAGATAGTGTTGGTGAAAGAGCTTTGGAAAATTTAGGCAACGTGACACAAGTGTAAGATATTATTATTAAACAACCCGAGCTCGTACTCACGGCTCCCAGCAGTCCCCGGCCTTTTAATATGCTTCCTTTTGGGAAGACCAAAGCCAGGGCTTCTTCACCTTTAATGTGGAAATGAATCACTCGGGATCTTATTACAAGGAGAATTCTGACTCAGTAGGTCCGAGGTGGGCTTCGATTCTGCATTTCCTTGCTCCCAGGTGATGCCAATACTGCCGGTCTCGGGGACCACAGGTGAGCAGCAGGGACCAGAACCATCCCTCACGGAAAAGGAGAATGAAATCTTCCAACAGTTGGTTGAGAAGAAACAGCTTAGAAAATATAGCGGAAGTATGGGTTGATTCAAACAGCTTGTGGTCAGAGATGGCCTGCTGTTCCCAAAGGATGAACTTTGGTCTTTGGAAAAACGGAGAGCAAGAGGCAGGAAGGAGAGAGAGAGACTGTGAGGGTGGGGAGAGAGAGACAAAGAGACACAGGGAGACTCAGGGAGCCAAGGGGCCCTGGACAAGTCACTTCCTGGACCTCTCCGTGGAGCAGCCACCATTGGTCTTACTAAGAGAGTCTGTGCTGCCCATTCTTGAGCCCGCACTGTTGAGGATTTTGTCGATTTCACCTGGGATGTTCTGCTTCTCCTCATTCTCAGTCTCCCGATGGTAGAAGTAGTTAAAGTTGGAGACAATGACAGGCACAGGGAGGGCAATGGTGAGGACCCCAGCAATGGCGCACAGAGTGCCCACAATCTTTCCCCCGGGGGTGGTTGGGCACATGTCACCATAGCCCACAGTTGTCATGGTGACCACTGCCCACCAGAAGCCATCAGGAATGCTGGAGAAATGGGACTCTGGCTCATCCACCTCGGCAAAGTAGACCGCGCTGGAGAAAAGGATGACCCCGATGAAGAGGAAAAAGATGAGCAAGCCCAGCTCCCGCATGGAAGCCTTCAGCGTCTGGCCCAGGATCTGCAGCCCCTTGGAGTGCCGGGAGAGCTTGAAGATGCGGAAGACGCGTACCAGCCGGATGATCCTCAGGATGGCCAGGGACATGTTCTGCTGGGTGCTGGGTTCTGTCTCCTGGACCAGCTCCGTGATGAGGGTTGCAAAGTAGGGGATGATGGAGATGATATCGATGATGTTCATGATGTTCCTGAAGAAGTCGGTCTTGCTGGGGCAGACCACGAACCGGAGCACCAGTTCAAAGGTGAACCACACGATGCAGGTGGACTCTACCATGAAGAAAGGGTCAGTGAACATGGTGTGAGAGAGGATCGTCTTGCTCGCGTTGAGGCTGGGGTCTCTCACCACCTTCAGCTCCCTCTCCTCCCGGAACTCCGGCAGCGTTTCCAGGCAGAAGATGGTGATGGAGATGACCACAACCAGCACAGAGACCACGGCCACCCCCCGGGCAGCGCTGGAGCTCTCAGGGTACTCGAAGAGAAGCCAGAACTGCCGGTGGAAGTCATCGGTGGGGAGCAGTGTTTCAGGGTCTTTGATGAAGCCTTCATCCTCCCGGAACTGGTCCATGGCCTCGTTACCCAGCTCATAGAAGGAGATCTCATCGGCAAAGACGTCGATGGGGACGTTGGCGGGGCGCCGGATTTTCCCACCTGATTGGTAATAATACAGGATGCCATCAAAACTGGGCCTGTTCCTGTCAAAGAAATACTCGTTTCTCATGGAGTCAAAGAACTGCATCCTTTTGTCCCGGTCTCCCAGGAGGGTGTCTGGGAACTGACTGAGGGTTCTGAGCTGGGTCTCGAACCTCAGCCCAGCAATGTTGATGATCACCCGTTGGTTTCCTTCATTCAAGACCACTGGCTCAGGCCCTGGGGAATCGGCATAGCCGCCTGCGAGCTTGGAGAAGGCCGTCTCATGGTTGGTGCTGTCACCGATGAGGATCCTCCAGTTGGAGAAGGGGCTGCTCCCTGGCCGGCCTTTTGGGCTGGTTGGGTCAAAGTCTGTGGCGTAGCCTGGCTCTTCCTGGATTTCGTCTGCGTTATCAAAATTGACCAGAGCAACCTCCATTTCTTTCCAGCCGCACACATCCATCCTAGGGGAGTCAGGAAAGTAGCATGAAGACCCTCAGTGTTCCCTGCGTGCCGCGAGCTGTGGAGAGGAAGAAGGTCATTATGCAGGAAGCAGGATCATGGCCTACGCATGGGTTAGTAATGACATTTTTAGCCTGGGAAGGAACCTCATGGCTGCTGGGGCACCGTTCTTCTCTCGAAAGCCACTCACACCCCCCGAGCTTGCACACACGAACCACTAGACGCAATTGCAAAGGAGCCTGGCCGAGAGGGAAACACTTCCTCCAGCCAAGGAGGGTCTCCATACGGGACAGCAGACAGAGGCCATAATGAAAGAGGAAGTCAATGCTTCTTAATAATCGAGTAGGTCATTTTGCATTTGGATGACGTCCGCCAGTTCCCCCAACGCTTTTCCGTGCCACCTCAGCCAGCTTCTTTCTCTCACGCTTTGCACGTTCCCCCTTAGCTCTACCGCTCCCTCCTGGGCCAAGAGCTGGGGCGAGTGGGGTACAAGAGCCCAGCTGATTCTGCTGGGAAGGGAGAACGAGAGGACGGAGGCGGGTGGGCAGCAGACGGACCCTCTGCAGCAGTGCGTGCAAACTGTCTGGGCCCGAGACCCTCCTCTGTAATCTGGGCCCGAGCCCCTCCTCTGTAACTGCCAGGGCTGTTTGGAGGCTACACTAAATGAGACGGCATATGTAAAATGCTTTATCTGGTTGAAAGAGCATTAAATTATAGCTATTATTTTTGCCAACTTCTTCGCACTATAGGAACTTTAGAAGCCAACAGCCATTGGTATTTTTTTTTTTGACATACGTTTAAGATGTTTATGGGGAATGATTTCACTTGGAAAAATCATTTTAGGCAGGTGGGAAGTAGGTGTGTTTGCGCGTGTGCATGCGTGTGTGTGTGTGTGAGAGAGAGAGAGAGAGAGCTCATTGGGGACAGGGTTAAAGAGAGTTTGCCCAGTGGGCTTGGGTATCCACAAACACAGACTGAGTTTTCTTCCTCGGGTCCACTCAGGCTTCGGTTTCAACTCAAGGACACTAAGGCCTAGACGGCTGGGGGATGCAGGTGGGAGAGAGGTAAAATCCATGGTGGTCAGAACCTTGGAGTTTCATACCTAAGGATACCTTGAAGTATACAGTGTTATAGTCTTTTCAAAAATAATTCCTCATTTGCTTGTCTCACTCAACGGCAATAATCGTGTGAGTTTGGAAAACATTATTTCCCTTTTACAGAGGGGAAAACCGAGTCACAGGGACCAAGTGGCCTTCCCAATATCATGCTAGGGGTACAGATCCCCAAGCTGAGCCTGCCTCCTGGCCCAGGGCCTTTCCTGCTAGATCAGGGGACCCCTGTGTGGAAGCTGAGGCCTTGTGGGGAGCTGCGGGCCGGGGCCATGGAAGTGGGGGGCGCTCTGAGCCCCGTCAGTCCCATGCACTCTTTTCTCCGTTCGGGTGCGGAGCTCAGATCTGGATGGTCAGGCCTAGTGGAGCCCCTGCCCTGCTTCTTAGGAGTGTGTGGCCTTTGCAGGCTGCCTGACTTCACTGAGCTGCTGCTTCATTGGCAGTGGAGTGGAAGGGGATGTGCCCACCACCAAGCATGTCAGACGCTGGCCCTTGGTGACAGGTGTTGGCCTTCGGTGATCGGTAGGGTGATTCAAGACAGGATGGAGCAGTGGTTAGGAGCTCTGAGCCGGGACCCAGTTGATGTGAACTAGCGTCCTGGCTCTGTGCACAGTAAGCCCTGGAGAAATGTTCCTTCACTGTGACCCATGTGATAAGTTAGGGGGCTTGTCCTGGGCCACTCGGCTAGGTAGACCTGGGGCCCAGGCTCCAGCTCTGTGCCATCTGGTGACATCAGAGCTGTATCTTTTCTCCTTTGGGGTCCTGGCCCCGGAGAGGGGGGATCCTGCTTATCTCCTTCTTGGTGTGAAGGAGATAAGCACTTTCTCCAGGCTGAGAGGAAGGGGTGCCATCCAAGGCCCCTGGGGCAAGGGCTTGGGAACCATTTCTGAGTGGCTAGGGTGGGCCCTTATTAGGAACCTTCTCTGGAGGCCAGAGGCAGAAGGCATGTGGGGATTAGGAAGAGCTTCCTTGGCCAAATACTTAACTTCCTCTCCTGGAAGCCAGGCCATTTGCCTTCTCCCTCCTGGTCTCTTCATTCCCAGTTCATAATGGCAGACGGGAAGGCAGCTGAAGAGGGTCGGGGGTGTGGCAGGTGGGAGAACAAGGTCAAGTTCAAACAATGTATTCTGTGGTCTACAGAAGCGTGTCATACAGTGGCCCATGGGCCCCATTTAGATGAGTAAATGTTGACAATTATAGACACCGGGAAAAGAGAACTGGTCTGGGGACAGGAGTCCTGGCTTGACTCTCTGCCCCATCACTTAGGGGTTGTTTATTTTTGAGCAAATCGCTGGATCTTTATGCACCTCAGTTTTCTGATCCGTAAAATGGGAAAAATAAGGGTAACTCCCACCTCAAAGCTTATACTGAGGGCTAAATAAGAGAACAACAGCAAGAGCACTTTGTAAATTGTAAATTCTTACAAAATTGTAACTAATTACCCTCCCCCCATTTCCCTTCCCCTCTGCTCCTGTTCCACACAGAGACACAATGTAACGCACTTGCAGGCAGGAAGTTGTTTCTGTGGCCTCACACTGACCCAGGAGGAATTCTCAGCTCACTGTCTTCCTGATCATCTCTGCCCCGCCCTACCTCTGTCTTTGTCCCTGTTTTGCTCCTGCCTGGCACACCCCGCCCCCCTTCCCTCTGCCTGTCCTTCTCCTCCCTGCTCATTGGGGACTGCTCAGGTCCCACCCTGTCTGAGGGGCCTGCTCTGGACAGGCCAGCTCGGAGAGCCCTCCGCCTCCCCCTGAGCTCCTGGCCTCCCTGCCTGGATCACTCACCTTTGCACTGGGAGTGCTACCTTCTGCAGGGTCAGCCTTAGCTCTGAAGCTCTCGCGTGAGCTTTCCGAGTGCAGGATAGTACCTAAGAGTTTTTCCTTCTGCTCTACATGATCCTGGAGGACAGAACTCCCCTCTGATGATCTCTGTCTGCATCGCCCCACTGTCTAGCTCAAAGTGGTAGATAGGAAGACGGTTAACGAGCATCAGGGTGGTGAGGGAAGTGGTGGGGCAGTGCCAGGTTCAGAGTTTTCTGTGGATGTGCAGTTAAGCCGATGAATGAATGAATGAATGAACAAACGAATGAATGAAGTGCAATCCCATGAGGGTAGGGACTGTGTCTGCTTCGTGCACCATTATGGTTCCAACACCTAGCCCAGGGCTTAGCCCACCCCAGCGCCCAGTTAACCTCTGGTGAATGAATGAGTGAGTGATGAGCGAACCAAGTGTTGGAGACAGCATATCAGGCTCAGAGCCAGGACACCTGCCATACCTCCACTGCTTTATGATTGCTGACTACTTATGTTTCCTCATCAAGGCTCCATTTTTCCATCAGTGATAGGAAAATACGCTGAGTCAAGGAAGCCAGATTTTAAAAAGGTACATATAGAATAACTCCATTTATACAAAATTCTAGAAACTGCTAACTAAACTAGAATGTCAGAAAGCAGATCAGCAGTTGCCTGGGCCTGGGGACAGGGAGAGAAAAGGAGAGATTGCCAAGGGGCCAAGGAAACTCTTTTAGAGGCGATAGTGGTGTTTATCTTGACTGTGGTGATGGTTTCACAGGTGTATACATATGGCCAAACCCATCAAGTTGCACACTTTAATCTAGCATGCATCATCTCAATACATATGTTTAAAAAAAGGCAAACAAGTAAAAAAAAAAAAAACCCAAAACCATAAACCCCAAACCTCAGGAAATAAAAGTGCCAGGGATTGTTCCAGGTTTTTGTAAGGATCAAAGGAGGTGTAGGGATGCTTTGTAGAACTGCACGGGTCATGTGGAAGGAGCGGGTTACTCTTACGTAGTGCTGACCACAGTGCCAGACCGTGCCTACTCATGCTGGGAGGGCTGTGCAAATCGTTTGGAAAGAGTGAATGCACCCGAGAGGCAGGGCAGAGTGTGGCTCTCAGGGGCCACCTGGCAGGCTGCACCCCTGCAGGGCAGATAGTCGGGAGGCCACCCTCTCTCAGAAGTGTGCACAGCATCAAGGCAGCCCCTGGCCCCAGCAAGCCGACTCCCCTCTGCTTCGTGCTGGGCATTCTGCCCGTTTGGTGGCGGAAGAGAAGCTGCACTGGGGGCCAGCCGCTTCTGTGCTGAGGTTTCTCTGCTTTCAGTTGGGCTGTGCAATGACCGTTTCATGCAAGCCAAGATGGGAGCTGGTTCTGCCCCCGGTCCCCCTCCTCCACCCCACACAGGACCCCGGCGACAGCGGGGGGCGGGGGCAGACAGACCTTCTGGGTGGGGTGAGGGTAGAGCTGAGGGGCAGGGGGGTTTGGGGGCTGGGCAGGGTCCTGCGGGGTTCTTGATGGCTGTCCCTGAGCCTCACATCTGTTCTTCTGTCCAGCATTCTAAGGCCTCGATAGAATGACCAGAACTCAGGCTTGAGCTCTCACCCACAGCTGAAGTGATCGTTGTATTCAAGAGTCTTCTATGGTGTCTGCCTCCACTCACCATCTCTGTGCTTGCCTGGCCCAGCGCCGAGACCGACCGTGCATCTGGTTAGAGCAGCTCCTTCCCTCTCTGCGCCACCGCCCCCCCCCCCCCCCCCCCGACAAATTGTGCTTCCTCCCTGCAGGCCACTCTCAGCTCTGGTCCTGCCACCTGTGTGACTCACTCTTACCTTCACCTGAAGGTGGAACTTTCCCTAAGGGGGCCAGGTGACCGTCCTCTTGTCCTCCAAAGTCCCTGGACAAGGTTTTGGCACAGCATTATTTGATCCACGAGCTTTATCATCTTTGGGTCCCTCAGTATCTTTGCACATGGGGGCAGGTGGGACCAGTGCCTGTCTTCTGACCTTTGCTCGGTCCCCTTCCCCCAGAGCCACACGGGCCTGCGTGTGAGTCTCAGCTCTGCACTTGCCAGGTACGCAGCCTTGGGCAAGCCGCTGCCTCTGCGAACCCCACTTTCTTCCTCTCGGCGTGGATCTAATCATCCCCCCTGCCCCCTGGTTCTTGGGGGGAGCAGGAGATAATGTGTGTTGTGAATACCACCACGTTCCTAGGTGGAAGCCACTATCATTTTGCGCTGTCTTTTCTGGAAAGCCTCCCTGGCCGCCTGGTGTAGACCACAGTGACCCCCGCTGCCTCCCTGCGCTCAGGGCACCTCCTGTTTGTACTCGGGCTGCAGATGCAGCTTTGTGGCGCTGATGGGCTCTCTCCTGACCAGACTGGGCACTTCCTGCAGGCAGGGCCTCGTGGGGGCTGAGCCCTGCGCCTCTCCCAGATGTTCCGAAGGCATCTGTGGGGGTGCCGGGTTGTGGGCTCCTCAAGGTCACAGAATGATGAGAGCAGTCCTGTCCTGAGCTCCTCCCATGGCCTTTCCCCATCCGTCGCCCTTGGTCGCTTAGCAACCCCAGCACCTCCTACACACTCAGGTGAGGTGGTGGCCTGTCTGAGTCAGAGCATGGCTGAAAGAAGTCATCACATGAAGACGAGCGTGTGCACTGCAACACAGGGCCCAGAGGACAGGGAACGTGGAGCTGCGTAGTTGAGCTCAGATGTCACAGGGGTGGCAGCACGGGGTGGGGGGATGAGGAGGCAGGCAGGTGGGCCTGGCATAGGGGCTCCCACTGCCTGCTGCTGAGTGAACGAGGGGACATGGAGGAGGCTGGCCTGAGCGCTGCTCTCGGCTGGTCAGAAGAGGGCGTCGTTGTCCTGCTGGAAGCAGTCCCTGGTCCCTCCATGTAAATCTCCACAGGGCCCCTCCCTTCCCCACCTCACTGAACAGCCTGGGTCTCGCAGATTGTCCCTCCAGGGTGGCTCTTGCTCCGCCCGCGGTCTGGCCCCCATGTCTCCTGCTCCCCCGAACCATTGGGCCAGCCTCAGTCAGGGCCCACGAAGTTCGGTTGTGGTCGTCTCCACCTCACCAGTGGTAAGGATTATGTTGCCCGCCCTTTAAGAGCCTTGGTTTCTCCCCCCGGGGAAATGGTCAGATGGAGTCTTAGGCAGATGATGCTGGCTCCACCGCCCACCCCGGTCCTCCTGTCCTTGTGGGGAGGCATGCCAGGACCCGGGCCTCCCAGCCTTCCTGAGCGGAAGGCAGAGAGTAGAGATGGAAGTCTCGGAGGCATCAGAGGGGTAGAACTTGACGCCAGGAGTGGTATCCTGCCAAGACACGTGAACTCGGGAAAGCGAAGACAGTCAGCAGGCTGGGGGTGGGGGCCGCAGGGAGCGTGACTCCCAGTGAGCCTGAGGCAGGCGTTCCATCCCAAAGAAGAGCCCAGGCTCTGGGACAGACGGGAGAGCCAGCTGTCAATCCTGAGTCGGTCACTTCCTGTCTGTGTGAGCGGGACAAGTGGCCTTGCCGGCACCTGCCTTGTAAGTGTGTAGAGGGAAAGCGGCACCACACTGAAAGCATGCAGCGTGTAACGGGTGCTCAGTGAATGCCGGTAGCTGGTGGCAGCGGGGCCACCGGTCAGGGATGGGGGTGGGATGGCCGTTTTCCCTTTCCCTCTCCTGGCACTGGTGCAACGTCAATGTCATACCCCTACTGGTGAGGCAACTGGGACCTTCCAGAGGCTCAGGCCGAGCCTGCTGGGGTGGGCGTGCTGGTCAGGGAGGGGGAGGCCTGGGGGCAGGCAGAGGCCGGGCATGACTTGTGTGGCCCACACTCTCAGCCCCTGTGCCTGTGGGGAAGCTGCTTCCTCCCGTCCCCTCCAGTCACCTACTAGCCAAGTGTGTCCACACAGGATTTCAGCCTCACAGTGCAGGTAGGGATTATTATCTCCACTTAGCAAATGGGGGACCTGAGGTCTAGAAAGGTGTATGACTGCACCAAGGTCCTCTGGCCACGAAGTTGTGACTCAGACTTAAGTTTTCTAGTTCCAAAACCAACACGCTTCCCTCTGTCCGATAGCCCCACAATAGCACACACACTGCCATGCGTGGCCTATGCTCACGCCACCAGGGGCTGTGCCTGGGGCACACACACACACGCACGCACACACGCACGCACGCACGGATATACACATGGCCACACATGCACGGCTACGCAGAGCCAGCCACGGACACATACTTGCTATGCATAAAATTGCCCAGACACCCAAACACATGAATGGATGTCTACCCGTGCGCAAATACACAAAGACATGAGCAGGTCCTATGCACGAACTTGCAGCCCCAGAAACCACCTACATCCACAGATGTTTCTGTTCCAGGAGCCCCCTGACACCCTCTCTCCCATCGACTCTGGCTGCCCCTTGCAACAGGAGGATGTTCTGTTTCTTGGAGCAACTGAAAGAAGACAAGGAAGACTGGAGGGGGCTCGGGAAGCCGGTCACACGGAGCTCTTCCCTGTTAGAGCGGGGTGGGCACAGCCTGGGCAGTCTGTCTCTCTCCCTGAGGGGACTGCTCAAAGACAGGGCTGTCTTCCTAAAGAGGCAGAATGATATGGGCAGCAGCTCTTTCATTTAAAACCTCAGAAGCGGCAATGCTGAAAAGAATGATCACAGGATAATTCATTCCAGCAGGAATATAAGGGCTTACAATCGAACCGTTATTAATCATCAGCTCCTGCCCCAACATGGGGGGGAAATACTTTTGCTCTGGACGTCAGCTGGGAGGCAAGACTCCCTGAGCCCTTGATTTGAGGTACCACCAGGGGCCTCACATTGCCTTCCTGTTTGCCCCGGAGAAAAGGAGGCATCTGTTGCTGATGCTAACAGGTGCGGTTTTCAGGTACCAGAAGAGACGGCCCAGAAGTTATGGGCCTGGGAGCCTTCCAGAAGTTTCTGCCTATGCATGGTGTTGCCGGAGGGGGGGCTCTGTGATGCTGCTTCTGGCGGAGTGCACTCCAAAGGGAGTGCACCCTTTGGGCTTTGGGGAATGACAGGCGCATCATGGCTTTGGGCTGGCTCTGTCCAGAGTCCTGGGGCTCCACAGGTCCTTGGGGAGGTGAGTAGCCAGGAAGTAACACTACAGAGAGTCGAGACTGAGGCCACACACTCTCCACACACTCACACCGTGATGTCCTGTCCTCAGATAGGTGCCCGTCCCAGCCTATCACTCTGCCGCGTGTTGTAGGGGCTTGGAGGGAGGCCCCGCAGAGCTCAACTGCGGCGGGTGGGTGGGGAAGGCCAGATAAAGAATAACATGCTGGTAAACTGGAACACCCCCCCCCCCCAAAAGGTGGATTTTGCTTTTAGGCATTCCCAGGAACCTAAGAAGGGATGGTTTTAGATAAAAATGTGAAACAGGGAACATTTCTGTGTATCCCTCCACCGCCAGCCTTGCCCTTGGGCCGCCAATTTCCATGAGGCCAGTTTGGTAGCTAACGGAGCAGGCTTGGCAGAGTCAGTAGAGCTGGTTCGAGTCTGCCTTACCTCTCATCAGCCGTGCACCTTTGGGGGAGTCACTTTAGCTTCCTCAGGGGTTTTCCATTATTTTTAAAATGGGCGTAAGAGCCTCTGCCCCGCCCACCCACCTCGTTGCCTCCTGCGACAACCACAAGGGCAGAGGCTTGTGTTGAATGAATGCATGTGAAGCGTGGGGGGAGATACTCGATGTCAGAATGCTCCTGAAGACACGCAGGATGGAGACTCCCAGGCCGGGGCCAGGGCTGTCCACCTGAGGGAGAGTTTTTAGGACCACGCCACCCCCCAAGTCTTGCGTGGCACCTCCCCTTTGTACAGCTCCACGGCTTCTAAAGTATTTTCACATTCATGTTTCCATTTGACCTTCACAACAGACCCAGGAGAAGGGCGGGACTCTATTAGTGTCTCCATTTTACAGATGAGGAAACTGAGGGCCAGAGAGGTAAAGGTAGCAAGTGGCATTGCAGGGACTCCAGCCTCCTTGGTGTGATTCTAGGCGTAAAATTCACCCTACGCCACTGGACGGCGCCACTCAAGGCGAGGGATTCATTCCCTCATCTTCCTCGATTTTCTCAATAAAGTGCCGCACCTCGTCGTTGCTGAATTCACCTAAACCTGCCTCATCCCCTCCCCGCACCCTCACGTCACCTCCCCGAAGGCGGTTCGCATCATGCTTACAAGCGCGGACTCAGTTTCTTCATCTACAAAATGGGGAAGCTACCTATAGCTACATCATAGGGCTGTCAAGATGGTTACGGGAGTGAACGTATGTCCGACCCTGAGAACAGCACCAGACACGCGGTGAGTGCCACATAAAGGTTGGTTATGTGCTGTTTGGGAGCCTGGGCCTGGCTGCGTTGGGAACAGCGCCTTGCCTTGGCCTGGTTTAGAGAGCATCAGTGGGGCCTTCCTTTGGTGTCCCTGTGATTGTTTGAGCTCACACTGTCTTCTCCTTCCCCAGTGTGTGCTCTAGTCTGGCTCCCCGTTCAGACAAAGACCTTCTTCTCCCCAGCCTTCCCATCCCACGAGTTTCCACATCTGCAGCCCTGAGGTCTCACCTTCCTGCCCCCGTGCTGCCTCCTCTCCTGCTGCCAGCCTGTTGAGGCCTCACCTCTTGCCTGGATGGCTTCTTCCCCCGCACTTCCTGTCTGCCTCCCCCTCCCCCGGCCTTCCGTGGTTACTAGAGTGCTCCTTCTCACAGCCAGGTGGATCCAGTCACCCCTGTATCAGGCCTCCAGTGGATTCCTTCACATCTGCCTCAAACTCCCCGCCTCCTGGGGCGCCTGGATGGCGCAGTCGGTTAGGCGTCCGACTTCAGCCAGGTCACGATCTCGCGGTCCATGAGTTCGAGCCCCGTGTCAGGCTCTGGGCTGATGGCTCAGAGCCTGGAGCCTGTTTCCGATTCTGTGTCTCCCTCTCTGTCTGCCCCTTCCCCGTTCATGCTCTGTCTCTCTCTGTCCCAAAAATAAATAAAAAACGTTGAAAAAAAATTTTTAAAAAAAAACTCCCCGCCTCCGCCCCACCTGGCATGCAATCCTGCGTGTGCCTTTTTTTTCTCCCATGCTGTGGGGGGACCCCAGCCTCATCTAGTCTCTGCAGCCAATTCAGGGGTCTGTGATACATGTGGTATCCTTCAGGGGAAAGGAACGTAGGAGCAGCACAGCCCCATTCCAGCTGACAGTCAGCCACCACACCTTCTCCCTTGACTTCCTCTCCCTGCCGAGAAGGCCCGGGGTGGTGGTGGGGGCGAACAGGTCCTCTGGCTCAGTGTGGGCAGTGAACAACAAAATGTCAAATGCCAGCCTCTCCTTTTTGCAAGCATCCCCAATCTTGTGTGATTTTCTTGGGACCACCTCCCATAGCTATGTTCTAGGATATAGTAAGCTGTGTCACCTTGGGCAAGTTTTTCAACCTCTCTGTGCCTCAGTTCCCAGGTTTGTAAAGCAGGGGTAATAACAGTGCTTACTGAGAGATTTAGGGGAAGAACTGATATCCTTGTATCACCCCAATACCTAGTAGGTTGCCCTGCACTTGGAGGAAACTCTGTAAATATTTGTTGAATATTCATTGATTGATACACAAAAGCATGAGCTAATGAAATAGAGCACTTATGGTGGAATTGCAGGCATCTGCCTCCATGGGATGGGGTGAGCTATGGAAGCTGCCTGCGTGCCTGACAAAATACCATAGAGGCCATTGTCTATTCTCCTGACTAAAGAGGAGCATTGAGCAGTGAGGCTCTGGGGCCTCCTTAAACCTCAAGAAGGCTCTAGAATTTCTGGAGCAGAAGGGGGCATGATGGGAGGAGATCCGGGGACAGCTATGCTTTCTGGTACAAAGAGAAGTCCTAAGCTTCGGTGGGGGGCTGAAATTGGCATTCTTGGAAGGCCCAAGAGAATTGAGCTAGGAATGTAGACCAGAAGAATAATGTGTCTCCCTGAAAGCATGCTGGGAAATAAGCCAATCTGGGTAGTTCATGCTGGCTGCCATGCATGCAATTGAATTTCCCCAGAATGCTTCTGGAACTCTAGGAGAAGGAAGCCTGGGGCCCTTTGATATGGTGGTTAAGATCAGTTGCAGAGATTGAAGTGTGGGTAAGAGGGAGAAATACGGCCAAGAACTCACCAGCAGGAGCAACGGAGAAAGTCTTGTTTGGCCTGCGTGAGCCTTGGGCACTCCGGCTAGGTCAGCTCTCCATGGCCGAGGGCATCTACTGGTCTCGAGGCAGACAGGAGGACTGGCAGGAAGGAGCCTGCCCGATTGATGCCCGGGATGCAGAAATCCTATCCTTCTGTGAAACAGGATCGCCGTTGCTCTTTCTCTGGAGGAAGCTTGAGAGAGAGGATCTGGTCAGGGTCAGTGGGCAGGGTGAAGGTGCAGGGTACCAGTGGCGACCTGGGCAAAGTGAACCCAGAAGGGATGACCCTCCACCTTCATGGCCAATGGGGCACAGATCAGATACTGACCTGGAGGCCAAGTTAGTTGCTGGCTTGGGGCATTTCCGTAAAGCCAGTGATAACATGTAGGCACAGAGGGTGGCTGCGGGTGGCACGTGTCTTCCCATTGTTACCCTAAGCTTGTAGGATACTTTGCCCATAAATGGGTGATCAAGTCAGGCACAGTTTCGCTGGGGTCCTTAGTGACTCCTGGCATTGAGGTTCTTAGGACAGGTTCTTATGTGAGATTTTCCCCCCATGTACCTGTGAGAAGGGCCAGGGCGTACAGCTGGGGGCTTGCTTCAGTCCCGTTGGATCTGGGGGCTAGAAGAACCTTGACCTTACTAGCTGGGGAAGGGTCCTTTCTCCAACTAGAATCCCATCAGGCTCCCTGAGAGAGCTCTGGCCTGGAGGAGAGAGGATCCCTCACCCTGGCAGGGCCGTGGAAGGGAAGAGGGACTTTCCCCAGCTCCCTGCCCTTGCATCCTTTGGGGCTTTCTTTGGGTAACAGCAAGACGGAGAGGCAGAGAGGTGGACTGAGACCGAGTTGGTGTTAGAAGCCTTGGTGTTGAGTTCTACATTCACTAGCTGGTCACCTTGAGCACATCCCTTAATCTCTCTGAAGGAACAGCACACAATGGTTTTGCACACAGGCTCTGGAGCCGATTGCCTGGGTCCAAACCCAGGCTCAGCTACTAGCTGTGTGACCTTGGGCAAATGACCTAACCTCCCGGAGCCTCCATTTCCTCATCTATAAAATGGGGATGAGAAGAATAGTACATCCATCACAGTGCTGCTGTAAGACTTAACTGTATTCGTACAAAACAGATCAATGTCTGCCATGGTGAAATTGCCTATGGAAATTGTGGCTTTGGCTTTCAGGGATCCATGGATGCACAGTGTGTCTTCACTCCACAAGAGGCTCTACTGTGGGTGTTTGGGGACGTCTTGGGATAACAGATCTTTTGTGCTCCTCATGGAGGGGCTGGCTCGTTTTCCTACGTACAGAGCAGCCCAGTGCTTTGTGGGTCTCCATCTTGGAGAGGAGCCAGAGATACCCCAGAGAGCCTGGTGACCTACCAGTTCCTTGAGTCAGAGTCTGAGTTCTGGCTCAGGAAGTGTTTGTGGCCCGGCTTGAATGCCCTGGCCCCACCACAGCTCGGCTCCCTGGGCCAGGCAACAGGGCCAACACAAAGGCCGTTCTCATCAATAGCTAATGAGCCCATCAATAAAGGATGCCCTGTCTGTTCCCTGTCAGCGATGTCCTCCCTGCTCCCTCAGCCCTTCTCTTCCTTCAGGGTTCAGCTTCCCCTTCAGGCTTGCTCAGCTGGCTTTGTCTTGGGAGGAGTGGATAAAAGGCTAGGGTCCCAGAGGGTAAGGGACGCAGGATGCCTGGCATTTATCTTGCCTCCCAGAGGGCGGCGAGCTGTGCCCAGGACTGCTTCGGGTCATCCCATTCTCTCACGGATCGGTACTGGGGTTCTGCACCACCCCTGGGGAGTAAGCCCACTCTAGGGCTGGGAGCAGGAGGTGGAGGGAGGAACAGGGAGTGGGCTGAGATGAACTGCTCATGGTTCTGCTTGGGTAGTTAATATCGATCAGATCTATCATCTGAAAGCTGTTGAGTGTGGTCAAGTATCTCAGCCCATGTGACTGAGCCAGGACGGGGGGCGAGAGGTTTCTCCTGGGCCAGATGAGTCAGACGGGCCAACAATTATTCATTCGTGTTGAGGACACCAGCTTTGGTTGTGCCCCACATGCCTGGCGCCGAGCCAAAGGCTGGGACAGAGAGCGGGGTCCACAGGTGTGGCTGAGGCTGTGTCTCTGACAGAAACTTGCAATTTGCCACCTCCTCCCTGGTTTTTAAAAATAGTTTTATTTAGGGGCGCCTGGGTGGCTCAGTTAGTGGAGTGTATGACTCGATTTCGGCTCTGGTCACGATCTCATGGTTTGTGAGTTTGAGACCCACATTGGGCTCTGGGCTGACAGTCTGGAACCTGCTTGGGATTCTCTCTCTCCCCCCTCTCTCTGCTCCCTACCCCACTTGCTCTCTCTTTCTCTAAAAATAAGTAAATAAACTTAAAATTAAAAAAGGTTAAAAATAGCTTTTTTTAGATGATTGGCATACAATAAACTGCACACACTAAAAGCATATGATCTGATATGTCTTGACGTAAGTGTATACCCATGAAACCATCACAAACGACCAGGAGGGTGAACATCTCCACCACCCCCAAAAGTTTCTTTGATTTCCTTTGCAATTCCCCTCTCCTTCCCCTCATCCCCGCTCCCACTGAACTACGGATCTGGTTTCTGTCACTGTAGATCAGTTTTATTTTCTAGTGTTACTTAAATGGAGTCATACAATATGTACCCTTTTTCTGTCTAGCTCTTTTCACTCAGCTGAATTATTTTAAGATTCATCTGTGTTGTTACATGTATCAATAGCTCATTCCCTCTGTAGTGCTGTGTAGTATTCCATTGTGGGGCTCTAATGCAAATGGTTTATCCCTTCATTTGTTGATGGACACTTGAGTTGTTCCCAGTTGGGGGTTGTTACAAATCAAGCTGTCATGAACATTTATGCCCTCATCATTGTACAGACTTACACTTTTGTTTCCTTTGGGTAACGTGGGAGTGGCATGGTCCGTACCAGTCTGATAGAGTTAAATGCCTGGCATCTGCAAGCAATCCCCGATTGGCTGAGCCTTCCAGAATCTCTCCAGCATGCTCCTGGGTTCTGCGAAAAGTTTTTTTTTTTTTCTCAAAGAGAGAGCAAATGGACAAGGCCAGGTACCCTGAAGACACACAGAAGAGGTTGGCGAGAGAGGAGATGCTTCGTACGTGATCACAGCTAAAAATTGTTTTCCTTTGAGCCAGCAGGATATGGTCCTTTATAATGTCACTACCGGGGGTTCACAGCTCCTCATCAGCTTTGACCTCCAGGCTGCCATCCTGGCCAGAAAAGGGGCCTGGTTCAGCCTCCGGGGCACCAAGGGGGTATATGGGTCTGGGAGAGATGCTAAAGGCAATTGAGTGAGTGGTGGGCACTGGGCTGTGGCTGAACACAGAGAGCAAACTCTCCCTGTCACTCTGACCCAGACTACCTGACACACTGTGCATACAGTTCCGCTTGGTGCCAAGTAACCCCTTCCCTTTTCCCAGCCAGCTCTGAGTTTGCGCCCTGCGGTACTAGGGTGCCCCCCTTCCCTCCGGGTAGCTGGGCTTAACCTGGCTGTGGCTCGGCCCCCCTTATGCCGAGGGCTCTGAGAAGTGGCTTCCAGACCAGAATCATAGTCTAAGAGGCAAGGAGATGGAGATCCACTGGGTTCTCAGCACCTCCAGTGACTTATCAGTTGGTTACATTGTCCATTTATCCAACAGCCTGTTACTGGGCACAGGAACAGTGCTGGGGGCTTGGGTTATAGAGGGAACAAATGTGAACACGCTTCAAGGTTCCCACGTCCAAGGGGGCAGCCCAACAGGATGCCAGCAACAAGTTCTCCACCAGTGGATGGTGCCACTCTTCAGGCAAGCTCTGGGGTCGTGGGGGGCCTAACCACTTCAAGGGCCTGATTCCTATGGGCTGAGACCCGAAACATGAGGGGGGTAATCTGCAGAGCAGAGGACTGGAAGGGGTCCTGAGAGGCAGGCCCAGGTCGAGTGTGAGTCTGTGATGGTCTCCCCAACCCCTGCAGCCCCACATTCTGCCGTCTGTGGGCGATGTCTGCCTGGGGTGCTCTTCAGAGAAGACCGCTCCCCCTCACCCCACCCTGCTGCTAGGCAGCCTGTAGGCAAGATGGGGTGATGGGGGTCATGGCTAAAGAATACAATGCCATAGGGATGCCTGATTGGCTCAGTTGGTTAAGCGTCCGACTTCGGCTCAGGTCATGATCTCACGGTTTGTGAGTTCGAGCCCTGCGTCGGGCTCTATGCTAACATCTCAGAGCCTGGAGCCTGCTTTGGATTCTGTGTCTGCCTCTCTCTCTGCCCCTCCCCTGCTTGTACTCTGTCTCTCCTTCTCTCTCAAAGGTAAATAAACATTAAAAAATTAAAAAAAGAGGGGCGCCTGGGTGGCTCAGTCTGTTAAGCGTCTGACTTCGGCTCAGGTCATGATCTCGCGGTCCGTGAGTTCGAGCCCCGCATCAGGCTCTGTGCTGACAGCTCAGAGCCTGGAGCCTGTTTCAGATTCTGTGTCTCCCTCTCTCTGACCCTCCCCCGTTCATGCTCTGTCTCTCTCTGTCTCAAAAATAAATAAACATTAAAAACATTAAAAAAATTTAAAAAAGAATACAAAGCCATAAATCCTGGGTGAGAAGCAGGGCTTTCCAAGGGTAGAAACAATAAGACTCTCCTGATCGTTCTAAAACCATAAAAAACTCACTTTTCTTGTTTCTTTCTCTTCCTGACATTGCTTGTCGTCTCTGCTCTCACTGGCCCGGGAACCTGTCATTTTTGTTGAAAAGAGTCCACTGAGAAGCTCAAAGGTGTTTGAGCTGTGTGTGCAAAAGTCACAGGGGGCCAAAGGTACAGGAATCAGAGCTTGGAACTAGTTGCAAGAATTCACTGAACCACGAGGGTATTTACAGCAGCCGCATCTATCGAGCATCTGCCCTGTGCCCTGAGTTAGGTAGAGTATTTCATACGATGCCCCCTCCCCCAGCGATAGTAGTAGGTACCATAATTATCTCAAGTTTGGGGAAACTGAGTCACAGGGAAGTTTGCTTGTTCAAGGTCTTGCAGCTCCTGAGATGGTAGAGATGAAATGTGAAGCCAGGCTGAATCTGTGCGCCAAAGGTAGGTGCCATGCGCCAGGGGGCAGGCAGGCATGGGGCTCTGGGTGGGACCACCTCTGCCGAAGGAGGTCTGTGAGAGCTCCCTGGGGGAGGTGCCGCTGGAGCTTAAGGGACAGTGCTCCAGGCTGGGAAAAAGACAGGAAGGGGAGAAGGCACAGAGAGGGGACCTTTCAGTACGATGGTGTGAAGGCCTAGCCGAGTGGCTCTCTGGTGACTGGAGCGTGGGGTGCTCAAGAAGAGTGGCGCCGAGTGAGGCAGCGTCTACACAGGCCACACAGGCTGTAGAGCGGCGGTGTGCACTGTTTATCACCTGGGGTACCTGCAGGGGGTTTCTTCTTGCCCACCCTGAGGCCAGGTGACAGGAAGGAGGAAGGAGCGGAGGTCCAAGACCCAGGATATTTACAATCCACGGTAGGGTGAGCTCTCCTCCGCCCCTCCTCCTCATTATTACTACCACCTTTTCTCTCTTTTTTTTCTATTATTAAAAAAAAATTTTTTTTTTACATTTTATTTATTTTTGAGAGACAAAGAGAGACAGAGCACAAGTGGGGGAGAGGCAGAGAGAGGGGGAGACACGGAATCCAAAGCAGGTCCAGGCTGCGAGCTGTCAGCGCAGAGCCCGATGCGGGGCTCGAACCCACGAACCGTGAGATCGTGACCTGAGCGGAAGTCGGACGCTTAACTGACTGAGCCACCTAGGCACCCCATACAACCCTTTCTTTCTTCAAAGGGAAGTTTGCCTGAAAGTGCAATATGTAAAACAGATAGAAGCTGTTCTCCGGGAGCTGGGGTGGGGTGGGGATCCTGAGCCTTACCTGCCGGGCCCTTAATTCCCTGTTCCTGCAGCCCCTTCGGCTCCTCAGAACACAGTCTGATGCCCACTGGCTAATGTCATCACTTTCCGATGCTGCCCCATTGAGGTCTGACCTGCCTGGTGGCCCTGGTCCCCCTCCTGGATATGTCCTTTGCCCCCCCTCTCCCCAGCGTGCAGGCCAGTGACACAGTCCAATTTGGCCCTTGCCTGAGAACCCGATCTCATTGCGCTCCACTTCGACCTCTGGCTCTATTACCAGCAGCAGCCGGGAGCAGGGCCTGAGGCCCAGGGCCTCTATCTGACCAATCGGACGCTGAGCCATGAAAAATGAACTCCCCTATCAGGTCACGGGACCTCTCAGACTTCGGCCTGGGCTCACCCTTCTGACCTAAACTCCCGCACAGAAACTGGGACCAAAGGATGAGCAGGGCTGTGCACACCTTGGGGGAGCCTCCCTCACCCCAACTGTATACCCTGGGACAAGTGGAGACAGGTGGCCTGGAGGCAGGGGGTGAGTGAGTCGAGGGTGGAAGTGAATGGAAGCTGCTTTCTGCAGGTCAGGGAACAAACTACCATCTGGTCTGAATGGCTCAGGCTCACATTTCTGTGGTCCAGACCCACTCCATCTCCCAGCACCTGAAGACATTAGCGGGTGCAAGTAGCTCTCTTCGCATAAGCATGTGGTTGCTCAGCGCCTAAGGTATGTCTGGCGCTGTGCTCAGTGGTGGAGACAGAGATGTAGTGGGGGCGGGAGGCAAAGAGCAACAAGGTGTGGGTCCGTGGAAATCTCAAGAACCGCCTTACAGAAGGCCAACGGGCCAGGATGAATATTGCGTGCACAGCACCCAGCTCGGAGCCTACTGCCTGGGAAAATAATGGAAGTATTTGCAACCAGATCACAGAAGGGGGAACACTTAGGTTAGGGTGGAGGAGGGAGAGAAGTCAAGGGAGGAGGGGAAGATCTGGTCTCTTCGGAGCGGCCTGAACTGAGTCTCATAGGATAGATGGGATCTCCCGAAGCAGGGAAGAGGTTTGGCTCGTGGATCAGAGGGATGTGGAGAAGGGCATTCCCGGGATGTATGAGATAGCAGGTGCGAGGGAAGGCACTGACAAGCGTGAAAGCCCAGTTTACCTGGCAAACTCCAAACTCGGGAATGTCCTGCCTACATGACATCAGGGTCCTTTCGATACCACATTGTGTAGCAGAGAGCTGCTCTGGACTCAGACAGACCTGGGCTCAAATTCTAGTGGTGTGGCCTTGGTGCATGTTTTAACCTTTCTGGGTCTCAGTCCTTCACCTGCAGAAGGGAGTTTGCTGTCCACCTTGCTCGTCTGTTATGATGCAAGGGTGACATGAAATGATGTAGTGTCAGGACCTAGCCCGTGGGATTTTGCTCCTACTCCTTCTATGAGGTGAGGGAACTGAGACTTGGAATTTTGCAATTGGGAGGTTTCAGGAGTGGTCTGCTCCAGCCTCTTGTCAATGCAAGAAGCCTGTCTACTGCTATAGAGGTGACATCCAGACTCTGCATGACACTTCTGGGCTTGTGCAAGGGTCACTGGCCCACCGCAACCCTGACTGTAGCCATTTACTGGTTCACTCTGACCCTGTTCCAGGGGAGAGGTAAAAAGGAGAAGAAAGTGATTGGGAATAGTGACCCCTGGGGGTGCCTGGGTGGCTCAGTTGGTTAATGTCTGACTTCAGCTCAGGTCACGATCTCACGGGTTGTGAGTTCAAGCCCCACGTCAGACTCTGTGCTGACAGCTCAGAGCCTGGAGCTTGCTTCGGAGTCTGTGCCTTCCCCTTCTCTGCCCCTTCCCTGCTCGTGCCCTGACTCTCTCTCTCTCTCTCTCTCAATAATAAATAAATGTTAAAAATTAAAAAAAAAAAAAAAAAAAAAGGAATAGTGATCCCTGGCTCCTAGATGCAGAGACTCAGAAGGGGACTTGGAAATCACTGATCCTAACCCGAATTATACATAGATGCAGAGGGCTGTGACTTGCCCCAGGTCCTCCACTGACATACTCATAGGTCTCCTGACTTCCCCTTTGGCTGAGCTGGCACCACTCAGTGACACCACAGTGAGCCGACCAATCCCTGCAGGTTCTGCACCCCACCCTCCTCACCCCCCAGGATCTAGGGCTGCGTGTTTGGAGGATCGTGCACTGTGTAATTCAAATCACTGTTATCGTCCTGGAATCCTGGAAGTGTGGGATAGACCAGGCATGGCTGAGAGCTGTGACTGGGGCCTTGTCCCTGCTTGGTCAGGGACACTGGGGCAGATGGAGCAGACTGGGTCAGGCTGTGGGACCGAACCCACCAACTGGGATGGGCTAGGCTGGGAGTGGTTTCAGGAAGGATGTCATGCTGAAGAAGCCGAAGGGTATGCAACTCCATCTAAGTTGGTGTGGGAAGCTGGGCAAAGGTGGCTAGTATCACCACAGGGCAGGGCCCAGAGACCCCATGGGATCCTGGCAGAGGCGGAGCCATAGGCAGGAGTCAGCATTGAAGAATCTCTTGTTCCCGATTCAGGGGGCCACAAACTGGCAAGAGCAAGGCAGAGCCCCGTACTGGAAGAAGGGGTCGCTGGCTGAGTTCTTGGATATGCACTTAGGCCCTGGGAACCTGGCCTGAGGTGGCTGGTAGGGTGGGAAGGGTGGGAACCTGGCCTGGGTGGCCTCACTGTGGGAAGGGAGACTATAAATGCTGGGCATCATGCAGATCAGGAGCAGGCCAGGCCAGGAAGGGCAGAGCCTCAGGACCACGGCTCACGATGGCATCGGATTAGAGGTGCATCTAGACAACTGGAAGGCAGCCTGGACCAGCTCAGCTGCTCAACTTGCTCGGCGGCCTTGGGCAATTCCTTTAGCCTCTGAAGGCCTCAGTTTTCCCTCTGCAAACGGAGGATAATAATAAGGGAAAACCGTGCCTTCCTTACAGCTTCTTTGAGTGTTAAAATAAAAGCTACGTGACATTGTACTGAAGTGACAAGCCGCCTCTGTCTCATCATGAGGGCTTTGCATCTGTGAATCCCCCCGGCGCGGTGACCTGCATCCCCCAGCATTCGGGACAGGGCTTTGGCCTGCTGTGCAGACGGAGCGAGAGGACAGGCCGCAGCTGAGGCCAGCCTGCAGGGCCCTGGCAGCAGGCGAGGCTGCAAGGAGGGAACAGCCTGGTGATGGATGATGCTGCCAGCCCTTGCCCATCTGGCAGCTTGAGCGATTTGCATAAAAACAAAGACAGCTCCAGCGGCATGAAATATTGATGCCCTGAGACTTTCCAGAGTGGCATTTTGGTCTGGCTCAGCGAGGGCCTGGCTCCTGGCCCCCATGGTAATGGCGCCTCTTGCCTTTTGAGGTTGGTTCCAAGGGGCCGCAGGAAGGGAGAGTGCCCTGGCGGACAGGGCCACCTGTGAGTCCTTGTGGACAGACATTAGTCTCGGGTTTCAGGTGATACTGACTTTAATCAAACTGGGTTGGAAAAAAACACATTGGTTCAGGTTCTGAGTGGCTCAGTTTCTTGTCTGCCGGAGGCAGATGGGAGCTCAGTCCCCTCCGTGGGCCTCGATTTCCCCCCTGACCCTCACAAAACAACCCACTGACCAACTGGCAACCTTTCAAGAGTGACAGGGTGGGGAGGGAGGAGGCCCAGCTCTGAGGAAGGGGTAAGATGGGGAGGTGTGACTGTGGGGGGTACATGCTCATCAGTGTCCTGGGGGGGCGGCACTACAGAAAAATGCTCAGAGTGTCCAACTCGTGTCTTGTAGGGCAGCCTTCAGTCCCGTACTTCGCAGACCCCTCTTCTGACAATGAAGCAGTGAGCAAAGGTTGGAGGCCAGCTGCGGCCTCCGCTCCTCCGGCCCCAAATCTAAAGTGGAAAGGGGAGGGTGCTTTACACAGACACAGTATTTTGGGTCTCTGTCCCCAGGGTAGGTCCAGGACTCTGTTTGTCTCCAATTTGGCTTCTCCCAGGAGGTGGGGGTGGTAATATAAAATCCGAGCTCCCTTCTCAGCTCTGTCCCCGCAGGCGCTGCCTTCTGGCCCAGACCCCTCCACCTCCATCTGCCAAAGGAGTGCGAACATTCAGCTTCAGCCAGGTTCCTACCGCCAGAGCAGGCCCGTCCTAATAGGTCTCTCCGTGTGAGCGCCTCCAGGCTGCGGGCCAAGGCTTAGTCATCTTTGTATCCTCGGCTCCTGGCACACAGGAGGCACCTGAAAAATGTTTGATGGAATTAACAGAGTCTTGGAGCCCGGGGGCGGGGCAGGGCCTAGGACGGACCAATGGGATGAAGGGAGCATCCGCAGGCCAATGGCAAGGCCTGTTAGCTCGTGGCAGAGAGGTTTGGTAGGGGGGAGGGGCTTGTCTTCTTCCCGGTTGGTTGGCAAGAATCTGTAAGCCGCTTTTTGGAGCAGAATTGGGGGGGGGGGGCGTCCCACCTTTCATCAGAGCTATAGTTGGCCAGGATTTGGGGCTGGGATGTGTGTGTGTTTAAAATTTTATTTATTTATTTTTTAATTAAAAAGCAATACATACAATAGAAAAATTGTGAAAAAAATAGAAGAGCATAAAGAAAACAACTACCATGTTCTCAACTAGTTGAGTCGTTTCTTAACATTCTTCTTCTGAATGTGGCTGACTTGGCTGGGGTAAGGGTTGGAGAAGTACCCCCAACCCCCGTTCTGTGACCAAGTGGTGCCAGTCCTGTACCAACCCGTCCACCCCTTGGCCCAGGAAACCATCCCCCTGGCCTGGTGTTTCCCACTCCACTTACTTCAAATTAGAACGGTTTTCCCATTCAGGGTGGGCCCCCCCCAAGGTCTTTGTGAATGGACTGAAGAACCCAGATCCATTTGGGTCACCCTCTTTACCTTTGTTTTGTGAGCCAGCACTGGGCCAGGACGCTGATTTCCCCACTCAAGCCGGAGTGTTGAGTAAGAGAGTAGGGGAGTGGGGACCCTGCTAAATAACAGGTGGTCCTGCCCATTAAGAAAGGCTGTCAACCTAGAGTTTTCTCTGAGACCAGAGATTTAACATCTACTTTCTGAGGGCTTACTACGTGTTCCACACTGAAACACTCTGCAAATGTTATTATTTAATCCCTCACAAACACTCTTCATTTATTTTTTTTACTTAACTATATAACAAATAGTTATTGAGCATTGCTATTGACTTAAGTTAGAGACTTGTGGTCGTTCTTGATTCCCTCCCAGGCCCTGTTCTTTATAGCTTTCATCTCTGCCCCACCTTTCCCTTCTCTGCTGGCCACGGATGCTTTGACGGGGCCTTTGCCCCTCTGGCTTTTCCTGCAGTCTTTTCTCCACACAGCATCCTCAGTGATTGTTCCAGTATGCAAATCACATCTGTCACTCCCCTCCTCAAAATTCTTCAATGACTCACCATCTGCTACGGTACAAAATCGAAACTCCTTTTATGGCGTATGTGGCTTGTTGTCCCTGAATATTGGTTCTCCCTTCTTGCTTAACCCCATCATTTTTGACTAGGTAGGAGGTGGCAAGAACAAAGACCACATTTTCCAACCGCCCTCATCACTGGGTGCTGTCAAGTGACCGAGGCAGGAGTAACTGAGGCGGGAGGAAGCTTGCTGGGCACCCTGTTTTAAGAGTCGGCACTCACTCTCTGCTCTCTTTTTTGTCTACTTTTTAATCTCTGCCAGCTGGAATAAGATGTCTTTTCTTGTTCCTGAGGTCAAGTCCATGCACAGGGAAGCCACAAGATAGAAGGAGACTGGCTTTCTGACAGCAGAATCCAATCCAGTTCTGGATCACAAAGCTGGTGTTTATTCTAGAGAGAAATAATATTTTATCTTGGTTAAGTCACTTTTGTTTTTGTCACTTGTAGTCAAACCCAGCCCAGCTAATCAGCACGTAAGACCGGTCCGAAGTCAGTCAGCTTCCCAACCCTCCTCTCTAGGTCCTTCAACACTGCCAGGATGACATGTCCCTGGACTCTGCCCATACTGTCCCCTTCATCTGGGATGGTTCCCTTGACCCATTCCCTGGGATCTCATGCACTTGGAAAACTCTTGGCTCCTTCAAGACCCGGCTATGGCATCTCCTTCTTTTCAGAGCTTTCTCCTGTTCATACATGGTCACTCAGGTGCTCCCTCCCCTGTGTTCCTATGGAACCAGGCACGTTCCTGGAAATAGCACTGGTCATGTTGTAATTATGCCCCCTCTTCCTATGTCCAAGGACAATATCTAGTTCATCTTTGCATCATCTCCAACTAGCATGGCATTTGGAAAACAGTAAGCTTCTAATCAGTTTTTGCTGAATAAATGAAAATGAGTTTCAGGAAAGGTCCAAAGAGTTGGTGGGATCCCAGGAGAGGTAACAAGTCCCTGTCACCTGAAAACTGTGCTCCTTGAGTTTGAATTATGTCAATACAACAGGATGGTCTAGAAGGAAGCTCCTGAAAGTGCAACTTGAGAGGCTGGATCCAAATTCTCTGCATTTTGGGACAATCTTAACACTTCCAGTCTCTCTGGGTTATGCAGTCCATGGTGCATAGGCCAAGGCCCTTTCAGCCTGGCTAATCTTAGAAAAAGCAGCAACAAGGGTGCCTGGGTGGCTCAGTTGGTTAAGAGTCCAACTTCGACTCAGGTCAGGATCTCGCAGTTCATGAGTTCGAGCCCCGCATTGGACTCTGTGCTGAGGGTTCAGAGCCTGGAGCCTGCTTCGGATTCTGTGTCTCCCTTTCTCTCTGCCCCTCCCCCCCCTCAAAAATACATTTAAAAAAACATTAAAAAAAAAGAAAAAGCAGCAAAAAGAGGGGTGGGGCAGAGAGTCCACTAGATCAGGATATCCCCTAGAATGGTAGATCACGGTAGGGAACATGCTGCTCTCTCCACACCACGTTGTGTGAGTGTTGGAGGGGCAGGTGGGAAGAGTGTGAGACAAGGTGCCAGACAAGGACTTCAAGGAGTCAGCTAGGGGCTTCTGACTCAGAACTGGGACAGGCAGGGGTCTGGGGTCTGGCATGGGAACATGAGGGTCAGTCACAGTGTCCAAGAAGCACAGGGGACACCTGATTCTGCATCAAGGCCCTGCCGGGTGGTAGGAAGCAAAGAAGTAGTCAGGGAAGAACATGCATCTGGAGCCAGATGAATTAGAATCAAGCCCTTTGATCTCAATTTACCAAAATCCTTCAGAGTTTCAGTTTCCTCATTTGTGAAGTAGGGAAGGCCATGTCAGTTTCTAATTTATGAGGTTGTTGTGAGACAACTGAGATATATGTTTGTTTAATATACATTAAAATACTTTTAAACTAAAAAGTGTCCCAACAATGTTAGGATGATCATTCCTATAGGAGATATGTGGGGATAGGAGCAAAGTGCCTATGGTAGACTGTCATTGGCTTCATTCTATTCTCTTGTCTATAGTCATGCCCTTTGTCATGTGATTTTGTAGTTCCTCCTAGTCCTTGACTATGAGTTCAGCTATGTGACTTTCTTGGCCAATAGAAGGAAGTAGAAGTGACAGTGTGCCAATTCTAAGCCCTCAGGAGGTCTTATGGGTTTCTTCTTGGTTTCTTGTAGCTCCCAGTGCCTTGAGAGGAACATGCCTCTGCTAGCCAAGAGGAGTGAGAGCCATAAAGACCAGAGCTGTCTCAGCTAAGCCCAGCTTAGATCAGATGATTCCCAAGAGACCCCCAGATACAGGAACAGGTCTGAGCAATATCTGATGACCCAAAGAGGCATGAGAAATCATAGATGATTGTGGCTTCAAGCTCAAGTTTGAGGGTGGTCTGTGATGTTACCGTATCTAACAGGTACAGTACCCCTCCTCTAAATACCAAACTTGGCAAACAGGTAATGGTCAAACTACATGAACAATGTATGAAGGATCAGAGCACGGTCAGGAAGATAATCTTAAAGGAAGAGAATGCCAAGAAGACCAAACAGACATGGTGGTAAATGAATTTACATACATACAGAGAAAGTGTCAGCCAGAAGAGAAATTAGTTAGAAACGGAAGCAGAAGGGACAGTCAGATCTCAAAGCAACAGAGTCTAACTTCTGTCTGGGTAGAACTTGTCTGGCTGGCATACAAGGGAGCCAGTTTGCTAACACTGAACTCCAGTTGTGGAGATGACCATGGCAGGGTAAGAGAGCCCAATGCCATTAAACAATCAAATAATTTAATTAACTCATCTTAGCCAATTCCTCAATGTTTCTATAATTTGGCTCCCATAGAGAATTTGTGGTCAGGTTGAGTAAATTTCCAATCCACTTGACACTTACATTTCTCACTGTGATTTAATTGGCATTCTGGTCTTATTCATTGGTTTTCATGTAAGGTTTGTTAGTGTACATCAGTATCCTCAAATCTGACCAAATTTGATTTGGGACCCTGATAGAATTTGGGTTTATCAGTCTGTAAGAATGAAGGATAGAATCATGTTGGTAGCAAGCTCATCAGAATAAAAGCTGCCTTCTGATGTCCAGCCAGCTGGCCTCATGTAGCCTCTGCATTAATATCCTTCTTTCTTTCCAATTCTGTAGTTAATGTTGTTATCTAGGTATATACAAATCTCAAGGGAGTAGATTGCCCTTCGTGGATAGGAAAAGTTGGGGAAAGGAGGCACTGAGCTTGACCTACAGATTCAAAGACCCGCTACCTAATGGTACCTTTCTTTTTTTATTTATTATTTTTTAAAATTTTATTTATTTTTGAGATAGAGAGAGAGAGGTGGGGGCAGGGGAAGACAGGGAGACACAGAATCTGAAGCAGGCTCTAGGTTCTGAGCTGTGAGCACAGAGCCTGATGCAGCATTCAAGTTCACAAACAGAGATCATGACCTGAGCTGAAGTCGGATGCTTAAGTGACTGAACCATCCAGGTGCCCCTCTAATGGTATCTTTCCAGTTCCCTGAATCTTACTTAGAAGGATAGTCCTGGGATGGTCATTTACAGAGTCCAGACCAGCTAGTTTAGGGTTCTCTCTTTATGGAAGTGGACACTCAGGCTCAGAGAGTTTGTAGAAGTTGTCCAAATTCACATAGCCCCCTGAATTTTCCATATGGGAACATTCCCATTTGGGAGAGCTACAGATTTGTTCTTCCTGTGGTGTGGCTGATTGAACAGAGATATGGTATGCTGGCCTGAGTACATTTCTCACGGCAGAAGCCATGCCTGTGTTTAACACCAAGAACCTGCTATTGTGTATGTCTGTTGGGGTCTCAACATGTGCTGATAACTGGTTGAGGTTTGGTTGGGGAATGGTCCCTAGACCCTGTTCCTCAGTCTTGGGTTTGGCTGGTGAGGGCTTCCCATCTGCCATTCATTCTCTCAAGCTGTGATCTTGGCAAGAACAATCCACTTACTTGTGCTTCATTACCTGTACTGTCTTTCCAACTGGTCGCACTCCCAGAAGGTAATAAGAAAAGCTTTCCTGATTGAGGATCCATGGATATTTTTCAATCCTTTGTGTCTTCTACCTAATTTATTTCCCTCAAATATATTCACTCTTGGCACTAATGTTGACTGAACCTTGAAAAATCTGGAAAGGTTTCAATAGAGGTGAAGGGAATGATATTGAGCTAAATTACAAAAACATTGAGAAATTGGCTAATATTAAAGTATTTGATTGTTTAATGTCATCAGGCTTTACTACCCTGCCATTACCATCATTACAATTGGGGTTCACCTGTCAGCAGGTCTCAGTATGGTGCAGGGAGAGCACAGGGCTGGGGTTAGGAAGCCTGGGTTCTGGTGCTTTGGTTCTGGGATAATTTGATTTCTTTGAGACCCAGATTATCCCTCTGTAAAATGAAAATGTTGCACTACTTTATTGCTTCTAGCACTAATATTCTGTGGTTTCATTTTGAACTCACAAAAATTTCTTGTCTGCAGAATTGAAAAACTGAACTTTATTCCTATTGATTAAGCGAGCTCTGTCCTTGGTGCTGAATCTTGGGTGTTGTATCATTGGTTAGATTCAGGAAAGAATCAGCTTCACAGAACTTGGGCACCAATGACATTTTCGACAACTATTAGGATTTGGATCTTAAAATATTGCCCCAGTAAGCAGGTAATGGACCTGGGGCTTTAATATTTTTCGTAAACCTTTTGTTACGATATTGATCTATACTGTCCAGGCCTGCAGGATGAGTTGGTGAAATGTCTTCCATGAACAGTCTGTATTTTGATTCTATGACCATATATATCCTGTATTTTCTGATACTGTTCCAATTTCAAATATACTATCACATGGTTTTCATAAATCATTGCAATGTCCCTGAAATTCTAATATTTTGCCACATAGACCATACCTTTAGGCTCTTTATTGTTTATGGATGTAGTTTAGTAATCTTTTGTCCAATGATGTGTCTAGATTTCTGGCCTTAAAATATCACCTTGGCATAGATACTATCTGTTTGATATATCTTGTGCTGAGATTGTAAAACTTCTATATGAAGAGTTTCCAGGATTCTTCTTTTTCATAAAAAAATTCTAAGTAGAGGGCGTACCTAAATTATGATGTGAGTTCTCATTCTCTGAACAAGAAGGCAAAGAAATAATAATTTCTGCATGTGTCATGCCTGCTCAATATCACATAAGAGTTAATGAGAATAAACCATAAGACAAGTGAAATTTGGGTGTCTACACAGCACCAGAGGGCCTGGGTGATCATTCCCTCATCTCTACTTAGTTGACCAGTTGCTTTGACAGTGTTGACACAATAGTGGTGACAGAATGGAGATTGTCACCCAGTAATGAATCAGTCTTCTGATTCTGGGTGGAGAAGCTGGACAATGACAAGAGGCCAGTGATGGCCCACAGGAAACCTGTAGGTCTATTTGGAGTGTTTCTCAAAACCATGTGAAAAGGGGTCCCAACTCAGATGTCTTGGCCTTCACCAAAAGCTCTGGTCTCTGCCTACCTTGAGATTTATCTTCTTCACTCTCAGCGTTGGAGAACCCAGTTCAAAGTTGATACCAGGTATTTAATTCAGGAAGTATTCACAAGGACTCACCATGCATTGATCATGTACTTTGACCATAAGGTAGGTGGAAGCTGAGAGCTCACTGGCAGTGAGGGCTGCAGTGGACAGGAACTACCATAAAGAGAGTGGTGGGAGAGAGCTGAGAAGTAAGATGATGATTTTCTGGAAACCTCACGAAGGGATTATGGGATTATGGTATGGACTCTGGTATCCAATCAGTGGTATGGGTTTACGTGTATGGACTCTAGAACCAGACAGCTCCAGGCTCAAGGCCCAACTTAGCTGCTTAATAGCTAGCTTGTGACCTTGGGAAGGTCAGTTGACCCCCACTAAGCTTAAACACATTAATTTGTAAAAGGGTTGGAGTAAAAATACCACCCTTACCTTACAGGATTGTTGTTGGAATTAAAGAAGATAATTTGCATAAAGAGTTTAGTTCAGTGCCCATGAGTGCTAAATAAAAGGCATGTCTCTTTGTTACTTATGTGTGATGTAAATATAACATGTGGATTGCTTGAGAACAGTAAGCAAGCAACTTAACATCTATCCTGTCATCTCCCTCCTGCCTCCTCAGGCTGTGAGGCTGTTGCATTTAGTTCTACAGTTTCTGCTCTCTCAAGGATACATTAGCAATCTTGTCACATCTTGTCATCTTGCAGGTGGTTGCAGATGGATTATTTGGTCTCACCTGGTGTAGACTGAGTCGTTGACTCTGTACCTGGAAGGGTACCTAGCCTCTCCATGTCAGGGCTGTCTCAATATCCATTCCATGGCAGTACTCAGGGATGTCTCCCATCCTCTGTGAATCTCAACAACCCCTAGTGCCTTGGCCAAACATTCACAGTTTCCTAAGTGCCTTCAGGATGTAAGTCAAAGGGGCCAGCTAGTTATGAAACACCTCCTAAGAGACCTCTCTAATTATTTCCTGTCCTAATCAAGTATGGCTTTTCATCCTTCTATCAAACAAGGCACCCTAATTATATGATTATAGTTGATCTTTTAAAATAAAGACAGTAGTTAGAAAAATTCTTTGTCTTCTCATTGTCTCCTGTTATTCTGTCATTCAACTGGGTGGGAGTGGGTGGCTGCAGCGGGTAGAAGGGGTGTGACTTCCTCTTTCTTCTCCTTTTTCCTTTTATACATGGGGAATGTTTTCCTGTTTCCACCTTTCCCTGGCAAGACCTTTCTCCCTTCCTGCACCACCTTTTATCACTACATGACTGAGTTTATGTTTCTTTTCTTTGGCTCTTCTTCTGGTCTGATGAAAAATTCAGCAACTTTATTGAATTTTCAGATCCTTCAGGCACCCTCTGTCAGCTTTAGACAGTATCACCCTGACCTGAGAATTGGTGCTGCATCGATGCAGCCAATAACAACAAACAAAACAAACACTACTACAGATACTGAAATCATGCTAATTGTGCTGGCTACTCCTTCTCACTCTCCTTTGTTGGCTGCTCCCTGAGCCCTTAATGTGGGAGAGAACCAGGGCTCAGCCTTTGACCTCCTCTTTTCCATCTACATTTGCTCCCTTGGTCATCCAGTGTCATACTTAAAAATACCTTCTATGTGCTGGTGACTCCAAAACTGCCTTCAGCCCAGACTTCTCTCCTGAACTCCAGGCTTGTAGATCTAACTGCTCCCCCTGTATCTCTGCTCGATGTCTATTAGGCATCTTAAACCTAACATATCCAAAACAGATCTTATGATATTTCCCAGCAAACTTCTTTTGATGCCTTCCCAATCTCAACTCCATTTTTCAGCTGCCCAGACCAAACTCTGATGCTCTCCTTGACATCTCATTCTTCCACTTTCTACATCCAATCTATGGCAAGTCGCATTGCTCTACTTACAAAATATAGTTCGAGTCTGACCTCATCTCACCACCTACACTGTTCCACTTTAGGTCTAGCCATTAGAATCTTTCATTTGGCTTATTCCTATAGTTTACTAGCTGGTCTCTCCGCATTAGCTCTCTGTCCTCCTATAGTATGTTCTCCAAACAGTGCCAAGGTGATCATGTAAAAACGTAACTCATGTCTCCAAACCCTCCAATGGCTTATATGCAAGAGTGTGGGTCATAGTCCTCTCAACGGTCATGAATGATCCAGTCCCCACTACTTCTCTTCTCCAGAGCTCTACCTCTTGTTCACTCTGTTCCACATTGGCCTACTTGCTATTCCTTAGACAAGCCCACAAGCATTCACCTCAAGGCTTTTGTACTTGTCTTTCCTCTGTTCAAGTGCTTTTCTCCCAGATGCTTGCATGGCCACTTCCATCAGGCCCTCCATGGTTACCTACCTAAGATAGCAGCCCTCACCTCAGCCTAGCCCTCCCTGTTGAAACTTTATACGTCTCCTTAGCATTTGTCGTTACTGTATTTGCCTTCTTATGTACATTTCTGCCACTCCATGAAGGCAGGAACGCTTCTCTGCTTTGACTACTAGATCCCCAGTCCTGGCACAGAATAGGCATTCAGTAGATAATTATATATCCATTAACTCACTTAACTTCTACAACAGTTATGAGCGCTGATTTGTACACGAGGAAACTGAGGCACAGACAAGTTAAATAAATGGTCCAACACCACACAACTCCTAATGGCAAAGTTGGGATTTAATTCCAGGTTGTCTGGGTCTGAGCCCACGTGCTTTGACACTAGACTCCACTGCCAGGGTGTGGTATGTGATTTTCTATCCCTGTGCCTGGGAGCTGCCATGCTCCAGCGACCCAGCATGTGTTGGTCATTGCCTTAATTCAGGCTGTCATAACATAATACCATAGACTGGGTGGCTTAAAACAATAAAAACTTACTCTCTTATAGTTCTGGAGGCTCAAAGTCTGAGATCAGAGTGCCGGCACGGTCAAGTTCTAGTCCTATCATATTAGGATCCCACCCTTATGACCTCACTGTATCTTAATTACCTCCTAAAAACTTTATCTCCAAATACAGTCACACTGGGGTTTGAGTCCTCTACATATGAGTGGGGGAGGGGAACGGCACATTTCAGTCCATAGCAATCATTCCCTGGATTGAGCAGCTTGCTTTTAATTGCTCACAGTTTCCTTTGAGAAATAGGAAATGACCTCTGCCCGCCCCCTGCCACCCCCATTCCCCTGGGACCAGAGTGGAGCAAATGTGAGCACACCAAGAAGGCTGGAGCTTCTGGCTTGTCTGCCCTGGCTTCTGATTCAGATCCTTCCACCGCGAAGCACCACTCTCAGCTTCTCAGAACCACCATTCTCGTTCCTGAGAAGCTGAGAGTGGTGGAAGGATCAGGAACGAGAATGGTGGTTCTGAGAAGCGGGTTTGCCACAGAGGCATTTTCCAGGGTTAGAAGCAGTCTGTGCCGGCCCTGGGATCTGGCCACCCTCTTACTCCTGCCACCTCAGGTCACAGAAAAAAGGTGGCCCTGTACTGACTTGCGTGTTCGGCTCACAGACCAGGATGTGCTGGGGCAGCAGAGGAGAGCCCACTGGGCTAGGGAAGCTTTGTGGGAAGTAGGGGGAGACTGGCCAGGCAGAATGGGCAGGAGGGGACCTAGGGCACAAGGAACCAGCCGGGGGAAGGACAGCTTGGAGTAAAAGGGCTTCCTGTTCCTTTCCCTGGCAGCTCAGGCTGAGCCCTGCCTTTCTAGACCTTCCTTGCCCACCTGTGGTGAGTGGAGGGAACTGCACTTCCTCTCCACCAGCCCAGCTGAAGCCCATACCGGAGTGGCCTGGTCCAGGGCTGCCAGATAAAATATAAGACCCCCCAGTTAATTCCAGATAGACAGGGAATGAATTTTAGTGCAGTATAGTCTAAGTATGCCCCATGCAATAGGTATACTAAAAAAATGATTCTTTGTTTGTCTGGAATTCAAATTTAACTGGACGTCCTATAGCTTTCTTTGTGAGATCTGATACTACTACCTGGATCCTCACAGCAGCTCTCATGGGTCTGTTTCTTCCAGACAGCCTGCGCAGGAGCCTCAGTGCAAACTACCCATGACCACGTGTGAGTCCTCGCAGAGCAGAAGAAAGAGGCCAACTTTGCAATGGAAGTCCAAGACCTTTCTGACCCCTGGAATGCTTTATCCATCTGGTAGGTTGTAGCCTGAAATTCCATTGCCATTCTTTGGTCACTTAATACAAAGCAGTGGGAAGCCAACTGGACTGGAAGGGCCGAAGCTCTGAGTAGGAAACTGACTGCAGCCGACTAGTTGCGTGGGAAGAAGGTAACCTCCCCAGGCCTGTGCACTGCTTCATCTGTTGAGTGGATATAATAAGACCGGTTTCACAGGCTTCCTGTAAAGATCGCAAAATACAGTGGGTGATAGAGCCACTGGACATACAGAAAGTGCTCAATAAGAATTAGCTGACACCATTTTTAGTGCAAAGAGTGGGAACCCACAGAGAAAAGTCCTGGAAACTCCTGGGGAAGGAAGGAACCCACCAAGAGGGAAGAAGAAGGAACAGAAAGAGAAGGGAGCCTCTGGGGATGGGTCTGCCTCTCACCATGGTCCTTACGTTGCTGCTGCCACGGTGGGACCTCTAGGAGGTCTCAGTGCTGGCCCCACCCCCGCTCACTAGAAGCCAGGCCACCCACTGCGAGGTGGAGGGTGGGAGCAGGTGGATTTCTATGGGACAGAGAGGTAGAGGGACCTGAGGATTGGGAAGGGGTGGCAGAGAGCTCAGGAACATGAAGATTTGGCCATGACATGCATTGGGGTTGGGAGAAAGGGGGCTTCCATAGCTACTGGGAAGATGGAAAAGACAATTATCTCTTAATATCTATGAGTGTCGGTGTAGGATGAGGATTACATTATGCTTGGTATGAGAAGGTAAATCTCCACTGGACTACTGGAGATGTATCAAAGGAAATGCGAACCATATGAAGTGGCTTGGTGGGATATAAATACAAGAAACATACAATCAAACGCTACCGTTTGTGTCTAATTGCCATGCTTCCCAGAAATGGTAATGAGGGTCACGGCATATGCATTCCGCTTGACTCTTAAGTTTGGGGATTGTGACATTGGACAGCCTTAGCCTTCAGAATATACAAAGAGCTCTCTCATGTGACCACCCATAGATAATGGCACATTGTGGGTGCTGAGCATAACGGAAGGTGGTGGCCTAAATGTAGGTGACCATAAGGGAGTTAGTCCCGAGCCTTTGCTCTGGGCGACTCTTGCAAACAGTTGCAGGGCCTGTGGCAAGAGTGCAAATGGTGGCCCATGTGCCATATGTTCCCATATTTAGAAGTTAGAAGTCAAGTTAACGACTGTTACATAAAACGTGTTCACTTCTTACCTTGACACGTGTACCTTTGCAATAACCTTGGAGGCCTTGTTCAAATTCAGAAACCCCAGATTCCTTGATGTTCTGTGGCACAACGTAGTTGAATGTTCTGTCCGCCCCCCACCAACCCCGTCCCCGGCCTGCAACCCGTTCCCTTTTGCTTCCCATTCCTGGCTCTGTCCAGCACTTTGAGGGGCTGTATTTGTTGCTGCTGTAGCAAATTACCACAAACTTAGTAATTTATGACAACACAGATTTATTCTCTTACAGTTCGGGAGGTCAGAAGGTGGGTCTCACTGGGATAAAATCAAGGTGTCGGCAGGGCTGCGTGTCTTTCTGGAGGATCTAGGGGAGAATCCTTGGCTGGTGGCCCTTTCCTCCTTCTTCGAAGACAGCAATGTAGCATCTTCAAATCTCTCTCTCCTGCTTCCCTCTTCCACTGAGAAGTGATTACGTCGGGGCCATCTGAATAATCCAGAATAATCTCCCCATCTCAAGATCCTTAATTTAACTCCATCTGCAAAGTCCCTTTGCCATGTAAGGTAACATAGTCATAGGTTCTGGGGATTGAACATGGACATCTTTGGAGGGGGGCATTAGTCCACTTTCCACGAGGTTCTTGTGCACAGCGTGGGTATTCCACTCTCCCCTCCAGACAGCTTCTTTATGGGCCTAGGGACCAGCATACAGGTGGCAAGTTCCATCCTTGAGAGGATGAATCAGGTAAAGAGTGACACGCAGGCCCTGGAAGGGGGTTTGGATCTGGCTGGGCAAAGAATGAAGGGTCCCGGGTAGTTGGAGAATGGTTCAGAAGGGGACATGCTCTCCAGGTGTGAACACCCTCTTGGTCCTGAGGACTCATTGCCCCACAGGGAGGGATAGGGACAGAGAAGGACCAGAATGGAGCCCTATAAAGCTTGAGGCATAAGGTCTACAAAGCTTGAGGCTGGGTCTAAAGGTGATGCTGCCTCCAGAATCACGGAACATTTACCTGGATTCAATGGACTGAAGTTAAGTGCAAAATCTTGTTGCTTTGTGTATGTGTACATTTTTGGGGAAGAAGTTTTAGTTTTTATCATATTCTCAAAGTGACCCAGAAAGGCTAAGTACTGCCACCCTAACCATTCTGTTTACTCTCAAATGGCCCTTTCTGGGTCATTTCTGTGTCTTTCAGTCCACAAGGATACAGCTGCTGCCTTATCTCTGAGGTGTAAGCCCCTTGAACTGGCTTATGCCTACACAGTGAGCCTTTGCAGTGACAATTCTGGAGGACAGTGGGGGGCCCATGTGGGTTAACTGAAGCCCTGGCCTGCTGTGTAGGGAGGAGGACCATTTTGGGGGGGAGATGGGGGTAGTTGTTACTTTCTTTCTCTAGCAACCAGATGTTCAAAGACATTATCCTGGTCCCTAGACTCACCTGTCAAGCAGAACTCAGGACAGGAGCCAGATGGGAGACTGCAAATTTGGATTTGGCCATCACCACCCGGGTCCCACCTGCCTGGTGTGCCTGACAGGTGAGCCCAAGATGTGCTCTCCTTGGGAGGGGATTGGAGAACGAGAGAAACAACAGCAGTTTCCACCATATGCTTTTTATTTTCCAAGAAATTAAGCAGAGTTTCTTCCTCCCAGTGAATTTCCTTAACAAGGATATTTTAAAGCCTTGGAAAACATTCCTGTCCTACTTTAATTGTATGAAGACTGTGCTGGAAGGAAAAGATGGAGGAGGTGGGGGGGGGAGAAGGGAGAGGGGGGAAGGAGAGCTGGAAGAGAGAGAGGAGGGGGAGGGGGAGGAGAAGAAAGCAACGAGAGAATGTATTTGAGAAATTAAAGAGCAGCTCTTTCCCTCCAAATTTTCTTTTCTTTTTTTTAAAAAAATGTTTTTATTTATTTTTTGAGACAGAGAGAGCAAGAAAGAGAGGGAGAGAGCGCAAGCAGGGGAGGGGTTGGGGGGGCAGAGGATCTGAAGCGAGCTCTGTGCTGATGGCGCAGAGCCCGATGCAGGGCTTGAACTCATGAACCGTGAGATCGTGACCTGAGCTGACTCAGATGCTTAACCGACTGAGCCACCCAGGCACCCCTCCCTCCCAATTTTCTTCTCTTCCTAATCTGCTGCTGCCTCCGGCCCACCTTGCCAACAGTGACCACCAGAGACATCAGGCAAAGAAGCCTGTGGCTTTCTCTCCAGGGCCACGTTCCCCCTGGTTCCAGCCCTCCACTCTTGCCAGTCTGTAGGGGGCTTCCTGGATGCCGGGGCATCTTCCATGAGGCATCTGAGGTGAGGGGGTGAGGCAAAGAAAGGCACTGGTGGGCCCAGAAGCTCAGACTGTGGCGTCTGAGTGTGGGAAACTGTGCCCAGCTCCAGAGTCCACTGTTGGGAGGGGCCTGGAGATGCCGCTCAGCCCTGCGACTTCAGCTCCTTCCCGTGCTCCCACATGACAGCTTCCGGCTTTGGCATATCCCTCCTCAACCCCACCCTGAGCCTAGCTCTCCCCCTAGTCTCCTTGCCAGTCCTGGCTGCCAGGCCCGAAGGCCCTGGCACCTCTGCCCTGGTCAATGAGGTTGGGCTCCTCTTAGAGAGGAACAAAGAGGCGCCAAGATGGGAGCTGAGGGGCATTCCGTAGGATTTTTATCTTCTTCTGAAATGGAGTTTGAGTTTCTCCCCCTAGTATATGCCTGACATCAGAGCTTCTGGGGGAGGAAGTCACCCTGGGGGAAACTGAGGCAATTATGAACTATCCATTGTACACCAGAGAGTCTCCATGATACCATATTCCTTTGGCTGATGGGCAAGAAGGGCTAGCAAGAAGTCTTCCATTTCGGTGTCTGGTCAGCGCTGACTGGATGCCTCTCTGTCCTTCAGATCAGAGCTTTGGGAAGTCCCCAGGGCACCCCCAGGCAGGAACAGGGCCCCATGGTGTCCTGCTGTCAAACTTGCCTTTAGTGCCTCAGAAGACAGATGGAGAACTGGGTCAGGGGAGGGCAGAATGGACACAAATATTGGAAAAATCTACCAGAAGGAAGCTCTGGGAGGGCAGGGACCCTGCCCTAGTTAACTCTGGGCCCTCCCCACCTAGCACAGCACCTGGCAGAGAAAGGATGTGTAAGGAGTGATGACAAACCAGTGACTGCCCAAGGCCTCTGTCTGCTTGTCTGGAAAGTCTTTGGGTCTTGTCTAGCACCGACATTCTCTGATGACACAGAATAGGGTTGCTCTGAAGAGGAGTCTATTCCTTAAAGTACTGGAGGCAGAACTTAAAAGTTAGCACCCTCCTTGTCTGGGAAGGTGAGAGCTTCATGCACTTGACAATGATGTACTGAGCCCTGGATTTATGCGAGGCATTGTGTGAGGTGCTGGGGTTCAATGATGAGCAAGAAAGGGTCCTTGACCTTATGCAGGTCATAGTCTAGCCAGGGGGAAAAGGTTTGGCCAAACCAACCTGATGATGAGGGTTCCAGAGGCAAAGCTTGGGAGGCTTGAAAACCTTTAGCAGGGAGAACAGGGGCCCCACTGGGCTGGTGTAGGCGTTCCTTTCCTGAGGCAGTGATGTCTGAGAGGGGGTTGAAGAGGAGGAAGAGTCTGGTAGATGAACGAGATTGGGTGGACAAGAGGATTCCAGGCAGAGGCATCCCTGTGGTCAGGGGCTCCTGATGGGGAGGAAAGCTTCGAACGTATTAGGAGTCCGTTGTGGTGGAAGCAGAGAATGATCTGGAAATAATAAATGGCGGCAAGGCTGAAGAGGCAGAGAGGGGCTGACGATGCAGGGCCCTGTGGGCATGGAAAGTGTACGGGCTCTGTTCTAGGAGAAAGGGAAGCAGGAGAGTGACGTGGTCAGCTTTGACTGAGGGATGGACAATGGCTGGGAGGGGGGAAGGGTGCATGTGTGAAGAAGTAAACGCCACAGTTGTCACAGGACGGCGGCAGTGGAGATGTAGAAAAATGAATGAATTTGAGAATTATTTAGGAGACAAAATTGACGGCCCTTGAGAATGGAGTGAATTGGAGGAAGGGTGATTCCTAGTACAGTAAACCTGCCCACAACTCACTGTGCATTCGTTTTCCTTTGGTTTCGGAAGCCGAGTGTATCAGTAGGGATGCTCTCTGTTGTAAGTAACAGAAAATCCAACCGCTAGGAGAAAGTGGCTCCAGAGTTGGCCAATTTAGCAGCTTCACAACGTAATTGAAGGAATGAGATTCTTTCCAGCTTTCCACTCTGCTTAGAAGTGTTGCCCTCTGCTTAGAACTATCCCTTCGCAGTTGGAAGGTGGCTGCTGAGGTTCTAGATGTCACATCCGGTCGTGACTCTATCCAGGGAAAGAAGAAGGAGTCTCTGTTTCTGTATCTCTTTTCAAGTAGCCTTTCCCCCACACCGCACCCACCCCCCACAAACTTCCCTTCATATTTCCTCAGCCACAACTGGTTCTCATGGTGCTTCTGGAATAAACAGCAGCCGAGGAAATGGGATTACCAGAACTGGCTGAGATGAATCAGGATTAATACCATTTTCTGTGATTAAAGGACACTTTAACAAGGCTGGGGTTCTCTTACCAAAGAAGGCAAGAAGGATGAATTTCAGGAAAGCAACCAAGTATATTTGCTAACCAGGGGTCATTTCCCAATATTTTCCAAAGGAGAAACAGTGGCAGGGAGAAATTTCTTTGAACTGTCTTCCGAGAGGAAGGTAGCCTACTCCAGACTAGAGAACAAGGCTCACGGATCAATCTAGGCCTTTCTTCAACTGATCTAAGGTTATTGAATCTTGGACCTGGAGAAGACCAGGTCAGACTATGGTCTGAAATGTGGTTGGACATCCAAGTAACTCGGGGAGAGTGTTTAAATACAAATTCCCAGGCTCCAAGGTGATTGTCTAAATCAGAACCCCAGGAGGTAGATCTAGGAATCTGAATTTTCAAAAAAAATTTTTTTAACATTTTTATTTATTTTTGAGAGACAGAGAGAGACTGAGCATGAGTGGGAGAGGGGCAGAGAGAGAAAGAGCCACGGAATCCGAAGCAGGCTCCAGGCTCTGACCTGTCAGCACAGAGCCCAATGCAGGGCTCGAACCCACAAACTGTGAGATCATGACCTGAGCCGAAGTTGGTTGCTTAACAGACTGAGCCACCTAGGTGCCCCTAGGAATCTGAATTTTTAAAGAGCTCTCTAGGTGTTCTGGGTGCTGACAGTCTAGTATCTATCTGGGAACTGTAAATCTTGTCCAGTCTCCACATTTAATGGTGAGCCCCAGAGAAGGGGCTTAATTTACCCCAGTTTCCATGGAGAGTTGGTAGACCTCCACACGGGAGGACCTTCCCCAGATGGCTCCCTGGGGACACTGTCTTTTGGGCACCCTTATGGTTAGGGGAAGGGAGCTGTGAAGGAGCTTGAGGACCTGAAGCCCTGTGAACTGGGGTTCAGTAGTCCAGCAGTGTGGGTCACCTCTTTGCCTGTACTGGGGTGTGGGGGGGGCATGTAATTAGTGACCACTCCCTATTAGCCTGAACCTTAATGACATCATCACATTCAACCTAATCCTAGGGCCTAGGAAGGATTACTTCCATTGTAGAGATCTGCATACTGAAGCTTCCACGAAGTTGAGACGAACAGGACTTGGATCTATCTGATCTGGAGGCCTGTGTATCTTAGCGTCTCCCTGTGGCTGTATGTCTCTACTTTTTCACGAACTGGCAGACCAGGCTCAGGAGGCTGCCCCTGGCCGCCTAGCTCTAGGGAAGGAGGCAGCGGCTTCTGCCGGGGCGGGGGCACCTTCTCCGCCGCACACAGCCGGCCCGGTCAGCAGAGGGCGCTGCCTGGGTAAAGATGTGGCTCCCGCGGCCGTGCTGAACCCGAGGGCGGCCACTCCACCCCCCCCCCCCCCCCCCACCGCCTCTCCGCACCCTGGCTCAGGTGCTTGGAGGTCGTGGTTCTCATCATTTAACCGAAGGGGGCCTCGGTGCCGTTCGCTGGGTGGTGCAGGTGTGGACGGAGCCGGGGCCACGCAGTCGTTGCCGTGGGCCCGCTGCCGGCTCTGCAGGAGCCGCTCTGGGATTTTCCTTTTCGCCAGAGGGAGGCTTTCTGCTGCCTGGGACTCTGGCTTGCACATTTTCCTCCAAATCCCGGGGGGGGGGGGGGGGGGGGGCGGGGCGGGGGCAGGGACAGTGGAGGTGTCCCTTCCTGGTCAATTCTATGGGCTTAGGAACTGAATTTTAGGACAAGAACGCCCCAAAACGCTGGAAGGGGTGAGACAGCAGGAAGGCTAAAGGAGCAGACTGTTATGGGACTGCGTGGGTTTGAACCCCACCCTTACCACTTGTAGCTGGTCACCTCAGTCAAGTAAGCCCGCTGCCATGTCTGCTCATCTGTACCAGGGCATAATAATAGTATCCGCCTCCGTGAGCCTGCTGTATGTAAAGTGTTGGGAACAGCCTGAGTGTGGGGCGAGGGCTACCTACCTGTTAACTTATTATGATAATGATGATTAACCCCAGTGTCCTTCCAGTCACATGTGAAGTCTTCAAGGGCACGGTGAAGCGCCTGTTAGCTAGGCTCAGGACTGACCATAGAGCCTTTGGTGGCCCTCACTGCAGCAGAGATGGGGTGGTGAGCTCTCAGAGGCCTCTCTGAAGGTGCCCCCACAAGTCGGTGCTGATGCTCAGCCACTGTGAGGCCTCAGGCCAGAGAACAGTCCTGATGGAGCATTCTACCCTCCCTCCCTCCCTCCCTCCCTCCCTCCCTTATAGCTCAGTGAGGTTCAGGGGTCTCACTTCCAACGGTGCTGTGACCCCTGTGAGCCCTTAGTGCCCCTTTGTTCCCTTCTCCAGGGCCTGGGTGATATTAGGAGGAATGGAACCCTTTTCTGGATGGTGTAATGAAGTCCTGTGTAGTTGGTACATCCCCCTTTCCTGCAGGTGGGCCCAGCCTTTGGCCATGACCTTGGAGGACTCTGCAGGTTCCTCCTCCAGCCGGGTTCCCTTCTTGGTGACTGTGTCTGCTGAAAGGGCCCTTTGCATAGGGCCATCTGGAAAAAGGGTAGAAGTTGGGGTGCCCCCACAAGTGCCTGCCAATGTCTCCCAACCCCCTGGGCGGGCAGGGGCCACCTCACTTACCAGGAGCACACTACTTGCCCTCAGACCAGATTCCCAAGCTCCCCTCCACATTACCAGTCTCACCAACATGGGGCTGCCCCTTCCTGAGGACTGTGGCAGGAGGAGCCCTGGGCTGGGAGTTGGGAGTCCTGGGTTCTAGCCCAGGCTTTGCCACTCGCTATCTGGGTGTCCCTGGGCAAGTTACTTCACCTCTCTGGCCTTAGGATTTTCATTTATAAACTGGAGATAATGATAGCTATCCTGCCTGTCCCTTCCTCTGTTCTAGAAAGACTGTGTATGCAGGTCTTTGATGGGAATAAGGGCTAGAAATAGGTTGTGTTCCTACTTCTAGTTCCTATTGAGTTACTGTCATCGGACTTTCACTGGTCACTTCTGGGGGCAGCCAAGTGGTTGCCAAGCAGATAGGGTGGGGGGGGGGCAGACACAGATGAAGGAAGATCTTGATCTTGGGGGTTTCCACCCGTCTCCCACCTTTATGGGAGAAGCAGAGCACACATTCCTGAGAGAAATGCACAAATGTAGACTTCAAAGAAAGCTGTCAGCATAGCTTTAAATATCCATCTGTAAACACACAAAAGTTTCCAAACCATCAACAGCTAGAAATGCAAATCCAAGATTCTGGGTTCATCCGACTCAGGGAAAGTAGTCTAGGAAGACTTCTTGGAGGAGGAAGCAGTTTTTTGTTTGTTTGCTTGTTGGTTTGTTTTTTAAGGAAAGGAGTACAAAGAAAAGGGTAGTATTGGTGATGTTAAAGATCCAGGTCAGGACAACCAAATGTAGGTAAGAGAGACTTGGTAGACCCCCTGGCAGATGGAGACCCTGAAAGAGTAGGTGATGTGTAAGGAACACTGGGCAGTTCTCTTCAGTGCAGCTAAGTTTGAACTGGAATTTAGATAGCAAAGTGGACAACTGGGTAGGCTTGTCAAGGCAGCACCATCCCAGCACCCAGCTCAGTATGGCCCATTGTCATAAGTCAGTTTTTCAAGGAAGCAGACTCTGAGACAGAGATTTGCTTGCAAAAGGATTACTGGGAAGTGCACTTAGTATCAACACTTCGCAGGGGCGTGTGGGATTGGGCAGGAGGGGAGCTTGAGCTGTGACCAGCTACGGCAGAGGTCTCGGCTGATGCCATGGGGAACTCTGGAGCTGGGATGACCCTTCCGAGAGATTCCTTTTTGAGGCTGGGGAATCAAGACCTTTATGCCCTCCCATCTGTCATGGGATGTGGCCTGCTCTGGGGTGTGACCCTAGGGGAAGGGGTCCCTTCTGCGGAGGGCAGGCCGTGGAAGGGGACTCAGCTCTGAGCTGTCGGCAGCTGTGGGAATGAGCACCTCCATCCTGAAGGCAGGGAGACCTGGGTGATGCTCTCATCCCCTCCACCCATCATGATGGAGGCAGGAAGGGCCTCCACCGGGGTCCAATGCCTCTGACCTGGCTCCACGACCAACATTAGCCCCTCAGATTCTCCCGGGACAGGAAGTTTTGGCTCCTTTCTCTAATCTACCTTTTTACAGAACTGTTAAGGTGTGAAATGTGTTCTGGGATCATTTAGTGCAGTAATCCTTAGCCCAGGTGAAGGATGCATTTCAGAATCTTCCAGAAGCTTTTTCAAACCACCCTCAGTAGATTCTGATGTGCATTGACCCCCTGTTACTCCTCTAAGACTAACTAGACTATAAGCTCCGTGAGGTTGGGGCTCTGTCTGTCTTGCAGAGAGAATCCCTGAATCACGGGGTCCCCACACAATGAACGTCTGGGGAAAAATGACCATGACCCCTGCCCTTGTCCTCAGCCTCATTTCTTGCCCCCCTCTCATTTGCCTTCTAGGCTACGGTCACTGTGACTTTCTTGCCTTTGCACAGGCTGTTCCCTCTGGCTGGAATCGTCCTCCCCCTGGAATAGATACCTACCTCTGATTGGACGAGTTAACATATGCACAGTGCTCAGAACCATGCCAGACATGTTTGAACCCCAAATGGGGGCTAGGTGTGGCTACTACCCCCCTCTTTGGCATGCTCTGCTGGTAATTGTCCTCAAATGGACCAACGTCTTGTTTCGATGCCTTGTTCACTTGTTTGTCTCCTCAACGACAAACAAACTGTTGGCAAGCATGTACCATATCCTTTATCTTTGTATCCACAGCAGCCAGTATGGTGCTTGGCACATAGTAGGTGCTCAATTAATGCATGTGAAACGAGTGGAAAGGCCAAGCTCCCAGGGATACAGTTTGAAAAAATAACTTTAAAGTATTTTTAATGAGGGCTTAGTTGAGCGAGAGTTACTGGCACTGGCCAGGTGTGACCCCATTACTGCCCAATAGACACTGAGTATCGAGTGAGTGATTTCATACATGGGTGGTGGATTGTGGGTCAGGCAGGCAGGTGGGTGGATGGACAGATGGGTGACGAACTGGCTTGGTAGATGGCTGTTACCGTCTGTGGAGGAAGGCCAGGGTTTGGAAGAGGCCAGGTGGGAGGGAGGGTGGGCAGGGGAGAACTTACTTCACACAGGCCAGCCAGCTAGTGTGAACTGGGGTGGGGGCGTCTGAGACAGGCGCCTCTGATCTCGCCCCGGGGAGGCTTGGGGAGGTGCTGCGCCTGCATGTTTCCAGCCGCGGGGAAGGTGCTGGGGGGCCATTACTCATTCTGACACATCCCTGAGGTCAGTGTAAAGGCAGGCAGAATCGAGGTGCTGCGGGGTGCTGAGTCAGGGCAGGTGGTGGGTTGTTGGGGAATGGGCTGAAGCGGAGGGAGTCTGGAGGCTTGGAGCCAGGGCCTCGGGCCTCGGTTCCTCAAGGGGGTTGGCAGAGAATTCCCATAGGAAGGAATCAGGGCAAGTGAGGACCCCCCCCCCCCTTAAGAGGCGGTGGAGGGTCTGTCTGAGTGCAGATCTGGGTCAGGTTTCAGGGAATTCTTGCTCTGCAAAGGCCTTCCTTTTCTTCTTTCGGTCTGGTAAGCAGGCAATTGGTCAGCTCCGCCGGACAGCCAGGGGGTCTGTCTGTCCGGCAGGTAGAGATAGTCTGTCCTGTGGTGATCGGGATGGGAAACCGGGCCGGTCAGTCAGGTTGGTGGGTAGGAGTGCATTGTGTGTGCAAGTTGCTGGCTGGGATGAGTCCTCGGGGCCACGGGCAGTAGGAGTCGGGCAGGAAAGAGAGAGGCCCAGTCTCTGTTCTCTGGGGAGCCTCAACTAGCGCTTCTTAATGCGGTAGGACTGTGTCCTCAGAGACCATTGGAAACGTGAGGCAGGGACTGGCTATGACAGTCTTGTAGGAGGCGGCTGCTGCGTTAGCGGCCAGGGCCTGAGCGGCCCAGTTTCCTGCAATGAAGGCTAATCCTACACCACCAAGAACGACCTCACACCACAGGCCAGTGGCGTCCCTTTGGAGAAGTACTACGTCCAGTCAAACGGAACATTAAAAAAGCTTTTTTTTAATGTTTATTTATTTTTGAGAAAGAGCGCACGCGCGAGAGAGACAGAGTGCGAGTGGGAGAGGGGCAGAGAGAGAGGGAGACACAGAACCCGAAGCAGGCTCCAGGCTCTGAGCTGTCGGCCCAGAGCCCAACACGGGGCTCGAAGCCACGAACCATGAGATCATGACCCGAGCCGACCCAGGCGCCCCTGGAACATGTGATAGAAATGGCCGCACAGCCAGACCCCTAGTGACCTCTTCTTCCTTCTCTCTTCCTTCTCTTCTCTGGAAGATATGAGGTTGCTAACCTGGTTGCAGAGTGCCCTGAGCTGAGGGGAGGTGGGGGTGGCAAGTGAGAAGTAGAAACACCGGCTGGCTCCCCGCTGCACGGGGCTGGGGGATGTGGGCTTCCGGGAATCTTGTCCTTTTACACGGGCTCAGGGCCTCGGGGGCCTCCCAGTGGAAGATCAGAGGCCCACGGGGGCCCCACGAGTTCCCACACCCAGCTCAGCGATGAGAAAGGGCAGCGACCCAGATGCTGCCTATTCCAGTGTGGGCTTTAGAGTGTACCCCCTCCCCATCTCGGTTCCTTCCCTCTTCTGGTGTGTGGGGGGCCGCAGGCTGTCCTGTGCAGACGGGCCAGGGAGGAGGGAGGGAGCCTGGCAGGAGGCTGCTTGTCTCCACACCACATGTCCCGGAAGGACAAAATGTGAAAATATAAAAAGCCTCTGGTCTTGGGACAGGATCACACGGATCACACGGCCGGGTTGCCTGTCACCCTGGCTGTCGGGTTTTCGCTGTCTGGGAAGGTTGAGGCGCTGGCTGCCGCCAGGGATGGGGGCAGAACCGGTCTGGGTAAGAACAGTGCCTCTGTCTGCAGAGTCTGTCCTCACAAGGTCTCCTAGAGACGCCCACCAGCCCCGTGAGATAGGCCATATTCATATCCATTTCTCAGACAAGAAACCTGAGGCTTGGGTCCATGGCTGGCTTGTGGTGCTGAGACTCAGACCCATGTCTTCTGACTCCTATTCCAGTGCTCACTCCTTGACTGCAGGATCTAGCTCTTTCCTTGAAGGCAGGTTGCTGGTGCTGCCCACGTGCTAGGAGAGAACAGTCTCCCTGAGGCCTTTTCCTAGGGGATGTTCTGTGCAAGTTTGTGCGGAAGGCGCAGGCCAGCAGAGCCGGTGTGGGGGCAAAAGAGGCCGGCCCTTCTGGGCTGCCGCAGGGGTTGTCACTGGGTTTGGTACCCTGCAGGACTGGGGACAACCCCGCAGTCATCTCAGAGGGGGCAGCTGACCTCTGTCACGACAGGTATCCGAGCAGCTTGTAGAGGTGAGGCCCCGACAGGCCAAATCCCTGGGTGTCTGGGAGGCAACCAGTGAGGAGTGAGGGCCACCAGGCCAGGCTCGATGATGCTGGGCTCCTTGCCAATCACTCTTCTCACTACCCTCTCCTCGACACTGGGCTCCCCGTGGGGCTGGGACAGGGGCTGCTCTACTCTGGCCACCTCTGGTTCCCCTGACAGTCAGGAGCCTCTACCCCTGGCTTCCTCAAAAACTCTGCTTAATGCCCATAGATTGCCTCGGGGCTCCCCTGGGTCTGTGCTCATCCCAGCAGCCTGGGCCAGGATAAAAGTGAAGTTGTCAATAATTCATGTGCTCGCTCCCCCTCACTTCCCCTGCTTGGCGGGCTGTAAATATTTCACGGTTTCAGGGGGCAGAGATGGCCCAGCAGACTCCCAGGATGGGGCTCGAGGGAACCTCACCCCTTCCCAGAGGCTCCCAAGCACGCCGCAGGCAGAGTGAGTGGAGAGGAGTGGAGAGGCTGTCCAGACTAGGGGATAGCCTTGACTTCTCTGGTGGGGACAAGGAGCCAGTCCTGAGGCTGTCCTCGACTCTGCCCTCTTCCTTGCCTCCAGTTCTGTTGGTGTCTCCCCTCCTTGGCCAGGCTCCCCATGTCACCTGCCCTGCCTCCAACCTTCCTGGACAATTGTCTCCTTCCTGGACAATTGGCCAAGCCACTCTGACCCCACCCAGCCTGAGGAAGCTCTCTCAAGTGGAAATTTGTTTAGACCCTTGTCTCAGAGACTTTACAAGCTCCAGGTTGCTCTCTGGGGGAAAAAAAAATCCTCCTTTCTTATACCAACATGCAGGGCCCTGTGCACTTGGCTGTCTGGACCTTTTAGCCCTGTTTCTCAGCCCCTCAGCCTGCTCGCCTGTGCTCTAATCTTGCTTTTCCTGCACCCCTAGGCTCTCACCCACCCTTTAGCCTTTGTTCTGTGTCCCTCGGCCAGGGGGTGATGGGGGTCCAATCTCAGGGCTCCGTGTGTCTCCTCACCGGTTCTGGGGGTCACCGCTGTTCTGAGGCCAGGCCTACTGTGCTATGTAAGCCAAGGTAAGACCTCTGATGGCTCTGGGCTTCTCTCTTATTGTGACCTGTGTCATATTCTTCCGAACCTTGCTGTGCACATCTATAAAATGGGAATAGTAATGCATACCCCAGAGGTGAGGCTTGGAAAGGTCTATAAAGGCATAGCCCAGGCCACGGTATGGAGTCAGTCCTCTGGCTGTGCCAACTGTATGGTTGCTATGCCCTTTGTGGACAGCGGGCTGCAGAATTTCCCTCAGCAGGGTAGAAACGAAAGACTTTCTGTGGACAGGAGCCAAGGAAACAGCAGAGGGCCGGGGGCACGGAGAACCCTCCCAGGGGTCTTGTGATAGGTAGGATAGGTGGGAGGCCCCCGGGAAAGTGGTGGACAGAGGGTGCATTAGGGAGGACACTGCTACGGGGAACTGGGCTGGACTCCATTGAGACCATCTGGGAGAACACAGAACCTTCCGCCTGAGGGTGTGCACTTATCCACTGGCCCCTCTACCGTTGGTTGAGCGTTGCCCCCAAGGGCATTAGTTTCCCGAGCTTATGGACGGATGACACAGGCACCTGTGCTGACCAAGTCCTCACTGCCGTTCACAGCTGCACGGAGGCCCTGGGACAGTGGAGGAAAGACTTACGGAGAGCACTGGAGGTAAGTCCGAGGCCACAGAGCTGTGGCCAGGAGACAGAGGAGAAGACAGCAGGAGGGCAGGATGCTACACGGGAGGGAGGCTGAAGCAGATGGAGGAGGGGAGTGTGTGGTTGGGGGCAGTGCCCCCCCCCCCCCACCGCCTTCCCCCATTCATGCATGACTTCATTCATCAGCAATCATTGACCATCTACTAGGTATCACCAGGCAGCCAGATCAATCCAAAAATGACCAGCTCGTCTTCTGCTCCTACCCCGGGCCCTGAGGTAACTTGGAACCAAATGAGGTCATAATGCAGATCTGATAGGTGGGTGGCAGGTGGGTGGCCCTCTCTGTAGGTTGTGGGGAGTGGCGGGAAGCTGGCTTCCCTTGGGCTTCTTCTCAGGGCTGAAGAGGCCTTTCTTCCTCCTCCCAGGGCATTTTGCCTTCCTGCTGGCCTTAAAGGGATAGGTGCTCCATCTGGGAGAGCGGCACCTTTCTGACATCACGTAGACATCCTTGGCAGTGATGCTGGAGGCAAGGACTGGGGGCCGATATATGGACGTCCCAGGGCACGTGTACATGGGTTCCTCCACCACTGTCTGCATATATATTTGGAACTGAGAAAGGCCCTTTTTCATTTCTCTCTCCCCTCTCTTCTCAGACATTTCCAGAAACACTGCTGAGTATCAACTCCTGAACATCCATCCATTTACTCATCTAGACAATGTTTCCCCGATCTGGGACCCCAGAGAGGAAAGGGCAACTACTTGGTCTCCTCGTTCTGAGAATCCAGCCTGGAGTTGCCATTGGAAGACATCGTTCATCCTGCCTCAGCCACTCCCTTGTTGTGTGTCTTTGGACGAAGTCACTTACCCCGGAAGCCCGGCTTCCTCTTCTTTAAACCAGAAGCTGAAAAGAATGATCATAATGAGCTCCCAGGGTTGTTAGTAAGCTAAAGTGAGAGTCGGAATGTGCGAGAGCATTGCAAACAATGGAACGTCGTACCAATGGAAGGCCTCCACTTCTCTGTCTCTTTGATCGTTTTCATTATTCTCCTGGTTGCCATCCTCAGCCCCAGGGAAGAGTGGTTTTCTTGCAGTAGGAGGGCTTTGCTGGGGCTGTCAAAAACACCTGTCTCTCAAGGAGGCTGCACATGGGTTGCATGGAAGAAACGGATTTAATTTACAATCAGCTTCATCAGGAGTCCACTTCAGAGGTGGGTTCGCCAGAGCCTTGACCCGTGCATCCTCTGGGCTCTCCTCTGTGACGGCTTGGGCCTCCCCAGCTGTACATAGCTTGGCCACGCAAAGGGGTCGAGGCAGGAACTGCAAAGGAAGCAGCAGCTAATGAAAAATTCAAGCTAATTGTTTGTTAAAAAGCCCTGTCTGCTTCAGATGGGATTCTCTAGGCTGAGAAGGGGGATGTGGGGTGGCCTGCGGCTACTGTCAGTTTGTCAGGTGCTCGCTTCCTGGAGGACCCAGGCGCAGGGTCTGAAGAGGATGGGGAGCTTCCTGGGCAGGCGGCCAAGGGCTGGGGGGAAGAGGAGCCTCCTTGGAAGCTCTGGTTTCCATTGTGTTAAAGCACAATGTCTCTGTCTACACAGCTGTGTCTGTGTGGCAGGCATGTGTTCTGTGTGTGTGTGTGTGTCTGTCTGTGTGTGTGTCTGTGTGTGTGTGTGCGTGTGCGGGCAGAGGAAGAGGGAAGACTGAAAAGTATCCTGTTTAAGTCTCCAGAGTCATCAAGACACATTCTGGATTGGTCTGTGATTGGAGAAACTCCCTCTCCGATACGAAGGGTGCAACTGTATGGATACTGTGAAGAGAGGTGTCCGTGCTCCAATGCAAGGGAAACCAGAAATGTGTTTCGTAGTAAAGGGGGCTAGTGATGAATTAACTCAAGGATACCAGTGGCATGGTGGCCCCTGCTGAGCGCCCCCTCCTCCCCCACCAAGCTGGGCTAGTGTGCGCCTGGAGTGAGAATTCTACGACAGGCTCAGCCAGTATGTGTAGGGGGGAAGGCTGTGGAGGAGGGCTGATGCTGTTTGTGTGGATCCTGGGAGGCAGGGATGAAGGAGGCAGAGGCAGGGGTGAAGGGGGTAGAAATTAGATCAGACTACTTGATAAACAGATTGAGGTTGTAAGAAGTGGCCAACAGGATGGGCTGCAAAGTTGAAAGCAGAAAAGGCGGAGTATAGAGGAATGTCTGTAAATGGGTCTGGAAAGGGAAGATGGAACCTTGGAATTGGGGCTCCAGAGGCCATGTGGAGAGTGGTGTCTGCCCCAAAACTTCACTTGAGGTCCGGTGAGGAAGGGCTGTGCTCCCCAAGGTCAAGGCTAAAGGACAACGCTGGTTTTTTTGACAGAACTTCCCAGGCTCCTAGTTCATTATGGGGCATAATTTTGAGTGAAACTGTCCAGCAGGTTTTCATGAGGATCTGTTTGCCTGACACTGACCTCTCTCATCGAGTGTGATCTGTACCCGGAGATTTCCTCTCTGTTGGGAAATAGATTCTGCAGTGTGACAGTGGTGAGAAAAGGCACAGGGCCTGGGGTCCAAGTCCTAACTCACCACTTTGGGGATGCCTTCGTTAAACCCCAGGGCTAGGTGACATTGATTTCCACGGCCCCCCGGGGCTTACTTGTCTCCATCTCTAACTCTACAGCACAGCGTGGAGAAAGTACATACTTTTGAGTCAAACTAGCGTTCATTATGGGTCTCTGCCTGACACCGGCCTCATTGTAGACTCTAAGTCAAGGCTGTATCAACCCAAGATTTCTTCATTGTTGCGAGCCTCTAACTTTAGACTATGAACTCCTCAAGGGTGGGGACCACATCTGTTTTTCTATGAGTCCCAAACACCTTGAGCTGTGCCTGGAGTATCTGATTAATATACACGTTTGCGAAACTGAACTGATCTCTGGTGACGTTGTCTTTCAGAGCTCGGTTTTCTCACCGGTAAAATGTAGACAAGGAGTAGTGCCCACACCAGGACTACGGTGTGGCCTGAATGATATGAGCACCATTCTGAAAGGCCTGCAGGACATCTGGCACATTAGGGGGTCCCCACACACTCTGTGAATGCACGAACTTTCTGAATTTGGCATCTTTTAATGGAACAGAGAAGGAATTCTCATTCCTCAGGTGAGGGTGATGGAAGTGACCATGGATCCCGGGAGACCTTTTCTTGGGGTTTTTCCTGAGTCCACATTGTAAAATTTCTTCTCTTGACATGCCCGCAGCTTAGGCTTTCCTGGTCAAGGACCTGGAGCTGTCCTTCCCGCAGTGGGTTCCAGGGTCAAGGAGACTGGTGAGAGGCAGAGATTGGCAGTGGAGAGGGTGGTAGAGGGGAGGTGGGATGCTTCTTTATGAGCGTCTGAAGAGGTCCCCTTGCCAGCAGTGGGCTTGGCCTCTAGGTTGCTCTCTGAGGATGGAACAAGCGGGAACAAGCTATGTTTGTGCACCATGAAGACTGAGGGTGAACTTGGAAGAAACTTCCCGAGGCTTCCAAAGCTGGTTGTCTCATTCTATCTCAAGGGATTATTCCTTGAGTCGAGGCAATCTCTGATAGTCTGGTTCAAGAGAAAACAGCCATTGATGACCTTTCCACTGTTTTGTTTTATTGCTTTCTAAAACACACCGCTCATAGAAGAATGTAGTTTTGCAGAAGGTTCAAACAATATGCACATTGGCAAATAAAGTTAAAGGTGACCGTCCCCTTGGGTCTCAAGCTACCATCTTCATTCTCACTTTCTTCCAGGGGGACACTGCTGTTAACACTCTGATGCAAAGGTCAGAACTTTGCCCACCCACTTACACGTATATGTACATAAATGCAAACAAATATAAGCTTAAATGGGATCATACTATTTGCATTGTTTCATAACATGTTTCTCCAGGGAATATGTTTGGAAATTTTCCCATGTTTGTACATATAGACTTGCCTTAATGTCTCCATAGTATCCTATAATCTATGGATGATAATTTTCTACTACTTTTAATGGATAGTTGATGGGCATTCTGATTACCAATGAAGTAGAAATGTTAAACGTTATTAATTAATCACTCATTTTTTTTTTACTGACTTGCCTCTTCATAATATCTTTCCATTTTTATTTCTATTGGGTATCTGGTCTTTTATAATTGATTTTAGGTGATTGCCTAGAGTCCAGACATTAATCGTTCTTGTGTCACACACATTGCAAATATTTTCTCCCAACCTCTCGTTTGTTTCTTTGTTTCTGAGTCTCTTATTATACAAAAGTTATAATTTGTAAGTTGTCACATCTGTCAACTATTTTCTTTACGGCCTTAGGTATTATGTTTTGCTTAGGAAAGCCTTTCTCAGATCTAGATGGTATACTCTTATATTGTCATGTGATATTATTTATGTATTTATTTATTTATTTAAAAGTTTATTTATTTTGAGAGAGAGAGCACAAGCAGGGGAGGGGCAGAGAGAGAGGGAGCCAGAGAATTCCAAGCAGGTTCTGCACTGTCAGCACAGAGCCCGATGTGGGACCCGAACTAACAAACCATGAGGTCATGACCTGAGCCAAAGCTGGACACTTAACCGACTGAGCCACCCAGGCACCCTTCATGTGATATTTTAAAGTAGTGTTTCACTTAGTCGTTTCGACATACCTGGACTTAATTTTGGTTGGCAGTGTGAGTCTATTATTTATTTGTTGTTGGAACACGTTAATGCTGTAGATGGACAAAGGCAGATAGTGGCAAAGATAATTCCCAATAGCAAAGAAATGTTTAGCTTTGAAATCATGTGATTGTGTATTTTTATTTTGGGGGGTCAGATTTTAAGAAATTTCTAAGATGTTTGTGATAATAAATTCAAACAATGCAGAAATACATAATGTAAAAACTGAGGGTCCGTCCAGCTTTGAGATCCAATCCTCCTCTGCATGAATTGAATTTTTTATGACAAGTGTGTCTTAACAAAAGCAGGACACAAGTTTGTTGGCTGTTTGTATTTCTTCTATGAATTGCATCTTTGTATCTTTTATCAGTTCTTTTTTCTTTTTTGTTATTTTTAATTTAATTTAATTTTAGAGATTGACAGAGAGGGAGAGAGCACGAGCAGGGGAGAGGGGCAGAGGGAGAGAGAGAGAGAATCGCAAGGAGGCTCCACACTCAGCACAAAGCCCTATGTGGAGCTTGATCCCATAACCCTAGGATCTTGACCTGAGCTGAAAACAAGAGTCAGACACTCAACTGCCTGGACCACCAAGGCGCCCCTGTTCTTTTTTTCTACTGGGTTTTTTTTTTTTGTATTGATTTGCAGGCAATCTTTGTATATTAAGACAATAACTCTTTGATTATTATTTATGTTCCGTATATTTTGGACATTCCAGTCTGTAATGATTAGCTATTAAATAACAGCATTTATCATCAATTTCCATTTCATTCATTCATTCATCCATTCATTCATTTCTGAAGGGCTGAACAATATGATGGAGAAGGTCGCTGAACCGTGAATGAAAACAGTGAGGTTTGTGACTTGGCACATCGACTCTGTGTAAGTCACTCGAGATCTGGGCTTCAGTGTTCTCTCTTCCAAGATGAAGACGTTGCATTAAGCTCTAAGATCCCTAACTTCTAGGCCTGTATCATTCAGCTGCTGCATTAGCATTGGCCATATTTTCTGGGCAGGAGTATGACAGATTCACATCCTGGATATGTTGTGCCCAAGTCCATAGCAGTGATTCTGATTCCCTGATATACTGACCAGAAAATGGGGAAGCGTGGTGAATGTTCGCCAAAGAGCACAAAAGCACTGACCTGGCTGGGCCCAGTGCGCCGGAGACAACACAGAAGGGCTGGAGAAGCAGGATATGAGACCCGGCATCTTAGACAAGTCACTTTTCCTATCTCGGCCTCCGATTTGATCTGGAAAATGGGAATGGGGAACTGTGGGATACCAGGGGTTCCTAAGCTTCTTGCCAGCTCTGAGGTTCTCTGATGGCCCACGGAAGTCGCGAGTAGTGTTTCTGTGGCTGCTGGGCTGGCTATTTGTCTGCTCATCTCCCCTCCCCACTCCTGCGGGAGGTAACCTCTCCCTCCCTAACACACTGTGCACAGCAGCTTTTGTGTTAACAGCATCGATCTGGCAGTTAGTGCCTGGCTCCGTCTGAGCAACTTGAGAACAAGACTTCTCAGTAACTTTTTAAAAACCTTAGTAAAAGACATTTTAATCCCTTCCCTGTCTTATTATTGATACACGCTCGCTGTAGAAAAAACAAAGTTCATAAAGCAGGTAAAGTATCCTAATGATGGGAGACATCTACTGTTAGCATTATCTCTTCTTTGCACGCTGTATACACAATTTTGTAATTCTGGGGCTTTCCCCTATGCCACAATTATTTCCTTGTTTCATGAAACATTCACCATAAGCATGATTTATAATCGCTGTATATCAGTGGGGCAGGACATTTTCTTGTTTAAAAATATCTTCATGTGTATATGCCATCTTTTTCCCCAAAGCAACATTGGAAGAAGACCGGGTGTGGTTATTATCGCTATTGTGGGGGATGGAAGCAAAGCTCACAGCGATTACTGGGACTTTCCTGGGTCACGGAGCTGGCCAGATGCAAGGTGGAGCTACTTCATACCTGCCGTCTGCATGGGCATGACAATTCAGTGTACTTTCACACTTAGCTTGTTCACTCCTGCCAATAGTTCTGTAAAGAAGGTGGCTAGGAATTAGTATCTTCTTTGCCGAGAGCGAACTGAGGCTCAGAGAGTTGAATGACTCGGGCAAGGACGCAGAGCATCAGTGGCAGGACCAGAACTGGAATCCTCCTTTCCTGACTCCAGATTTGATACTCTTGTGTCCCCAGTTGATGGCTCTTTCCACTGAAGTCCCAGCACAACAGGAAATTTGAGTGAGGCTGGTTGGCCTCAAGATTTCAGCGATGAGAGATCAGGGTTGTTGCTGGAGGGAAAGCCAATCCTCTAATCAATCCAGACATCATTGATTTATAACCGAAGAAGGTGCGCACGTCAGCAGGGGAGGGGGAGGGGAGGGGGAAGGAGCAGCAGAACTCATCCCAGGAGGGGCCACAGGTGTCCTGATGCAAGGGAGCTGGGCCCGGGGAGGCCAGGAGAGGAGAGAGGACAGAACTCAGTATGGGAGTTCCTCTTGGCAGAAAGTGTCTCTCCTGGGTCGATGGGACAGGCCTTGGAGAGTCTTCCTTCCTCTGTCCCTCTGCATTAAGTTCTTCAAAAGAAATGTGCTTTCATTGCTTTTCTCTCCCAGCCCTTGACTCCTCCGGACAGAAATAGCTGGAAAGAGACTGCTCTGTTGTCCAGAGCAGATGGTGGGTTTGGTGATACTCCAGAAAGCACTGGTTTCGGCTTGATTTTTCCAGAGCTGACCTGTCTGGTCTGATTTTCCATCAGCATTGAGACTGCTCAGTTCTCTGGCTTAGGTCCTCAGGGATGAGGGCTGGGAGGTTGTCCCCTCTCAGCCTAGCCACTTATCCTGGGACAGCAGATGGGCCATGGTGAGAGGTAGTGGTGGGGGGTGGGGAGCACTGTCCAGGAGACCTGGGTTTCCGTGGAGCTTGGTCACTGCATACTGTGTGCTTTGGGGTGGGTTAGCTTCTAGGATATGCCCTCAGTGTCTTCAACTCAAAAATTAGACGGTTGTAGTAGATGACATCCAGGGCCCATGGGACTCCAGTGTCCCTTGATTCATTTAAAGATAGTAGAGCTCAGAGGACAAGTGTGCTGATCTCAGAAACAGAGTTAGACCTCCTGGGCTTCTTCTAGTTCTGTCACTAGCTAACCATTGCTGTTGACTTATTAAGAGCAAGTTACTCAACCTCTTCTGCCTCAATTTCCTCACCTGTGCAATGGGGACAGTCGTTAACTCACTACCTTATTAGGATGATTAAATGGGTTAATTTGGTCAAACACTTGGAACAGTGTGGGGTATACAGTTAGTGCTTTTTAAATAAATACGTGTTGCTGTTAAGCTCAAGGAAAGGTGGGGCTGGGTACCAAATTGGACTCCACCCTCCTGGAAGGCACACAGCTCAGCTCAGCTCACACCAGCAGGAATTCACCATTGTTTCTTCCTCCTGGAGCACAGCTGGGACTCCATGGGTGTGTCTGGACTGATCAGTGACTCTGCACAGCCACCTCCTTCCCAGCACCAAATTCATCCTGCCAGTAACTAACCTGGATGCTTTCAAAGAGCCTGCTTCCTACATTATTTTATTGAATCCTCTCTCAACCCGGGAGGCTCTTGGTGGGGATGACACCAAGCTCACAGGTAGAAGACAGAGGCTCGTAGTCAGGAATGGGGCGGGCTGGGACCCAGCTGTCCTGTTTGTCTTTGTAGCATTGGTCTGGGCAAGGGCCTTCGGCCAGCTGGGGTATCTGTGCTTGAGGTCACCTTGTAGAGCACTCAGTAGCTGAGTTGGGGGTGGGGGGCGGCGGTGGACTGCCATGTGCCTGGGCAGTAGACCTGATTTTTGCTGATCGTGAAAAAAAAAAAAGTATACAGACTCACCATGCTTCTGAAACTCACTCCCTTATTGTTGAACATTTAAGCTATTTTCAATTTTGAGATATCATTACGTACCTATTAAACTAGTAAAAAATAATTCTTTCAGAACCTTAGAAGCAGTTACATGTGTATTTGCTGATGGCTCCATAAATTGATCCAGGTTTTCAAGAGAACAATCCAGTAATATTTAAGAGCTATAAAATTATTCCTACCCTTTGACCTGATAATTCCACTTCTGAGAATATACGCCAAGGAAATAGCTTAAAAGAGAAAAAATAAGAAAGTAATTGCTCTTAGAAATGCTATTTATAAAAACTGGAAGCAACCCAAATGCCCAGCCATCAGGGTTTGGCTTAAAACCCATGGTGTATTTACATTCTAGAATATGATAGAGCTTTTAAAAATGATAAATATGAGAACCATGTCAAAGCACAGACAAGTACGCACATATGAAATAATGACGAGTGGAAAAAGGGGTAAGTATGTGTGTTTGTATGCATTTTCCAATGACAACTACACAAAGCAGGCCAATATTTGTTCATCGAGCTGATAAAGGTTAGGTGCAAGTTGGCATTGCTTTTAATGTTCATTAAAATAGTTTCAGCTTACAGTAAAAATAATATGGGTCCTTTTATAGTCATAGATGATAGAACCAGCTACATAATTTGCAGGGATCACTGCTAAATGAGAATATGGGATGCTTTGTTAAAAACTAGAGGTTTGAAGATGGTGACGGCAGAGCTTTAAACCAAGTGCAGGTCCTTTCGAGCCCTGGATCCCATGTAACTGCACTGTAAGCCTGGGAAGCTGGCCCTGGCTAGAGCTGTTAATCCATTCTACTCACTTCACCGATGAGCAAAACGAGTTTATGAAGTTCAGCTTTGCTTAGGAAACCTCAGAAGCACCAACAACCCAAGGCCCCTTGGGGCTTGGAGTTAGTGCGGAGATGACTGACCATCAGAAGGGTGTGGTCCAGAGAGGATGTGGTCACAGAACTCTGGCCATCTGTCCCTGGGCCTTGCTGCCCCAGCTGGAGAGTCCACTGTGCTTTGTTCACCCACCCATCCGTTCATTTATCAAGCATTTATTCACCAGTCACGTGTCTCAGCTGCTATGCTGACTGATGGGGACACAGAGGACAAAGACATGGGAGCTGAGGGTTTACTTGCAAAGACAAAGGATTCTATTTGGGAAAAGCTATGGTAGGTTTGGACCAGTGGTTTAGACACAGCAGAGGGGCTGTGGGAACCCAGGGCTCTTCTGGAGGAGCTGAATGGCACCTGCGTCTTGAGGATGGAGTGCCTTGATCAGGAAGGTGAAGCGTACCTGGCTACCTAGGAAACAACATTCTCTACAAAGTCCAAGTGAAGACGGTACGTTTGGGAACTGCCAATAAGGGCTTTGGGAGCAATATCCCATGACCCACTAATATGGACAGAAGTCAACTAAAGCTCTGAAGTCTTTACCTGGAGACAAGCTAAGAGTTTCCCGTTCTGTGTTTATTTAGCAGACTTGGTTACTTTGAGCCTGTTGTTAAGGCCTACAGAGTCTTTTAAGGTGGACTCTGGCATCTTTCCTGGCTTCATGCCATCTCAGGTTGAATCAGCATGCTGTCCGTTTCCTTACCCAAGTGGTCAGCGGGAATACTGATCCTCCATTGGAGACTTCTGTAAGTTGTCCACAGGACTTTGTGAGAGGCTCTGCTGAATGTCTTCCTGACGCTGCGATGTAGCAATTTTCTGGCCCATCACAAATGAATCTTGAGAGATGGGCAGTGTTGTTTTTGGAGAGCCCGCTTGGTTTCTTGCGGGCACTGCTTGCTATTCTAAAAGCTCGCAGACAGACTAGCTGAGGACATTCCTCCCCACCCTCCAGAAATTTTTGCTCTGACCTACTCCTGAGAACTGGGGGTTGTCCATAGTGAGCTTAGAAACAGAAAAATACACAGCTCCTTCCCTTTCTCCCCCCACCCTCCCAGCACACACCGTCCTGGCCACACATCTAATCCTTGGCTCAAGTGTTAGTACCACCAGATGCCTGCCCCTAGTGTGCAGAGCCCCGTGAGTCACGTCCTTGACCACTGACTTCCCCATATGGGGCTGGCACAAATGCCCAGGGAAGCTGGACCCAGGCAATGACCACAGGAACTGTTCGATTCATTTGCTCTTAAAACCTTCAAATATTGTCCTTCACTACCCAGCTGAGTTTGTGCTTGCCACTCAGCGTTAAGAATTAATCATCTTTTGGGGGCACCTGGGTGGCTCAGTAGGTTAAGCATCTGACTTCTGCTCAGGTCATGATCTCGCGGCTCATGAGATTGAGCCCCACATCAGGCTCTGTGCTGATAGCTTGGAGCCTGGAGCCTGCTTCAGATTCTGTGTCTCCCTATCTCTGCTCCTCCCCCGCTCACTCTCTCTCTCTCTCTCTCTCAAAGATAAATAATAAAAACATTTAAAAAAATTAATCATCTTTTGTATTTACGTGTAAGTGTTGGTAGTGAAGATATTTGAGAAAAAGGTTACTCTGTTCATATCACTAAAAAGAATCATCATCAACAATCTATGATAACCATCTTGTCTGTATGCATGTAAATAGAGAGCTCTTCGGTAGTTAGGGAAATAATTTGGCCAAGATAGAATCATACTGTGCAGGGTATTTTTACTAAACATGGATTAAATGTAACTGAAAAAAAATTTTTTTTTAATGTTTATTTATTTCTGATACAGAGAGACATAGCATGAGCAGGGGAGGGGCAAAGAGAGAGAAGGGAGACACAGAATCCAAAACGGGCCCCAGGTTCTGAGCTGTCAGCACAGAGCCCGACGCGGGGCCCGAACTCACGAGCCATGAGATCATGACCTGAGCTGAAGTTGGATGCTCAACCGACTGAGCCACCCAGGCGCTCCTAACTGAATTTTTTAATAGCACAATAAGAAACTCAAGGAATTGACATGGAATTTCTGAACATCAGATAAATTGTTTTCACTACAAGGAATATTTATATATTCCTAAAGTATATTCAAAATATATTCTTAAAACAGCCTTCAAAATTAAGAGATAGGGCTGTAATTATTAAGAGTAAAGTAAGTTCTAAGCAAAATTCCATTTGAGACACTATCCAGTGACTCTATGTTATGAGAAATGAGAAATTAGCATGTTACTCTTTTCCCCTCACTCTTGCACAAGGCAAGGTGTTTATTCCATGCCCTTCTTTCCTATTGTCCAAAGTAGTCACATTCATTTTCTGCTCTCTAACTGCAATTTCTACTTGCTTAATCCACGGACTGTGGGCTACCTTGGAATGCTCACTGCCAGTTGTCGGTTTTTTAACCACAATTTTTCTCTCTTCAGATTATTCTGATTCACTCTTTGGTTGACCAGACTCACTGTCAGATAGTTTTTCAGAGGAGGGGTCCTTATTTTGCGTGCCTGAAGGGGTCTGTCTGTTGGCTTTACATTTGAAGTTATGCATTTTTTAAATAATCTTTTTTTAATGTTTATTTTTTTTATATTTTGAGAGACAGAGAGAGGGGGAGAGAGAAAGAGAGAGAGCGAGTGCATGAATGGAGAGGGGGCAGAGATAGAGAGGGAGACACAATCCAAAGCAGGCTCCGAGCTGTCAGCACAGAGCCCAACGTGGGGTTCGAACTCACTAACTGCTAGATCGTGACCTGAGCTGAAGTCAGATGCTTAACCGACTGAGCCACCCAGGTGCCCCTATTTATTTATTTTTTTTTAAAGAGAGAGAGAGAGAGAGCACAGTAGGGGAGAGGAGCAGAGAGAGAGAGAGAGGGAGAGAGAGAGAGAGAGAGAGAGAGAGAGGAGAATCTCAAGCAGGCTCCACACTCAGCATGGAACCTGACTCTGAGCTTGATCCCATGACCCTGGGATTATTACCTGAGCTGAAATCAAGAGTCAGTCACTCAACCGACTGGGCCAAATATTTTTTATTCTTTTAATGTGGCTTTCACACCTGTGGTGTTTTTATTTTTCCCTTTCTTTCCTCAACCCTGTCAACTCAGGTTTTCTTTTATTACTTACAATAATCCCCATTTTTGTTTTTCAAAGAATTTTATTAGATTGAGTTTTTTAGGTTTACACACAGTAAAATTCACTCTTTGTGGTGAATAGTTCCATGGGTTTGGAAATGCATAGAATTGTATATCCGCTGCCATGATCAAGATACAGAATAGTTCCATTATCTCAAATAATTCCTGTGTGTTGCCCTTTCATAGTTAACTCCTCCCACCGACCTCTAACCCCTGGAAACCACTGATCTGTGCTCCAACCCCTTAGCTTGGCCCTTTTCACTAAAATCATATAAATAAAGGTATATGTTATACAGCTCTTTGGATCTGGCTTCTATCATTTAGCAAGATGCATTTGGATTTATTCACATCATTGTGTGTGTGTGTGTGTGTGTGTGTGTGTGTGTATGTCTAATTACATTTTGTGGCTGAACAGTACTCTGTTGTTTAGATGTTTGTTGATCCAGTAACTGGTTGAAGGATGTTTGAGCTCTTCCCAGTTTTTAGTTATTATGAATAAAGTGGCTATAAACATTCACATAGTGGTTTTACGTGAATGTAAGTTTTCATTTCTTGGTTAAATACCTGGGAGTAGGGTTGGTAGGTTACACACAAGTATATGTGTGGTTTCCTAAGACATTACTAAGCTGTGTCCTACAGGAGCTGTAGCAATTTGCAGCCATTGATGTATGTGAGTCTAGCTATTTCACATTCCTAGTGCTTGCTATTGTCGGGAGTTTTCATTTCAGCAATTCTAACAGAGGTGCAGTGGTCTCTACACAAACCACACGCATTGTGGTCTTAATTTGCATTTCTTTAATGACTAATGATGTTTTATACTTTTTCGTGTGTTTATTTTCCACCCGTACACCTTTTCTTTTTCTTCACAAAGCCCAATATTCCAAGCCTATTTATGTATCGTTTCTTGAAGTATGATTAGCATATCATGATATGTTAGTTTCAGGTGTGCAACATATGAATTTGACGATTCTATACATTACTCAGCCATGGAAAAGAAGGAGGCTGTGCCATTTGCACCAACATGGACAGACCTAGAGGGTATATAATGCCAAGTGAAATAAGTCAGGCAGAGAAAGACAAATACCATATGATTTCCCCCTACGTGGAATCTAAAAAACAAAAGAAATGAAAAAAAAATCATCCATATGCCTTTTTAAGTGAAACATCTGTTCAAATCTTTTGCTCGTTTTGTTTGTGTCTCCTTTCTGTTGAGATTTTGAAAGTTCTTTATGTATACTGGATACAAGTCCTTTGTCCAATATGCCATTTGAAAATATTTTCTTCCAGCCTGTGAATTGTCTTTTCGTTCTCCTAATAGTCCCTCTCATAGAGCAAAAGTTTTCAATTCTGACAAGGCTCAATTTATCATTAAAAAAATAATAGATTTTGCTTGTGGTGCCGTCTCTAAGGACTCTTTGCCTAACCCAAGATTGTAAAGACTTTTCTCCCTGGTTTTCTCCTAGAAGTTTGTAATTTTGTATTTTACCTTTAGGGCTATGAGACATTTTGAACTAATTTTTGCATATGGTGTGAGTGTTCATGAGTGTTCGGAGGGGGTTGCCTGGGACTGGGAGCGCATGTCCTTCCTGGGGGCATGGGTGTTTTTCTAAGGGTCTGAAGAAGAGCAGAGAGAAGAAACCAGAGCTTCCTGACCGGCTTTCTGAGAGGTGAGAGTGATCTTAAACCTCTCTCCGTAGGATACGACATCCGGTACTGGCACACTGACTCCAGAAAGCCTCAGGGAAGACAGAGCTTGAATGGGCACGAGAAGAAGACTCCAGGAAGGGTTCATCTGGGAAAGCTGCTGGGGTGGGGGATCTGGTGGCAAGGCAGACCTGGGCTTTTAGAGGGATAACCTTTAAACAATAATAGCAGAATGTACCATCTTGTATCGAACAGCTATTCTGTGCAGACACTTTACGTACCTACTTTCTAATCCATATCGCCACCAGGCAAGGAAGGAGTTATTCTTATATACAGATGAGGGAACCAAAGTTCAGAGAAGTTAAGCTATCTGTTGAGGGCCGCACAGCTATTGAGCAAGAGGGCAGGATTTCAAGCTTAGGCTGGGCACTGAAGCAGGTGCTCTGTCTCTCTCCTGTGACTCAGGGCTCAGGGAACACTGGATGGAGGTAGATGAAAGGCAAGGAGTTAAGAAATGCTGGAGGTTCATCAAAGGGAGATTTCCGTGAGGTCAAAGGACAGTTGAGTTGACTCTTGGACAGGGGCTGAGAAAATCCATGGAGTTGTTCTCCCCAAGGTGTCTTCTGAAACGAAGTTTGTAACTTCTCATCCATGGAGGAAGTGGAGGCTGGCTGAGGACTGGACAAAGTGAGCCTGGTGGCCACTGAAGAATTCCCTTGAGGTGGCCCCGATGGGACCATTTGTGCCTGCTGTCCTGGATGCTTCCTTCCAGGGCTGACTTGGCACTTTTTAGACCAGGTTCAGCCTGGGAAGCTGTCCGGATGACTAGGTGATGAACAACCAAATTCCTGTCTGCTGGATGGGTACCTACATCTTCCCTTGGCATCCCAGGTGGGGCACTGCCAGCAGAGTCCATGAACCATCATTGGCCAAAAGTCACTGCCAGGGGTACCGAGGGGGCCTGGTAGGGAGCAGGAGGTGTCCATCCTGGGAGAGTGGGACTGAGCGTCTGGGAGAGGTGGCCCTGGCAAAGGGCAGCAATTCTGGATCATTTGGTTGTTCTGCGTAAAGGTTTTCTTCCCTTCACCAAATATGGGGCCTCTCTGGCCTAGGTCACTGAGCTATTCCTGGAAGGTAGACAGGCAGGCACTGTTCTTGCTCTGTAAATAAATGCAGTGGAGCCACTGCCCAGCACCCCCTGGGACCAGGAGCCCAGTGTGCCTCTGCTCTGGGAGAGGTGAGGGCCAGGGAGACAGAGACCCAGAGTCCCCCCATAGTCAGCTTCTAGGTGGTCCCAGGTGGGGCTCCATTACCCTTGTTCAGCCCTTCGTTGGCCCCTCACTGACAGCAGTGGTCAAGGAGGGCTCTGGATGCTGCCCTGGCACCTGGTCTTGGGCTCTCGAGTCCGGTGGTGAGGATCCGGGTGAGCAGTGTCCGTGTGAGTCCGTGTGAGTGGAGGGGCAGGTGGACAGCTGAAAAGGAGCTGGAGTCATTCTTAAGACAGTAGGTCTCTCCTTAGCTCAGAAAGACAAAAGCTGAGGGGTGTCTGGGTGGCTCAGTTGATTAAGCACCCGGCTCTTGATTTCGGTTCAGGTCATGATCTCACTATTTCCTGAGTTTGAGCCCTGCCTCCAGTTCTGTGCTGACCGTGTGGAGCCTGCTTGGGATTCTTGCTCTCTCTCTCTCTCTGCTCCTTCCCCACTCATGTTCACTCGCACTCACTCTCTCTCTCTCTTAAAATAAATAAATAAACTTTATTTTTATTTTATTAAAAAATGTGTTTAATCTTTATTTTTTGAGAGACAGAGAGAGACAGGACATGAGCAGGGGAGGGGCAGAGAGAGAGAGGCAGACACAGACCCCGAAGCAGGCTCCAGGCTCCGAGCTGTCAGCACCAAGCCCGATGCGAGGCTCAAACTCACCGACTGCGAGATCATGACCTGAGCCGAAGTCGGACACTCGACTGACGGAGCCACCCGGGCGCCCCAAACTTTTTTTTTTTATTTTTAAAGAAAGACAAAACCTGAGAGGATGAGAGTAGTCACTACATTTAGGACGAGTCTGAGAAGCATGAACACAGCCCATGCCCGAGTCATCTACAATACGGGAGTAAGGGGTGACAGTGCCGAGGTGAGGGCCAGTCCAGCTTCCCCTTACTAGTTGGGCAAGTTCCATAAGTGCTCTGAGCCTCAGTTTGCTCAGCTGTAAGAGTTCAAGGTTGTTGGGAGGAGTATTTAACATGGCTGAAGTGCTTAGCATGGTGCCTAACACACACGGTAAGTGCTCAATAATTGGGAGCAATCTTCATCATCATCATCCGCACCAGACGTTTTTATTGGTGCATTTGGAGTCACTCTACTTCACTTGGAGACCACGTCCAACATGTAGTTATTATGTGATCCTGGTGAAACTCCTTGACCACGCTGAGCCTTGGCCTCCTGATCTCTACAATTAGAGGCTAATAATGAAAGTGAAGAAAGTCAACCCAAATTGGCTTGAAAAACTGGGAATACTAGCTGGACTGAGCTGGGCTTCGGGCTCACCTGGAGCCAGGCATGTGGACAATGGCGTCAGCATACTGTCTGTCCGTCTGGAGTCCTCTTTTCCATTGTGTGGACTCCTTTCTCAGGCAGGTTATCTCCTTGTGGTGGCAAAGCCAGCTGCTGTCAGGCCCGGGGAGGCCACCTTCAGAGGAGAAAGCAACACTTCCTCGCCCTGAGCGCGTCACACTCCTCAAAACGACTGTCTGAGTCACATGACCACCCCTGAACCACCGACCAGATTGGGGCTGGATCACATGGCCAGCCGTGTGGCAAGGCCCGAGGGCCCTGTGTTTGACAGACATGCCGGAGGCCGGGGAGGGGGCACTATTCCCATAAAGCAGAGAAGTGCACAGTTTCCAGAAGAGAGAAGGCTGGCCGGCCAGGCAGAGGCAATCACTGGTGATTAGAGTTAAAAGGATGCTCTAGGTAATTCCCTGGATGACCTAATGCCTTGTCTTAATGGGCTGTTAATGGGAATGCTCACAAGACTTCATTCTATGGGTCCCTCGGTGCCCTGGCAGGAAAGGAAGCAGGGACTGGGCACCCACTAGACTGCCCTCCGCACACAGCCAGTCCCAGCATGCCACAGACCACACCCACACCCTCACCCCTGCCTGCAGGGCAGTCCTGGAGGGCCTTACTGACCCCCTTGAGCTAAGGCGGACCAGGGTCCGAAGGCTGCAAATTCATACCTTTCATGGACGCGTGCTGGGAGGGGACACAGTGAAATATAGATGGCTCTGGGCTTGGAATCAGAGGCCGAGGGGCTGATGTCACCCCGGAGGCATGACCTTGAACACATTGCTGCCCCAGGCATCTTCCTCTGCCCAGTGAGGGGCTGGGCTGCCTGGTCTCTGACGTCTCTCCCAGAGCTGACATTCTGGGAATCTATGAATGTTATTAAATTCATGAATCGGCTTCTTTGCCTGGAACAAGTCAGCTTAAAATACATGCAAATTGCACTAAGTATAGCTGTCCCCTTGCTGAGGAGGCAGTCTGGCATATTTACATAGTTTGAAATTGGCTGCTGCATGCACGGGGTGGGGAGTAACAGGCTCTGAGGCCTGGCTTTTAATGCAAGTGGAGTTCTGGACCCTTCCCAGCCTGGAGTCCCGAGGCCTGTCGTTAGCAGGGAGGGGGAAGGGAGCTGCTCATACTGGAGGCTAGATATGCCAGGATCCATTCTGGGTTCTCATTCTCTAAGATCAGTGAATCTTCACAGCAGTTCTTGAGAGTATTACTGTTCCCATCTAATCAATGAGAAAACCTATAGCCTGCCCAAGGTCACATAGAGAGTAAATGTTGAGGTTACTCTCAAATGTTGAGCCAGGAAGGGGCTAACTCCAAAATCCATGCTCTTTCAACCACACTAGACCAAGGAGAGCTTCCTCTTCACACGCCCAAGCTCAGTCAGACTCCCTGAACTTTGGCCATGGTCTTGTGGGCCGGTGTTGAGAGTCTTCATTCATTCATTCATTCATTCAATCAGTACATGGCGGGCATCTGCTGGGCGCTAAGCTCCGTTCTGGTGATTCTTCGGTAAAACCAGACCAACATGGTGTCGGGACTCTTGGGGCTTACATTCTGGTGGAGAGTCAGCAAATAAACAGGGGAATAAAGAAATGAAATGGATCGCAGATCGCAACAGATGCTCAGATCGCAACAGATGCTCAGAAGATAATAGCGTGCAGACACCAAGGACGCCAGGAGCCTGGCCTAGAAGGGGGCCATTTAGGAAGGACCTGGGATGGTGCCAGTAAAGCTGAAAACAGAACAGTGTCCCTGGCGAGGGTTCATCCAGCGGCTCCGGGTTCCAGTCTCAACACCTTTGGGCCTTGTCACCATGGGCGAGTCACTTACTCTTTCTGAGCCTCAGTCTGCCATCTGTGAAAAGGAAGTGATGATACCTCCATTGAGAGGCGGGCTGGGAGAATCGTAACAGTGTAGGTAAAGCACCCAACACAGTGCCTGTCATGTATGTTATTGCTATTGTCACTGTACTTTCTGATCTGGGCCTGGGGCCTGCATCACTCTTGGCAGTGAGGCTGTTGGGTCGAATCCCTCTATGGCTAACCCCAAGACCATCAAGCCTGGGAGGGCAGATATGGGTAACAGGTCAAGAATCCGGGGCCTGGTTCTGGGCCTGGCTCTCATACCTGCTGCTTGGCGACCTTGGCAGGTCAGGGAATACACGAGGTCCCCGTGCGTCTCCTCTTCCTGCCTCCCAGGATGGCGGTGACACATCAGGGTAGGAAAGTGCTTTGAACAGCTCTTCTTCCAACCAGTTCTCTCGTCCAACCAGCAGCATGACCTTGACAGGTTTTTTTTTTTGTCTCTGAGCCCCAGTTTTCTCATCTGCCACAGGGGTATAAGAATATCCACCTCGGTGTCATTGTCAGGGGCAGATGAGAGGAAGACTGTGCAGTGGCCCCTCCCTTATCCATGTTTTTGCTTTCCGTGGTTTTAGTTACCCTTGGTCAACTGTGGTCCAGAAGCAGACGATCCTTCTGACATATTGTAAGGTCAACGGTAGCCTAAAGCTAAGTCACAATGCCTGTGTCATTTACCTTACTCCATCACATCGTGTAGGCCCTTTGTCATCTCACATCATCGCAAGAAGAAGGGTGAGTAGAGCACAATAGGATATTTTGAGGGAGAGAGACCACATCCACATAACTTTTGTCACAGTATATTGCTACAGATACTCTAGTTTATGATTGGTTATTGTTGTTCATCTCTTAGTGTGCCTAATTTCTAAGTTAAACTTTATCACAAGTACGAATGTATTGAAAAAAAAAAACAATGTCCATATGGTTTCGTGCTATCCATGGGTTCAGACATCCACTGGGGGTCTTGGAACGCATCCCCCGTGAATAAGGGGGATCACTGTGCAGCCTGATAGAAATGGAGGGCTGTGTGCTTAGGCTAGGGTCACGCTCACCCCCACGTCCCGGCAGCCCGCAGAGGAAAGATGCACTAGAGTGGCTTGTATTCTGAGAACCAGTGGGGAACACCGGGGCCCAGAGGAAAGACACACTGGCCAGGGACTAAACTGGAGCCATCTTGAGGTGAGGGCGGGGACGGAGTCTCATAAGCCACTTCTCCAAAGATGTGCAAATGACTGGCTGAAGTCAGTGTCCTTCCTACATTTCCCACCTTGAGGAAGATTGGACTTGGATCTGTACCTGGCTCTGTACAACCAGAAGGAACAGAGGAAATCTAGCAGTCTTGGGCCAGTGAACACTCACAATGCCTTACAGAGGAGATGGCTCAATTCCAGAGAGGTTAAGCAACTTTCCCAGAATCACACAGCTTATAAATGTATTTGAGTCTAGTTCGGTCTGACTCCCAAGGCAGATCCTATTTTGTGGAGCCTGAAGCTTATTCAATTTTGGGGAGGCTAGGGGCGAGGAGGATAGAGGAGGGGGATCTTTAAGACAAACATTTTATAAGGACACAACATTTGGTAAGAAAGTGAATACTGGTCTAGAATGAAAAGAAGGGACCTTGGAGGGCCCATGTAAGTGAAGGCCCTTTGTCCATAGACTCAGAAAACATCACGACCATACTGTTCCTCATAGAAATCCCTAAGGATTAACCCTCTGGGCCTGTAGGAAATCATATTTAAGCCCTTCATTTTCCAGGAGAAGGAACTGAGGTGACCTTGTCAGGGCAACTAACTGGCTTTCACACCTGAAACCCCCGCCATGGACGTGTGATGTGTCATGGAGAAAAAAAACACAGCTCATAGCATCAGACATATCTGGGTCTAAGGCTCTATGCGTCACTTTCTTAGCTACATGAATGTCTTTGAGCCTCAGTTTCTCCATCTGTTAAGACAGGACAGTAATACCTACCTTACAGGTTTTATAGGTATTGAATACTATGAAGAGATAAAGGATACAGGGCACATCACAGCTGCATCGTAAGGGTATCCTGGGGTAATGAGAACCGTTGTCTGGGAGCGGGGGTGGGGGGGCGGGTGACAGGGGCTCACTGCTGTCCTGTTGAAATGGAAACCCTGGGGGAAGGAGCCGGAAGAAAGCACTCAGTGCTATCCCACCCCACCCTCCATATCAGTCAGGGCCCCAGTAGGCTCTGCTCCCCAAACCCCATGGCCTCGGGCTGGCCTGACCTGCACTCTTCTCACGCTCTGGGTGGCCAGTGGTGGGGCCAGCCAGGCCTGCTGGACGGGACCCAGGGAGTGGCGAGTGAGGCTAACTCCCTCTGACAAGCCCAGGAGCCGTGCCCCAGGGGCTGGCCAAGCTGAGACCCAGGGGCACTCCTGCTGGCAGGGCAGCTGGTCACATTGATCTCGTAATTAAATCAGGGCCAGGCCTGGCTGACCATCTGGGCTCTGACCCTACTTGGGCTCTGGCCCTTGGCTCCCAGGACGGGCCAGCGTTTGCCTCTGAGAGAGCGGAGGCTTTGTGGTTGGATGGAGATGGGACAATGGGGTGTCTTATGAGAGGCGCTACTGTGGTTCCATCCGTGGCTAAGAAGGGCCCTCTCAACAGCGCCTGGCTGCCCGTAGCTAGGACTCTAGGGAAGGGGCAGGGCTAGAAGGTGCAGACTCTTAAATGAGCACCTGGGCAAGTGGTCGCCTGATTAGCTCTCGGGAAAGGGCGGCTCTGTTGTGTCAGATGCTCAGGCCAGAAGCTTGTGGTCATCTTGGATGCCTTAGTTTTTCTCACACTGCACATTCGGTTCACCAGCGAGTCCTGCTGGCTCCATCTTGCTTATATATATATATATATATATATATATATATATTTTAAATTTAAATCCAAGTTAGTTAGCATACAGTGTAATAATGGTTTCAAGAGTAGAATTTAGTGATTCATCATGTACACGTAACCCCCAGTGCTTGTCCCACCAAGTGTCCTCCCTAATGCCCATCACCCATTTTAGCCCAGTCCCCACCCAGAACGCCTCTGGCAACCCTCAGTTGGTTTTCTGTGTTTAAGAGTCTCTTATGGTTTGCCTCCCTCTCTGTTTTTATCTTATTTTTCCTTCCCTTCCCCTATGTTCATCTGCTTTGTTTCTTAAATTCCACATATGAGTGAAGTCATATGATATTTGTCTTTCTTTGACTGACTTATTTAGCTTAGCATAATACATTCTAGTTCCATCCACGTTGTTGCAAATGGCAAGATTTCATTCTTTTTTTTTAATTTAAAAAAGTTTTTTTAAAATGTTTATTCATTTTTGAGAGAGAGAGAGAGAGACAGAGCGTGAGCGGAGAAGGGGCAGAGAGAGAGGGGCACACAGAATCTGAACCAGGCTCCAGGCTCTGGGCTGTCAGCTCAGAGCCCGACATGGGGCTCGAACTCACATGACCTGAGCCAAAGTCAGATGCTCAACCGACCCAGGAGCCCCAAGATTTCATTCTTTTTGATCACTGAGTAATATTCCGTTGTATATATACCACATCTTCTTTATCCAGTCATCATCAATAGACATTTGGGCTCTTTCCATACTTTGGCTATTATCGATAGTGCTGCTATAAACATTGGGGTACATGTGCCCCTTTGCATCAGCATTTTTGTATCCTTTGGATAAATATCTAGTAGTGCAATTGCTGGGTCATAGGGTAGTTCTATTTTTAATTTTTTAAGGAACCTCCATACTCTTCTCCAGAGTGGCTACACCAGTTTGCATTCCCACCAACATTACAAAAGTGTTCCCCTTTCTCCACATCCTCACCATCATCTGTTTTTTCATGAGTTGTTCATGTTAGCCATTCTGACAGGTGTGAGGTGGTATCTCATCGTGGTTTTGATTTGTATTTCCCTGATGATGAGTGATGTTGAGCATCTTTTCAAGTGTCTGTTAGCCATATGGATGTCTTCTTTGGAAACATGCCTTTTGCCCATTGCTTTACTGGATTATTTGTTTTGGGGATGTTGAGTTTGATAAGTTCTTCATAGATTTTGGATACTACCCCCTTTATCTGAAATGTTATTTGCAAATATCTTCTCCCATTCTGTCAGTTGCCTTTTAGTTTTGTTGATTGTTTTTTTTTTCACTGCACAGAAGCTTTTTATCTTGATGAAGTCCCAATAGTTCATTTTTGCTTTGTTTCCCTTGCCTCCAGAGACACGTCTAGTAAGAAGTTGCTGCGGACGAGGTCAAAGAGGTTGTTGCCTGTTTTTTTCCTCTAGGATTTTTGATGGTTTTCTGTCTTACATTTAGGTCTTTCATCCTTTTTGAGTTTATTCTTTTTTGTATAAAGTAAGAAAGTGGTCTAGTTTCATTGTTCTGCATGTCGCTGTCCAGTTTTCCCAGCACCACTTGCTGAAGAGCTGTCTTTTTTCCGTCGGATACTCCTTCCTGCTTTGTCGAAGACGAGTTGGCCATACGTTTCTTTGCATCCATCTTCATACATAGGATGTATAGGTTGGCTACCTAGGTGGGCTCCAGAATCCACCTGCTTCTCCCCAGCCCCTCTGCCGCATAGCCCTCCACGCTACCAGCCTCTCTCACCTGTGTTATCATGGCACCTTCTTGCTGGTCCTCCTCCTGTCTCCATCTTTGCCCGCTATGAATTCTACACACAGCAGTTGGTGTGATCGCAGAAAAACATGTCCAATCACTTCCCTCCTCTGCTCAAAAGCCTCCTGTGGCTTCCCACCTTACCTGGGATAGATTCTGGAGTCCTTTCTGTAACAACAGGGTCCTATGGGATCTACAAGCCGCCACCGAATCCCCATTCCCAAGCTTTCTGGCTTCGTGTGTTGCTGGCTTCCTCTGCCCTGGCCTCCAAGGCATGCCCTCTCCTGCCTGGAGCACTCTGGCCCTGCCATGCCCTGAGCCTAAAATGCTCTTCCCACATCAATCTGCATGACCACTTCCCTAGATTCCTTGAGGTCTCTGCCTAGATACCACCTTATCCAAGAGACCCTCCTTGATGACCCAGTGCGCAAGAGCCCCCTACCATCACTCTCTAATCTCCTCAACCCCATGAGAGCAGGAGCTCTCACTAATCGGTTTATTGATGTATATTCATTCTCAGACTAGCAAGGAAGGGCATTCAGTTCTTTGCATTCCTCATAAAATCAAGGGAGGTATTGGAGCAGGGTAGGGGCTTCATTCATGCTGCCTGACTTTATGTGCATCTTCCTTGCCAAATGTCATGGCTCTTGACATCTTTTGAAGAAAAATGTGGTGCACTTGGCTCGCTTGGCAGTTGGCCAACTAGTATTCCAGTTACCAATTTGCTGTGTAGCCTTAGGGAAAAGGCTGTCCCTCTCTGGGCCTCAGTCGTCTCATCTATAAAACGAAGCACTTGGTCTAGTTGACCCCAACACCTTTTCTAGATCTGACAATCCAGGATCTTATCACCCTCAACCTTCTCACCCCTCACCTCACTCTTGGTGACAATAGATGTGGGTTCCGTTTTGCTTCCAGCTGGGTGTCCTTGAAAAGTCACCATCCTTTCCGTGCCTTGGTTTCCTCCTCTGTAAACTGGAGATAATGCCTGCGGGGCCGGCCAGCACCTAGATGTATCATAAGGCTCAATAGCTGAAAAATTGCTCTGGAGTCTAGATCATGAATAAGAGGGAGACTTAGGGGTGCCTGGGTGGCTCAGTCGGTTGAGCGTCCGACTTCGGCTCAGGTCATGATTTCATGGTTCGTGAGTTCGGCTCCCGCGTCAGGTTTGCTGCTGTCAGCCTGTCAGCGCAGAGCCTGCTTTGGATCCTCTGTTCCCCTCTCTCTGCCCCTCCCCTGTTTGCACTCTCCCAAAAACTAAATAAATATTTAAAAAAAAGGTGGGGGGGGGGAGACTTAGCAGCATGGGCTTTGGAGCCACAAGGCCTGGGTTCAGATCCTGATCCTGCACGTTATGAAAGCTTCCCTAAGCCTCAGTTCCCTTGTACATAAAACGGGGATAATTAGCGTCTACCACCCAGGGTAGTCACAAGGATTAAACCGGTTAATATATGTACAGTGCTTAGAACAGGGGCTGGCACAGAGTGGTGCCATATGAACATTTGCTTTTATTATCTATTCATGGAATCATTCATTCGTTCTGAATGCATTCTGCAAGCATCGATCAAGAGCCTATTCATATTCTATTACAGCTTCATCTCCTTCCCTTCCCCAATTTAATTTTTCCTCCACCTTTCCCTTCTGAGGGGAGGAGCGGTCTTACCATGAGATATTTTTGGCACAAGAAGGACATCTTATTTACCTTAGATCCTCAGAACCTAGCATAGTACCAGGCCCATATCAGGCTCTGCAAATATTCACTGAGTTGATGAGCAGCAAGGAGGCCCCAGCATTGGGCAGCGTCTGTTAAATACTGATTCCCTGTCAGGCTCCCTGGCAAGGGTTTCGCATAAGGCTCTTATCCCCACAGTTCCGCAAGGTGGGTGTTATCACCCCATCTTATAGATGAGGACGTTGGGATTCAGCGAGCTCCATTACCCAGACAGAAACCAGCGCTGGGATTCTGAGGCTGACCTGCCAGTCCAGAGCTGAGGCTCCTTGCTTCCTGGGCCACTTCCTGCTCCCCTCCCCCCAAGCCCCCGAGAATGGAAGGTATTACTTATTGAGCACTTACTGTGTACCAGGCATCGTACTAGGCTCGTTCCAATACGCATTTCATCCTCATGGCTGCCCTGTGAAGAGAATGTATCCCTAACTCCCATCCCTGCTTTATAAATGAGGAGACAGGGGTAAGGCTGTGGGGGGAGGGGAGGACGGAGGAAAGAGGAGGAGGAAAAGCAGGGTGAAGGCAATCCCTTTGGCCACCTTCTGACCAGAAAATGTAAACTGGAGACGGAGGCTGGGGGAGGGTTGCAGACCCCCTAGGCTTCCTCCTTTTTCTAGATCAGAAGCTAAGGCTCAGAGGAGGAAAGCTTTTTCAGGAACTTTTAATATAGCGATTTTGCTCATTCACACCTCGCAGCCTCGTGAATCCCATTGACAAAAATACCTGAGGAGGGTGATCCCAGTCCACTGCACCTCCTAATCCCAAGACTTCCTGACTCTTCCCCAGTATGCTTCATTCCTTTATTTTCCTGGAGGCTCCCAGAGATCAGAGGTTCAGGGGACAGCGCTGGAGCCCTTGGTGATTTTTGCTGCAATGTCATTGTAAGACCCCAGCTGGAGTTGACCCCACCAGGGGGGCTGTGGTGTCATATCAAGGGCGTTAGGCCAGGTTTTGATGGCTTCCAGCTGTCTTGGGTCTGAGTCCTAGATTTGCCTCATACTGGCTTTGTGAGCTTGGGCAATTACTTTGCCTCTCTGAGCCTCAGTTTCCTCATCTGAAAATTGAGATAGTGACAAAGACCTCACAGAGGTGTGTGTGTGTGTGTGTGTGTGTGTGTGTGTGTAACCCAACCCTGACTCCAAGGCCCAACATTTTCTAAGGTGCCAAGGTCTCCTCAGTCTTAGAATTTGGGAAGCCTGTAGGAACCCTTTAGATTCTCGGCCCTTGGGAAATGGGAAAGGCGTGGCCCTGGGGCTGCTGTGGTGCCAGGCAGGCTTTGGAGGGCAACTTCTCTGGGCTCTGTGGGAATATGTGCTGTGGACAGGACATTAGGAGGTGCATGGCACCCTGACTGCAGACCATTTGCGTCGTGATTCGGACCACCTGTACCTAAAGGTCAGTCTGACCCCAGAAGTGGAGATTAGAGGTCTCTTGTAGGACCAGAGAAACACAGAAGTAAGGGAGCCCGAAACACGGCTGTATCTTTGCTGTCTCAATGGCATGGATAACTTGGCCACCATTGTGATGATGTGATGTAAATAGTCATTGACTCAATGAATATTTATTGTGCCTGGCACTGTCTCAGATGCTGGGGATTCAGAGATTAACAAAACACTTAAAGATGCTTGGGAGAGAGAAAGTGCCAGAAGCCACCAGAGCACAATGGATGTGGTTTTACTTCTCACATGGCTGTTGCTAGGTCCCCAAATGATCAGTGAAAAGAGTGTGAGTGTTCATCAGAACAGACCTAGGAAGGGGCGCCTGGGTGGCTCAGTCGGTTAAGTGTTCATCTTTGGCTCGGGTCATGATCTCACGGTTCATGGATTCGAGCCCCATATTGGGCTCTGCGCTGCCAGCTCAGAGCCTGAAGCCTGCTTTGGATTCTGTGTCACCCTCTGTCTCTGCCCCTCCCCCACTTGCGTCTGTCTCTCTCTCTCTCAAAAATAAATAAACATTAAAAAATTAAAAAAAATAACAGGCCTGGGAAGAGGCTGATTTTCCATGGAATAGAAATCTCCATGCAGGTGGAAGATTTCCTTCTCACAATAAGCATGGAGCCCTGCCTAGTGTCCAGTCTGGAATAGGTCCGGGCCCCAAAGCCTTGATCTTTCCCTGATAAGCCAATCACTTGTGGGTGTGTTGCTTACTGACCTACGAGAGGGACGGGTGTGAGGGGTGGTCTAAAGGGACAAAGGGGAGAGATAATCAGAGCTGACAGGTTCGGAAATGTCCAATGATCCTCTGGTCAAAGAGATGCAGACTTGCCTCATTTGCATGTCATTTAAATAGCACTGATTCCACATCAGAATATGAGGTCTTTTCCCCACTGCTGTGCTAAACCAGCCTGGGAAACTTCAGGTCTGAGGCCCAAGCACAGCTGCAGCACAGGGCAGAGATTAATGGAAAGAGATGTCCTGGGAGCAGGGTCTGGTCTAGATCTGTGGTGCACAGGGCACAGGGCAGGCACCCCAGGCCAGGCAGGGAAGCGTCCAGCGTGCTCAAGTGGCACCGGTGGCCTACACTTGAACTAGCTCAGTCGCCCTTGCCACAAATGGGGAAGAGAAGTGGGACCTTGGTGTTGTAGCTTGTACACATCCCCAGCCCCTTTCCCTTTTCCCCTTGATATATTTGTCTAACAAAATCTAAACAGTCAGGGCCAGACAAAACTCTCTCCGGCTCCCATCCCTCCGCTCTTTAGAGGACAGAGGTGGGAGGGCCATGTGTCACAGGAGAAACTAGCAGGAGGGACTGGACCTTGGGAGCCCGATTCAGTTTCCTATTTCTTTGGGGGCAAGGAGCCCTGTTAGTCATCATTAGTCTGCTTGGGGCTGTTCGGAGAAGCCTAGAGCTCTTCCGCATCCTTCACAGTTCCCATTCCATGCCGGAGGAAATGCCCCTGCCCCAGCAGCTGTCCTCAAAGGCTCTCATCTATCATGCTCTCCCTTGTCACCTCAGTACGTGCTACCCGGAAACAGCACCTTGTGCAGGTGCGAGCAGGGTTGGGGGGCCAGCTGCTTGGGTGGGTCAGTTTCCCAGCGGGGGAGTATGGCAGAGACCGTGAAGGGGACATCATTAACAAGACACTAGGGGCAGAGTGGAGTGTGCTTGCTGGTGATTGAATGTAAGGGCTTCTCTTACCCCACACCTTGGCTCCTTTTGAGCTATCTGAATGCTGGGCAGTCCAGCTATGGACCAGATTAGCCCTTAGAAACAATCAGACAGATGAGTCTCCGCAGTGAGTGAGTGAGTGTGTGTGTGTGTGTGTGTGTGTGCGCGCGCATGCGCATGTGTGTAGCAAATCTTTTCCAAGGAGGTGCCACTGCATCAGTGAGTTGCTAGAGAACCAGGCCTCTCCTCCTGGGCAGGCAAAGGTAGATGGTCTCCTCACTTGAGTGCTGACAGCATGGTTGATCCAGACCCCTGGGCACCAGCAGGAATGGGCAGAAGTGGTTTGAGAACCGGGCCCTCAAAGGTGGGTGCAGCTGGAGCTAAATGAGGGGGTCTGACTGCTCTTGGTTTTCAAACAGGGTCCCCCTTCCCCACCCATGCCCCAGATCCACAGAAGATGCAAGAAACACGCATATAATGTGAGAGGAGATCGAAAACCCCCACCCAGTGTCCCATCCACATTCTCTGCTTTGTGTGCACTGAGCCCTCAGGCAAGGGCAAACGGGCACATGGCCCAGGTGGCCCCTGATGCACCCAGGAGAGCCCTCGCCTATCCTGCCCTGGTCTCTGGCGGGGCCCTCGAAGTTGCAGAAACCAGAGTGACGGCGGGGCAAGCTCGCGTGCATGTCGTAGGGATGATAATCCGGTCAAGCAAGAAAGAAGGTGGAGACAATCCGTGTCTGTCAAAAATTTTATTTTATGTTTTCATTTCACACAGAATGATGTTAAAATAAATCCTCAGTAATATATATATTTATATACCTATTTACTTGTGTTGATAGTTACAAAAGACGGTGGCGCTCTATGAGGTCTATGTACACCCATGATCAGGGGGACAGACAATGTTCATCGAGGCATGTATGTACACACATATGTATAACCTATGTACAAATATCAGACCCTACTGACACAGGAACTCTCAGCTGCAGAAGTCTGGGCAGGGCAGTGTTGGAGGGGCCGAAAGCTTCCAGAATATGTCAGCAAGAATGATAATACCTATATATCTTGTGCGATGCAGTTACAGCTGGTGTCTAAATTTTCATGAAGCAAACAACTAGTTAAATGCCTCCCGACTCCCATGAGTCTTCCCCACAAGTCCTGCTCCGCCTTCAACTCCCATTGGTCCCCAGCCTCTTATCACCATGGAGACCCCGGTTCCCTTTCGGCATCATCCTTACGAAGCTTTACCATCAGCCTTGGAGTTCCTTCTCCTATTGATCCCAGGGAGGCTTATTTATCTGCCTCTGCTTTTTGAGTTTACAGCAATTATCAGAGACAGAACACGGGAGGGCAGCTGCGGAGTCATGTATGAGCAGCAAGGAAGCCAGAGCAAACCCTAATTAGAGTCTGTGCTGCATGAGCCTAAGTGAGCGGCCATTTCCACATTTTATATACATATGTGTGTACTATATAAAATCTCCAGAGACAGCCTATATCAGCACACAAGCACACAGGTCTAGAGAAAGCATCCTGTACCCATGAGCCTTACAGATGGGTCCCTGCTGAAAAGGAGAGAATCCTCCTTGATGGCTGGCACCATTAATTCCGACTGTTCCAAGATTACCCTCAGCGGAGAGAGGGGTGCAGGAATGCAGAAACCCAGGCAGAGGCCAATTTGGCCAGGGCATTGTTTGCTCAGCAGGCTGGAGCTCGATCATGGGACTTTCCAGCTTCCTGGGGCCCTTCAAATGAAGGAATCATCCAAGCACGACAACAAAAGGAAACTGGGTCGTCGGATCCCACGTGAAGGCAGAACTGGGGCAAGCACAGAGCGTGTTCAGACCCTCCAGAGCTGACACTCACCCTCGCCAACGCCAGCCAGCCAGCCAGGCCACTCTTGCTCTTCTCTCCCATTTCCTAGCCTGCAGCTGTTTGCTCTTTTCCAGCCCTACCTGGCAGGTCACAGTCCTTGCCCTGCACTTCACAAGCAAAAGAGGCAATAACAGCAGCAGACGCGGAAACTGCTTAGTAGCAAAGCAAGGCCCTGGATATTCCCTCCCTCCCAGCCCTACCTCTCGCTTTCTCTAGCCGCCCTTGTACAAACAAGGCAGCCAGTGTCTAGGGAATCTTTTTCAGGGAGAAGCAGGGCTTGGAGCCTCTCACAAGGACTGAGAAGAGACACGGGATTGAGTCCTCTGGGTATCGACTGAAGGTCCTAGCACACAGCCACGTCGATGCTGCCCTCGACTATCTAGATGTTGCAGCAGCTGTGCACGGTATTATGTAACCACACCCGCCCTGTGCATCCGTCACGGGAATGATGCGGGGAGTTCTCAGCTGCGAACTCATCTGGAACATACCTGACTATTTTAGGCGTGCAGAGGAGCACAAAGCGTTTCATCTGTTTCCACGCTAGGGTTCACTCAACGTAAGAAGTGGCCATCCAGACAGGCTGCCTTGACTGGCCCCGTTGACCGCTCGTCAGGCTAAGTCTGGGTTGTGGGCTTCTACCACATGATCGTGGCCAGTGTGGCCGGACTGGAGGGCTGCTGTGAGCAGAGGGAGGTGGCAGGCACCCCCGCACTTCCTCAGTTATCCCAGGTAGCAGTGGGGAATCCCTCCCACCCACCCTTGTCTGGGTAGACTGCATACAATCAAATGCAGGACGTGAAGCAGAGCTCTCTACCGTGCATCTAAGGTGTTGCCGGGGAAGATGGAGAATGAGAGCGTGGTTCAGCTCAGAGCCAGCTGCTTCTCCAAAGAGGCAACTGAATTATAGCTGCTCTCCTGCCCAAACCTGCAACCTACACTTGGTCACAACGACAGGGTGAGTTTGTTAGTTCTATTGGTCATCACACAACTTGCCTTCCAAGGGGCAGAGGGGTTCTTTAGATCTTCATCAACACCATTACTTGTAGATCTGTCAAAATTCAAGCCTAGGATGCCACCCATGACAAAGGGAAAGCCTAACAGATCAGTCCTGTGCCGCTGCGTCATCGGGCTCCCACCCCTAAGAGCCAAAAAGTCTGGAATAACTTTTTTGGCTTCCGTGATGAGGTTACAGCCAACCAGGGCAGGCAGAACAAAGGATAAAGCACCTGGCCCTTAGATCAGACTTCCCTTTTATCCCTGAGTCAGGCAGCCACCTGGGAGGGAAAGGAAAGAGGTGATCCTGGAGCCCGATCATTTGTTATGAAAGAAGTGCCTTCTAGAGAGGTTCCTACGCAGAAGAAAGAGAGCTGAACTGGGGAGGTGGCAAGAATGCAAGGGAAGGTCATTTAAAAATTCAAAGAAACGCAGTTTATTCCTTGGATTGCCAAACGTATTCCACATTAGTGAAGCTAAGGGGATCGGTCACTGTATAATTTTCAAAACAATGGTATACATATATACATATACTATACATATATACACACAGATATATGTATATATGGAAAACCTCTGATAACTCGGGACCAATTAACCCAAACCTCGATTAACACAAGAATTACGTTTTCTTACCACACTTTCGGTAGAAAGACGCAAATGACAGCCAGGGCATTCTCTGCTGAGCCAGGACGTGCCCACATGGTCAACTTCTGGGTACGCCTCGCGGCCAGCATACATTCAGCCTATCTCTTTGGTCTCCTCCGCCTGTATTTCTGTACGATGAGCACTGAGGTTTACGGCGTTGACCCTGAGCAATGCAAGGTCTTCTGTCGTCTTCAAACACTCTACTTGCTAAGGCAGGAAAGTTTATACTAACCTACTTAGGAAATGGGTTTCTTTCTTTTTTTTTTTTTTTCAATAGCGAAGGTTCCCACACACCAACAACCGTAACTGTAAAGCAGCCAAGCCGCCCCCTTCCCTGAGGATTTCCCCATCAGTTTACTGAGGTTTTGCTGTATTACACGCGTAGAGAGAAAGGTGGATTGGGAAGCCATGGAATGGGACCCTGGGGTTGATTGTCCAGTGTGGCTATTTAACCTCACAGATTTTTCTTCAGCAGAGCGGTCTCTTCTGAAGTCCCCAGTTATGTGTGCAAATATTTGTGCAAGTGCACACGGTAGTGGGTTGGGGGGCCTTTGCTTCTCTACTGTCATGCCCTAAGCACCCACTTCCTGTCCCTGTAGACCTCCACCCCACGCAGTCCCTTTGGTTAAGCAAATCAGCTTATTTAGAAGGACAGCCAGAGGGCAACTCCCCAAATCTGCCCAGGCTACCCATCCCAGGTACGAACCTCCAGGCCACATTCCCCCAGCATCCTTCCCCCTGGGGAAGGGAGGAGGCGAGACAAATGGATCAAGTAATGGCTTTTAGTGCATGGAAATGATCTTCTGTAATGGCTCAGGATGCTTTATTCTTATCTATTGGTAAGTGCTTTCCTGCAGGGTTCCATTACACCCCGCCAGATTGAGAGTCAACGAGATGGGCTGCCGTGAGGTCACTTCAAACTCAAGGTTTCAGTGCCTACAGGTTGTGAAAATGACATGTGAGAGCTAACGGTCAGGGGCAGGCAGGAGGAAGAGAGGAACAGAGAGGGAAGTACACGTGAGAGAGACAAAGAAAGCCTTTGGTGGTGGTGGTGGGGGGGGGTTCCTTGTGCATACTTGCACCTCTGCATAAGTTTACATTCCAAAGGAGGGTCAGGGCCTCAGAGGACAGGAGCCACGTGAACACACGGGAAGAAGAGGGAACCACAGACACTGAACTAACAACGCTCAGAAGCCAAGGGCATTATCTGATAATCCAAGTACTATCACTTTTCAGTCCTGAGAATGTGGTTTTGAAATAGCTATTGCTAAAGAAAACAGTCGCCATTTATTTTATTGCACTTTTCCTCGTTAAAAATATTTTAAAACACAAACCATGAGAGATGGAACTGAGCTTTGGTGGGAAGGGAAGCAGAAAGAAAGGAAAAGTGAACGGGATTAGTGTGAAGAAGAAACCCATCCCAGCTTGTAGAGGACCCTTCACATCCTGCTTGCTGCTTTGATGAGGACAAAGAGCTGGTCTCAACAAGGGAAGACTCTGAAGATACAGATGATGGTCACACTAGCCATGTGGACACCTCCCAGCATCCAGCGCTCTGTTAGGTTAGCTCAGGTGGCTAATGACGTTCGGGGTTAAGGTCATGAGTTCAAGCCTGGCGGTGGACACTTTGCCGAGGCTGGGGAACCCCCACTGTATAGCCAAGGAGCACCCCCGGCATTATAGCCTACGTGGACCAGCCTCTCAGACCAGGCAGCCATCACCCAGATGGAGGCTGTTATGATAATGGGACCCAGAAGAGCCAGAGCTTGGGCAGACCTCACCATCCCAACTCCTGGGTAAGCCATTCAAAGCACCATGCTCCTCCTGTCTGCCACGGGGGCTATGCGATTTGCAAACTGTCCTCTAGTCTCCTTTGGGGAAAGTCAGCCTCCCCCTCTTTTCGCCACTACTGTGGGCTGCACTAAACCCCCAGCTGGAGACTTCTTCGGAGAGCACTGCCCTCTCTCAGCGTGAGTTCGCACTGATATTTTACGGCTAACTATGACGAAGTAAGTCGGCCAAAGTCCTCACTACAATGGAATGAGAGATCCAGGGACAGCAGATAAGACAAGCCAGTCCTGCGACCCTCCTCACATGAAGCAGCTGCACGAGCGCTCAGGCTGGGGTTCAGGCCAACAAAGCTTTCACGGAGCCGTTTCCACATCAAGCCAATGGAGTCTAGAGCCACACTCCCTGGGGGCCCCTTCCAAAAAGTTAACCTCCTGTTGACATGCCTTGTCTATCCTCAGAAGTCCAGCTCAGACAGAGAGAAGCAGAGAGGAAGGAAGACAGTGTGTCAAACACCACAGAAGCTTCGGGAAGCAGAGAGCCTTAATTATGTCCTTAGTTAAGTTCAGCTCCTGCAGAGTTTACTCTGAAATTTGACCTTGTCTTCCTGACCATCTCCCCCACCTTTCCCGGACTTCTTTCTCTTTAGCCTCCTGCAAACTCCAACTTTCTTGAAGATTTGAGCTCACAGAGACACCTGCTGAAGCTAAGGGGGAAATTGCTGCCCTGACTTGGGAATACGGGAAAGAGCCAGCATATTGCACCAAGTGTGCAAATTTGAACCCCTCCCCCCATCCATTCCTTGGTGCTGTTGCTTCCTCTGTCATTCGGAGGAAAGGGACAAGGGACGGCCACAGGAGTAGAGACTAAGATGCCTGAGCCTGACACCTGACTTCCATTCCCAACTTCCATTTGAGGTGGAGCCTTTGCTAAAAAGCACCCAGCTCTCAGCTAGTCCTAGTGGTGGGAAGCAGCAGCTTGGGGTGCAATCCAGACAGTGGGGAGTCTCACAAAGCATTCAAACGTGGACTTAGAATATAGGATAAAAATCAGGCCTTCTAAAAAACTGTTTGCTTGTGCGGCATGAGGTTCACATCCTTAATCGTGTTTTACTTAAGGCACACTAATTGTGTGCGTTTCCTCAAGGCGCAGCCATCGGATGGGAGGTGGGGCATCCGGGCAGGGGCCCAGCAAAGGAAAGGAGCATGCCTGGGATTGAACACCCACAGAAGGGACTCAGGAGTTGACCCCACTGGGCTGATGCCCAGGAGCAAGTGAGACGCCACAAGCAAGGAAAAGCGGTTCATTTTAAGAGACAAGTCTACGTCTGGTCTCGACTTTCTGACCCACTCCTGACAAAGCCACTGGGGGATGGAAGGACAGGAAGGTCTGTGGATGTTGGGGGGCATCTTCACTCTGGTTTTGGGCCCAGGTCCCTGCAGTTTCTTGAGCCATCAACTGCTTTCAAGAGAATGGAGCTGAATGTAGACAGCCTAGGGGTTGGGAGCAGGGGAGCCCAGGCTAGGGGGCTGCCCGTGTGGACTTGCTCCCAAAGAAAGGTCATGGTGAAGGTGTTAGGCTTCTGGCTGTCCCAGGTCCTTCCACACCCGCGTTTCTGGTGGGAGGAAGGTGAGTAAGTAGAAGCCCTCTGAGACTCCCAGTCTTAATCAGAGTTCTGCTTGACAACGGGGGCCCATCTCTCTGCTTCAAACCTGGGGGTTACTTCTCTGAAATCTGGAGGTGGGAGAAAGAGAAGAGGGTAGGGGAAGAGGCCTCTTGAAGGCTACTGAGAGGTACAGATGCAGGCTAGGGAAAAGTGATGCAATTTCATCTGTTGTTTGTGTCTATTAATTTGCAGCTCTGGGGGCAGAGAAATGGATCTGAGTATATGTGCACGCTCCCTGTGAATCATGAGTGGATGTGCTTGGGTGTTTGTGCTGTATCTTCTGTGCTTCGTGTGAGTAACTGCATCGTGGGTATAAACCGAGTTTATGTGTATTTTGTGGGCATAAACAACATAAAGTGTCCTTGGTATATTTCACATCCATACCCATCGTGTCCGTGTGGTTTTTATGCATTTTGCATCTGAGTTGCGGGTAGGTCTTTGCACATGGTGTTGGTCTTTTGTGTTGTGTTCTGTGTTGGTGAGTGCATTCCAGGTCTGTGCCGAATGTGCACGCTTTGGATACGGGTGTAGCTGTGTATCACCTGTGTGTGCCCTTTTCATTAATTGGTACGTGTGCATTTTGCGTTTGGGTGTGGCAACAGTGTGTCTATCGATTTGGGGCTGGGTGTGCACGTGTGTGTGCCTGCACCTGTGAACGTTTTATGGTCCCAGGTCAAAGACGCTGGGATAAAAGAACTACCCCCTGACGGAGGCCTTAGGTATGGACTGTTTTATCATCTGTTCCCCTAGGTCTGTGTCCTCCCCACCCCATGTCTTGGGAATTCAGCACCACCTCCCATGAAGGAGAGGAAGACAAGCATAGAGGCTTTGCGCTGGGCATGGGGTGTCCTGCAGATACCCGGGGACGTGGGTGACCAGGAACTAATGAGCACCCTGGGCCTAGCACCCTGAGCTGGTGCCCCACTCCCCCCAGGTAACTGTAGGTGCTCAGTAGCCAACAGCAAGGCTAGGGCTGGAGCCACGACTGGGCAGCCCGACCGCACAACTCACTGTGTTTGGGAAATCTAAGCCATTATGTTGAAAGGAAGAAGCCCAGTCTGTGAGGCAAAAGCCTCCCCACCTCAACCCACTCCAGGGCCAGCCTGAACTCTACCTTTAGGCCGTGCGGTGCTCATTCACTCTCAGTCTGTCCTGGGGGTGGGAAATGAGTCTCTATCCACCCCCTTGGTTGCCAGTTCAATGAGGAGAGAGTTTGAGCCTGGCAATCCACATGACGACTGCGGGTCATCTAGGGTCTCCATGCCTTGGTCCTGGACTTCAGAAATTTCCATGTAGAGCAAGCTCCCTTTCAAGTCCAGACTTGTGGCATCTCGGGTCCCCAGAAGCCCTCCTCCTGGTGTCCTTGCTCTGAAGCAGGCAATCCGTTCTGGGTCTTTAGGGAAAGGTTCATTTAAAGTGACTGATGCAGAGCCAAGTGACAATAAAGACCAAAGAGGGCGGGGAAAGATGACAACAGAGATGATTTAACATGATGTGCTGTAGAGACAAGGCCTGGGGCGGGTCTGGCCCAGGGCAGCTGGAGCTGGGAGGGCCGTGGGCCCTTGTGCACTCGGTAAGACAAGCTTCAGCCCCGGGAAACTGAAGCTGCAGCACATGGAGGGCAGAGAGACAACTGTAACATCGAAGAATCCGTGAAACTGGAGTGTCTGAGGCAATGGCAGCAAACCCAGGCCCAGTCGGGTTACCGATGAGAGAAATTAACCCATTAGGCCTCTCAGACGACCAACCCACCAAGCAGTGGATTTGCTCCTGAACCTGAACTCCAGAGAATGAATATGTGTGTGTGTGTGTGCGTGTGTGCACAAACATATGCACACACGTACGTATGTATGTATATAGTACATAGTATATACATACATACTCTAGTGCACATAGTCAAACACATGCATAAATTGCCCTGTGTCCAAAATATTGCATAAGCTTATACAAGGTTCAAATGCAATTTTTTTTTTCCTATAGCTAGCTAGGTAGAGGAACTCATGAAAGAGATACTCAATATATATTTATATACACTGGATCCACAAATCCGCCTGTCCTCGGGACCAGATGCCCTGGTCAGCTATAGAGTCATGCCCATGACCAGGTTAGTTCCTAAGGTGCAGTTATGTGAGGTGTTCAGGCGCTGTGTTCCCTGCTCACTTTCCTGGCTTCGCAGAGGTCTGTGCCCCAGCTTGGAAGAACAGGGATGGCGTGGGCTGGAGAGCCAGAAGTTTTGGTTCCCCGTGCCAAACAGTCTCTTTTTTTTTTTTTTCTCCTGATTGAGGGCTTTTGTCCTCCGATGGGGGGGAAAAAAACCCTAGTTCAATGCCACTCTGGGGCTATTAATACTCTAAATATGAATACTGTGTAGGCTACTAAGAAAATAGGTTATCTCCTGTGTTTTAAATATTGAGATTCATGCAAGAAACACCCATGCAGCTCTATCGCATCACTGGTAATTTCACTGCGGTGTCAGTGCCGCTGGCACGGCACTAGGAAAGCAGATGTCTGCAAACTCCAGTGTAACGAAGAAATCAGACGTGTTGTGTGACCCCGAAGCCTGCAAAAATGGTGAGATCTGAAGCCGAGAGGTCCCTTGGCTTGCTAGCTTCTCCCCATAGGCCTAAGAGCAAATGTGAAACTTGACAACTCACATTCGGCCATACTCACCGTCCCTCCCCCCTGGGGTTCCCTCACATCCACACTGCAGAGAAAAACCAAA